>NW_024881516.1:0-1200000 GCF_019059575.1 Amphibalanus amphitrite
TCCTGGCTGCGCCACTGGGTCAAACCCTGAAATCGCCCTTTCAGTAGCATCAACTTCAGAACCTCGTAATGGGCGCCTCTCGTCATAAACTCTGTCAAAACGGTGCACAATCCTTCATGTAAGGCCTACAAGAGTGTCAGACACATGTAAGGGTCAGTCAAACATAGGTCAGGGTCAAGGTCAGGTCAATCAGGATAAGCACATAGCCCCGAATATCAATACTCATGGTATTCGCAATCTATGACACATGTTTTATGGGTAATTTTGGGCGTAGAACACGATGGTGACATGAATTTTATTGTATGTGTACGCGTTTGGTTCAAAAGCTCAATTTAAGAAATGCATTAATCATGGTTGTGAAGTAATCACGAGAAATTGCCAAGATTCAGTACAATATTTGGAAAATGTGGAACGATAATCAAAAATCGAAGATAGCCATTTGATTGTTCATAGTATTGGCAGTCTAATGACGGTTACGGCATGTCTTTATGTCTATTCTGTGATTTTATATGATTTTTTGAACATGTGCCGTTTTTGTTCGAAAACTCAGAACTCGCGGGTTAAGGGAACTGCATGGGCCTCTGCTGCGACCCAAAATAAGGATCTCGAATGTCGAAATGGGACCTTCAGAGACAGGTAGGGACCCTCACCTCACCGGCCTGAGGCAGTAGGCACCCAAAAAGCAAGTCGTAGTCCTTCAGATGCCAAAATAGGCCCATTTTGCGCCCTCGGAGGCCAGCGCGGGCCCTCATAGGTCGATGTGAGCCCTCTGAAGCCGGTGAGAAGCATCAAAGGCCATCATAAGACCATCGGCCCACTGGCCAGTATGGGACTCAAGGGGCAATTTGGACCTTTGGAGACCGGCGTGGGCCCCAGGGACGTACCCTGGGGGGGTTGGACAAGACGCCCCCCATTGGGGTTTCAGGAGGCCCCCGTGGGGCGCCGATGGTCCACGGGGCCAAAATCACGTCGGAGGCGAAAGAAATTCACCGGAATCCCAAAAATCACGTCAGGACATCCAGGGCCCTCTGAGTTCTGACCAGCCTGACAGCTAGGGTCCTTCTTACTTCCTGGGGCCTCCTGTGAATAACCACTAGTGTCTGTGTCTGACCGCTAGGGCCCCTCTGACTCCTCAGTAGAGAGGAGGCCCTCTGTAGGAAGGAGGCCCTCTGTAGAGAGGAGGCCCCCATGTAGAGAGGAGGCCCCCATGTAGAGAGGAGGCCCCCATGTAGAGAGGAGGCCCCCATGTAGAGAGGAGGCCCCTTTAGAGAGGAGGCCCTCTGTAGAGAGCAGACCATCTGTAGAGAGAAGGCTCTATATAGAGAGGAGGCCCTGTGAAGAGAGGAGGCCCTCTGTGGAAAGGAGACCGCCTGAAAGCAGAAGGCCCTCTGAAGAGAGGAGACCCGCTGTAGATAGGAGGCCCTCTGAAGAGAGGAGGTCCTCTGTAGAGAGTAGGACTCCCTCAGTAGAGAGGAGGCCCTCTGAAAGGGAGACCCTCAGTAGAGAGGAAGCCCCCTGTAGAGAGGAGGCCTTCTGTAGTTGAGAGGCCCTGTGAAAAGAGGAGGCCCGCAGTAGAGAGGCGGTCCTCTGTAGAGAGGAGGCCCCCTCTGTGTTTTGACAAATGTTTTTGCAAAATTTCGCGGCGCTTTGCGCCGCCGATTCATATACGTACAGATCAATACGAAATCGTGATTGCAATTACACCAACCAACCGTATCAAATTAAATCAGAATTCATATATGTACTGTGAAGAAACTCCGGCTTGTACTGCCATGCTAAAAGCGTGGTATGTTTGTGTTTTGGAGCTGTGTTTTGACAAAAGCTTTTGTAAATTTTCTCGGCGCTTCGCGCCGCCGATTCATACACCAACCAATGAAAGAGGTCGTGACTGTAATAACACCAACCGTGTCAAATTGAATCGGAATTCATATATGTACTGTGAAGGATCTCTGGCCTGTACTAGCATGCTAAAAGGGTTGTAATATTTGTGTTATAGAACTGTGTTTTGACAATTTTTTTTTGCAAATTTTGGCGCTTCGCCCCACCGATTCATACACAGGTCAATAAGAGAGATCGTAACTGTATGCTACCAATGCATTAGGCTAAAAGTTAGGATAACTATATCTACTTTTGGGTTTTTAAGTCGGTCGATCCGCCCCCTCTCCCCAGCAAAAATCCGTGGCGACTCCCCTGTATACCTAGGTGGGTTTCACTAACTAAAACTACTTAGCCGAGTGACTTACAACGATAAAACTTCATCTTAGAAACGACGAAGATCAAATGTCATTTGATCTTTACATACTCGCTCCCTACCCTCCCCCTCGCTCGCTCCCTACCCTCACCCTCGCTCGCTCCCCCCCCCCCCCCCTGGTCGTCAGAATTCATCCAGACCCGACATGTCGGCCGACTTGTGACCCCCCCCCCCAAAAAAAAAAACGTTCCCCTAGATCCGCCCTTGCTTGTCGCATAGAACCGATCGTATACCCCCTCCAAAAATACGTTTTACAGATATTCACAAAACCCAGAGGAGGTTCAAACACCCAACTCCCAAGTGGGGTGCGGAAGGAAAGGTAATACGTTGTCCTCATGAATGGCAGCAAAGGAAGGAAACAGATCAGTCACCAAATTATCTTTCTGAAAAGTGGACTTATCGCAAAGCCTCCCATCCAGAAATAAATATCCAGCACGCGAAGCGTTTCGAACCGGGTGAGACTAAATGCTTACTTCGAAATCTCAGCTGTGTTGCGGCATTGGCGGTTATGTGCGGCGTGTATGCCGCATGATTAGTAAGCGGCGACCACTAAATTAAAGACTTAAACGCTCCAACCTGTTTTCAATAAATAACACTGCATACCAAAAATGCCAATCGCTCTCGTCATAAGATATTTAGATTTAAATAACTAAGTTATCTGCATCATCATTTTGAACCAAATTAATGCCTTCAACTTAGTAGGTACTCACTCATTCCTTCCTTCGTTGGCTCCAAACAGTCTTTCGATTGTCTGGAAATCGTATGCCAAATCCCGCACCTGTATACGACTGGTGCATATAAAGGCCGATGTAAGAATTTCAATAGGCTCTCGCATGCGATTTCCTGGCTACCCAAAAAGTCTGTTTCAGTCATGCTATCAAAACATGGTATGTCAGCCCTGTCACCAGCTTATGACTGCTCTACTTGTAGTGCCCCTGACCGTCACCGACTCCCTTCACCCTCCTTAAAAGCCTAGTTTCTCTCCATCATCATTCATCTCTACTAGATTTAGGTGATGCTCCGACAAATTCACAAACAAGACCGAACTTGTTCGGAGTTCGGACTGTGAGTTAACCCTCGCCCTTTAGGGGGGGGGGGGGGTCGAACGGACTCCCCTCGGTTTTTCGCGAATAACTCGCGTAAAAAGCGGCCGATCACGACGTAACGTTTAGTACCCTCGCGTTGATCAATTTTACACCTACCCTGAAAATTTCATGACCCTGACACAAATAACCTTTGACCTGTGACCTACTTTTCGAGACCATGTTTGGCCGGAACCGCGATTCAGCGTATGTCGGCTCGCATTAGCAGCGCGTTTGCAATCTTTTCGTGGTTTCAAGCGTTCAAACATGTGATATGATGTTGCCCCCATGCATTAGGGTGGGTGTCAAGGTCACCTGAAGGTCAGGTCAGGTCATTGACCTTTGGTGACCTCGGTTCACTTTTTCGAGTTTGACATGTTTCTAGGCCAGTTTTTCGAGCCGAATTCGAATTTAGCAACCACATGAACGTTTACAAAGTAGTTTTGGTGCCTTCGTAACATGTTACGAGGCTGTCAGAGGCGGTTGACACCTACTACAAATACCCGGCAGGACCTCTACTGGTTGACCTAACCTGACCTGACCCGACCTGGCCTAAATGAATGAAGACATCATCTGTGATCAAAACTAGCATGATATTCGTGATCAGCACCCCGAAAAACCCCATAGCAGCCACACTACGACGTTCTAACAGGTCCCAATTTTCCCGCCTTTTGGGTCATTGACCTGACCTGGAAGGTCAACCGATGATTTAGGACCTTAAAATTGGGTATCATCGGCTTCTTCTCGTCACGGGCAACACGCTCGTTTTTTTCCGCGAAGCTCTAGCTTGATCAGGAGCGAAACGGCAAGGGGTTATACCTTATACGTTCGCGGCTGGAAAAACACCAATACGGGCGAGGGTCAAGTTGAAAGTATTAATTTGGTTCAAAACGATGATGTAGATTGTAGATAAGTTAGTTATTTAAATCTAAATATCCTATGACGAGAGCGATGGACATTTTTGGTATGCAGTGTTATCCATTGAAAACAGGTCAAAGCTATTGAGTTTTTAATTTAGTGGTCGCCGCTTACTAATCATGCGGCATACACGCCGCACATAACCGCCAATGCCGCAACGCAGCTTAGATTTCGAAGTAAGCATTTAGTCTCACCCTTTCGAACCGGGCCGGTCGGTTTCACAGTCGAGCGCTTCTACGCTGAGCTGCACCATGGAGGCTTTGCCGCAGACTTTGAATTTACCGCCATTCGCTGATGATTGCGTCATTAGGGCGTGTTTTGCCGTGATCGGAAAGCCAAAGGCGAGTTCATAAGCGGATCCAGTCAAAAAGCATGGAAGGGGTGAAAAGGCGTCAGGGTAATGTTATTGGTTAAGTTCGCTCTGTCATGCAAACGACCAGTGCTGTAACTTTTTTGAAAAGACGTTTCAATAAAAACAGGATTTAGCCAGACATAGACCTCGCCAGACAAATAACTCGCTTTAACACTATTCCTGGCAGGCTCCGCCGGGACAAGAAACTGGCGGGGGGGCCGATTCGGCCCCCCCCCCCTGAGATCTCGGAAACTAATAATGGACGGATTTTGATCCGGTAAGCGGCATTGGATTGCTCTCAACGTGAACTACATTTTAGACATTTTTTAATATCAAAAACGAAAAAAAAACCTGAGACCCCCAAAAAGCCAAAATTTTCCGATTTGGCAGAGTTTTCAAAGAATGAGGTCTAGCTCAGTATCTAGGAAAGTCAGAGCAAAACGGAAAAAAGCAGCTGATAGCTGAGGAAATTTCCTTTCGAATAGCTGCCAACAGATTTCAGCTATTTTTGATATTTGAGGCGCTAGGAGTCAAAAATCTAAAAGCGTATTTTTTTAGTAACATCACTTTTGCGTCAATAACTTCTGAACCGTTAGTGATAGCCTGAAACGGTAAACGCCGTTACAGTTCTCTAATAAATGCGAAACAAATGGTTTGTATTTTGACCTACCAAGGTCACTCTCAATTTTGACCTCAGGTCACGGTTGACCTGACCTGAGCAAGTATAGGCGAGTAACATATCATTCGATACGTCATGACTAGGGAAACATGTTGTTATATAAAGAAGTGTTGTATGTGTGTGTGTATGTATGTATGTATATATCGCATTTCGAATATGTAATTGGTGAACGACAAAATAGTCATACCAAAGTATTGTACTCACTTAGGCGATTCGATTGATATGCAACATGACATACTTTGCTAGAGAAATTGGCATGACCTCAGGTCAAGGTCAGGCTAGGTCAAGAAAGGGATACTAGGTGACTTTCTTGATATTCGATGCTTCACTAAGCAGTATAATTAGTCTCACCCTTTCGAACCGGGCCGGTCGGTTTCACAGTCGAGCGCTTCTACGCTGAGCTGCACCATGGAGGCTTTGCCGCAGACTTTGAATTTACCGCCATTCGCTGATGATTGCGTCATTAGGGCGTGTTTTGCCGTGATCGGAAAGCCAAA
This sequence comes from Amphibalanus amphitrite, assembly GCF_019059575.1. Classification (NCBI taxonomy): domain Eukaryota; kingdom Metazoa; phylum Arthropoda; class Thecostraca; order Balanomorpha; family Balanidae; genus Amphibalanus; species Amphibalanus amphitrite. Next base: position 5,780 of record NW_024881516.1, read on the forward strand.
GGCGAGTTCATAAGCGGATCCAGTCAAAAAGCATGGAAGGGGTGAAAAGGCGTCAGGGTAATGTTATTGGTTAAGTTCGCTCTGTCATGCAAACGACCAGTGCTGTAACTTTTTTGAAAAGACGTTTCAATAAAAACAGGATTTAGCCAGACATAGACCTCGCCAGACAAATAACTCGCTTTAACACTATTCCTGGCAGGCTCCGCCGGGACAAGAAACTGGCGGGGGGGCCGATTCGGCCCCCCCCCCCTGAGATCTCGGAAACTAATAATGGACGGATTTTGATCCGGTAAGCGGCATTGGATTGCTCTCAACGTGAACTACATTTTAGACATTTTTTAATATCAAAAACGAAAAAAAAACCTGAGACCCCCAAAAAGCCAAAATTTTCCGATTTGGCAGAGTTTTCAAAGAATGAGGTCTAGCTCAGTATCTAGGAAAGTCAGAGCAAAACGGAAAAAAGCAGCTGATAGCTGAGGAAATTTCCTTTCGAATAGCTGCCAACAGATTTCAGCTATTTTTGATATTTGAGGCGCTAGGAGTCAAAAATCTAAAAGCGTATTTTTTTAGTAACATCACTTTTGCGTCAATAACTTCTGAACCGTTAGTGATAGCCTGAAACGGTAAACGCCGTTACAGTTCTCTAATAAATGCGAAACAAATGGTTTGTATTTTGACCTACCAAGGTCACTCTCAATTTTGACCTCAGGTCACGGTTGACCTGACCTGAGCAAGTATAGGCGAGTAACATATCATTCGATACGTCATGACTAGGGAAACATGTTGTTATATAAAGAAGTGTTGTATGTGTGTGTGTATGTATGTATGTATATATCGCATTTCGAATATGTAATTGGTGAACGACAAAATAGTCATACCAAAGTATTGTACTCACTTAGGCGATTCGATTGATATGCAACATGACATACTTTGCTAGAGAAATTGGCATGACCTCAGGTCAAGGTCAGGCTAGGTCAAGAAAGGGATACTAGGTGACTTTCTTGATATTCGATGCTTCACTAAGCAGTATAGCACTTACAACTAAGGTAAACAACACTTTGAACATACTTTTCTGTACAAGGTTTATGCAAAAATAGTATTTGACCTCAGTGACCTCGTGTGACCTGGTATGACATGACACCTCCAACAACGTACTCTTCATTATATGAAGACGATATGAATGTTTCATGCATATAAGTTCTGATTTTACCCCAAAAATGTTAGTTTGAATCGTTTCCCCATTGACCGTAATTGTAAGCATTGGTGACCTCAGGTCATGACCTGTCAAGGATATAACAAAAACCGAAACGTATGTTGCACATATCGGTAAGCTTATTTGAACCTGGAAGTTTGAACATATTTGCTCGAAAACTCTTGCTGTGGTGAGGGGACAAACTTTTTTTCATGACCTAAATTTAGGTTGACCTGGTGACCTGACCTGAGGTCAGATCAACTCAAAATTTTCAGAAATGTTGCGTAAAAGCCTTTTAGGAAAAGTCAGAAAATTTGAGCTTCCTAGCTCAAAGCGTTTGGGAGAAATAACCAAAAAACCTCAGGGGGGGGGGCTCCTGAGGCCCCCCCCCCGCCCGCCAGGAATAGGGTTAAGACACTTATCCCATGCTTGAATCCGCCAATGACTGGTCCTCACCTGACCAGGCTATTCGCGGCCTTGGCGCCATACGGTCGCTTGCGGTTCAGTCGACCAGTCGACATAGGTATAACGGATGTCGAGAAGGGCAAAATAATTGCGCTCAAACAGGAAGGCTACAGCAATGCTGCTTGTGCAGAAAAAGTAGGTCGCTCAGAAAAAGCAGTGCGTTGATGCAAAGTGCCATTCGCCAATTCTTACAGATCATCGGAGGAGTGTAGAGGAGAATATGTATATATGACAATAGGATATAGTTTTCAATTTTCACAACTACCTGCAACAATCGAAACTCTTTGATCCTACTTCGATCGATCCTTCTTCGATCCTCCTAAAAGCAATTTGCGTCCGATGCGGCTTGAACGCCGTTTCGCCATCCGTTTCTCCATCAGTCCCACCATTAGGTTCTCCACTGAGCTAGGACGAGCATCGTGCTTATTATGAGTTTGGACTAGAGAAACGAATGAATCAAGCCGAAGTGCTTGCAGTGCTTAAAAAAGATAAATGTCATGCTTAGTGTTTACTCTTGATCCCTTTTGATACCTTCCTTGCTTTTTTACCGAACCCACATTCCGCAAGTGATTCGGCGCCTGACCGTGTGACCACGGCGCAACATTTTATGTTTGAATGGCGCAAGTTACAGACATGGGCGGTCGGCGGCAAAGTCAGTTAATCTTTTTGTGGGCTCAGGTGCCGGTCACTCTAGCTTGGTGGAATGATGATGGATTATTGGCAAAACTTTCATAGTGGAGTCCCGGTTCGAGCCTTATCCGGCTTCCGGTTGCTTTTCCGAGGAAGGACCAGGGGCGCGGGAACTACTTTCCGACTGGGGGGGGGGGGGGGGCACACCATAATAGAGATCAACCTAGGGTACCCCCAAATCTAGTTTTCTCACCGGTTTTAGGCCACTTATTTTTCACCCCTCGGCTTTTTCAACAAAAAAAGAAAACATTTGCAGAAAAAGTGTGGTATTCCGTCTCAAAGCTGTGGGGGCACCGCCCCCACGGCCCCAGAATTGGGGGGGCAAGCTGCCCCCACTGCCCCCCCGGCTCCCGCGCCTATGGGTAGGACGTTCCCCTGCCGTTCGGTCCCTGATCGAGCTAGAGCTTCGTAGAAAAAAAGGATTGTGTTGCCCGTGACGAGACAAAGCCGATGATACCCAATTTTAGAGTCATAGGCCATTAGTGGACATTCCAGGTCAGGTCAATGACCCACATGTCGGGAAAATTGGAACCTGCTAGATCTTTGTAAAGTTAAGCTGTTATGTTTTTTTTTTTTTAGAGGCGTTGATCACGCATTTTATGTTAGTTTTGAGCACGGATGATGCCTTCAAGCATTTAGGCCAGGTCGGGTCAGGTCAAGTCATGTCAACCAGCAGGCGTCGTGCCGGCTATCCATAGTAGGTGTCAACTACCACTGACGGCGTCGCAACATGTTACGAAGGCACTAAAACTACTTCGTAAATGTTCGAATGGAGGCTAAATTCGAAATCAGCCCGAAAAAACTACCACAGAAACATGTTAAACTTGAAGAAGTGAACCGAGGTCATCAAAGGTCAATGACCTGACCTGACCTTCAAGTGACCTTGACACCCACCGTAATGCATGGGAAGAACATCATTTCACATGTTTGGACGTTTACAATCACAAAAAGACTGGAAACGCGCGGATAATGTGAGCTGACAAATGCTGAATCGCAATTCCGGACAAACATAAACTCGAGAAATAGGTCATAGGTCAAAGGTCATTCGGGTCAGGGTCAAAATTGATGAGGACTTTTCAAGGAGCGACAGTGGCGGACCCAGGAAAACTCCAAGGGGGGAGGGGGCATGAATCGAAGTGGTGCCCCTACTACCTATACTCAAAATTAAAAACTCAACGGATTTCGGCCACTTCATTTTGATGGTGCCCTATTTTCAGTTGTTTTATTATTTTTTATTTGTGTGTGTGTTGCCCCTGGTGGGCCTATGGTGCCCCTGCTAGGCCGCAAGTGCCCCTGACAGGTTTGTGGTGTCTCTGGAAGGACTGTGGTGCCCCTGACAAGCCTGAAGTGCCAACGACAGGCCCGCGGTGCCCCTGTCAGGCCCATGGTACCCCTGCGAGGCCGGTGATGCCCCTTCTAGGCCGGTAGTGCCCCTGGCAGGCCTGTGATACCCCTGCTAGGCCGCCGGTGTCCCTGGGCCCTGACAGGACTGTGGTGCCATTGACAAGCCTGAAGTGTCCCCGACAGGCACGTGGTGCCCCTGACCGGCCCAAGGTGCCCCTGCGAGGCCAGTGGTGCCCCTGACAGGCCTGTGGTGCCCCTGACGGGCCCAAGGTGCCCCTGCGAGGCCAGTGGTGCTCCTGACAGGCCTGTGGTGCCCCTGCTAGGTCTTTGGTGCCCCTGACAGGCCTGTGGTGCCCCTGGAAGGACTGTGGTGCCCCCGGGCCCTGACAGGACTGTGGTGCCACTGACAAGCCTGAAGTGTCCCCGACAGGCACGTGGTGCCCCTGACGGACCCAAGGTGCCCCTGCGAGGCCTGTGGTGCCCCTGGCAGGCCTGTGGTGCCCCTGGCAGGCCTGTGGTGCCCCTGCTAGGTCTTTGGTGCCCCTTGCAGGCCTGTGGTGCTCCTGGAAGGACGGTGGTGCCCCTGAGCCCTGACAAGCCTGATGTGCCCCTGACGGGCCCGTGGTGCCCTTGCTAGGCCTGTGGTGCCCCTGACAGACCTGTGGTGCCCCTGGTGTGCCTGTGGTGGCCCTGCCGTGATGGTGCCTTACGGGAGGCCCAGGGGGGGGGGGGCATGGCCCCCATGGCCCCCCTGGATCCGCCACTGAGGAGCGAAACTCCCTTCGTCCCCCTCCCCGTGATGCCAACCTTGCTTACCGGTCTCGGACGGTTCCAAATTTTACAGGCTGCTTAAGTACATTTAAAATTCACCTGAACTGAAGGCTTATTTGTGTACGGTAGAACTGACCAGCTCATCAACATTCTTTTGTAGGTTTGTTTCTGTTTACATGGCTGTTTACAATTGCGAATGACTGCCGCAAATATTGATTTTTAAAAGCATCCTTGGGTGTTAATTTTTTGGGGGGACGTCCTGCTCAGATTCCTCGACTGGGGGGGACGCGTCCCCCCCCCGCTTTCGACGCCCATGCTCACAGGCTCTGACATAGGTACTATTGGGCGCAGAATCTGCGCTCATACCGGGACCCAGACGGGGCAGGCCTGGTGTGTCAGAGAGTGTACCGATTAGTGTGTTGCGGAACAGTATCCTTTGAGGGTCACGCGATGACATGGCCCGGGCTGTTTCTGTTCCGAGTGGGGAGGAAAGCCGGGGAAGGGGAGCCATTAGTATGCAGCCGCAGCCCGCGTGGAGTGTGTGCGGCTAGATGTGAGCGCGATGGCACACCTCAGTGATTTTGACAAGGGAATGCTCGTCCTGCTTTTTGATGGAGGTCACTCTGTCAAGCAGGCGGCAGAGATTATCGGTGTTGCTCTGACAACTGCCAGACGGTGGATACAATCATACACCGTTATGAGCAGGAAGGGGAAAGTGGTTTGGAAGCGCGTTATGACAAGTATGGAAGAAAACGAGAGACGACGGAAGCGGAAGACTGGCGTATGGTGGAGGTTCCTATTCTTATTTTATTATTTGTTGCTGTTGTCTCTGTATTTCTATATCAAGACGAGCGTGTAGCAGTAGATGATTAATCGGGACAGCATGAAATAATCATATGTCGATTAAAACAGCATTGTTGGCCCAAGTTCACCAGACAGCAGCCGACTAGATGGGATACTGTTCCGCATCACACTAATCGGTACACTCTCTGATACACCAGGCCTCTACCCTGCTTCGGTCCCGGTATGAGCGCGGATTCTGCGCCCAATAGTACGTCGAATCGCCATCATGGTCTTAAGATAATGAGGTCATAGGTAAAGAATCAAGTAATGGCTAATGTTTCCTTTAAATTGAGAGCAAATGAATATGACTCGATATTCCTACCTAAAGCTGATATACCAGCAAATACATTTGAATAAATACATAGTACATACTGTTTGTGTGCTTGCTTATGGCTTGATGAACCCCAGGGTGCAGACGCCACCAGTACCTACCAGCCGATAACTGTATTCAGCGAGCGGGGCGGCGGTGGCCCGGGCGGCCACAGCCCAGACTGCATTTGATACCGGCGCCGGCTCAGCGGCGGCTCCAGGCTATAGAGCGAGGTGTGACCACAGCAGCCACCACGATACACATACGTAATGTAAATGTGGTATAGACTAGTGGTGTCAATCAGAACTTGAATTTTCGGAATTCCGATTTTGTCCAATGTCCAATTCGGAATTCGGTTGGACAATGGCAGCAGGCTTTGGACAACTTTGGACAATCGCTTGCTACACTTCAACATTTTTAAAAAGTAATCGTGTTTAACATTGATTGGCTATTAGAAGGCTTAGCTTTCAATATGATTAACACTTTTGAGCTGGTAACGGTACATGAAAAGCAAACTAAATAACAGTATTGAGTGTAAACTATTGCGTAGGTGTCGGACATCTTTGGACAAATGGCTGGCTTGGACATTTTTGGACGGACAGTCGACGTAAGCATTGGACATTGGACGGACTTTGGACATACATACATTTTCTGAAGTTGACACCACTAGTATAGACCTCTGTAGTCTGCTCATTAATCTACACACTTATCTGTATCTATATCTTACTATCTCATCACCATTGTACAGAGGTGTAGGTAAACGTAAAATTTCGCTATGGAAGTTTTACGTTTCTTTGATGCAAATAGAAGATGTTTTGCGGTGTTGTTGCGGGCCACTTCCATTGCCATGAGGGTAAAATGGGGTAAAAGCAGGTAAAAGTATATTTTTAAGATGTAACCTGTTCAGGAGGGCTATTCATGACGTTAGGCTTCTTGAGTCCCAAAGGAACACTTGTTTATACCGTCAAAACTAAACTTGTCATTTTATTCCGTTGACTTGCTGTTCGGCTATTATTTTGTGGGAGTCTTCCGACCGGAAATAAATACATGTTGTTTGGTCTTCAAATCTTATTTACGAGTAAAAGGTCATTAAAACTTAAAATTGAGCCCATAGCTCGTAAGTACCGTGAAATGTTTGGCGCGTGGCTAGTGCAACAATAATGCAACTGTTTTTTCTTCTAACTACCTGCGCAGTCTGATACTTTTGAAAATTATATGGTTTAAGGTTCGTCAAAATTCTGGTTTATTTGGTTTCGTTTTGATTTATGGCATTTGGCTGTTTTCCTTGTGGTGGCAACAAACAAAATTTTTACAAAATGGCCGAAGTTCTGAACGAGCAAGGAAATGCTGCCCGGGCGACTACGTTCCTCGAACATATGGCTGCATTAGACATTGACTCAGTCCCAGCATCACTGCGGATGTCAGGCATCGTGTGCACGATTGGCCCTGCCTCACGATCTGTAGAAACGTTGGTTCAGCTGATGGAGGCCGGCATGACAGTGGTGAGGTTGAATTTTTCGCACGGCACGCATGAATATCACAAAGAGACTGTGGATAATGTAAGAAAAGCGGCTGAAGTCTATGGTGAGAAAAGAGGATTTCCTTTCTCGCTTGGCGTTGCATTGGACACGAAAGGTCCTGAGATTCGCACTGGTTTGATTGATGGAAGTGGAACTGGAGAGGCAGTATTAGTAACTGGTGAAAAAATCACGGTCACCACTGATAAAGCATTTGCGGAGAAGTGCAGCAAGGATACGCTATACGTCGACTACGACAACATTACAAAGGTTATTAAAGCCGGAAGCCGGATATTTGTGGACGATGGATTGATTTCTCTGCAAGCGGAGGAAGTTAGCGGTAACAAAATCAAATGTGTCATCGAGAACGGCGGAAAGGTTGGCTCTAAGAAAGGAGTCAACCTGCCAGGAACCCCCGTGGACCTGCCTGCGGTATCCGAGAAAGACAAAGGAGATCTTGAATTGGGATTGGATGTCGGAGTTGATTTTGTGTTCGCGTCATTCATTCGTGATGCTGAGGGTGTTCATACCATCCGGAAAATTCTCGGAGACAAAGGAAAACACATAATGATCATACCCAAGCTGGAAAACCACCAAGGTATAAAGAACATGGACTCAATCATTGACGCCGCAGATGGCATCATGGTAGCCCGTGGAGACATGGGCATCGAAATTCCTCCGGAGAAGGTATTTATTGCACAAAAAGGTATGATTGCACGCTGTAATATCGCCGGCAAACCGGTGATTTGTGCCACTCAGATGTTGGACTCGATGATCGAAAAGCCCAGACCTACCCGAGCAGAGGTCTCTGATGTGGCCAACGCTGTCCTGGATGGCGCTGACTGTGTCATGCTCTCGGGAGAGAGTGCCAAGGGCCTCTACCCCGTGCAGTGCGTTTCCATCATGGCCAAGATATGCAAGGAGGCGGAGGCTGCAATTTGGCACAAGAGCACCTTCTTGGACCTAACATCGCAGATTAGCAAGGCGGACCACGCGCACTCGGTGGCCATCGCGTCTGTGGAGGCGTCGTTCAAGGTGAAGGCGTCGGCCATCATCGTGCTGACGACCAGCGGCCGGTCGGCGCACCTGCTCAGCCGGTACCGGCCGCACTGCCCCATCATCTGCGTGACCCGGCACGCCATGGTGGCCCGCCAGTGCCAGCTGTACCGCAGCATCTTTCCGCTGCTGCACACTGCCGCGCGCCAGAGCGACTGGCTCCAGGACGTCGAGCTGCGTGTCCAGTACGCCATGAAGTTCGGCAAGGACAGGGGCTTTGTTGCCAAGGGCGACCCGGTGCTCATTATCACCGGCTGGCAGTCGGGCGCAGGATACACCAATACCATGCGCATTGTCTACGCTCAGTAGCCAGCCGCCTTATGGGTTATTTGTCACCAACAATGTATCAGTTTGTTCTAAAACAGTTTTCATTTGATTTATCCTCTGGCCCTCCTACATAATAAAATTGTTACCTACCCAATAAAATGTTTTGAATGAGGTATGCTTATGTGAAACGATGAATTGGAAATATTTTTGGACAGCGTTGGAGGCAACATTTTCTTTTTCAACGTCGAATTCGGTTGAAAAGGGTGTAACGCCGATGACACAGCAATACCTCAATTCGGTGTCCATACGTAAGCCAAGTGAATGCGTGCTAAAAAAAGTGGCTTCTTATTTTTCGCGTTAAAAATGGCTGTCCAATCCGGTCGGTTCATGCTATCTATAGTGAAATGTATGTCTTGTGTTTGATATCGGTGACCTTGGGCAGTAGCGACGGAACACCCTCAATTAGGGGGGGGGGGGCACTGCCGACTTTTGGTCTCATTCCTTCCATGCAACGCCCATAGGGCTAATGTTAAAATGCCAAATTAAAGGGGGGCACGGTGCCCCAGTGCCCTCCCCGTTCCGCCGCCTATGACCTTGGGTCTTTTTTCGACCTCTTTTATGCGTGAATGGGGGAGAAAGAAGGAACGACACCTCTTTTACAAGAATTTATTCTAAACTCATCGTCAGTGGCGGCGGAAGGTAATTTTGGATGGGGGTGCAAAGTTTTCTCAAGGGGCCCCTCTGGAAGTTTTGGGCCCCCTTCATTTTTTTTTAGTGATTATTTAGTGACCCCTGGGATATGCACGGGGTCCCAGGAGCTCGCGTGTGAGCCCAAATATTCGGCTGGCGGCTACTAGAACCAGCATGGGGATTCTTAGGACTTAGAAGCCGCTTAGACCCACATTTCATGGGTCATGAGTCCCAAGAGTCGATGTAGGGGCCATAAAAGCCGGTGTAGGGCCCATGGCCCCATAAGTTCCGACATTGAGACTCTCAGAGGCCAGCGACGGGGCACCAAGAGCAGATAAAGTGCCTCAACAAGCCGACATGGGGCCTGAGAATCAGTGTGGAATTCCAGGAGCCTGCGTGAGCTCTCGGAGACCTTCGTATTTCGTAAGGTCCACAAAGGTCGTTGGGTCCTCTGAATCTGAACTCTGCGGGGCCCTCAGAGGCCAGCATGTCTCCTGGCACCTGTCTGCGTTGAGGTGAGACCCTCCGAGGCCGTCGTAGGGTTCTTCAGAGGCCAGCTTTGGCCCATGAAGCCTTCGTTAGGCCCTAGAAGCCGTCAAGAGGGCCCTCAAAGGTCAGCATGGCCCCTGGAGCCTGCCTGCGTCGAGGCAAACGACAGAGGCCGTCGTGGAACCCTCAGACGCCAGCGTGGGCCTTTGGAGCTTGCGTTGGGTCTTAGAGACCATTGTGAGGGCCCAGAGAGGTCGTCGTCAGGGCCCTCAGCCCCTCAGGGACCATCCTTGGGTCCTCAGAAGTTGTTGTGAGGGCCCTTAGAAGCCTTCGAGAGGATCATCAGAGGTCGTCATGAGGGTCCTTGGCCATAGTGAGGGTCTTCATGGGCCCCCAGATGCCTTTGCAGGGCTCTCAGAGGCCTTGGTAAGACCGCTAGAGGCCATCGTTAGGGCCCTCAATAGACCGTTGCAGGGCCATCAGATGCCAGCATAGCCCCTGCAGCCTGGTTATGTTGGGGCCCTCAGAGGCCGTCGCTGGGCCGTCTGAAGCCAACTGGGCCCTCAGACTTGAGTTGGGTCTAGGGCCGTCATGAGGGCCCTCAGAGGCCAGCGGGGCCCCCGGAGTCCTGTGGGACCCTTAGCGGTCGTCATGAGGGCCCTTAGTGGTCGTTATAGGGCCCCAGGGGACAGAGGTCGTCGTGAGAGCCCTCAGAGATCGTAAGGGCCCTCAGAGGCTGTCATAGGGCCCTCAGAGGCCAGCGTGGCCTCTGGAGTCTCCTTGGGGCCCTAGAGTCTCTGTGGGACCCTCAGCGGTCGTCATGAGGGCCCTTGGTGGCCGTTGTAGGGCCCCAGGGGACAGAGGTCGTCGTGGGAGCCCTCAGAGATCGTCATAAAAGGGCCCTCTGAGACCGTCGTGGGGCCCTCAGATGCCGTATGGAGCACCAAACGCGGCTCGGAACACTTCTAGTCGGTGTGGGGGCCCCAAAGACTAGCATGGGGCGCTCCTGACCATAATTGGACATCCCGGATGATTCCACATCAGTGTTCGTTTCTCGATCACTGGTTTTCAGGAGAAAATGTATTGGGTGGTGCGACGGGCCTCTTGTACGGATTTTCGGGGTGCAGCTGCACCCCCTGCACCCCCTATTCCGCCGCCACTGCTCATCGTTCAATAAAACGTCAAAGTTAGAACGACAAATATTACGATATATTTGAGAATGTTGTACAATCTACGTTAAAACATATTCCAGGTCATTGACCTTGACTTTGACTTCTGTCCACGCCTTACCCTGTCGACTATCCCCGACATGATTCGATTGGTGGCCTCCGCAATCGGCCTGCTCGCCGGAGACCAATTCGGTCAGTTCGGTCTCGCTCAGTCGTGTACGTAGATAATAGACTGCAGAATATGCATCAGTTTGTAGTTCTGTTGGTCTGTATTGTTTGTCGCTGACCGCACTTTCTTGCTTGTGACCTGTCCCTGACGTCGCCATCCTGTTTTTCGTCGCTGTCCTATTTGTGGCCTGTCCCTGACACGCCGCTGTCCTGTTTTGGTCTGCTCGTGACTACACTGTCCTGTTATTGTTTGCTCGTGACTACTGTCCTGTTATTGTCTGTTCGTGACTACACTGTCCTGTTTTGGTCTGCTCGTGACTACACTGTCCTGTTATTGTCTGTTCGTGACTACACTGTTCTGTTTGTGGACGGTCGTCAAGTTAGATAGATGTAAGTGAATCCTAATCTATAATCTAAGATTCGGAATCAGGCGAGCCCCTACGATTTGGACCAAACTTGGTCAGTGGATAGTACGAAACGTCCTGATTACGATGCACCCAAAATCTAAGCTCGGCCCGCCATATTCACGAAGTTACTGATATTTGAATTTCAAGGTCATTCAGGCGAGCCCCTACGATTTCCGTCAAAATTTGTGTACGGAAACTCTAGATGCTCTTCATTACCAATATCACAAAAGTTAAGCTCGGCCCGCCATATTTACGAAGGTACGGAGGTTTGAATTTCAAGGTCATTTGGGCGAGCCCCTGCGATTTCCGTCAAAATTGGTATACGGACATATTACATCTTCCTCATTACAAATATCATAAAAGTTAAGCTCGGCCCGACATATTTTTCAAGTTACGGAGTCACAAAGTTACGAAATTTCAAGGTAATTTTGCCAGCCCCTCCGATTTTCGTCAAAATTTGTAGGCAGACACATTACATGCTCCTCATTACGAATATCGTAAAAGCTAAGCTCGGCCCGCACTATTTCAAAAGTTACAGATGTTTGAATTTCAGTGAGTTTCAAACCTCAGTAACTTTTGAAATAGTGCGGGCCGAGCTTAGCTTTTACGATATTCGTAATGAGGAGCCACTGAACTCTAATATATACTGGAAGGAGCATTGGTGACTTGTTTTTGTCTATCGATTTCCGCCATGTTGTGTATACCAGAAATATAAATTGCATGTACGGTAGCAGAGGTGCAGTTTAGTGAGAGGTATACTACTCAAAAGTGCTGCTGCTTCATGCTGGCAGTTTGATTGCAGTGATCAACTTTTCAAGACTTTGGTATACACAACATGGCGGAAATCGTTAGACATTGTGGCCCATATACGGCCAAGGCGAGTGCCTTATAGTGTACGCGATCATAACGGTTTTGGATTAGTGGCACCGATCCCCCAGCCTTGTAACAATCGCGTCACCATTGTAACCCAGCGTGTCGACGCCATGTTTTTAGAAAACAATTGATGGACGTCCTGCGGCTCTTCATCCGTTGTATCTCTCGCAATCGAACGAACACTATAAATGGCGACAAGGATGAGATTCCTTGTTGAGTGATAACCACTGTGGTCGAACAGTGTCGGTAGTCTTGCCGAGAGGAATTTCGAGTGCGAGTTTATCAATTCAGAATGAGCCTGGACGGCGTGCAGCCTCCCGCGCCGTTTTTGCCCAGCCCTGGAAAACCCGCTGTTGACTGGCAGACATGGGAGGGCAAATTTGTTAATTACCTCCTCGCCATCTCTGGCGACACCTTCAACCCTGCCCGGCAGCGCGCTGTTCTCCTTCATTGTGTTGGCGACGAAGCGTACCGGCTGTACGGGACCCTGCCCCCCGGCGTGAAGGCTGACGGCGAAACGGACTTTGACTTGGCTCTGCGCCAACTGCGTGAGTTTTATACTCCGCGCACCAACGTCATCGTGGAGAGGTTCAACTTTCGTCAGCGTGGACAACATGACAGTGAGACAACTGCAGACTTTGTGTCAGCTCTACGCGGTCTGGCTCGAACGTGTGAGTTCGGGGCCATCACAGACGAACTGATCCGTGACGTAGTGGTTGAAAAGACTGTGCACCCCAGACTCCGAGAACGGTTCCTCCAGGATAAGGACCTCACCCTGGAGAAGGTGCTGGTGATGGCAGAGGCCTTCGAGCGCTCCCTGCGTGAAGCTGCTGCCATGGCCCCTCCTGCGCTGCAGCTCGGAGCTGTGGCCAAGGTCAGCACAGGCCCACGACGCCGCACCACCCAGCCATCGTTACCCAGCCCAGCCACCCAGTGCACCAACTGTGGTCGGAAGGATCACCAGCCAAGGGATAAGTCGTGTCCCGCCAAGAAGGTGGTCTGTCATCAGTGCGGCAGGAAGGGACACTTCGCATCCTGGTGTCGCAGCAAGGAGAAGCCGCCTGCCTGCAAGGAGCTTCAGGTGCTCTCCTGCTCCACCTCAACCAGTTCCAAGATGACCTGTACCGCATCAGTGACTGCTAGTACAGGTGTGCAGCGAGATGTGCTGCTCCAAGTCGACACGGGTGCCTCCTGCTCCATCCTCAGCATGGACCTGGCACGTAAGCTGTTCAAAGGGGTGCCCTACGAGTCGTCCACTGCCAGCCTGTACGGGTTTGCCAAAACCCCACTGTCAGTGAAGGGCACACTGCCCACAGTCGTCCGCTTCAATGGTCAAGAAGCTACAACAGACTTCTTCCTGGTGGAAACTCCGAATCAAGAGGCTATCATGGGGTTGAACCTGATCAACGCCCTCGGCATCACTCTCCACCCGGCTTCCAACAGCATCTACAGCGTGGAGGCTGAAGCCCAGCCACTGCCTGCCATCGAGCACTACGAGCACCGCATCGTGCTGAAGCCTGGTGCTACTCCAACAGCCTACAGGCTCCGCCGACTTCCCCTCTCAGTCCGTGAGGAAGTGTCGGCCGAGCTGCAACGTCTGCTGCACGACGGCATCATCGAGAAGATCGACGCATCTGAGTGGGTCAGCCCCCTCGCCGTGTCCAGGCGCAAGGATGGCCGGATACGAGTCTGTGTCGACCTCCGTGGACCCAACTCGCAGATCGTTGCAGAGGTCCATCCCCTGCCTACAATTGACGAGCTGGAATCGAAACTGCACGGCAGCGTCTACAGCAGGATCGACCTCAAGACAGCGTACCATCAACTTCGCCTGCACAAGGACTCCAGAGACATCACGGCCTTCCTGACGCCTGATGGTCTCATGCGGTACACACGAGTGCCGTTCGGTCTCGTCTCAAGTGGAAGCGCCTTCCAGAAGCTCCTCAGCAGCCTGCTGAAGGGTGTCCCAGGTTGTGGGCACTACCTGGATGATATCCTGGTGTCTGGGAAAGATCACCAAGAGCACGACACCCGCCTCAAGGAGGTCATGGACCGCCTGGCCCGAGCCAACGTGACCATCAACAAGGACAAGTCCGTCTTCAGGCAGACCAGCATCGAGTTCTGCGGTCACAAGCTCTCTGCAGCTGGAGTGGTCCCACTCCAGTCAACCGTCCGCGCTGTGATCGAGGCGCCTCCGCCCTCCGACGCTCGGGAGCTACGTAGCTTCCTAGGGACCACAGGATGGTTCAGCCGCTTTGTGCCAGCGTACGCCTCAGTCGTCCGACCGATGGCTCACCTCCTCAAGAAGGACGCACCGTTCCAGTGGTCCGAAGAACAGCAGGCCGCCTTCAACAAGGTGAAACAGCTGATCTCGACGAGCCCCGTCATGCGCCCGTTCGACCCGCACCTGCAGACGATTGTCACCTCCGACGCGAGTGACCGAGGCGCCGGTGCTGTCCTCACACAGGTTCAGCCCAGCGGTGAGGAGCGGCCGGTCGCCTACTGGTCCCGCTCGTTCACGGAAGCCGAGTCCAGGTACTCCGTGTCTGAAAAAGAAGCGCTCAGTGCAGTCAACGCAGTGGAACACTGGCGTATCTACCTGTGGGGACGCTTCTTCAAGCTCAAGACCGACCACTCGGCGCTCACTACCCTGCTGACGCCGAAGTCGTCCAACCGCGCCGGAGCTCGAATCGCCAGGTGGCAGGCTCGTCTCCTGCCCTACTCGTACTCTGTCGAGTACAAACCGGGACACACGATCCCTGTCGCCGACGCGCTGTCCCGGCTTCCGCTCCCAGACACGTCCGGCGCCGAGACTGACGGGGACGACATCATCGCTCTCGTCACAGACGACGCCACAGACGCGCTCCCAGAGTCGGAGATCCGAGCAGCGTCAGAAGCCGACCCAGCGCTGAGCGAGGTGCGGGAGGCCATCCGCACAGGCTGGCCGGCCTCGGCGCGAGAGTGCTCGCCGACGCTCCGACCGTTCTTCGATGTCCGTCATGAACTTCAGCTGCGCGATGACAACATCATCCTGCGAGGCCCCGACCGAGTGGTCGTCCCGCTCGCCCTGATCGACAAGTACCTCCAAGTGGCTCACCGGTCGCACGAAGGCATCGTGCGCACGAAACAGCTGCTCAGAAGTCTCGCGTGGTGGCCCGGCATGATGCGAGCCACTACCGACCTCATCCGCGACTGCTCGACCTGCCAGGCCAAGGACGCCGTCCTCTCTCAGGGCGCGCGCCCCGCTCCGCTGCAGCCGGTCCCGCTCCCGGACCGGGCCTGGTCCAAGCTCGGCATCGACGTCGTCGGACCCATCGCAGGTGCGCCGCCTTCAGCCCGCTACGCCATCACAGTCATCGACTACGCCAGCAAGTGGCCAGAAGTCGCCCTGACATCGTCTGTCGAAACCGATGACGTCATCAGTTTCCTCAGCAGCCTGTGGTCTCGAGAGGGCTACTGTGACGAGCTCGTTAGCGACAACGGCCCCCAGTTTACAAGTGCCAAGTTCGAGAAGTACCTGAGTGACCGCGGTATCCAGCATCGGAAGTCGTCTCTCTACTGGCCGCGGGGAAACGCGGCCGTCGAGCGGTTCAACCGAACCCTCAAGACGTGGCTGCTCGAAGCCGCTCAGCAGTCGCCGCGGACGCCACAGGCCTTCGCCGCGCACGTCACGCGCCGCCTGGCTCTGTACCGCACCGTACCGCACTGCACCACCGGGATCTCGCCCTCTGAAGGTCTGCATGGCCGCCGCATGCGCCTGGACCTGCCAGTGATGTCAGCCGACTCCGCTCCAGACGCCGGCCTGCACACGCGCGTGCAGACTCAGCAGCGCCGCAACGAGCGGAACTACAACCGGCGCCGCGGCGTGAAGGTACCCACCATCCAGCCCGGCGACAAGGTCCGCGTTCGCCGCCCTGGACACACGCCCAAGAACCTGTCACGGTTCGGACCGACACAGACGGTGGTCCGTCGTCTCGGCAAAGCCACATTCCTGCTGTCTGACGGCACACGCTACAACGCGTCTCACCTGGCGCTCGCCCCGGCAGCCAGTTCGGCAGAGACATCTGACGGCGACTCGCCTGCAGCCGGACTCGACCCGCTACCGACCGTGGCGGACCAGCGCGAGACCGCACACGAGCCTCGTCCGGTCACTCCCCGGCGCGAGGGCCTGCCAGCGGTGCGAGGAGACCCTCCTGGCTCCCCGGCTCCAGATGGACGTCGATCGGCCACTCCAGCGCCGGTTGACTCGCCGCGCTCGCCGCACCGTTCGGGTAACGAGCTGCCGCCGTCCTCGTTCGGCAGGCGTCGGTTCCAGCCCCGTAAGCTCGCCACCTAGGCCGTCGCCTAGCCCAGCTCAGACCCGCATGGCCCGGCGTAACATTTTGATATGACTCGTTATTCCGTACCGGGCGTGCTTTAACTTTATGTGTCGGGGTATATAGTGTACGCGATCATAACGGTTTTGGATTAGTGGCACCGATCCCCCAGCCTTGTAACAATCGCGTCACCATTGTAACCCAGCGTGTCGACGCCATGTTTTTAGAAAACAATTGATGGACGTCCTGCGGCTCTTCATCCGTTGTATCTCTCGCAATCGAACGAACACTATATGCCTCCCCCTGTGAGGAGCATGTAATGTGTCTGCATACAAATTTTGACGAAAATCGGAGGGGCTCGCCAAATGACCTTGAAATTCCGTAACTTTGTGACTCCGTAACTTGAAAAATATGGCGGGCCGAGCTTAACTTTTATGATATTTGTAATGAGGAAGATGTCATATGTCCGTATACCAATTTTGACGGAAATCGCAGGGGCTCGCCCAAATGACCTTGAAATTCAAACCTCCGTAACTTCGTAAATATGGCGGGCCGAGCTTAAATTTTGTGATATTCGTAATGAGGAGCATCTAGAGTATCCATACACCAATTTTGACGGAAATCGTAGGGGCTCGCCCGAATGACCTTGAAATTCAAACATCCGTAACTTCGTAAATATGGCGGGCCGAGCTTAGATTTTGGGTGCATCGTAATCAGGACGTTACGTACTATCCACTGACCAAGTTTGGTCCAAATCGTAGGGGCTCGCCTGATTCCGAATCTTAGATTATAGATTAGGATTCACTTACATCTAACTTGTTACTTGACGACCGTTGTTTGTGGTCTGTTCGTGACTACATTGTCCTGTTATTGTCTGTTCGTGACTACACTGTCCTGTTTGCGGTCTGTTGGTGACTGCATTGTCCTGTTATTGTCTGTTCGTGACTACACTGTCCTGTTTGCGTTCTGTTCGTGACTATGTTTTTCTGTTTGGTGTCTGCTTGTGACTATACTTTCCTGTTTCTTGTCTGTTCGTGGCTACACTGTTCTGTTTGTGGTCTCTTCGTGTTTACGCTGCTCCTGTTTATTGTCAGGTGACGATGTCGCAGGGCAGCTCAGCGGGCTCCCCCGGGGAGGCCATCTGCGTCGTGCCCGGTACGTGACTCTGCGTAACTCAGACTGACCGGGCAGCGGCCGACCTAACCCTACCGGCCCTTGATACGCTGTGTGAAACCGACCTAACGAGCGAGGTAGCTCAACTTCCAGGGCTAGTGGGGCACTTGAGCCCCGGTTATGTTAGGAGGACTGATTTATGGACCAGGGTTCACCCGAGATGTGTATAACTTAATGCACTTTGGTCGCGTGCCACCAAGAGTATCGTATGCGCAATGCGTGCTGTAAGCCTCTACAGCTGCCGCTCCTGCCTATGGTTGTCCGGTGTGTTGCTGACTGCCGCTCTGGGCCGCTCCTCAGGCGACTGTCTGTGTGCCGCTGACGACAAACATGTCGCGGGCAAGGGCACAATTGAGCGGTCCGGCTACATATACTCCTGCCTGGTGGGGCGTGTGTACACACAGCAGCAGCAGGACAAGGTTAGTGCGCGGCGCCGGTCCGTAATCAGAGCTCTGTTTCGACACTTTCGACCATTGTGCTTTCGATCCGTGTTCGACTCGGTCGTTCGATCCGTGATTTATTTGGACAAAATATTTTGGCCAGCGGTGAATAAAGTCAATGACCTACTGAATGTCTGGACACTTGACTTCTGATCCCTAACTTATAACCGTCACCTTGGAGCTCTAGCCCCTGACCCCTGCTCCCTGACCTATACCCCTGCTTCCTGACCACTCCTGACCTGACCCCTACCTCTAATCTCAAATCCCTACCTCTGCCTTCTGACCCTTGACCTCTGACCGCTGACCTAACTTAGTTTGGGTGTAGAAACTTGCATTTGTATTGGTATTATTTGTGTAGAACTGGGTAACTGCTTTAAATTGAACTGTAACGTATGATGGTGATGCATGCGAGTTGTTCGAGCCCTTTGTAAGTTAGGATGTTACTCAATTCAACCCTACCCTACCCTACCCTACCCCTTGACGGTGAGGGTAATTTTGAGCGCAATTTGGGCGAGCCAAATATTTTTTTGAGCCCTTTGGTTGCCTGTCGTCAGCCTGTCGTCAGTCAAAAATTTGGTTATGTCGTCTGACCGCTACCCTGACTTCGGATCCCTGACCTATAACCGTGACCCTGGAGCTCCGGCCCCTGCTCTCTGACCCCCACTTCTAACCCTGTCCCTGACCCCAGACTTCTAACTTTGTCCCTGACCCCCCCCTTCTAACCCCGTCCCTGACCCCAGACTTCTAACCCCTGCCCTGCGCCGTCAGACGGAGCTGGTGGAGGTGCGCACTGGCCAGGAGCAGAACATTGTGCCCACGGCGGGCAGCGTCGTCACCGCTAAGGTCAGTCGAGCGCTACGCTCGCCCTGTCAGGGACACCCGTGGTAATCTCACAGTGGCGGGAGCCCGCCCGGTGCCCAAGCCTCAGATAGTGTGGCCCGTCCACTCAGGGAGGCTAGGGAAAGATGCACTATTCTAGGCCACAGGTCACGTCGTTAATGAGTCCGTCGTAATTTTGCTCATTCGGGTACGTATTTGACCCCCCCCCCCCTTATGAAGCTGGTCCATAGGCCACTTATGTGAACCCGTCATAACTCTGGCCCATAGGTCACATAACTATGTGAACCCGTCTTAATTATGGCCGGGGCTCATAGGTCACTGATGTGAACCCGTCCCAATTCTGGCCCATAGGTCACTGATGTGAACCCGTCCCAATTCTGGCCCATAGGTCACTGATGTGAACCCGTCCCAATTCTGGCCCATAGGTCACTGATGTGAACCCGTCCCAATTCTGGCCCATAGGTCACGTATGTGAACCCGCGCTTCCTCCGCTGTGAGATACTCTGCATAGGCGAGACAGTGTTAAAACACAAGTTCCGTGGCATGTTGAAGAAAGAGGACGTTCGGGCCACCGAACGCGACAAGGTCAAGATGTACGAATGTTTCCGACCGGGTGAGTCCTTTGAAGGCAGCTTTGAGCTCATATAGACAGTTTTTATTTTAAATATTTTCTAGTGCATTTTAAAAATCAGCTGATACTTTCGAACTGCATTAATGGGATAGATCCTGCAGCTGTTTATGGATATCGCCTGGCTCCTTTCTTCTTCTCGTTTCGGTTTGTTCCAGTTCGCAAATCTGCTGCATAATCTCAATGAGTCATTCCAAGGTACCGGAAGCCTCTCCTAGTTAGTTTAGAAATATGTTCGTGTAGTTACCCACAGTAAGTTATTCTAGTGACCGAGATGTTATAGTTGCTTTTTCTACTTTTCCTATTCCACTCGTTGGTGTGATTATTTGCTCACATCCCGGCTGGGTGCGCGGCGGTGTGTGTGTGGACAGGCGACGTCATCCTGGCCAAGGTGGTGTCGCTGGGCGACGCGCTCTCGTACGTGCTCTCGACGGCGGAGAACGAGCTGGGCGTGGCGCTGGCGCACAGCGAGGCCGGCGCGCTCATGGTGCCGCTCAGCTGGGCGGAGATGCGCTGTCCGCTGACGCAGGCGCGCGAGCTGCGCAAGGTGGCCAAAATACCGCCCGAAGACGTGGCGTTCCGACTGGCGCGCTCGGCGGCCGCCGACCCCGCCGCCGGCTGAGCGCCGACGCCACCGGCCCACTGTTGCATCGCCATCGCATTGTCTTGTCCATTGGTCGTCCATTAAGTTTCAATATAAGGGGGATATCATTGCTGAATTGTTTGTTAAGACCTTCCCGACCTAGTTTTATGATTATTCGAGACGAAGAACCAGGTTATGAAGAGTACGTTCCGAGACAGCTCCTCCGTGTGATACAGACAGCTCCTCCGTGTGATACAGACAGTTTGTTTTGTTTGTTTTGTTTTGTTTTGTTAGGCCCTTTCGGTCCAATTAGACCATTTCAGAGCCGGGAGGATGATAGGATATAGGGGGAGACATTGGTCTGGGCAGGCACCCTAGTGAGTTGCCGGGGCTGAGCCCGTCCAGAGGACAGGCCACCCAGCCCCAAGGCACTCACTGCACCCGGCTACGGGGTGCGCTCCCTCGGGAGCAGCGGTGCCGCTCCAAGGGAGCAGCCCGCATGAGATAAAGTTGCCTGTCCAGCCCGGAGGGGGTTGCGGCGTGGAGGAGAAGGATTTCAATATCCTGAGGATAGAAGCACGGAACGGTGGATACAGACAGTTCCTTCGTCTGCTACAGACAGTTCCTCCTGATACAGACAGTTCCTCCTGATAAAGACAGCTCCTCCTGATACAGACAGTTCCTCCTGATACAGACAGCTCCTCCTGATACAGACAGCTCCTCTGTCTGCCTTCCTTCCTCCGCGGCGAACCATCCGCAAACGCGTCGGTACAGTCGCGCCGATCGCCTGTATTTGTCGAGTCGGCTCCAAACGGGGTGCACGCGGGATGGCAATGGAAGTGTCGCCGACAGCGACACGCAGCGGCGGCATCAAGAACCACAGATTGCCGAGCCGACCGCCAGGCGCAATTGGCACACACAACATGAACGCTTCGGATGGAATGCAAATAAATACTGTGCGTGACAGGGGACAAATGGGTCCACTGCTGGCCCCTTTGCGGATCGGGGTGGCCGCGGTGAACCCGTCGGCCCATCGGCCCGCGCCCTGGACTGATAAGTCGCGCCAGCCGCCAGTGAATTTTCCCGGACGAAAAACAACTATCTTGCTTTCGACTAATCGAAAATTGCGACGTTAAACACCTGACAGGCTTTGGCGGCTGACCGGAGCGCAGGACTGGGTCCAGGACGGGTCACCGGGCCACTCGCTCATACCCCGACACGATGCACAGTGAACACAGACACAGCGAGACACGAGAGCCGGCGGGCCGGGCGGGCCCGCGCCGGGCGACACTACATCTATCGACCGAGCGACGCGCGCCGACACGTTTTGATTTAGACACTGATATAACGACGCAACCCACAACTCCAGATCCATCCAGCACACGGCAGATCAACCGGAGGTCCAGGCAGTCGCATGATTCCAACACAGACCAGACAGACAAATTCGTCCGCTCAGAGTGCAGAACCGATACCTATCCAATTTACGTTCAATGTTCACTGGTTCTGTAAGCTGTAATAGAGTGGTCCTGTATTCTAGTGACCCTGTGGTAACCCCAATGAAGCTTAGAGCTTCGCATTGTAGGCTGTTGGGCCTGTTGGTTCTTGGAGTTTAGCACTGGAGTCGACTGTTCGACTCGATAACAGTCCTGTGCTCTGATAGCCTTCTATCTGAATGACAACTTTTGCAACTGAGATTTTCGGCATGTTTTCAGAGCAAGTGAGACACAAACACTCAGTAATTAAACATGGGCTAGTTCGAGGTTGTCATCCCCATTGTGAAGCTCTGCTTCCTATAGTACCCATGGGAGTTGATATTCGGTGCGCATCATGTTATAAACTATGGGGGAGTTAAACTCCAGTAGACCTGTATGCCTATCCTGTCTTTGGGGCGGAATGGCCCTGGAAATCCTGCCAGAAGGCAAAGGGTTGGCTCGGGCCCAGCGGTTTTGATTGCACTGAGTGCATACGGCGGAGCGATGGTTCTGTAAGCTGGTGCCTTGGAGGTCAGCGAACTGCTAGTGCTACTTTGTCTTAGAGACCGCGCCCCAATAATCGGCCCGTGAGGTCCAAACTCGGGGGCTACTTGGACGTGTGAAAAGCACATGAAGGATAACCTTTATCCTATGATGAAACTATGTTTCATCTATTGTGGCAAAACTATCTAGTATCTATTTTGGTTTTCCAAACTTTAGGGCAGAGTCACGACAGCAGGAGGAGCGTTCAGATGTGTTGTGATGCTATTTTAGCGTGACTTTGGAAGCCACGGTAGGTTTTGGCGTGTTGGCCTTGGGCTACGTGTCATTTTATAAAGTACGAGGACGCGCCAAAATGTCTGACAAAACAGACGCGCCGCGACTGGAGCCGGGGGTAACCCCAGTCCGTCCAATGAGTCCAGATCAGCGGCCCCGCCCGGTGCCACGCACGCTGCCGTCTATTGGATAGGCGGCCGTCGAAGCTCTCCCCGCGGGAGCGGAGACGTTCTCCGGGACCGTCACGTTTACAACGTATGTCAGTTGGACCAAGTTCAGGTGGCAAGTTGCGTTTAGGGCCAGGCGCCGCACCCGGCCGGAGTACATACACATACATCGAAAATATGCCCCTGTGGGGTAATATGAAGCTGTGCAAAACGGTATACAAAGAGATTGAAAGGGAGCGGCCGGTCGCCTCCTCGGCGGCCGTGCAGCGGCCCGGCAGTGGCCGCCGCCTCTCGGAGCCCTCCAGCACTATATCACAATGGGCGGGCGGCGCGGTGCGGTGCGGCGGCGCTCAGTCGGCCGGCCGCCGACCGTTGGCTGCTGGCGGTGACCCGGCCGGCTCGACCTTGACCCGCGGGCCGGGCTCCGTCTTCACCCTGGCCGCCAGCGGGCCCGGCTGCGACAGCTGCGACATAGAGAGCGCCGGGTTGGCCACGGCGATGATGGTACCGGCGGCCGAGGCGATCACCTGCCGGCCGACGGACACGGGTCAGACACGACAGCCGGCGGTCATTGGCACGATAGGCGGAGGTCAAAGGCACCATAGGCGACGGTCATAGGCAAAACAAGCAGGCGACCACTTGCCGCCCGACGGACATGGGTCACAATCACAAACGATAGCCGGCGGTCATAGGCACCATAGGCGGCGATCATCTCACTCACTCACTCACTCACTCACTCACTCACTCACTCACTCACTCACTTACTCACTCACTCACTCACCAAATTACATACATGTAAAATCGAATGACAGCACTTATGAACATAGAACAACATCCAGAAAGCTACACACATAGCATAGATGTAACGTAGAACTAAACGGTGCACATCAATCTACATATAACGCGACTGTGCCGAGTGGCAACCAACAATCGTTCGGTAACTTCACAGACACAGATTTCATGCATCCTCGCTGCTCAGCTGCGGGTGATATGTGGAGTGCACTGAACACATAGAACCATACAGACTACATAGGTCTAATATCATTCAGCTGTATGTAGTCAGCAGCTACCTGGTCGTTTGTTCGAAGCACATCATTTATTCATCTCAGTGCAGTGGTCCGGTTTTCGGCATATTTATAGTAGGTGTCGAGGTGAATCGATTTGAGGTCGGCTTTGTAGCTAGATTATCTCAACAATTTTTAATGCATGGGTTTTCCTTGTCTTTCTTTATGATGTTTCCTTTTCTCCTCCATTTGATATGTAGACGGCGGATGGAACCTTGTGTAGAGAGCTCTGATTACTGCAAAGAAGTGTGGCTTCATGTGACCAACCACCCTGTGACTCTAATTAAAAGCACATTATTTGCTAATTGCACTATAAGCATGTGTTGCTTCCACGAGAGGACGATGCGGTACGATGTGATTTGAACTCGAGGGGGATGCGCTGAGTGGCGACAACGATGGGCGCTGTGTACCATGCACTAGCGCGCGTGCATGAGCGGGCGACAGCCAGCCGCGGGGCGGGGCCGTACCTTGTGCTCCGGGAAGAAGGTGTGCGCGCCGCCGGAGGTGGGCGGGCCGTGGCTCACCAGGCCCCTCACTACCCGCAACCCCTCGTCCACTAGCGTCTCCTGCACCAGCTACAGGTGACAGACAGACGGACGGGAACGGACCGGCAACGTCAGCGGGGCGTCAGCCGGCGGTCGCCCGCTCCGGAGACAGCGGCAGGAGGTGGCAATACGGCAGAGATACCCCCGGTGCCAGATATGACACGCTCTACTGATGTAACGTTTTTTTTTTTAATTGAAATGAAATGTTTCCGAATTTCGACTTGCTCCATCCTTTATCCAAACTTCTTACATGCTAATTGTGAAGCAGCTTCCCTCCCAGAGAAGTATGAACAAGATGACAGTCCAGGTGGGAAAGGAAGTCTTGTCAGCATACAAGATATCAGTTCATGGACGCCAAGAGCTGGTTAGCGAACCTTCTACATGACTGTTTGACAGTCGGGGGATGCTCAGAAATGATTCGGGCCCGGCCGCCAGGTCTGGTATGAGCGTACATACCTTTTTGGTGAGCCGCCGGTCAGAGGTGTCGAGCCGCGCCGCGTCTGCCTCCCGGGTGCCGTCGGCTCGGATCGGGTCGCCCTCCCTGGAGCTGTCGCCGGCCGGGCCCTGCCGATCACCGGGAACTGGCGTCACACGCACTGACGGGGAGTAATATATTACTGATGGTGTCACTGAACTGACTGGCACACATGAACGAAGGCCCTTCCTATCTAAATTCAGAGTCTTCCGTTGTGTCTAAATGTATATTATCGAATATTAACGTTTTCCCAGAAGTGTTGATTTTTTGTGTGAAATGTAATGATGTGACTGCAATTCCAGAAAACCAACAAAGAAGCATTCCTGCTACAGTTTTAACCATTGTGTTGTATTACACATTTCGTCTTACCTGCGGTGAGGCTGCACTGCTCAACGAGTACTGGGAATCGTCGTCATAGATTTCAAGACAGTTCTTGAAGGACCTGAAACAGAGGGAAGCAACATAAGTCCGCCTGTGTTCGCTTCGTCCACAAAGAAGAATCCAAACTAAGAGGCGGGAAGCCACACGGCCGTCCAAAGAACTCGGACGCCGGCTGTCGTGGCGGCCGGCCGCAGAGACAGCCGGCGGTCGGTGGCGTTTTTGGTGCACCTTCGGCTCTCTGTTCACCGCTCACTGCTCTGCACGACCGCTGGCAAAAACTGACCAATGGAAAAACGGCCGGCCGGTGGTGGTCAGCTCACAGAGAGCGGCGGTGGGCACATGTAGCGAGAGGTGTGCCTCGTAATAGTACAGAATGAGAGATGCGAGAACAGACGAGAGGCGTGAGCAGTGAGCACACAGGGAAGTGTATGGACATCAAGAGGATAGAATGCACGAAGCGGAAAAAATGCGAACGTTCGATCATATACAGGGACCAGAGTGAAAAGTCTGTTTTACTGGTGGGTGCCGATATTGAACAAAGAAGCCGTGAAGGTAGTTAGTACTTAGTCGAGAGGAAACCATTTCAAGACTGGTCAAGGTTTTCCTGTAAACAGTAAAAATATAAGTTTTACTTGTTTTCCTGTCTTTGCACAGATGTTTAAACTGTATCGCCAAAGTTCAACCCGGGAATCCCTGTGCACCCTTAGTTTTCGCATAGCCAACGACCGATTCTTTCCTGCGGCTGCACCATCGAAGTTCACTGTGTTTCAGACTGGCGTTATTTTTGTCGTTTTTTCGTCGTCCTGTTGCCGGGACGACCGACTGCCATTGTTGCGGCTCGGTCGGTCCTCGCTCCCCAGCGCCGGCCTCTGGTAGGCCACACTTTTCCCGGACTTTCGGTCAGCCGCTTTTCTGCAGCCAGTTGTGAAAATAACGAGCTGCAGACAAAAATGTGCAAGGGTTTGCATTGTATTTTTGTCGGCATTTCGTGGAACTGGCTGGCCAATAAGCGCCGCACCCAAACGCTACCCTGGGAACGGCGACTGTAACATCAGATTTGGCGAAGCTGAGAGGATATGGATGTGGTAAAGGTGGCTTGGTGGCTAAGCTAGGAGCTCTTTTAGATGTGATGGCAATCTCAGATTGGGCAGGCTTCCTTTCGCTAGTTGCCTGGCACTCCCTTTGATGGTCTCCGCCAAACTGGAGTCCCACGCTACCTCGAAAACAAATACCTAATTGCAAACCAACAATAGCTAGTACAATCAACCGACAATGATAGAGGGTGCCGGGTAACCGATAGCTTCGACCGAATTAGTGCGCCGCTGTGGTTTGCGCTGCAGCTGGTCAGCAAGGCGCCAGTTCGGAGCAGGGCCGGGGTCGGCTGCCGGCGCCCGGCCGGTGGGGCTCGCTCGGCCCGGTCGGTGCCCGGCCCCGGCGCACTGCAGGCGCCGCACGGGCCGGGGAGAGCGGGCCTATTGATCGCGGCCGGCGGCGCTGCAGCCGCCCTCCTCCCTCCGCCGCCGCTGCCGCCGCCGGTTAACGGCCCAAATATCGACCCGTTGCAGAGAACGAAACGAAACGGGAGCGCCGCCGCCGCCGCGGCCGCCGGAAAAACGGCCGGGACTTCCCTCGCCATTTGTGGCGGCACCTACAGTGGCAGGACGCAAAAGAAACCGACCATTGTCAACACTCATGCCAGACGGCTAATGCATCATCGTGTGTATTGTAATGAGTTGATGCTAAATTGTTGGTATTTGTGTTATAGAAGCTGTGTTTAAGTTCCCAGCTGTGGAACCCCGACTGTGAAAAGCGGAGCTCTGTTTTGTCGGGCTCCGTTTCCTGCTGAACTGACCGACCTAGCTTGTCAGCCGCGTCGGCTACAACCAATAACACGAGTCGTGAATGAGACTGCCGGAGCGTGCCGACAAAACAGAAACTGTGCCGCGGCCGGCCGCTGCCTGCTTTTGCCCCAGTTACCCGTTTCTTCAGTGACGGGGTTCAATGAAACTAGCTCGTCGTGATTGCTCAGTATCTCGCTTTGGGCTGCAACACAAGTCCTTCAATGCCCACATTTTTTGCCATCACCTCCGGCGCCAGGGTCGCCGATATTGGGAAAGCAAGCATGAAATCGATACCTTTGACGCAGGAGCGGGTTAAAACCACTCATTTTTGTTTTACAGACTGAGGTCTTGTTTAAAAGCACATCTTACGCGCGTCGAGTGAATCCCACCGGCCGAGCAAAGTCCGTGGGTGTGCCAACAGGTGATGTGCCCGCTCCACCGGCTGAGACGGCAGCGCTCAGCCGCGCGGTACTCACTGTTTACTCTCCTGCACGAGCTCGGTCTGCTCGGAGCGCAGCTGCTGCTGCTGCCGCTCCAGGCCGGCGATCTGCTGCTGCAGCGAGCCACCCTCGCCCTCGCCCTCGCCGGCCGGCCGCTCTCCATCGGCAGGCCCGCCCTCGTCGCCGCGCTCTTGCAGCTGGCGCAGCTGGTCTCCCCGCTCCTGGAGCTGGCGCAGCTCGTCAGCTATCTGCTCCAGACGATCCTGTGCGGACGGGAAGGTTTTGTGAACTCCGTGTCCGCCGTCAGCCTCAAGGTCCACGTCTATCCATTCTATTCTCGCCTTGCTTGATGTCAATGGATAAGACATATGAGGCATCAGAGGCTGCCATCTGATTCTAAAAGTCACACCACAAAGGAACAAAGGTATAAGTATTTCTCAAGGTGCTGAATTACCGTCTAACATTATCTGGTTCCTGATTCCCTGAGGACTGTCACTTTCCCTACATAAGCATGTTATTATCATTAACCTTCCCAACGTCTCAACTCTCAAGTCCCTTCAAGCAGAGCAGCTGAAATGACTCGCCTACCTTTATCAGCAGGGGAAACCGCTCAGATCAACCCGATCCCCTCCAGAAGGAGTGGATTCCTGCCGCCTCTCCATTCCCATCTGCCGCCCCCTCCAGTCGGCAGTCCTACATACCGCCCCCTCCAGTCTCGCCGGCCGCTCCCCTACCTGCCGCCCCTCCAGTCCCACCTGCCGCTCTCCCTACCTCCCGCCGTACCTGCCGCCCCCTCCAGGAGGGATCGCCGTTCGGGTCCGGCGGCGAGTCAGAGTCGAGTCGCATCCTCTTCCCTCCGCTGCCCTCGTCCATGAGCCGCAGGTCGCGCGGAGAGTAGCACTGGGCGCCCTGGGACCTGCACGGCACCGTCAACAGTCACAGACCTGCACAGCACATAGTCCCAGCGTCAGCCGTAGAGGCATTGTCGGCACACCGGCACTCCCAGGGAAGGCGAGCATTATAGCACTAGTTATAGCACTATAGCAAGGACGCTACAAAGAGAAGCGCGCTCTGGTGTTTGACAAAAACTGCAGCGCTGTGCTGATTTAATTATTTATAACAGCGATCGATCCGCGAAACGCGATCACGCTAACTGATCTACTTTTACGAGTTTTTGTCCCCTAAAGATGTTTTTCTGTTCCTCTGGAGAATAAAAACAAGATGAAGGTAATGCTGAAAAGTCGGTGATATTTGATTACGTCTTCAGCGGCTATATTGGCTGGAGTTAAGAACAGACTCAAAAAGCGTTGTTGCCGAGGTGATGGAGATGTCAAAGTCACAACAATCTACACTTCACTGCGTTGGTACGATGCCTCGCCTGCAGCAATGGGTTGATAATGCTGGCCTTTCATCGAAGAAAAAAATACAGAGGCTCTGACCCTTATTAGCCCCAGCCTAGCTATTAAATGCTTGCCTTATCTCGTCCTGAAAAAAAAATAATAATAAAAAGCATTGGTGCCTGTCCTCGAAGTAAGCAGTAGGCAGCCACTAACCTGGCCTGACTAACTGACCCCGAGTGGCCCTCTGACTGACCTGGAGTGACCCGAGGAATAACTCCTGACGTGGAGTGACACATCTACTGACCTGGAGTGGCCCTTAGAGTACTGGTAGCCCGAGTTGCGCACCACCTGTCTGGCCAGCGGGAACAGCTCGTCACGCCGGGTGAGCAGCGCCGGGACGTGCAGACAAATCTGCGCCGCCGCCTCGTTCACAGACACCTACCACACACAGACAGACAGACAGGGCGGTCAGTGGCAGACAGGCGAGCGGCATTTATCACCTATCACAGTCGCATATCCAATAGGCCACAGAGACTCGGAGCAGCACTTCGGTAAAAGTCGGGTTCTTCTACAGCAGTTCCGCGGACGTTCTATATACCCTGTTTCCGCGTACCTCGTGCAGGGTGAGGGGTTTCTCGGCCTTCCGTTTGCAGTCGAACCGGCCGTAGATGGCGGCGTACTCGCGGATCTTGTCCATCCGCTTCGGGTCGTCCGGGTCCATTCCGACCACGTACTGCAGGCGAGACGTCTGCCCGTTACTGTCAGACAAGCGTCACGGCCCCCCGCTGCCCGAGTCACGGCCCCCGCCGCCCGACTCACGGCCCCTCTCCGCCCGAGTCACGGCCCCTCTCCGCCCGAGTCACGGCCCCCCGCCGCCCGACTCACGGCCCCTCTCCGCCCGAGTCACGGCCCGCGCGTCTCCGACCATCCCGCCCGTGTCACCCGTCTACCAGTACCAGGGGTGGATTCCTGGAGACCGCAGCCGTTTAGTATCACAAACGGTCGTAAAAGCGGTGCGTCTGATGGACGCCGATGACGTCACATATAACGGGAATGCAAACAATGTCTGGACGAAGTGGCGATGAAGGATTAGCACGGTGACGAGCGAGACAGACCGCAAACACGAGAATGGCCGCTCCCTGCGGCACGAGAACAGGCTCTGGTCAGCGGCTAATGTGAGCCACGGCCCCGCTTCCGAATACAGGTCACCCTAACAATGGCACCGGGAGGTAGCAGGCCGTACTTCGTTACGGCTTTGTCCTTGAATGTAACCCTTCCGCGTCTGTCGAGCACCACCCACTAATCATTGCAGCTAAAAATGTTATTATCGGCCAGCAAAACCAGACTGGTCAGATGCCGGTAAAAACCGAGGTTACACATGCAAATGGATAAAAACCGGCGCAAACAGGGCGTAAAAAGCGGTCGTCCGACCGACTAGAATGACAGGATAGCAGGATGCGTGAGACAAAGCGCCGTGCCGGGACGGAGCCGGCAGCGGCGGCCGGCTACTTGCCTCCAGCTCCTTGCAGGCCTTGCGTTTGCTGCTGTGCTGCTGGCGCGGCTCGAAGTCGGGCAGCGTTTTGGCGATGGCCAGCGCGGTGTCGGCCAGCCGGCGGATCTGCGAGGCGCGCAGCGTCGGTGTCAGCTGCAGCGGCGAGCTCGACGTGGGGTACTGCTCGCCGCCGCCGCCGCCGGAGCTCTCCTCACCGGGCCCGGACCGGCTCGGCCACGGCTCGCGGCTGCTCTGCGGGCGCAGGAGGGCAGGTCAGGGCGCTGACGAACCGAGTCCTGAACCGGTACAGCGTCAGCGCCTATATCGACATTAACTGCTTCAGCTTCTGCATGAGAATCCAAACTTCCTGGTAAACTCTGCGACGGATTACACGGTAATGAATACGCCGGTTCACCTGTCAGTGTGTGGACTCACCTGGGAGTGTGACGGTGACGGCAGACTGTCCCGGTCGCGGCCCAGGCTCGGTGTGGGGCTGGCCGCTGCCGGCGGCGTGCTGCGCGCGGCCGGGGCCGCCGGCGCCGACGGCGCCCGCACCGGCGGCTGCACGGGACTGGCCGTGACGGGCGCCGCCGTCACGGTGACGGGCAGCAGCGCGGCCGGCGCGGCCGACACGGCCGCGGCCGGCGGCAGGCCGCCCAGCTGGCCCACCAGGGCGCGGCCGGCCGGCAGGAACCCGGCGGTCGGCACCGGCAGCAGCGGCACGTGGAACTTGCCTGCAACGGAGCAGCGGCACGTCGGTACGGGGGCTAACGGATGACGAGCAGTGTGGGAACATCGGCCGAATGTGGTCTAAAAGGGTTGTCTTAGCGAGGGTTACACGAGGGTATGCGATCTTGTTTATTTAGGTAAGTATAAGCATAAGTATAGTGTAAGTAAGACTTATTTAGTGTAAGTATTACGCACCAACTGATCGAAATACGACCACCTCGACCAGTTTCATACAGAATCGATCACCCATCCGTCCTGGCACTCTGCATCTGCTCCTCTCCTCCCCTCCGTGCACGTGCAACAAACCATCTCACTCCACCTATGTCGCTGTATCAAATTTTGTATTAAAAAATATGACATTAATCCCCCCCCCCCAAAATCGCACATATATAGGCTTGGCCACCGTTACATTTTGCTCTGTCCGTTAGAAAATGTTGCAGTCTCTCTCGCCGCAAACACTGCGCTGTGCACATTGCGATCAGAGAGCAATTGTCTTTATTTAGAAGACTCTGCGACGTTTTTATCGACTCGGTCTTTGTCCAGCGCTCGCTGCAATTCGCAAGCTTCCGTTGCTTTCTTGCGACATCGCTTATCAAGGTAATATGACTCTGAACGGACCGCAAAAACAGAATGCTTCGACTCCTTGCGGCGCGCAGGTGACAAAAACGGACGGACTGATGGCCGCTGGTCTGGACAGCGGCACAGCCGACCGCCCGACGACTGGCGTCCACTGCTCAGCGACCGACGCTCACCGTCCGGCGACTGACGTCCACTGCTCAGCGACTGACGTCCACTGCCCGGCGACTGACGTCCACTGTTCAGCGACTGACGTCCACTGCTCAGCGACCGACGTTCACCGCTCAGCGACCGACGTTCACTGCTCAGCGACCGACGTTCACCGCTCAGCGACTGACGTTCACCGTCCGGCGACTGACGTCCACTGCTCAGCGACTGACGTCCACTGCTCGACATACCCTCGGCTCGGCGGCCGCCCTCGTTCAGTCAGCCCCACCGGCACCCCGTCAGCCGCGGCGTTCCAGCCGAATGGACCACCAGCTGCGCTCACTGGTTTTCAGTTAACAGTGGACGTAGCTGTCCTGCTGACCGTGACTATTTGCCGTACCAGTCAGGACAGTGGCTTTCTCTGTCAGATATTTCCGTTTTTTAGGTACATGACGTTTCATAACGTGCTGACTGCCTGCTGATGCCTATTAGCGAACGCCATCAACGATAGGATGGAGGAAGGCCTCCAAGCATTTGCCTCCAGTTAATAGTTGGGAGCATTGCTATGGTTAATTTAACACGAACAAAGCTTGCAGTAGGCAGTAAGTAAGTGACTAATGTAAGAAGTTAAACGGGGGCAAATAGAACGAGTAGAACGACATCTTCTCCATGAAATGTATAGGGCGGTATGTCGGCTCTATGGCTCTAATGCACTCGTATGTCTGCCTCCGCGACGTTACAGCGTCTTCTGAGCGCATTTCAGTTGACCTGGCGACTCGCGTTTTTGCAGTCCATTATTATATTGGCTATTGTGTCTTCAGTGCACTGAAAGCTCTGTTTTTGTGACCAGCGCGATTTGTGTCAGTGTGTCAGCGCAGACTCAAAACGGTGCAGTAGTTTTTTATACGTTAGCTGAAATGCAGTAAACATACCTACCTGACTATCTATGCCTGGGACAGATTCGGCATTCACCGTAAATGAAAAACAACAGCCAGAAATGTTTTTTTGATAGTACTGCTTTCCTACATACCTATCACCTATAGCGTAAAAACAGAGCCAGGTGCATAACCTTATCGAAAGGATTCAGATTCGATGTCAAATCAGTAGGTACGGTCTCAGCATTGGCATGCCGTCAACGTCTTTGACTATGACTTTGAGTTGAGTCGGCATAAGCATTGGTAACCGCAGTGTGCCGGGATTAAAAACATGGGAGAGAAAAGACAGTGATATCCTAATTCACAGTATCCATACACTGGGTGAGGCTCGACTATTCACGTTACGGTACCGATCACGGCCGATATTTTCACCGCTAGATGGCAGTAGTAGTTAAACGCCTGAATGTAGACTGTGCCGCAGTGCCGCTCTCCGTCTCGGCGGCGGCCGGCCCGGCCGGGGACTGCAGTAGGTACCGGGTCGGTTTGGCCGGGGGCACCGTCCCCGGTCCCACGGGGCGCCACTGACCTGGCGAGCTGACCCACTCCTGGAGCGCCTTCTGCAGGCGGCGCACGTGCAGCGGCTTGGACGCCATGCCGACCAGCGCCATGATCTCGAGAAACTCCTCCTCGCCGGCCTCGCACAGCTGCTGCACGTCATCACCGCCTGACGTCACACACACACACAGAGAATGACGTCACCGTCACAGGAGGAGTCACCTGCCATCACAGCCCATCGTCATACAGCGAGGGTGACAACAGACAACAGTACGCATCACAACAGCCAGTGTCCCCTATGCCACTAGCGCAGAGACGTTAGTAACGTTACTATGACTCAAGTCAGATTCTGGCAGTGGTGAACCAGATTCAGATAGATATCATATCATGCAAACTTGAAAATGATTGCCTACGAAGATCTAAGAATGTAGATTATTGAGTGCTTGGCTGAGAAGGTATTTTGATTTATTATAACATGCAGCAAGCGACACAAAAATCCAGACAATGGTCAGCAAAATGCCTTGCGGACTGCGGTCTAACAGATAACATTGCTTATTGTCCTTTCGATGTCTCTCAACCCATCAGATGCTGTAGATAAATTTATTAGAAGCGAACTATTGTGCCAATTAAGTCTCACATGCGCACAATGACGAGCGGTAGCGACGAGTAGAAGAATGAATACGGTTAGATAAAACGTGCGAATAAGAAATGTTTGAATACGGCAACGGCATCATACGAGTCGAAGACATTATTGTTAAATGTAGATTTTTACGTTGAAGCTCAAATTGCGTTTCGACGCTTAACAGTTTATTAAACGATTTATTATGTTATTGATGCTTATGGAAAATATTGCCAGCAGTTTTTAAGGAAAAATTTTGTACGATTCCCGCTAATTCAACCGTTAGCCGACGATCTGGCTGCCTTAAATCCAGACAGGAAATGTCTTTAAACAGGTACCATTTGGCGGGATCAGAGTGGGTCGTGCAGGTGGTGTGCAGAAGCGGCTGTGGACGTGTTCCAGGTGCAGTGATCGCCGTTTTAACAGGCGACGGGAGGGTACGGCGCAGCGACAGAGACAAATAGTATATAGGAAATGGTGTGGTACGTACCGCGGCGCTTACCTTGGCTGATAAACACGTCATAGTAGCTGAGCAGGTTGGCGTGCTGCAGCACCCGGTACAGCTGCAGCTCCGACTCGTTGGTCGGCTGAGACGTCATCGTCACTGAAACACGGCGGAGGGAGTGGTGTCAGAGCGCTGTGGGGCGGTGTCACCGGCACATCGCGGGGTGACCACCCATCCCGGCACTATCGCCGGCGGACGGGGTGGTGTCAGAGCGCTGTGGGGCGGTCACCGGTACACCGCGGGGCGGTCACCGGCACACCGCGGGGCGGTCACCGGCACACCGCGGGGCGGTCACCGGTACACTGTGGGACGGTATTACATCGCGGGGCGACCACCCATCCCAGCACTATCGCCGGCGGATTGTTCAACGGCTCGCCGTGTGGGGCCTGCCGTATAGGAGTGAGTTAACCAAAACACCTTGCAGGCTATTGATAACGTTTTAAAAACCATCGCAAGAATAAGGCATCATTAAACTTCACTAGTACCACTCAATTGGCTGCAAATACGCCGTTACCGAGCGACATCTTAAGCAAGTTAAGTACGTACAGTGCATAGGCGGCGGAACGGGGGGGGGGGCACCGGGGCACCGTGCCCCCTCCTTTGATTTTGGCATTTTAACATTGGCCCCATGGGCGTTGCATGGAAAGAATGGGACCAAAAGTCGGCAGTGCCCCCCCCCTGTCCCCTAATTGAAGGTGTTCCGCCGCCACTGGGCACTGGTACAGTGAATCACAGTGAAAACAAGACGCGAAAGGGAACGACTGGTTTTGCCATCAAAATTATCACACAGGATGTAAAGGAATGACATCGACGTTGCGATGTAGCTTCTAGCCAGAATTGGCAGGGCTGTTTGATTGCTCCCTTAGGTATATCAGCCCTCGGCCGGCCGTCCCGCCGCCCGCTGTGTGTGTAGTGAGCAGCCATCACCACACGTGTCTCATCCCGACACTCGTCCGTCCTTTGTGTGCGCTGATCAATCCGGCCACGTGCCGCAGCCGACGCGTCGTCTCCGCCGCGGCCGCGCCGTTTTTCGTCGGCCGTCATTGACCCGGCGCTACACGCGCGCCGTCCCATATTTTACAGAGCATCGATTGCGTTTTCCAACCGCCGGGTTCAACGGAACGGCGCCGACAGAGGGTCGTCGGCGAATGATTGGTCAGCTGGCCGCCGCACGGCAGCACCGTCGCCTCCTACGCACACCGACGATTCAGGGGGGGGGGGGGGGCTGACACCCGTGACTGGTGACACCATACGGGTCACGAGCCGCTAGCTATAGGTAACGGAGCGACGTCTTTCGTTTGGATGTCACGTGTCAGGAGTTGTGTTACAGCACTGAAGACACATCATCCGTGAGTTATCATAACGTCTTTTTCATTGCATCTTAAAATCGTTAATCTTAAACACCGAGCCCGAGGAATAAGGTATTTCCATGCATCTTTACGATTTTTGTAATGCAACGATGCATCACAGATAAAGCTTTCCAGTGAAGTGCCCAGAAGACACATCATGTTGCTGGGCAAATAGCTTAACGACAACACACCTAAATGACATTGGACTGCATGATAAGGTAAGGTATATAAAGATGTAACCACCCCTCCCCCAAAAGCTAAGGGATTCGCAGCTTTGACGTTGCATAAATCGCTGTTGCAAAGGTTATGTCTGTCACGCACCGACCCGATGTAGTTCACCTATTGAAATATTGCATACACATGAGATGTCTCAAGGAGTCGCTCCACTCGACCTTGAGAAGAGCGGACGAGAAAATATTGATCTAAGGGACCGCTCCTTCATTAATGTCGGGCGTTTAACCGCGCCGGTGAAAAGCACCGCCGCGATATCGCTGCAACTTATTACACACACACCTCTGGTTAGATCGGCGTGTGTTGTTGAAACGTCCAATAGTCCCATTTGATAGCGAACAATCTCCATAAAGTCTGCCCTTTTTTTCGGAGGATGTCACATTTTAACCTCACTGGAATGTGATAGCCGCTCGGCATAACACTGAGCTATGAGCATTTAAGCTCAACCCATCAGCTACGCAGGCTGGCGAAACCATTGCCAGACATGGTCTCTACAAAATATGAACGTTCTTTTACAGCTCACAACTCGGGAAACAACCAGTGACACTAAACGTCACACGAAGCCGGATAAACAGGTGACCTAGTGGTGACCCAGCGACCCAGTCCCGACCCAGCGGGCCCGTCGCCGACCCTCTCCAGCAGACAGCCGACCCCGAGTAGCCGAGCCTCCATGGTGTCGCTGAGATCGTGTGACCGTGGTGTGGCTCACCGGGTGAGGATGGGTCCTCACGTGGGTAACCAACTGCCAATAACAGACCTCGGGGACCTGAATGGGAAGCATGTAGCACAAGCACCGCAAGGAAAATGGGTCCTTGCACGCTTTCCAAATAACTCGATCTGAGGCTTGTTTTAACAACGGAAAAAATCGCTGACCGTGGTCATTTTGAGGCGTTTAAGTCGCCCGCAAGTTTCACCATGGCCACGCGAAAAGGAATCTCAATATCGGCCAGCAAGATATTTTTTACACCAGCATTATTCGCGAGGCTGGTGGAAATTTTAAACGAATTTAGAGCCTACAAATAGCCACAGCCAGCGATTTTTTTTCTGTTGGTAAAACTGGGCTTCGCAAAGGTCTACACGCTCGGATAGGTTCGGCCACGCTGCTTGTTTATTGAGGGGCGGTCTGCAAATTCCTTCCGTCCGGCAGCGGCTCTGAAGACCAGGGGCGCGGGAACTAGGTACTTTCAGACGGGGGGGGGGGGGGCACACCATAATAGAGATCAACCTAGGGTACCCGCAAATCTAGTTTTCTCACCGGTTTTAGGCCACTTATTTTTCATCCCTTTACCTTTTCAACAAAAAAAAAAAACATTTGCAAAAAAGTGCGGTATTCCGTCTCAAAGTTGTGAAGGCACCGCCCCCACGGCCCATGAGTTGTGGGGACAAGCTGCCCCCACTACCCCCCGGTTCCCGCGCCTATGCTGAAGACTCGTGCCTAGCTCCGTCGGCCTGGGCTCTATCGACTTTGACTCATTGCGGGCTGTCGGCGACTCTGACTCTGACTCACCGCGGGCTCACGGCTCCATCGACTCCGACTTCCCGTGGGCTGTCGGCGACTCTGACTCGGACTTACCACATGATGCCTATGGTTCTGACTGACTCACCGCGGGCTGCCGATGACTCTGACTCTGACTCCTCTGCGGTGCCGGCCGGCCGGCGGCGCTGCCCCGACAGGCGCATCACCAGCGCAGGCATGCCGTCACCGCAGGCCGCATCGGGACCGTCGCAGGCGACGTCACACACCGACCGACGGACCGATGGGCGCCGCGCTCGCCGCCGACGGTCGTCGCGAGCCGACTGGCGCTCGCGCCGCGTCGGCCGCCGGCTCCCCGGCCGCG
Source organism: Amphibalanus amphitrite (assembly GCF_019059575.1). Taxonomy (NCBI): domain Eukaryota; kingdom Metazoa; phylum Arthropoda; class Thecostraca; order Balanomorpha; family Balanidae; genus Amphibalanus; species Amphibalanus amphitrite. The sequence continues at coordinate 43,426 of NW_024881516.1, forward strand.
CCGGCCGCGAAAAACGACCACAAAAACAGCCCTCTCTCGCAACAGCCGAACGCGAGAAAAACGCGTCTTGCCCGCCGGCGAGTCGGGGGCGGCAAAAAGCGACGCGGCCGGCCGGAAAAAGTGGCGAGGGTGGCGCGCTGGCGACGGCCGGCCAGCTGGTGCCGGTTTTTAGCCGGCCCGCTGACCGGAGCCGGGCGGCCGGCCCGGCGCCGGCGCGTGACGGCCGGTGCCGCTTTTTGTACCGCTCCCTGGTACAGCCGCCGCAGGCAGTGGACGGGTACCGACAGGTACCGGTACCGGTAGCGGCACAGGCGGCTATCGAGTACTTGCAGGTACCGGTACAGGTGGAGGCTACCGAGCACCCATACTCGGCTTTTGGCTGGCCGAGTATGGGTACGTTTTAGTTACTGAAGAGGAACCTTGAAATGAGTTAACGCTTTCACTCCGCCCGCGCCCCGTAGGGCTACCGGCGGACCCTACCACCCGTATAGGGGGGGGGGGGGGCCGTTTCGGCCCCCACCTAAGATCTCGGAAAGTTACCGGCCGATTTTCAAAATTCAAACGGCGTTCGATAGCCCCACCCGGGAACTACCTTGTGACCAAATTTCATTGACCTAGGTCAAACCGATGACGTCACAGGTCAGGTCAAAGGTCAGATTTTCACCGTTCACAGGCATTTCAAGAAATGTGTTGTGAAATCGAGTAAATTGGTAATTTATTGAAAACCATCGATGGTACATTGTTCGTCAAACACATACTTTGCTATCTGAGGTCTTTGATACCAGGTCAGGTCACAGCGAGGTCAGGTCACCGGGGGTCACATTATGAAAGTGTCGTGTGATACATGTTTTATGGTCCATTTTACATGACAAATGCGATTATGTGGGTTAGGCAGCCTTTCGGGCCAGCCTAGGTCACGTTTTGGTGAAGGTCAGGTCAAGGTCAGGTCAAATTAGGTCAAATTTCAAAGTTGATATTTTTGCATAAAATGGGTATCAATTCGATGCAGCTCGTCACGGGGAGTCTAATGGTGGTCTTTGTTTTGCTCTACGAGGTCTAGAATTGCCAAAAATTGCGTTTGAAAATTTGACGTCATCATTTTTGAACAGTTTTTTCGCTATAACTTGGCCAAAAAACGAGGTATAGATCTGAAATTTGGTATGTAGATAGAAGACGGTAGGTACTATCACATATATTCCGGTTTTTTCGAAACTCAAAAAACTTTTTGGATTTTTTTGGCTAATATATCCAAAAAAATGCTTTTTTGATTTTTGGGGTCAAAACTCAAAAATTTCAAAAATCCGAGATGGCAGTTTTGTAGCCCTGTCAATTCTACACCTTTTATGTCTTGATCATTTTTCTGTATCTTCAAAGCTGTAGGTCTGACAGGTCTTCTCGCGAAGATCTTTTTTCGGTCGAAAATGACAGAACATGACGTCATTCTGACGTCATTTGTGGCCAACCTATCATAGCCTCTGGAAAAAATTTTGGTCACAATGTGTAAAATTGATGCCCGGAGGGGTCCTGAAAGTTTGGTGGCGATATCTCCAGCCGTTTAGGAGATATCGACCGAAAAGGACAGGGGGGGGCCGTTTCGGCCCCCCCCCCTACGGGGCGCGGGTGCGATTCAGCCTCCATGTCTATCGCATGGGATGCCCCTTAGGCATGATAAGTAAACAACACGCCGACACAAACAAACCGGGTACATCTACATAGTGGAAACGGTGGACAGGTGTGAATTTGCAAGTATAGTCAAACAGGGTAGGGGCCTGGGTGCTTCATGAGTGCTTCCACGCATTATTGTGTACTTCATGAACTCGATGTATAGTTACTTGTAGGATGAACCTTTACAACCAAGTTCAACATCATTGAAGACAGATCCTAGACGTTCCACAGCAGCAACACGATGCGTCCTCGCATTTCTCCACTATTATTCTGATATTGTTCTGCAAAACCACCCGTTTTGAGTACCTATGCATTATGATCACAATGCTCTTTGAAGCTGCTTTTTGAAAGATATCTAACCAAACAAGTACCTATAGGCCGATACCGGCGGAAAATATTCCAGGTGACCTCAATTAAGCAGGGGCCCGAACACCGCTGTTCAGCCTGCCATGAGAGCGGAGCCGGGAGCGACACAGCGTGCCGGCCCATGAGTGACAAATGCTCTCCACTGTTCAGGGAGTGACGAGGACATTTGTATATGTACGAGTCAACATCTGTGCGTCACGTCACAAAGGATTATCTTCGGGGCTTCTGCCGCCTGTTCTGAAATAGTAAACGTTTGTGCAACCAGCTTATATCACTAATCGCTTAGATGAATAGTCCAACTCGGAAAATCACTACCTATCACCGCAGCTCGTTTTATCAACCGCGCGACAGTTAGCAATGAACGGGACGGAGAGCATCACGCCGTCTCCATGTATATTGCAGGGGACGGACAACTTTTGTGGGAAAATCACACCAAGGGCAGCGGATCATCGAACAGTGCATAGCCGTTGGCTTTCTCGCGCGGAGTTTGCTTTTCCCACGCGTTCGAACTGCGAAATTGCAAGCGGTCCGTTGCAGCTCGGTATTATTCAACAACCATGCAACACCCTTTGATATCTCCCTTCCCTCTCACTACCGAGTAAACACGGTTTTGCATACAGCTTACAGCAAAGACACGTCTCTTTCATCCGCCAGCTGCTCCGGCAACCAAAGTGAACTTTCTCACGACAAATGTTGTTGCAGGCCGCTGCAATCTGTGATCGGCAGCTGAGAAGCCGAGGAGAAAAGGCGCTAGCAACAGGCTCTGAGAACGCGCCATGCAGGAAAAAGCTTCCCGGTCTCACCAAACAATCAGAAACAAGATCAGTTTCGCTGAGCAGAACTCTTCTGTCAGAAATGGTTGTCCGTTAATCTTGAAGCAAGCTTGAAATTGTTGACAAACAGGAGGTTAGCGAAAGAGGAGGAATGATTATACACCTTTGTCCGTCCCTCACTGTGGTCATGAACCGTCGCCCCGTGTAGAGCGATGAGAGAGAGAGAGAGAGAGAGAGAGAGAGAGAGAGAGAGAGAGAGAGAGAGAGAGAGAGAGAGAGAGAGCTTCGTTGATCGAGTCTGTGCCTGCACCACTATTAACTAGTGGGACAGAGTTAGGGAGTTGTCAGGTGTCTCACTAACTATCGTGCAATATAGCTCATGATCACTCCGAAGGAATGCGACACCCCCATTATTCCGTCGCTTATCTTGATTGTGATTGAGTTGAAAACATGCAGCCACGCTGATAAAAAAGTTTACATGAGCTTGTAGTTATGCAGCAATAAATTACTAACAGGCCTGCAGTATAGGGGAAGCCGGGGCTAGCGCCTGGCATAGAAAGCTCTTTTTCATTTTTATCAAACATCTTGCGGCTGTATAAAATGTTGATATCCTCTTAACTAGATACTTAGATATCCTCGGTTATTTGGCCGTGTTTTCCCAAAAACTTGGTTTTATTGAACGAGTATGAAGTTGCAAAATTCGAGTTTCAAAAACAGTATCTACCTATTGATTTTTTTGGGGGGATATACCCGGCATAGGGGTAACGCCGGCTTCCTCTCCAGCGCTTAAAGGCCGCCCCACACTGGAACTCGCATGCAGGTTGCGAGTTTGCGGGTTTCGAGTTTGCGCCTTGCTGGCATAATACTAATTCATAGAGTGATTAGACCATTCCCTTATGGTAGCTTCATGAATGCAGTGAAGCCGGTACACCTTCGGGAACTTACATATAGTCGCAATACCAGCGCAACGAACCAAGCTTCGACTCCAACGAAAAACCCGCAAACCTCGCAGAACTCGCAGACCTCGCAGCGAGGAAAATCGAAAGTTGACTCAAAATCAACTTTTGGAATGCGATGCAAGGTCGCTCGCAAGCTAAAAACATGCAGACACGCTTGCTCGATGGTAGTGTGGGTCACTCAGCTTAGATTGTATTATTTGACTTTGAAGAAACCCGAAAACCCAAAAACTCGCAACCCGCATGCGAGGTCCAGTGTAGGGCGGCCTTAAAGGGACCCTCCCACCTTAAAAAAGTTAATGAATTGGCATAAAAGTGATGTACCGTGAATCAGAAAGAGCGAAAATGAACATCTACCAAATTTCACCGAAAAATATTCACCCGTTTTTGAAATATAAGACTTTTATTTTATAACACGCGGTCAATGGGCTTGATGACGTCATCAGAGTTTATGTTTATGTTTATGTTTATTTTCTCATCACCAACAGGTACAGATAAAACCCGGTTACAGGTGAAGTTATGGATAAAAATAAGATAAATCTATATAAATACACGCAACCCTTCGGACGGACAAAAGCTCAATAAAAGCCAGCTCGTGCAGCATGGAGCCTTACAGAGGCCTTGTACACTGATATCGGAGAATAAAAGAAGTCTAGAGATGTGTTGTCTCTTAAAAGCTCATTGCACCTCGATGGGATACGGCAGAAGGTATTGTTTTTTATCGTTGTCACTCGAGCAAACGGCACATGCCAAAGAGCTGGGGACCTGTTGCGTCTGACAGGTGTCGACAGCTGAAACTGATGTAGCAGCTGAGGACAGTCAATGTGGCCGTGAAACACACCGTAAAGGAACATCAGGTCATGTTGCATGAGACGTGATTTGATCGAGGGAACGTTAAAATGCTGAAGTAGGTGATCATAGCTAAGATTTTGTGAGCAAGTGTCACTAGAACAGGCCAGCCAGATGAGAAATGTGTGCTGAATACGTTCGAGTCTTTTGAGGTGAGTCACAGCTGCACCAGACCAGACCACACTGCCGTATTCGATGATGGAGCGAACATGAGCGTAAAACACAGACAGCAAAGGCTTAAAACTGACCCTGGCGCGGCGCGGGACGGCCGATCGCTGCATGCTTCTGATCAGCAGACCGACCATGCGTTTCGCTTTGGCGACCGTGGCATCTACGTGACCAGCAAAGGTCAGTTTGCTGTCAAGCACAACTCCTAAATCGCGCACCTGCGTACATCGTTCCAGTGCGGCGTCACCTATCATCAGTCCGTTAGTGTTAAGATAGGGACTACGCTGGTCCCACCCTGCAAGTAAAGGGAAGAAATTTCTTGAACACTATAAAGCTGCGGGGGTTGCGACCAGGATAAATGGTGGTTTCTGAGCCTGGCCGCAAACTTGGCTATCTCAACTCAAAACTAATGTTAAGGTGGGAGGGTCCCTTTAACAACGAGTTGATGAAGCCTTCATGTCTTCCACATCTTGATGGAAAGCAAGGCATGGAAAGTGAAATATTGAGGACTGAGGCACTGCTTAGCTGTGCACATCTTGGAGTTTGTGCCACTTCAGGTATTTATGTAGCCTTTTATGTATTTATGTAGTACTTACATATCGAGCACAGGTCGACGAAAATCGTGATGCAAAATAGACAAAATGTGAATTCTTTAAGTTCGTTAACCCGCGCACCGACGGGGGTCTGCGCCAACTTCGCACCGACGGGGGGGGGGGGCGGATGACCGCCCCCCCTGAGATCTCCAGAACGAAGCAAGATAGCAACAAGCGGTAAACGGCATCGGATACGCACGGTCAAGATCTACAATTTTTACAAAGGTCATTTTCAGGTCAGGTCAAAGATGACGTCACAGGGGTCGAAAAAGTCAAAATGGCGGCGCTAGATATGGAGAGAGTTTTTCTCGAATAACTTTCGAATTAGTCAAGATAGGAACAAACTAAGGGCATCATCGTGATCCTCTCGTCAATCCGCATCGAATGATATATATGTTGACCTCTAAAGGTCAAGGTCAAAGGTTGACCTCAGGTCACGTGACCTCGAGGTCATCATGTATATCATTCGATGCGTCTTGACGAGCTGAACACAATGAGACCATCCACGCGTCTGTATCTTGTTCCTGTACGGAGTTATTGGCCAAAAACCTTTGGTGACCTTTGATGACGTCACATGACCTCACAGCTGCCCAACAGCAAAACAGACCTCAAGGTAGTGAAGGTTGATCGTATATGAAGTCATGTATGGTATATGGGGCCATTCCGACCCGTTTTAGTGGTAAAAACAGGGAGTTGATTTTTCCCCCATTGACTTATAATGGGGAGGTCGCGAAATTGACCTGACCTTAGGTCACCGATATCAAAATTCCGAGATATACAAATTGTAGCTACTAATGACCTAATAACATCCTGCGACTTTCAAAGGCCTCCGACATCTACTGTAGCTCTGGCACGGTGACAAAGTTGCAAAAAAGTGACTTGAGGTTGGGTCATTCAAAGTGACCTGGTGACCTGACCTTGATAGGTAGGAAGTTCAAACTTGCACACCATGTGTAAAATTGATGAGGTAATAGTCGTACCAAATTTCGCGGCGCTACGCGCCGCGGTTTTCCCGCTATTCGCAAAAAACCTCAGGGGGGGGCGGATATCCGCCCCCCCCGTCGGTGCGCGGGTTAAAATCAATTTATTCATTCCTCTAAATGCATCATATCGCATATCATTTGACTCCGCTGATAACGGAGGACAAAAGGACACCATTTATGAAGCTATAAGCTTCACTGTGAGGTTCACCCTAGCTAACCTCAAGTGACATGACCGTTCTTGTAGCATATAAACACAAATTTAGCCACGCATCAATATAAACTGAAAGAGTATATAACAAAATCGTTGAAATGCAGTGGATATCTATCATATTTTCACGGTAAAAATCAGGCAAACCATCCCCCCTCATCCATAACTGATATAGGCACCTATATCCACAACTGATATAGGTATAAGCACCGGAATATAGAGCGACAGGCTGAAGAGGCTTTGTCTATGATAAAGCATGTTAATTTTAAAATTTATCTTTGGGCTAGGTGTAAACCAAACCTCCCGTACCTACTCAGTACCTATTATCTCATGGAAAAGTGGTTTGGTGGCATTGCTCTCGGTTGGGGGTAACCCCGGCCACTCGCCCGGGGTTACCCCAATGTGCTAATTTTATTTGAGAATAGCGAGGTTAAAAATAATGTCATACTTAGTCAGCCTGCTTCATCTTCTCTCCACTACAAACACTTAAACGACCTTTTATAACATCCGTGGAAGCATTAAGGCTGTATGCCGTGTATGGTATAGCAACATATCGCAGTTTTTAGCTACAAAACCTTATAATCTGATTTTTGCTATATAACTTAAGCAATATACAGTTTTTGTGAAGCTTAGCTTTTGCGCTGGCATTGCCCGACCTGCCACGCTGAAAAGACACACAGTTCAGCATTTTGTTGTAAATAAACAAGCCGGAACGGGGTGGCCGGGCTTCCCCCGCGGCCGGCCTTACCCCGACTTACCCTAAATAAGATTAATCTGCAAATATGATAAATCGATGCTCGTTGAATCGTTGGTAATTTTATCGTGTATGTTGTTTTTATTTGTTGCTACTAACCTACATAGTCACTACGTTTCCATGACACGTCTAAATCGATTTAGCGAAATTTCACGTGCGTTTTTCTCGGAAACTATTTACCTTATGCAAGAAATGAGCGTATATATGGTTTTAGCTAGCACCTAATCCTATATTTACATTTTTAAATTATGCCTAAATGCTATGATGGAGCAAATCCATTTTTCAAAATCGGCTTAGCTTGTGTCATGGAAACGTAGCCAATACTTACTTCTTGTTGATTTGCATTAAATCGTTACTAGATCTAGGTAATGCATAAAGATGCGTACCAAATAACCAGACGTTTATCTTCATAACAAGGGCTTGTACGATAAAAAAAAGTTGCACGAGACTGTGAGGAGCAGATACGGCGAAACGTTGGATGCCGAAATAAGTATGGATGTGTTTCATGTAACGAAAGAAGTATCAATGAATCAATTTAATTGCATGCCATTGTTTACCTTTAAACCTATCGTATGATCTATATTCTATAATAATCTATATGATCTATAATGGTCATTGATGTAGGTATAATTATAGGTAAAATCATTTTCTTGATGACCCATTTTTATGTCATTTACAAAAAGAAAAAAAAACAGATTCGTTTCCATTGTTGAGTTTAAGGCTTTATAGGAACTATCAAGTGGCATGTGGGGACCCAAGACTGAAGACAAACAGGTATAACTGTATGTCTCTTTGTCTGTTTGTTTGTCTAGGTATACCTCATCGTCTACGATGAGTGAAACGCATATGCATGTTTTCATGCATCTGTGTTCATCTACCTAACGTACCTACCTGAACCTACCTGAACATATCATAACATGGCATAGGTAGGTGTGCTGGCTGCAGGACCTGAGGTCAGTGCAACTTTCTGACTGAGCTGGTGACTCACTGACCCGATAGCTCGTAACCACATGCTTGTTGATTGTTTGCAAATAATGTGTGCACAGTGAGCTTTTTCGTTTCCTAAAATCATGAACCATTGAATAGATCACGATCTCCTGTGGTGACAAAATGCATATGTTTATTTTAAACGTTAGGTAGACGCAGGAACGTACCCAATGGGGCGGACGAGGTGGCCCTCCCCCTTGGGGTTTTTAGGGCCCCTGGATGGAGTCAGGGACCCCGCGGGCCGAAGGCCCACGTTGGCCAAATCACGTCGGAGGCGAACGAAATTCACGGGAATCCCAAAAATCACGTCAGGACAATCAGGGCCCTCTGACCAGCCTGACAGCTAAGGTCCTTCTTACTTCCTGGGACCTCCTGTGAATAACGGCTAGTGTCTGTGTCCATGGCCGCTAGGGCCTCTCTGACTCATCAGTAGAGAGGAGGCCCTCTGTAGAAAGGAGGCTCTCTGTAGAGAGGAGGCCCCGAGATTCCTCCCCCCCCCCTTGGCCAAATGCTAGGTACTTTATACATACGTGCCTGGGTAGACGGCGTTCTTGGAGATAGCACGCAAACATTGGCCATGATAAAGCACAGGGTGTTGCATCTTAATCAGAATCAGTCTTAGACTTACTGTAGCTAAGTTATATAGGTACCCGGTCCTCACTTATTTGTAAAGGCTCACCTACCTAAATTCAGGTGAGGATGACTTAACCTTCGCCCCAGTGGGGGGGGGCATATGTTACCACCCTGTCGCGTTTTTTGCGTGTGAATAAAAAACCGCGGCGCGTAGCGCCGCGCCGCTTGGGGTAGCTTTTGGTACATCAATTTTGGACAATGTGGAAATTTTTGACCCCAGGTCATGTCAGGTCAGGTCACCAGGTCAAGTTAACTGACCAAGCCTAAAAAAAAGTTTGCAATCATGTCCAGCCTGCAGTTTTTGTCAGAAAGGTTTTAAACTTGGTGGATTGCATGATGTTATGAGCGCCTACAATTTGTATATCTCGGACTTTTTATATCCGTGACCTAAGGTCAGGTCAGTGGCGTGACCTTTCCATTACAAGTCAATGGAGAAAAATGAAAATGCCTCTAGATCCGTGTGTACGCATAGGAACAGTCCAAATATTTCAGAATCACAATGATTTGGACCACCCGTGATGACCAAGGTGTAATTTTTGCTGATAGCCTCTAAAAAGGTCATCCGAGGTCATTTGAGGCTACAAACAGATGTTTGCCAATAACTCGCGATTGGAAAGAGATAGAACGCTGGGGATGGTCTCATTGTGTTTGTCTTGCCGAGACGCATCGACTGATATGCAACATGACCTTTTCCGGTCAGGTCATGACCTTGACCTGAGGTCAAATTTTCAAGTTGACCTTTCAAGGTCAAATTATAGTTCATTCGACGCGTCTCGGCGAGAGGAACACGATTCTGGCAATAGAAATGTCGTGGCTTTTTGTTGTCGAAAGTTATTGTCGAAAAACACTTTTCGTAAAAACAGCTATTTTTGGAGTTTTTACCCTCTGGAGGCTAAACCGTTGACCTGAGGTCAATTTTGATAATGACCTTTTCAAAAGAAGAGGTCAAGAGCTATCGATTGCTTTTCCATGCGTTTTTCTAGCTACCATAGTTCCTGAGATAACGGCATGTTTTCTGAAAAATATAATGACCATTGGCAAATTTTGACCTTTGATGACCTCTGGTGACCCCAATATTGCTCTAAGATGAAAAATGACTGAAATACTTTCAAACGTACGCGTTGAGAGCTATCGACTGCTTTTTACCGCGTCTTTCTAGCCCTCTTAGTTTTTGAGTTAGAGGTGGGTGGTAACATATGCCCCCCCCCCCCCCCACTAGGGCGAAGTTGGCTGAGACCGCCACTGGGGCGCGGGTTAACGAAGCATGATCAGACATACCTTGTTCGTGTGCCAACATGGGGATTGGGGAAGCCATTGTCAGAAAGGCCTTTGCCAAGGCCCTAGCCTCTGCTTGCATTACCGGGTCTGTGCTGACTGCACTGGCTACAATATAAGGAACGCTGCTCTTTTGCTTTGATATATATATTTTTTTAAATATGTTACTTAGGCTCGAGTGCTTGAATGGGCAGATTGACAGAGCTAGAGCCCATGCTAAGCGGAGCTTGTTGCATCGACCCCAACCCCTACCGTCCGATCGTGCAATGCCGGATTACAGAAGAATTTAGAGGCGCATTTTTTCACGTGCCCATCAAAGCCGGACACGGTCCGTCCCACTCAACTGACTTCAACTGGCGGCGACTGCTCCCACCCACCGCAGGCCATGCTCGTCAGGAGTCTCATATATCGAGCGCCGGAGCGACTAGAACCGGGCTCTCTGAGTCCAGCGCTCTACCAACTGAGCTACCAACAAGCTCATACCCTATGAATATGTAGGATCTACATACAACTATTTAGATATGCAACCATTTCATTTTAGTGGCGCACTTATCACCACTGCCGGCATCACCATATTATCACTACTAAAAAGTAAGGACCTATTATTGATAAGAAGGTATCATAAAGAATAATGAATCTGCGTTAACGTTTAAATCTTATAATCCCGCACCGTAGACAGTGTTTACAATTGCCTACCGTGCAAATAGAGAAAATTATCAGATGCTGTGTAACTGATTTGTTAAACGTCTGGTGACGATTAACAAACTATTAAACGTCTAGTAGACATTTCAGCCATTTGACCGTCTCATAAGTTTTTTTTTGCCGGTATGCTATTCACAGGTCGACGTCCACGCTTTGCTTCTAGAAACGCAAGAACTTCAGAATATTATTTTCCTTTTTCTTTTTAGTTGACTTTGGAACCTGATCTTCAATGGACTTGTCAATTTCAATCATTAGGTACATACCTTGTCTTGATCGTTTTTCAAAACTTTATATTTATGCAAGTCTGTATGTGCTAAATATGTCGACTTTTTAGGTACGATGAACTTTTTTACCTTTAAGCGCCTGGAATATATTGGCGGCACGGATTAAATCATCCAACCGCTCGTAGGTATAAAAATCTTTTAAACGTCTCGCCTATCGGCTCGACGCCGATTTGTTCTACCTACTCGCGGCTTAATATATATTAAACCGCGAGTAGGTAGAACAAATCTTTTAAACGTCGAGCCGATAGGCGAGACGTTTAAAATATTTTTCTACCTACGAGCGGTTTAATAATTTTAAACCCATACCGCCGATATGTTTCGTGCGCTCAAAGGTAAAAATACATTTTATATAAAAATACGACATAATTCAGACTAGACGAAATGTCTACTAGACGTTTAACAGTTTGTTAATCGTCTAGACATTTAACAAATCAGTAAAGGACATCTCATAATTTTCTATCTTTGCACGTGAAGCAATTGTAAACACTGTCTACGGTGCAGGATAAAATTATGAAACCGCTCGTAGGTAGAAAAAAATATTTTAAATGTCTCGCCTATTGGCTCAACGTTTAAAAGATTTGTCTACTTACTCGCGGTTCAATATATATTATCCCGTACCGCCGATATCTTTCGGGCGCTTAACCCGCGCGGGGCTGGGGTCTCCAGCCGAACGCGCGGGGCTGGGGGGGGGGGGTAAATTTTACCCCCCCTGTTATCTCCCGAACTAATGGTCCGATTTGGAAAATTCGAACGCCAATCGAAAGATCTCATCACGAACAACTAAAAAAATGTACTTTATTTTAAATTTGAGGTCAAGGTCAAGGTCAGGTCAAGGGTACAAATTGCAAGTTTCTACAGTATCGGCCTTGCACCGTAGTTGCCGAAGAATGGAGTCATGGACTGAGACTGATTGCCCAAAACGTGTACTTAGGCTACCAAGACAATATTCGTTGCATACAATATCATTCAGAGGTCAAGGTCAAGGTCAGGTCAGGTCAGGTCAGGTCACCAAAAACAAAATATAGAAAAGGGCATGTGCGACACATGTTTAATGGGTCATTTTACTCATATAATTCAATAGGCACACTCAATAAGTAATATGGACCACCTCTGGATGAATTTCAGGTCGAGGTCAGGTCAAGGTCAGGTCAAGTGAGGTCAAATTTTGAAGTTGGTTGTTAAGGCCTAAAAAGGTGTCTATCTGATGCAGTTTTTCACGGCGAATCGAATGGTGCTATTTTTGTTTTCGTAAGAGGTCTAGAACTTCCAAAAAATTCATTTTCAAATTTTTTGTGTGTCGTGACGTCATTAAATTTTGAATAACTCCCACATTTTTGAACCAATTCTTCTAAAAATTGGTATGTAGGTGCACATAGACCAGTTCTCTGACATATATTCCGGTTTTTTCGATACACTCAAAATTTTGGATTTTATAACTATTTTCCCAAAAAAGTCGGTTTTTTGAAAAAATTTGGGCCAAAATCCAACATTTTCAAAAAACCGAGATAGCCATTTGATAGACAAAGTAGAAAGACGCATAACCTTTTTTGTTACGTCTTGATTCCTTTAAAAATGAAGATGTTAGCGGCGTTTGAAGTTTTGCCGTTTTTGAGGCGAAAATGGCGAACATGACGTCACTAAAACGTCAATTTCTCAAAAATTTTCCGACGGATTTCGCTCAAATTTTTAGGGAACGTGTCAAATTGATGTAAGAAAAGGTACTGAAAGTTTGGCGGCGCTGCGCGCCGCCGTTTTTGAGATATAGCCAAAATTCGCGAGGGGGGGGGGTAAAATTTACCCCCCCAGCCCCGCGCGGGTTAAAGGTAAAAAATACACGTTATATAAAAAATACGACATATTTCAGACCAGACGAAATGTCTACAAAACGTTTAACAGTTTGTTAATCGTCTAGACGTTTAACAAATCAGTTACACGATATCTGATAATTTGCTCTATTTGCACGTGAAGCAATTGTAAACACTGTCTACGGTGCGGGATATATGTATATAACACCACTCAGTGCGTGGGTGGGCCACTTTTCTCCTTAACGTCTTTTTCATTGTGCAATTTTATAATTCATTTTGTCTTACCAAGGCAAAGCTTCCGAGGGCTTGTGAATGTTTATCTACCGATGTGCTTTGGCAATAAGTTGATGAGAGTTGGCCCATAAAAACTGATATTTGGCCAAATATGACTCAATCAATTAACTGTGAATATTTACTACACATGGGGTTGCTGAGGTCTAAGTACCAAAATAAGAATAACCTATGGGCAAATTTACCATTTAATATATCTGAATAGAATTTACTTAATATGGTGCCGAATGCCATGCTCCTGTGCGGTGCTCTCCGTGCCGTCCTGCTGGCCGCGCGGCTAGTGGACGGTTGTCGGGCGATCCGGAGCCGCGCCGCTGTAATTGGTCCGACGGCAGCGGTCGGTGTCGGTCCCTGAGTCAGGACCGCCGACACCTGGCGGCTCCCGCCCCGCGCCGCCACGGGTCGGCTATTTACCTTGGCCGTAGCGGTTGCGGCTGAAGACGACTCCTGTTGCCGGCAATGGCGGTCCGGCCAGCAGGGGGCTGCGGGACAGCGCCGGCACAGACTGTCGGCCGGAGGTCGGCGGGCCCACCGCCCCGCTCGGCGTCACCGTCAGGCCGGCCGAGCTGACCGCGCCGGCCAGCGCGGCAGCGCTCCCCGGCAGTCCGGGGGTTGAGCACACGGTCAGAGCGGCCCCCAGGCGCTGGGCGGCCGGCGCGCCCGCGGCGCCGGCCCCGTTCAGCAGGTAGCGCGGCGGCACTGCACCGACACCGTTCACGTGCTCCATGCCGACGGGCGGCGCGGCGCGCACAGGCCGCTCGCTCCGACACCGCGTGCCGCCGCCGTCCAACTGAGCCGCCGCGCCGCGCCGCTGCAATGTTGCATAAGTGACGTAACGCTCCGATCGGCGGTCAACGCTCGGGCCGGTCGGCGCGGCGGCACGTGGGAGCGGCTCGGGCCGGCCGGCCGGCGGTCACTCGGCGCTCTCGGCGGCCGGCCGGCGACGGGCCATGGCCGCTCATGGCGTCGATCGCCGACGCGCCTGCGGCCTGGCGTCGGAGCCGGCGCGGCGCTGCGCGACGGCCCCGAGTCGGCCGGCCGCCGCGGCCCCGAGCCGGCGCCGTGCCGACCGAAAAAAGCACCGGGAAAAAAGCGGCGGCGCTGGCAGCGCCGCGGCGCGGATTGCAGCCAACACAAGGACACCGGCATGCAACGCCGGCCGGCGGCGGCGGCGGCGGCGGCGGGTGGGGAGGGGGTGGGCGGCCCGGCCGTCCGACCACAGCCAGCCGGCCGCCGGAGCGGCACAGGCCGCCCGGCCAGGGGGGGGGGGCAGACCGCCATCACAGTCTGCCGCCGGCACCACCCCACAGAACGCCCGGTGCACCACGACACTGTTCCGACACAGACACTTTGACACTTTGGCACGGAAATACGTCCCTCTAGCAGCAATTGAACGATTCAAATGCGGTTACTATACGCGCGGTCAGCGTTCAAAGTGAAAACGTGCCACTCAGTCCTCGAGGTGACGACAACGTTGGGGCTCATTTCAACGCGCTGTTTCCTCACACAACTAATATCCGTGGTACGGTTCTGATAACGCACCCAACAGTAGTAGTATACGCCCGAAAGCAGTAGTGTTAGCATATTATCAATAAAGCGTGCAATGGTGTATTACAAAATCAGCAGTAAGCGCCATATTTCACGAAATGTTTGAGACGTTATCACGGCACATTATAGTTACTGGTGGACTCGATTAGACTGAGCCGACTGTCTGGACTCGGCTTGAGCTGCTTCTGCGTTCCACTGCTGTCTACGAGAGTTCCCTGTCAAAGACATAGCCGGTTTTAGACAGATCGGGCCGTGACAAAGTAAAAACCAAAGCTTCTGTACTAAATGCCATATTGAGCCGAGTCACGGATCAGCAGACTATTCGCAGTAAGAAGTAGCCTTAATTCGGTCACAGCTCGCGATGACCCGGTGGCGCTGCGCCCGGTGCTCAGTGGGGCGGACCGGCCGGACGGGCTGGCCACCTGGACGGCTGCCGCGACACCTGAATGCGGAACTGATCGGCACATTGCGGCATTTTATCGTCTGTTGGTGAACAGTCCGCAGTTTGGGCCATTTTTAGGTGATAACTGTCTGGGAAATGTGCTACGTCGCGCCCAGCAGTCAGCTGTAAATTATCGGTCAACGACGCGATCTGCCACTGCACTGCTGCCCGCAGTATTACTACCATTGGTCATGTACTTTGACGGAATGACCAATTCGGAACTCCACAAAACTTGCCGCCTTGATTTCATAGGTACGCTACCTTTTAGAGATAAAGTGCTTCACTTACCAGCTAATACTCACGATTACGGTAGGTACCTGCGCGGATGTTGGCACCGTCGGCATTTCGTCCCTAACGTGACGCGTTTCGTGTTATTTGGCCCAGTCCATTTGTATAAGGTGGGTATCGGTGGCTCTGCCCATTCTCCCAGCTCTGAGAACCGGGCACCCTGTGACGGTCGGACGACATTTCACGCCGCGCCGGTCCTCGCTCACAGCTTCACAGACGGTACGGTGTGGAAGCAGCGCTGCAGGGCCCAGCGCTATCCCCAGAGCGAAAAAAACGCCGCATCACGCCGCCATAGCTACGACACGGATTACATCAGATTCGCCGCGGCTGTGGGAAGGCGAACACGGACAGAAATTTCTGCCCAGACTGCCGGGAGAGGCAAGAATGACGGGATATCGATATAGGTACATCTCACCAGTATCACCTCTGACCTCCCACACTTAAAAGCGCTTCAGAACTATGCAAATATTGCACAATTAAAACGAAGGACGTTGTTGTCCTCTTCAGTAGCTATGTGTTGACTTTTGAACTGTATGTTGAAAAGTGTAAATAGTTCATGCTCATTGCTAGGTTCGTTGAGATATTAGATCTATCGTAAGCGTTGGTGTCGGAACCATAGGTAAACCATAAACGGTTGTTGAGAGAAATTTCATCTATTGTATGTAATTAGGAAGGTAACTTATTCATTTAGGGGAGAGCGGGGCCAAATATAATACGGGGCAATTGTAGGGTAACTGTGGGGAAAACGCACCCCTAGGTTAAACGCCTCCCCTAAAAAATTGTATTTCTTATCGACGGTTAGGTGTTTTATCCTGTCTTTCAGAACAGTCAGCAGCTTGTTTACGTAGGTCTCTATTTCCGGTTCTGCGTCTTGAGGAGCAGCGTGGGTAGGTGCTGATGTTGGTTTTGGGTGTTGTTTTTGTTGTTTTTACAGAAGATTCCTAATATTTTGATGCCGTGTATATAGTGTACTAACCCAGTATGAATGTGTGCTTCTAACGACAAAAGCTCGAGTCGGGCACCAAAAATATTTTAAAAAAAGTACTGTGGTTTCAAAGCACAAAAGTGATAGAACGAAGCGGATATCTCCAGTATTTTCCGAATTGAATATTTTCCCATACCTATGCTACATTACCACGTAATGACCTCTAACTGACCTCAGGTCAGTGACATAAAAAAACGAACTATATGTTATACAACTCGGTGAACTTAGCACATCCTGCAAGTTTGAAGGATATCAGTCAAAAACTGTGAGTTGGACAGGTGCATAAAGAAAATTGAAATTTGAACATGACCTTGTACCGGTTTTCTGACCTGGTGACCTGACCCAAGGTCACCCGGACCTGAAATTTTCAGGTCATATGTAAGAAGGCTGCCCCATAGGCTGTGCAAAATTTGGCGGCGCTGCGCGCCGCCGTTTTTACGCTATCTTTGAAAAATCTTAGGGGGGGTTGCATCAACCCCCCCCCCCCTGCCAGGGCGAGGGATAAATTCAAGCTAGCTCTTGTGAGGTCAACAGCATTTTTGTCAGTGCGTTTATGTCAGTTTTTCGAAGTTTTTTTTTCGTAATAACTCGTAATCAAAGTGAGTTAGCGAGTCACGAAAGCCACCAATGGACTCAGGACGACCTATCGAATCGAACGGTATGGACTTCCTTCGACTAGCTTCGTGACCTGAGTGGACGTGACCTAACCTTGAGCTAAAGTCAAGGCCCTAAAACATAGCTTAAGTCAACACCCTTAGTTGACCTTTCGCAAACAGTATCGTTTGAATCGCTAGATAATGACAAAGACGATGGTGCCCAAATAGCGGTTCTGCCGAATTCACAGTGTGACGAATTTATTCGCCAAAAAACGAACTCCTTCTTTGGGGCAGTTGCCTTGACCTCAGAGGTCAACAGTTGACCTGAGACCTCAAAATCGGGTACGCACCGTTCGCTGCGTCTTATAACGACGCACACACTTTTTCAGCGAGTCTCTAGCTCAATAAGGGACGAATTATTTATTTATTTATTTATTGAACGTCTTTGGACCATCCACAGGAGCCGTGGCTATTCTCAGTCCAGTGTCACAATCGCTGAACAGTATTAAAAGTGGGTAAAAAAGGTACATGCATTCACATACACACATAAAGCGCATGAGAAAAGAAAAAGAGAAACATCACATCAGTGGCGGATCCAGGGGGGGGGGGCAAAATGGGCATTTGCCCCCCCCCCCCCAAAGGGCATAATTTTAAAATTACGCCTATGGACGATGCATGGAAAGAATCGATAAATTGTTATGGTTGCCCCCCACCCCCCCCCCCCCCCCCACCCCAAAACTCTGAGCTGGATCCGCCTCTGCATCACAGCGCAAGTTACAAGTTTCACAAGCGGTAAATAAGCCTCACAGACGATGTGTAACTATACCGGAACAGCACCTACTCGTACTCTCTCTCGAGGTAAAGACGCAAGTTCTTTTTGAAACGGCAATTTCTTGACGAAACGGCAAGCAGTGTTCCGCCTACCCTTAGAAAACGGATTGGTCCATCCAGGGTCTCTCACATTTTGAACATAGCGTTGATTTAAATTGCATCAACAAAACATAATCCGGAAACTGGAATATTCCTTTTGATAGGCAAGATCACTTGAATGTCAGGGGGGGGGGGGTGTCGTGCTGGTCCGCTTAAATTGGTAGGCCCATTTTATCAGAACTGTGGCCTGGGCGCGGGTGAGACCGGACTACCGCTGACTGCACACAGGCTCTCACATTGAGCGCAGACTCACCTGCCGGAGCCGCCAGCCGCTGGGGTGGGGACCGGACCAAGGACCAAGGACCGGCCGGACGCCACCGCCGACGCTACCGCGCCGGACCGGTCCGCTCGGCCGCGCCCGGCGCTGATGCCGACCGCTGCCCAGTCCGAGATTGCACAACCCGATAACGACTGAACGCCAGCGGAGACGCACTGGCCGAACACACAGCACCGAACCTGCACCACGCGTACTCCCACCACACGCACCAGACACGACAGCACTGCGCGTGGCCGGAAATGTCAGCGACGCGGCGTCTGTGTGCCCGTCACGGCTCCGAGCCGACGGCAGCTGGCCGCCCGACGCCCACTGCGCAGGCGCGCCTGCAACTGCGCCGTTGCAGGGGGCGCGGGCGGCGGCCGACGGGACGGGCGGCGGCCCGGGCCCGGGGGCGTCGCGACGCCACCGCCGCCGTGCGCCGCTCCGGGGGCGGGGCCATCGACCGAGCGCGTTTTTCCCGCCCGCCCACCGGCCGCCGGCTGGCGGTGGCGGCCGCCATTTTGTTGGAGCATTGGCCCGAGGGGACGGGAACGGATCCCCGACCGTGAGACCGAGGCCCTGGGACCCCAACTGAGGAGAGGGCGGGGGTGGGGGGGGGGGGGGTGAGCTCACTCATCTACAGGCCTACTTACAGCTGGACTCAACCGGGCAATACCTGCCGTTACAAAAATGAAAACAGACTCGTGACAGTGACATAGAGCCGCGAACAAGTTTTCGTGGCCAGTGGCGGCACCACGAATTTTCGCCAGTGGGGGCAAGCTTGTCTGATACGCTGTTGTCTGATACGCGGATCTGCAAAATCCATTATCCATGAGCACCTTGCCCCTAGATGTTGTCATTCAAAATTATTATGGTTTCATGCATACCTATAGGTAGGGGAGACCCGGGAGGTATGGGCCCCCTGGAGGTATGGGCCATCGCAGTTTTGAAGAAGTTTTGCGTATTTTTAAACATTTGGCCGCGTAAACTGGTAGCAGCCATTCTGTTATACAACCCACGTGATTTCCAAAATCTTCCTCGGTCTTCATTGGCAATGAGCGATAATAAAGTGTTTTTGCCCTCTTCGAGTAAATTACGGTACATACAGCAAATCCGTGATAAATTTGAACCAGGCTCGTTTTATGATGTCAGACCATCGCTAACATTAAGTTTAAAGCATACAAATTAAGACTGGATAGACAATTTGAGGCTTTCTCGCAAGATTATGAGCTGAGATGCTACGCACATTCTGGCGTCCTAATCGGGAGGTTCGGGCCACCCACCCCGTTGATCCTAAATAAATAGAAAAGATGCTTTCATTGAATGTACCCGTCAATAAGTTTTATTTTTGTCTTGCAAGGTCAAAAATTTAACTTCAAATTTCATTCGAACATAAAAATATTATTGATCTTATTTCATGTTGCATGATTGAGTTTACCAAAATACATATGGGCCCAAGTGACCTCCGTGAAGTAAGCTGTTGGCCGCTTATGCGGTTCCTGGGCTTTAAGAGAGATCAAGGTAGATACCAACTAGGTACGAGTATTATTCACATTGTCGAGAAAAGAATATGAAACATGGCACCGGCCCACACCTCCCGGGCCATGGCCCATACCTCCCGGTGTATTCTGATGGATCGAAAAAGCACATGATTTATTGAAAGTTATATCGAGACAAAATAGTTAATCCCAGATGCCTAGTATCAGGCACACGTTGCAGGCGAAAGGCAATTTCACGTACACAGAGTGAAAAACCGGGTCTAGCCAATGCCCTTTGGAAGAAAATTGCCTTTTCACTAAACCGGCCCATACCTCCCGGGTCTCCCCTACGTATTGAGCTTAACCATTAACCCTCGCGGGTCCGGAAGGGGGGGGGGGCACGTTTTTCGCCCCCCTCCCTGGCGAATATTTGTGATACCTCACGAACGCTTAGGGATAGAAAGACGAAATTTGTTGAACCTTATCCCCAATTAATTTGACATCTTTTGAAGCAAAAAGAAAAAAGGATCTAGCCCCCTTGATGGCGCCACATGAGGGCCGATTTTGCTAGATTCCAAACGGCAAACTTCGGCGTTTTTCTAGACGGCAAACTTCGGCGTCACAGACGTGAACTTCAACCAGCTGCCAAAAATAGAGTTTTAGAGATAAAAATAAATTACGAGCATGGTTGTGTAGCATTTGATCTAGAAAAAAAACTAAAATAACTTTGGTGACCTGAGCCCTGAGGTCAGAGCTCAGGTCAACGATCCCGAGCTGGGGCTTTAGTTTTTTTTTCGCAAATAACTTCAACAAATAATGGTCAAAAATTGTTTGGAAAGGGTCAAGTTTTATGTCGACCTCATGTGACCTCAAATAACTTTTGGACTTTGGTTGACCTTGACACATGAAAGATCGTTTGTGATGAATTCGTAGCCGCTGATCACGAATCGGGCATTCATTTTTCTCTAAGCATTCATTTAGAGCCTCAGGATGGCAAAACATGTCTGAATTATTATGCCTGACTTGAATAAGTGAAATAGCCTCTAACAAGGATACTCTCTTGTGACTTTGACCTCGTAGCAGCCCCTAAGCTAAAGCACAAATAGGGGCCCGCTAAGCTTCAAAAGATCTCGGAATTTAGCACCTATACAAGACATAAGCAAAAATGTTAAGTTTGTGGTCAATTTTGAGCATTATCTTGACCTTGCATTTGAATCACAGCATCGGAATCCCCACTCTTCATTCGGTTAACATCCATTTTAGCCGGTTTTATGCACCATGTCGTCCTCTGGAACACGTACTTTGAGGCCACTATAAAAGTGCCGGGTTTTGCCTTTGACCTTGACTTCTGACCTTGAAAATTGACCTGAGGTCAAAAAGTTCAGGTGCTTTAGAAATTTCTCGTAGATACCTTTCGTTTGGTACCGTTTTTGTTTCCGTAGCTGCCTTATTTACGGAATTAGACAGGTGTGTGTGGGGGGGGGGGAGGCTACCCCGGGCTGCGATGGTTGGGATTACCCCCCCCCCCCCCACCGGGCCCGGCCTGGTTAACGTCGCGAGCAAATAAAACTATAGGTTAAACCAGATTGCGAGACAGTAAACCTGTGAAAACGTTATGTTGTTCGTTGAGATGTAAAAAGGCGTATTTCTCAAAACAACAGTCAGAAGTTCTCTTTTTCTCTCGTAGTACGTATATGTGCGATTCTCTCACACACTATTGATACCTATACCTACCAGAATAAGCTCCATCAGGGCGACCCACATACATTTCCAGATAACCCGGATACATTTCTAGATAACCTACGTATCACATTTTGTCATACCTCCCTGAGCTCAGTCCCAGTCTAAGGGTTCCCAAAAGAAGGTGACCTCTTCTCTGGCCGACTTTTGACAAACTGCCTCTGCCCTCTCAACCTTCTCGAGGTCAAGCTCGAGGGTAGCCTTATGGTGAATGAAAATGAGTAGAAGAATGAGTGGGAGTAGGAGATATGCGAGTTGCGACAGACGGTCCGAGAACAAACGCTCTGCTGATGCACTTGAAACGGGGACCGTCAAAAACAGGCGTACTATTATAACCACCTATCAACAGTAAAACGCCTTTTGGGGCGACCAACGGAGCGGGCGAGAGGGTGGGCCTTGCACGTGCGAAATTGCGAGGGGTTACCTCCAATTAACTTTTGCACTGCACCCTACTAAGCGGTCCCTAGCGATGTGCAAAATTTGAGCGCAGTCGGCCAAGCCGTTCTCGAGATCTGGAAGTGGCACCGTGCACGTGCACACGTGCCAAATGGGTCTCAAACTGACTTTTGCACGGCACCCTACCAACCGGTCCCTAACCGCGTACCAAATTTGAGCGCAATCGGTCCACCCGTTCTCGAGATCTGGAATCGACCCCTGCACGTGCGCACGTGCAGCAACACCCCAACCGTGGCACATGGATATGCATTGCCTAGTGGGTGCCTACCTACGTGCCAACTTTCAGTGCAATCGGTCCAGTAGTGACCGAGATATTGCAATTGTTACAAAACTGACACCTCTTCGTTTTGCACGTGGCACGTGCATAAGGGGTGAAACATCGGGAGTAGTCCACATGCATCGGGAGTAGTCCAATACTTCGTAGAAGGAATGAAGCTACCCTACAAAAATTACCGCATGTAAATCGGTCAAGGGGTTACTGAGATATAAGCCTCGCAAAAGCGTCCGGTCGGTCGGCCGGCCGCTCATCCTCAGAAATTTTCGTTAATCTAAGGAAAGACTACGCTCGCTTCGCTCGCTCCGTAATGAATGTTGCACAGAATTGATAGAGATGTGCTAGAGCGGTCAAAACACGCCAGATGTGTTTAGCTCGACGATACGGATCGACTGATAACACTGATCAACAGCCAAAAATGTACAGAGAGGTGAGCATTCGTTTCTACCTAATTCGAGGCCGCTGATTCCAAATCTGGTCACCGTTTTGCCCCATCGGGCTCAGTTTTTTGTCTGGCACATACTGATGCCTTAAATTCTCACTTTTTATGCATTGTTGTTGGCCTATTGTAGATATCCTTAGATCTAGATTATATATCTTTTTAATCCATATTTACCACAGCCAGGCAACACAGATGAGCACAAAACTATTGAATTTGTTGGAACAGAAATGTATATCACACATCACAGCGCAATGTAGGTAATCACATATTGTACAATCACGGCAAAGTGCAATCAACCAACGGTATGGTCATCCATCTGTGCTACCTCTCGACCACACAGGCATGAGGCAAGATTTTTGGTCATTTCAAACACTTTGTGTTTGACACTGAGAATGTCGACACGACATTCTCAGTGTCGTGTCGACGGTGACGTGCGGACGGCTCACCGGGTCTCCATATTTGTGTTTAAAGGGTGATGTAAATCTGCCGTGTCTTACCCCAAGTGTGCTGTATAGCATCGATTAACATTCAAGAAATTAACAGCTATAAGATATCACCAATATTTTGATTGTCGAAAGTAAATTGGATCACTGGCCATGTAATATAAAGACAGAAAAACAAGCTGAGTACATGCACCTAAGAAAAGGACGCAAACATACTGTAATGCCAAAACCTAACACGATACCCCATTTCTAGTGCCAGATTCGTATTTTGCACCCTAAATTACCCCAGACACAGAGCTTTTTCCTTCGGAGGCACCGGCAATGTCATATAAAGGAAGAGTGAAATGTTGAAAATAGCCATTCAGAGCAGATGCACAGACATACTGGATCTCAAAAACCTAGCCTGATACGCCATTTCTGATGCCAGATTCGTGTTCAGCGTCACAAATTACCACAGAAATGTGTATTCTGCTTTCTGTACTATGACAAAAGTCAAATTTTGTTGTTCAGTGTAATTGATATGCAATATGACCCTTTCCGGTCAGGTCATGACCTTGACCTGAGGTCAAATTTTCAAAATGACCTTTCGAGATCAACAAATAGTTCATTCGACGCGCCTCGACGAGAGGAACACGGTGCTGCCAAAAGTAATGTGGCTCTCTTGAGTCAAGTTATTGCCGAAAAATCTTTTTCGTGAAAACGGCCATTTTTACAGCTTTTGCCCTCTGGAGGCTAAACCGTTGACCTGAGGTCAAATCTGAGAACAATTCTCAGAAAGGCCTGTAAAAGGGCTATCGAATGCACTTTTCCTCTGCGCTGTAGCTCCATTGGTTTCCGAGTTAGCCGTTGGTAGGTTCCAAAATTATTGAAATGGACTAAATTTGACCTTTGATGACCTCTGGTGACCTGACCTTTGACCTGAACTTAAAATGATTTGTGTTTTCTTCATTATTTTTGACGCTCTTTCGATTGCCGCTTACCGCATGTCGCTACGTGGCCCAGGAGCCGAGTTAGACGGGGGGCGTGAAAACGCCCCCCTCCCCAGCACTCGGCGGAAAGTTTAGCCCGTTCAGGCCACCAGCATGGCGCGGGATAACCTATATTTCCCCATTTACATAAAATGCCTATTGCCTGATAATGGTGGTGAGATCATGTGACCGACCTGACCTCAGTCCTCAGGTGATCAGTTATCAGTTATAAAAATACGAGACACACAAGTTGTGAGCATTCGGCAATTTACTTCTTCCAATAAGTTTCACCTCCATGAGAAAGAGTCCCTGGCACTGAGAGCGTTGCAAAGTTGTGACGTTTTAGGCTGTGCTGAGTCGCTGACGTTCACATGTCAGTGGCCTGAGCTGACGTGCAAATACGACTGGTGTTACAAAGTTCGGCTTGAATTAAATGTCAGATAGGCAAGCCGTCAACCTCTCTATCGGTAACGTCTTCCGAGCAATGATGAATAAGGTATACCTAAACCGTCAGCGAGCGACACAGACCCTCCTCCTGGGCCGGGAACGGTAAAAACAATGCATTACATTTTTCGGAGATTAAGATGATCCAACACAAATACAACTTACGTAGATCAGAATTTTCTCTCTCGTGCGGCGCCCAGGTATAGGTCCGTGTCATCCCGGTGCTCGGTCCCGCCTTTCTTTGTCTCTCCGTTCTCCCCCCCCCCCCCCATAGGCCGGACCGTGCCGCTACAGCGAGGCCGGAGTGGCTAGTGCGCCCCCCCCCCGACATACGCCCCCGTCTCGGCGGGGTCTGGGGCGCCGGGGATGTCCGGGGCCATTGGCCCACTGCGGTCACCGGCGGCCGCCGAACCGACCTGCCGCCGGCGGCCGACCATCGATTCGGCCGGCCCCTGACCGCCGCGCCGACGGCCGTCACGTGACCGGCCGCCCCACGCGCGTCGGCACCGTCGTCGGAGGGCTGGGGAGTGGGGGGGGGGGGGTGGCGCGTGGCTGCTGGTTCAACGGCCCGCCGCCGAGCCAGGGGACGGCCGCCCGGCGCGGCGGCTCCTCCCGCCGTCATACACCCCACCCAGACGGCCGTGCAGACCGACCGATCGGCAGCCGGCACTGCAGCGCGTGCAAGGACGGACCCCAGGGGCTCCCCTCACCAGCCTCGAACGGGGTATTTCCCGGGATCGTTCGATTACCACATGTGATTACAATTACATGCGACCGAACCAAGCTCGCATAATGTTGCGATCAAAATTAATATATGCGCAGTTATATACGGTATACAGTGCAGTGGGTAACTGAGCATCCAATTGTCCTTTGTAGATTGTACGGGCACTGTCCTTGCACGCCTAGAGATCAAGTCGAAGTAGACATACGATGACGTGAGAATTCGTTATGTATATCGCCAACTGTTGAAGCAGGTAGACAAGTACGGGCAGCTGCGTTCTGAGGCAAGCAGCAGCTACTGAATATTCGACAGGTATCACATCACCGAGGCCTTTCACCGCAGCGTGCCTCTGCCCAATGCCACGGACTCGTCTCGGCTGGGATGGGCCGGTATCGGGGGCTCCGCTCCGGCGGCCCGTGCGGGCAGATCAGGTCGGAAGTTGCAGCGGAGACATCTGCGACGGCGACGTCTTGAAACAGAAGACGCCCGAGAAAAACACGACCCGCACAAAAAGCGTCCTCGGGCCCGCCTCGAGCCGTCGGCCTCCGCCGGCACCAAGCAGCAGCAGCAGCAGCAGCAGCAGCAGCAGTAGCAGCAGCAGCAGCAGCAGCAGCAGCAGCGGAACTGGCTGGCCGTGTACTATGTCCGACCGGCCGCCTGACCTGACCTGACCTGACCGGACAGGACGGCGGACCCACAGACGGCCGAGTCAGTAGAGTCGTGGTGGCACTGTGCCTTGGAACACACCTGGCAGTGCTAGGGATCAATGTCAGGTCAGCATCAATCATGATTTCCTTTATCTTCTGAGTTCTGGCTGCCGATAATGCGTAGTTCAACAGTTTTTATTCTTATTTATCTCGCATCTTCATCTCTCGGCGCCTACACGGAGGTCGATGTTGCTCAACGGTGCAGACAAATGCATGACAAAAAGCGATTGAATTGCTTTCCAACAGCATCTGACTCTAGCCTCCGTATGAAGTCGACACCCCCGTCGTCGGCGCACTATTCCGGTGGCCGGGGCGGGTGCCGCTCTGTCGCCGAGCCGCTCGCTCCGAGGACAGCTCGGTTTTAGCCGAGCGAGCCGTCCGGCGGCGCAGAGCACCGAGCACCGCCACAAAAAGGGCGCTCCGTTCGGGCGGCGGCCGTTTTTGTGGGCGCCACTGCAGTTCCGGATCAATACCGGGCTGCCGCTGCGAGTCGGCTACTGTGCCCCACAGCCGCGGCCGGACACCGAGACACAGACAGGTGAGTCTGCAGTCGGTCCGAGGGACCGGCCCGTGAGTGGGCGGCGGACATCCGGCCGCCACCCCTACCGGTGAATATGCAACTGAAGCAAACAACTCATTGCTAGAGTAAACCGGCGGCCTCGGGACTTTGTGACCCAAATCAAACTGCCAGTTACCATCACCACTCGGCACTCACACTGTCTCAACGGCTTTGATGGACAAAGCGTGCAGCCGGGTAGTTTTTAGTGAAAGTAGTACGGTAATGTTCCCTATACGAGCCAGCTGCCAAGCGGGCGGCTCGGCACCATTAGTGACGCGGTCTGGCCGCAGGTGGCGCTGTCGGAACTTGTTCGGCCACCCGACCAGCTCGTCGCCATCACCGGACATCGGAAGGAGATGCTGCCAAGTCTTCTCAACGAGCGGACACCTATCGTCATGATTCACCTATGTGCTGAAATATTTGTGTGATTTCTTGTTGAGGTTCAATAACGCAAGCCATCGATACAATTTTCCACAAATATGGAAGAATGGAGGTCCCGAGCCCACCTTTCAGTACTTCAGCGCCACCACGGCCAGCCTACATTATTGTTTTGCTCAGGCTTCGTTTGTCAGGAAAATCGTTACTATCCTCTTTGGACTTCGAGAACGCTATTTACGAGGTCAAAGTCACTCATCGTTGACTGGCTGGTCAATAGATCAGAGCAATTTTTTCCATCTTTCAGTGTAGCGTAGGTTTACTTATATCGGTATACGTAGGTAACGGCCAAGATATCTGTCCTATCTGCCCAAAGGTCAGAGACTCCGACAGATAACACGTAGTTTTCCCTTTAAGACGGATGTGTATTCTCCAAAATTAAATGTGAAATACAAAACGTGCATTACATAATGCATTATCGACGAGCAAAACTCGTCCAACAAACGTCTAATAATTAGCAATCGCGATGCAGCTAAATATACCGATGACACAGCGATGGGGCGCGCGACTATATGTATAGACAATCCACTACACAGCATGGCAGTATGCCCGACTACCGACTACGAGAAGAAAAGGGCCGTGGCCGTGCGGCCGACCGACTGGCGGCCGCCTCCCTGACTGGCACAGCCTCGCCTCGAGCCCTGACGGCGGCCCGAGTGGGCGGTGGCGCGGTGCAGGGCCGCGCACAGCTCACCGCCGCCCTCCGCTACATCGGAGACAAACAACAAACAGCGGCGGCCTCTCGACCACCGGCGCTGTCATGGCACCGCCTGTTGACCGCGGTCCAAACCCTCCATCGGCTCCCGTTCAGAACCATCGCATCATTCACTGACTCGTGTATAGGTATAATAACCGCTGCCTCTAACGCTGGCTGCCGCAGGGCGGGCTCCGAGCGGGCGGCGGCGGCTGTGCGCACACTCACGGGACGGCGGCGGTGGCGCGGGCGCAGGCGGCGGTGCGGACACGGACGCGTCGGGCGCAGGGCAGGCGGACGCTCAGGCGCGGTCGGTCGGTGGGCCCGGGCCCCGCGCGGCCCACAGACGGGCCGGCGGGGCCCGGAGGTCGGCGGCCCCGGGCCTGAGGCCCGGCCGGCCGCGGCGGCCGCACACTAATGTCGGCCGGCCCCCGCGCCGGCGGGGGCGCCTCCGGAGGCGGGCCGCAGCCGGGCCGGCCTCCTGCCGCACACAGACACACACACCGTCAGACTACACAACCAACCCAGTCAGGCCACGGGATATGTTGACCACTCAGCACATATGACATACCGTCAGATTTCACACAGCACACTAAACACTCTGCAGAGACTAAATTATCGTCAACTTCCACAAGACTCCACAGGAAAGTTCGTCGGACTTCACAATCGACACAACAGCGACTGACAAATCAGGCAAGATTGTGCAATATGCAACTTACGTTGAAGTCTGTGCAAGTGTATAAGTTACAAGAACCTCTCATTGATTCGAAACCCACAGAAAAACCACTTTTAGCATCATATTTAAACTGAGCCACTAACTCAAATTTTGGTTGTACGGATACCATGAGTGATAAAAAACCTATTTCCTGAAAGTTTGCGGCTAAACTAACAAAGACAGAGAAGTTGGTTGATCTCACATTTCTGGGAGAGCTGTACCGTTGACGGGCCGCTCAGTCTCCTGGTCTCGGCGGTCAGACGGCTGCCGGCAGACGGAGCGAAGGGTCAGTTCAGGTCGACGGGTGGGGCACTCAGACCCGGTGTACGGACCAGGTGGGCGGGGGCAACGGGTCAGGGCAGATCGGCTGACAGACATAAGTCAGATCAGACCCGGCGGAAGGCCGGCGGGTAGGGTCAGATAGGAGGAGGGGAAAGCGGTCACATCAGGCGGACGTGCACTTCATTGATTGCCAGTGCCGGAAACAGGGCAGATCGCGCCAGGACGATTTAGAGACATCACTAGGACACCGGTGAATATACTAAACTAAAAAAAATTGCAGAAAGTTTGAACAGCACCAGCTCTCGAACCCCACTCAGCCCAGACACACAATGGTTTATGGGATTAGAAGCGCGACCGGCTCCATCACCACAAGCGCGCTTAGTCGGTAATTGGTGACGCACCCCCCCCCCCCTTCCCGACAGCACGGAGCCACACTGCGTCCACTCACCGGTGCCGGGTCGGCCGGCGTCTTTTTGGACTCGGGCTTCTTGTGCGACGGCGCGCCCTCTAGGCGGATGTCTCTGTAGGCCTCTGCGCGGCGCTGCTTGTAGGAGCGCTCCTCCTCCTCCTCGCCGGCGCCTTCCTGGCCGCGCTCCTCCCGGCGGCGCGGCTCCTCGTGCCGGTCCTCCGAGGACTGACGGCCCGGCGGCGGCCGGCGCTCCTCGTGTCGGTCCTCAGCTGAGACCTGCCGACCCACAGGCCGCCGGTCGTCGTGCCGGTCCTCGGACCGTTGGCGGCCGGGGCCTCGGTCGTCGCCCGAGCCGCGGCGCGCCGGCGGCCGGCGGTCGTCGTGCCGGTCTTCGGAGCCCTGCCGACCGCCGGGCCGCCGGTCGTCGCCGGAGGGCGGCCGCCGCTGCGGGCTGAGCCGGTCGCGCGGCCGGCCGCCGCGCTCGCCGCGCCGCAGTCGCTCCTCGATCTCGCGCTCCCTGGCGGCCGTGTCGACGGGCCGGGCGCCGCCGAAGATGCTGCTGTTGGCGGCCGCCGGCGCCGGCTTGCCGATCTCTGCTGCCGGCACCGAGCGCGGCTTCAGGTTGAGCCGCGGCCGGCCGTCGGGCAGCCGCTGCACCGCTGCGGACGGACGGGACGCCGGGTCACGGAGGGACAGCGGCAGGGGGCTGAGCCGGCCGACTCGGCGCCGTCGGCAGCCCAGATCAGAAACTAGACTACGTGCCTCCACACCAAAGCGGTACCTCACAGAACAGGCACACGATGTTCTGCCCTTCAGTTCTGATAAATCAGGTCAATACATCTACCAAGTTCACGTACAGGGTGGGGCAGAAAGATTTACCTGTTTGTTTTCAGCCCATAACTCAAAAAGTTCTGGACGGATTTTAGTGAAATTTTGCATGCGGCTTCCCAACTGACTCGTGTATAATTACTATGACCGTTTTTAATTTCGTCCTGGTTGTTGATGAGCTATGACGAAGATTACAAAAAGAGCTCAAATTGCGGCGCCGATGCAGGCTGACCACAACGTCCGAAGCGTTGCCAAACAGCTTGGTGTTGCCATAAAAACTGTTTAAAATATAATGAAATGCCTTGAAGAGACAGATACAGTGTCGATGAAGTCCATCCCAGGCAGAACAAGGCATGTCCGCACCAAAAAGCTGGTTGATATCGTGCACAAAAAGGTGTCTCGAAGTCCTAGGCGAACCATGCGCAAACTGTCAAGGGACCTCGATTTTTTGCCCAGAACGATCAGGAGGATCATAAACGACGAATTGGACATTAAGTCATACAAGATGCAACGTCGACACCTAATTTCGGCGGCATCCAAGGAAAAGCTGCTACACAGGGCCCAAAAGATGTTGGAGGAAATCAGAAGCGCCGGTAACAAGGTCTTCCTCTGATCCGATGAAAAAAATCCACGGTTGAGCCACATACGAACTCCCAAAACGACATAATGTTGGCAGATGGTACATCCAGCATTGATCCTGCTATCCAGACCAGTTTTGGTCGCCACAATCCCGCTGGTGTCATGGTTTGAGCCGCCGTCGCATCCGACGGCTCAAAAGGACCCTTGGTCTTCATCGAGGCGGGTGTGAAAGCCAATTCAAACGTTTATGTCCATCTGGTGGAGGAACATGCTCTGCCTTGGGTCACTCAGTCGTTCCGAGACGGATGCGTGGTCGTCCGGGACGTTGCGTCGTCTCACACGGCCAACATCACTCAACAGTGATGCAAGACCCACATGCCTGGGTTCTGGGACAAGGACATGTGGCCACCATCAAGTCCAGACCTGAACCCTGAATGGACTTCACCACCTGGGCCATCCTGGAGAGGGAGGTGTGTGCAACACCACACAGCAGCATCGCCGCCCTGAAGCTGGCCCTCGAGACGGCATGGTCGAATTTCGACGAGGACACCGCGCGGCGCTCGTGCCTCTCCGCAGAGGGAGGTTTCAGGGCAGGGTGAAGACCAAAGGTGGCCATGTTGGTTCATAGTGCCGTTGCCGAGATGTGTACATACTAGTGATGTCATTTACGGAAAATCGGAATACCGATACCAAACCAAATGCCAACCAAAACCGTGGAGAAATACCGAAACCAAACCAACTTGGGAACATGAGGAAAATACCAACTTTTTACCGATTTCTTAGCCTCTTAAATATTAGCAAGGGTTCATGATACCAACAAAATACCAAACACATTAGGATTGAAATACCAAATACCGAGTTGGTATCGGTTTGGTATCGGTATACCAAAAAGTTGGTATCCGATTGACATCTCTAGCACATACTACTGAATACGTGTACCAAAATCAATTGAATATCTTTGTTTGGGACCAAAATATTTTTAAAAATCAAGAGGTAAATCTTTCTGCCCCACCCTGTAAATAAATTAGAAACAGCGCATTCAGCACACGATTCGAATTTGAGGAACTGAATCATCGTTCTGAATCGCATCAAATGCAACAACTCACCCGAGTTGGGTCGGTCCGGGCCGGGGCCGTGCCTGTCGTCCGGCCGGGGTGCGCCGCTGAAGCGACCGCCCGGGCCCCGATCGAAGCCACCGGGGCCGCCCCTATCATACCCTCCAGGACCACCCCGATCATACCCTCCAGGACCACCCCGATCATAGCCGCCAGGACCTCCCCTATCGTAACCGCCGGGGCCTCCCCTATCGTAACCACCGGGGCCTCCCCTGTCGTAACCTCCAGGGCCTCTGTCGTAACCGCCGGGGCCTCCCCTATCGTAACCGCCAGGACCGCCCCTATCATAGCCGCCACGGCCCCTGTCATACCCGCCGGGACCTCCACGATCATAGCCCCCAGGGCCTCCTCGTGAACCCCCTCTATCGTAACCTCCCGGTCCGCCCCTATCGTAACCTCCCGGTCCACCCCTATCGTAACCGCCCGGCCCACCCCTGTCGTAGCCTCCCGGCCCAGCTCTATCGTAACCACCCGGCCCACCCCTATCGTAACCACCAGGGCCACCCCTGTCGTAACCACCGGGCCCGCCTCCCCTGGGCGGGCCCCGGTGGTCGTCCCGGTCGTAACCGTGGTACCCTGGTGGGCCGTCTCTTCGGGGTCCCCTGCCGAAACACAACAGTGCCCGGTCACATATGAGCAAATGAACGTACAAAGAGCAACGCGGACTGCTCGTAGTCTCAGACCATCGATCACCATCATATAACGGTTCCCGGTCTGAATCGAGCAAACAAACTTCAGTCCCGACTCCCTAGGTCGCAAAACTAAACGCTATTGATTGCACATGTCACAGCCGGCAGACAACTGTCCGCCAGTGCAGTCCCAGTGAGACGGGCGGCCTTACCTGTCCATGCCGCGGCCGGACGGGCCGTCATGGCGATCGGAGGAGCGACCTGGCGACAAACGAGCCCGTCACATGCTGACACGGATACACAACAGACACGGACACCAAAACTGAAAACGACACCGGGGCCGTCAGACCTGCTCAGGGCCAATTAGCCGGCCCGGCACAGGACCTCACACGGGCGAGCAGCGACGAGCCACGGTCTGCCCAATTTCCACACATTCCACCTTTACGAGGGTGCATTTTATCAGGATACTGGCAACGCGTGTGCCAGCCAGGACAGCGCGACTCTGTTCATTCTCGGTCCACCGGAGACTCCGCTGACGCCCGGGTGGCGGCAGCGGACACCGCATTGAGACGCTCACCTCCGTAGGGCCCCGGCTCGTGGCGCGACGGCGGCCCGAAGTTGCCCTCGCGGATGTCGCGGGGCGGCTCACGGGGACCGAAGTTCCCTCCGCGAACGTCACCGGGCGGCTCGCGGGAGTCGTAACCGCCGCGATGCTCGTCTGTAACAAAGACACAGTGACGGCGCTGATACTCTAATGAGGCATGTTCAAGCAAAGGAAAGATCTCGGCAATAAACATTAAATATACCATGGTTACAAGTTACAACATTCCATCAGCAATGAATTACCGTCTGGTTGCACCATGGTTTTGTCACGAAGTGTGCCGTGACTCATACGGTCACCAGGACGAAAGCCTGCCCTAAGTTTTATGTTCTCCCTCGGGATTCGGTCTGGGGCCTTCTCAATGCAACGACACCGGCAGCAACTTGCCAAAACGTTCGACGAGGATGAGATTCGAACTCACGCGGGGAGACCCCATTGGATTAGCAGTCCAACGCCTTAACCACTCGGCCACCTCGTCATGCGAGCCCGCCGCCGGTCAGGTTACGAGCCTGTATTGTATGTTACAAAACGTCACTTCCCGCAAATGACGTCATTGGGAGCTGGTGACTGACGTCAGAGGCCGTTATCACGCCCCGCCGTGGTGCTCCACCCTTTCCGAGCCACGACACGGAGGAAAGTGCACTGATAACACTGCCGCAGCCCAGCAGGGGAGCCTTGACGTTACAGATCAGTCTAAAGACCATTGACAGGCGTGCCATGGGGCACAAGAGCTTCATACATTGAGTCACTATCATCAAGCCTCCTTGCATGCACCCGCTACTGGAGTAATTGATAAAGAGACGAACCATCTATCGGTATTTCATGTGGGCTAGTATCGTTCCAATCCTTTCGTTTAAATAGTTCCTGCCAGTTCGGCAAGACTCGTGAGCGACATATCCCAACCGCAGCACTTCAGGACCGCAGTGACATAGCGGAGAATCCCGTGCGATCGGCGTTGCAGCGCCTCGAAATCGGGCAGCTGGTTATTGATCGCGGTGGCCGGGTTACCTGGCGATCCAAACAGCGGCGCTGGGGGCCGGCAGCGCTCCGGTGCCGGGCAGCATCGCGCCGACTTCCCAAGATCAAGAGTGGCCCTCATACTGCAGCCGAGACTATTCCATCTAATAAGCCACTCTAGGTACCCTGGTACTAGGTCAAGCAGTAAGATCAGATATTCACGAGGGGAAAGATTGGCGAGAAGGTGGGGCACTGAATCGAACACAAATAATACATGCGTATGAATTTTGATACCAACAGAGCACCAGCAGCATCAGCCTACGACCGCCCGTGGCATGGACACTGAACAGCTGGACCACGCGTGTCATCAGTGCCAGCGATTCCCGGGTTAGGTCTGGTCCGGCAGGGTCAGGTCGGGTCGGGTCAGGTCAGTCCGGACAGGGCAGGTTGGGTCTGGTCTAGTCAGGTCAGGTCCAGGCGGCTCCGGTGAGGTCACCTCAGGTCGGGTCGGCCCGGTCAGGTCGGTCCCCACTGACTGACCTGCCGAGGGC
The DNA here is from genome assembly GCF_019059575.1 of Amphibalanus amphitrite. Classification (NCBI taxonomy): domain Eukaryota; kingdom Metazoa; phylum Arthropoda; class Thecostraca; order Balanomorpha; family Balanidae; genus Amphibalanus; species Amphibalanus amphitrite. The sequence goes on from NW_024881516.1 coordinate 77,790, forward strand.
GGCCGCTCGGGCTCCGGCGGCGGCGCCCGCTTCAGCTCCATCTGCAGCTTCGTACCGTCCAGCTCCTGGCCAACGACAACACCACATCAGGTTAGTCAGCGCGGACATATTACACTACAGTGTTATTCCATTTCACACATACTAATGAACATAGAAAGTTCTGTTTATCGTAAAACGGACAAACAGTTACATGGCTGGACCATAAAGTGATAAGAAATGTTTCAAACTACAGTGAAGTGGATACAATGATGATCATGTCAGTTCAGAATTGGTGCCGCCCATCCGCACCAGTTCCTTGATCTGCAGAGCCTCGATGAGGATCTCGCGGGTGGTGAACTCGACATAGCCGCGGCCGGCCGCCCGACCGTCCGGCCCCCTCTCCAGCTCCAGCTCCTTGATCTGCCGCACACGGACAGCACACGGGGCGGTCAGAGCAGCCGGGCATCTTAACTCTGCGGCCCGAGGGCGTGGTTCATTGAAAACGGTAATAACCTTGAACGAACGAAACGCCCGAATATTCTATGACGATCTCTTACAGATGTAAAAAGGCTACGATAGGTCAGCTGGGGGGGGGGGGGGGCGCACCTCGAGTCCGCGGAAGGCGTGCGCCAGGGCGGCGGGCTCGGCGGCCGGCGGCACGTTGGAGACGATCACGGCGAACGGCTCCACCAGGGGGATGTCGGTGATGTCCAGCTCGGGTGGCACGGGCTCCTCCCCGTGGGCGTCTGCGGCGACACGGCGCGTCACACTCGGAGCACACGGCGCAAACCGTATACCGCCAGTGGGAACGACTTACCATTACAACATCATCTTTTAATCAGAGATCAAATCATGATACATGTGGGCTGAATGAGAATCCTCAATGAGCAGAAACAATATTTCAGCATTTATCAGCTTATTAATCTAATATATGACATCCACAGTCATCAGCCAACAACAACTCACCAAACTCCTCCATCTCCGCCGCCCAATCTATTGAGGCCATGGCTGGGCCTTTTTGATGACACACTGTTAGTTATGGCCTTGTGTGAAACATTTGCTAGGGAAAAGAAAGGGAGTGTTATCTTTCAACTAACTCTTCAATGTCAACTATTCAATTCTTACATCGGCTTTGTTACACCCCCTGTACTTTATCTATGACGATACTGATAGCCCTTCCTTCTGTATCATTCTGTGGCCTGCATACAATGTTCAATAAGGATTACAGAGTCTCACGTGCAGTGGGATGATGATTTGGTGGGCTACCAAAAACATGACTATTGCACTATCATCTGACTCATCAACCCAATCAGTGAGGGACAGTTACAAAGGCAAACACACCACAACAAGTAATCATTTTATTTTATCTAATTAGGTACTGGAAATTGTTTCCCGTTCAATCTGCAAGGCTGGCGCCACTTGTCTGTACTAGTATGTCTGGTATTTCATTTCAATGAAATGCACAAAGTGTAATACCTACAGAACTGAACCCAGCTGCAGTCAGCACTGAACAGTTTGATGCACCTTTTATAAACTTACCAGCTGCATTAGCTACTAAGTGTCAGGCTGCAATATGTTTCTGTGTACTTCCCTGAACAAGGTGATAAGACAAGCAGTTGATCATGCTGATTGTGTTAAATGACACTAGTAATAGATGAAGAATAAAATATTTGAATATGTTCTCAATACCTACTACATCTTAAAAGTTTAAGACATACCTAAGTGCTAATCATGATATAAAATCACTAATTTACTGTAACACAGCATAAGCCACTCTTTTGGTGTTATAATACCTTTAGGTTAGCTTTAAACATGCTGAAGATTTTCATCCCCGCCTCAGCTAGGTAGGCTCTAGGCAGAGTCCCAAATGCAAAAAAAAAGGCTTTTGGCTTGGGTGTCAGAGGAGAAATTCCTCACGAAAGAAGAGGGACAAGAGTGGAAAATTGTCAGTCAGCTAGGGCCTAAAAGAGTGGAAAAAGGATCAACAGCATAAATTCAAATATCTACAGGATGGAAGATGGTAGGATGTAAACTGCCAACCACACAAATGCTGTTCAGTGTTTCCCATACAATTTGGAGTGAAAAATTGCACTTAAAATTGGAGGACAGAGTAAATAGTGGTTTATTTGGATTTTGTTTTCCACCCAAATCAAATTTTTTTGGGATACTGTAAGCGTCTTTTTAATTTATACATTAAAAAACATGCTGAAACTCCAGGTTTCCTGCATACATCTAAGACTTTAACTGATGAATGACAATTAGCCAATATATTGGATAGGAAGCAAGACTTATTAATTTCTCATGATCTTCTCTTTGCATGATGTGCAAGGCATGATGCATCTGTTTGCATGATGCATGATGTGCATCATGATCATAGGTGTAATAATGATATAATATGCAGCTGGTAGCTGGACAGACTCAGACCTTGAGAGAAACTAATCCAGCATGAGGTTATTCTAGTTCAGATGCAATGTTTTCCTTATTTAATTTTCAAGTATCTTTTTCTGGCAGGGAGCTACCTATGTTTGTGAGATTTCTATTAATATTTTGAGGGAATTTGAAAGTTTGAGTCCTAAAGTGTACAAAACCATTTAAGAACAATAAGAGTCATGCAAGCACTCTAACATACCTAACTTGTTGCAATTAACACTTTACACTTGCATACCAATCACATTGAAGTTTAAGCTGCATGGTAGGTACTATTTCTTTCAGGTTAACAATGGCTTCATATTTCGGTCTATACTCTCTTCAATATCAAGCTTGCAGCTTAAGTGCCCCCAAGGCCGTATAGAGAAGGTAAAACCGTCCCGGGGGTTTTGCCGCCCGAAAACTTTAACATTACGTGACGTCACTGGAGACTTCGGCGCTCCGACGGTCGGCGGCGCTGCATGGTTATGTATGAGGGTTAGGCATCCCGGCGAGGCGTCGTAAATGAAGGAGTTTCGAGTACCTATTACACATTCATTATGTTTAATGGATTTACAGGAACGGCTACCCCTCTGCCAGCCCCACCTAACTGTAATGTAGCTCGCGGCCTCGGACCGGTAGCCTGCTCCTCCCCGAACGCCATTCCTTCAGCCCTGGCGTGTTACGACCCCCCCCCCCCCTCGCGTTTGGCCCCTGATTGAGCTAGAGCTTCGCGGAAAGAACGAGCGTGTTGCCCGTAAAGAGAGCAAGCCGATGATGCCCAATTTTAAGGTCCTAAGTCATCGGATGACCTCCCAGGTCAGGTCAATGACCCAAAAGTCGGGAAAATCGGGACCTGTTAGAACGTCGTAAAGGGTGGCTGCTAGGGGGTTTTTCGGGGCGCTGATCACGAATATCACGTTAGTTTTGATCACAGATGATGTCTTTATGCATTTAGGCCAGGTCGGGTCAGGTTAAGTCAGGTCAACCAGTACCTAGGGGTCCTGCCGAGCCGGGCACTAGAGGTGCTGTGGGATCTGAGTGCCAGCGGTCAGCCTATAGGCCGCACTATAGTGCGGCAGCTACTAATGGGTCGGGCCGAGGCTATACGTGGAAACACGTGCCACATATGCGGGGCTGAATCACACCACGTGGATGACCGATGTACCCTAGCATTAGCACCCCCAGATTCGGTAACGCCTTCGGTAAAAGCGGCGGGGGCCGTGGTCAGTGACACTAACACCGCCGCTGGCGTGCGGTTTTGAGTTACGGCTGGTGAGCTGGAAAGACACGACGCTGAACTGCGGGCATGCAGAGGCTGTGAGGGAGGTGGAGTTATGTTACACGGCGCGCAGCTTATAGGAGGCCCAAGAGCAGTCGGGCTGGAGGGGGCGACAAGCAGCGTCCGCTTCTGCTCGGCATAAGATGAGAACAGCCGTTCCGATCAGCAGCGTCTGGAGACAGTGTGTAATCCAACCGTCCGATAAAGACGATCTTACTTTGTCCTAAAACGTGGATATGAACAATTAGTTGGGTTCCGAGCCGTCACCGTCTCTGGCCACCGTAGCTAGCGTCAGCGACACCGGCACCAGAGCCAGTGACCGGTGACAGGCTGGTTCAGACCCAATGTATCGCCACCCTCCCCCTCCTGTCAGACGAGTCCGAGCGAGTCGGGTTCGTCGATCAAGACTGCATGAGCTCAGCGATCATGAAATGTCTCAGCTTGGGCCTTTTTTATAACCTTGATGTGCGATTTATAGGCATCACTGGAACGTTTCGCACTGCAGTAAACACTAGATGGACCTTGCGCGCATTCCCAATGAATGTCACTAAAAAGGATATGCAAATACACACAGAAGAACACATGCACGCACCAACACAAGCTTCGCACGCACGCAGGCGCGCGCACACACATACTGTTAATTTGCAGCCTAATGGCCGTTGCAGCGTTTTAAGCACCGACCAATGAGAGCCGTTGGAGACCAGGTCTCCAGTGACGTAATCGCGCCGGGTAATGCAATTGGCCCCTGGGCGGCTCCAAATGCCGGGACGGCACCCCCCTGAAGTGCCCCGCTGAAAGCAGTGTGTGATTTCTGTACCTATGTACAGCCCTGACGTTCAAAGGCACAAAATATTTAACAGAGGAGCGAGCTGCTGAAGGAACTTCAATAGCAAGAGCTTGCTATGGAACAGACCATAGAAGGATATCGATTAGAAAAAAGTTTCATGTAATAGAATAATTAAAACACCATCAAAATAGGTCTGAAAAGTGGAACTTGTCATATCAGATCATTCTGGGAGTTTACAGTCACGGCGCAATCTAAAGCCTTCAGAAAAGGGTACAAACACCAAATGAAAATTACTGCAGCAGATGCAACATAATCAGAGAACGCTTAAAAGGTAAAAAATGATAGCCTGATATGTAAATAGCGTCTAAAACATAAACTTTTTCCGTTAAACTCTCCCGCCCACTTTTACCTCATCTTCCAATACACACGCCATATTTGACGACAGCTGAAGGTGGTGCAAAGCGCTGATATTCTGAACGCCGTCACTAAAATAAATCAGTGGCTTAGAATGTATAGACAGTAGGGCGGGTCATCCGAGAACTTTTTTTCGAGGACACAAAATGAAGACCGAAATTCCTACGGAGCATGTCACAAGAAGACTGTGTGAATTTGTTCAATTTTTTTGGTCGAGGTTGCGGGTCGCCGCAGCCAATTAATCAACCGGGTTTTTCGCTACATTTTCACTGGACGCGAGTTTTGAGGACAAATGTCATATAATTAATTATTTTCAAATATATACATCGAAACTTCAGCTATTCCTCAACCTATTCTGTAAGTCTGTTGGCTGTATCTCTCTAACTGTGGCCATGGTGCCATACTTTCCGCAACTCGATCGCAGCGCCATCTCTTGAGAGGACTGTTAACCTTGCGTCGGTCGAGACAATATGCATTCTGCTGATGCGATCTTAGGACGCTGATGAAAAACGTGAGGCACAGGAGCGTATATAGCGTGAAAGCTGTCAATCGCAATTAAAGTAGCCATGAAATGTACATATTAGGGGTTTACCTGACTTAAGCACAGCCATTATTCGCCAAGTGCGATAGTGTCCGCTGGACCTATTAGTCAGTTGATTCTGCGCTGAGACTTCAGCAGCATTATTCTCAGTTTTGGCTTCGATTATTTCCTTGCCTGTAAATTTAACCTTTCTTTTGAAATGCAAACCTAGTGTTAGAACTGAACAGTAGCAGCTCAATTGCAGAATAAGTACTAAGTTAGCCTCGTCAACTTAGCCCGGCTTCATCTGACAACAGACTGAGGATGAGTTGCGAGGTATCCTGCTGATCGGCGATCCGCGTATCATATCACTGCCCGAGGTGCGCGTTCTCATCGGACCATCAGATCCTATTTTGATGACCTAGGCCACCACTACAAGCAGTGGAGCATCGAGCTTCGGTCTTCGAGGGAAACTGACCTCATAATAACCGCGGTAGTAGCTGCTAAGCGGTCGCCGACGCAATTTGTGATCCCAATCATGCGACATTGTTGCAGTTAGTGGAAAGGAGCCTCCATGTCGAAACGGAACTAATGCCGCGTGGTGGTCCTCGGTGACACTTCACATTCTGTTCTCGGAGAGGCAAGTAATTACAAAGGAAATGCCCTTCTGCATTTTACGTGCATAAGGATGCGTCGTTTATCATGATAAATAGGATAGCCGTGCTGGATCATCGGCTATGACGAGCCTGCTGGACGAGCATATTGCTTCAGTAAATGAGCCCGGTATAGTCAATGCTTAATTCTATTTTACACCAAAATCAGACAAGGGCCAAATTATTAAACAAGTTTACAAGATTTGTGGAAAAGCCACTGGACTAAAGCCGCGCCGATCAGTGGACCATTTACCAAGAGTGCCTGTGCATCGAGCAGGAACCGTTCGTGCCGTTTCGGGCAACGCCATGCAGTCCAGATCAGAGAAAACTTCTGAACAGCCCGGAAGCAGGCGTCACCTCTTGACAAATCCCGAGGTAGCTGTCAGTAAGGAAGCTTGAGCCATTGAATTTGGTAAAATGGCTTACATTGGCAGCTTGCAAGTTACGTATTCCGTCGCGATCACCCATCATACAGCATACATTGACCAGCTTCGAACTATCACCGAGTTCAATGTTGTTCACTATGTCCCAATGTGGTCCGAAATTACGGAGTAAACATTGCAGAGACGGATTACTCCAAAGCATCCAGCTATTGCGAGACCTCTCAGCTCATCGGTCTGTGTCATTTGCCCAGTGATCGACAGGAATAAGTACCGGGCTCACTATAGGAAACTTTTTTTGGGCTGTACTGGCCGATACAGAAAGCCAGCAAACAGTGCATACACTGCGATGCTTGCTGAACTAAGGAATGGTGATACAAAGACTCGAGCCACTTACGGCAAAAAAGTGTAGGAAACGAATGAGGCAGGAGACATAAAGATATGCGATTCTATCAGCATTTTGCAATAAACAAGTCATGTTTAAACATGCAGCTCATAGATCGGTCCAAAGAACGCGTTACAGAGTCACCAATAACAATATCGCTGGAAGAGGGTGACCTTCGATCCACTTTAACAAATTAATTTCGATCCGGTGCATACCTATACTCACCACTCAGGCAGTGGAGTGAGCCGTCCGGCTTGTAACTTAGGCAGCATACGCTGTTGTTATTAAAAGAGCACGTCTCGGTTACATCACGTGTGCCATCAGGACGCAATGCAACGCTCTCATGCCGGCGTTTGAATCAATTATCGAAGTGTGATTTTCTGTCCTAGGGCGGTAAGGTGGCTGGCTACATTGCATTCAAAAATGAACATACGGTTTGGACTGATGTAATCTGTCTGCAAAACTTAATTTAACTGATAAACGTATATCAAAGTTAAGCATCTCGCTGTTTTCTTGGCGAAATCACTATAGGTATAGCTTCCGGAGCAATTTATGATTCCTGAAGTATTTCGGATCGAATGGGTACAACTCACCTAGTGTCAAATAAGGAACACCAGGCACCTAGGAACACCAAAGAACACCATATACCCGACGTGGCAGCGGCTGCGTCAGCTTTTAACGGTCGGAAAGCCGTCAAAATCAATGTTATGCCAAACTTGCTCAATAGATGGCGCTGGTTTCGTTGCGCTCAGATCGCCGATGCTAATCGCTATTCTGAGCACGATTCTGCCACTGGGGTTTCCAAACTTTGTGAAGAGGTGGGGGTAAGCATGTAGAACTAGGAAAGTGGTAAATATAGTGCCTTTCTCGAATTTTTCCCACTAAATTTTGCAAACAACGAGAAAAATTAGCAAAAGTGGTCTCGAAAAACCGTGGACGGCGCGCCCAGTTCCTTTTCAAAAATTCGCAAAAAATATGTTTTAACCGTTTTATGGATCAGCCCGTAGGAAAATCGCTCTTCACTTGAAAACTTTTTCCATCGACCCGCCCTAATAGACAGCACACAAATTATCATAGGTACACAGACTGTCTGTATATCTCTGCAAATTATTTAAGTCTCTGAATTATTTTTCAATCATTTTCAATGGATTTTGCTTAAATATTTATTTTTTAGTATGAGCACGCTAAGTGAAATAACATGCAGAATATTACAAAGAAGCTTTTCTATGTATTTCTTGAGTCCTGACTCCTGACATATACCTTCAGGTAGTTTTGTACCTTTTAACAATCGATAATCGATTTTATTAATGGATGGATATAAAACTGGAGGCGGAGTCCGTAATAGACAATATTTGTTGTGCACACCCCGACTACTACTTTCTGATCGGGAAACTACGGGCTGAATGTTGAAATGGTACCTACAATATAAATTGTGATTCCAAAATTTGTTATTCCGAAGCCCATCATAGCCGAACACGGTCTTCGTCCCACTCAACTGACTTCAACTAGCCGCGGTTGCTCCCACTAATCACGAAGCCATCCCCGTCAGGAGTCTCATGCATCGGGTCACGGGTGCCGGAGCGACTGCAGTCGCTCCGGCACTGCATGGACTCGGGGCCCTGGCCCCTGGCTCTCACAGTCACATTTAGGTACTGTACCGAGGGTTCGATACTTCACCTGCTTAGCCACGCCTGACGTGTTTATACCTATAGTTCTGCATTTTCCGTATTCACAATCACGGGGTAGGGGTAAGAGGGCGCAGTTACCCTCAGCTTTTACCCCTATCGGTTATTATACTCTACCGGTAGGTAGGTACAAGTATGGGTACGGTACAGGTACATGTACGGGTAGTAGATTTCTTGGTGAATATAAAATTACCTGCTCTACATTTGTGTAGTTTCCTCGGCTTAGGAGTGGTATTCAGAATACGGGAACCGTGGTAGGTAAAAGGTGGGCGAGCGATACAATTTCCTTTTATCAAATTCTAAATATTCATTCAGTAGGTACCCCTCGCCGGCCGAGGGGAGGCAGGTGCACCCCCAAGTGTATTTTTTCAACATTGCTCGGAACACGTTGGTAGGTAATCATTGTAGAGCTAAAAGCTGATACACCTTACTTCTGATTCCAGCTGAAACTTGTGATACCAGTCGCATTTTCAGGTCAGGTCAGGTCAGGTATGATCGACGTCCTAAGTGAACCTCTACACGAGCCCATAATGTTGCAACATCGCAGCGCCTCTGCTCAAGGGAATCTTTTACAAGGTGATGAAACTTACAAGGCTGTAACCTCCCGAGCCCCAAAACTTCCACAAAACTTCCCACGTTCTCTGTGCTGTGGCCTGTGGCTGTGTATCTGCTCCGGCGCCGGCGTATGCGGGCACGCCAAGGCGAGTATTTGTTGGATGCGCCTGGGCCTCCTCTCGACGCCGGGTGTACCACGGTACCACCTACGCTACGTCCGGTCTTACCGCGGAGTTGCCGTCGACGCGGGAATGCTGAGCTGAGCGCTGCAGCGCTGCTCGGGGAGCAGCGCGCTGCTCGGGAGGGGGAGCGCCGCGCGTGCAGTGCGCACTGCGCGTACAGTCGAAGACGGCGGCGGATCGATAGGGCACGGTGGAGAGCATGGGTGGAGCTTTTCCGGGGAAGTTGATGGGGCAAAAAGGCATCAAACCTACACTGTCCGACTGTCAAGTTGAATAAAATGAACACTGACCAGTGGCGTATCCAGGGGGGAGGCCAAGAGGCCATGGCCTCCCCCTTTGGGATCAGACATGCAAGTGGGCCCTTTGGGTCACTTGAGTGCAGTGACGTACCCAAGGGGGGCCACGGGGGCCCCTGAGGTCCAAGGATGACTCAGGGGGACCAGCGTGACGAAGGCGTTCTGGGTCTCCATGCCTTAATTCCAGCAGTACTAGACAGAACGTCTTTTACTCGGAAGAAAAACTGATATCAAAGCTGCGATATCTATCACAGTGACGAACACAGAGCGCCTTTAACTAACTGAGAGCCCCTGGCTACCTGAGGGGCCCCCTGGTTACCTGAGGGTCCCCCTGGTCACCTGAGGAGCCCCTGGTTATCTGACGAGCCCCTAGCTACCTGAGGGGCCCCTGGTTATCTGAGGGGCCCCTGGTTGTCTGAGAGGTTCCTGGTTGTCTAAGGGACCCCCTGGCTACCCGAGGGGTCCCTGGTCACCTGAGGGGCCCCTGGTTAGGTAGCTGAGGGCCCTGGTTACCTGAGGGCCCCTGGTCACGGGACCCTGTTTGCCTGAGGGGCACCTGGCTACCTGAGGGACCCCTGGTTATCTGAAGGACTCCTGGTAAAGAACCCCTGGTTACGAGGGCCCCTGGTTACCCGAGGGGCCTCTGGTTACCTGAGGGGCTCCTGGTTATCTGAGGGGCCCCTAGTTACCCAAGGGGCCCCTGATCCCCTGGATGGCCCCTGCCCAGTCATCTAAAAAAGCCCTGGTCACCTGAGGGGCCCATGTTTACCCGGGGAGTACCTGGTTATCTGAAGGGCCTCTGCAGTCACATGAAGGCCCTTAGTTTCCCGAGGAGCCCCTGGTATAACCGGCACCTGATTTTCAAAGGGTCCCCTGGTCACGGTAACCTGGTGGGCCCCTGATCAATTGAAAAGCAACTGCAGTCACCTCTCAAGTGACTGCAGGGGGTCCCCTGATTACCTAAAGGGCCCCTAATCACTTGGATTCAATGGCATAGCCAGGTGGCGAGGAGATACGTGTTCGTTATATGGTTTAGGGTCCCCTCGGGCCCGAGGGGCCCTACGGTGCCAATTGACATCAGAGGGTCCGCGCTGGCCACGGTTCAACTGGAAAGGAGTGAAAGGACACCACGGGGCTTTTGAGAACACGTCATGGGCTATTATGTAGCCACACTTATCTCCAGAAGGGCCCCACCCCAGGTTCTGAAGGACCTTGCCGGCCTCTGAGGGTCCTTGAAGGCTAATGAGGGATCAGCTGTAAGGGCCCCACACCTGTTTGTTATGCCCCCACGGCCCACACCAGTGTTTCTGAGGGCCTTCACAATGGCGCCTGGGAGGGCCCTCACCGCCACCTCTAAGGTCCCCACACCAGTGCCTCTTAACCCGCGCCCCACTGGGGTCTGTGTATAACACGCCCTACTGGGGGGGGGGGGGGCTATTCATAGCCCCCCCTCCTAACTCCGAAACTACTGGGCCGATCGTCAAAATTCAAACGGCGTCTGATAGCCCCGGAAAAACTGTCGAAGGAAACCTAATTTCATTGACCTCGAGGTCACCGATGACGTCACAGGTCAGGTCAAAGTAAAAATTATTAGCATTTTGGCTTGTTCACATTTTGGGCTCTGGCCGCCGTCTTACAAGTCAGATCAGGCTCATTTTTGGCTTCCACACTCGTGAACAGATGCTCTAGATACCTTGAGGGTACCAAACTTGTACTTTGATTTTCAGGTCAGGGTCAGGTCATCACAGGTCACGGAAATATTATATCATGCGTCGGTCACGTGACACATGTTTTATGGTCCATTTAGGCCATAGATTTCGAATTTGATGTCGTCTGTGTCATTTGAGGTCATTTTGAGTCGAATTTAGCTTAGGTCAGGTCACTTTCAGGTCAAAAAAGGTCAAATTTTGAAGTTAAAAATTTTCAACAAAAAAGGTGTCTATTGGATGCATTTTGAGCTCAGGAACACGATGGTGCCATTTATATTGGTGTACGATGTCAAATACGTACTGAAATATTGATTTGAAAAATTAATAATTGTGAATTTTTTGCAATAATGCGCATAACTTGGCCATTTTTGCAGATATTTAGCTAAAACTTGCTAGAGTTAGTCATAATCATGCGTTCTGTCACATATATTCCGTTTTTTTTCGAAAAGTCAAAAACTTTTTGAAAAAAAATATAAAAATATAAATTTTGAATATTATTATATAAAATTTTCGAAATTTTCAAAACTTTGAAAATCCGAGATAGCAGTTTGATAGCGCAGTCAATTCTGAGTCCTTTCATGCAAAGAAATTGGATCTAGCTTAAAAACTGAGCTCTTGGGAGCGATTGCTGTGGTTCAATGTTTTGCGTCGAAATCGGACGAAAATGACGTCACTCTGACGTCATTTCCGGCCGACCTATGGTAGCTACGAAGTTCAAATTTTGACACAAGGTGTCAAATTGATGCAGCCGAAGGTACTGAAAGTTTGGCGTTGATCCGTCAAGCGGTTTGGAAGTTATTGCAGAAAAACGGGAGGGGGGGGCTATAAATAGCCCCCCCCCCAGTGGGGCGCGGGTTAACGGCCTACATCGGCGGCTCTGAAGGCCCGCTCACCGGCGCCTCCGAGGGCCCTATACCAGCGCATCTAACGGCCATTTACCGACGACTCTGAGGGCCTCTTACCGGCATCTGAGGTTGCCTTGCCGGCCTATGAAGGGCCACTAGTAACTTTCAGGGCCCCATACATGCCTATGACGGCCCCTACCAGCATCTCTAAGCCCTAAGACCCCCACAACGGCGCCTGTGTGGACCCCACACCAGCGCATTTGACGGCCTTTCACAGACACGTCTGAGGGACCAACATCGGCGACTCTGAGGGGCTCGCTCGCTTCGCTTCTTGATAAAAACCCGTGCATTTTATGCACATTTCTCAGGCAAAATGATACTTTTATCTGCCAATTTTCCACATTTTCTCAGGGCTTACACAGACAGACAGGGACAGGCAGGCAGACAGTGAGACAGACAGACAGACAGAGGGGCCCGTCCGCAAGGGGGACCGGACCCACTGTGCCCAATTCCCCCCCCCCCCATCGAAATGTTCTGGATACGTCCCTGCCTGGGTTGACAGTGGCCCCCCAGGTAACCCAGGTTGTCCCCTCCTGGACGAAATCCTGGGTACGTGCATGCTTGGGTGTCCCAAGAGAAGCGACATTCAGGGCCTTATCCGAAGTACTGGCCCAAACTTAAATAAAGTCATTACATCAGTAAGTCATTGAATAAAGTCAACTACGTCAAACTATCTTAAATTTGCCGTTTGATGGCCCTCAGAAGTCAGAGGCCGGCGTAGGGCCCTCATAGGCCGTCTCAGGGCCCTCAGAGGCTGAGGCCGAGCCCCAGAGGCTAGCGTGGGGCCCTCAGAGGCCGCTTCGGCGGTCCTACAGAAGCTTAGACTTGGGCGTGGGACCCTTTGACACTGGCGTGGAAGTTCGAACCCTAAGGAGCCAGCGTGCAGCCCTCTATGGCCAGCCGTGGAGCCCTCTAAGGCCAGCGTGAGGCCCTCTAAGTCCATTGTGGGGCTTTCTAAAGACAGTGGGGCCTTCTAAGGCCAGTGTGAGACCCTCATGTTCAGTGTGGGGCTGTCTATGTCCAGCTTGGGGTCTTCTTAGCCCAGCGGCGTGGGGCCTTCTGAAGTCAGTTTGAGGCCCACTGGCCACTGAGACCAGCTTGGGGCCCTCTGAAGACAATGTGGAGCCCTCTGAGGCCAGTGTGAGGCCCTCTGTGACCAGCGTGAACCCAGCGTGGGGCCAGCTGTCATCTGACTTCAGACGCTGGTGCTGGGCCCTCAGAAACCAGCACGGGGCCTTCATAGGCTGGCGTCGGGCCATTAGAGGCCACTTCGAGGGCCTCGGCAGCCATACTTCAGATCTTATGCATGTTTGAGCCCCCTGAGGTAGGAGTGGCCCTTAGAAGCCGGCGCGGAACCCTCTGAGGGTAGCATGGGCTTCTAGAGACCGGCGTGGGTTCGAGAGCGGCATAGGGCCATCAGACTGACTCAAAGGCTACAAAGAGCCAGCGTGGAGCCCTGGGAGGTCAGCATGGGTCTCCTGAGGCGATTAAAGGGGCTTCTGAGGCCAGAGTCGTTCACTCTGTTGCCGAAGAGGGGCTTTCAGAGGCCAGAATGAGCCTTCAGAGTTTTTAGATTGCCAAGTGTGCCTAAAAAGGCTCCCTCACATGGCGAAAGTGGCAAAGAACCGCACCTGTGCGTGGTTTAAGTATGCTACCGCTGGGGCCCCTAAGGTAAGGGTGGGGCCCCTTGAGCAGGTTTGGCCTCCCCCTTCTCAAGATCCTGGATACGCCACTGACACTGACTCAATTCCTGTCGTTGCAAATGTAACATTTTGCCTAACACAGACATTCCAAAGCTCCTCAATGATTTATTTGAAAAGCAACAAAGTCCTGCAAATCAGCTTAAGTTGGTGGGGCAAAACACTTATTGGTGGGGCATAATGGCAAGTTGGTGGGAGTGGGACAGCCGCCCCACCAACTGTACAGGAAGCTCCGCCCCTGGTGGAGAGGTGTGAGATGAAGGATACGATCAACGCAGCTAACACCGACAGTGTTTAAACCTTCGACTAAGTTAGTCACTATCTACGTCATCGAAGCCCTGATCACGTCATTTTGCGGCCAAAAATACTCCGATTAGCCACCGAGTCAACACCACACCTCACTGGCCTCATCAGCCGGCTCGTTACCTCAGCGAAGTGCACCACCCACGGCTCCCTATATCCATCCCTCCCCACCGGGCCGCTCCCCGGCCCTGTGTATGTGTGTACCTACGGTGCAGCGTCAGCCGACTGCTGCCGGTGCAGCTGGCGGAGCGCCGCGCCTGCGCTCGCCGCTCCGAGCACCCCCGAAATAGCGGCCACGCGCTGCCGGCTCCGCTCCGACCGGCGCACATGAGCCGTGAGAGCCGGACCTGAGAGCGGCGCTCCGAGCGCCGGCACACCGCGGCACGGAGGACGCCGCCGGACACCGCGCAGGGGTGAGTACCGGACCGGGCGCCGGACACACCACGACAGCTGAGCGGTGAGTAGTTAGGTAGTACCCGACCGGGCGCCGGATAGATTGCGAAAACGGGTGGCACATGCTGGACCAGAGGCACATATGCTGACAAAGCAAAGCAATGTGGAAAACACGGGCGTGCCTACCAGCCACTGTCCGCTCTTTGTGTGGTCAGTGTTTTCACGCTACCGTCAGTATCTGCTTCAAATGAAAATCTTACTTAGAGCTTGTTCGGCCCTTCATTGTGGTGCCTATCCTAGGAATAAAGGATCTCGTGACATGTTCATCAGGAATGGAGCACCACTGTCCACTTGTTCACCTTCCAGAGAAAGCCTTTGAGTAGAAATTGAAATATTGCCTATAGTTCAAGCAACAATAAGCACGTCCTTCCAGAGTCCATTTTTTTGTTGTTTACAAATGGTCATGCCTACCATCCGTATATGTATTTATTTTGATCTTAACATTACAGGGAGGAATTTAGGTGATACAATTTCACCGTATCCTTGCAATTGAACATTAAAACGGCTACAGAAGAAACAATTTCCTCATCGATGGAAGATTCTCAGCGATGCGTGTGAGTATGCAACACACGCATATGACGTAAATAAACTATTTAGAGCGTAATGAGAAATAGGTACAATCTAAATGAGATAATGAGAAACTATAAAGCGACACATGAGCAACAGTCGGCACACCGAATTAAACGTAAATTTACCGTTTTGCCATTGTTGAACGAACTGACGGTGCCGTGACGTTGGTCCGGTTTCCTGTACCGTGTAAGCAGGGAACTGCTCTGGACTGCCAAGACAGAGCAGGCCTATTTACAAGTGCTGGCGGATGAAACCCACAAACAACTGAGAATCAGGGATGACGTCATCAACACTCAGGAAGATAAACTGCAACAGGTGAGCGCTTCACAGAACTGGGTTTACCAGGTAGCAGACCACCGCCGCCTCCTTCTCAAAGCCAACCATAACACAGAGTGCCCGCGCTAAGTGCGAACTAACAGTGGACTTAAATATACACACTAGGTATCTTCTCTGATACAGTGTCTAGCGTTTGCTTTTACACAATACGGACCTTCGCTGAGTACTCACAAACCAATAAAAGCTACTTTCACTAACACGACTAGAAATATGTAAATGTGCCCTTGAGCATAAACCGTGTGCGATGAAACATTTTACTCTAACCTATAGTTCGTTTTTTCTAAGTTCGACCCTCAATGTAAACGTCTCTTTGAACAAATCTGCTTGCCGAATTACTGAGAAAACTGTTCGGCGCACATTGATTTCACAGACGATCAACGTTTATCAATATTATTTTTACCTGTCTCCTATTTTCCAGACTCTCAGCTCGTATTTACCTATATTTACAACTCCACAAGTATATACGACTTAACAGGAGTTATAATTGAACTAATTTATACATCGCTCGGCGTTTTACATAACGGTACATCATCGGTGTTCAAAAATTATTTGGAAAATATTATTGATATCTCTAATACGCTGTGCGCTAACTAGTTTTCTCATTCTTGTGCTGTGTTCAGATTTCAGAAAGATGTTTACAGTGAGGGTCGAACTTATATATAGCACAACAGCATGATACCGCATTATGCACTGAAATGAAATAATCATTTGTTAAAACATTTTGTTTTCAATTTTCATAATGGTGAATAAAAACATGTACATAGGTAGGTAAAGACCATTATCGAGAGCTCTTGAGTGCTTCAACTGGCTTCAACCATGTTGTTCCAGCTTGGTTGAAGTGTGGATAAAATTTTATTGGCCGCCATCTCACAGCACAGTGATGGTTGTTTAAACTGCTAAAGTTGATTGCTTATGCATGGTTAGGTGGACTGTTAAAGCGAAGGCAACAATGAGCGGCTTTGTACCTAATTAGCACTACTCCAGCTAAATAGACCCTTAAACTTCATCGAATTTCATTGAACAAACGAGCGATAGGGTATCACACTCGCAGAACACTCGCATTATACCTACTTGAAAGTTAAACATTGGCATCAACATCAATGGTGATGGAACGCCCGGTGTTTCCTTCCATCCCGGGTGTGCCTGACCGCAATACTTGGAGGCCATGCGGCACAGCATACCTTCCCGGGTGCACTTGTGCTGACATCTATGAGTGGATACCTGAAACGAGCCGATCCGCTCTGATGTCGGCCTCGTGACCGTTTTCAGGCGACGTTTCTTTGGAAACTTTTTCTTAGCCAGCACAAGAAGGAGACCTCAGACTCAGAAAGAAGACTAATTAATACAATGTAGATGTAGGCTAGGTCAGGTATCCTTGTCTGTTCCATTATGATTTTACCTACGCATAAAAATACATATAGGGGCTATCTGTAGATATACCGGTTTTGAGCGAAATCATTACTCGAATTTGAATCCGAATACGAATACGACGCTAACTTTATGGACATTTAGACACGGCGACAGGCAATGTAGTCAATGCACGGAAGCAGTGCGAAGTGCGTCCCAGCAAACAGACCCGTCTGGTCGCACTGCGTCACCAGTCACCACCAATCCGCTGTCCTTCGTCCCGTCTCTCAGTTTCGCCGATCATCGCGTCTTTGTCCCTTCGACCAGCTCCGTTCAATCCGTGCGATCCCGCGGCTCTCTTTGTCGACGGCGGCCGCTGCGCAACGCCCTCACGTGCGGTCCCCAGCTGCCAAACTGGCTTTTTGGAGCGCCCCGCTGCCTCTGCGGGGCTGTCTCACTACGTAAAATCCGCCGGTGCCGATTCTGAGCGTCATTCCCGGGTACTAGAGCCGACGCCACGCACGGCGCACGCGGCCAGTCGCCGCCCAGAGGCCTGTTTGAGTTGGCTGGAGGGAGACGGCCCGTGAGCAGGGCAGCAGGCTGTCTGCAGGGCCGCTCAGGGTCAGGACGTGAGGAGAGGGGGGAGGGGTGAAGGACGGACATTGGCCGCCTGGAAATGACTGGTCCACTCTGCCAACTCCCGGCGGCGCTAGTCGTTAAGTCCAGCTGGTTATGCTTGATGATGCTATCCGAGGCCTTTTGATCTAATCTTGCTGTTTATTTACCAGTATAACGCCTTTTGGGGCGACTAACGGAGCGAGCGAGAGGGTGAGCCTTGCACGTGCGAAATTTCGAGGGGGTACCTCCCGCTGACTTGTGCACGGCACCCTACTAACCGGTCTCTAGCGATGTGCCAAATTTGAGCACAATCGGCCCAGCCGTTCTCGAGATCTGGGAGCGACACCCTGCACGTGCGCACGTGCAAAATGGGTCCCAACTGACTTTTGCACGGCACCCTACTAACTGGTCCCTAACCGTGTACCAAATTTGAGCGCAATCGGATCAGCCGTTCTCGAGATCTGGAATCGACCCCTGCACGTGCGCACGTGCAGCAGCACCCCAACTCTGGCACATGGATATGCAGTGCCTAGTGGGTGCCTACCTACATGCCAACTTTCAGCGCAATCGGCCCAGTAGTTACCGAGATATTGCAACAATTACAAAACTGACACCTCTTCGTTTTGCACGTGGCACGTGCATAAGGGGTCACCCACATGCATCGGGAATAGTCCAATACTTGGTAGAAGGAATGAAGCTACCCTACAAAAATTACCGCATGTAAATCGGTCAAGTGGTTGCTGAGATATAAGCCTCGCAAAAGCGTCCGCACGGCCGGCCGGCCGGCCGGCCGCTCATACTCAGAAATTTCCGTTAACCAGTATAGCGCCTTTTGGGGCGACTAGCGGAGCGAGCGAGGGGGTGAGGGTGAGTCTTGCACGTGCGAAATTTCGAGGGGGTACCTCCAACTGACTTGTGCACGGCACCCTACTGACCGGTTTCTAGCGATGTGCCAAATTTGAGCACTATCGGCCAAGCCGTTCTCGAGATCTGGGAGCGGCACCCTGCACGTGCGCACGTGCTAAATGGGTCCCAACTGACTTGTGCACGGCACCCTACTAACTGGTCCCTAACCGTGTACCAAATTTGAGCGCCATCGGTCCAGCCGTTCTCGAGATCTGGAAACGACCCCTGCACGTGCGCACGTGCAGCAGCACCCCAACTCTGGCACATGGATATGCAGTGCCTAGTGGGTGCCTACCTACATGCCAAGTTTCAGCGCAATCGGCCAAGTAGTTACCGAGATATTGCAACAATTACAAAACTGACACCTCTTCGTTTTGCACGTGGCACGTGCATAAGGGGTCACCCACATGCATCGGGAATAGTCCAATACTTGGTAGAAGGAATGAAGCTACCCTACAAAAATTACCGCGTGTAAATCGGTCAAGTGGTTGCTGAGATATAAGCCTCGCAAAAGCGTCCGCACGGCCGGCCGCCCATACTCAGAAATTTCCGTTAACGTTGGCGTCGCCGGCGCCTGCGTGGTGTGATGAGCCTGAACTGAGGGGCCGGACCTATCCGTCTTTTACCTCGGTATCCGGGAGGATTTGGCGTAGTGTGGCCTCGACCTCCGCCAGCTCCTATTGCGTGTGTTCCAGCTCTCCCTAGCTGAAAGACGCCGGAGTTGACGGAAGGAGACAAAGGAAAAATAAGAAAGAAGAAAGAGAAAAAAAAACGAAAACATGAGCGGCCGCCGTGTGGCGTGCCACCCACGCACTGAGGGCGCCCGGCGCAGTGTCCTCGCCAGGCCGGGCGGGCTGTGTTTGCTTACCCGACCGCTGCACACAGCCGCTATCCGGGTTCAGAAGTGGCCAATACCCTAATTTTCGACAAATTTTAAAGCGTGATTTTCTCACATTTTCTGGTCGTAAATTGATCAGACTGTATAAAATATCATCCAGAAAAAATATTACTCATTCTGGCACAGATTGGTGGGCTCCCAAAGTACACCGTTTTGTTTTGCTCCGTGAGACCGAACTTATGCTGCGATTTTCATGTAAATGTTGACGAGTCTCCTGTCATATTCTTTGCTTGAAAATGCGTAAGTAAGATATCAGCTGAAAGGGGAAAATGTGCGGAATCCATTGGTAACAATAGTGCATCTAAAAAACTTCCCACTCAGTTATTGTAAGCTAATTGTTGCACACTTGCACAAAGCAGAAGGGCTTGAGGATTTCAATATTTACATAGGCCTACCAAAAAACGCACAGCGTGCTTCACATCGAGACAACATCCATAACATATACCGTACAATTGTGATTCATTTGCTGAAAAAATTAGGTCGGCATCACACTGCCGGCAAAAGTTATTGCAGTTCTAGTGACGCTAGGTCGCCGCCCGGCCGACCCCGGTCAGGTCGGCCGGGCGGCGGCCGTGCAGCTGACGTCCGTGCGGTTCGGCAGCTGACCAATCAGCTGCGAGAGAGGAGCGCGGTCCGTCTAACCGCCCCCGGCAGTTGTTTGTGCTGAGGGGTGCTCGACGCTCGTGTCGATTGCATTTGTTGGTTGTCGATTGTCGATTGACTTGTGGGTATACTTTCTGGTAACCAATAAATGTACGTCGTCTTAACTGAATGTAGTCTGATCAAATTCAATAAAGCAAAAAGACATCCAGCCAACAGAACATCGTAAGAATGTCCGATATGATTGATAACATTCATAGTTTTGGGGAGCAGCCATCGACCAGAATGAACCTTATTTGCTTTTGTATGTAACATTTGCATTGCTTTTGGAAAGTTTCAGTCAGATATCTTCAGAAATGGCAATGTTATCGGCTTTTGCATTTTACCGTAGTCGGTTAATCACAATTTTCGATATTGTTAAGGCAATTTCAGTACGTTCTTGACATCGAAAACCAAAACGAATAGCATCATCGTGTTCCAGAGCTCAAATTGCATCCGATGCACATCTTTTTTGTTGAGAATGTTCAACTTCAAAATTTGACCTTTTTGACCTCGCCGTGACCTGACCTTCATTTGTCGAATGGAAATAGTTTCGAATCGGACGACCCAGATGACATCATTTTTAGATGCTTTTGCCGAAATGGACCATTAAAGATGTGTCGCATGACCTTTAAAATGTATACATTTCCTTCCATGACCTTTTCCATGACCTTTTGTGACCCATGACCTTTCCATGACCTTTTGTGACAAAGTTAGGTTTCGTTTGTCAGCTATTCCTATCAGAAGCCGTTTGAACTTTTAGTATTGAACGAGTAGTTTCGAAGACAGCAGGGAAGCTATGGAGAATCCCCTCCCGAGTCACCCACGTTATGGGATATACCCGTCATCCGCGGATTACAAGCAAAAATATTTTTTACGGCAATGATGTATCAGCATGGATGCTCATACGTTCCCATATGTGACCTTACGGTTGACTTCACATACAATAAAAATTCCTTGGCAAAATGTCAACTGGTTAACGAGTTATCGCATTTTGGCCACTTCCGAACTCAAATAGCGGCTGTGTGCGCTGGCGCTTATCTAGCCTCCAATTGGCGCCCGCACCCTCTGTGGCCGGCTCCCTCATATGCCGGGCACCTCCAGGAAAACGGGGGGCCGGCTGCACCTCTGACGCCAAGCGTTAATGTATTTTGCACGGAACTGACGTGAAAAGACCATTAACGTTGGCGTCGCCGGCGCCTGCGTGGTGTGATGAGCCTGAACTGAGGGGCCGGACCTATCCGTCTTTTACCTCGGTATCCGGGAGGATTTGGCGTAGTGTGGCCTCGACCTCCGCCAGCTCCTATTGCGTGTGTTCCAGCTCTCCCTAGCTGAAAGACGCCAAAGTTTGCCCAAATGTATGGGCACGATGCCGGCAGGGGGCGGCATGAGGTATGCCATGCGGGCGCGGGGGGATCATAAGTACCCCGGGACTTTTGGGGTGGAAATGTCAGCATGGCGGCGGTATATGGGAGACGGGTCGGTCCAGGCGCTTGAGCTAGACATGATCGTGAACGGTCGGAAGCAGCGTGATAGCAGTACCTATGTATATGGCGGACGGACACTCAGTGCGTTAGACAAGACAGAAGTGTCAGCGGCGGCGTGACAGTGGTTCGTGACAGGCGGACAGCCCGTGCGGCGGGGATGATAGATGTTTTGTCCGCAGCGGCGTTACAGTTCCAGGTTGTCGGCAGCGGCGTGACGGCATCGGCGTGGCGGTATGTGACGGATAGGCAGCTCGTGCGATGGACCTGACAGGTCGGCCGGTGGTGGTGGCTTGACAGCAGCATATGACAGACGCGGTGACCGTGTAACGGGCATGACCGGCAGCAGAGTGACGGCTCGTGACGTAGCGGCGGTAGGTGGCAACAAAGTTGCGATGCGCAGGCGCGCAGCCCCCGTGCTGAAGATACATTGCCTAACGCAGCGCAAAGGTACGGCGCTGCCTGGGATCGAACCGGGACACCCTGGCGATAGTCCTAACGGCACACAAACGGATCCGTCACGCTAACCACCACACAACTATGGACGCAGCGTTCCGCGACAGGTGAGCACAAAACAATGAGCGCTGGTGAGGAGGGCGGCGCTAAGCAAACAGACTTACGGCTGGGAGCCACCGGCCCGATACTGATAAGGTGGCCAGGGACCGGTCGCGGCGGTGAGCGCGGCGAGACAAGTGCACCAGCTAAGGGGGGACGCTAGCAAACAAACGTGCGGCTGGCGCGGCGGTGGCAGGAGACAGCCCGGCCCCAGTCCAGAGAGGCGCCGCAGTGACTGGCAGGGTGACTAGGGGGATGGGTAGGCGGCTCTGACGTCACGGCTGCGTGCGGTGGATGGTCCGCTGTGGCCAGTCCGACCGGCCACAGCGGTCGCTGTGTGCGGTGACGGAAGGCTGACGTAGGGACGCAGTGGGTGGAGCTTGGAGGCTGTGTACGGTCCGACCGCACACAGGGCCCGTGAACAGCCCACAGGCGTAGGTGGAAATGGCAAACGGGAGAGACGGCCGGCGGTGATAGCGGTGGTGAAGAGCGCGGCGGGCATGACAGTTTGGTATGACATGAAAGATCAGCTGATCTCGGAAAGGTCATAACTAGTTAGTGTTATTTGTTATAGCGAGTTGTTTTGTCGTCAGTGTTAGAGAGGGACGCGAGTATATGAGCAGGGCGAGCGCGATAGAATGGGCACCGGTGGGAGAGGCAGCGCTAAGCAAACAGCCGGGCGGCTAGGGGCCGCGGGCGGCGGCCCGGGACGTGAGGGTGGCCAGACCGGGGTGCGCGCGGCGGGGCGGAGCTGGTGGGAGGGAGGTGCCGCCGGGAGACAAAGGCACGGCCGGCGGCCTCAGGCGGTGGCAGGTGACAGTCCGGCTCGGAGAGACAGCGCGGCGGCCGGCGGGGTGACCGGGCAGCGGCCGGCGGGGTGGCCGGGCGGCGGCCGGAGCGGCGGGGTGCCCGGGCGGCGGCCGGCGGGGTGACCGGGCGGCGGCCGGCGGGGCGGGGGGGGGGGGGGGGCGGGCGGCGGCGGGCGGGTCGTGGCAACCAGGCAGGACAGCCAGCGGTAGCGTCAGGTGTGACGGTGGGCTGTCGGTGGCGGCATGACAGCGGTGACGACGAACGTAGCGGGCGTGACGGTTGGGTATGTCAGCGGCGGCGTGACATGTTGACTAGGCGAGGTGACGGGCGAGGCAGGGGCGGCGGCAGCAAGACCGAGGTCTGTCGGCGGCGTGACGGTGTTATGACAGACGGACAGTCCGTGTGACAGAAGAGGTAGTCAGCAGCGGCTTGACCACGTATGACAGACGGGACAGACCGTGCAACGGGCGAGATAGTTGATTGTCAGCGGCGGCGTGACAGCGTATAAGACGGCACAGTCCGGGCGACTGACGATAGATGCCATGTCAGCGGCGGCGTGACGGCATAATAGCAGACGGGAAATCTCACCGGCGACGGTGAGATGGGCGTTAGTAGGGCATGGCGGACTGGCCGTTCGAGAAACTCGAGAAATGATATAAGCATGGCGGGATGTCAGCTGCGGCGTGACGGCGCGGGACGTGTCGGCGGTGAAAGACAAGCAAAGGAGCAGTAATCGCCACGTGATCGCCACGGCAGTAACCGACACGCAAATGGAACGTGGACCGCTCTGAAATGCTCAACACAACAATACGAGGGGGGGCGGTACGCCGGCACGGAGCGCCCGCGGGCCTAAGATTGCTGGTAGTGGCGTCGCTTGTGACAGCCTGGACACAATGGGGAGACGCCAGCAAGCAAAGGCGTGACTTACCGGATGCCCTTCCGCGTGTGGAGCGTCCCATCTTCGGGAGATGATCGCAGCGGCTTGAGCGCGCACGCACGAAAACATGAGCGGCCGCCGTGTGGCGTGCCACCCACGCACTGAGGGCGCCCGGCGCAGTGTCCTCGCCAGGCCGGGCGGGCTGTGTTTGCTTACCCGACCGCTGGCGCTTGTCTAGCCTCCAATTGGCGCCCGCACCCTCTGTGGCCGGCTCCCTCATATGCCGGGCACCTCCAGGAAAACGGGGGGCCGGCTGCACCTCTGACGCCAAGCGTTAATGTATTTTGCACGGAACTGACGTGAAAAGACCATTAATCTAAGGAAAGACTACGCTCGCTTCGCTCGCTCCGTAATAACTTCATTAATGTTTTGCATCTATTCCACTCTTGATGTCAAAGGTCATGGTTTAGAGGGTTGATTTAAATGGAATAAAAGCGAAGCTGAAGAACTGCCGATATTACCAAAATGAATAAACGTGCATACATAGGTAGCAAGGAAGCTACAGTTTCTAAAAACCTGAATTCGCTGAGCAGTGAGCACCTTTATTATCTGCAAATCGCTCTTTGCGAATTCTTCTGGCGGCAAAGGTCAAGCTCCGATCAGTCTGTCCCGGCTCCTGGCTCTGGTCGGTCGGTTCGGTCCCGACCCACAGGTCTGGTGATTGGCTCCATTTGGTCTGTCCCGACGTTTGTTTTTCTTTTGTCTGCCTCGACCCCTGTCTGTTCGGTTTGTCCCGGCCCCGTCCCGTTCAGTCTTCCACGGGCCACAGCGTGACTCTGTTCGGTGTGTCCTGCAGTCCCTGGCCTCATTCGGTCTGTCACGGACCCTGTCTCTGTTCAGTTTGCACTGAACCGTGGCTTCGTTCGTCTTCCCCAGCCTCTGCTGCTGGCTCCGTTCGTCTCCCCAGGCCTGGCTCCGTTTGTCTGTCCCAGTCCCTGGCTCCGTTCAGTCTGTCCCAGCCCCTGGCTCCGTTCGCTCTGTACCGGCCTCTGGCTCCGTTCGGTCTATACCAGCCTCTGGCTCCGTTCGTCTCCCCAGCCTGTGGTTTCGTTCGGTCTGTATCGCACCAAGGGTCGTGTCGGCAGTGACACTGACAGAGACGGAATGTCCTCGACTACCGAGAGCGGACCTTCGACCCTGCCAAACTTTGTTGGCGACCGATCCACGCTAAAAGACGACGAGTGAAAATGGTCGCACACTGGTGCATACTGCATACAGCATAAAAGTTGAACCTAGCTACCTCGAAAGTGGCACGGGTACCTAATAATTTTACATTGGAGCTCGCAGCAAGCTTCTGTAAATGTGTGAACACACATTTACAGAGTCCGCTACATAGTGCACAGAGTGCACGAGTCCGCTACGTAGGAAGTTGAACAGGGTTCTATAGAATTTGACGTCTACTTATTTCTTATTTTGACGTGCCGTGTGCAAGCTACGGGGGAGGCAGGGGTTATTTATCGCAATGGCTGTTTGGCTGTGGGTCAGCTTTCTTAGTCACACATGCTAAAAGCTGGCTTCAAATTATCTCGTAGACATTTTTTACGAAAACTTATTATATTTTACATTAACATCTTCAAATTATAGAACGGTAACTGCGGAAAGCTAATAGACAGACAGCTACAACATTGATAATATCAATTCCAGTGATCCATCGTATCCAGGAATAATTGCTGCGTTTTTTTTAAAATAAATATTTGTAATGCCCGCGTTGAAAGTTGGCATAATTTACTGGAAAAGCAACAGCCTAAAACATTGCAACATAAACGTTGCGCTGAAACCATGCTAATTTCTAAACAGCCCACCTTTCTTCGGGACCATTTATGTAACTAAGTCCCTGGCATTGGCCATGGCTGCTGAGCGGTGGAGAGGGAGGAGTGACAGAGGACGCCGCCTCGGCTGCGTTGTGCCGGGTGTGCGCCGAGGAGCGGCGGCTGGCAGCTGAGCAGCCCGGCCCGCGCCGAGCTGGCAGTCGGCCGCCGCAGGCCGCCCGCCGCTGGTCAGGTATTTGGCCGGCGCAGCGGTGCCGGTCCGCGGCCGACGCGGCCAGTCGGCGCGGCGACATACGGACTGCGGTCTAAACGATGACCAGGGGCGATAAACAGCGCCCAGAGGCGATACATGAGGACCTCTCTGAATATAATGGAAAGGGTAATTAACCAATAGGTCATGCCATGCTGCAGACCAGACTCCTGTTATGAGACGATAAAACATGATTAAACTGAATTTACTCATGCTATGATTTGGAAGCTGGACGTACACTAAATACCATGATTCCTTTTGGTTTTTCCCGTTACAACGGAAAGCGACCTATTCCAGGTGACAGGAAGTATAAATAACCCATTGGTCACGGTCTTCCTCGTACTGGATCAGTGCATGAATGAGTCACTTAACCTTCCAGGCGGTGGGGGGGGGGGGGGGCATTTTTTTGCCCCCCCTTTAGTTTTTTCGATATATCTCGAGAACCGCTGCGCCGATCGTCACCAAACTTTCAGTACCCTCCCGGGAGCAGCTAGCGCACATGGTGACCAAAAATTTTTCCAAACTCTATGATAGGTTGGCCGCTAATGACGTCAGAGTGACGTCATTTTTGCCATTTTCGACAAAAAAAAAGGTTCCGCGGGAAGAGCTGTCAGTTCTACAGCTTTAGAGATACAGAAAAATGTTTCAGACATAAAAGGTGTGAAATCAAAAGGGGTACAAAATTGCTATTTCGGTTTTTCGAATTTTTTGGATTTTGACCCCCAAAAATCAAAAAATAGATTTTTTGAAAATAATAGCCGAAAAATCCAAAAAGTTTTTTGAATTTCGAAAAAAACCGGAATATATGTGATAGCCCCTACCACCTTCTATCTACATACCAAATTTGAGATCGATACCTCTTTTTTTGGCCAAGTTATAGCGAAAAAAACTGTTCAAAATTGATGACGTCAAATTTTCAAACTCAATTTTTAGCAATTCTAGACCTCGTAGCGCAAAACAAAGACCACCATTAGACTCCCCGTGACGAGCTGCATCGAATCAATACCCATTTAATGCAAAAATACCAACTTTGAAATTTGACCTTTTTTGACCTGACCTTGACCTGACCTCCACCAGAAAGTGACCTAAATCGTACCTGATGGTCTTATAACCAACACCATTGAGTTGGAAATGAAAAACTGGCCATAAAACATGCATCGCATAACCTTAGTAAAGTTGGGCTCATGTGGTGACCCTTGGTGACCTTTGGTGACCTGACCTGTGACCTGACCTGGTATGAGCAGTGACCTCTAATAGCAACATATGTACTAGACAACTGACGCCTTATCGCTGATTTTCGACAAAATGCGTTTTACTCGGTGTTATAGCGCTTTCCCTAGAAGCCCCGTGAACGGTGAAACATTTTATCTTTGACCTGACCTGTGACGTCATCGGTGACCCCGAGGTCAATGAAATTTGGTTTCCTTCGACAAATTTGACAGGGCTATCGAACGCCGTTTGAATTTTCCGGATCCGTCCAGTAGTTTCGGAGATACGGGGGGGGGGCAAAAAAGTGCCCCCCCCCCCCACCGCGCGGAAGGTGGCTGGTAGGCCCACCGCCTGCCGGGTTAACGAGGGCTTGGCCCGCCAGACCGTCCAGAAATAGCCTATGAATGCATCTTAGAACAACGCGAACAAAGCTTTACTATAAAAATAATTTTGAAAATATATAGTAGTGAACGCGATGACACCTTCAAATTAACCAGTATGTTTGTGTCTGTTGCTTTAGTGAGGCGTATTTAGGAAGGCGTTGTTTTGGTAGGCCCTCTACTAGCCACATTCTGTACCACACCCGAACGGTCAACAGACGGCACGTGCCGTTTCCTGGAGGTCCCCGAGTGCACGTTCCATCTCTAAAGGTCTCAGAGCTCATATGACTCATTGGCTTCTGACCACACCATCGTGAGACTATCTTGACGCCGTCCGTGTCTCCGTTCCAGAAACATTCCACTCCGTGGGCGGCGCCCGACGAGCTGCCCCAGCTGTGTCACCAGCTGGTGCCGGCCCACGATTTCATCAGCGCCGCGGTCACCGGTGTGGTCGCCCGGTGTCTGACCTTGCGGATGGCCGAGTTGACCTCCGCCAAGGCCGCCGCCGCCGCCACCGACGACGACGACAAAGGCACAGACGGCGGCGGAGAGTCGGCCGATACTGCGCCGCCGCGGTCCGGTCCAACGGCGCAGACGCCGGGCGGCCACGGCTGCTACTCGGTGACGCCAGAGGGTCCGACAGCGTCAGCCGGTCTGGTGACGACAGAGGGGCGCCCGACACGTGACGGTGAGTCGGCAGAGGCCCGGGGGAGCTCCCAAGACGCCGCGCTGGCAGCCGCCGCCGGGGTTCAGACGGAGGGCACAGCCGGGCCGCCGGCTCCGCCGCTGGTCTCTGTGGAGACTCAGACAGCAGCAGACACTCTGTCGGAGCAGCTGGCGCAGATGGCGGAGGAGAGGGAGGAGCAGGCGCGGCTGGTACATCACCAGACCGAGCTGCTGGCGCAGCTGCACAACCAGCTGGCGCGCTCAGCTGCCGAGAACGAGCGGCTGCAGCGGCACCTGCAGCTGGTGAACGCGCTGTTCGAACAGCTGCAACGCAAGGAGGCCGAGAGCGCCGCCGAGGGCGCACAGAGCCCGCCCCGGGACGACGCTGACGAGATGGACGGAGCGGAGGAGGACGGCGGCGGCGGTGGCGGCGGAGCTGACCTGGTGGAGAGGGTAGACACGGCGCACGGCCGCCGAATGGTGATCCACGTCAGTCGCACCTACCTGCGGCTGCGAGACCTCATCCTGGAGAAGCGCTCGCTGCTCAGCGAGATCGACAAGCTGCGCGGCTTCAACCAGCAGCTGGAGCGCCGGCTCACCAAACAGGAGCGCCGCCTGTCGAACGTCGCCGCCGAACTGCACAGCACCTGGGGGCTGGTCACCAAGCTGAAAATCCAGCACGCTCAGCTGCACACGGCCGAGTCAGTGCTGCGCTACGAGCTGCGCGAGAAACGCAAACTCATGAGCCGGCTGCGGGGCGAGCTGGAGGGCTCTCGGCAGCGGTCTGTGCTCGCCAGCCAGCTGAACGCCGAGTCGGAGCTGGAGTGGCGTGCGCTGCGCAGGGAGCTGGACCAGAGGAAGAGGGAGAGGCTGGTGAGGCAGGCCCGGATGGACAGTGCGGAGACGGGGAGCGAGCCGGCGGCCGCTGGGGAGGACGGGGAGTGCCTGCCCGGAGTCGGGCCCCTGCTGGAGCGGAGCGCCACAGACGACAGTCAGCAGGACGGAGAGTCCACAGAGTCTCTGGCCGAGCAGGAGGCAGCCGGCCTGGACACCTCCGTGGCCGAGTCAGAGTCGACCGAGTCCGAGTCGGCCGGGCGCAGGACGCCCGAGCCACAGCCGACCGACTCGGTGGACTCGGCGGCGGGCGCGGCTGGCCCGGTCGAGACCAGCTCGCAGCGGCGGCGCCGGCTGGTCAGCCTCGAGGACCAGTGCCAGCAGCTCTACACGCGGCTGGTGTCGACCACGGCCCGCCAGGTGGCGCTCAGCTCACGGCTGGCCGAGCTGCACGCCCAGCACGGCGCCAGCGAGGCCGAGACCACGCCCGAGACGTCGGTGGCCAGCAGCGAGGACACGGCCTATGCCAGCCTGGCCGACACGCCGCCCACTCCCACCGAGGCCGAGCAGCTGCCCGCCGACCGGCCGGCCGCCGCGCCGCCGCTGGCCGCCGTAGCCGCCGTCACCGCCGTCACCGCCGAGGCCATGCCGCCGGTGACAGTGGCGGCGCAGCGCGTGGCGGTGCAGACGGACGCCGGTCCGCGCTCGCTGCCGCCGCTGCCGGCCTCGCAGCTGGCCACCGAGACGGCGCACCGGGCCGGCGGCGCCCGGGCGCTCGTCTCCGCCGTGGTGGCGCTGAGAGAGACGCCGCCGGACGCGGCAGGGAGGGCGGCAGCCGGCGCAGAGGAGGAGTCTGATACAGAGGGGCCCGACAACTCGCTGGACGAGGTTGCCGACGAGCCGGAGGAGGCACAGGACCCGGAGGGTGGCGGGGCGGCGGCCTGTGAGGACGAGGTGTCCCGCTCCACCGCCGACCTACTGGAGAAGGTCGGCCAGTTCCTGAGCCGGACGCGCCGCGGCAGCGTGCCCGGCCGACCCGCCGCGGCGCCGCCGCCGGCCGAACCGGCCTCGTCGGACTCGGAGACGGACGAGGCGGCCGAGGCGGACCGGCTCAGCGGCACCTCGGCCGGCTGCAAGCTGATCAGCCTGCTGCCCAGCCGGATGGTGCACCTCCGCAGGGAGCGCGAGCAGCTCACCGAGCACATCGCCCGCCTGCAGGCGCAAAACGAGCGCATCGAACAGAAGCTGGCGCGGATGCGCACCGAGCGCCGGGAGCAGCGGCGCCGCGGCCGAGAGGACAG
Organism: Amphibalanus amphitrite; assembly: GCF_019059575.1. Taxonomy (NCBI): domain Eukaryota; kingdom Metazoa; phylum Arthropoda; class Thecostraca; order Balanomorpha; family Balanidae; genus Amphibalanus; species Amphibalanus amphitrite. The sequence goes on from NW_024881516.1 coordinate 107,893, forward strand.
CACGGCGAAGGAGCACCTGGAGAGGCGGGTCCAGCAGCTGGAGCGACAGCTCAGACTGCAGGTGACCATTTCGACAATTACCTCTGACAGATTACAGATTACATGAAAACTTGAAGTACTACACTTAAAGTTAGATAATAATTATGTGACGCTAAAACAATATTTTTAGCATCTACTTGTTCCGACTCATTACGCTTCGCTCTGCACCGTTAACCCTGTCCTGTTGCGCTCTGTTTCAGCTGGCTGAGAAATACGCTGTGACCGCACCCCCGCCTACCGAGCCTGACCGGCAGCCGTCCAGCAGCAGCAGTGCCCAGCAGGAGGGTGGGAGTCTCACCGACGCGACAGAACCCGGGGAGCCCGGAGAGCTGCTCGACAACTTCCCGGCGCTCCAGCCTACCGACCAGCCTGATGCTGGGTCCGTAGACCTGCACCGGGCGGCAGACGGACTACTGGAAAACTCATCACAGCAGGGCTCATCCACACTTCTCAGCAGCCCCACGGCAGAGATACCCGGTCCCGGAGCCTCGTTTATGCTTCTGCAGCCCGATCTTCAGCATGCACATCACACGTCACTAGAACAGAGCACTTCCATAATTCATCAACCCGAAGCTACCGAGATGGCTGCCGATGCGCAGCGACCGACGGAACGTCAGCAGGAGGCTGGGTCCCAGGTACAGGAGGATGAAGCCACTCCTCAGACTCAGCCGAGTCCTTCTCAGGTCAGTACTGGGAAAAGGAAAAAGGGATGTGCAGAACTTGTCTTGAGTCATTACCTAGCTATGTGAGCCATGAGCTGTACCTAACTCATGACGATGACACAGGTGCATTCCTTATCAACAAGACAAGGGACTTTCTACAACAGAGAAACGTGTGTTCTGAATCTGATGTGGGTCGTCGAACTAATCAAAGTTCTGCTTTTCCAGGTCAACATTACATCCCAAAGTCATTCCGATAGGGAAGCTCAGGTAGTCGTGTGTGAAGAAACAGTTCTCCGCGAATTACGAACTGATACTGCCAGTCAGAGCTGTGACTCAACAGAGCCCCGCCGGGGACGAGATGACGTCGCCACACAGACTGATGACGTATCTGAACCAGTCGCCATCACCGCCTGTATCAGTACGGTCACCGAGAGCACCGTCACATCACCGGTCACACTCGACTCTCAGACGACCACGGGATCTGCGCCGCGTCTGCCGCCCGCTGGGAGCCCTGTCACCGAGTCAGGATCTGCGCCGCGTCTGCCGCCCGCTGGGGACTCGACCACCGGGTCAGGATCTGAGCCGCGTCTGCCGCCCGCTGAGAACTCGACCACAGAGTCAGGATCTGCGCCGCGTCTGCCGCCCGCTGGGAGTCCTGTCACCGAGACAGAGCCTGAGCCGCGTCTGCCGCCCGCTGAGAACTCGACCACCGGGTCAGGATCTGAGCCGCGTCTGCCGCCCGCTGGGAGCCATGTCACCGAGTCAGGATCTGAGCCGCGTCTGCCGCCCGCTGGGAGCCGTGTCACCGAGACAGAGCCTGAGCCGGCCGCTGGGGACTCGACAGACCGTCAGTCGCCTAAGGGCTTCCTAGGACCCGCGGCGGGCGGCGCTGACAGTCCCCCAGCGGCGGGCGGCGCTGACAGTCCCCCAGCGGCGGGCGGCGCTGGCCACCGACCGCCGGACCAGCCGCTGGCCCAGCTTCACAAACAGCTGGCTGACGCCAGGGGACAGCTGCGCTCCGTCCAGGACGACTGCCGCCGGGCCAGGCATGCGCTACAGCAGGTCAGTCTGACAGATGCCCACAAATGGAACGCAATCCTTTATAACGGGACTGCTAATAAAATATAACTTCACTTTTGAGTTATGAACCAGCAGCCGGTGCTAAATACCAAGTTAGATGAAATGGGCTATACAATTAAGATGTTGCGTTAAAAATTCTTGCAACAGCAAATTGTTCTTCTTCAGATGCGTGCACCCTCGGAGTACGGAGGTGCCGCTGAAGTGGCGACTGCCTCTGGTCAGGAAACAGCAGCAGTTTGCCAGAGCGGCTCGGCGGCCCCTACCGCTGTCATCGCCCAGAATAGCTGTCTGTGTTCCACACCGCGCGTCACCTACGGCGAGTTCAGACGGTGAGACGAGAGCGACGACCGTACTGCACTGCTGCATAATTATCCGACTGGACTTGAACGCAGTGAAAATACGCTTCGTTTGACCGTAGTTTGGTGTAGGTAAAGTACATTCACAGTCCATCATATCCAGATCTAAGTATACTATAATACATGATCGAACGGCTGTCCAGTGACATCGACGCCGACGTTAATTCAAGACTACCAGAAGTTCATCAGGCTCCCTGCTCCCTTTTTCAGACGTCTAAGTGAACGACTACACAACCGTCCTGCCGCAACGCGCACAATTCGTCAGAAGTCTGGCTCTATCTTCAAGCGGTCCGTCAAGTGCTACATGTGCCAGGTCAGTTGTTCTACCGGTGACAGAAGCGACATCAATCAGTGATGTATCAAAATATGCTCATTTCATGCCCAATGGGTCGATCAAATATGCATATCGTTTAGAGACGCTCTCTATCCGCGGCCGTCGTACTGCAGACCATGGAGCCAGCTTAACGCCTCCCCTTCTCGGCCCCGGCCCGCAGAGCGCCCTGCGACCGCTGCTGGCCCGGCGCGTCACCTGCCGCGCCTGTGGCCAGCTCTTCTGCCGACGCTGCGCGTGCCTGGCCGTCCGCCTGCCCGCCACCGGGTGCGTACCTCGTCTGGACCAGTGCGGCTGCATAATGAGACGCTGCTGTGTGGCGGTGTTCAGTGGTGGTGATGAACGGCAGCTAGCCGTAACGCGCAACGGCAGCGGCCGCATCCAGTCTGCAGGGTTAGGCTGTACCGCAATGCCTGGCGCCCGTCCCTCTCCATAGATGGCAGCACTAAAAACGCCTGAAGTCATGCTGTGCCGCAATGACCGACGGACCCCTCGCTGTTTTTCGCGTCTCTTCTCCTTCGCAGTTCACGATGCAACCCTGTGCGGACTTTTTCAACGGCGTCAACGCAGCGGACGCAAACTAAAATGACTATTCCCACATTTACACACACTTAACGTCATAGGCAATAGGTACGGAAGCCCTTTTGTCCAACGCAAAGAATGGCGAGGCAACCGATACATTCCCAATGGTGGACGCCGTGTTTCTGCACGGTGTGTTTCTGCATTGACATGCGTCTTACTTTCAGGGAAATGCGGTTTTGCGTTCACTGTTTCTACGACTTATCGGCAAGCATGTCTTCGCTGCATCCCGACAAAACAAATCACGGTAGGTATGCATTTAAGCTAAGTCCATCGCGCATCATAACCCAGTGCACTATCAGTCAGCACAGGAGCAGCAGAGGCAGACAATGAATAAAAGAGAAAGAAAAATGATACGAAGGACAATGCAGCTTTTCCCATACGCTTTAAATTCTATTAGTGAGCTGTAAGCATTTTATACGATTTTTACCTCACTGTCTTGTGTTCAGTATGATGACTTTATCCAGCTCAGCACTCAGCAGCGTTTGACATATCCCCACCGCTTCCCGTACTTTGACAGAAACGTCCAGGACAACGGGCGGCGAGTCTGTCGATAGCGAGGGCGGCCGAGCCGGCGGCCAGCGCACCTGACGTTCGACAGACACCTTCGGACCCTGGGCTCGCTTCTTTTGTATAATTTCGAGCGTCAGTCACGAGACGCACCGCTGGCGGTGACTATGTGCCGCTCTGCTAACTGCCGTGACAGCAGGCCGCTGTGACCCACCTACCGGTGGATTGGTGTCCAGATTGATAGCCCACCAGCTCATATCGCTCCCAACTGCCAGCGCCACTGCCCCAACTCGTGGTGTTTCTCAGAGGAAACTGGCGAGTGGAGATCATCACAAACAGTTGACACAAAGCCGCTAAAACGAAACTGTATGTAGAATTAGATACGTCGCGAGGTTCTCAATGTTTGCTAGCAAATTAGCCAAAGGGAACGACTTCTTCAACATGCATGCACAAGAGATCATTAATGGAATTACTACGAGACCATCCTTTACTGGTAGATCCGCCACGACAAAACAGCTGACCTCTATGTACAGTCGTAGCTTAATCAAATACCGTCTGGCCGGCAGTCACATTCAGCCCAGTTATAATCAGAGTCTCTAAAGCGTTACTTTAAACTAGACTTACGATTGCCAGAAAAGGTGGCAACAGGAAAACGGTACAATTAAAACTTCTGCCTACTTCATCTATCTCAGACGCTTGTCTTCATAGCTGGCACGGATCCAGAGAACAGTTTTAATCATCGTTTTTACTGGCAAGCATATCACATACAGAGCTTTCGTTGCCATTTTTGAGCGTTCTTACAGAAGCAGTCATAGGTCAAAGCGTGCTTACTTCAGTGGGCTTCTTGAAGGCCATTGTCAATGAAGCGTCATGCAGAAAGTCGCGCCCCGATGAGATGTCTGTCGTATAGCGTATAGTGTATCGCGTGAAGGTGGTTTGGACTTTGGAGCGCCCGATTTGTGTTCAGCCGTGGCGTACTGTGCTTTACAACAGCTCGTGCAACTGCACTCGTGTCATTTTGTGCTGTGGGTTGACATCGAGCACACCGTTATCGTATCCACTGTTTCTGCGTCGGAGAGTTTAGTCTGTACTAAATCCTGTCACCCATTGTTCGCAGTGCAACGTGTATTTCCCCGTGTATTGTTTTGCAATAAATAAAAATGCATTATGTTGTGCAGCAGTAATTTTATGAACCGTGACAAAAAGAATGCTTCCCAATCCCCTTCATTCGGTGTATTGAAAACACACCACGATGACATGGTGAATGCGTCAAACTATCCACCGACAGGACGGATAACCAATCCCCGGTGGCCCCCGCCGCCCGCCCGCCCGACCTAGTGGTCGTCGCGGCTGGCCGCTGCGGCCGCCACACTGGCCAGCGGACTGTCGGAGAGCGGCTGCACGCGCAGCACCTCCACCACCCGGCGCGAGGCGTCGAACCAGCAGGTGACGTGGCTGGCGTCCAGCGCCAGGTGGTAGAGCAGCTGGTCGTCCTGAGCGCGCCGGTAGACGGAGCGCGGGTCGGCCGTCAGCAGGGCGACCAGCGCGGCGCGCAGCTCGGCCGCGCTGCGCAGGCACAGCAGCCGGTGCGCGCCGGCCGACTCGGAGGCCGAGAAGCGGCGCAGCTGGGACTCGGCCCAGGCCGTGAAGCCGACCGTCCACCGCTCGGGCTGCAGGCGCGACAGCCAGGTGTCGCCGCCCCGGCTGTCGGCCGGCTCAGGGGCGGCGGGGCAGTCCTCTGCAGACGCGTGACTACCAGCCGGTGATTGACTGGCTACACTCTGGTCTGCCGTGATGTCAGGAGGCTGGGGCTGAGCTGGATTTGGGCTCCTCGACTGTGCCATGCTCTTCACTGACTGGAGAACAGTGTGGGGCTCACACCGGCTGTCCTCAGGTCCGACCTCAGTTACGGCATCCGCATCAGCAACACCATCGCCAGACGGTGACAACAGGCCATCCATAGTTTTGGAGAGGTCAGAGGTGTCGTCTCCTTCGTCTTCGAGTGCCTGTTCATCGGGCGGCGCTACACCGGCCAGCGGTGCCGACCCGTCACCGGCTGCTGGCGCGGCGGCCCCGGCCGACGGAGGGCGCTCGGCTGGGGACGCGGCACCTCCCGGCCCGTCCGGCGGACAGTCGTACTCCCTGATGTACGGCTTGATGTCGAGCACTGGGGTGCCGTCCACCAGGTCGTGACCGGAGAAGTGAAGCGTGTCGCCTAAAACGAGAAACATTACTGTCGATCAGTCCTCACTCAGGCGCGAATAATTCACCGAGATGCACAGCACATGTGTGGTAAGGTGCGCAGACGTGATTGGTATTCTATTCTGGGCAATAAGAACGGGGCAGGAACAGCAATGGAGTGACCGCGACACATGGTAGGTGTTTTTCTATTAAAAAAAAACGCTCGAAAGCTACGTTATAGGTTCCTAAAAAAAGAATATCAGTTGTTGTACACTTAATATTAAAAAAAAACGTTGGGTTTTGGCTCAATTTCCTCCCAATGTACTATGAAGCAAAATTTAGGTAATACACATACTACCTATGTTAATACTAGATAGCAATTATTTTTCCAGAAGCAAAGCACCTACCTTCCACAGACTCGAGTTTCACAAGACTAAGCCCTATGGGGTTCAGTCTGTATGGTGATCTTGTTGCAAACACTCCAATTCTGCCACCATTTAATCTGGGAGGCGATACCTTGGCTTTTGAGAACCTCCCGGACTTGTTCTTATGAAAAAGAAATATGAGCCTGAAAGAAAAGTAGTTCAAACATGATAATCGCACACTGTTCCTGAACACATCTTAGGATTTATTCTAAACACCAAATAATTTAACCCTCGCCCATGTAGGGGGGGGGGGGTTGGTGCAACCCCCCCTGAGGTTTTTCTTAGCTACACACCGAACCGTTTCAGATAGCCTGCTCAAATTTATAGTACCCTCTGGGGCATCCTTTGCGCAACTTTTGTTTTTTTTTGTCAAGGTCATGTCAGGTCACGGAGTTATGACGTCATAAAGGGAACAACCTCCGGCCAGATTTACGCTAAATTGGAGATTGCTTCTCACTGGTATAAATGCCGACTGACCTGACACACTGATGGATTGTTTTAGAATCACAACTGGCTGATTTGACATTGGCACAATGTCCGTTGACATTTTGAAGGTTACTAAAGGTCAAGGTAAGGTCAGTGACCTCGGTTGACCTGTAATGACTTCTTGCACTTGTATGCCTTTTCGGGGTATTTTGATGCCCTGAATTCGAATTTGCTATCCATTTCAGGCATCGTCGGTTGTTTCTTGTAGTTCATTTTGGGTCAGGGTCAGGTCAGTGACGTCACATGCCTGACGTGACCCAATGCACAAATGACCTTGCAGACCTCCGATGCTCCCAACGCATCATTTTTAGAGTTATGACATCGAAATACACACCAAACGATAGAGAATTGATCAAGGATCACGATAGTGAAGGTTTCAAGTCGATATCTCTTACCGTTTTGCCGCAATCGGCGCGGAAATATGAAAAAGTTAGATTTTTACGAAAATTTGACCTTTGACCGGTCATAAGTAGGTCAAATGTTGACCTAGGACCAAAAAATATACCACCAATCGCGAGATCTCGTTGAGAGCAATCCGTTGGTCTTTTCCGCTAAGCTCTACGACGCTCCGTTTTCAAGTTTTCAAACGCCAGGGGGGAGGGGGTCGCACCAACCTCCCCCCCTGCATGGGCGAAGGTGGCAAAACACCGTTTACGGGCGAGGGTTAAACGTCTCAGCGAATGTAATAAGACCATGATTTTATTATTTCGAAGCAAAATTTTAACTGATAAAACTCTAACGAACGTTCGCTTTTATGGAGGGGAGAAAATTTACTAAGCCCGTAAGCTTTCTCTAAAAAATGGTATGTCTTCAAAAATGTACGAGCAGCACCACCCTTTTACGAACATCAGGAGTGTGCCGCAGCTGATCAAGGTTTCCAGACGCGTCGAGCGCCCCGTCATACGAGTGTTTTCGAGTGTGTTCGTCCCAGCGCCACGGAAAAGTAATCATATACGGCAGATCATTTCAAGAGCATGAATAAATCTGGCAAGAGACGATCAAAGGAAATGAGTAGTCAAAAAGTGAAATCAAGAGAAAGACATTGTTTGTCAGCTGGCCAGTGTTAACAGTATTGATGATTCACGTGCGCCTTTCATTTAAAAGTAAAACTTAAAAACGGTAAAAAAGCAGCCCGAGAAAATGAGAAGGTTTGGAATAGGAGACGGAATGCCTATCAACTAGCATCTGAAAGTGATATATCCAACACGATCAAACTGAACATTTTAAGAGACTTACCACACATAGCTGAAATCTCGAAGTCCTTCCAATGCATGTTCTGGATTGTTGTATATGCCTTTCCTGATCTTCAACTGCCCTCGAGCGCTAGAAGCGATGGTCGGTTGCCTTGGTGTGCCATTTTTGCACAAAAAACAGCTTCGAACAGTGCCGATAGGTTGCAGGTCCAACTCCCACTCCATCACTGACCACTACCCAGTATTCAACAGAAATTATTCTGTAGATAGATGAGCGACATATCACAGTAAGTGGGGATCAAACACACACAATGCGCATGGATCTGAAAAAAGGGGTCCGGGATATGGTTTCACAGGCCTACAGCAAATAAGTACAACCGTTGTTCTATATACTCTGGTATAGTCGACTACAGAATGATGTTCTACTCCAAAAGCTATCAGTTGACCGGAGCGCTAAGTTGTGCCGTTAATCACGCAATTAAGCGTGTCGATTGTGAGCATTGGGACAAAGCTATACCTAATTTGTGAACTCAGCCCGTGTGATGCGGCACAGCCTACCACTCCAGGCAAATAATTGCCTGTGAAAAGTGGAACATCATTCTGTAGTCGACTATACAGCCCGCGCCCTGCCGGGAAGCATGTGTATTTGAGCGATTCCCTTGCAGTTTCCCGCAAATACTTATCATCTAAGTTATCTCCAAAAACAGTGGCGCTCCGCGGGGCCGTTTTTACGTCAAGTGGCCCAGTCTTCGGAAGTTACATACCTACTCGTCATTGCTACACCAGCTCGAGCGTGTGCGCTGTTACGAGACGCAGCGACTGGTACCCGATTTTGAGGTCTCATGTCAACCGGTGACCTCTGAGACGGTGACCTCCGAGGTCAGGTCCAGTGACCCAACGCACGGGTTCAATTTTTCATAAATACCTTCGCAAAAAAAAAAAAAACAGTCGCAGAGCCGTGATTTTAGCATCATCGTGTTCGCCTTCCTGAGGCACGTCGAATGGTATATTTTTTGTTCTGGTAAGGTTAACTTGAGGTGTTGACCCCGGGTCTAGGTCAGGTCAGTGCCCCCAGATCACGAAGCTGGTCGAAGGAGGTCACGTCATATATCATTCGATTCGGCAGGTCTTCCTGAGTCAATCGGCGGCCTCCCCGACTCGCTAGCTCAATTTGATCGGAAGTTATTGACGAAAAACTTATGACCCAGTGAAGCATCGGACCTTGCAAGGAGTACATAAAATCACGATTCCGTGCGCCTGGAATAGCTTGAGATCGCTCCCAGCGTAAAATAGCAGTTTTCATTTTTACCAATAACATAATGGTGAGGTCACGTGACCGACGTGACCTCATGTGACCTTTAGGAAAAATCCTAGATATACAAATTATGAGACCTCAGGAGGATACTATATCCTGTAAGTTTCATCACCCCGTGAAAGTTCCCCTGGCACTGAGGGCGTTGCAAAGTTGCGACATCTGAGGACCGTACAAATGTTCACTTATGACGTCATAGGTCAGTGACCTGACTTGACCTGAAAATACGGTTGGTGTCACAAGGTCCAGCTTGAATTAAAGATCAGGTATACCATGTTTCAGCTCTCTACCTGCTAAATCGAACGATATGCGACAAGACCTTATTCAAACAACTTCGTGACCTGAGAGGTCTGACCCGACCTTGAGACGTGGTCAACACCTTAAATTGACCTCACCCGAACAAAAAGTATACCACTCGACGCGCCTGAGCTAGGCGAACACGCTGATGCCAAAATCGCGGCTCTGTTGCCGTTTTTGGTGAAGTTATTTACCAAAAACTGAACCTGTGCCTTAGGTCACTTGAACTGACCTCAGACGTCACCGGTTGACCTGAGACCTTTAAAGTGGATTCCTAACAGTCACTCTTCCTTGTAACGGCGCATACGACCACTTTACCGCGAAATTCTAGCTGAGTTAGCGGCGCGTTGGGGAAGTGGTTTCAATCAACCTCATCGACCGGGGCGAATGGAGAAAGACGATGGTCCGGCGAGTGATTAACGTTTAAGTTCCCTGTATCTGAGGATTTTTGAAGATTTGATTGTGTTCTACGCTCAATTCTGCGTAAGATACCGGGTTCCGTGTCTACGTAGCTTGAACGTAACGGATGCGGTGGTCGCAAACGTAAATCGAGGTCCCGGATTCCCTATTCCCCAACACAGGCGGCGGCCGGTTCCCGGTCTGCGCAACATGGCGGCACCGTTGGACACCATCTGGCGGCCGATGCGCCTTCCAAATGGTAGAGTTCAGTGAAACCACCACGTTTTACGGACGGTTTAGTACCTATAAGATTTAAAAATAGTTAGATCTGCGCTGACGTCACAAATTCTAAGGGGACATTCAAACGCATTAGCCCCTTAGAATCTGATAACTGCAAGTTTGAAATAAAATATCTCAGAATTAAAGCAATTTTCGATGTTGTGAGTGCCCAAACCGGCAAGTGCAAGCTAGGGACCCCAATTCGGCTATCTCAGCTCAAAACTAATGTTAAGGTGGGATGGCCACTTTAAGGATTTCCCCAGTTACGCTGTAACAAAGCATATCATTACCAGCGAGCGAGCGAGCGCAGCGAGCGAAGCGAAGTCTTTTCAATCAGTAGCGTATCTAGGATTTCTTCCAGGGGGGTCAGCAGTCAAAAGGGCCCTTGACTGACTGGGTTGAAAGGGCCCTGAGTGTCAAAAGGGCCCTTGAAGCCTGAGTTGAAAGGGCGTTAACCCGCGCCCTGCTGGGGGGATCGATTATATCGCTGTTAAAACTTTCAGCAATCGATGAGGACAACAGTAACTCTGTTAAAATGCATATCTCGGAATTTTGATAGTGTTGAGCTAAGGTCAGGTCAGTTTTGAGAAATCTCCATTAAGCCAATGGGAGAAAATTGAAAGGCGCCTTTCTTGCATGAACGCTGTTCTTAACACTCTTAAACACCCAGTTACATGAGCAACCATGTCACGATGAAGCGGAATATGGCACCTGTGATCTCCGTTTATGTCCCTGAGGTCATTTCAGGTCACAGAAGATCTGACGGCTTTTCGCTAATGGCTTTTGATCAAGGCACGCTAGAGCGATGAAAACACCTTAGAAGTGCTCAGTTCGACGATACGGATCGACTGATACCTATATAGCACGACCTTTTCCGGTCAGGTTATGACCTTGATCAGAGGTTCAATTTTCAAGTTGACCTTTCTTGGTCAAATTACTGCTCATTTGACGGGACACGATAAGAGGAGCACGATGCCGGTAAAAGTTTGGCCGTGCAAGTTCTGAATCACACGTTATTGCAGCAAAAACTTTCCGCAAAAACAACGTCTATTTTGGCAGTTCTTGCCTCCTGCAGGCTGAACTGTTGACCCTAGGTCAAATCTGAGCACAGTTTACAGAAAGAGTGTCAAAAGAGCTTTGTTTGTTTTGTTGGGCTATGCCATTTCGGTCTGACGAGACCATTTCAGGGCCGGAAAGGATTATAGTAATTGAGGGGAGACATTGGTCTGGGCGGGCACCTTGGTGATTTACCGGGGCTGAGCCCGTCCAACAGGACAGGCCGACTAGCCCCCCCCCCCCCAGTCCCAATGCACCCGGCTACGGGTGTGCTCCCTTAGGAGCTGCGGTGCGCTCCAATGGGAGCCGCCCGCATGGAATAAAGTTACCCGTCCAGCCCGGCAGGGTTGTGCTCGACTCAAAAAAATTTGCCGACTCGACTCATCATTCAACTTCAGAAAGCCCTGACTCAACTCTGACTCAAACAAGGAGCTGATTTTTTCCCGTGACTCGACTCATGACTCAAGCGGCTCAATGAAAATCTGAGTCGACTCAAACTTGACTCAAATTTTTTGTTGAGTCAAGTAAGTTGACTCAAAATTGACTCAGATAAAAAAGTTGTTGAGCAGGGGCGGGGGGAGGTTGGTTGGAAATATATATGGGTATATATATATATATATATATATATATATATATATATATATATATATATATATATATATATATATATATATATATATATATATATATATATCATAGGCGTAGGAACGTTTTCGAAAGTGGGGGGGCCAGGCTCCCAGAGGTCTAAAACCTAACCCACCCCCAAAATCCAATTTCTCCTCGGATTTCGGCCACTTTGTTTTCGCAAACATGCTCAGAGGTAAAAAAAATCGAGACAAAACCAAAAATAAAAGAAGTTAAATTTCAGGGAGAGTCCCGTCCATAAACTCAAACTGATTGACGCGTTCCCCTGTCCTCCGCAGCCGTTGGCACCCATGCAAATTCCAGAGGCATCCGGCAGCTTTTTCATTAAGAGCAAGCGTGAAATGTGCAAAACGAGTCTTTTCAATATACCTACCAGTATAGCGCCTTTGGGGGCGACTAACGGAGCAAGCGAGAGGGTGAGCCTTGCACGTGCGAAATTTCGGAGGTATCTCTAACTGACTTGTGCACGGCACCCTACTAACCGGTCTCTAGCGATGTGCCAAATTTGAGCACAATCGGCCCAGCCGTTCTCGAGATCTAGAAGCGGCACCCTGCACGTGCGCACGTGCAGAATGGGTCCCAACTGACTTGTGCACGGCACCCTACTAACTGGTCCCTAACCGTGTACCAAATTTGAGCGCCATCGGTCCAGCCGTTCTCGAGATCTGGAAACGACCCCTGCACGTGCGCACGTGCAGCAGCACCCCAACTCTGGCACATGGATATGCAGTGCCTAGTGGGTGCCTACCTACATGCCAACTTTCAGCGCAATCGGCCAAGTAGTTACCGAGATATTGCAACAATTACAAAACTGACACCTCTTCGTTTTGCGCGTGGCACGTGCATAAGGGGTCACCCACATGCATCGGGAATAGTCCAATACTTGGTAGAAGGAATCAAGCTACCCTACAAAAATTACCCCGTATAAATCGGTCAAGTGGTTGCTGAGATATAAGCCTCGCAAAAGCGTCCGCACGGCCGGCCGCTCATACTCAGAAATTTCCGTTAATCTAAGGAAAGACTACGCTCGCTTCGCTCGCTCCGTAATAAAAATCAGCATGAACGGCCCAGCTAGGCTCAGCCAGGCCTGTAGCGTTTTTAAAGGGACCCTCCCATCTTCAAAAAAGTTAATGAATTGGCATGAAAGTGATGTCGCTCGGCTCAGAAAGAGCAAAAACGAATATCTACCAAATTTCATCGAAAAATATTCACCGGTTTTCAAGATATTAGACTTTTACTTTTGTTTACTTTTTGGGATCTCCGCTGTTCCTAGCGACTTTATTTGAAAGTGCGGCATTTGTTGCGCGCAAAGCAGCATATACCACCGCGTGCTACAAAACGTTTTAGTCAAACATTCAACGGACGTTCGAAAGCCTGATGACGTCATCAGATTCCCGTAATGGTTAAGAGATAGGGACCACGCTGGTCCCACCCTGCAAGTAAAGGGAAGAAATTTCTTGAACACCATAAAGCTGCGGGGGTTGCGACCAGGATAAATGGTGGTTTCTGAGCCTGGCCGCAAACTTGGCTATCTCAACTCAAAACTAATGTTAAGGTGGGAGGGTCCCTTTAAGAGGTTTTATATTAGCGACCACTGCAACTGGGCTGATTGACTGTCAGAGGCCGGTGTGGGACTTTTAGAGACCGGTCTTGGCCCTCAGAGGCCGTTTAACACTCGCCGGCCCGGACCTATAAGTTTTCTACATACGCGCCGGCCGAGGGGGCGGGGAGCAGGTACGACCCCCCTCGCCGTTTTGCCCCAGGTGGAGCTAGCGCGTCGCGGAAAAAACGAGCGTGTGCGCCGTTACGAGACGCAGAGATCGATACCCGATTTTAAGGTCCTAGGTCAACCGTTGACCTGAGGTCAAGTCAAGTGCCTCAAGGCACAGTTCCATTTTTGGTGAATAACTTCGCAAAAAAACAGCCACAGAGCCGCGATTTTGCCAGCATCGTGTTAGCCTCTCTCAGGCGCGTCGAATGATATACTTTTTGTTTGGGTGAGGTAAGCTTAGAGTGTTGACCTCGGGTCACGGTCAGGTCAGCGCCCCCAGGTCACGAAATTGGTCGAATGAGGTCATGTCTCATATCCTTCGATTCGGAAGGTCTTCTTGAGTCCATTGGTGGCTTTCCCGACTCGCTAGCTCAATTTGATCGGTAGTTATTGACGAAAAACTAATATGACCCTTATAACGTCATAAATGACGTCGCGCAAGGTCAACATTGCAAAAGTGACGCATCGAACCTTGCAAGGAGTGCATGAAATCACGATTCGGTGTGCTTGAGATAGTTGGAGATCGTTCCCGGCGCCAGAAAAAGTTTTCAGTTTATCCCCATTGACTTATACCGAATGGTGAGGTCACGAAAATGACCTGACCTCATATGACCTTAAGAAAATCCGAGATGTATGTACAAGTTGTGAGACTTCTAATGGATACTAGGTCCTGCAAGGTTCATTTCCCTGTGAAATCTCCTCTGGCAGTGAGGGCGTTGCGAAGTTGCGACATCTGAAGACCGTGCAGAGGTTCACTTATGACCTCATAGGTCAGTGACCTGATCTGACCCGAAAATGCGGTTGGTGTCAAAAGATCCGGCTTGATTCAAAGGTCAGGTATGCCAAGCTTCAGCTCTCTATCGCCGGCGTGTTCGGAGCTATCGCGAAAAAACTATATGGAGGGGCGGCACCCCCCCCCCCCTCGGCCGGCGAGGGTTAAGGCCCTCAGAGACCAGTACAGGGCCTGCAAAGAGCAGTTTGAGACTTGGGCCATCAGAGGCTAATGTGGGTCCTTACGGGCCAGCATGGGCCCTCAGAGGTCAGTGTGGGACCCTAAAATGCCGGCATGGGCCGGCGTTGGACCCCAGAGGCCAGCAGAAGGCCCTCAAAAACCAAGATGGGCCTCTGAGGCCAGCATCGGTCTTCAGAATCCAGTGCAAGGCCCTCAGAGGCTAATGTGGGTCCTTACAGGCCAGCATGGGCCCTTAGAGGTCTGTGTGGGACCGTAACAGACCGGCATGGGCCGGCGTTGGACCCCTAAGGCCAAGATGGACCCTAAGAGGCCGATGCAGACCCTTAGAGGCCGGCATCGGGTCTCCAGAATTCAGTGCGGGGCCCTCAGAGGCACCTAAAGGCTAGTCTTGAGACCCCAGAGACAGAAATGAGGCCACCAGAGGCCGGTGTGAGGCCCTCAGACGTCGGCTGGGCCCTTGAGACCGGTTTAGGGGCCCTCAAATGCCAGTGGAGGACCCTCAGAGGTCAATGTGGGTTCTCTGAGGTCAATGTGGGCGCTTGACCGCCATTGAAGGGCCCTCCGAGATCAGTGTAGGACCCTCAAAGACTGGTTTGGAAGCTGTTAATAGCTGGCGTGGGATTCTTGAGCCTCGTGACAATCGAATAAGTGCCAGAGCCCCATACGCCCATGGGGGCCCATTGTTTGTTTGGGGGGGGGGGGCAAATAGAGGGGCAGATACAGACATTGCTAGCCCCCAGCCTGTTTGAACCGAGGCGGGGGCACGGTCACCCTGGCCCCCAGCTAGTACGCCTTTGACGAACTATGCCAACCCCATGAAGCAGATCTGGTCAAGCGTTGGTCGTTTGTATACGCATTCTCCTGCACCGTGCTAGTATTGTCTTTATACCTTTTCAGTGCTCGCTGTCCCGTATATCGTAATCAACAAAATGCTGCGGCACCAGGACTCACAGTCTTGTCTCTGATATGGTTTTCTTCATTGAGTGAAGGAAATTGCGGTCAATAACGCTGTAGAAACAAAATGGAATCTTCAGCAAGCAGGCAAGCTGAATAGTTGTCAAGTTCTGGTGTTTAGGGTACCGGGTGGTAGGTACAGATAGACACTTAAGTCAGCAAAAAGTGGGGGGGCCAGTTAACATTGCTGACCCCCCCACCTCCGAAAGTGGGGGGGCCATGGCCCCCCGGCCCCCCCTGTTCCTACGCCTATGATATATATATATATATATATATATATATATACATATATATATATATGTATATATATATGTATATATACATATAGTAACATATACATTGTTTCTAGAAAGTTGAGTCAGCGACTCAGCTGACGCATGTTCCTAAATGTTTGACTCAACTCAATGTCAAAAGTTATTTTACTGACTCAACTCTGACTCAACTCAACACCTTAATATTTTTGTTCGACTCAACTCTGACTCAACTCAACAGCTCAACATTTTCTCCGACTCGACTCAAATCTGACTCATTTGAGTCAGAGTTGAGTCAAATTTCTGACTCGACTCATGAGTCAAGCACAACCCTGCAGCCCGGAACAGGGGTTGTGGCGTGGGGAGAAGCAGAAGGCTTTGAATGACCTGAAGATGTGAACGACGAAACGGGTGTTAAAAGAGCTATTAACTACGCTTTTCCTAGGCACTGTAGCTCTATTCATTTCCGAGTTATATGGTGGTTTGTTGAAAATTGTCTAAATTGGACCTGAAAATTTCGAAATTTGACCTTGGATGACCTCCGTTACCTGACCTTTGACCTGATCTAAAAAGTGACCCGAGCAATTTCGCAATTGTTTAGGTATGCTCTTTCCAACGTTGCTTTTGGCGTGCTGGTACGTGGTCCAGGAGCCGAGTTAGAAGAGCCGTGACCGAACGAGGGGGGGGGGGAGCGGGTGCTACCACAGAGTTTTTTTTTGCGACAGCTCGGAACACGTCGGCAACAGAGAGCTGAAACTGGGCATAGGTACCTGACCTTTGATGCAAACCGGGCCTTTTTTCGGCTGATGAGTCATTTATTTATCCACGTAATAGGTTACGTGTTCACAATCGACAGACCATTTCAGTACAGACAGACTCGTCACAATCCAGTACGGGGCCCACGGTGTTATGCACGCTCGACGCGTGACGGACAAGGCCCATCAGCCACCGCCCGCACCGCCCGGCGAAAGGGTACACTCGGGGGTAGATTGATGTTCTACAACTCTTTATCCACCGGGTTCCTATGGCTCAGCATTGGCAGCAGCCGCCTGGTACCGGTAGACTGTGCCACTTCACTTACTTGTCAAGCGGCACAGCCTACCCACACCGTATGCCACCGGTCTGGGTCGGTGGCTGGAAGGCGATGTGGGCCGCCTGTGACGTCAGCGCAGCGGTGAGGGCCGAGCCCGGAGGCATGGCTCGGGTCGGCGGCTGGCGAGGGCTGGGGAAGTGGTGAGTGAGGTGGGGTGGGAGCACGGACCATCGCGCGGCTGAGCGAGTGTAGTTAACTTTCGCGTCTCACGGTTCGTCGGAATGTCATTTTATCCACAAAAGAAACGAAATATACCATTCGAAAACTGACGGTGAGCTGATTCCAAAAATGTGTTTTTTACCGAAATCGTTCGATGGCCTTTTTCAATAATTGAATTTTTGTAAAAACGTGATAATTTTTTTATTCAACGAGCTGTCCAGGACATTCTTAAAATCATAGGCATGTTTTTTTTTCGTTTTCCAGTGAAAGCTGAATGCCAAAAGAACAATACGTAACGATAAAATATTATATTAATATGCGTCTCTCACAGCTGGCAACAAGGCGCAATCACACAGCTCAGTGTCACGATGGATCAAAGTAAGCGACACAAAAGCGTGAAATGACCCTAATGGACGCGCAGACCCGGCGCTAGGCCCGTCAGACCGGCCACGGAAGAGACGTCCGGCTGTCGCCTTGCGAAACGATCGTCATATTTGTTAGTTTAACGATTCAAGTCGGTACCTAAGTTGTTCAGGATACCTGAGAGGAAGACTCATTGCTTTGTCATTTTCATATCATGTATGAATTTGCATTTGTTTATGTCTACTTTGCTCAAATCAGCTAGGCATCAGAAAAGCTGACCGCGCTGAGCTGTCAGAGCTTGTACCGGCCTCAACTGGGCTGGAGTGGGGGGTAGCGCCCGGTAGGGCGGGGCAAGCTTTTGACCGGTCGCAGGGCCGAACAGCTGTCACTGGTACGGCCTCTGACAGTGAAACCCCGCTAACTTTCCCTGCGCGGGCATTGAGCGCAGCGGGACGGAGCAAAACCTGTATAAGAAAATGTGAATTAAAGCATGTTGTAAAGCTAGCAGAACAATGAACTATCTTCCCAGGCATCCTGAATAACTTTGATAGCGATATGGATCGTTAAACAAACAAATATAACACTTGTTTAGCACGACGAGACTCGAACGTTTCTTCCGTGGCCGGTCAGACGGGCCTAGCGCCGGGTCTGCCAGTCGATAAGGGTCATTTCACGATTCTGTGTGGCTAAGCTTGGTCCATCGTGACGCTCAGTTGTGTGATTGCGCCTTGTTGCCGGCTGTGAGAGGCGCATATTAATATTTGAGAATGGTTTATTGCTGCATATTGTTCCTTTGGTATTCAGCTTTCACTGGAAAACGAAAAAAAAACATGCATATGCTTTCAAGACTGTCCTGGACAGCTCGTTGAATAAAAAATTGTTTTTCCCAAAACGCAATTTTTGAAAAAGGCCATCGAACGACTTCGATAAGATACATTTTTGGAATCAGCTCACCGTCAGCTTTCGAATGGTATATTTCGTTTCTTTTGTGGATGAAATGAGTTTCCGACGAACCGTGGTCTCAAGGCGCCAATTATTCTACCTAACAATTGCGCTAAAGCAGTTGTTAAAATGCCCTATGCCCAAGACAGCGCCTATCATCATACTCGCCATGTGATTGCGCATTACGACACACTTAAACGTGGCATTGGGACAGCCGATAGAATTTATATCACGCGTGCATCGAGTTGCGGAGCTACATTGTTTATAACAGATAAGTATTAAGGCCTTGATTGAGCTCATTGATGTCTAATGTCTATTATTTCGCACAGCAATCGTCCAAAGACGTGGGAACTGGGTTTTTTGGATAGCGCGGCGCCCCAACTTTAAGCAACTCTTACTGTTCCTCTAATGTGTGGTCGCAGCCACCAATAGCAAACCATTTCAACTAGAAACAAATAAGCCGCGCACCTGGGACGGTTCGAGCCGGGCTTCTCCAACCGGCCACCCTACGACGCTAGCGTGTATCCACTGAGCTGCCGAAACCAGCGACCACCCGCCGCGGTCAAACGCGATCAAATGTCACAATGCTGTCATTGGCGGTCAGCGGGTGAATGTCATTTTGTTTTGTGTAGACGAGTACCGTTCTCAACTTCACGGTAGCTCAGTGGATGAGCGCTCGTGTCGTGAATTGGCCGGTGGGGGAAGCCCGGTTCGAACCCCCCTGAGTGCCCGACTATTTGGCTCCTAGTTGGAACGGTTTGCTATTGGTGGCTGCGACCACATATTAGAGCAACAGTAATAATCGCTTTAAAGGGACCCTCCCACCTTCAAAAAAGTTAATGAATTGGCATGAAAGTGATGTCGCTCGGTTCAGAAAGAGCGAAAACGAATATCTACCAAATTTCATCGAAAAATATTCACCGGTTTTCAAGATATTAGACTTTTACTTTTGTTTACTTTTTGGTATCTCCGCTGTTCCTAGCGACTTTATTTGAAAGTGCGGCATTTGTTGCGCGCAAAGCAGCATATACCACCGCGTGCTACCAAACGTTTTAGTAAAAGATTTAAAAATCGTTAGATCTCCGCTGACGTCACAAATTCTAAGGGGGCATACCAATGCATTAGCCCCTTAGAATCTGAAAACTGCAAGTTTGAAATTCCATATCTCCGAATTAAAGCATTTTTCAATGATGTGAGTGCCCAAACCGGTATTTTCAGGCCATGGCCACCAATTTGGCTATCTCAACTCAAAACTTATGTTAAGGTGGGATGGTCACTTTAAATTGGGGCGTTGGCTGCGGCACTACTCATAACCCCCAGTTCCCACGTTTCTGGACGATTTCCGTGCGAAACAATAGACACCAATCTGCTCAATCAAGGCCCTAATACTATATAATATGTTACAAAATATAGCTCCGCACCTCGATGCACGAGTGACATAAGTTCTATCGGCTGTCCCATTGCCACGCTTAAGTGCGTCGTAATACGCATAGCAAGTAAATGATAGGCGCTGTGGGCAAATGGCATTTTAACAAACGCTTTAGCGCAATTGATAGGTAAAATAATTGGCGAATGGAGACGCGAAAATTAACTACGCTCGCCCAGCCGCGCGATGGTCCGTGCTTCGACCCTGCCTCACTCCCCAACCCTCGCCAGCCGCCGCGCCGCGCCGACCCGAGCCATGCCTCCGGGCTCGGCCCTCACCACTGCGCTGACGTCACAGGCGGCCAACATCACCTTCCAGCCACCGACCCAGACCGGTGTCATACGGGTGGGTAGGCTGTGCCGCTTGACAAGTAAGTGAAGCGGCACAGTCTACCGGTACCAGGCGGCTGCTGCCAATGCTGAGCCATAGGAACCCGGTGAATAAAGAGTTGTAAAACATCAATCTACCCCCGAGTGTACCTATCGCGGGCACCGCCCCCTATCCACCTGCCGGCCGTGCGAGCCGTCGACTTGTAGGGCCAGCGCCCCGCACGCCCGGCCGGCCGACCGGTCCCAGTCAAAGAGGCCGGCTGCGGGTTGGCCCGGATGGGTCATAGGAGCGGTAACTGATTTGTACATTAGTCACTCTCATCTTTGCAAAAGTCTCATTATAGCCCATTTCCTATTAAAACACTCCTCCTTGTTACTCTTTTTAGCAATGTAATGCTCAGTTTCCATATCTTGTTTCAAACAGTTCATGAACTGAACAAAATTGGGTTTTGTCTCGCCCCATTTGCATTGATAAATGTAACATTTTGCCAAGGTAGTGATATGACTTATGAGTAATAAGTAAATTATCGTAGCCCCCCAACTTTTTATTTCTTTGATATCTCGCTCATACCATTCCTTTGTAGGCTCTCCTATATTTTATTCCAAAAGCTCACTACATGTTCGCAATAAAGAAATAGATGAATCAATGATTCAGATTCAATGCCACAAAAGGAGCATTTGTCATTCTCCTTAATGTTTATCAAACTCAAGAATGTATTTGTCGTAAGCACGCGCATCACCAATCTGTACTGAAAAGTTACATATTTCGTTGATACAGCGCAACGCTTTACTGACAGTATCGACAACTGCTCGTCCTATCGTAATGATTCATATCACGTATCCACTTATTTTTTTTATTCTGTGTATATCCTTTTTACCTCAATTATTCTGCATAAAAATTTCAGCAAAAAATCTAGTGTACGCCCAATTATTACGGAGCGAGCGAAGCGAGCGGAGTCTTACGTAGAATAACGGAAATTTCTGAGTATGAGTGGCCGGCCGGCCGGCCGTGGTCACGCTTTTGCGACGTTTATATCTCAGCAACCACTTGACCGATTTACATGCGGTAATTTTTGTATGGTAGCTTCATTCCTTCTACCAAGTATTGGACTATCCCGATGCATGTGGGTGACCCCTTATGCACGTGCCAACTGCCACGTGCAAAACGAAGAGGTGTCACTTTTGTAATAGTTGCAATATCTCGGTAACTACTTGGCCGATTGCGCTGATAGTTGGCATGTAGGTAGGCGCCCACTAGGCAATGCATATCCATGTGCCACAGTTGGGGTGCTGCTGCACGTGCGCACGTGCAGGGGTCGATTCCAGATCTCGAGAACGGCTGGACCGATGGCGCTCAAATTTGGTACATGGTTAGGGACCGGTTAGTAGGGTGCCGTGCAAAAGTCAGTTGCCATTTTGCACGTGCGCACGTGTAAGGTGCCGCTTCCAGATCTCGAGAATGGCTGGGCCGATTGTGCTCAAATTTGACACATCGCTAGAGACCGGTTAGTAGGGTGCCGTGCACAAGTCAGCTGGAGGTACCCCCTCGAAATTTCGCACATGTAAGGCTCACCCTCTCGCTCGCTCCGTTAGTCGCCCCAAAAGGCGTTATACTGGTTCAAAATATACCTCATTCGTGTTGAAATTGAAGGCTGTTCACCAGTATAACGCCTTTTGGGGCGACTAACGAAGCGAGCGAGAGGGTGGGCCTTGCACGTGCGAAATTGCGAAGGGGTACCTCCAAATGACTTGTGCACGGCACCGTACTAACCGGTCTCTAGCGATGTGCCAAATTTGAGCACAATCGGCCCAGCCGTTCTCGAGATCTGGAAGCGGCGCCCTGCACGTGCGCACGTGCAAAATGGGTCCCAACTGACTTGTGCACGGCACCCTACTAACTGCTCCGTAACCGTGTACCAAATTTGAGCGCAATCGGTCCAGTCGTTCTCGAGATCTGGAATCGACCCCTGCACGTGCGCACGTGCAGCAGCACCCCAAGTCTGGCACATGGATATGCATTGCCTAGTGGGTGCCTACCTACATGCCAACTTTCAGCGTAATCGGCCCAGTAGTTACCGAGATATTGCAACTATTCGTTTTGCACGTGGCACGTGCATAAGGGGTCACCCACATGCATCGGGAATAGTCCAATACTTGGTAGAAGGAATAAAGCTACCCTACAAATATTACTGCATGTAAGTCGGTGAAGTGGTTGCTGAGATATAAGCGTCGCAAAATAGTGACCACGGCCGGCCGGCCGCTCATACTCAGAAATTTCCGTTATTCTACGTAAGACTCCGCTCGCTCGCTCGCTCCGTAATAATTCCACACTTCAGGCTGATCCTTCTGTAAATGTCTTGGCAGACTATGTTTTAGTCCGACATACTCTAGAAAGTTGCAGCTGATGCCGTATAACCCCTTAAATCTTCTCCATGTCATTAATTTATGACCTTCAAAAAGATCACCAGGGTTGTGCTTGACTCATGAGTCGAGTCAGAAATTTGACTCAACTCTGACTCAAATGAGTCAGATTTGAGTCGAGTCGGATAAAATGTTGAGCTGTTGAGTTGAGTCAGAGTTGAGTCGGACAAAAATATTAAGGCGTTGAGCTGAGTCAGAGTTGAGTCAGTAAAATAACTTTTGACATTGAGTTGAGTCAAACATTTAGGAACATGAGTCACCTGACTCAACTTTCTAGAAACAAGCTTTTCATTCCCCCCTCCCACCGCTTAACAACTTCGTCCTGGCCCTGCTGCCGGATTTTTTTTTCACCCCGCCCCCGCTCAACAACTTTTTTATCTGAGTCAATGTTGAGTCAACTCACTTGACTCAACAAAAATTTGAGTCAAGTTTGAGTCAACTCATATTTTCATTGAGCCGCTTGAGTCATGAGTCGAGTCAAGGGAAAAATCAGCTCCTCGTTTGAGTCAGAGTTGAGTCAGGGCTTTCTGAAGTTGAAAGATGAGTCGATTCGGCAAATTTTTTTGAGTCGAGCACAACCCTGAAGATCACCAATACATGGTAGGTATACCTTTTCTCTTCCAACTTTCATATTCCTTTGTTTTGAATTTAGTAAAATCCGAGTGGAATATGTTTTCACAATGTATTTGTTCTTAAATTATATGAAATGCTTTTGTGAAGATTATCCAAGCCAATAATACATCCTTACAGAAGGGGTTCTCGAGCAAACCGGGCCTTGTGACGCCAACTGCATTTTCACGGGGGCCTCTGTTCGTCAAGGACCCTCTGTTATCCTCAGAGCGACCCTCTGCTGGCCTCTGAAGACTATCACTGGCTTCAAAGGGCCCTCTAGTAGCCCCCAACGGCCCTCTGGGTACCTGATAGGGCCCTCTGTTTTCTCTCCAGGGGCCCTTTTATACCTCAAAAGGCCCTCTTTGACTTCAGATGACCGTATGCTGGTCTAATAAGGCCCCTGGAGGTCTGAAATAGCCCTCATATCATCTAAGGTGACCCCCTGTTTGCCTTAGAGAGGAGGTCCCTCCGGGTGGCTGAGAGGGCCCTGATTGTGTCCCGAAGGGCCCTTCGTTGGCCTCATAAGGCCTTTCGTTGGCCTAAAAAGTCCTCTGATAGTCCCAAAGGGCCATCTGTTCGACTCAGTGGGCTCTCTTTGTCCTCAGAGTGCCTGTTGACATCATAGAGCCCATAGTGGCCCGATATAGCCTTCATATCACCTCAGAACCAACAGAGAGGGCCCTAGCTGTCCTCTCTGTTGGAACTCAAGTGGCCTTCTCAGAGTGCTCCGACTGCCCTTTGCACAGTGATGCAAATGGGGTTCACGAATGGCCATAAATACCAAGAAGTCAAGTTTACCAAACCGAGTAAATCGCTATATGGCTAACCAAAGAAATGTTTGGTGCATCTGAAATCACATAGGTTTCATATTTTTGTCAAAACCGGCCTCGTGTATGATTGTCAGAAGTCGTGACATTTTCTATGTCGTAAAATGACTGTCAGATACTTGCAAGTTCAAACACCGCTAGCGTGCGTTCATTTTATACAAACTGCAAAAATTATGCATGGCAATGATCCCCAAAGCCTGCTGCTTCTCATGCCGGGTCACCAAAAGCCGCATCTGTTTTGGTTTGGCGGTGATCTAATCATTTGTCATCATGTTACTATACAATCGCAGTTTTTTACTAAAAAAATATTTGCTTTCGTTTCACCTACAGCAGTTTACAGTGTGTGCCTGTTAGTGCACCATACCATAGCATTCCCTAACCATTTCTGAGTCACACCGTGAAAGGATTAAGGCGCTAGCACAGGGCAGACCGGCGCTATTGAAGTTTTTGTCCGGCGCGGTCGGGTGTCGCGGTCGGGGCGGATTGCTTTCACCGCGGATTGCAATTTCGACAGACGTTTAACTTTGACCTGCTATAAGTAGGGCAAATATTGACCTTAACTCAAAAATAATACGCTCACTCGCGAGATCTGGTCAAGAGCAATCCGTTGGTTTTTGTCGCGAGGCGCTAGAACGCTTAGTTTAGGAACAGCAGAGGGATGCACCGACGAACCCCCGCTGTGGCCGCCCGCCCGCGGCGCGGCCGCCCGGGCCGTCCACCGCGCCGCGGCACCCGACCGCAACGGACGAAAACTTTAGTGGCGCCGGTTAGCCCTGTGCTAGCGCCTTCATTCTTTCACAGTGCGGCTCAGTTCAGAAATGATTAGGGAATGCTATGGTATGGTGCACTAACGGGCACACCCTGTGTACACTGCTGTAGGTGAAACGAAAGAAAAATATTTTTTTAGTAAAAAACTGCGATTGTATAGTAACATGATGACAAATGATTAGATCACCGCCAAACCAAAACAGATGCGGCTTTTGGTGACCCGGCATGAGAAGCAGCAGCCTTTGGGGTTCATTGCCATGCATAATTTTTTTTGCCATTTGTATGAAATAAACGCACGCTAACGGCGTTTTAAGTTGCGAGTATCTGAGTCATTTTACGACATAGAAAATGTCACGACTTCTGACAATCATACACGAGGCCGGTTTTGACAAAAACATGAAAATCATGTTTTCTGACACACCCCAAACATTTGCCTAACTGGCCATATTACGATTTATTCGATTAGGTGAACTTGAAATTTGGGCCTTATCGGTATTTATGGCCACTCGTGAGCCCCATTTGCATCACTGTGCTTTGGGGCGATGCCTGAGAGGGTCCTCTGCTGCCCTCCGAGGGCCCTTTGATTTTCAGAGGGCCCTCATTGTGGTGGATGAGAGGGCCCTCTGTTCGCCTCAGACCTCCAGGGACAACCTTTGATCTAAGAGGAGCGTCTGCTGGCCTCATAGGACACCTTGTGGCCTGAAAATGACCCGCATACCTCAGGGGGCCTTCTGATCGTCTTAACCCACGCCCCACTGGGGGGGGGGGGGGATTCATAGCCCCCTCCCGTTTTTCTGCAATAACTTCTAAACCGCTTGACGTATCGCCGCCAAACTTTCAGTACCTTCGGCTGCATTAATTTGACACCTTGCGTCAAAATTTGAACTTCGTATCTATCATAGGTCGGCCGGAAATGACGTCAGAGTGACGTCATGTTCAGCCGATTTCGACGCAAAACATTGAACCACGGGAATCGCTCCCAAGAGCTCAGTTTTTAGCTAGATCCAATTTCTTTGCATGAGAGGACTCAGAATGGACTGCGCTATCAAACTAGTATCTCTAATTTTCAAAATTTTGAAATTTCGAAAATAATATATATTAAAATTCAAAATTTGTATTTTTATCTTTTTCCAATTTTTTACATTTCGAAAAAACCGGCAAATTCATGATAGAACACATGCCTATGACCTACTCTAGCAAGTTTTAGCCAGATATCTTCAAAAATGGCCAAGTTATACGCATTATAGCAAAAATTTCAAAATTTTAAATTTTTCAAATCAATTTTTCTGTACGAATTTGACATCGTACACCAATACAAATAGCACCTTCGTGTTCCTGAGGTCAAACTGCATCTGATAGACATGTTTTTAGTTGAAAAATTTCAACTTTGAAATTTGACCTTTTTTGACCTGAAAGTGACCTGACCTCAGCTATATTCAGATGAAAGTGGCCTCAAATAACACAGGCAACACCGAATTAGAAATCTATGACCTAAATGGACCATAAAACATGTGTCACGTGACCCACTTATGACATAAGATTTCCGTGACCTATGATGACCTGACCCTGACCTCAAATCAAAGTACAAGTTTCGTACCCTCAGGGTATCTAAAGCATCTGTTCACGAGTGTGTAAACAAAAAATCAGCCTGATCTGACTTGTAAGACGGCAGCCAGAGCCCAAAAAGTGAACAAGCCAAATATCGATAATTTTTACTTTGACCTGACCTGTGACGTCATCGGTGACCTCGAGGAGGTCAATGAAATTAGGCTTCGCTCGACAGTTTTTTCCGGGGCTATCAGATGCCGTTTGAATTTTGACGATCGGCCCAGTAGTTTCGGAGTTAGGAGGGGGGCTATGAATAGCCTCCCCCAGTGGGGCGTGTTATACACAGACCCCAGTGGGGCGCGGTTTAATGGGCCCTCTGGGGCCTGAGAGGGCCCTCTTGGGCCTGGGAGGGCTCTCTGTGTGCCTGACAGGGCCGTCTGTGTACCTGAGATTACCCTCTGTGCCTGAGAAGGCCCTCGGTGTACCTGAGAGGGCCCTCAATGTGCCTGAGAGGGCCCTCTGTGTGCGTGCCTGAGAGGATCCTGTTCGTTCCAAAGGGCCCTCCGTTCAGTGTGGCCAAAGTGGTGATGTTGCGGGGAAAGTCACCCCCAATGAAAAGTATAATAACATCCTCAGAATTATTTTAAAATTACATCATCACGACGTTTTTGTCGTGAAAGCATACCTATTATAGTGTAGGAATAAAGACTAAAAATGTTCCAATGTACGATTTGCACCGTCCTACTCGTACTGTCGCGCTTGCAATGTTTTTTTTTTTACATCTTTAATGACAACATTTGAAGTTTTTTTGTACTTTCCACCAGAACTTGACGTCAGGTATAGTTTTTCCACATTACCCTGTAAAAACTGCACTTAAAATGAGGTTGAGGACGAGTTTTTTTTAATAAAGAGACATCCTCATACGACTTTTTTATGCATCGCCCCCCTAACGCTAAACCAATTTGGCCACACTGCCTCCGTTTACTTCACAAGGTCCCTCATTGGCCTAAAGGTGCCCTCTGATAGTCCTCAAATGGTCCCTAAAAGAGTACCCCAGTACTTTTTCAGTATGCAAAAAAAAAAATGGGAAGTGGTCAAAAGGGCCCTCGTAGTCATTTCATTTTTTTCCGAGTTAAAAAAAAACTTTTTTTTTCTAGGCTCCAGGGAGGTCCTAGGACCCCTGTAGTGTATCGAGTACCTAGTGCATCGGGTGTCCGTGGCTCGGCATCGGGCCCCCGGTAATACGAGTGTGAGGCGGCCGCACCCTGCTCGGCTCCAGTCAGAGCCAGCAGTCGAGAGGCTCCGCCCGGCCGCACAGCACGGCAGTGCCTTAGTGCTTTGCACCGCGAGTTTGTGAGAATACATCGGAATCCGGAGACGGCGGTGAACACTACATCTGGCGACGAGGATGAGATCCTGAATACTACCGACGATGAACGTCGAGGGGGTGTCGCCGCCAACTCCGTTCCTGGCGAGACCAGGAAAACCAGCACTGCCCTGGAGTGACTGGATTTTCAGTTTCCACAACTACCTGACTGCCCTGGGAGGTGAGGCCTACAGCACGGAGAGGAAGACGGCTCTCCTTTTGCACTGTGTCGGCGCCGAGGCGCAACGGGTGTACCGTACCCTACCGGTCCAGCCGAGGAGAGAAGACGAAGACGAGTTCCATGCGGCTGAGCGGCAGCTCGCCAGTTTTATGAACCTCAGGTCAACGTGATCGCGGAGCGGTTCTTCTTCCGGCAGCGACGGCAAGAGTCGCACGAGCCGACGGCCGACTACGTGGCGGCGCTGCGCCGCCTGGCAGTAAACTGCTCGTTTGGACAAATGACAGACGCAATGATACGTGACCAAGTCGTGGAAGCAACAGTGCATCCGATTCTCCGCGAGCGTTTTCTGCAGGATAAGGGCCTGACCTTGGACCGCGTTCTGGAGATCGCCGAGGCATTCGAGCGATCCCGACGCGAGGCGACCGCCATGGCCGGGCCGGCGCGGCCCGCAGCCGACGGAGCGCAGTCACTGCATCAGATATCTGACGCTCGTCAGCGCCGCGGGCGCCGGCCCTGGCGACCCGCCCGGCGGCAAGACGACCGCCGCCCCGCCCCTGCCCAGTTGCAAGCCGACCGTCGCCCCGGACCTGCCCAGCTGCAACCGGACACGTGCCCCAGCTGCGGTCGGCGCCAGCACAATGAGCGCGGTCGGTGTCCCGCTACCGGGGCCACGTGCAGGCAGTGTGGGCGGACGGGTCACTTTGGCGTGGTCTGCTGGTCTGGTGAACGGAACGACGACAGAAGGTGTCACGAGCTGACTGTTCTCTGCTGCGCCGTACCAAATACTGATAAGATGATGTGCGAAGTACAGATGGAGGTACCAGGTATCACGCAGACCGTGAATCTGCAAATTGACACGGGTGCCACGGTGTCCGCTTTAGGACTCGGCATCGCCAGACGTCTCTTCAAAGGCAGTCATCTCAATAGAACGTCTGCTCGTCTGTTCGGTTTTGGTCGACACCAGCTTCAAGTGCTTGGCACGCTGCCAGCGCTGGTGACCTACCGTGGACGGCGAGCCAACACAGAGTTCTTCATCATAGATTCCGACGGTGAAGAAGCCGTCATGGGACTGGACCTGCTGAAGCAGTTGGACGTAAACCTGCACCCCGCGAGTGGGGCAATCGATCAGCTGGCGGTCACTGGGAGCGCAGAAGTCCCGGAACCGCCACCGTCTCAGCCCGACCCTGGCGAGATATGCTCACTGACGACAGTCCGTGGCTACCAGCACAGGATTGTTCTCCGTCCTGATGCTGTACCGGTGCGTCACAAGCTGACAGATGAAGAGAGCGTGCTGACCGAGCAAGACGTCCGCACCGCATCAGCTGCTGATCCTGAGCTGCAGCAGCTGCGTCATCAGATCAAGCGCGGCTGGCCGAGCAGCGCCAAGGCCTGCCCGGTTGAAGTCCAGCCGTACTTCAAGATGAGACACGAGTTGTGGGTGCGCAACGACGACGTCATCCTGAGAGGAGCCCAACAAGTTGTTGTGCCCGTTCAGCTCCGCCGCAGATACCTGGAGCTGGCGCACAGCGCGCACGACGGAATCGTCCGCACGAAACAGGCGCTGCGGAATCTGGCGTGGTGGCCCGGCATCAACCGTGAGGTGGAGGAGCTGTGCCGAAGTTGCGAGCGCTGCCAGCACAGCGACGCAGTCCTCTCCCAGCGCGCACGCCCTGCGCCCATGCAGCCAGTCGACCTGCCGGACCGCGCCTGGTCGAAACTGGGAATGGATATCGTTGGTCCAATCAACGGAGCACCAGCGACTGCCCGTTACGCCATCACTCTGATTGACTACAGAAGCAAAGGGGCGGAAGTCTGCCTGACGTCATCGACTGAGACTGAAGACGTCATCAAGTTCTTGTCAACTGTGTGGGCCAAAGAGGGCTATCCTGACGAGATCGTGACGGACAATGGGCCCCAGTTCACGAGCAGGGAGTTCACTGCGTATCTGGCCGCCCGAGGGGTGAAGCACACCAAATCGTCCGTCTACTGGCCTAGAGGCAACTCCGCCGTAGAGCGCTTCAACAAAACGTTCAAGTCGTGGATCACAGAGTGTCCACCAGCAGCGTTCATTGACGAGGTACGCAAGAGCCTGGCGGTGTATCGAGCCACCCCACACACGACAACTGGGAAGTCACCGTCAGAGCTCCTGCATGGACGACAGATGAGGCTGAACCTGCCTGTCATTCAGCCGTCAACACCAGGAGCCGACAGTGTGGCGTCTCGAGTTCGACGCCGACAGCAGTCCAACAAGAGGTCCTACGACCGCCGCCGTAACGTGACGACGCCGCGCATCACTGAGGGTGACTACGTCTGCGTGAGACGGCAGGGACACCGCTCGAAGACGTCCTGTCGGTTCACGTCTCCGGTGCGAGTCACTGGGCGCGTCGGTCCCGCAACGTACCGTCTGGCTGACTGCCGGGCCTGGAACGCCGCCCATCTGGCCCGTCTCCCATACGCGCCGGCGTCTCCCTCAGCATCTCCCCCCGCTGGGCCCGGCGAGACCACGTCGACCGCCACGACTTCCGAGGCCGACGCCGCTGGCCCTCTGACCTCGCTCGCCGCTGCTTCTCGCCCGTCGACCGAGACAGCTTGCGAGCCGTCGCCGGACGCCGCCGATGTGAGCGTGCAGCGTCCCAGGCGAAGCGACCGTGCCTGTAGACGACCGGACTACTACGTGTCGCAGTGATGCTGTTCCTTTTTTTTGCGAGAGGGGGGAATGTGTAGTGTATCGAGTACCTAGTGCATCGGGTGTCCGTGGCTCGGCATCGGGCCCCCGGTAATACGAGTGTGAGGCGGCCGCACCCTGCTCGGCTCCAGTCAGAGCCAGCAGTCGAGAGGCTCCGCCCGGCCGCACAGCATGGCAGTGCCTTAGTGCTTTGCACCGCGAGTTTGTGAGAATACATCGGAATCCGGAGACGGCGGTGAACACTACAACCCCCAGGACCCCCCCCCCCCCTTGGATACCCCACTGGTTACATTCTGGGGGAATGAGCGTACGTTTCAGCTGAAGACGTTTGGCTGAAATTTTCATCTGAATTTCAACGGTGAGGCACTTAGGTGCATGCACCCTTTCCTTTTCCGGCCCCAAAATCCGACTGCCTGGGAGAAGGAATAACAGTGCCGATTTGTCATTTAACCGCACGCTATGTAATTATATCAAATCGAAGCCCCAAAATGTTGTTGAGCAGTTACCACGACATGCTTATCTCAGGCAGCTTTTGCCAAATTGTCAGGGAACTCAGATTTGTTTTTCAATAGAAAAACACAATTCTAAAGAATAGTGTTTTAACTATTGACAACAAACCTTCGGTTACACAAAGAACACTAATTGACGGACGAGTGAAGCATGTGTATTGTGTAGAACACTTCTGTTCATGCTGCATTAAAAATGAATCCCCCACCCTACGCATCGTCATGCCCACGATTCACTGGACGCCCCAAGCCTCCTCAAAACCATCACAAAGCTTGGAGCACGCCAGCGCACCTGAAAGGGGGTAGCTGGAGATGCTGACAAACTCCTCCGCATAGTCCGCGCGGATCTTTCCGTGCGCCATAGCGCCCACCACTACTGCCACTGGGCCCTCGTCAGGTGCTAATTCACGAGGACGCACCACCTTTGTAGCACTGAATGAGAAACCGATCTTCTTGATGCCCACTGGCAAGTGATCTGTAACCGGATTCTTGATGACCTTCATGAGCTTCATATTGCCGTCCTCCGCGCGGATGCTCATCTTGTGCAGCAGCTGCACAAACAGGTTACAGAAACGACGGAAGGTGCGCGGAATGCGCGTCTGCGGGTTGATCTCGATCAGCACGTTCTTTTGTGTGTGGATGTAGACCTGCAGGAGGCCGGCGCGGTTCAGCGGACTGTCCATGAGCATCAGCAGGCACTGGTGCGCTATGTCTGGTCGACTCGAGCCGATGTCCCGGCCGTTCTTCCGCAGAAAACCCGCGTGGTCGTCAGAGTTCAGCAGCTCGAAATTACGGCCGATTTTAACAGTTTCTAGTTGAGCTTCTTCAAGAATGACGATCAGGCGTCGTTGCCGACTAGCCGCAAGAGACGATGGGACCCCAGCGGACGCCAGGTCACGCTCGGAGTCATCCTCTTCAAGACGTCGCTTTTTGCCCATGTTTACGCTGAAACACAAAGCCAGTGAAAATGGGATGGTAAGAATATCATCAAGTGCTGCTCCTAGAATTTCACAGGAGACACAAAAACTTCTGAAGCCGCTGTGGCACATAATAATTATCACTTCATTTTCACGTTCTTGAGCCATATGAAAGAGTTGCGTATCTATCTAAACAATTTTACTCACATCGGTACCTTGCCGCTAATACCTCACCCCAGTCACTCTAGCGCAGAGCGCTGAAAATGACGGTTGAATAAGTACTTACAATACTTTTTAGTAATTACATGAAAGTATCCAAAACGAGTGTGATTTTACCCCTAGATTTGCATTACATCTAGCTACTCACAGTCTTCTTAAAGGGACCCTCCCACCTTCAAAAAAGTTTATGAATTGGCATGAAAGTGATGTCGCTCGGTTCAGAAAGAGCGAAAACTAATATCTACCAAATTTCACCGAAAAATATTCACCGGTTTTCAAGATATTAGACTTTTACTTTTGTTTACTTTTTGGGATCTCCGCTGTTCCTAGCGACTTTATTTAAAAGTGCGGCATTTGTTGCGCGCAACGCAGCATATACCACCGCGTGCTACAAAACGTTTTAGTCAAACATTTAACGGACGTTCGAAAGCCTGATGACGTCATCAGATTCCCGTAATGGTTAAGAGATAGGGACCACGCTGGTCCCACCCTGCAAGTAAAGGGAAGAAATTTCTTGAACACCATAAAGCTGCGGGGGTTGCGACCAGGATAAATGGTGGTTTCTGAGCCCGGCCGCAAACTTGGCTATCTCAACTCAAAACTAATGTTAAGGTGGGAGGGTCCCTTTAAGTGCCTTTTAAAGATGTTTATGATTAGAAAGTGTTAAATGTATAAATTTACGCAATCACATGTGTTTTTTCATAATTGGTCGCAACGCATGGCTATTTTAGCAGCAGCGGTTTAATTTTGAATCGGTTGCACTGACTGTTATTGAGGAGGTTGGATGAGCTTCGAGAAGAGCAGTTTTAGAGGAGCCACGGGAACATTTCTGCGAGGAAATCACGTTTGCTGGCTGTAACGGTTGTCGATTTATGGCTTGCCAGCATTGATTTCGAGCTTAACCCTCGCCCGTATTGGTGTTTTTCCAGCCGCGAACGTATAAGGGGGGGGGGGGGTCCGTTGGACCCCCCTTGCCGTTTCGCCCCTGATCGAGCTAGAGCTTCGCGGAAAAAACGAGCGTGTTGCCCGTGAAGAGAGGAAGCCGATGATACCCAATTTTAAGGTCCAAGGTTATCGGTTGACCTTCCAGGTCAGGTCAATGGCCCAAAAGTCGGGAAAATCGGGACCTGTTAGAAAGTCGTAAAGCGTGGCTGCTATGGGGTTTTTCGGGGCACTGGTCACGAATATCATGTTAGTTTTGAACACAGATGATGTCTTCATGCATTTAGGCCAGGTCGGGTCAGGTCAGGTCAGGTCAACCAGTAAGGGTATTCGTAGTAGGTGGCAACCGCCTCTGACAGCTTCGTAACATGTTACGAAGGCACCAAAACTACTTCGGTAATGTTCATATGGTTGCTAAATTCGAAATCAGCTCCAAAAACTGGCCTAGAAACATGTAAAACTCGAAAAAAGTGAACCGAGGTCATCAAAGGTCAATGACCTGACCTGACCTTCCGGTGACCTTGACACCCACCCTAATGCATGGGAGCAACATCATATCCCATGTTTGAACGCTTAAAACCACGAAAAGACTGCAAACGCGCCGCTAATGCGAGCCGACATACGCCGAATCGCGATTCCGGCCAAACATGGCCTCGAAAAGTAGGTCACAGGTCAAAGGTCATTAGGGTCAGGGTCACGAAAATTTCAGGGTAGGTGTAAAATTGATTAACGCGAGGGTACTGAAAGTTTCGTCGCGATCGGCCCCTTTTTACGCGAGTTATTTGCGAAAAACCGAGGGGGGGGGTCCGTTCGACCCCCCCTATACGGGCGAGGGTTAACCCTCGCCGGACCTATTGGTTTTCTATATACGCGCCGGCCGAGGGGAGGGGGCCCTCGGGGGGCCCTCGGCTTCTATATACACCCCTCGCCGTTTCGCCCCTTGTGGAGCTAGCGCGTTGCAGAAAAAAAAACTAGCGTAAGCGCCGTTACGAGACGCAGAGATTGATACCCGATTTTAAATTCCTAGGTCAACCGGTGATCTCTGAGGTCAGGTCAAGTGTCCCAAGGTCCAGTTCCGTTTTTGGTGAATAACTTCGCAAAAAAAAACAGCCGCAGAGTCACGATTTTGGCAGCATCGTGTTCGCCTTGCTCAGGCGCATCAAATGATAAACTTTTTGTTTGGGTGAGGTCAACTTAAGGTATTGACCTCGGGTCACGGTCAGGTCAGCGCCCCCCAGGTCAAGAAGTTGGTCGAAGGGGTCGTGTCACATATCATTCGATTCGACAGGTCTTCCTGAGTCCACTGGTGGCTTTCCAGACTCGCTAGCTCAATTTGATCGGGAATTATTGACGAAAACTAATATGACTCTAATGACGTCATAAATGACGTCATGCAAGGTCAACATTGCAAAAGTGACGCATCGAACCATGCAGTGAGTGCATGAAATCACGATTCTGTGTGCTTGGGATAGTTGGGAGATCGTTCCCGGCGCCAAAATAGCAGTTTTCGTTTTTCCCCTTTGACTTATAATGGTGAGGTCACGAAAATGACCGGTGAGGTCACGAAAATGACCTGACCTGATGACCATTAGGAAAAAAATCCGAGATATACAAGTTGTGAGACTCGTAATGAATACTAGATCCCGCAAGTTTCATTTCCCTGTGAAAGCTCCTCTGGCAGTGAGGGCGTTGCGAAGTTGCGACATCTGAACACCGTGCAGAGGTTCACTTATGACGTCGTAGGTCAGTGACCTGACCTACGTAGGGCGGCACCCCCAGTAGGGCGGCACCCCCAGTAGGGCGGCACCCCCAGTAGGGCGGCATCCGCCCCCACCTCGGCCGGCGAGGGTTAACGAGAGGTCAGAGGAGCTTAGAGGGAGAGCCTCAAAACATCCCCCACCCCCTCCCCCTGGTCTAAATGGTATTCACTCTAGGGTCCTACGAGAGCTCGCGGCCGCAATTAGTTCACCCGTCTGCTCACTGTTCCAGAAGTCCCTCAATAGTGGCTCCCTTCCAGACCCGTGGAAACTGGGAACCATTGTAATTGGTAATTGGTAATTCGGCTTACGGGCCACCACAAATTGTTGCATTTGGGCCCGGTTCTGTTTGTTCACCAAGGTCTGCCATACCTTTATCCGCCGTCCCCGCCAAGGGTGGAGGCATGTCAAGCACCTGTCTGTTTAACATTGCTAGTTGACCAGCACAAGTAAGAATCCAAAAATGGGAACGCTGAATACGTTTCACTCTCAAAACACCTAGTCCCAATAAAAATCTACTTTTTCCTATCTTCATTAGTGTAAATGGCAAAAAGCCTGGTAGGATGGGGACGAGAAATGGTCGTAATCATCATGAAAATTATAAATTTCGGGAAAATTATAAATTCTCGGTCAACTTTGGAGAGGTGACCGAGAGCTCTAACATTGTTAGGATGTGGAAGGACCACTATTCAGAAATCTTTAACGACCACAGTTGTGGCAGTGACCAGCAGTATCTGGACCAGCTTTACAGTACACCATCAGACGATCTCCCCGATATCAGTTGTCAGTTATATCAGTTATCACAATACCTCAAACTGTTGCTGTACTGGTACGGGGACCCGCAGTTGCTTCTGTACACGAACCCCAACTCTAGCCGTCTGTCCTGTCCAGTAACAACCGATAACATCGATATCGACTGCTGGTCCCTGTACAAGAGCAGCTGAGGTTTCCTGTGAGTGCCCTCTGACAGTTTATCGTTGTTTCCTGTGAGGGTGCTCGGACAACTTATTCAGGGTCGCTGTACAGTAGCAACTGCGGGTCCCCGTATAGGATGCAGACATAGGGTGTTAAATGGGACGGTCTTATCTCCGAAAAATT
Source organism: Amphibalanus amphitrite (assembly GCF_019059575.1). NCBI lineage: Eukaryota > Metazoa > Arthropoda > Thecostraca > Balanomorpha > Balanidae > Amphibalanus > Amphibalanus amphitrite. Next base: position 143,832 of record NW_024881516.1, read on the forward strand.
TCATGCTGGCAATGGCGTTAGGCATGGGGGCATCCTCTCTCCGTTGTTATTTAGTGTGTACGTTGACTCCATTCTGTGCAAAGTGCGAGAAAGGAGTGTTGGTTGTCGCGTAGGTGCATGTGCAACGAACATTTTGGCATACGCTGATGACATTGTGATTCTGGCCCCCACGAGGGAAGCGTTGCAGACAATTGTAAATGAGTGCAATAGGCAAGCTCATCTTCTCGACGTTGAAGTTAACCCCCTTAAATCTGTGTGTATGCAATTTCTCCCTCGAAAACCGTACTCGGCCACTCATCTGGTTCATTCCAGACCTCCTTCGTTGCTACTTTCTGGCCAGCAGTTAAGATGGGTTACGTCTTTAAGTACCTGGGTCATGTAATTCGTGATGATCTGCGCGACATCGATGACATGCGCCGTGTTAACCCTCGCCGGACCTATTGGTTTTCTACATACGCGCCGGCCGAGGGGGGGGGGGCGGGTACGACCCCCTCACCGTTTCGCCCCTGGTGGAGCTAGCGCGTCGCGGTAAAAACGAGCGTGTGCGCCGTTACGAGACGCAGAGATTGGTACCCGATTTTAAGGTCCTAAGTCAACCGGTGACCTCTGAGGCCAGTTCAAGTGCCCCAAGGTACGGTTCAGTTTTTGGTGAATAACTTCGCAAAAAACGGCCGCAGAGCCGCGATTTTGGCAGCATCGTGTTCGCCTCGCTCAGGCGCGTCGAATGATATACTTTTTGTTCGGGTCAGGTCAACTTAGGGTGTTGACCTCAGGTCAAGGTCAGGTCAGCACCCCCAGGTCACGAAGTTGGTCGAAAGAGGTCATGTCGCATATCATTCGATTCGGCAGGTCTTCCTGAGTCCATTGGTGGCTTTCCCGACTCGCTAGCTCAGTTTGATCAAGAGTTATTGACGAAAAACTAATATGACCTTGATGACGTCATAAATGACGTCACACAAGGTCAACATTGCAAAAGTGACTCATCTAACCTTGCAAGGAGTGCATGAAATCACGATTCGGTGTGCTTGAGATAGTTGGAGATCGTTCCCGGCGCCAGAATAGCAGTTTTCATTTTTCCCCATTGACTTAAAATGGTGAGGTCACGAAAATGACTTGACCTCATATGACCTTTAGGAAAAATCCGAGATAAAAAGTTGTGAGACTCATAATGGATACTAGATCCTGCAAGTTTCATTTCCCTGTGACATCTCCTCTGGCAGTGAGGGCGTTGCGAAGTTGCGACATCTGAAGACCGTGCAGAGGTTCACTTATGACGTCATAGGTCAGTGACCTGACCTGACCCAAAAATGCGGTTGGTGTCAAAAGATCCGGCTTGAATCAAAGTTCAGGTTTGCCAAGTTTCAGCTCTCTATCGCCAGCGTATTCGGAGCTATCGCGAAAAAAAATCTATAGGGGGGGGGGGCGGCACCCGCCCCCCCCCCCCCTCGGCCGGCGAGGGTTAAGAGAGCGCTTTATACCAATGTAAACATGCTATCAGCAGCTATTGGCTTTGCCGACAAAAGTGTACTGACGAAGCTCTTCAAATCGTACTGCACCAACCTGCATGGATGTGAGCTCTGGAACGTGTATCGTGACCAGCAAACGTTTCGAGAGTTGTGTATAGCATACCACAGTTGTCTCAAGAAGCTTGTCAAAGTCCCTCGGTGGAGTAGGAATCATGATCTGTGTCACGATCTTCACATGCTGACCTGCCCAATGCAAATCACCTATCGCCAGTTAGTCTTTTGGCTTCGACTCTCACAGGCCTCCAACACACTGATTGTGGCCTTGCTAGCCAGTTCCATCGGGAGCAACGGCTTGTCTGCCCGTATGCATACAAAACATCGCCATAAGTACGACTTGCTGAATCTCAACTTATATGCCACTTCGTCGCCAGGTCTATTCAATGTTTTTGTTGCACACATAGAAAGATTCGTTGTGGAGCGACGCAACCGTGTCTTATGACCAGTGCATCTCTCTGAGGAAAAATCACCTAGCTTGTGCATTGGTTGTTTGGTGGTGTGTCTGCGTGTGTTTGTTTTAGTGTATTGCCTATATGTACCACTTATGGTATGAAATAAACATGTATTATTATTATTATTATAAATAAGTCACACAGAGCGAACAATATAAAAAATTCCCCAAAACGATCATGCCTAAAAAAAAACGAAGGCAAAAATGACGCTCCTTAAAACAACGCTAAACAGCTAGCATCCAAACAAAACATGGCTTTTAGGGCTGAAAAAACACAGCAGAATGACTCAACCACTTAAACAGAGTTTACAACAGTAGTTCGGTAAATTCACTCACGTTTCACGCAGCCGCCTGTCCCGATTTCAACAAAATTACCGCGGGACTGTCCGCGTGTTCGTTTGCATATGTCAGCATCTGGTGTCGCTAGTATGAAACTTCATGACCAGGCGAAAATTAGTATACTTGACGTCAAAATGTAAACAATGCTTCATTTTCCGCATGTTTATTGTAGTGTGACCTATATTTTCAACTTTGTCATTTAAAAAAAAAGATTAAAAATATCATTGAACGGTCAATTTCCTCTTTCAACGGCCAGATTGTAGATAAATTTATGGAGATTTAGTAGCTACTTAAATCAGCATGCCGTTTTTTTAGGCGTGATGCCAAAACGAGTTTCAGTAGGCGAACGTCCGCAAAATTGCCTTTCATTCCCATAAATGGGAACGCCCATTCCCATATTTGGGAACACCGTTCCCAAAAATGGGATTTGGGAGCGTTTGCTTATTTGGGTACCCATGACCATAATCGTAATCGTAGTTCCACCTACTGACATAGGTGTATTGTATTATGGCCAATCAGGATTATTACGGAGCGAGCGAAGCGAGCGGAGTCTTTCCTTAGATTAACGGAAATTTCTAAGTATGAGCGGCCGGCCGTGCGGACGCTTTTGCGAGGCTTATATCTCAGCAACCACTTGACCGATTTACATGCGGTAAATTTTGTAGGGTAGCTTCATTCCTTCTACCAAGTATTGGACTATTCCTGATGCATGTGGGTGACCCCTTATGCACGTGCCACGTGCAAAACGAAGAGGTGTCAGTTTTGTAATTGTTGCAATATCTCGTAACTACTTGGCCGTTGCGCTGAAAGTTGGCATGTAGGTAGGCACCCACTAGGCACTGCATATCCATGTGCCAGAGTTGGGGTGCTGCTGCACGTGCGCACGTGCAGGGGTCGTTTCCAGATCTCGAGAACGGCTCGACCGATTGCGCTCAAATTTGGTACACAGTTAGGGACCGGTTAGTAGGGTGCCGTGCACAAGTCAGTTGGGACCCATTTTGCACGTGCGCACGTGCAGGGTGCCGCTTCCAGATCTCGAGAACGGCTGGGCCGATTGTGCCCAAATTTGGCACATCGCTAGAGACCGGTTAGTAGGGTGCCGTGCACAAGTCAGTTGGAGGTACCCCCTCGCAATTTCGCACGTGCAAGGCCCACTCTCTCGCTCGCTCCGTTAGTCGCCCCGAAAGGCGTTATACTGGTAGGAAGGGGAGAACGGGGTAATTTGGCCGGTGGTGTAAATTGGCCGCCCCCACCTGTACGATATCTGATAAAAGTGAATGACATAACTCTAGTCTCTATTCATTTGTTATGGGTAGAACTAACTCGAGGACAAATGTCAAAACCTTCCCCCTCATAGTTTTATTCAAATTAAATAAAACGCGAATTTAATTAGAAAATGGTAACTTTTACTTCCGTTTAAAAAGTTGTATAGCATGCAGTATTTGGGATATAAACGAATTCCGACATTATAGCGCCATTCTGCGGGGTGTTCAGCGGTTCCAAGAGCAATTTCATTTAGTTCCGTACAGCCATGACGACTTTATAGACAAAAATTCTAAGAATAGCAATGTGGGGTTATTTGGCCGGGACTAGCGGGGCAACTTGGCCGGTGCGCTCAGGGTCGCTTTGCTGGGACGGCCGAGTTGTCATGGTCAATTATACCATCAATGACATAATTCATGACCAACTTTGACTACCTTGCTGCCTTATTTCCTATTGGACAGCTGTAAGGGCGTGTGACGTCATCAAAGATAACCAAACATTTTTTGCTAATAACTTCTTACAGAAAAAAGATACAGCCGCGCAAATGGTCTAATTGTGTTCAGCTCGTCAAGGCGCATCGAATGATGTGCATGATGACCTTGAAATCAGGTGACCTTGAGGTCAAGCGGCTTGAGGTAGCGTGACCTGAAGTCAACCTTTGACCTTGACCTCTCGAGGTCAACACATATATGTTTGGATACGGACTGACAAGAGAAATACGATGCTACTTTTAGTTTTGACCTAGCTTGATTACTTTTAAGTTATTTGTAAAAAACTGTGATCGCATCTAGAGCCGCTATTTTGACTATTTTCGACCCCTGTGACCGCTGAGTCAACCTCCGAAATGCGTCAAATGCGTCGTAGGACACACGTCATTGCTGAATGTGAAGCTGACTCGCCACTAACAAAAAAAAAAAAAAAAATACCGGTCTCAAACTAACACCGGCCAAATTGCCCCACACCCCCGGCCAAATAACCCTGCTAGTGGGGCAATTTGGCCGCCTTGCAGACCTTTGTAACACGTCACAATTTCAATATAAGTAGTAACTCTATCATTTCAAGATTACTGTCCAGTAAAGTAAAATGATTGTAACACCTGCCAGCGTTGAGAAAATGCAGAAATGTGTTGTCAATTTTATGTTATATTGTTTTCTAAAAAAAGCGGCCAAATTACCCCACTCTCCCCTACCTAATGGTTCATCATTTCAAAAATACTTAAAATCTGATGATGCCTTGTTAACAACAGCTCATTCTATACTCTATAGACCTGTTTTAACCTTCCAGGCAGTGTGTGTGTGTGTGGGGGGGGGGGGGGCATTTCTTGCTCCCCCTTTAGTTTTTATATACATATCTCTAGATTCGCTGCGCCGATTGTCACCAAACTTTCAGTACCCTCCCGGCCCCTGGGCATAACTTTTACACATTGTGACCAATTTTTTTCCAAAGGCTACAATAGGTTGGCCACTAACCACGTCATTTCTGTCATTTTCGACCAATGAAGCTTTTGCGGGATGACCTGTCAGGCCTATAGCTTTGATGATACAGAAAAATGTTCAAGACATAAAATGTGTAGAATTACCAGGGCAACTATACTGTTACCTCGAAATTTGGATAATTTTGGGATTTGCCCCCAAAAAATGAAAATAAAAATGATATGATAGCCCAAAACCTGATGGTGGGGTGCTTTCTTTATTGTATTTCGATAAGTGTCACAAATCAAAGTGTTTTGAAACTGTTTTTGATGTAACTGGCCATGGATAATTGATACTTTATCCGTTTTATCTAATATTTTATCTGTAAGAATCTTGATTTTGTCATCAAAATTGTGTTTCTTTAATGTAAAAACTGAACTTTTATTGTGGGACCTTTAACAAAGGCCTTTCACAGGCATTTTCCCTGAAATTTGATGTGAAATGTGTTGTGAAATCGAGTAAATTGGTAAGTTACTGAAAACCATCGATGGTACATTGTTCGGCAAACACATACTTCGCTATCTGAGGTCACTGATACCAGGTCAGGTCACAGAGGTCAGGTCACTGGGGGGTCACAATATGAAAGTGTCGTGTGATACATGTTTTATGGTCAATTTTACATGACAAATGCGATTATGTGGGTCTGGCAGCCTTTGGGGCCAGCTTAGGTCACGTTTTGGTGAAGGTCAGGTCAAGGTCAGGTCATTTTAGGTCAAATTTCAAAGTTGATATTTTTGCTTAAAATGGGTATCGATTCGATGCAGCTCGTCACGGGGAGTCCAATGGTGGTCTTTGTTTTGCCCTACGTGGTCTAGAATTGCCAAAAATTGAGTTTGAAAATTTGACGTCATCATTTTTGAACAGTTTTTTCGCTATAACTTGGCCAAAAAACGAGATATCGATCTGAAACTTGGTATGTAGATAGAAGACGGTAGGTACTATCACATATATTCCGTTTTTTTTCGAAACTCAAAAAACTTTTTGGATTTTTTGGCAAATATATCCAAAAAATAGCATTTTTTATTTTTGGGGTCAAAACTCAAAAATTTCAAAAATCCGAGATAGCAGTTTTGTAGCCCTGTCAATTCTACACCTTTTATGTCTTGGTCATTTTTCTGTATCTTCAAAGCTGTAGGCCTGACAGCTCTTCTCGCGATGGTCTTTTTTCGGTCGAAAATGGCAGAACATGACGTCATTCTGACGTCATTTGTGGCCAACCTATCATAGCCTCTGGAAAAATTTTTGGTCACAATGTGTAAAATTGATGTCCGGAGGGGTCCTGAAAGTTTGGTGGCGATATCTTTAGCCGTTTAGGAGATATCGACGGAAAAGGACAGGGGGGCCGTTTCGGCCCCCCCTCCTACGGGGCGCGGGTTAAGGATATCGGCTTATTGCGGTTTAAGTTGACCAGCTGTTATGCTTAATGATACATATCTCAAATTGTACCTCAGTTATTTTGGCATCAAAAACCAACTCCCAATTTGTATCACACCCCGAAAAATTAACAAGAGAAGTTATCCGACACACCTGCAAGGGGCGCATTTATGGACCCCCCCCCCCCCATCTCTCATGTAAAAGCGCCCTAACAACGGTTTGCCACCTAACTAAGTAGCCTATTCGAACGTGTCAGCCCATTGACCATTTATGCTGTGAATGCTAAGGTAATGGTAAGTTTACCGTAAAACGAGGTGTTAAAGGGACTATCCCACCTTCAAAAAAGTCCCGTTTAGGATTCGGAAATGTTACTCATGATATTGTGACGAATTCTGCAAGTTTTTACGCGTTTTCATCGTATACTTTTTGAGATATTGCGACTTTTATATTTCATCGTGACGTCATTTAGATCGGATATGTGACGTAATGAAGGATTTACTTCATGTCAGTGTGGGGGAAACTTGGCAGCAAATATAGGTATTTGCTCTCAAATATGACTCGGCTCATACAATAACAAAAGTGTCTCTGATTGGCTTATTCGTAAATCAAGTGATACTTCACTTGAACAGGCGTTCAAAAGGCAAATGACGTCATCAGATTACCGTTAATGGTTAAGAGATTGGGCCTTGCGCAGCGCTCATTTTCAAATGAAGGGAACGAATTTATTCAACACCACGAGGCCGCGGGGGTTGCAACCAAGATAGATAGTGGTTTCTGGACCTCGCCACAAACTTGGCTATCTCAACTCAAACCTAATGTAAAGGTGGGATAGTCCCTTTAAGGGACAGAGGGGTGCTAAGGGACAGTTGCGCGGGAAAAAACTTTGAGTCGTATTGAGTTCATAATTTGAGAAGATTAAATAAAAACTTGAGTGTGGTAGTTGACACTGGTCACTGTTTTGTTCTTAACTATAGGACAAAATGGCATGGTTTTTCATGCAAATGATTTGGTTCAAAATCGTTTTGAAAATCATGTTACATTTTCACGAAATTGAAACATATCCAAAACTCTGTGTGCACCACATAAACTACAGGGTGTAACGAAATTATCCGGACATCTTTCTTCGCGCTGTAATTAAGAAGCAAAACATTCTGATATTTTCCCTTTTGAATTATTGTATAGCCACCTTTCATAAGAGCGTAGGTACAATTTTTTTTTAGCATTCCAGCCACTGGATTTTCCAGCACAGTGGGTTTCATATATGTAGAGCAGCGCCTTACTAACCTGTGCCCACAGTTGGGCGGCGCTGGTGGCGGGTGTCCCCTCATTCATCTCATGATGGACAATAGTCCATAAGACGTCGATGGAATTGCATGGGAACTATTTCCAAGCCATAGCCCTTTAGCCCAGAAGAAAAATGGGTCCTCTCGGCATCACTTCTCATTCTGCTAGGGACTTGAAGGTGGTGCGCCGCCCCGCATGAAGACTGCGCGGCTTGAATCAGGCATCGGTACACGTTCAGAAACCGAGCCCTTCTGTGCCGTCTGGTTGAGCGACTCCAACCAACCAATCGCTAGCCAGGATGTTGCGCCGGTAATACTCGTCACTGATAGTGGTTTTCTGTATCGTCATGAACAGCTTGAATATTACACAGCAGCTGAACATGCTCTAGGTCTGGATTTTGGCCGGATGTCTGACGCCAGCGACGGCCGGCACGTTCGAGCTGCTGACAGCCCACACATGGCCGATTTGACGGCTCAACGGATATCGCAGCTCGAGCAGCTTCCCCTCCGACCAGGTCCCCTCATTCATGTCTTCCTTCGACCAGTGGACACGTCCTGGCCTGAGGCCAAAGGTGGTGGACTGGTTGTTTCCCGTCAATTTCATTGTCTTTTCCAGTTTGAAGGAGAGTAAAACCAAGCTAAAGGGCGGCCGGCGGGTAACGGTGAATCATGACGTGGGACCTCTTATTATCTGCCTCGGTAAGAATTCGAGTCAGTATGCGGATTAAATAGTGCCGTTTCCTTGTCGCTATCTTGCCAACTCTCCTCACCACTTGGCCAAGGGCGTCTTTTGCGATCGAGGCCGGGCTGCGTCTGCCACCAAGTCCCAGCTTATTACGCCTCAGGCAGATGTGCTACTGGCTGCTGCTGATGTCCAGCTGCTGACAGACCAGCTTCTGGCTCATGCCACCATACCACCAACACGTAGCCTTACTACGAAACGAGAGACTGTACTCCCTTCTCTTCACTGCCTTAAACGAAAACTATCCAATGAACCCGTCGGCGACTCGACTCTTACTCAGAGCAAGAGTCATTTCGCAAGGTCAGGTCACTGCTGAGTTGAGAGCAGGTACCAGAGGTATGCATTCATCCAATTTTCCAGCTTCTGACATTAAAAAGGAAACTGCGCGAGCAGATATGGCGAAAAAATAGATGTCCGGATAATTTCGTTACACCCTGTTGCAGAACTGTGCATGGATCCGAGAAAATGGATCCAGGATCTGATCCCACGGATCCGGATCTCGGATCCGTAGGGATCATAGATCCAGCTCTTAAATTTATCGAGATCCGGTGGGATCATAGATCCTAGCCTGCAGTTTGCTTCGAGATCCACTGATTTCATAGATCCATCACTCGGATCAATGCACATGTCTGCCCTGTTGTAGGTGTACAGTCGACTACAGAACGATGTTCCACTCCTCAGAAGCTATCAGATGACCGGAGCGCTAAGTTGTGCCGTTTATCACGCAATTCTACTGCCGCCAATCGACGGCTCCTCTTCGACCTGGCGGGCACCGACGACGAAACGTCCCCGGACGCGGAACCGGCCGGACCGGTCACCATTAGTGACGGCCAGCTCGAGCTCCTAGCGCGCCGGGTCGCTGTGTTACTGCGCCCCACCACGCCGGGTCGCCCAGCTCCGCCGCCACCTCCAGCGCCCGCTCCGTCCACGCCGGCCCCGGCGCCACCCGTCATGCCACCGGTGCCGCCGGCGCCTGGCCCAGCGCTGGTCTTCAACGAACAGTGGAAAGAATACCTCTCCGTACAACGTACAACGGTTGGTGAACGAGCACTACCAGACACGCGACAAGCAAGAAATACGCGTGCTCCTCCTCGCTATAGCCTCCGTGCCCCAAGACCCGGCGAACTTCCAGTTTCTACAGGACCGCCTCAAGCTATTCGTCATTGTGGGCCACCGGGGCTGGGCGACAGCTTTGACGGCTCTGCCGGACCTGGAGCTGATGCAACTGGGGGTGGCTCTGCCCCCTCCAGCTCCAATTGTTCAGGTCCAGCAGCCGGCGCCGCCCACAGTGCAATATGCCCCGGCAGCTGCTCAACCTGGCCGCAAACGCAGCCGGCGCCGCCCGGCGGCGGCCACCGCGACCAGTGAGAATTAATAGCGTGATGGGGCGGTGGCATGCGGTGGTCACCTGGCCGGCCACGGTCTTACCGGCCGCAATTCGTGACCCAGGCGCACCGCAGCCACGCCCCGGGCCGGCAAGTACTCCCCCACCGAGGGTTGAGGAACGCCGGCCCCAACACTTGCTGCAGCACATGGTGTCGCGCTGGCAGGCCTTAGGAATCCCGGCGGCCGGCCCTGGGCCAGCCGGGGTTCCCCCTCCCACGCCGCCAGCACTGGCCGTAGAGCCTCCGGCCATCGCACCACACCAGCTGCCCGCCGACATTGACTTGAATGAAACAATCGAGTCCTTCGGCGATCTCTCCTCCGTCGGAACCGTTTCTCACATCGGCTCCCTGCCGGATCTCACCGACCTCCTGACGGTCCAGGATGCTGCCACCGAGGCCCCCGAGGGGGAGCCCCTCCCAGTCCTCTCAGACGTGGAGTCCGAGCTGGATCGGGCGGTGGAACCCCCAACGCGGACAGCGCCCCCTCGGCCGAATCGTCGGACTCAGAAGATGATCGTCCGCGGCCCGTCGTCACGGTGGACCTGACTGCCCTGCAGACCCCTCCGCCGGCGCCGCGTTTCATCGACCATTTTCGGAGACTGACCTCGGCTGACATACAGCAGATGGCAGCCGCCGCCGCCGCCATTGCTGCACTGCCCAGGCAGAAAATCAGGAACCGCCACCAGTGGTCGCCTCCGGCCCTCCAGAGCAAGAGGAAGAGGCCGACGAAGCCGCCCAAAACGACGAAGAGGAAGACGAATCTCCGCTCTCCTTCGTCGGCGGAACACGATCAACAAGTGCCTCGCCACAACACCGGATTGACGTCGGGGAAAGACCGTCCCTGTCTCCGGACATCACAGACGACCACCGCGTGCGATCAATAATCACCAGCGGCGCCCGAACTTTCGTACCGCTGGACGCCCGCGGTCATTTTGAAGTGACACCGGTGACACCTGTGACAGAAAATACGTATCATTTCTGCGCTGACGACACATGGACATTTGCGGCCGGGCCGGCCAAAATCGTCCTACCGGGTGTTTGCGCTCGCGAAAGACAGTGAACGTGCGCGAATCATCTACGACCTAAGCGCCTTGACCCCACGCCTGACGCCGCCGCCGTGTTTTCTGCCCCGCGCCATCGATCTCCTCCAAACGGACGAGCCAGCTTACGCCATCAAGATTGATTTGGGCCATATCCCGATTCATCCTGGCCTGCAACAATACATGGGAGTACGATTGGCCGACGGTCGACAATTCACATGGACAGTGCTGCCAATGGGATTGGCATCGGCACCAGCGCTCATGCAAGCAGTCATGGGCGCGGTGGTGCGCTACATCGAACGGCACCACCCCGGCGTCAGGGGAAAGGTCTACTTTGGACGACTTCCTCTTCCTCTCCGAGGACCCCACGCGGCTCAGGAACATCCCTGATGTGTTCAGAGCACTCGGCCTGCACATCAACATGACCAAGTCACAGCTCACGCCGGTACAGCAAGTTCAGTATCTCGGGCTGCAGGTCAACCTCGCGGACCGGACCATTCACGTCCCCGAAGCCCTCCAGCGGCGCGTACTACGCACCGTGGCCAAGATCACAACGCTAACCAGGCACCAAGCGGAACAACTCGGAGGCTTGAGGCTACATCAATTTCCTGCGGCCCATCGCCCGGCTTCCGCTACAGCTGGTGATAGCGGTCCTCAACCGAGCACCAGAGCTCACCACCTGGGTTCGTGACGGACTATGGTCCCACCCATGGATGTTCACATCACAGGACTACAGCAACTGGTTTCGTCAAGGCAACCGGCACGTCGCCGTTGATGCTACACCTCACCAACTCGGCTTTGCAGACGCAGGCGCCCAGATCGCGGTGCCGCTCCCGCAACCTACGCCGATATACATCGCTGAGTACCTCGCGGCACTCTTGGCCGCCGTGCACGCACCAGAGGGGACGACCATACTCACCGACAACAAGTCAGTGCTGCACAACATACACAAGGGCAGATGCCCCCACAGCTGGCTACCGCTCATCTCCCGGTACTTCCAAGACAGGAAGGTCAGCTTCCGATACGTGCAATCGGAAAACAACCCCGCGGACGCCCCAAGTCGGTGGCCGACCCGCCGGATGTTAGCAATCATGTACTAAGTGTCACAATACGAGCTGTAATGTGTCATATTACGTTTCCTGTTTGCCCTCGCGGTTTTGCAATGTTGGCTCCGCCACGGCATTTTCTCGGGGTTTTGTGACGCCACGTTTTGTGACGCCACGTTTTGTGACGCCACGGGTGACGTCAGACGACGCGAGCCAATCGGGGGCCGGGGGCCTAACCGGCGGGAAGCCCTAAGGAAGCCCAACGGCCCCAACGGTCGCCAGTCGGCTCTGTGCGCGCGTACGGTGAGCACCCGACGAGGTTGTGTCTCACGCTGTGCTGAGTGTCACAAAACCGCTCGGGAAACATGTACAATAAACATGTATAATAAACATGCACAGAAAGAGAAGTAAAAAACAAATGCTGCCGCCAATGCGTGTCGATTGTGAGCACTGGGACTGGGGACAAAGCTATAATTTGTGAACTCAGCCCATGAGATGCGCAACAGCCTACCACTCCAGGCAAATAATTGCATGTGAAAAGTGGAACATCATTCTGTAGTCCACTTAACAGGGAAAATGAATGCATAGGTGTATTGTCACATGTATTGCACGTTTCCTGAAAAAAACTTATACAAATCCACGCATTCATTCATCATCCTCTTCCTCTTTTCCCGACACATGCATATTTTGAGGTAGATGTGGGGTGCTAAGGGACAGGGAAGAAAATATAAAAATAATACCCAAATATAATTTCATAAAGTTTTCCTTCAGTAGGCATGGAAAACACCAAATTCCACATAAAATGCTGGCAAGTTCATGCTTTTATCTCTAACACATCTCAAGTTATATAACAAAACACCTCAAAACTCCCTCAGCACTCTCTTTTACAATGATGGGTTAATGGAGACTGATGTAGTGATGTCATCATGAAAAGGCCAAAACAAAGAGGGCAACATGATAACAAGTGACTAGCTTCAAAATGGGTTTTTGTTGATGACAGAAGGGTACTTTTTGGTTCTGTTTGCCTTATATTTAGCACATTTTCCAGAAGCGTAAACTGCATTAATTGTAATTGGCTAAAAGGCCATTAGTGGTGAATGAACCTGACTTGTTTTGTGATAGAATATGCAAAACATTTCAGTAAATAAATTGTGTGCCCTTTCACACCCCAATTGTGGGCATTTGATGACCATTTCTTGGAATAATATAGGTGTCCCTTAACACCCCACATTGGGGTGCTAAGGGACAGTGATGAAAAATAATAAATAAGATGCAGGTATATATTTTTAAAACTTTAATGTAACAGGCATGTAAAGCATCAAATTCCACACAAAAATGCTGGCAATTTGATGCTTCTATCTCCAACCCTGCTTGAGTTGTATAACAAAACATCTCAAAACTGTCCCTTAACATCCTGTTTTATGGTAGTACTAAAAGTGTCCAATGAACCAACCACCAGATGCTGTTTCTCTGGGTTGAAGAATAGGGCACAAAAAGGACGACGGTGAAAACAGGGCGCCTGGGGCGATTTGATCAAGGTTCGTGAAATTTACACGTGACGTTTGGCATATAGAAGGCCCTTGGAGCGGGAGAAGTTCCAAATGTCACGTGACTAATATGCCCTCCGGCGCCCTGTTTTCACCGGCGTCCCACAAAAAGGGTGGGAGCAATTACAAATTGAACACATTTTTCATGACTTTGAAATATGGCTGTGACAGCGAAGTCACAGTAGTGATAAGCTTTCAAAACTGCCATTAAATGATTACACAAACAATTACCAATGATAATAAGTTAAAGGTAGTGTGCCAGCTTTCCTGGACCGTATGGAGTTAATGGCCCAGATAAGGAGAACCGGATTTTTAGAACTTATCCATACCTTCAAAACTCATGGAAACGTCTTATATTCTTCAAATTTTGAGTACCCCAGTGCGAAATTCGCCCCGACGGGTTGTCGGTCATACCCCAACCACATTTCACACCACTATGAACAATAAATGCACACACTGAAATCGCTATTACCGATATGCTCATCCAATCAAGTTTCGATAAACCCGTTCATCATCATCTCCTGCGGTTTCGAACACGCCTGTTAGGTGGTGCGGTAGACCGCGCCCAAAGCCAGGGCCCCGGTAACGTGAGGTAGCCGAGTCGGGGCAGCGTGCGCTGACCCAAGCCGGGGCCGCGCGTCCTCCCGGTGTCATGTGATAGCCCGGGGCTGCCCGCGGGGATGCGGTAGACCGCGCTCAAAGCTGCGGCCCCGGCTTGGGTCAGCGCACGCTGCCCCGACTCGGCTACCTCACGTTACCGGGGCCCTGGCTTTGGGCGCGGCTTCTGCTCATACTTTGTGGTGCGGTGGTGGTGCGTCGGGCCGCGCGCTCTGACTTCGGCCAAGAAAATGCGTCAGCTGATCATTGTCATTTCTGCCACTTGCGTGTGGTGAAATGGGGTCATAACTTAAAAGACGGCTTTTTCATATCAATTATTTTACATAAAATCATATTTCAAACCATAAATAATGTTCGACAGCCAAATAAAAGAAACAATACCAATACAGGCTTACAGTTTAAGGCTCGACATTGTGTTGTCTACGATTAGACAGCTGATAACTCATTCCCGTACGTCGTAACTCTATAATGACCTTTGCTTATTGTCACATGTGCGCTGCATTCGCGATTGTTGCCGACGCCTGTTTGCAGGTCAGCCCACTACAGTTGTTATACATATCAAAAAACCGATTAACTTTTAGGCGAAAAAGGCACTATTCCAGGCCCATTTTTGATTTTCTTTGCGATATTAGGTAAAAACAGAAGCTTCTTATCCTAGGAAAAATAAAATGGGAAATCTTTCAAAGGTGGCACACTACCTTTAAATCACTCATGACACTAGCAAAGGCAAAATAGATTGTTTCGCATAAGAAAATAGAGAAAATCACAAAAAATGGTCTGCTAGAAAGCTGAGACACCTCACCTGCCCCCGTGGACCGGAAGAATAGGTAGCGAGTTATTGGTATTTGGTGGTGAAGTATATGCACACATTCAAGTATTCATTCGAATCAATTTTTGGGCAGGAGGATGGTGTGGTGCATTTAGGAACAGCGCGCAATATGACTTCACTCCCCTACAATCACAAAAAAGTAGGTACCTACCTAAGTGAAGTAATGCCAATGGTAGCCGGTACACTGAGATAGACCAGATAGACGAACACAAAAATAAAACTACGTGGCACTTACCTTTGATACTGATACCTACTCCAGGAAACGCCAATTACTGTCACACGAAATAAACATCAATATCAATATAAAATATTTTTAAAAATACGTTGTTGTTGTTGTTTTGGTTTAGGGCGCGTAGCAGCTTGGCTCTTGCGTCCAACTTTTTTTTTAAATACCTTCAACGCACTTCTGCGTCTGCGCCATTATTACAAAAAGTATGGCAGACATTTATAGAGGATTATTCAAACTCTTGTTCCGCGAGCAGTATTTGCGCGCTAGCGGAAAATCGACCAATCACCGCTCGAATCTCGGCCTCCCTCCCCCACGGACGTATAAATAAACTGGACTGACGATCCCAATGGACCTCCTATGGAAGATAGTGAAGCCGACAAGGCGCCATTTTACGTTGCCAAAAAGCCGTGCTGTGAAAGGTCATCGAGCCAATACAATTGGAATTGCGTCTAAACGGATGATCGGAGCCCTGATCGGCGGCCGGCTAGTACTCTTGCCCGCGCTCACATACGTGCACGTTACCCCGGCAACGGGCTATTGACCAATGAGAAGCGAGAAAAGTGTTACGTCACTGCGATTTTTCATATACCTGTGCCCCCCGGACGTGACGTAGTGTGCTCGCGCGCGTGCAGGGTCTCTGCGATCGAAAAAGAGCGCTAGCAGCGCGCCACTCGACGCCGCAATTGTCAAAAGCGGCGTGTTAGTATGCTTTATTATGAATGATGTGTGTAAAAGTGAGTTTTTATGTTGTTAATTTGGAGGAAATGGTTGGAATAAAATAAGTTATTTTTATTTCTATTGGTTGGATTTTTTATTCAAAAGATTTCGGTCTATAGCATTGATATTTACTGAAAATACCTTCGTTTGAATTAATTGCAGATATTTGGCAACTGAAGTGTTAGGTAAGCATAAATAATACGTGAAAAGGTAAGAGACACCCTGATTATCATTTGAGAAACGAAAATATATGAATTTCCCTTATAAGACTCGCTCAATATGCTACTCCGCGGTTTATGCCCCGAGGGTGTCCGACGGTTCCCGTTAGTTTGTCGTTGGCGCCGGCTCGCCCGCGAGCCGACGTTATCGCCCGTGACGTCGGCTCGCGGAATGCGTCATACCCTGCACACAAAATAGCCGGCTGCCGAACAGCGCTCGGATCGAGATGCTGGTGGTACCGTTCGACGGGTAATGCTTTGAGGCAGGTGATGATGCATGTCACAGGTCATTCGGTGTCACGTGGCGCGTGCCAAGTGCCGACAAAGTCAGGAAGAGCAAAAACCTTTAAGCGACGCTCCCAATTAAACGGTGGGCGGCACAGGTGCCAAATTCACAGGTCACATGTCCCGGTGTTTGACCATTAACATATGGTATGATCGGCAGCAGGGGGTGCGGAATGCACGCGCCAGGGGCGAAAAACATGTTTTGAGGAGGCATCCTCCGATTCCGGAAAACCTTGACCTAGGCACACCAAATTTGGCACACTGACACGACTGGACGAGCGCTTTAAGGCGCTGTACAAATAGATGTGCTGGGGTACACGGTGCACGTGCTGTGCACGTGCAAACCTTTTGACGTTGCACTCTGCGTCACATATACGGCAGAGCGGGTAGCGCTAGCAAGCTCAAAGTGCCAAATTTACACAGGCCATCCAGAATGCATTCCCGCATAGTTATTGAGCATATCCATCTCCTGGTGGACCCCGAAGGTGCGCTCTGCACGTGCAAAAAATTGTCCGCGCCGGGCGGTGGGGATGCCTGGACACCCCATGTGGATTTATGTAAATATCTCGAAAACGGCGTTGTGTAGCACCGCCGTTTTTGGCACACCTTTTCGTACATCTTTTTCACACATGCTGCGTAACTTTCAGACTTAGGTCACTCAAGGTTAGGTCATCAGGTTACGTTAATTCGGGCTTCAAAACTTTTAGCTACCCAGCAACGCAAATTTACGCTACCATCGCCCGGTAGCGCAGCATAGGCATCTTTGTTTCACGTTGTTTGCGCCTGTAGTGATACTGTACCGCAATAACCATTATCTTCATCTTTCACCCATAGATGGCAGTAGCAGAGCGCCTGCATCTATGCTGTGCCGCAGTGCTTTTACAATACGAACTGAGCATTGAGCAAGCGCGGTGTAATACGATTATGTGGTGGCCTGGACGGTGACCGCGGCCAAGAAATGGTTCTAACTTGACTGAGTAGCGGTAACTCAGCATCTGATATTAAGTTATTATTACGAGACCATGTTTGGCCGGAATCGCGATTCGGCTTATGTCGGCGCGCACTAGCCGCGCGTTTGCTGTCTTTTCGTGGTTTCAAGCGTTCAAACATGTGATATAATGTTGGTCACATGCAATATGGTGGGTGTCAAGGTCACGTGAAAATTAGGTCAAGGTCACTGACCTTTAATGACCTTGGTTCACCTTTTCCAGTTTTACATGTTCATAGGACAATTTTTGGAGCTGATTTCGAATTTAGCATTCAGTTTAACATTTAAGAAGTTATAGTTTTAGAGCCTTCGATCGTAACATGTTACGACGCCATCAGTGGTGGTTGACACCTACTATGGATAAGCGGCAGGACACCTACTGGTTGACCTGACCTGACCTGACCCGACCTGGCCTAAATGCATGAAAACATCAGCTGTGATCAAAACAAACATAACATTCCTGATAAATGACCCGTAGAACTCGCAACAAACTCAATTTACGAAGTTGAACTAAACATATCAAAAGTGTTTTCAGCGCTCTTGCATGTCTCTACCAAAGGTTACTGTCAAAATGTTGTGGAGGGCTATCATGACCTGAAATAACCCCAGGACATAAGTAGAAGTCACAGGTGCAATTTCCCGATAAAATTTGTCACGTTTCCCTGCTACCCGTGTCCCGTTATTTGAGTGCATTGTTTAGTATGTTTATATGAGTTTCGTGCAACAGAAAGAAGCGCAGTTTAATTGTCTCCCATTGACTTACCTATCAGGTCGCAAAATCAACAGAACCCTAGGTCAGTGACAGTGAAATTCCGAGGTAGAGGTACTTTACGTTTTATGGTGCTCTTAGTAATCGCTGCCAACGTTTTAGACCGATTGTTCAGTCTGTGTAGCTATGACGGGCACTATAACATTTCCTAAGGTAAGGTCACTTGGACGTAACCTGATGACCTAACCTTGAGTGACCTAAGTCTGAAAGTTACGCAGCATGTGTGAAAAAGATGTACGAAAAGGTGTGCCAAAAACGGCGGTGCTACACAACGCCGTTTTCGAGATATTTACATAAATCCACATGGGGTGTCCAGGCATCCCCACCGCCCGGCGCGGACAATTTTTTGCACGTGCAGAGCGCACCTTCGGGGTCCACCAGGAGATGGATATGCTCAATAACTATGCGGGAATGCATTCTGGATGGCCTGTGTAAATTTGGCACTTTGAGCTTGCTAGCACTACCCGCTCTGCCGTATATGTGACACAGAGTGCAACGTCGAAAGGTTTGCACGTGCACAGCACGTGCACCGTGAACCCCAGCACATCTATTTGTACAGCGCCTTAAAGCGCTCGTCCAGTCGTGTCAGTGTGCCAAACTTGGTGTGCCTAGGTCAAGGTTTTCCGGAATCGGAGGATGCCTCCTCAAAACATGTTTTTCGCCCCTGGCGCGTGCATTCCGCACCCCCTGCTGCCGAGCATACCATATGTTAATGGTCGAACACCGGGACATGTGACCTGTGAATTTGGCACCTGTGCCGCCCACTGTTTAATTTGGAGCGTCGCTTAAAGGTTTTTGCCCTTCATGACTTTGTCGGCACGTGGCACGCGCCACGTGACACCGAACGACCTGTGACATGCATCATCACCTGCCTCGAAGCATTGCCCGTCGAATGGTACCACCAGCATCTCGATCCGATCATCCGTTTAGACGCAATTCCAATTGTAATGGCTCGATGACCTTTCAGAGCACGGGTTTTTGGCAACGTAAGATGGCGCCTTGTCGGCTTCACCTGAATGGAGGTGGTTGCGGGTCCAGTTTATTTATACGTCCGTGCCCTCCCCACAGCAGCATATTTTGGGACGTCTGTCAATCCAGCAGCAACAAATATCAGCCTCACAGCAGCATATTTCGGGGTGTTTCAATTTGCCTCAAAATTGGTATATAGGGCCTCTTCGATGCACTGATTCCGAAAATGTACCTCTTTGGGGTGGTATTTTGCACCGTTAACGAGTTAACGACCAATTAACATTTTAACGGAAAACGGCGGGGTCTTTCGATTTGGCTACAAATCGGTGTACAGGGCCTCCTCGATGCGCCGATTCCGAAAATGTACCTCTTTGGGGTGGTATTTTGCACCGTTAACGAGTTAACCCTATTAGTGGCAGGGGGGTTGTTTTTATCCACCCCTCAGGTTTTTCGGGAATATCTCCAAAACCGCTGAAGCTACGATGCTGAAATTTTCTGACTTTTCCTAAAACTAAATTGGGCACATTCCCTGAAAATTTCAAGTTCATAACTTTACCAGGGGCGGCTCCAGAGCACTGGGAATTGGGGGTCCTATTCGTGAAGCGAGTCATTTGGGCGAAGATCACGATGCTGCACCAGTTTTACGAACAGTGAATGAAAGGTATCATGTGATAACATATACAAAGTTATTGTGCATCCTCTTTTGACACGTTTTTGCTATAATAGGCGGATCCAGGCGTCCAAAAAGGGGGGTTATTTTTTACCTCCCAACATAGGTGCCCTGACACCGCCTATGCATGACCAATACAATTTTAGTCGTTCTCTCATAAGAAAATTGTAACATAACAAGACCATTGCCACCCTTTTTAGAAACAGTACCAACAAAAACCTTATTTACTATACTTTTTGTGTACCCCCAATCTCAATGATCTGTATCCGCCTATGATTTTTGAAAATGCATATTTTTAGGATCCATGTGAATTCCTGGTTCATTCTCTATCGATCGGCAAAAGTTACGTTAAGATTGGTTCAGAAACCTGGCCGTGATAAACAGTCTAAAATGTATCTGCAATTTGCCCGTTTTTACCCCCCTCTACCCCCTATTATTTTTTAATTTTATTTTTTTTAGAAATGTAGATCTCGTTGAGCCAAATTGAATGCCGTTTGAATTTTGAAAATCGGCCGGTTAGATCTCGAGATATCAAGGGGGGGTCGTAAACAGCCCCCCCCCCTGCCACTAATATGGGGTAGCCAGGAGCCTGCCACTAATAGGGTTAACGGCTAAATAACATCTAAACGGGAAACGGCGGGGTCTTTCGATTTGGATGAAAATCGGTATACAGGGCCTCCTCGATGCGCTGATTCGGAAAATGTGCCTCTTTGGGGTGGTATTTTGCACCGTTAACGAGTTAACGACCCGTTAACATTTCAGCGGCATATTTCGGGGTCTTTCGATTTCGCTGAAAATCGGTTTACAGGGCCTCCTCGATGCGCTGATTCCGAAAACGTGCCACTTTGAGGTTGTATTTTGCACCGTTAACGAGTTAACGGCTAACATTTTAACAGGAAAGGCCGGGGTCTTTCGATTTAGCATAAAATCGGTGTACAGGGCCTGCTCGATGCGCTGATTCCGAAAATGTACCTCTTTGGGGTGGTATTTTGCACCGTTAACGAGTTAACGACCAATTAACAGTTTAACGGGAAACGGCGGGGTCTTTCGATTTGGCTGAAAATCAGCATACATGGCCTCCTTGATGCGCTGATTCCGAAAATGTACCTCATTAGGGTGGTATTTTGCACCGTTAACGAGTTAACGGCCAATAAACATTTTAACGGGAAACAGCGGGGTCTTTCGATTTGGCCGAAAATCGGTGTACAGGGCTTCCTCGACGCGCTGATTCCGAAAACGTACCTACCTCTTTGGGGTGGTATTTTGCACCATTAACGAGTTAACTGCTAATTAAAGGGACCCTCCCACCTTAAAGGGACCCTCCCACCTTAACATTAGTTTTGAGTTGAGATAGCCAAGTTTGCGGCCAGGCTCAGAAACCACCATTTATCCTGGTCGCAACCCCCGCAGCTTTATGGTGTTCTAGAAATTTCTTCCCTTTACTTGCAGGGTGGGACCAGCGTGGTCCCTATCTCTTAACCATTACGGGAATCTGATGACGTCATCAGGCTTTCGAACGTCCGTTAAATGTTTGACTAAAACGTTTTGTAGCACGCGGTGGTATATGCTGCATTGCGCGCAACAAATGCCGCACTTTTAAATAAAGTCGCTAGGAACAGCGGAGATCCCAAAAAGTAAACAAAAGTAAAAGTCTAATATCTTGAAAACCGGTGAATATTTTTCCGTGAAATTTGGTAGATATTCGTTTTCGCTCTTTCTGAACCGAGCGACATCACTTTCATGCCAATTCATAAACTTTTTTTAAGGTGGGAGGGTCCCTTTAACATTAGATTTGAGTTGAGATAGCCAAAATGGGGTCCCTGGCTCACAATTACCGGTTTCGGCACTCACAACATCGAGAAATGCCTTAAATCGGAAATATTGAATTTCAAAATTGCAGCATTTTGATTCAGAGGGGCTAATGCATAGGAATACCCCTCTGAATGTGTGACGTCAGCGCAGATATCTAACGATTTTTAAATGTTTGACTAAAACGTTTTGTAGCACGCGGTGGTATATGCTGCTTTGCGCGCAACAAGTGCCGCACTTTCAGCTGCCAAACTATTGCTTCCAGATAAAGTTGCTAGGAACAGCGGAGATCCCAAAAAGTAAACAAAAGTAAAAGTCTAATATCTTGAAAACCGGTGAATATTTTTCGGTGAAATTTGGTAGATATTCGTTTTCGCTCTTTCTGAACCGAACGACATCACTTTCATGCCAATTCATAAACTTTTTTGAAGGTGGGAGGGTCCCTGTAACATTTTAACGGGAAAGGGCGGGTTCTTTCGATTTAGGTAATAATCGGTGTACAGGGCCTGCTCGATGCGCTGATTCCGAAAATGTACCTCTTTGGGGTGGTATTTTGCACCGTTTACGAGTTAACGACCAATTAACATTTTAACTGGAAACGACGGGGTCTTTCAATTTGAATGAAAATCGGTATATAGGGCCTCCTCGATGCGCTGATTCCGAAATTGTGCCTCTTTGGGGTGTTTTTTTGCACCGTTAACGAGTTAACGACCCGTTAATATTTGAGCAGCATATTTCGGGTCTTTCGATTTCGCTGAAAATCGGTTTACGGGGCCTCCTCGTTGCGCTGATTACGAAAAAGTGCCTTTTTGGGGTGGTATTTTGCACCGTTAACGAGTTAACGGCTAATTAACGTTTAACGGGAAACGGCGGGGTCTTCCGATTTGGCTGAAAATCGGTGTACAGGCCCTCATCAATGCGCTGATTCCGAAAATGTACCTCGTTGGGGTGGTATTTTGCACCGTTAACGAGTTAACGGCTATTTAACATTTTAACGGGAAACGGCGGGGTCTTACGATTTAGCTGAAAATCGGTGTACAGGGTCTGCTCGATGCGCTGATTCCGAAAATGTACCTCTTTGGGGTGGTATTTTGCACCTTTAACGAGCTAACGACCAATTAACATTTTAACGGGAAACGGAGGATTTGGCTGAAAATCGGTATATAGGGCTTCCTCGATGCGCTGATTCCGAAAAGGTACCACTTTGGGGTGGCATTTTGCACCGTTAACGAGTTAACGACCCGTTAATATTTCAGCAACATATACCCAGTAAACATGCCGACGTCGGCCCGACGTCGGCAAACATCGGGGTGACGTCGGCATCTCGGCATCGGCATGCCGACGTCGGCCCGACGTCGGTCCGACCTCGGCACGACGTCGGCTGGATGTCGGGTACGCCCGCATGTACCGACGTCCAGCCGAGGTCCAGCCGACGTCGGGCCGACGTCGGACCGAGATCAATTGCTGAGATCCAGCCGACGTCGGGCCGACATCGGCCGCTGTTTTGACCGTTAAAATAATATAAAATGCTTGTTTCATGTTTCATAAAGAGCTTCTGTATTCAAAATATCCTCAGGGAAGTCAAATCTTCCTCCACGCCGCAACCACCTGATCCGGACTTGACGGGAAACTTAATCCCATTTGGGATTGCCCGTAAGCCGAGCTCGCCCGTAGCCGGGTGCGGTGAGTGCTTGGGAGTTGGGCGCTGCGCCTATCCTTTACTCAGGCTCAGCCCCGGCAACTTACCAGGCAACTAGTTCATATAGAAAGGCCAGTCGGCAAGTGTCACTTTGCCAAAGTGCCACTTATCAAAGGGACACTTTTGGAAACGTTGGTGCAGGTGTGTAAGGGTGGCTATATGAATCCATTTGTGGGGTCGCCCTTTCCAATAAGTGTCATGTAACAGCAATGGGACTCTATATGAACTGGACCCAGGGTGCTGTTGTTGTTGTTGTTGTTGTTGTCGGTGTTCCCCTCAGGGCCGGCCGAGGCCGGCCTGTAGCCCCATGAGGGGCTCTTTGTGGCGGAGGTAGCCGGCGGCCAAGGCCGCCACCAGCTCGCCGTCCTTCAGCTGCTCTGGTCGAATGTGGATGTTGCCCGTCAGTCGCAGGCGGGCGCCGGCCAGGCACGGGCACCTGAGCAGCACATGCTCCGGGGTGTCGGCGCCCTCTCTGCACACGATGCAGTGGGCTGCGGGGCACGCCTTGAGGTTGCACTGCTGGCAGGTCGGGATGGGGCGCCGCCCGATACGGTGCAGATACTGCTCCGAGCGGCCCCAGTGCCCGGCCCGCAGCTGGTGAACGTTGACGGCGGCATCCCGGTCGAGGTTGTTGAGCGGGGACGGCATACGGTCCCGCATGATGTCCTTGAAGAAGCTGGACGGCCATTCCTGCCGCCAGCGGTGGGAGGCGCAGCGTGCGACGGCCTTCGTTAGCGTCCTCACGTCTGTTGCTGCTGCCTCCTGGGGTAGGCCGAAGGCCTCCTTGGCCAGCTCATCGGCCCTCTCATTATCCCGCAGGCCGCAGTGCGCCGGGACCCACTGGAGGCGGATCGGTGACCCTCGGCGGGAGAGAGCGAGTAGGTCCTCCCAGATGGAGATCCCTAGATGAGTCGTCTGGGCGGAGGCGCCGCTCTCCAGCAACCTCAGGGCGGCCTGGGAGTCGGTGCAGATGACTATTGGGTCGTCTGCGATGTCGGCGTCGGCGTCTCGGATGGCGTTCAGGGCTGCCTTCAGGGCACACAGCTCTGCCCGCGTGCTGGAGCAGAGCTGGCCCGCTGGGACTTGGACCTCCCGAGTCTCTCCCGACGGGAGGGTGATGGTGGCACCGCCCCCGCCCTGGGAGACACCTCTCTCCGCCGAGCCGTCCGACCATAGCCAGGTGGCGCGGGGCGGCAGATGTTCCAGTGTAGCCTCTGCCGCTCCCCTCCGTATGTGCGCAGGGGCCGCTCTCTGGCCGCCGGGGCCGACGTCCAGGCAGAAAGTCACAGCTTCTTCATGGTGGTCCCACGGTGGGATGGTCTTTGTAGGGCGTCCTTCATCTTTGACGTCGACCGCGCCTGTGGACCAAGCCAGGGCGCGGTGGCCGACCTCACGCCATCCGGTGGTCGTCCTCAGGCGGGGCGCGACGTGCATCTCTCCGACGGCACGGAGCGGATCGTCGCCGGGCAGCGAAGCGGCCTGGCCCACCATGCGGGCGGCCAGCGCCGGGCATCGCACTCGCGCCGGCGGGATGCCGGCCTCGGCCATCAGCGGCGCGGCCGGGGTCGAGGCCGTGCAGCCAGTGACCGCACGGGCCGCCGCTCGCAGCTCGCGTTCGATCAGCTCGACGTGAGCTTCAGACGCCGCCGGGAGCCACGCCGCTGCCGCGTACTCCAGGGCACTCCGGACGTAACCGTTGGCAACGGTCCGTAGTTGCGCCTCCTGGAGGCCCCAGCTGCGACCAGTTTCCTCAGCTGGGCCGTCCTGGGTTTCACTTTCCGGCGCAGGTTCTTGCAATGTTCCCCGAAGTGGAGGAGTCTGTCAAAGTGACTCCTAGGAGTCTCAGGTGCGGGGATCCTTTGACCGATGTTCCGGCCACCTTGATCAGGAAGTCCTTGGCGTCATGGGACCACTGGGAGAGGACCAGGGCCTGGGTCTTCTCCCCGGCGATCACCATCTTCCACCTGTTGGCCCACCTGACCATCGTGTCAGCTGCGATCTGGGCTCGTTCTCATCTGCGACCCAGGGTGCTCGCCAAGACCAATGTCTCCATCCTATCATCCTTCCGGCTCTGAAATGGTCTTGTCAGACCGAAAGGGCATAACCCAACAAAACAAACTGATTTCGACATCTGGCTGCGTGGTGTAGTGGTTAGCACACTAGCCTCGCGTTCAAATGACACGGTTTCGAATCCCGTCGCCGGCTGATGCTTTTGGCGCGCTGTCCCAGTAAACATGCCGACGTCGGCGACTGGGGGCTCGAATCCCACCGCCGGTTGATATTTTTGGCGCGTTGTCCCAGTAAATATGCCGACGTCGGCCCCGTCGGTCCAACGACAAACGATCTCGTCAACCTCGGCAAACGACCTCGGCCCGACGTCGGCTCGACGTCGGCTGGACGTCGGTACATGCGGGCGTACCCGACGTCCAGCCGATGTCGGGCCGAGGTTGAACCGACTTAGGGCCGACGTCGGGCCGAGCCTCGGCCCGACGTTGGGCCGTCGTCGGCATGTTTACTGGGTATCGATTTCAGCAGCATATTTCGGGGTCTTTCGATATACCACCCCAAAGAGGCACATCAAAGAGGCACATTTTCGGAATCAGCGCATCAAGGAGGCCCTGTAAACCGATTTTCAGCGAAATCGAAAGACCCCGAAATATGCTGCTGAAATGTTAACGGGTCGTTAACTCGTTAACGGTGCAAAATACCACCCCAAAGAGGCACATTTTCGGAATCAGCGCATCGAGGAGGCCCTGTATACCGATTTTCATCCAAATCGAAAGACCCCGTCGTTCCCCGTTAAAACGTTAATTGGTCCTTAACTCGTTAACGGTGCAAAATACCACCCCAAAGAGGTACATTTTCGGAATATGCGCATCGAGCAGGCCCTGTACACCGATTTTCAGCTAAATCGAAAGACCCCGGCCTTTCCCGTTAAAATGTTAATTAGCCGTTAACTCGTTAACGGTGCAAAATACCACCCTAAAGAGGCACGTTTGCGGAATCAGCGCATCGAGGAGGCCCTGTACACCGATTTTCAGCCAAATCGAAAGACCCCGCTGTTTCCCGTTAAAATGTTAATTGGCCGTTAACTCGTTAACGGTTCAAAATACCACCCCAAAGAGGCACGTTTTCGGAATAAGCGCATCGAGGAGGCCCTGCATACCGATTTTCAGCCAAATCAAAAGACCCCACCGTTTCCCGCTAAAACGTTAATTGGTCGTTAACTCGTTAACGGTGCAAAATACCACCCCAAAGAGGTACATTTTCGTAATCAGCGCATCGAGGAGGCCCTGTACACCGATTTTCAGCCAAATCGAAAGACCCCGCTGTTTCCCGTTAAAATGTTAATTGGCCGTTAACTCGTTAACGGTGCAAAATACCACCCCAAAGAGGTACATTTTCGGAATCAGCGCATCAAGGAGGCCCTGTATGCCGATTTTCAGCCAAATCGAAAGACCCCGCCGTTTCCCGCTAAAATGTTAATTGGTCGTTAACTCGTTAACGGTGCAAAATACCACCCCAAAGAGGTACATTTTCGGAATCAGCGCATCGAGGAGGCTCTATATACCAATTTTTAGGCAAATTGAAACACCCCGAAATATGCTGCTGTGAGGCTGATATTTGTTGTTGCTGAATTGACGAGACGTTATTTTGGGGGTGCGTCTAGCGGACAACACTATTCGACCGCCACCCTTGCAGCCATTCTATAACTCAGGAACTACTGGACCGATCGGAACGAACGAAACACCAGTCGAATCAAGGGGTACGAATTTATCAGCCGTTTCGAAGACCGTGACCCCAGGTGACCTCGGTGACCTCAAGAGGTCAACTTGGCATTGACGCCTATTGCACCCATTCTATAACTCAGGAACTACTGGGCCGATCGCGACGAAAAGACCACCAGTCGAATCAGCGTATGCGATTTCATCAGCCGATACGAATATGGTGACCTCAGGTGACCTCGGTGACCTTGGGAGGTCACATGACCGTTGTGGCCTACGACAGCCATTATATAACTCAGGAACTACTGGGCCGATCGCGACGAAAACACCACCAGTCGGTTCAGCGTATGCAATTTCATCAGCCGTTTTGAATATGGTGACCTCAGGTGACCTCGGTGACCTCAAAAGGTCAACTTTACGTTTTCGCCTATTGCAGCCATTCTATAGGTCAGGAACTACCGGGCCGATCGCGACGAAAAGACCACCAGTCGAATCAGCGTATGCAATTTCATCAGCCGTTTCGAATATGGTGACCTCAGGTGACCTCAGTGCCCTTGGGAGGTCACATGACCGTTGTGGCCTATTGCAGCCATTCTATAACTCAGGAACTACTGGGCCGATCGCGATGAAAAGACCACCAGTGGAATCAGCGTATGCGACTTCATCAGCCGTTTCGAATATGGTGACCTCAGGTGACCTCGGTGAGCTTGGAAGCCGGGAGGTCAAATGACCGTTGTGGCCTACAGCAGCCATTCTATAACTCAGGAACTACTGGGCCGATTGCGGCGAAAACACTACCAGTCGATTCAGTGTATGCGATTTCATCCGCCGTTTCGAATATGGTGACCTTAGGTGACCTCGGCGACCTCAAAAGGTTAACTTTACGTGTTCGCCTATTGCAGCCATTCTATGTATAACTCAGGAACTACTGGGCAAGAATTCCCGCGCGGTTCCACGACCGCGCTGTCGCGCCGCAGCCGCCGGCCCGCCCCCATCGCAGGGAGGCGGGGTAGCCTCGTCACAACGGTTCGGCGTGCGGATTGGTCGTCCGGGGCCGCAATGCGGCAGAATGCAGACACACGCGGGTTGCGGTTGCATCGTGATAGGGGACGAGACAAATGACAACGAATCAAAGTTCACTTCACAGGCGCGCCCTGTGCCACCCCCAGGCTGGAGGCAGCACAATGACTAACCCAGCACCGGAGCTGGGTAGCGACGTCACTGGCGCCGTCACAACAAATCGGCGCGCGAATTGGTCTGCACCGGCCGGCGGGAAGCCCCGTGTCGGCCGGCGACACACGTGGACGTGGTCATTGCATATCCTAAGGGACAAGGCAACGAATAAGACAGCCCAGGCGCACCACATGCTGAACGTGTTTATTTCATCACACTAAAAAGAGATACAGCTTGAATATCTAATTCAACTAACAACATCGACATTGGATGCGAAACTTAGGAGGTATGTACTATGTATCTAGATATTTATCACCACGAACCGCAAAGACTTCAAAAAGCTACGTTTTCAAAAGCACTAGTTTTCTTAAAAGGAGCTGCCATCGAGGTCATTTAAGCACATGCACCTTTGACATACCAAGATATCAAATAAATCAATGACATTCGAAGACAGTTGGTGTAAGCACAGATAAAAAGACAACCTTACGACAGACACGCTGGAGTGCTGAATGGTTAACAGGCTATCGTTCGGAAATGGTCAAGTTATCCATAAAATATTTGTTCTGGCTAGTTACCAAATATGCTATAAATTATGAAAATGAAAACTATTTGAAAATGCTTAATTAGCAGGTACCGTAAACGGGGGTGACTTTGCCTTGCGGGGTGACTTTGCCATGCTTCTCGAAAAAGCCTTTAGGTAGATCTCCAGTGATATTTTACGAAGAATGTAATACTGTTTTATGCACGCATGAAAGATAATTGATGGGCCTTCCAATATAACCAACACTGAGAGATAACTTACCACTAAATGCCTAATTGGACTCCACTTTATTGGAGTCATTGAAATGGTCAAATTTGAAGAGGTCAGAACTTCTTATTATCTAATCATGTTTCAGACGAACTGCGATGCTGAAACTTGGTATGATTGATCATGACAATACTGTTTAGTTAGCATATCCAACAAAACTGGCATTTGTCCCTTCATTTAGCTAAAATTTTTGGTGGAGATTTTTCCAAGTGAATCACAGACAACATGGGGTGACTTTGCCACCATGTTATCAATGCAAAAATGAAATACTTATCCAATGCAATTCAAAATAATATTTTAAGGTAGCAGCATTTTGATCTCCAAATTGGTTTTTAGAAAGTAAAAGCTTATATATTGAAAATTAACACAGGAATGCACAGTGGTAGTATAGAAAAGCAAAAATTACCAAAATAAAAAAATGGATGAAGCTGGGCCCATTTTTTCAGCACAGTCAAGATCGTCTACATTTCCTGAGTTGGCCAGTATGACTGGCTGAAGAAATATGTACCATTTTATAGATCAAAACACTGATAATAAGGTTGCCGGAAAGTTGCCGCAAGAACGTCCTCTTTCTGTTCCTCTGAATGCCGCTGGAAGAAAGCGGCAAGGTCCTAGAGTACCGATACAATCTGAACCATTTTTCAGTTTCTGTTTACCATAAAATCTCAATTATTTTCAACAAGTATAATGTATTATAAAAGTAATGTATCTCTCCTTTTTGTACATCATTTAAGAGCAAAAAACATCGAATTACTTTATATTTTTCCCATCAAACAATTAAGGATCGTTGCCCTTCCCCATACAACTGAAAAAAATGTTTGATAAATATTTGTTAGCGTTAAAAAACCATCATTTGGCATAGTGGCAAAGTCACCCCTTTTTCAGTTTAACTTTGCCACAACTCATTTTCTTTAAAAATTAACATTTTCAGGCAAGATATAAATTACGATTATAGCAAAAACCAAAGACCTAATCTTCATCCGTGTTTTGAACATAGAGTCATCCCAATGCGTTAACAAGTTTAAATAATACAAGCGTCTAAAGTTGAAAACATGGCAAAGTCACCCCCGTTTACGGTACCTACCTTATCAACGGCAGTGTGAGAATAATTCGATGTTTTAATGCGTTGGCATCAAGCAAGAGCAGAATCCATGACAGAAGAGGATTATCATCAGTCATCACATATTTCTACATAACATGGCGACGTTGTCTATAGACATTCAATTTCCCGTGCATTTCTGCAACAAATCTATGCTGACATATTGCACTTCACCTTTTCACCATAAAACGTTACTTCCATAGCTCCGAGCTCACTTCTTCGACACTATGGACCGGGCTATCAGTTCTCGCATAATCTCATTACTTCCTCCATAAATTGTTTGCACCTGGAACGATGAGAGGTGGATTAGACAATATAAATATAAAAACGACAACAACAATAATAACAGGTATTCGCTCAGTTATTTAGGAAAATAATATCAATGTAATGTTATGCAGTTATGCAGATGACAAATAATAACCAATTGCTCAATTGCCCGACCGGCAAATTCGCAAATGGTTAAGAAACATTTGGTATGCTAACCTTGGCGTCGACGTATGCTCTGCAGATAGGGTACTCCCACATATAGCCCCAGCCACCATGCAGCTGCACACCCTCGTAAGTGATGCGGTTCTGCAGGTCCGTGATCCAGTACTTGCACATGGAGGCCATGGCGCCGTCCAGCTTGCCCTGGTTGTGCAGCTCGATGCACTGATCGGTGAAGGCGCGGTTCACAACCAGCTCGGTCTTCATCGCCGCCAGACGGTGCTGAATCGTCTAATTTAAAAAACAGGCAATGCGTCAATCAAACAGTTTTTGTTCCATGCTGTAACTGGTTGAAAAACCTATTCGACAATGGTGAATAACTCAGGTAGCTCCAAGAAAAACATTTCAAACGGTTCACCTTAGTCTTACAAAAAAGAAAAAGTATCTTCAGAAAAAATGCGGCAAATCACCGACCTGCAGGTTGCTGAGTGTCTTGCCAAAGGCCTTCCTATTGAGAAGGTACTCGCGGGTCTCCTCAAAGGCCCATTCGCTCGCAGCCATAGAGCTGATGCCGAGGAGTAGACGCTCTTGCGGCAGCTCCTGCATCAGCTGGTAAAAGCCGCCGTTCTCCTTCCCCAGCAGGGCCGACTTGGGCAGGCGCACGTCCTCGAAGAACAGCTCGGCAGTGTCCTGCGCCTTCATGCCCATCTTGTTTAGCTTTTTGCCCTTGCGGAAGCCGGGCATGCCCTCCTCCACGAGGAAGAGGCTGATGCCGTGAGCGGGCGACTTGGCCGAGGGGTTGGTGATGGCCACCACGATCACCACGTCGCACATGTAGCCGTTGGTGATGAATACCTTGCTGCCGTTCAGGATGTAGTCGTCGCCGTCCTTCACTGCCGTTGTGCGAATTCCTTGAAGGTCACTGTTAAAAGACAACAATGCTAAGTTATACCACAAATGTGATGAAATAATTGGCATTGAGATAAGTGACAACACATTTAGATATCCCTTGACAACAAAGTTCTTTTTAACATAACGCTCTGTGTCTGGCCTTCACCAACAGTCGCCGTAACCAAACAGATCTCACCTACCGCCGCGGTTTTTCGCGAGTACGTACCTGCCCGCTCCCGGTTCGGTCATGGCGATAGCGCCGATCTTTGTACCGTCCGTCAGTCCCGGAATGTAACGCTGGATCTGCTCCGGTGTGCCATAGTGAGAGATGTATGGCATCACAATGTCGCTATGTATCGCAAAGCCAGGCCCGCTACACGTGCTATATGCCCTGCAAATGTGCACGCACGATTAGTCAGCAAAAGATTTTCACCAGTCATGAGAAAGTGTGGCACTTCAAAGCTGTACCATAAGATCACTGCTCGTAGAACCTTAATGCTTGCAAACACGAGCTTACTGTTCCTCGAGGACGATAGTAGCGTCCAGCCAGTCGCCTCCGATGCCTCCGTGCTCGGCCGGGGTATTGACCCCGAGGAGACCTTGCTCTCCGGCCTTCAGCCAAACTTCTCGGGAAACCTGCCCATCTTTCTCCCACCTGCAAGAATAATGAAGTTGTGAACACATTATCTACATTCTACATACCTACACACATCACAAGCATTTTGATGTCGCTGCTTACTCAACAGATTGCAATAACACTGAATACCTCCAGGCTTCATATCCTACAGCAACAAGGGCAACACGTGTCAACCTTAAACATATAACCTTTTTTCTTTCAAAGCCCAAGATAAAGTGAATAGCACACAGCCTTGCAGTTAACACAGGATATTTATCTTAAGTGAACTAGGATAACGTCACTGTACGTACATTGAGTGAGTGTACAGGTCAAGCCGGCCATGATAGTGTTAAGTGGCTTCATCTTAGATCGATTAGTTTCTGAGATATAACCGGAAATGTATAAGTGCAAAACCTACCGCCTAATCTCGCGAGAGCCGTACAAGCTAGACGTATGAATAAGAATTGATGGGTATCATGAAATGAAAGTAAAAACAAAAACTGCTCAATAGGTCCTGGTTTCAAAGGAGGTAGCCCAATACTCACTGTGCGTGATATGGCTTAACCTCAGCATCAAAGAACTTGCGAGCAGCTTGCCTAAATATGTCATGATCAGAATTGAACAGAGGACGAGATCCAATGTCCGTGAGCTTCAGCATCTGAGATGGGGGTGGGCGAAACTCCGATGACGAACTGCGAACAAAAACAATTTTTTTTAGAAACAACAAAGAGAAAATAATGTAGATGGCAATAATGCACTATCCCTTGCTACACCGCAATTCACATTCATCTGACACCAGTGGCGTATCTAGGATTTCTCTCAGGGGGGAGGGGGGTCCGCAGTCAAAAGGGCCCTTGAATGACTGGTTTGAAAGGGCCTTTAAGTGTCAAAAGGTTCCTTGTGTAGCCTGAGTTGGAAGGGCTTTAACCCCGCGCCCTGCTGGGCCTCGTTTCATAAAAGGAATTACTTACGGCGTTCCGTCAATTATGCCAGATTAGGCGTATTTGATGCCAATTCGGTTTCATAAAGCCGGAAACCGGAGTAATTCACGCCATCGAAATTACGGAGCTTCATTTACGGCAAATACTCGATTCCGGACCAATTGATGCCATTTGGGTTTCATAAAACGACGTAATTAACGCCAAATATTTTATCAAGTTCTTGATATCAGTGGTGTAAACTACGCACAAAAATGTTGCGTGAATTTGAATTAATGTGAAGATTCGAAGCTAATTTTTAATATATTTAATAATGTTGAGCCCGGTGAGGAAGAAAGAACAGCCAAAATGAGAAAAAGGAACTGCAAATCTTCTGTACCAGTCGCTTTTTGTGGCAGCTATCGGAATTTTAACCCGGTTTACATAGGGTTTGTTGCAAGCTTATATCTCCGTCCGTGATGTTGCAAAAGACGCCAATGGTGCTTCACAATTTACAAAATGATCCCCTCTAAATATTTGAAGACCACTGCATCGAAATTATCGCCAAATTAACAAGCTAGAGCCTCGTCAAAAATGCTATGTAAACCGGGTTTTTGTTTATTCGCCGCGCCGCGCCACTTTCGTAGTAAGGCACTTCTGCTTAGCTGGCTTTCTGCTGTTTTCAATATATTGATTTAATAAAGGATGGTCATCAATATCAATTTTGTTTTTTCATAAATAATTTTTAAGATTAAAATTCAACATAATTGTTTTATAATTTCTCGTAAAAAATAAGTGTTGACATGAAATTGTAATTTGTAGGACACTTGATAAATTACGGCAACTACGCAAATGTGCTTAGTTACGGAGGTGTAAACAATTCCAGTTGTGGCTTCGTGAAACGGCTTCATTTGCGCTCCGTAGTTTGAAAGGGTGTGAATTACGGAAAGGTGTAAGGTACGGCAGAGCTTTATGAAACGAGGCCCTGGGGGGGGGGGGGGGGGCGATCATCTCCGTGCTCCCCCTGCGGTTTTTCGCGAGTACATTGTTTTTTTTTACATAGTTTAGGCGCATCCTTTCCTTCATCTTCCCATCACATGTTATAAAATTTCAGACCAAGGTCTCTCAAGGTCAGGCCACCAGGTCACGCCAAGTGACCCGAACTCAGAAAAAGCTCCAATGCTTGATATACATAGTAAAGTACCTACACCGAGTGACGGATCGCTTTAAAACTTTCAGCAATCGATAAGGGCAACAGTAACTCTGTTAAAATGCATATCTCGGAATTTTGATATTGGTGACTTAACCCTCGACCCGCTGGGGGGGGGGGGGCAATTGGCCCCCCCTGTGGTTTTTCCTGAATAGCAAGAAAATGGCATCAATCTGACACCTTCACACAAAATTTCAAGTCTTAGGTCACCTTAGGTCAGGAGTTATTAAGGTCAAACTGAGGTCATGTTCGAGCAAAAATGAGCAAAAAACATGCAATCTTGAAACGCTCACCAAATCTACAGTTACCAAGCAATTTCAGAGTTCTTTATATGTTCATGTAGACAAAAAGCCGCGCTACAAAACTGCTATCTCGGATTTTCAAAATTTTGGGTTTTTGAACCCCAAAAATTCAATTGTTTTTTTAGAAAACTAAAAAAAAAAATCCAAAAAAATTCCGAATTTCGAAAAAACCGGAATATATGTGATAGTCCCTGTCTCTTCTATATACTGTAATGGACACTGAATGGGTGTCATACTGATGTTTGGTGATTGGAGTGCGGCCACGTCCCATATATCCCCGATAGCCGAGTGGGTAAGGTGTCTGGACGTTTGGCCGGCGTGATCAGTCGGTGGTTGCCGGTTCGAGTCCGGGCCGGTCCCTGACTGTCGTCACTTTGCTTTTGTACCGTGCACCGAGTTTGTGTCCGTACCGCGCTGTGATTGGTGGTGACGTCTGACCCGAGGTCACGACCGGTGCGTGCCGGCGGCGGCGGTCAGTGTGTGCGTGGCTGTGGCCGGGTAAGTGTCGGGGACACCAGTGAGGTTGACTGTTTTGGGAGGGCTCCTGTCCCGTCCGCTGACCGGTGCTGCTGCCTGGGTTGCTCCAGAGGTGCTGCCGGGCCCAGCCATGTTGCCGCTCTGCTGCCCGTGTGCTGTGCGACCTGGGGTAGCGTCTCAGTCGTACATCGCCCGGGCTGTGGGGAACGAGATTTGTGCCGCGGGTTGGGTTGTCGGAGGTGCCTCGGGTGTGGTCCGAGAGCCACCGGCGACTGATTCCGCCGTTCACCATTCTTGCGTCGGCCGGCCTCGGGTAATTCCGGGACGTCCGACGTGGGAAATCCACGGCAGCCCTGTTTGGTGGGAACCAGTGGGTTTGGGGGACTCGGGTTTGTTCCGGGCCCCGGGTTAAGCGAAGGGACTGTCGGCCTGACTGGTATTAGCGGGGCACAAATACAGGCACAAAGAGCGACACACTTTTTACTGCTGAGGCTGGACGGCGGGTCGGATTCTCCGACAAAGCGGAGCGACCGAGCACAACAATACATACTAAATTTTAGATCGATACCTCCTTTTTTGGCCAAGTTATAGCGAAAAAAAAACGGTTCCATGACAACTGAACCAGTGACAACTGAACCAGTGACAACTGAACCAGGACAACTGAACCAGTGACAACTGAACCAGGGACAACTGAACCAGTGACAGCTGAACCAGGGACAACTGAACCAGTGACAACTGAACCAGTGACAACTGAACCAGTGACAACTGAACCAGTGACAACTGAACCAGGGACAACTGAACCAGTGACAACTGAACCAGTGGACCACTGAACCAGTGGACAACTGAACCAGTGGACAACTGAACCAGTAGACAACTGAACCAGTGACAACTGAACCAGTGACAACTGAACCAGTGACAATTGAACCAGTATGACAACTGAACCAGTGACAACTGAACCAGTGACAACTGAACCAGTGACAACTGAACCAGTGACAACTGAACCAGTGACAACTGAACCAGTGGACAACTGAACCAGTGACAACTGAACCACTAACCAGTAGCCCAGCAAGCAATTTTACTCCGGGCACAAGCAGGCTGAAGTGCGGCTTGCCCGAGATTTTTAGTCGGGCTAAAGCCGGCTAGCGCTTGGACTAAAGTCGGCTAGCGCTTGGGCTAAAGACTAAAGTCGGCGTATGACACAAAAACGCCGACTAAAGCCCATGCTCTGCCGGAGGTATATGCCCTCTCGGCGAGCTCAGGACAGCCGTTGTTTAGCCCTGAGCCCTAGTTGTGCGACGTTTGGCGTAAGCCCGATGTTAGCCCGAGCAGTGACTTCCATTTATATACCGGAGATTCCTCTGGGCCCAGGAGGGCTGAACTCTGCCAAGCCCACGTTGCGTGCCCTGTCTGCCCCGAGTTAGGCCATCATAGTGAATACTATTTATACGTTGCTAACTATTCGGGTGTCCCAGGTGGGCGTAACGGTTACCAAACCAGTTCGCGACCACCAGGCTCTGTCAGCCCTGTCAGCCGTCGTACGGCTCTCGGACGTACACTATAATAGATCGGACACAGATCAATTGGCAGCAGTAGCGGCGGAACACCTTCAATTAAGGCGGAGCACTGCCGACTTTTGGTCCCATTCTTTCCATGCAACGCCCATAGGGCTAATATTAAATAACCCGCGCCCCGTACGGGGGGGGGCCGAAACGGCCTCCCCATGTCCTTTTCGGTCGATATCTCCTAAACTGCTGGAGATATCGCCACCAAACTTTCAGGACCCCTCCGGGCATCAATTTTACACATTGTGACAAAAAAATTTTAGAGGCTATGATAGGTTGGCCACAAATGACGTCAGAATGACGTCATGTTCTGTCATTTTCGACCGAAAAAAGACCTTCGCGAGAAGACCTGTCAGGCCTACAGCTTTGAAGATACAGAAAAATGATCGACACATAAAAGGTGTAGAATTGACAGGTCTACAAAACTGCTATCTCGGATTTTTGAAATTTTAGAGTTTTGACCCCCAAAAATAAAAAAAGCATTTTTTGGATATATTAGCCAAAAAATCCAAAAAGTTTTTTGAGTTGCGAAAAAAAACGGAATATATGTGATAGTATCTACCGTCTTCTATCTACATACCAAATTTCAGATCGATACCTCGTTTTTTGGCCAAGTTATAGCGAAAAAACTGTTCAAAAATGATGACGTCAAATTTTCAAACTCAATTTTTGGCAATTCTAGACCTCGTAGAGCAAAACAAAGACCACCAGTAGACTCCCCGTGACGAGCTGCATCGAAGGGATACCCATTTTATGCAAAAATATCAACTTTGAACTTTGACCTAATTTGACCTGACCTTGACCTGACCTTCACCAAAACGTGACCTAGGCTGGCCCCAAAGACTGTCTAACCCACATAATCGCATTTGTCATGTAAAATGGACCATAAAACATGTATCACACGACACTTTCATATTGTGACCCCCGGTGACCTGACCTCGCTGTGACCTGACCTGGTATCAGTGACCTCAGATAGCAAAGTATGTGTTTGACGAACAACTTACCATCGATGGTTTTCAATAAATTACCAATTTACTCGATTTCACAACACATTTCTTGAAATGCCTGTGAACGGTGAAAATCTGACCTTTGACCTGACCTGTGACGTCATCGGTTTGACCTAGGTCAATGAAATTTGGTCACAAGGAAGTTCCCGGGTGGGGCTATCGAACGCCGTTTGAATTTTGAAAATCGGCCGGTAACTTTCCGAGATCTTAGGGAGGGGGCCGAAACGCCCCCCCCCCCCTACGGGTGGTAGGGTCCGCCGGTAGCCCTACGGGGCGCGGGTTAAAATGCCAAAATCAAAGGGGGGCACGGTGCCCCGTTGCCCTCCCCGTTCCGCCGCTTATGATTGGCAGACCGGCAGATTGGCACAGACCGTCCGTCCAGCCACGCGCTACCTTATACCTATACATCGCAGTACGACATTAGTTGTCCACTGGTTCAGTTGTCCGCTGGTTCAGTTGTCCACTGGTTCAGTCGTCCACTGGTTCAGTCGTCCACTGGTTCAGTCGGCCACTGGTTCAGTTGCCATACTGGTTCAGTTGTCACTGGTTCAGTTGTCCACTGGTTCAGTTGTCACTGGTTCAGTTGTCATACTGGTTCAGTTGTCACTGGTTCAGTTGTCACTGGTTCAGTTGTCACTGGTTCAGTTGTCACTGGCTCAGTTGTCACTGGTTCAGTTGTCACTGGTTCAGTTGTCTACTGGTTCAGTTGTCCACTGGTTCAGTTGTCCACTGGTTCAGTTGTCACTGGTTCAGTTGTCCCTGGTTCAGTTGTCACTGGTTCAGTTGTCGCTGGTTCAGTTGTCGCTGGTTCAGTTGTCACTGGTTCAGTTGTCGCTGGTTCAGTTGTCACTGGCTCAGTTGTCACTGGTTCAGTTGTCTCTGGTTCAGTTTTACTGGTTCAGTTGTCCCTGGTTCAGTTGTCACTGGTTCAGTTGTCTGCCTACCAAAAAAAAAAACTGTTCAAAATTGATGACGTCAAATTTTTGAACTCAATTTTTTTTAGCAATTCTAGAACACGTAGCGCGAAACAAAGACCACCATTGAACTCCCCGTGACGAACTGCATCGAATCGATACCCATTTTATGCAAAAATATCAACTTTGAAATTTGACCTAATTTGACCTGACCATGACCTGACCTTCACCAGAACATAATCTTAACTGACCCCAAAGGCTGCCTGACCCACATAATCGTATTGGGCATATAAAATGGACCATAAAACATGCATCACATGATATTTTCATATTGTGACCCTCAGTGACCTGACCTCTGTGACCTGACCTGGTATCAGTGACCTCAAATAGCAAAATATGTGTTTGAAGAACATTCCCCCATCGATGATTTTCAATGAAATGCATTTTACTCGATTTTACAACGCATTTCTTGAAATGCCTGTGTAAACGGTGAAAATTCGACCTTTGACCTGACCTGTGACGTCATCGGTTTGACCTAGGTTAATACAATTCCTTGCTAGGCCTGTGGTGTCCCTGGGCCTTGGCAGGTTTGTGGTGCCCCTGTTAGAACGCAGGTGCCCTTGACAGGTTTGTGGTGCCTCTGACAATCCTAAATTGCCAACGACAGGCTTGTGGTGCCCTTGACAGGCACATGGTGCCCTTGCGAGGCCGGTGGTTCCCCTGTGAGGCCGGTGGTTCCCCTGCGAAGCCGATAGTGCCCCTGGCAGGCCTCTGGTGCCCCTGGCAGGTCTGTGGTGCCCCTGGAAGACCTGTAGTGCTTTTGCTAGGCCGATGGTGCTCCTGACAGGCCTGTGGTGCCACTGACAGGCCCGTGGTGCCCCTGCTAGGTCTGTGGCACCCCTGGCGGGCCTGTGGTGCCCCTGTCGGCTGTCAGGCCTGTGGTGCTCCTGGCAGGCATGTGGTGACCCCAGGCCCTAAGTCATGACCCATGTGACCTCCCCCTGGGATTCGCCACTGATAAGTACTACGATGGCTTCTTGGTAATTTGATACATGTAGGATAAATGGAATTTATCAAACGACAATAAGGAAGAGACAAACACATAAGTACTTGAGGATCAGCGGGGTGAACTGCCATTTTCGTTTAGTAAAAAAAAAATAAAAAAATCATCGTGTCAGGGCTGGGGCATTCCATGTCAACCGGGACAGCCAAAATCGGCCACCTCTGCGATTTTGTTCAAACTTGTTATACTTATTGGCTATTGGGTGAAACCTCTGAGGGTGAAAGGATTTTGTCATATGCCCTCGGGCTACAGAGATACAAGCCGCTTAACTTCTGCTTTTTTAGCAGAATTGGACGTGTATTGCAATCTTGAAAGATCTATAGCTTCAACATTTTTCAAGCTATTAATTTCAAGCAAACTGAAACGTGTACACAAGGAGTTATGCTAGTTAAATTTGGCAATTTTTACATTTTTTGGTGATTTTGAATTTATTTTATTTTGATTTAATTTCTTAAAATCTAATTTGTGAAAAATGGGTACCCTTCGATTTTGCTCAAATTTAGATATTGTCTTCCACTACACGTAACGCACACGTGCTGAGAAAATTAGAGTGGGCCAACGATAACTTTGGATGATATAGCAACAAGTAGTGCAACGTAGCACGGCCGATGGAAGGGGCGGATTTCGCCAACCCCACCTGTTTTTCGCCAATAACTCACGCCATAATTATCATATTAACGTCAAACTTTCAGTATCTGTCCAGAATTGAATTGCAAATCCTCCCGTGCAAGCAATAGGTAAATCGGTCCACAATTTTCTAGTAATAGCGATGTAAAGTAAAACATCTTGCCGGAGCGGCGCGGCGGCCGGCGCCGGCCGTTGCCGCCTGAATGGTAGACTGTGCCGGCGCGGGACTGTTCCATCTTTGCACTGCGCTTCTTACCGCTGATTATGATCGATTCGTGTCAAATTTTGTGTGAAGGCTTAAAAATGTACACGCAATCAAAATGAATACGAAAATCAACTGGTAAAAATTGAAAGGGTGCAAACAAAATCTTTGACTGAAACGTTTCCCGCGTCGGCCGATCCCCGCCTCTGCCGGCGACATCTTACTCTTATCAGGCCACTAACTACCAAATTTATGGTTAGATTAACTAGAGATTCTCATAACACTACAAATGTCGTATAAAGGAAGAAATAGGAAAATCGGCCAGTAACTCTTAGAGCTATGGGCGTATAAACGCAAAATAGTCACTATAGCAAATTTGATCACGCTTAACCTCATTTGATCTTGAAGATATTGATCTAGGGCCATGAAATTGACACACGATAAAGTTCCCCACCGCCCCACTTACAATTCAAATTCCGTTTTTTAAATACCTTTTTTTGGTTAAACCGGGCCCTTCTCCCCTAACGCTGGGAGTCAGGCGTATTTCCTTTTTGCAACCAAAGAGAGGCGTTGCCCGGAGAATGCCCAATGGCATCATTAAAAAAAAAAACTGGCTTACATCTCCGCGATGACCATCTATCTTCATGGCTTAGTAGTTAGTGTGCCGAGTGTAGCCACCTCGTAATCTAAAGGTCGCTGCCTCGCAGCCGGTCAGCCTCAAGTGTTTTAAAACGCATTC
This sequence comes from Amphibalanus amphitrite, assembly GCF_019059575.1. Classification (NCBI taxonomy): domain Eukaryota; kingdom Metazoa; phylum Arthropoda; class Thecostraca; order Balanomorpha; family Balanidae; genus Amphibalanus; species Amphibalanus amphitrite. Next base: position 184,855 of record NW_024881516.1, read on the forward strand.
GTTTTTTAAAGGGACAGTATCACCATTTTGATGAAATTTGACATTGCATAGGCCCCACCTTTCTGGTCCGGGAACTGAAGACCGATCCTCGAAGCTCCACACCGTTATCCCGCTATCGCCGCTCAAAGTACGAAAGGTGTACTACACTTTGAATCGTGCTTCATTATCTTCACTGTTTAAATGTTTGCGCCGTTTTGAATTGACCGCCAGTAATAAAACTTTTACCCTGGTCATTTCATCAAATTTTTTAAAGGCAAAACGTTTTTCGCACTTCTTCATCACCGTTAAATTCATTAAATAGTCGTAGGCAATTTCCGCTGTTTCCTTCGGATTCTAGCGGCTCAACAAAGGAATTCCTCCAGCTTGAATCACAATCTCCCTCCAATGTATGACGTATATGTATGACGTCATCTGATCAGTCTCGATCTCAACGACAACTCAATCAGAAGAGCGGCCGCGTAAGCGTAGCGTCAATAATGTATTATCTGCGCCAGTTCTGTAGTAATTTCGCAGGCTTCCAAAGTGGCGGCCATGCTTGTAGTGGTGGTTCGCTCATGAAAATGACTCGCTCATGAAAAAATATTTTTCACCGAGTTCGGTCCTCAAACTATGTTTTTCTGATTCAGAAAAATAAGAAATGCTAGTAAAAAAAAAAATCAACTCCATACATTGATTTTTTTTTTCGATGATACTGTCCCTTTAAGTAGCATCTGGCCAGCCGGCAAATGTGAGGGCTAATGTTCGTATCTAAGTAGCATTTGGCCAGTCGGCAACTGCCGTGAGGGCTGTATATATTTACGCGTGTTAGATTAGGTCAGGTCACGTCAGGTCAGGCTAGGTTTGCTTTGGTTTGGGGTAGAAAGAAGCATCTTCGGGTAGCGCCTCTCCTTGGTTGCTAAAACGAAACACGCGAGTGCCAGACATTACGAAGTTCAAAAGACAGTTACGTAGACGTCGGCCCATTCTGGATTTTTTATGATGTAGCTAATGAATAGGAGAGTAAAATATGTAAAAATCAGCAAAATCGAAGGGTACCCATTTTTCAGAAAATCAAAATTTGTTTTTTGAATTTTAATTCAGTTCACTAATTGGTTAATTACGTCAATATTGTTATCCTCAAATTAAAGCCTGATCTATTCCCTCCATTTCACACTTTGTCTCGTGGTGATATGTCTAAAACTTCAATGGTTATGACGCTTTAAAGATGATAATGTGCCTTGCCTAAGTCAATGTTTGATGACGTGTATCTCGGAAACGTGACGTCATATCTTGACAAAAAAATGTCTGCTTTCTTTTCACATATAGATGAGTAGTTTCACCAAGTTTCGCAAAAATCGGAGGATGTGAGGTTCAAAATCGTCATTTTTTGTCCCACTTGACGTGGAATGCCTCGGCTGTGACGAAAAATAAGTGGCCTAAATCCGATGAGAAAACAGGATTTGGGGGTACCCTAGGTTTGGCTCCTTGAGCTGGTGCCCCCCCCCCCCCTTGTCTCAAATCGTTCCGCCGCCTATGGGACTGGTGGGTTTCGTTCAATAACTGAGTAAAATGCGTTTAAGAAATATAAAACTTTAATCCGCGCCACTTTCGCCTCCTGCAGCTACTATTTTCTTCTTGCGCAAAAATGAAAGATTTTGCGCGAGCCTACGTCACGGAAAAGGACGGAAAAGGACTTAAAACGTGTGGTCTGATTTGAATTGGGAGAATGAGAAGGGCTACGGGTCTCACCCGTCTCAGAGAAAGGTCGGTGTTCAGTGTTCTCACGTTTTTCTCAGTGTAACGACTGCCGAACACTCACCTGTTCCAGCAGTCTAACGAAAATGACGGGAATACGAGGCCAGATATGTCTGACCTGACAATAGGTACTCTGTCGTTCGGTTCAGTAAGGGAAGGTACCAAGTATATCGCGAATTATACATGTTTATTACATGTTTATTGGGCTGCAATCATGACATTTGAATACTTTGAAAGGGAATTTGCTTCCCCTTTCCTTTTCCTCATTCCTTCTTTTGTTAACCCGCGCGGGGCTGGGGGGGGGTAAATTTTACCCCCCCTCGCGAATTTTTGCAATATCTCAAAAACGGCGGCGCGCAGCGCCGCCAACTTTCAGCACCTTTTCTTACATCAATTTGACACGTTCCCTGAAAATTTGAGCGAAATCCGTCGGAAATTTTTTGAGAAATTGACGTTTTAGTGACGTCATGTTCGCCATTTTCGCCTCAAAAACGGCAAAAGTTCAAACGCCGCTAACATCTTCATTTTTAAAGGAATCAAGACGTAACAAAAAAGGATATACGTAATTCTACTTTGTCTATCAAATGGCTATCTCGGTTTTTTGAAAATTTTGGATTTTGGCCCAAATTTTTCCAAAAAACTGACTTTTTTGGGAAAATAGCTATAAAATCCAAAATTTTGAGTGTATCGAAAAAAAACGGAATATATGTCAGAGAAGTGGTCTATGTGTACCTACATACCAAGTTTTAGAAGAATCGGTTCAAAAATGTGGGAGTTATTCAAAATTGTATGACGTCACGACACACAAAAATTTTGAAAAATGACTTTTTTGGAAGTTCTAGACCTCGTACGGAAACAAAAATAGCATCATTCGACTCGCCGTGAAAAACTGCATCAGATAGACACCTTTTTAGGTCTTAGCAACCAACTTCAAAATTTGACCTCACTTGACCTGACCTTGACCTGACCTCGACCTGAAATTCATCCAGAGGTGGTCCATATCACTTATTGAGTGTGCCTATTGAATTCTATGAGTAAAATGACCCATAAAACATGTGTCGCACATGCCCTTTTCTATATTTTGTTTTTGGTGACCTGACCTGACCTGACCTGACCTTGACCTTGACCTCTGAATGATATTGTATGCAACGAATATTGTCTTGGTAGCCTAAGAACACGTTTTGGGCGATCAGTCTCAGTCCATGACTCCATTCTTCGGCAACTACGGTGCAAGGCTGATACTGTAGGAACTTGCAATTTGTACCCTTGACCTGACCTTGACCTTGACCTCAAACTTAAAATTAAGTACATGTTTTTAGTTGTTCGTGATGAGATCTTTCGATTGGCGTTTGAATTTTCCAAATCGGACCATTAGTTCGGGAGATAACAGGGGGGGTAAAATTTACCCCCCCCCCAGCCCCGCGCGTTCGGCTGGAGACCCCAGCCCCGCGCGGGTTAAATGAACGGACATAATTTTAACAAGCACTTCATGGAAGGACACTTTTAGTTTGAAACACTTGATAAACATAGGCATTCGTTTTGTTGTCCATATAGCTAACCCGCGCCACGTAGGGGGTGGGCCGAAACGTCCCCCCCCCCCGTCCTTTTCGTGGATAACCGAAGGTTTGTTGTCAATAGTTAAAACACTTTTCTTTAGAATTGTGTTTTTCTACACGTGCCGTTGAAAATGACCCTGCACACCGGAAATTTGGACTTTTGGTCATTCCGGCGCACCCATGATGCATACTGTGGCGTGGGTGACCAAACAATGGGTGTCATCCGGTCGGCAACTGTTTAAGGTGTCGTCCAGTGGGTCAAAGTGGTAGTTTCAAACTTTTGGGATCCACCATTCTGGGGATTCTTTTTGACAACATGCTTACGTTTCTTGGCGCAATGTTCATTCCACCCAGCCGGTCGTCAATGCGTTAGGTGACCCAAATGACGATTGACCTGAAGGAAGTTGGGGGCGAGGAACACGCACGTGCCATCCGTTTTTTGATTGGGCGCTTTCATCTAGGAGATTTTTGCAGATGTCTTTTTGATTTGTGAAAATGACCAAAAAGCTGAATCTCTGGAATCCTAGCGGTATGCCAGTCGTTGATAAATTATTATCTTGCTGCGGCCGGACGCTTATTTGCGGTGTTTGCGTTTGGCGGCTGGCGGGCGACTTTTAGTCGTTTTCGGTTAGCAGTTAGCGTCGGTGCGATGCGGGCGGTTTTATTTTTTTCGGCGTTTCGGCGGTTTTTTTTGTGTGGTTTGCGGCGTTCGGGCGATTTTTTTTTCGACGTTTGCGTTGGCGTTTCGGGCGGGCGTTTTACACGTTTTGCGGTGTTTACGTTTTGCGGCGGGCGGGCGTTTTGTGTTTTTTTTTTGCAGTGTTTGGCTTTGGCGGCGGGCTTGCGGGCGGTCGATGCGGGCGGTTTTCTTTTTTTTTGCGTCGTTTGCGGTGTTAAATTTGTTTGCGGTTGGCGGCCGCTTTTTCGTTTTTTTGCGGTGTTTGCTTTTTGCGGCGGGCGGGCGATTTTTAGGCGTTTTCGGTTGGCGGTTAGCGGGCGTGCGATGCGGGCGGTTTTATTGTTTTGCGGCTTTTTGCGTTTTTCTTATTTGCGGTTTGCGGCGGGCGGGCGCTTGTTTATTTTTTGCGACGTTTGCGTTGGCGTTCGGGCGTGCGTTTTGCGCGTTTTGCGGTGTTTGCGTTTTGCGGCGGGCGGGCGTTTTTCACAATTCAAAGTCCAAACCTTCGGGCCACAGCGCTCCTCGAAAAGCGCTGCCCTCGAGTATCTCCTAAACGGCTACAGATATCGCCACCAAACTTTCAGGACCCCTCCGGACATCAATTTTACACATTGTAACCAAAACTTTTTCGAGAGGCTATGATAGGTTGGCTACAAATGACGTCAAAATGACGTCATGTTCTGCCATTTTCGACAAAAAAAGGTTTCGCGAGAAGAGCTGTCAGACCTACAGCTTTGAAGATACAAAAAAAAAAAAACCCAGAACATAAAAGGTATAGAATTGACAGGGCTACAAAACTGCTATCTCGGATTTATAAAACTGTTCGATTTTGACCTCAAAAATAAAAAAGTATTTTTTTATATATTAGCCAAAAAATCCAAAAAGTTTTTTGAATTCCGATTCCGAAAAAAAAACGGAATATATATGTTAGAACCTACCGTCTTCTATCTACATACCTACCAACTTTCAGATCGATATATCTTTTTTGGCCAGGTTATAGCGATTCAAAAATGATGACGTCAAATCTCAAAATCAATTTTTGGCAATTCTAGACCACGTGGCGCAAAACAAAGACCACCATTAGACTTCCCGTGACGAGCTGCATCGACTCGGTATCCGTTTTATGCAAAAATATCAACTTTGAAATTTGATCTAATTTGACCTGACCTTGACCTGACCTTCACCAGAACGTAACCTAAAATGGCTCCAAAGGTTGCCTGACCCACATAAGGATTTCTGTATTCTGTATGCTGTATTTATTAGATCGCCAACAGGCCCATCGCCCTTTTACTGACGAAGTCAGTTACACACAAGCAATACACAAGATGACAGTACCTACATAAGAATAAACGTAAGAAAATGTGATAAATACGGTAATTTTATAATCGGCAGGAGTATATAGTTATTGAGTACAAGATAAAATCACAAGAACAGTAGACATAAAATCGGTTCATGAGAAAGAACTATGACTAAGGAGTAAGAGGTCACACTATGACTAATAAGTAAGAAGTCTCATAGACGGTACCTACATACAAGATCGATAAAAGTAAAGCACGTGAGTATGATGTAAAAGATCACATGAAAGTGCCTTGCGTAATTGTGAAGCCGATAGCGCGTGTTTTAAATGAGTATGAACTACCAGTAAAGAAGTCGGTGGTCGGGTCATGGAGCAAGAATGAGTTGCATGCAGCTGGGATCCTGACAAACAAACATCGTTGCACAGTGTTCACTCGCGCGCGCGGTGTGTTCCACAGAACCGTGCTCCTCGTCCTCCGTGCCGGTACGGCAAGACCGAACGCACCGACTAACACATCATTGTCCAGCTTCCCACGATGAATGTGGAATAAAAACATGATATCGTACTGTATGAATCTAGACTTGATGGAGCGCACTTTAAAATGTGAGAGTAAAACCAAGTAGTCCAGGTCGTCAGAGCGCCTGTCAGAATAACGAGCTAACCACATCAGAAACTTGTGCTGCACTCGCTCGAGCCTTGTCAGGTGAGATGCAGCCGCTCCAGCCCATATGACACAGCCATACTCGATGATTGAACGCACATGAGCGTAGTACGTACACAACATGGTTTTGTGATCAAAGGCGGCTCTGCTGTTGCGTCGAGACAGTTGCATACTACGGATAATCAGTCCTAACATCCGGTTTGCCCTGGCAACAGTCTGGTCAACGTGGGCGGCAAACGTAAGCTTGGAGTCGAGGATTACTCCTAGGTCTCGGACTTCGGATCGGCGCTGTAGGGTAGTGCCCTGGGTAGTGCCATCTAGAGTGTATGTGGCTAGGATAAGAGATTTTCGTAGGGAGAAGGAGATGACATGACATTTGGTAGGATTTAATTTTAGACGCCATGCAGCAGACCAGGTGGAGAGACGGTTGAGGTCGGCCTGGAGCAGTTCTGTGTCAGAACTGCTCCACGTAAATTTAAAATTTCTCAATTTCTCACGTAAATTTCTCACGTAAAATGGACCATAAAACATGCATCATACGACACTTTCATATTGTGACCTCAGCAAAATATGCGTTTGACGAACAATGTACCATCGATGATTTTCAATAACTTACCAATTTACTCGATTTCACAACACATTTCTTGAAATGTCTGTGAACGGTGAAAATGCGAACTTTCAACTGACCTGTGACGTCATCGGTTGGACCAAGGTCAATGAAATTTGGACACAAGGTAGTTCCCCGTCGGGGCTATCGAACGCCGTTTGAATTTTGAAAATCGGCCGGTAAATTTCCAAAATCTTAGGGGGCGCCCCCTCACGGGTGGGTGGGTCCGCTGATAGCCCCACGGGGCGCGGGTTAACCCAAGATTCTTACAGATAAGGTTGGGACGCTAGTCACGTGATCCTTTTTCCTGTTTTTTTTTTCCAACCCTACTCACGATTTTCATAAGCCTTGGTTTATTTTTGAAACACTTTGTCCAGAGACGTTTGTAGTTTATTTATTTACAAAAACTAATTCAATGGTATTTGAAATTAACAAACACATTTTTACTCGCCATCTCAAACAAAAGTTGAATTTATTCGCGTTTCATTAATCTAATCAGCTGGCAACCATCACCCATCGTCCTCGATGTAGTCGAACCTGGCGCACTCGGACAGTGTTCGAAATTTAAGACGCTTACTTGTTGCTATGGCGACCGAGCAGTACCTACGCTTTTCATTCGTCAACGAGTGCTTGCGGAGCTGCCGCTCACACTTTTGGACACAGATTTTATGCGTCAGTTTGTATGACGCGTCATATCTGAAACATGTTTCGTGAGGCTCCAAAACCATCCAATTCATTTCCTTCAAAAGAAGTTTTTTGTAACATTTTCGAATGTTTTTTTTGGGCTTAATTGCTAGCTCCATTCATCCTATCTTGCGTGAGGATAGTCATCATTCGGGGATCAGTCGTTGAAAGCAAGAAACAACGACGAGGAGAAGGTCTTGTAAAAAGTCGCAGCGATTGCATCGAGCATTCAATGACGAAAATATTTTCACCCTGCCCCCCCCCCCCACCTCAGGCGATCACGTGCCGTCATCCACCGGGGTTAACCGGCCGTCTCATTAACCCTCGCCGGCACAGGGGGATGGGGGTTGATGCAACCCCCCTAAGGTTTTTCGCGAATAACTCGCGTAAAAAGCGGCCGATTGCGACGAAACTTTCAGTACCCTCGCATTGATCAATTTTACACCTACCCTGAAAATTTCATGACCCTGACCCAAATGACCTTCGACCTGTGACCTCTTTTCCGAGACCATGTTTGGCCGGAATCGCGATTCGGCGTATGTCGGCTCGCATTAGCCACGCGTTTGCAAGCTTTTCGTGGTTTCAAACGTTCAAACATGTCATTTGATGTTGCTCTCATACATTAGGGTGGGTATCAAGGTCACCTGAAGGTCAGGTCAGGTCATTGACCTTTGGTGAACTCGGGTGACCTCGGTTCACTTTTTCGAGTTTTACATGTTTCTAGGCTAGTTTTAGGAGGTGAATTCGAACTTAGCAACCATTTGAACATTTACGAAGTAGTTTTGGTGCCTTCGTAACATGTTACGAAGCTGTCAGAGGTGGTTGACACGTATTACGAATACCCGTGGCCGTCACAATCCTTACCGGTTGACCTGACCTGACCTGACCCGACCTGGTCTAAATGCTTCAAGACATCATCTCTGATCAAAACTAACACGATATTCGTCATCAGCACCCCGGACAACCACATAGCAGCCACATAGACTTTCCGACAGGTCCCAATTTTCCCGGTTTTCGGGTCATTGACCTGACCTGGAAGGTCACCCGATGACCTAGGACCTTAAAATTGGGTATCATCGGCTTCCTCTCGTGACGGGCAACACGCTCGTTTTTTTCCGCGAAGCTCTAGCTCGATCAGGGGCCAAACGCGACGGGGGGGGGGGGGGGTCGTACCAACCCCCCCCTTGTGCCGTCGAAGGACGCAAAATGGCCTGTGCCGGCGAAGGTTAACCCTCGCCGGACCTATTGGTTTTCTACATACGCGCCGGCCGAGGGGGGGGGGGGGCGGGTACGACCCCCCTCGCCGTTTCGCCCCTGGTGGAGCTAGCGCGTCGCGGAAAAAACGAGCGTGTGCGCCGTTACAAGACGCAGAGATTGGTACCCGATTTTAAGGTCCTAGATCAACCGGTGACCTCTGAGGTCAGGTCAAGTGCCCCAGGGTACGGTTCAGTTTTTGGCGAATAACTTCGCAAAAAAACGGCCGCAGAGCCGCGATTTTGGCAGCATCGTGTTCGCCTCGCTCAGGCGCGTCGAATGATATACTTTTTGTCCGGGTCAGGTCAACTTGGGGTGTTGACCTCAGGTCAAGGTCAGGTCAGCACCCCCAGGTCACGAAGTTGGTCGAAAGAGGTCATGTTGCATATCATTCGATTCGGCAGGTCTTCCTGAGTCCATTGGTGGCTTTCTCGACTCGCTAGCTCAATTTGATCAAGAGTTATTGACGAAAAACTAATATGACCTTGATGACGTCATAAATGACGTCACGCAAGGTCAACATTGCAAAAGTGACGCATCTAACCTTGCAAGGAATGCATCAAATCACGATTCTGTGTGCTTGAGATAGTTGGAGATCGTTCCCGGCGCCAGAATAGCAGTTTTCATTTTTCCCCATTGACTTATAATGGTGAGGTCACGAAAATGACCTGACCTCATATGACCTTAAGAAAAATCCGAGATATACAAGTTGTGAGACTCATAATGGATACTAGATCCTGCAAGTTTCATTTCCCTGTGACATCTCCTCTGGCAGTGAGGGCGTTGCGAAGTTGCGACATCTGAAGACCGTGCAGAGGTTCACTTATGACGTCATAGGTCAGTGACCTGACCTGACCCAAAAATGCGGTTGGTGTCAAAAGATGCGGCTTGGATCAAAGGTCAGGTATGCCAAGTTTCAGCTCTCTATCGCCAGCGTGTTCGGAGCTATTGCGAAAAAAACCCATGGGGGGGGGCGGCACCCGCCCCCCCCCCCCCTCGGCCGGCGAGGGTTATAGAGGATTCTTCATGGCTCCGAGTGGAAGATAAGGATATCTTTTCCAAGCGGGTTACTGAAAAACCGAGCGACGAAGGAGCGAGGTTTTTCTGTAACACGCGAGGAAAAGATATCCGATCTTCCACGAGTGAGCCATGAGGAATCCTATATCTTTCTATGTTGAGGTTTATTCTGAATTAATTAATTATTATATTTAAATGTATTCATCTATGTAAAAAAAAAGATTTAGAGTAGTGTGTTTTTATTTCATAAGTTTCATGCATAAACAGCCATTAAAAATGCCGTTCGGTTTTTGACCCATCATCAGTTGAACTCTTGATTTTTGGCTATGAACCCTCGAGACCTTATCTTTGCATCTCAGAGAGATGCAGAGATAATAAATTCTTATCTTTGCATCTCAGAGGAGTGCGAGATAGAAATATCCCTGCACTGTAGACCCAATGGCAAATAAACCTCAACTAGAAAGATAAGTAGAAAGATAAGTAGTCTCACTGCGCAACCTCTTCACCACCTAGGGCTGCGAGTATAATCTCCCGGCGCTCTTTTCCCGCCCATCGCATTTTATCTCATTCAGGACATCCTGGCTGTCTGATGCCATCCTGACCTTCCAGTTCCGTCGCCTCTGACCACATAAGACATTTAAGACGTATAGGTCGCGTAATCATTTGTCAGCCATTGACTGGATGGCGCCCCTCTACATTGTTTTTGATGCCCTTCCGGTCAGTTTACAGGGTGTCCCATAAGTTCGTTCTCACCTTATATTTGCAAGTAAAACAGAGTAGGTACATAGCGTTTTGATATGCTTGCATATGACCCCTCAATGTGCTCCCCATTTCATAGGCAAACAGATGAATACATGCTGCGGCATGCCAACCGGTATGTTTGGCAGCATAGCAGGCTTGAAGTTAGCCCACACTGACTTGACATGCGCCGTGAGCTCCTCGAGGCTGGAACAGCGCTTCGCTTCGACGAGCCTCGATTTCAATATTCCCAACACATTTTTATGAAATTTGGATCCGATGAGTTGCCTGGGATGTGATCTTGCCACAGACGCCTATCACAGTCTCCTGGCACTGCTTTTAAGCTTTGCTTGACCTGTGCACTGATGCACTGTCTTGCTTGAAGACGGGCTTACGACCTTCCGGATGCCATTTTCTCCTCCAAAAATGTGTTCATACCTGCGGTTCGAGTTAAACTAGAAGGCTGAAACTTCTCCTAGATTTTCTTGGAGAAGCATTCTGCGTCCAAACACTGTTTCTGGAGTATCAATCGCAACTCAGCGTCTGGACGCATATAACCCCACATTACCGTGACCCTGGCCTTTTGCATAGGAATAAAGCGGAATGACACGAAGGCCTTTTTCGTCGCCCATATGGTAACGTTTTGGGGTTTCGACGGGTGTTTTATTTCGAACACGGACTAGCTAGTCTAGATGAACACATCGATGTCATCGGCCCTCCAGTTTTTTAGCCTCAGGCATAACGAAACACATGTTTGGCCATTTTAAGACATTTTCGACTGTTTTGCGTCCTCCGTTAAGTTTAAGCCCAAGTGACCGTGAGTTATGTACCCCGAAATAATAATCTTAGACAGCTGGTATCCATCCTGAAAAGCCTGCTTACCAACTTTCTAACGCTAAGACCTTTTTGACGGCCACTTTGACGCCCCACAGTTTTGGCAACATGGCTCACTCCTGAGAGCTGACAAAAAAAGAGCATAAACTTGCAGCGATTGACTCCCGACAAATCATCGGCGCCACTTGCTGACTGTGCATCCAGTTAGTGACAGACATTGGCTACAGACTGGATGGCCTCAATCACCCTCAACCGTCGCGAATGGCCCACGTGCGGACTAAATACCGAGACGTATCCGTATCGGAGACCTCTATGTTGCGGCATAGGCCGTCTCCACAGGAAGTGAACTCTCTAGCAAAAAATATTTTGTCTAGACGAATTAGTTACCGGGGAGCATATTCACAGTTGCCATGGCAACCCCCAAAGCTCAGTTACAAAATAAATTAAGCGTGGCTTTAACCCTCGCCCGCACATGCCATTTTCCCATCCTAGAACGCACATGGGGGGGGGTGCCACCCCCCCGCGCCATTTCGTTCCTGTTGGAGATAGAGCTTCGCGGTAAAGTCCAAAAAGATTCTTTGGGAAGAGAAGAATCCAATAATACCCAGTTTTACCTTCTCAGGTCAGTCATTGACCTTCCAGGTCAGGTCAAACTAAAAAATGTTGCTGTTTTGGGTCACCGTTGGATATCAAGTGCACTGCTTATCATACACCGATGACGATGCCGTTTTCTGGTGCCAAGTTAGCTAGAACCTCTTTGTCACACTACCCGACCAGGTTTTTGCTGCTGAGGTCATTTCAGGTCAAGCTAGGTCAAGGTCAATGATATGTGTTTGTATGTCTGTGTGTGTCTGTGTGTATACTGATGTGTGCACCGATTGTTTATGTGTCCATATTAGGGGAGAGTGGGGTAATTTGGCCGGTGGTGTAAATTGGCCGCCCCCACCTGTGCGAGGTCTAATAAAAGTGAGTGAAATAACTCTAGTCTCTATTCATTTGTTATGGGTAGAAATAACTGGAGGACAAATGTCAAAACTTTGCCCCTCGTAGTTTTATTCAATATTAATAAAACGTTAATTTCATTAGAAAACGGTAACTTTTACTTCTGTTTACAAAGTTGTATAAAGTGTAGTATTTGGGCTAAAAACGAATTCAGACATTATAGTGCCATTCTTGGGGATGTTCCGCGGTTCCAAGAGCAATTTCATCTAATTCCGTATAGCCGTGATGAATGACTTTATAGACAAAAATTTTCAGAATGGCAATATGGGGTAATTTGGCCGGGACTAGCGGGGCAACTTGGCCGGTGCGCTCATGGTCACTATGCTGGGGCGGCCGAGTTTTCATGGTCAATTGTACCATAAATGACATGATTCATGACCAACTTTGACTACTTTGATGCCTTACTTCCGATTGGTCAACTGTAAGAGCATGTGACGTCATCAAAGGTTACCAAAGGTTTTTTGCTAACAAATCCTTACATAAAAATGGTACAGCCGCACAAATGGTCTCATTCTGTTCAGCTCGCCAAGGCGCATCGAATTATATGCACGATGACCTTGAAATCACGTGACCTTGAGGTCAAGCGACCTGATGTAACGTGACCTGAGGTCAACCTTTGACCTTGACTTCTCAAGGTCAACACATATATCTTTCGATGCGGACTGACGAGAGAATTACGATGGTACTCGAAGTTTTGGCCTAGCTTGATTACTTCAAAAGTTATTCGTAAAAAACTGTCTTCGCATCTAGAGCCGCTAATTTGGCTATTTTGACCCCTGATGACCCCTGAGTCAACCTCCAAAATGCGGCAAATGCGTCATAGGACACACGTCATTGCTGAATCTGAAGCTGACTCGCAATATAACAGAAAATCCCGACCGCAAACTAACACCGGCCAAATTGCCCCACACCCGCGGCCAAATAACCCTGCTAGTGGGGCAATTTGGCCGCCTTGCAGACCTTTGCAATACGTCACAATTTCAATATAAGTAATTACTCTATCATTTCAAGTTCACTGTCCAGTAAAGAAAAATGAATGCGACACCTGCCAGCGTTGAGAAAATGCAGAAATGTGTCGTCAATTTTAAGTTATATCGTTTTCTAAAAAAAAACGGCCAAATTACCCCATCCTCCCCTACATGAAATCATGATCTGAGAAGCTTTTACCCAAAATGCAGTAAAAGAAAAATCACGAAAAATAAATTCAGCTTGCCTAAAACGCAATTATTTTAGATGACCTAGGTTGACCTTGAACCTGACCTTGACATCTGTACATCGTCGAACAACATGTTCCATGATAGGTGAGAGGCAAGACTGGCAAAAAAGGCCGAAATCAAGGTGTCAAAAGCTCACAAGGCCCATAGCCAACGCAAGATGTTGAGAATTGGCCATTTGGGTCATGACATGACCTGAAAAACAAGGTCATATCTCCGAAACCAAAAACCACAGAAACTTGAAATTTTCAGTGGACATCAAGAAAGGATAGAGGAGCAGCTATACCAAAAATCAGGCTTCTAGCTCTAAAAATGTAGAGTGCAGAGCAGAAAGCCTACCTGGGGGGAGGGTGGCAACCACCCCCCCCCCCCCCATGTGCGGGCGAGGGTTAAATAAGAGAGCCTCTAAAAGAAAAATTTAGGTGAGACGGAACTTATGGGACACCCTGTACACTTTTAACCGTGTATTTGCTTAGTCAGACATGTCACTTGATAACATAGCGCCCTTCGGCTAGCAATGTTATCAAATTCGGTATTAATTAGGTTGCCAAATAAAAAATATTCATTGCGCCCCAAAGCGGTCTGGCGCCCCTACTGCTGGCCACCCACAATCATCTTAGGAAAATTACACCCCTGTAGGTATATCCTTTAGGAAAGAGTAATATAAGAACCTGGGCGGCTTTTCAGGAAATGCTTGCCTTACTTTTTACATCACGAAGTTAGAGTTCCCGCAGTTGAGAACCTGAGGCCAGTTTTACCAACAGAAAAATAGCCGCCTACCGGAATTTTTTGCCTAAAGACCGCTTCACATACGGAGCATAAACGGTAAAGCCCTATCCAGGCGCGCACACAGGATTTTTGAATGGGGGGGGGGGCACGACCTTCGAACTGGGCCCCCATGCCGAAGGCCCCCCCCCCAAAAAAAAAATACGGCCCACGGAGTTAAATTTCGGTTGGTTTGAACCTTGATCTTTTGTCAATCCATGGTAAAACAATTATTTCGGTACCAGCTTAACTTTCAAAACATTTATATTTTTACGCTAGCGTGTTTTTTCTCAAATGCCACTCAGAGCCGGTACATATACCTAATCATCTAATTTATTGCGTAAAACATTTCATTAATAAACATTTTTGCAAGTCCCTCAGAAATCAGCCCCGGGCAGCGACTGACTGCCGGCCGGCCGACCGGCCCCGGGTGGCTAGAAGCAGGGGCCGGTCACTGTTTGGCCCGGATGTGTAGGAGCGGGAGCAGCACTCCTTTTTCACGTATATTCGCAGATTTTTTTTAGGCACATGACATGAAATGTCATTATATCTGATACGATGCGGGATCACAGACTAGAGATCCAGCTCGTAACTTATATTTAATGTTTAACCGATGAATCAAATCAACAGGACTATGTACGATGCATGTCGGACACGTACCCAGAATTTCGCCCAAGAGGGGGTCACCTGCTGGTCACCTGACCCCGGGCCCGCGAGTCACCCGGGGGCCCGGGGTCAGCTCAGGCAAGGATGTATCCAGGAGTCCAGGACCTTTCGATGGGAGGAGGGAGGCACGGTGGGTCCAGTCTCACTGGCAGACGGGTCTCTTTAAAACGGTCTTTGCATGAGAAAATGCGGAAAATTGGCAAGTAAAAGTATCATTTATGCCCGAGGAGTGTGCCTTATGCACACTAATGCCTAATGTACATGGTATTTTACGAGCGAGCGAAGCGAGCGAGCTCCTCAGAGTCACCGGTGTGTGGCGCGCTCAGAGGTGCCAGTGAAAGGCCGTCAGATGCGCTGGTGTTGGGTCCTCACACGCGCCGTTGCGGGGTCTTAGGGCTTAGCGACACTGATGGGGCCATCATTGGCATGTGTGTGGCCCTGCAAAATGGCCTGCAAGTGGAAAGTGGCCCTTCATACGCTGGCAAGGACACTCAGAGGCTGGTAAGAGGCCCTCAGAGTCACTGGTACGTGGCCCTCAGAGGCGCCGGTGTGGGGACTCTCAGAGCCGCCGATGTAGGCCCTTAACCCTCGCCCGCACATGGGGGGTGGTTGCCACCCCCCCCCCAGGTAGTCTTTCTGCTCTGCACTCAACATTTTTAGAGCTAGAAGGCTGATTGTTCGTATAGCTGCTCCTCTATCCTTTCTTGATGTCCACTGAAAATTTCAAGTTTCTGTGGTTTTTGGTTTCGGAGATATGACCTTGTTTTTCAGGTCATGTCATGACCCAAATGGCCAATTCTCAACATCTTGCGTTGGCTATGGGCCTTGTGGGCTTTTAACACCTTGATTTCGGCCTTTTATGCCAATCCTACCTCCCACCTATCATGAAACATGTTGTTCGACGACGTACAGAGGTCAAGGTCAGGGTCAAGGTCAACCTAGGTCATCTAAGATAATTGCGTTTTAGGCAAGCTGAATTTACTGTTTTTGAAATTTTTTGACTACATTTTTGGTAAAAGCTTCTCAGATCATGATTTCATGTAATATGGACACATAAACAATCGGTGCACACATCAGTATACACACAGACACACACAGACATACAAACACATATTATTGACCTTGACCTAACTTGACCTGAGATGACCTCAGCAGCAAAAACCTGGTCGGGTAGTGTGACAAAGAGGTTCTAGCTGGCTTGGCACCAGAAAACGGCATCGTCATCGGTATATGACAAGCAGCGCGTTTGATATCCAACGGTGACCTAAAACAGCAACATTTTTTAGTTTGACCTGACCTGGAAGGTCAATGACTGACCTGAGAAGGTAAAACTGGGTATCATTGGATTCGTCTCTTCCCAAAGAATCTTTTTGGTCTTTACCGCTAAGCTCTATCTCCAACAGGAACGAAACGGCGCGGGGGGGGGTGGCAACCCCCCCCCCCCATGTGCGTTCTAGGATGGGAAAATGGCATGTGCGGGCGAGGGTTAAGATGCGCTGGTGGGGGTCCCTTGGAGGTGGCGCGAGGGGCCTCGCAGTTGCCGTTGTGGGTGCCTTAGAAACACTGGTGTGGGCCGTGTGTCTATCACAGACGGATGTGGAGCCATAGCAGCCAATCCCTCGTTGGCCGTTACTAGGGCCCTGAGCGGCCGGCGAGGTCTCTCAGAAACCGGCATTGGGCATTTATGAAGATAATTGTGGCTACATAGGAGCCAATAACGTGCCCCCACAAGCCCTGTGGTGTCCTTCAGAGTTGAAGTGCGGCCAGCGCGAACCCTCTGCTACCAACTGGCGCCGCAGGGCCCCTCGGTTTCGAAGGAACCCTAAACCCGAGAACGGGCACGTACCCCCTCGCTCCCTTGCTATGTCACTGAATCCAAGTGATCAGGGACCCTTTAGGTAATCAGGGGCGTTTCAGATGACCAGGGGTTTTCAATTGATCAGGGGTCCTCCAGGTGGCCATGGGCCCCTCTGGTAACCAGGCCTTAAGGGGCCCTCAGATGACCTCAAAGGGCTCTCAGGTGGCCTTAAAGGGCCCTCAGATGGCCTCAAGTAACCAGGGACCCCATCAATAACCAGGGCCCCTCAGTAAAGGGGGGCCACTCAGGTAACTGTAGGAGTCCCGCAGATAACCAGGGGCGGCAAGGTTTCTCAGGTCCGTTTTTGACAAGGCTCTTATTGACTCAGGTGCGAGCCCTTTGCCATCAGCAGAGGGCCTTTTCAAGCCTTTTGAGGGCCGTTTAACGTCTCTTGAGTTCCCATTGAAGCCTTCTAAGGGCCCTTTGAGCAGTCGAGGGGCCTTTGAGGCCTTTTGAGGGCCTCTTGACGTCAGCTGAGGACCGTTGGACGCCAGCTGAGGACCGTTTTTGGGCCTTCTGATGGCCATTAGACGCCAATGGATGGCCCTCTGACACCAACTGGGGCCCTCTGACACCAGCTAAGGGCCCTTTAAGTTTGACGCTAGCTCAGGGCCCTCTGACATCAGCTGGGGGGCCCTCTGACGCTAGCTCAAGACCCTTTGACGCTCTTTAAGGCCTTCTGAGGGCCCCTTGAGATCTTCTAAGGGCCCCTTGAGGCTTTCTAAAGGCCCCTTGAGGCTTTTTGAGGGCCGCTTGACGCCAACTGAGGACCGCTGGACTTCAGCTGAGGACCGTTTAAGGCCTTCTGATGGCCATTTGGCGCCAGCTGAGGGCCATCTGGCACCAGCTGGGGGCCCTCTGACACCAGCTAAGGACCCTTTAGGGCCTTCGGAGAGCCGTTTGACGCAAGGGCATGGCCCTCTGACGCCAGCTCAGGGACCTTTGACACCCTTTAAGGCCTTCTGACGTCCGTTTGACGTTAGCTGAGGGCCCTTTAAGGCCATCTGAGAGCCCTTTGAGGTCATCTGAGGGCCCCTTAAGGCCATCTGGGGCCCTTCGAGGCCATCTGAGGGCCCTTTGACACCATCTAAGGGCCCTTTAACACCATTGATCTAAGGGCCCTTTGACACCAGATGAGGGCCCTATGACGCTAAGTGAGGGCCCTTTGAGGTCATCTGAGGGCCCTTCGAGACCATCTGAGGGCTCTTTAATGCCATTTGAGGGCCCTTTGTACACGGGCTTCGGTGGTCTAAGGATTAGTTAGAGGCCCATTTGAGGCGGCCTTCGGCCGCCTCAAATGGGCCCCTATTCCTTCGGCTGGGCCCCCCAACTCGAATGGGGGGCACGGGCCCGTGTGCTCCCCCCCCTTGTGTGCGCCTTTGGCCCTATCCGCCTACGTGCCCATCGCGTTTGCGTTCCGGATGTGAAGCGGTCTTTACGCAAAAAATTCCGGCAGGCGGCTATTTTTCTGTTGGTAAAACTGACCTCTGGACAATATTACTTCGTTGAAACATGAGTTATTAGATGCGTACTCATGCCAAATATGCCCCATTACCATGGCAACCTGAGTTTGTTTGGTCTCCACAGTCGCAGTTACTAAATTCATTTTTGTCAAAAGTTTTTCGTCGGGAGCGTTCTCCATGCGTGGCTACATACATAGCCTTGGGGAAAGCGGAACAAAAAGGTCGCCCACCCACTGACATACATGACATACCTGGACCTAGCAAACCAAACACCACTTGTTAATTCTCAATTCGGTAAGCTGAGAAAGGTACGCTAGTTTACATAAACCCAGAAAAAAGAAGAATTGACCTCGAACAATACAATTTAGGCTTATACCATATAGACCGAGGGACGGACAACTGCTTACCAAAACGTCACTCTGCCTACTGCCCGAGCCCCACAGGATGAGATGGCTGACAGCGCTGCAGCCTGCAAGTTTCCAGATTTCTGAGATATTGCGAATCACGAAGTTGAGGATTTCACGAAGTTACTTCTCCTTACCCTATGTAGAGAACCAATAGGTCTGGCGAGGGTATAAAGACCAAAGTTCATCCCCTCGGCTGAGCATTATTGCGCTCCAAAACCTCTGACAACGGCGTCATATCGTTAAAAAAAAAAATCAAGCACGGCGTACGCCATATGAAACATCAGAGCTGGACTGACACTGAGCAGGACCGACACCGGCAGCACGAACGTGCCCCATCCCAAATTACCTTTCGTCGCCTCAGCTCACAGGGCCCTTTGTTGGCCTCATAAGGTCCCTCGCTGGCATGAATAGGTTGTCATGGTCGTCATGGTTGGTTGAATAGGTCGCTGGTCAGGTTGTCACGGGGCCCTCTGTTCGTCTTAAGGACCCTCTGTTACCCTCAGAGCGACCATCTGATGGCCTCTGGGTTTCCTGAGACGGCCCTCTGTTTTCCTCAGAGGGCCCTCTGGTGGCGTCCAAGGGCCCTTTTTGACCTCAAAAGATCCTCTTTGACTTGAAATGGCCGTATGTTGGCCTAATAGGGCCCCTGGTCGCCTGAAATAGCCTTCATATCATCTAAGGTGACTCCCTGTTTCCCTGTGGGTGCCTGAGAGGGCCCTGTATGTGTCCCAAAGGGTCCTTTGTTGGCCTCATAAGGCCCCTATTTCGCCTAAAAAGTCCTCTGATAGTGTCGAAGGGCCCTCTGTTTGCCTCAGAGAGCCAGCTTTTTCCTCAGAGGGCCCTCTTTGTCCTCAGAAAGCCTGCTGACCTCATAGAGCCCATGGCGGCCTGACATAGCCTTCATATCACCTCAGAGGGCTCTCTGTTGGAACTCAAGTGGCCTTCTCAGAGGGCTCTGACTGTCTTCTAGGGTGATGCCTGAGAGAGTCCTCTGTGTGCCTGAGAGGGCCCTGTTCATTCCGAAGGGCCTTTTGTTTACTTCACAAGCTCCCTCATAGGCCTAAAGGTGTCCTCTGATAGTCCTAAAAGGGTCCCTAAAAGAGGTCTGATACTTTTTCAGTGCCTATGTGAAAAAAGGGAAGTGGTCAAAAGGGTCCTCAAAGTCAGTTAACCCGCGCCCGGCTGGGGGTCCTGGATTTCCACGCCCTGCTGGGGGGGGGGGGGTGTTTGAACACCCCCCCTTCTAACTCGGCTCCTGGGCCACGTAGCGATACGCGGAAGGCGGTGTTCGAAAGAGCGTCAAAAATAATGAGGAAATCACTTCGGTCAATTTTTTGGTCAGGTCAAAGGTCAGGTCACCAGAAGTCATTGAAGGCAAAATTTCGCCGATTTCCAGGTCGAATGTCAACAATTTCCAAGAAGCCAACGCATAACTCGGGAACCAATAGAGCTACAGCGCCGCGGAAAAGCGCATTCGATAGCCCTATTAACGCCCTTTCTGAGTAATTTTCTCAGATTTGACCTAACGTCAACGGTTTTGCCTGCAGGGGGCAAAAACTGCAAAAATAGCCGATTTTTTCGGAAACAGTTTTTCTGCAATAACTTTTGACCCAAGCCTTGTACGAGCTTACTTTTACCGGCATCGTGTTCCTCTCGTCAAGACGCATCGAATGAACTATAACTTGACCTTGAAAGGTCAACTTGAAAATTTGACCTCAGGTCAAGGTCATGACCTGACCGGAAAGGGTCATGTTGCATATCAGTCGATCCGTATCGTCGAGCTGAACACATCTAAGGCGTTTTCATCGCTCTAGCATGCCTCTATCAAAAGTTATTTGCGAAAAACTGTTAAATACCATTCGTGACCTAAGATGACCTCAGGGCATAAACAGGGGTCACGGACACCATTTTCATGTTCAGTGTGTCTAAACCACTTGTAATTCAGTGTTTGGGAGTGTTTATAATGTCTTTCGTCCAAAAGCGGCGCATTTCAATTTTCTCCCATTGACTTATAATGGGGAGGTCGCAAAATTGACCTGACCTTAGGTCATCGATATCGAAATTCTGAGATATACATTTTGTACAAGCTATTGCTCTTAGCAATCGCTGAAAGTTTCAAAGCGATCGGTCACTCGGTGTAGCTATGACAGACATTGAAACTTTTTATGAGGTGAGGTCACTTCAAGTGACCTGGTGACCTGACCTTGAATGACCTTGGTCTGAAATTTTCACAACATGTGTAGAATTGATGTATGATAAGGTGTACCAAAAACGGCGGCGCTCCGCGCCGCCGTTTTTGAGATATTCGCGAAAAACCACAAGGGGGGTGTTCAAACACCCCCCCCCCCCCAGCAGGGCGCGGGTTAACCCTCGCCGGACCTATTGGTTTTCTACATACGCGCCGGCCGAGGGGGGCGGCGGGTACGACCCCCCCTCGCCGTTTCGCCCCTGGTGGAGCTAGCGCGTCGCGGAAAAAAAGCGAGCGTGTGCGCCGTTACGAGACGCAGAGATTGGTACAGGGACCCGCAGTTGCTTCTGTACACACTAGTATTTCAGCGTATTCTTTGCCTGTGACACCGTTGGAGGCGAATTGGGAAATGAGTGTGTGCTTATTAAAACCACCATCTGAAGGGCTTTAAACTGATGTGCTGCTCTCCTAATTCAGTGAACTTTTTATGGCTATATCAGCAAAACATTGTTTTCAGCGCTTTTTCCTGCCCCATTCCTTCTGAAACCTGGAACCGCTTATTCCATTTACTCCTGCCATCTGACGATGGTCGTGCTGACTACTAGTTCCGGCGCTAGTTACTGCTCCAGTTTTGCACCCGGCACAAACTCAGGCGGCACCGGGCCGTGGCTCGACCAGGGAGGGTCGGACCGAGCCGACTGCCTGGGGCGCGGTTAGATCGGACGCCCTGCTGGGGAAGGGGACGGGAGTGAGGGGGAGGGGAGGAGGTGGTCACGTGGTCCGTCCAAGCTCGCACACGACATGTCCTGCGCCCAGCCATGTCCCGTGATCCAAAATGTCACGAGAGCTGTGGAATGCCTGGAGGAGACGCTTCGAAAGCGAACTTCAGCAGCACTAATTTACCATATTCTGTGGAGATTAATGAATATTATCTTAATGCAGAAAAAAATTGTATGCCTAAGCTGTATAAGCTGTATCTTTTTAAAAGTTGTAAATAGGATTATTTTTAGGGACTTATAGGTTTTGTATACACAGTGAATTGTGTTACATTAAGCCGTTTCGCTGTTATGGTTACTAACTGAAGAGTTATCCTTTTTTTCTCACAGGGAATGACAATACAATAACAATACAAATAAAACCAGACGTTTCGCACAAAAAAGTGCCTCAGTCAGTGACAAGAAATAAGTAATTAGGCATACATGTTTCCTTTCGATAAAATCGATGTAGTAGTTATCTTTATTTTTTAAGATATATTTTCAGCAGTTTTTTAAGCGCATCATGGAAGCTTATAAACATTTGTGTATTTTATCGGCAACCCGGCTGGCCAGACCGAGACGGTGCCGCATATAGTTCTCATCGATGTTAAACCTATACACTTATTTTTCTCCACTGACGAAGGCACGTTGTTGTCCGAAACGTTTGGTTTTATTCGCATTGTTTTTATATTGTCATTGTCCGTGAGAAAAACATACTCATATGGACTGGTCTCAGTTCATGTAGAAATTGTTGCATATTCATCAACACATAAAATGAATATTAGCCGTCACCACACATATAAGTAGAGGTAGTTAAGTAGACCGCGCCCCCTGTTTTTCACCAATAAATCGCGGCAAAACGAAGGATTGCGACGATTCTTTGGTGCCCTGGAAATTATCAATTTTACAACTTCCCGGAAAATTAAATAGCCCTTATCATTTTTGCATCTTGTCTGAGAATTTTAAATCCCTGAACCAAATTACCTTTAACCTGTAATTATTTTTCTCAAGATCATGTCAGGCCAGAATAGCAATTGAAAGTCAGCGCACATCTTCTGTGTGTTTCCATAGTCGTTTCGTGATTAGCAACGTGACAACATGTGAAATATACTATCTAATGTTTGTCTCATTGATTGTTGTGGGTGCCAAGGTGACGTGACACTCAGGTTAAGGTCATTTACTTGAAATGATCTCGGTTAACTTCCTTAAATTTACACCTTTTTACTGTGGTTTTTAGGAAGTGTTGGTTTGAAATTTAGCACCCATTTTAGCATTTGAAAACTAGGCATACTTAAGTATCAGTTATAGTGCCTATGCAATATGTTGCAAGGCTGTAAGTGCTGGTTAACATTCTATGGATAGCCGGCAGAACGCCTAATGGGTGATCTGGCGTGACCCGTCCTACCCCAAATGCTTTGATACATCATCTTTGATCAAAGCAAGTGCAAATTCGGAGTCAGAAGCAAGCCAAGTCCCAGCAAACTTCACTTGTAGAAATTCTAGCAGGACTCAATTTTCCGTGCTTTTGGGTTATTAACCTGATCTGGGAGGTCAACCAGTGACCTAGGATCTCAGCATTGACCAGGACATAAAAATAATTGGCTGTCTCTCGTCAGCGATGACCAGGACCCTCAAATCATCGGATTTCTCTCGTCACGAGCAGCTCGCTCTTTTTTTATTTTTCAGCGAAGCTCTGGCTCTTTTTATCAAGGGCCGATTGGCTGAGGGTTTCTACGCCCCTCCGCTACATGTAAGACGCTGAAAAGAAATGCCTAAATGGGTGAGGGTTAAATATCGATTGGTTTTTAAGTGCCGAAGCCCGAAGCACTTTAATTTACTTCGATAGCAGTTTTTAAGACCAACGAGCTCGAATACTATAACTTCTTGAACAATGTAAGCACCACATAATATGAATCGTGAGAGGAGCGGCTCAAGATTAAGGAGCTATGAGACACTTAATAAAAAACTGTATAGATTAGAAACTGCACCTAACTTGTACTGGTTTTTAAACCTTTTCGTTGCAGACTGGTAGATTAAATTTTAGGATTGATTTCAGCTGATGCTCAAATGGAGCTATTCATTCGTTCATTCGTGCGACCATCCAATTCCATTCATAAAAGAAGCCGGTGACAAAATTGTTCATTTTAGATAAGTGTGAAATACAAACTCAATAAAAGTTAAATGATACGGCAAATTTGACAGCTTATATAATGGACAGACAAATAACTTTAACAGATCAAAGTTTCGAGAGCCCCAAATAGGGGAGAGTGAGGTAAGATGAGCCAAGGGGCAAGTTTAGCCACCCCATGTTTCTCAGCTCCTATGGCGCTAATTTACTTGAGCTTCCATGTGCCGTTCGCTTACGAGGCTGCAGTCTTTCACGTGAGACGGCAACGTTCTCACGCTCAGCACCCGGTAACATTTGGTATCGCCCCTGATAACTAAGACATGTTTTGCCTTTAAAATGAGATGGTTGTTATCTGCGGTGCATGGTTATTTTCCTTAGCGGGTGTCATTAATCGAAAATGGCCACAGGTGGGGCAAGATGAGCCATTTTCACCTGGGGGAAGATGAGCCGGATAAGCCATTGTTATTTGTTGTCTCCGCTGTCGAAGACCAAACTGAGCTGCGCTTGTTTCTGCTGAATAAAAATGGTAGAAAATTGTTTTTTCTTTGTTGATTACACAAGTTGTAAGTGATTTGCAGATTATCTGAAGGATAAAATGATTTCTTCCGTGATAGAAAACTTGACGAATTATTGGAAGGCTTAAAACAGTCACTTTTTGATGGAGGAAAAAAACTTTGCCATAAGTATGTATGCCATGGATTAAATAAAAGAGCCCACTCTTCGCCACGCCCGGGAAAAGAAGAGGTTCGCTTTTTCTATCCATGCTCAACTTTCCCCACGACGTGTCTCAACTTACCCCGCCCATGGGGTAAGATGAGCAACGTGCAAGATGATTTTTGACGTAGCCTTTTCAGTACAAAAAATAAGCGGTATGAAACATTTCTGGCCAACATTACATGCGCAAATGACCACTCTGTCCGTCCAACCCGTAAACGCAGAAAAATGATCAGTAAGTTAGCCTGTAGCTTACGAAAAACAAAAAGCGGCTCAACTTACCTCATTCTCCCCTACGTAACAGTTGCAACACAATTGAGGGCATTTTTTTAGGCCATCACAGTATTTGTCAACAATTGTTGTTTGGGGGACTGGGGAGGGTGGTTACTGGCTCATAAACTGTCCCCCCCCCAAAAAAAGAAAGAAAGAAAGAAAACGAAACCGATCATCCGCGAAAAGAACTATTGAGCTCGAACCAAGGTGACGAATCGATTTATAGGTATGCAGGATGACTAACGATGCCACTTTTTAGGCCTGGCTACACTATGCGTTTTTTGCGTGCGTTTTTTGCGTGTTTGCGGGTTTTGCGTAAAATCGTTCTAGAAAAATAAACGATATTACGTTTTTGTGATGTTTTTTTATATTTAATTGTATTTAATATACGAGTTATATTAACTTCTGCATATAACTAATGTAAAAATTATATTATTTTTTACTTTTTCTAGAACGATATTAGGCAAAAAACGCAAACCCGCAAAAAAACGCACGCAGAAAACGCATAGTGTATACCCAGGCCTTTTGACTTCTTGTGTCAAATAAATTCCATCATCAGGATAGCACGTCAACGTTTGTTGCAAACTGTCGTATTTGACATTTTGCAACAAACGTATACTATTTGGCGCGATTAGCCTCATAAATGTTCTGTAACTAAAACCGTCTCTTCGCAATTAACTTGGACCACGTCATCCCAGCTTATGCACGACAAAAATAAAATAATGCTTCAGGATCACTGGCCTGAATTCCAATGCTTAAAGTTTATTCAAAACAGATGTGGCTGAGGCACTCTTCGCTACATCTCGTGACGGCCACCATTGTGTTGCATTTTTTCGGTAAGCTATAAGTTACTAAGGAAAAGATTGGTGAGTGGGTTGAAAACAGCGCTCATCCTCCACCCCCCCCCTCCTCCTTCTTCTGGAAACATAAGTAACTGAAAGATCTGGCGATGGTTTATCCACCTCCCTGCCGCCGCGCTGCGAGGCCTCGATTCGTTCGGTATGTGGCTTCCTGAGCGGTCCTCCCCGGAGGCAAGGTGAAAGGTCATGGCCTGTATCAGAAATTTATACGTTGCTGAATATGTTTTATAGTTCTTCCAAGGCCATGGACACCGTTTTATTACATCGGATAAGCATTGCACTTTCTTGTCCATCAATACATTTAAAGAAAACTTGATCATAATCTTATACTGCGGCAATTGTAGTTCTGCTTACGGTTGCCTCTTTATGATACGGGCCACCACCACCTCCACTGCGCTGGAGCTCTGGCGTTCTACCCCTCCCCGCTACGGACCGGCCCTCGGGCTAGGTGTGTTAGTACTGAGCGCAAACCTGTAGTAGTCACGTGACTTTCATTCACGTAGCGGATACGGAAGCTATAGGCGATATCAAGGACGGGCTCTGGGGAGGCAACCGGCGCGGAAAAATAGCACGATTGTAGTTTTGGAAGAATATCTGTTGCGGTAAGAGGAATTATACAAAACGTACGTCCTAGGAGCAAGCATGTGTTATTCCTCCATACTTTGCGCTACATTTCCTTTCTCCAATGGCCAGCACTTAGGAAATAATAGCGCAATTCTAAATTGGTAATATATGTGTACAGTAGCAACTGCGGGTCCCTGTACCCGATTTTAAGGTCCTAGGTCAACCGGTGACCTCTGAGGTTAGGTCAAGTGCCCCAATGTACGGTTCCGTTTTTGGTGAATAACTTCGCAAAAAACGGCCGCAGAGCCGCGACTTTGGCAGCATCGTGTTCGCTTCGCTCAGGCGCGTCGAATAATATACTTTTTGTTTGGGTCAGGTCAACTTAGGGTGTTGACCTCAGGTCACGGTCAGGTCAGCGCCCCCTGACGAAGTTGGTCGAAAGAGGTCATGTTGCATATCATTCGATTCGGCAGGTCTTCCTGAGTCCATTGGTGGCTTTCCCGACTCGCTAGCTCAATTTAATCGGGAGTTATTGACAAAAAAAACTAATATGACCTTGATGACGTCATAAATGACGTCACGCAAGGTCAGTATTGCAAAAGTGACGCATCTTTGCGTCACTTTTGCAATGCAAGGAGTGCATCAAATGACGATTCTGTGTGCTTGAGATAGTTAGAAATCGTTCCCGGCGCAAGGATAGCAATTTTCATTTTTCCCTCATTGACCATTCCCCCATTGACCCCATTGACCATTATAAAATGGTGAAGTCACGAAAATGACCTGACCTCATATGACCTTTAGGTAAAATCCGACATATACAAGTTGTGACACTCATAATGGATACCAGATCCTGCAAGTTTCATTGCCCTGTGAAAGCTCCTCTGGCAGTGAGGGCGTTGCGAAGTTGCGACATCTGAACACCATGCAGAGGTTCACTTATGACGTCATAGGTCAGTGACCTGACCTGACCCGAAAATGCGGTTGATGTCAAAAGATCCGGCTTGAATCAAAGGTCAGGTATGCCAAGTTTCAGCTCTCTATCGCCAGCGTGTTCGGAGCTATCGCGAAAAAAAAACGATGGGGGCGGCACCCGCCCCCCCCCCCCCCTCGGCCCGCGAGGGTTAAAGGGACCCTCCCACCTTCAAAAAAGTTAATGGATTGGCATGAAAGTGGTGTCGCTCGGTTCAGAAAGAGCGAAAACGAATATCTACCAAATTTCACCGAAAAATATTCACCGGCTTTCAAGATATTAGACTTAATTTTTGTTTACTTTTGGAATCTCCGCTGTTCCTAGCGACTTTATTTGGAAGCAATATTAGCCCCTCTGAATCCAAAGCCCTGCAACTTTGAAATTAAATAATATTTTCGATTTCAGGAAGTTCTCGATGTTGTGAGTGCTCAAACCGGTAAGTGCAAGCCAGGGACCCCATTTTGGCTATCTCAACTCAAAACTAATGTTAAGGTGGGATGGTCACTTTAAATTTTTCGAGCTAAAACAAACATTTTTCTAGGCTCCAGGGGGTCCTAGGAGTCCCATCTGACACCCAGCTGTGTAGCTTTTCTTAAAATTAGAATGGCGTGACTTTTTCAGTGGCACATCAAACATAAGTACCTAGGAAAGAAATTATTTTTTTACTAAAGCACCTGCTGGCTGCCTCTCAGGTCTGCAAATGCCATTGGTAGTGTCGTATGTGACGTGTGTCTTACACTCCGTGCCTTGTGTTTCAGATGTTGCTAATATAAGCCTAGCATCAGGCATTGTTTCTGAATCACCACAATTGTATTAGCAACATTAATGACCATGAAAAGTTGAGGTCATCTTCAAGCACCTCATATTCAACATCTTGACCCTTAAGAGCGAATTCTCTCTCGGCACAGTAGCATCAAAAGGCACTGTGTGGGACGGATCATCATGGAAAAGTACTTGAAGCCTTCGGAGCTCAATATCGACCCAAAGTCTCCATCAGCTGAAGACGAATGGGACACGTGGATTGCCAAGTTCAACGACTTCTTTGATTCCCTGGATTCCTATCTCAATCCAGACAAGCTGACCCTCCCGCGCGTTCATGTCTTGTCCATGCTACAAGCTCATCAAACCAGCCGCTACATATGTGGAACCTGTGGATCTGCTCAAAGCCTGTTTGTGAAGCCGCGCAGTGAGATCTATGCAAGACATCGATTGGCATCCAGGAAACAGCAACCTGGTGAGTCACTTGATTCGTATCTGGAAGAACTTGAGTCATTGGCCTCCCCACTTCAAGCTGCTAGCTGACCAGCGTTCAGTCTCCTTCATGTTTGACAAAACATGCAAGGGTCGTGTCAAAAACGACAAGATCCTTCGGTGGCGCCTTGAACTGGCCTGCATGAGTTTCGACATCGTCTACCGACCTGGAATCTACAACACCGTGCCAGACACAGGCACGTACCCAGGATTTCGCCCAGGAGGGGGCCACCTGCTTTCGAAGGGGCCCCCCACAGTGTATAGGGCAGTGGTCGGCAGGTCATTCGGGGTCGTGCCCCCTTTTTGGGCGCCAGGCAGGGCCATTACCCCCACCTACCAGACCCCATTGCTGACACAACCAAGTTTACTGAAATTCCATACCGTCCTGGAACTCTTTGGGTATTTGTGCATTTCCAATGCATCAAATTTAAAACATGACACTTCCTCCACAAAACATTTAATGCCTATATGCCAGTAGCGGCGGAACACCTTCAATTAAGGGGGAGGGGGGGGGGGGCACTGCCGACTTTTGGTCCCATTCATTCCATGCAACGCCCATAGGGCTAATGTTAAAATGCAAAAATCAAAGGGTGCACGGTGCTCCGGTGCCCTCCCCGTTCCGCCGCCTATGCTATATCCCATTTAACCCTTGTACGTATAGGGGCGGCGGGTGGTTTTTCGTTAAAAGCTTACGTAAAAGGCATGGGATCACGACCAAATTGTACCCTCGAGCCCATCATATTTTTTTTACCAGCCCGGAAAATATCATGACCTGAGACCAGTTTTACCAACAGAAAAATAACCGCCTGACGGAATTTTTGCCTCAAGACCGCTTCACATACGGAGCGTAAACGCGATGGGCTCGTAAGCGGATAGGGCTTTACCGTTTACGCTCCATATGTGAAACGATCTTTAGGCAAAAATTCCGGCAGGCGGCTATTTTTCTGTTGGTAAAACTGGCCTCTGGACCCATAATGACCGTTGGCTTATGAGCTTTTTTCTGGAGATCATCTTGAGCCGTAAACTCTCACTTCAAGGAGTTATAGCGGGTCCCGATTTTCTCGACACTTGTCATTGCCCTCTTGAATGAGACGGAATCACCAAGGACCTTAAAAATGGGCAGCAGCGGCTTCCTATTGTCACGGGTAGCACGCTCGTCTTTTTTATGCACAGCTCCATATCAGAGTCCGAGAGGCCGCGGGGGTCCGATCGACTCCTCCCCCTTGCGTTAGCGGCTGTTGAAACGCCAACAGACGGGCGACGGTCAAAAGTTGCAGCTGCTTTTGTACGACTGTACGGAGGGGTGAGATGGTGAGGCGAGCAGGTACGTGAAAATTGGTATCTAATCAATGTGTGCTGTGCCTTTGGCCTGGGCTAATCTTTGAACCCTGGGATGCAACAGTCACGATGGCTCCATCACTGGAGCTACAAACTCTAAAAAGATAGGCTTTCTCAGAATCCCTCATTACCCCCACCGAAAGGGCTCCATTACCCCCAAAGGGGGCATGCCCCACCATTTGCCGACCCCTGGTATAGGGCCCCCAGGTTCCCCGGGAGTCATGAAGAACCTTTCGATGGTGGGGGGGGGGGGTGGGGGCATAGTGGGTCCTGTCTCTCCTGCACTGCAGACGTATGTGAGAAAACGCCACGTGTGTGGGAAAACGCAATTCAGTTCTTTACAACCTTATGTAGCATTTGGTTGTGATTTCTCGCGTTCAACTTCATCAAAGTCAATTAAAACGGTCTCTGTAACGGTCTAAGCCTTGAGAAAATGTGGAAAATTGGAAAGTAAAAATATTTTTGCTTGAGGAGTGTGCATGAAACGCACGGCATTTTATGAGCGAGCGCCTCAATTACTGAACATCCTCCAATTCCGGATATGTAGGTATATAATATAATAGTGGGGAATAAATGTCTCGTTATCGCAATTCCACTATCTGGCAACTAGCCCTATGTAAACGCGGCTATTATATGTTTCACTAGGAAACGAGCGCAATTGTACTTTTAGCCAGAAAATAAATGCTTGGGTAATTCTGGGACACTCTGTATTAATTGGAGGAATAGGACTTAGGAGGAAATGCGATTGCAAATCGACCCACATCCCTGTGTTAGCCAATGACGCCTTTGGGGCCAAGGTTGGGGGGTATTCAGTTTAGCCTTTTTGTTTTTCTGTGATATCTCCGGCACCGTGAAAGATATTGGCTCCTTCAGATGAGTGCCTACTCCAGTCACTACTTATATCCAGTAGCCAGTAGCCACTCAGATGATTTGGGATCAATCAGGTGATAAGCGTACTTTCAGACGACCAGGGGCCCCCAGTCGACCAGGCGTTCCCAGGCGACCAGGTCCTCCAGGTGACTAGGGGCCCCACTGCCCCAGGCGACCAGGGCCCTCCAGACGACCAAGGGCCAATGCGATCAGGTCCCCAAAGCGATCAGGGGCCCCCAGGCGACCAGGGGGCCCCATGCGACCAGGCCCCCGGCTACCAGGGGCCCCAAGGCGACCAGGGGCCCTCTAGGTGACCAGCGGCCCTCAGGCGATCAGGGGCCCCCAGGCGACCAGGGGATCCCAGGCTACCAGGGGCCCAAGGCGACCAGGGTCCCCCAGGCGACTAGGGGCGACCGGGGGCCCCAGGCAACCAGGGGCCCCATGCGACCAGGCCCCTCGGCTACCAGGGGCCCCCTGGGCGACTAGGTACCCCCAGGCGATCAGGGGCCTCAATATCATGCAACCAGAGGCCCCCCATGCGACTAGGGCCCCCTAGGCGACTAGGGGCCACAGACTATCAGGGGCCCATACGACCAGGCCCCCGGCAATCAGGGCCCCCTAGGCAACTAGGGGCCCCCAGTCGATCAGGGGCCTCATGCGACCAGGGCCCCCTAGGCGACTAGGGGCCACAGGCTATCAGGGGCCCCCATGAGACCAGGCCCCCGGCTACCAGAGGCCCCCTAGGCGACCAGGGGCCCAGGAAACTGGGGGCCCTTGGATGACTGCAGGGGCCCCTCGGGTACCCAGGGCACATAAATGAAACTTTAATATCAATTTTTCTTCCGAGTAAAAGACGTTTTATCCAGTGTTTAAAAAATATCCTGGGGCCTGAGGGGCCCCCTGAGCGCCTTCGGCGCTCAGGGGGGGCCTTGGCCCCCGTGGCCCCCCCCTTGGGTACGTCACTGGCCAGACATGCTGTCCAGGGCCGGACAGGTATGTGGAGCTGTTTCGGGCGGCTCCCGAGAGGTTATTCGTTACCTACACGATCAGATGTGCCATCCTGGCGTCACTCGCTTGAGCCATTACCTGCGCTGTCAGAATATTCCTTTCTCAGTGGATGATGTCAGAACTGTTATATCGCAATGTCGGACTTGCAATATCTGCAAGCCCTCGTTCGTTCGGTTGTCGGGTACCCTGATCAAGGCCACGCGTGTGTTTGAACGCTTAAGTGTAGATTTTAAAGGACCACTACCGTCTTGTACCGAGAGAGCTTATCTGTTCGTGGTGGTGGACGAGTTCTCGCGTTTCCCCTTTGCGTTTGCTGTGAAGGACACGTCTGCCGAGACTGCCATTCAGTGCCTGACATCACTTTTCACAGTGTTCGGCACTCCCAAGGCCCTAAAACATAAGGGCCCTGTTCATGAACCCCGGCGGTCGCTGCGGCCGCTGCGGTCGCTGCGGTCAGCCGGGTTGTTACGTCACGAAAAGGGGCGGGGCTCATGTAGTATGACGAATGTATGACGTCACCTTGCTGCGGCCGCTGCGATCTCTGCGGCCGCAATCCAGCGACCGCCGAGCCGCAAGAAAACTAATTGCACTGAACTTGGCGCACTGAAGTCAAATAGGCGCAAGCCGTGTTGTCATGGAGACGATTTTGTAAACAAATTATCTAGCGGTGTGCATCAGTTGTAAACAATTGTCGGAAATTATTTCGGCAGCAGACGCTGTTCATGGAACGCTGCTACGGTCGAGTGGGTGATGACGTTTCAAAAATGGGCGGAGCTTAGAGCCTGCGGCCGGCCGCAGCGGCCGCAGGGTTCATGAACAGGGCCCAGGTTGGACGAAGTTTTCTACCAAAAATGTACTAGAATAGCGCATGAGTCAAAGTTATTTCCGTTGTTTCTTTACAAATATGTCGCAAACAAGCTTTTTCTGTAATAAATCATTATTTCGAAGTTAAGCAACCAGTTGCTATAAATTCGATAAACAAACACTTATTTTTATATAAAAGCCTAGCTGATATAGTCCAACTCTAGTTGAATACTCAAGTAGCTACTAAATTTTCCAGATGTGACACATATTGCGCACTTCAGACAAATGCGTTGCTAGGGCGTTGCTAAGGACTCTTTCGCATGTTTTGCTGCCTGGTTTTTACGGAGCGAGCGAAGCGAGCGGAGTCTTAAGTAGAATAACGGAAATTTCTGAGTATGAGCGGCCGGCCGGCCGGCCGGCCGACCGTGGTCACGATTCTGCGACGCTTATATCTCAGCAACCACTTGACCGATTTACATGCGGTAATTTTTGTAGGGTAGCTTCATTCCTTCTACCAAGTATTGGACTATTCCCGATGCATGTGGGTGACCCCTTATGCACGTGCCACGTGCAAAACGAAGAGGTGTCACTTTTGTAATAGTTGCAATATCTCGGTAACTACTGGGCCGATTGCGCTGAAAGTTGGCATGTAGGTAGGCACCCACTAGGCAATGCATATCCATGTGCCAGAGTTGGGGTGCTGCTGCACGTGCGCACGTGCAGGGGTCGATTCCAGATCTCGAGAACGGCTGGACCGATTGCGCTCAAATTTGGTACACGGTTACGGAGCAGTTAGTAGGGTGCCGTGCACAAGTCAGTTGGGACCCATTTTGCACGTGCGCACGTGCAGGGTGCCGCTTCCAGATCTCGAGAACGGCTGAGCCGATTGTGCTCAAATTTGGCACATCGCTAGAGACCGGTTAGTAGGGCGCCGTGCACAAGTCAGTTGGAGGTACCCCCTCGCAATTTCGCACGTGCAAGGCCCACCCTCTCGCTCGCTCCGTTAATCGCCCCAAAAGGCGTTATACTGGTTGTTATGAAGTGAGGGAAGTGAGATGGACAGGCTTTTTTGATTTTTTTTTTCCTGGTTTTCTAGGACCGTCTCAATTATTTAACTTGACATACTGTTCTTGCTTTTTTATCCGAGGCTTTTTCAATAATTGGTAGATTCTAGCGTGGAAATAAAAGGGCGAGCAGGCCACAGGGGTAAATACAAGTCGACTGATAGTGAAATAAAAGGTAGAAGTGTCTGTTCCATCAGAAATTTGATGTGAATAGTGAAATAAAAGGTAGAAGTGTCTGTTCCATTAGAAATTTAACGTGATGTGATAGAACATGAAGCAACATGATCAGACGCAATAACCACCAATTTAGAACCCAGAACCAGCAAGCGCCATGCAATCAAGAGCAGCCATGGTAACGTTTGATTAGCTTTCAGAAAACCTGGGAAGACGCCAGACGGTGAGGCAATCAAGAGATCTTACAAGACCAGTAGTTACTTGAAAACGAGAGCCGCCAGGAAAATCAGTAGATTCTTCAATGGCAACACATTTCAACATCTATCTAGCAATGACTTTGCACCAGCGAGGTGCTATCATTGTGTTTTGTGTCTGTATCCCTAACTGCTCAAAAAATATTTGTCAATAAATAAACAAACAAAATAATGCGTCTTTTTCTACTGAAAGTAAGTCCTCCAAGTGGCAGGGGATGAATGATAGAAGGTACCAACCTAATTAATTGTCATCTATTCATTCAATTCATAGGCAATTCAGGGGCATCGATCGGCAGCGCCCTTACTGCATGGTACTGCGGATCGTCGATGGGTTTCCTGATGACTCCGACTCTGACTCAGACTTTCAAAAATCAACTCTGACTGATTTCAAATGTCGGCTCTAACTGACTACGACTCCACAGCCCTAGCAGGTCTGCGGAGGCAATGTTTTTTTGGTGACTCCGACTCCGACTCTGGCTTTCAAAATCGACTCTGACACTGACTCTGGTCAGAACTGTCGACTCCAACCGACTACAACTCCGACTACGGAACCCTGAAAGGTCTGCGGAGGGGATCGAATTTCGGTGACTGACTCAGACTCCAGGCTTTTAAAATCTACTCTGACTCCGACTCGACGACTCAGGTCAGAACTGTCAACTCCGACCGACTTCATGACTCCGACTCCGGAGCGCTACTGGCAGCTATCACGCCAGGGAGCTGCAAATCGTATGTTCCGTGGCGGTTTATGGCATTAAAGTCGATAATGCGGCTGAATCGCACTATGAAACACCCTTATTGGCTGCAAGAACCACGAACGTTAGCGCATCACCACTGGAAAACGCGACAGGTTATCGATTAACTGGCCCTGGATTTGGATAAATAACATGTTGATGATCATATTAGCACACATTTACATGATCATCTATCTCAAGGTTGCCCTTCAGGCGGCTCTAAACTATGGCAATTTCCCTATCTTCAACATGTAAATGCCCTCGGGCGTCCTCGTGGTGACGTAGGCATGGGAGTGCCAGGTTGGTAGGAACTAGACTTCGACGCCCCCATCCCGAGTTCGTGCACTCCGATCGTGGAGCCGCTTTCACATCAGCGCGGTACAAGGAGTTTCTCGCGATGAACCGGATTGCCCAAAGCTCGTACAAAGCTCCAGGTAATGGGCAGACTGAGCGATACAATGGTACGATTTGGAAGGCTGTGACCCTGGCATGTCATGACAAAGGCAGCAGCCTCCGAGAGTGGGAGACTGTGCTTCCATTGGCGCTGCATAGTGTGCGTTCGCTGCTCTGCACCGCCACGAATCAGACTCCTCACGAACGTTTCTTCTCATACCCTCGCCGGTCGGCATCGGGCCAGGCGCTCCCTACGTGGCTACTCAATGCTGATCGTGTTCTGCTGAAGCGCACCAATCGAGCCAGCAAGTACGAGCCGCTGGCGGATGAGGTTGAGCTTGTACATGTGACTCCAACATACGCTGCAGTTCGACTACCTAGCGGTAGAGTGCCTGCTGTCTCTCTTCGGCATCTGGCTCCAGTTGCGCGTTCTGATGGTGCGGAACCGACGTGTGAGGCTGGATCTGAGGTCGATGGTGGAGTTGGACTGGGTTCGTCCGATGCCGGGAGTGGTTGCGTCGAGACAGAGATGAGCCCTGCTGAGGCTGAGCAGGCTGTGGTGGGACCAAGTCCGCATTGTGATCGCGATGGGGCTATGAGGCAGCAAGAGGCAACCAGTGTACAAACTGAGAATACTGATCTGCGTAGGTCGACGTGAGTTAAAAGGAAGCCACGGTGGATGGACGACTATGATGCGTGATGTTGTGTGAGGTATGATGCTGTGCGTTGCGTTGCTTTAGGATCATACGCTTGGGTTCATGTGCATTTTATGCACTTGCTGGGGAGAAGTTATGTTCTTTTTTGACAGAGGGTGAATGTCGAATGTGTGTCTTACACTCCGTGCCTTGTGTTTCAGATGTTGCTAATAAAAGCCTAGCTTCAGGCATTGTTTCTGAATCACCACAGGTAGGTACCTGATTGTTTAGCATTAAGTAAGCATGGTTAGGTTTAGGTTTAGGTTTTGGGTTATTTAGGTTTTGGGGTAGGTACACACCTGCAAATTCTCCAAGGGTATTGGGTACAGTGTACACTGAGGTGCTTCTCCGTACCTATCAAGGCAGTAAACCTTCGTAACAAAACAGCCACATTGAAGACTCACTCGTTACCATGGAAACAAAGCTTATTTGTTTTAATAATTTAATAAATAGGCAACTTTAATCAGTATTTACATGAATGAAAAATGATTTCATGATACCAAAAAATAAATTTATAAAAACAATATGCATTTATTAGTTTTTGCAACTACAGTTTGTTTGTGCCCACAAATAATTTGTTGCCGAACAGCCAATCAAAATAAATCCTAAAAACGTGAGCTTCAAATTTACCTAGGTAGGTAGGTAGGATGGTGCAAGATAAGTTACAGTCATAGGTAGTTCTAGATTTACTAGGTATGTATTTTGCCGATTCTACCTAGCTAGGTATTTTGGTGTAAGAGGCCGATCTCTTTCTTATGTTCAAACATTGAAAACAAATTAAAATTCAAGCTAGGCATTTCTTATAAAATAACATGCATTGCATCATGTCAATATAGTTTCTCACCTTGCTGACAGCCCGAACTGTCTGGTAGGTTGAGATGAAAAACTTGCAGCATTGGTAATGCTCTTTGACAGCCGTGGGAATTGACATGACATGAAATTAAGCGGACATGAGATAACCGGATGTCTTCTCAGACTGGGTGAAAGAAATCTGGCCATTTCAAATTAAACCTTGACCTTATTCAGTGTAAATATAAAAATTGATAGGTCTTAAAGCACAACCACTTGGAACAAGGCCGTAAATGATAGCATATAACAACACAATAACAGACAAAACCGTGCGAATATGTCAAATAACACAATTTACACCACTCAAGACGGTGGAATCTGAAAACAGGACGCCGGAGGGCATATAAGTCACGTGATAACTCTATGATTCTCCACATTTACATGCCGTGAAGCTGAGAATTGTCACGTGACCATTTCAAGACCCTGGATCAAAAGGTCAGTGGATAAACCCCGGTCACAAATCCAGCGCATCTGTGACATTCCATATGTGGAAATGACGTCTGTCAAACTAGCAGCGAGCAGTGAGCAGCGAGTCCAGCAGCGAGCTGATTCCGAAAATTATGGGGTCTCCAGGGTGGGAATCTTTACCGTTCTCGAGATAGAACCCTCTAAAGTTTTTGCCATCCATGACCGGGCCATCCCGATTTGGCTGAAAATTTGCTCACAGAGCCTTCTCAGCACGCTGATTCCGAAAATCATGGTCTCTAGGGTGGAAATTTTTACCGTTCTCGAGAAAGACCCCTCTAAAGCTTTTTGCCATCCATGACCGGGCCATCCCGATTTGACTGAAAATTTGCTAACAGAGCCTTCTCAGCAAGCTGATTCCGAAAATCATGGTCTCTAGCCCGGCGGCCGCTGGGTCTCCGCGCCACCCGCCGGCCGCTGGGGGGGGGGGGGCATATAGGTAGTGCCCGCCCTTTACTTCTGCGACGATATCGTCGCAACGCAAATAGATAGAGAAGCGAAATTTCGCACACATCTTTCTGAGTACCTAGCCGAGGTTGTGTCCAAATTTGGTGTCGATCTCATTTGAAATGACGTCACAGTGACGTCATAAATCAAATTATAGATTTGCGACTCTCAGTCTCCTCACGATATATCCGATATATGAGACCGAATATAAAGGACCAATTATTGGTCAGGAACAAATTGGAAGTGTACTTAGATGTTTAAGAATAACAGCAGGTTCTGTCAAGTCCATTTACAGTTTCAGCGACATCAGAAACGGTCCATATAGGAAAACGACAAAACTTTATGACGTCATTGTGACGTCGTCTTACGCGCTACAACCACCAAACCTTTCTCAAACATTGCTTAGGTATTCATTTGCAGCTATGCAAAGTTTCATGTTCGTAGCCCATGTTACCTATGTTTGAGAACGTAGGTAGGTAAGTAGGATGGTGCAAGAGAAGTTACCGCCAAAAGTAGTTTTAGGGGAAAGTGGGGTATTACGGGCACCTTATACCTACCTAACTTTGCAGTCATTTTTCGGCCGGTTAGAATAGAAACGGTAAACTGAGTGAAAACCTTTTTTAGACATTTTACTTCCACTGGCGAGAAGATGAGACTTAGAGCTGATTCAACAAATAAACTGCAGTTATTTTTGCAAAACCTTGCAAAAACCCGTCTTACCCCACCCCATGGGTGGTCACATGGGCAGGGCAACACGGCCAGCTTCTTTCACCGACCAGCGCAGCTCGCAACGTCGCCCGCGATTAGCTGCATTGATAGGGGAGAGTGGGGTAAGACGAGTGTAACGCAGATGCGCTACATTTTTTCATCTTTCATGCGGAATTGCAAGCTGTGTCACAAGCTGAAACATAGCCATCTGCAAGCGCCGCGCAGACACGGTCAGCCGGCTAAATCGGCTGTGATACCCTATCTCCGTCCCAGCCGGCGTCCACACAGACGGCGCAGTCGGCTCTGACAAACAGGGGTCCCCTATAGATGACCACCCCACTTCATGAGAACCCGGATCTGAAGTCAACAAATAGCATACCGAAACGCACCATCCTGCCGGTGTCGAGCCATTAATCAGTAGCCTTTGGAAAACAAGACTCTGTCCCACGCTCGGCACCCCGCCAGAGAACAAGGAGAGGGGAGCGCAGACCGGCCCTGATTTGAACCAAAACAAGAAAGGGGAGCGGGGACCGACCCGGTTTGTACGAAAACAGGATGAAATGGAACTCGGTCACCGCCATGGAAGTAGGACACCTGGCCGGAGACATTCAAAACAGGGGGGAGCGCAGGACTAAAAACAAGAAAGGAGGGCGCAGAGCCGGCCGCCACCTGGCGCCTCAGGCGGCGCAAATCGCCGGCGGCGAGTTCCATCCGATCGCTGCGTGAAGGGGTGCGACTGCCATAGCCGGGGGTGCCGAACTTCAGCAAATCACGAACGTTTGAAGGCGGAGCCAAACGCACTTTCTGAGAATGGAGGACGAAGATTGGACAAGGAGATGCTGCCCGGCCCTCTGAAGTAGGACGTCATCAAAAGTATAAGTTGATGAAACGGAACTGGAGCTGGCTCTCGGGCACTCTCTCGGACGACTGATTCGACGCCGCTCTTCGCTCTCGGCTGACATCTGACATCGCGGACAGCCCACGAGACACCAGCGGCTGGCGTCACGGCGCCGGCGGCGGCTCTGGCCGCCGGGCCGGGCGCTGGACGGACACGA
The DNA here is from genome assembly GCF_019059575.1 of Amphibalanus amphitrite. Lineage (NCBI taxonomy): Eukaryota > Metazoa > Arthropoda > Thecostraca > Balanomorpha > Balanidae > Amphibalanus > Amphibalanus amphitrite. Next base: position 223,849 of record NW_024881516.1, read on the forward strand.
CCATCATGTCAGCGACTCCATCTCAAGTAAGGTCACGCGGTGAACACGGGTGCGCACCTAGTCCCTAAATCCTTCAAGTAACCCCCCCCCCCCTCGTTACTGCTATGTGAGCCACATTATATTCCCCTTTTTAGGTGTCGTCTGCAATATTTTAGGCCATTCAGTTTAGTTAGCTCAATTTATTCTTGGGACTTTCAGTCTAGGTAGCTTAAGTTCAAATTCGATTCGGTCAATCATGTAACTGTGCGCGTGGTGCGAGACGCGTGCCGACGTGGACCCTCGTCCGGCGCCCCGTGGTGATTAAGGCGGACGGAGGGGATTATGCACCGTGGGGAGTCTGGAAAGGGACGGGCGACGCGACTTTGTACCGCACCGCGCGGCGTGTGAGTCCCAATTGATGGACGGCCTGGTCCCAGAACGTTTCGTAAAATTTGGCATGTAAAGGAATGAAAAGCGTTGTGTCAGGGAGAATGTAAATAAATGGGACTTGTAAATATCGTGATACGAGTGTGACAAGTGATGAAGGGCAGGGACCGGAGGATAGAACATAACAGGCCATATGCCAGCCACACAGTCGGGAAAGCGGTCGTTTTCAAGGTGTCTGGCTCGTCACAGTAATTTACAACGATCAGTTTTCTTTATCTGCTTATTTTACACAGTACACAAAGGGATTCTGTACGCACACTGGACCTAACCCAACTTGTCTCATACTGGTGGGTTCCACTGGTTGATTTCCGAGGGCTGCTAAGGCGGCTGACCTACTTCCTGCTATACCACATTCCAAGTTCCTTGACATGGCTCGTACCAGTGGATTCCTGGTACTATTTCCTTATCAAATTATCAAACGGCCAATCACAAGGATTCTACACGCACACTGGACCTAACCGAACGCATTTCACACTGGTGGGTTCCACTGGTTGCTTCCAAGTGCTGCTGAGGCGGCTAACCTATTTCCTACGTCACCATATTCCGAAATTCCTTGACATAGCCCGTACCAGTGGATTCCTGGTACTAATTCCTCATCAAATCATTCAACAGTTCGAATACAAAGATTCTGCAGGCATACTGGACCTAACCGAACGCATTTCACACTGGTGGGTTCCACTGGTTGAATTCCATGTGCTGCTGAGGCGGCTAACCCATTTCCTACCTTACCATATCCCAAGTGCCCTTGACATAACCCGTGCCAGTGGATTCCTGGTACTACCTCCTAAGCAATTCACCAATGTCCCGCACACAAGCACCACGCATATACAAAGTCGCACCTGTCCAATTGCATAATCATCTGATGAATAGGGATTGCGGAACCGGGGAGATAGATGATGCACGTCACGCCCCTGTGCGTGGAAAGTCCACCGACGCGGCTACGGGTTAGGAGGGAGATGAGAAGCGAGTGAAATGGAAGAAGACTGTACACGTAGAGGAATCGGATTTCCTGAATGAAGCTAAACTCGGACAGACCCCACTAGATATTAGGCCTCGATTGAGTAAGCCCTGGATGCGTGCAATAAGTCGCGAAATTAAACGTGAGGATGAAGGCGAGTCGGGCACAGACCGCCGAGGAGGGTTTCAAGAAATGTTACCCGGTCAGCCTCGTGTCCTGGCTCGGAGGGGACGACGGGCTGTAGTCTGTCTAACCTCTGGCTAGCGGGACACGGGACCAGTGGCCCGATTGTTCCGGCCCAGGGTAGGCCTGGGTGATAATTAAGGTCACGTGGGCCGTCGCCTGGGGTGTGTATCGGCGGGTGGGCCGCCGCGAGATGATGGTGTTCCGTCTCGGATTAACAGCCTCGGAGGCTGGGCAGATTTTAGGCTGCCGGGCTGGCCCGGAAGCCCTGAACTATGACTGGAGCGAGATGCGGTCATCAGTATCACGGATGGACCTTAGTTACCCAGCCCGGTTTCAAAAAGATAGGTAGGCCCGCTATCGGTCCCTCAAGTGGTCGGCGCGGGACGTCATTTGAAGAGCGACATAGATAGTTTCGGAGGTGGTTAGGACCCCGGGCGTCTTAGCGAGGGAATCGTATGCCGCCGGAAGAGTAATGCCCCGCGAAGGAACGTATAATGCCGCAAGACGGGGGTGAACATTAGATACCGAGCATTCGAGTCGGGTGATCGCAGTCAGACGGTGCTGGCCACCCGCAGTCAGTCGAGTAGCTCCGGCCATGCTCTGGTCCTTTCGAATAGGTCTGTGACGACAGCTTAACTACCAGCCACGGATAGATAGGGCTTTGGACACCTATGTGCTGGTAGTCGATGATGTGTGCCGAGTTGATGTCCCCGAGTGGACCTGCGTGCGTGGAAGACGCGTGTCGTCTTTGTAGTTAGCCGACGAGAGCTAACCCTTTTTAGGTCGTCGGGTTGGCCCGGAAACCCTGAACTATGGCTGGTGCGAGATGCGGTCATTAGTATCACGGACGGACTTTAGTTACCCAACCCGGCTTTCAAATTTTAGATACGTCCGCCGCGGAAAGCCCGGGCTACTGAGTGCCCTGCGAGCTCTAGCTCCGGAACCGTGGGCTGGAGTGTGTTAGAGATGCTGACTGACCACTGGCAGCAGAAGGTAGGTCCACACGTGAATGGCAGTAAGACAAGGGCTGCGTACGTTGTTGCAAAGGTTTACCGGCCCATGCTGTAAGTCCATTGTTCGCTCAACAACCTGCGTGCGTGTGTGTTTATTATTTGTGTGTAGGTAGTTCGGCATGGTCTTGGACCCGCTATAAGTCGCGTAATTCAAGGGCGGAGTGCCGAAATCTGTGGTGGTTCGTATATTCTATTCGTGTAGCGTGAGCATTATGAAGCGTTTGTCTGATGTACGGAGCATTGTGGTTATGAAGGGATAACGGTTAATGAGGTTTAAGGCCAATGACTCAATAACGACTTGCGCACGCCTTAGCACCACCGGGGGAAGTTAGGAAAAAGGGGAGGGACCGGAGATGGTCGACTCTGGTAAATTACGAGGTATAAGTGGACGAATGACAGGGTTGTAAGAGGATGGATAAATGGACGAATGATTCATACATATATCTGGTGGGAGATGACCCTCAAGCTAGGAAGGGCGCTGTTGTCTGAGAGTGGGACCTTGGGTTATGTAGAGTGGAGTTCTTATTTCAACGTGATCAAGGATAATGGGTTATTAATATCTCTCCTTCCATTCCTTAACCCTGGCCTATGTGTTTCCGATGATTGATCGCCCCGGAAAGATAGAGTCAGAGTCGGAACGGGTTCGCGAGGGGCTGGATACGGAGAAGGGCTTCTAGGAGCGCACCGACGGAGCTCTCATCTCTTCATATCTTGCTCAATCTCTCTCACTACCGAAAGACACTGCCCGGTTAGCCCCGCAACGCCGCGAAACCCCGCTACAGATTTGGCGCACCCAACGTGGGGTAGGATCAATCAAAGGAATCATGAAGTCGGTGGACGGACGTGCATTGCCGAACCCAATGCTAAAATTTCAGAGGAAATGCGAGCGTGAGTGAGAAAACTTATTATGTCTGAGCTAGATGCAGTGGGAGCTGGTCACTCAGTGCAGCGTTACTCGGGTTAAATTGATTTGATTGAAATCAGAAAGCGTGGATTGCTGGAGGGTGTATATATCATGAAGTGATAGGGTAACTCGAGAATCAATTTTAAGTGACGGGCGAGCGGGCTTAGTATAGTTTTTTTCGGCTACAGGTATCGCTAACTAAATTTATGTGGCTCACATCTAGCGAACCCTAACCTTGAGTGAAATCCCGTGATCCAAAGTTTTAGAGTAATCACACCGAGGATGCCATTTTAACCCAATTTTTAAGAGATTGTACCCATCCTATACCAAAAAGGTGCAGTAACCTATGTGTGACCCGTGGACTGACCCGCCTCTGGAGAGAACTGACAGGAGACCGGCAACCGTCCACGAGCCGGTTTCCCCGACAGGAAACCCCGTTACAGAACAGGCTGTCACGTGTTACCGAACCCGATGTACATACTGAAGATACGACTGAGCGCGACGCTATGAAGGTATTGAATGTTGTGGAATGAAATCAGGGCTGAAGAAGGCAAGAATGACAAATAGAACGTATGATATTGAAATAAAGGTGACGGCACAGATTGAAGATGATCGAGATTGTTATTGAAGCAATGTGAACAATAAGGTGAAAGAAGGAGGGCACACAACGGAGATTGACGGCGGGAAGAGAAGATATTGAAGGAGGAGACCGATGAAAACGGTGCCACTGATACTGAATTACAGTGCAGACACGAAATCACAGAAATAAATCAACAGCTGGGAAGACAATATGCAAATGATTTGAGAATAACGACATCACGAATCAAGTTGGGAGAGTAAACACGCGATAGAAGAACAAGAAGGACAACACACAACCGAGTGACGGCAAGAAAGAAGACATTGAAGTAGTATACCGATGGAAACGACGTTGATACTACACGGCAATGGAAACATGCAATCACAGAAAGGAAACGACAGCTGAGAAGAGCAAAATGCAAATGATTGAAGAACTATAACATCACGAAGCCAGTTGGAAGAGCAAACGTGCAGCGGAGAGAAGAAGAGATGCCGACAGAAGAACAGAAAAAAGCTAGTCATCAACAGCGACTGGCTGATGCTGATAGCCAGTGCCCAAAGGAGACTCAAAATGAAGACAACGCCTGAAATAAATAACAACAGAAGACCGGAAGACGGAGAAGGAGACACGAATAGAACCAAAACTACAATGTTCTTGGCAGCTACCATCGCACGTCTATGACGACAAAATCAGACGGCAACCGGAGTAATGGTGACGACAACTACAACCATGGAACGTCATTGGCACAACCGTTCGGGCAGATTTGAATGTCGCCAGATTCGACCACGGACCACAATGAACAGCCGTAATGGACCGGGCCAGCCTGAGAGCCGATTTCTGGCCGCCCGTTGCACTGGAAGGTGGTAATCTGCCCTTCCATCAAATGCAAGCGGCTCCCACTTCCCACTTCCCAGGCTTGGAGACCGACTCATGAGATGTGCTGCAAGTCAGAACGAAGGGCTCATCATCTCAGCCAAATAACCGTAGAGCGGACAGCAAGGACAACAACACCGACAGCATCCGTTCCACCATCGGCAGTCAAGGTCGGCTACCTCTCCCGTGACTACCAGACCAACTGGGATGCCGGCGGCGACCAGAAGCTGTGGCCCATCTACAACAACAGCCGCAAATCATCGGAAAGGCTGCAGGGTAGCCAGTAGCCACGTCTGCCGCTGGATGTGACAGCCAAACCATCATCGGCAGTCTACTCTACACCAGAGCGCAGCCTCTGCGTCCACCAGACCAACAGAAACAGCTCGGTGGTGCGCTAGAGCCACGTTCAACCCAGGCTCAGCCACAGACGACGAGTTCTGGGCCGATCATAGCCAGCCCTGACAGCTCACCAGGGCAGCTGCGTGCGACATCGATGGTAGGCGAGGACTACGACTACAACTACGAGACTGGGGAAATCCGGAACTGGGACACGACGACAGCAGCAGCCGGCCGGTTCGAGACCAAATCGCGGACGACCGCCAGTCCGTCATCGCGGCCATCCCGGACCGGAGCTGTCGTGGCTCATGGAGCCACCATCAGGTGCCGGGCTCACTTCTTTGGCATATCACAATCTGCACCGGTATGTTACCGCTAATTTGATCTGAATTATAGTAACCAAATGTACCAATGTTATTTTGTATTGTCATGTGTTAATTATTTCAATGGTTTCATTCAATTTCCATTGTTTTGCGCGCAAATTATTTGATGTGTAGTTGGTGGTGTTTTACGGGATAGTACGTGAATGTTTCTAATTCTGGAAATGTAAGGATGGCCTGAAATACTGTGCAATGACACAAAAACCCGCACTCCTTATGTCCCAATCATCCAAGCTCGTATTATACCATCCTCCCCAACCGAACACTCCTGTTGAAATAGCTACCAATCCTTTAGAAGACGGCCACCTGCTCTGAAGTCACCAAGAAACACGAGGAAACGGCACTAAATAGCACGGCAGAAGCGAGCTCTCAAACGTTTAGTCGCGGGGCGCGACTATAAAAAGAGGTCTGAAAATGTAACGCAGATGCGCTACATTTTTTCATCTTTCATGCGGAATTGCAAGCTGTGTCACAAGCTGAAACATAGCCATCTGCAAGCGCCGCGCAGACACGGTCAGCCGGCTAAATCGGCTGTGATACCCTATCTCCGTCCCAGCCGGCGTCCACAATGCTCTGGTCCTTTCGAATAGGTCTGTGACGACAGCTTAACTACCAGCCACGGATAGATAGGGCTTTGGACACCTATGTGCTGGTAGTCGATGATGTGTGCCGAGTTGATGTCCCCGAGTGGACCTGCGTGCGTGGAAGACGCGTGTCGTCTTTGTAGTTAGCCGACGAGAGCTAACCCTTTTTAGGTCGTCGGGTTGGCCCGGAAACCCTGAACTATGGCTGGTGCGAGATGCGGTCATTAGTATCACGGACGGACTTTAGTTACCCAACCCGGCTTTCAAATTTTAGATACGTCCGCCGCGGAAAGCCCGGGCTACTGAGTGCCCTGCGAGCTCTAGCTCCGGAACCGTGGGCTGGAGTGTGTTAGAGATGCTGACTGACCACTGGCAGCAGAAGGTAGGTCCACACGTGAATGGCAGTAAGACAAGGGCTGCGTACGTTGTTGCAAAGGTTTACCGGCCCATGCTGTAAGTCCATTGTTCGCTCAACAACCTGCGTGCGTGTGTGTTTATTATTTGTGTGTAGGTAGTTCGGCATGGTCTTGGACCCGCTATAAGTCGCGTAATTCAAGGGCGGAGTGCCGAAATCTGTGGTGGTTCGTATATTCTATTCGTGTAGCGTGAGCATTATGAAGCGTTTGTCTGATGTACGGAGCATTGTGGTTATGAAGGGATAACGGTTAATGAGATTTAAGGCCAATGACTCAATAACGACTTGCGCACGCCTTAGCACCACCGGGGGAAGTTAGGAAAAAGGGGAGGGACCGGAGATGGTCGACTCTGGTAAATTACGAGGTATAAGTGGACGAATGACAGGGTTGTAAGAGGATGGATAAATGGACGAATGATTCATACATATATCTGGTGGGAGATGACCCTCAAGCTAGGAAGGGCGCTGTTGTCTGAGAGTGGGACCTTGGGTTATGTAGAGTGGAGTTCTTATTTCAACGTGATCAAGGATAATGGGTTATTACATAGATAACATGAATCTGGATTGGACACGAAATCAGTCTGATGCAGAATGGGGCCGAAATTTTTGGAATGGGAAATCGACTGTTTTTCTGTGAAAACCATCTCGTTTTGGCTACCACGTGAATGGCAATAACTTTGCTTCGACATTTTGATGTTTTTTGCTTATATTTCTTTAAAAATAAATCTAAAAACGTATTTTATTAAAGCCGTATATTGCAACATTGAGAAGTGGTTCATTACCTATGCAATGGTCACAAGACGCTACGAGTGGAGAGAGGGCGAAATAAGCAGACAACATAAAACATAATGACTAATGACTTAATGAGCATGTTCGCCTCACGCCTGAAAGGGTACGCTCGCCGTTTTCCGCCTCCTCAAGGCTGGGACACATCGAGTACGTGCATAACAGCGCCGGGCAATGCAGGTGGACTTGAATCCTTCCGACAGGCGGGACCGGACGCTCCTCTGCAGTGGCGGTCGTTGCACTGCTCGCACTCCACCATTGACCGGTTCGGATTTGGTGGACGTCCACCGCAGGAACCGTCCTGTCGCCGTCAGTGATAGCTAGTGGTAGCAGTGATCCCATCAGCTGCGCCTTCCGACCAGCCATGCCTGGATGGTGCGAGCCCTCTTGTGCGGCTGCGTCTCCGTGGGCCGTCTAGAGGTCCACCGGGACTCGATTCTGGTCAACATCGCTCGTTTTCCTGGCAATGATATCGACTCTTACATTGCACTCCAGGCCGCAGCGCGAGGGCACCCGCTGAGGTGGCCGGCTAACAGTCCTCGGAGAATCCTCCAGCTCAGCAGGGAGCTCTGGACGGCTGATCTGTTGCGGAGAGAGGCGGCGAGGGCGGACTTAGGCAGAAGACTGTTACAGTTGCCTTTGGTTCATGCTACATGTCGAAGGAGCAATGAGCAGGATAGTTTGTTTTTCGTCCTTGGGCTTCCTACCTTAGCACCATACGGGCGTCCCAGCCGCCCTAGCCACTCCACGAAGCTGTTCACTTCGGGTTCAGATTACATCTACGGTTGAATAGTCTCAATCGTATAAACGATCCTCTTTCTCGATGCCACTGGGTGGGCAACTGAGCAGCCGACCAGCCAATGGGTGACGGTCTTCCCTCGTCCGATTCCTCGCACTCCAGGCACGCGTCGTCTTTCTACAGTCCGATGCAGTGATTGTAGTCTCCTAAGTCCTAGCAGCGTCTAGTAGCCGTTGGAAGGTCTAGCAGCTTCGACGTTCTTCTGGCGTAGAGAGTAAGTTCACCCGGCGTGAGCCATTTTAGAGTAGTTAACGGGTCTTCTCTAGGGCTAGAGCCGTTTATACCAGTGCCTATGACCGTGCGTCTGAGTCTGTATCTCGCCGACCGCAAAGCGCAAAAGCCTAGCTCTGTACATGGCTCACTCTGGCGCACGCTCGTTTGTTGCCCCAAATGGCGTCTTGATGTTACTATGGTTCCAGGAACCCTGTAGCTGCATCGGTAACTTGCAGTGCTGACGACCCATGGTGCCTCGGATCGCTGATCCGCACTGTATCCAATTATGGCGCCAAAATTCCATCACTTTTCTTAAAATTGTTAACTTTTGTTTGAAAGCATAGTTACTACCACAGTAAGTCTTCCTCAAATTGACGGCCTGAGCTGGGCTCCATGAGAGTGGACGCTTTGCTACGGCTATGTGAGCATTATGCATTTTGGTGTGGCCTTTCCGAAGAGACGAGATTTTTTAGCATTACGAAGCCGAGAGCACTGCGGCTCCTCTTTTGAACGAGAAGAGGGCAAACATTTGAAGTCGATCTATGCAACTTGGTTGCCCCGGAACGCTCCTGGTTGAGGTCTCAATTATGTGTGGTAAGGTCTTCATCGGAGTGGAGTCTTTTTTGTCAGGAAAAACACGCTTGTCGCTTGTTGTTCGTCTTCTCCATAGCAGCGCTTCTTATTCCTTGCTTTGCTGTTTGAAAGGTTCTCCAGTCACCATTCCTTTACCGTGTTTCCTTTTGTAATGTAAGCCATAAAGTAACAAGCGTGAAATTGTAAAAAAGCGCATATACCAAAGTATCAATCATTGAATGAATTAGAAAATATGTTGAATCGATTCTGATCACAAACTAAGAGTAAACCACAAATACTTATGCTCTGATTCAATACTTTGCGAAATGTAACAGTTTCAAATGTTTAAATCGTTTAAATGATGCATCGTCCAATGCCAATTATGGTAGATTTTAGCAGATCGATCGCGCGGATAACAAACAAAGGATCCTACTGATAAATTTTCGGCCCCATTCTGCATTTATCAGATTTCGTGTCCAATCCAGATTCATGTTATCTATGGTTATTAATATCTCTCCTTCCATTCCTTAACCCTGGCCTATGTGTTTCCGATGATTGATCGCCCCGGAAAGATAGAGTCAGAGTCGGAACGGGTTCGCGAGGGGCTGGATACGGAGAAGGGCTTCTAGGAGCGCACCGACGGAGCTCTCATCTCTTCATATCTTGCTCAATCTCTCTCACTACCGAAAGACACTGCCCGGTTAGCCCCGCAACGCCGCGAAACCCCGCTACACGAGCACCTTAACTTTGGAGCCATTTTTCGGCCGGTTAGAAGCATCATAGAAACGGGAAACTGAGTGAAAACATTTGTTAGACATTTTACTTCCATTTGCCAGAAGATGAGACTTAGACCTGATTCAACAAATAAACTGCAGCTATTTTTGCAAAACCTTGCAAAAACCCGTCTTACCCCACCCCAAGGGGTAAGACGGTCACATGGGTAGGGCAAGACGGCCAGCTTCTTTCACCGACCAGCACAGCTCGCAACAAATGCCCGAGATTAGCCGCATTGATACAGTCGCTCGTTGGTCTAGTGTTAACGCCAGACCACTTGAGACCCTAATTTTTCGCGTTCATTTTTGAATGCGTGGAAGAATTTCAACCAAGCTCAGGACATGGCCGTTTCAAGACCTGCCGAAACTTTTACAATTTAGATATTTTGTCGCCATTTCAATATTTCAGGCACTTCTCATTGACTCGTAATGTTAAATTTCGAGCAAGATTTTCACCCGGTGTGTAGAGGCTATCACCAGTCAGTCTGTGATACGTTATGACGTCACAGCTAAAGCCCCGCCTCTGTGGTCTTGGCCTGAGCGCGGTTTCGGGCCGGCGCGCGGCCACTCGCGCTGTGGCGGGGAGCGGGGACGGTCGAGCGGTGCCGAAAGCCGGCAGAGTTGTGCGTAATGTCTTTTCTGACAGTGCCCAAAGAGCGACATGATGACTGAGGAGCAATAAATGCTCAACGCGCATTGCTTGTACAAGGCTGATATGTTCGCGGATATTTGTTTTATCTTTATAAGCTGCAAATGACGGGCAGCTGGAATAGGTATACCTGGCACAAGGATAGGAAATATTCACCTGTATTTAAAGCCTATGGCGTTGCAGATAATGCGATAATGGGATGTCGGATGTCATCAAGTAGATGCTGATTTGTACATCGCTATGCACCCATCGACCAACGCAATACAATAATTAGTTAATTGCCTTCGCTTCACATCATAAGGCTCGCTCGTATTTCACCAAGCAGATATCCTCCATCGAAAATCGTATTTGTTAGGAATCGTTAACGTTTGTTCGAAGCATGTGTGAGTAGTAGGCTGAGGAGTGATGGTCCTCTTGGTCTTATATATAAGAGTCAACAAGAGCCTAACATTTACTTGACCGTCTGCTGCAATGGATTCATAGCACGTGAAGCGTCAGCGAAATTCATAGCCCGTTACAGATGGCAGGGGTGTCGTTTGTACAGAGGTCGCTGATGGGCACGGGTCAATGCCGCAGTCGTGGGCGGAGCCTAATGTCATATGACGTATGAAAGCCTCTATCCAGGATGGAAAAACAGTTAACATTACGAGTCAATAACAAGTGCCACAAATATTTAAGTGACAACAAAATGTATTTGAAGAAAAAGTTTCGGCAGGTCTTGAAACGGCTTTTTCCTAAATATGGTTGAAATTATTCAACGCATTTAAAAATAATCGCGAAAAATTAGGGTCTCAAAGGGTCTGGCGTTAACAGTAGTCTCAAGTGCTTCGGAAATGGCAGTATACGAGATTCGTGCAGAAGGCGTATGCTCGTATATACATATGTAGACCCTAGTTCAGAATCCATGCAGAACCGTTTTTCACATTCGGCATTATTCGAGAATAAACTGTGCCGAAGGAATATTGCTAACATGTCCGTGAGTATCGGAATCGAACATATTCTTATTAGAAATGCTTCTTTTTTTACTACAGCAACAAAAATATTTTCACCATTACAGACCCATTGGATTCATAGTTGCCCGTCTTACCCCAAACTCAATGTCAGAAGTTCAGCACGATTTTTCTCTGTGGACAATTTGATGCAGACAAAGCAAGTCCGCGGTAAATGAACACTGGTCACTGGTGGCATATGAGTGTACATACCACAAGTGATTGCGAGTTTTTAACTCTATAGTGCTGCACAGTGCACACAAAAGCTTGCACAATACATTATGGATGTTTTCAATGAAACGAGTGTTTTTAAAGGGACACTCCCACCTTCAAAAAAGTTAATGAATTGGCATGAAAGTGATGTCCCTTGGTTCAGAAAGAGCGAAAACGAATATCTACCAAATTTCACCGAAAAATATTCACTGGTTTTCAAGATATTAGGCTTTTACTTTTGTTTACTTTTTGGGATCTCCCCTGTTACTAGCGACTTTATTTGGAAGCAATAATTTGGCAGCCTTAAAGTGCGGCAGACGTTGCGCGCAAAGCAGCGTATACCACCACGTGTTAACGATGGTTTTAGTCTAAGATTTAAAAATCGTTAGATCTCCGCTGACGTCACAAATTCTAAGGGGGCATTCCGATGCATTAGCCCCTTAGAATCCGAAAACTGCAAGTTTGAAATTCCATATCTTCGAATTAAAGCATTTTTCGATGTTGTGAGTGCCCAAACCGGTATTTGCAGGCCATGGCCACCAATTTGGCTATCTCAACTCAAAACTAATGTTAAGGTGGGAGTGTCCCTTTAAGTAATCAAAATAAAAGATTATCGACTGAACACAAATTCACCAGACTTCAATGGTGGTCTGTAGTGGGAAAGGCAATTCTGGTCCTAATTTTTCTCGCTCGTAGCGCTATTGGTTTGGTATGCAGAAGGGGTTCCCGTCTTACCTACCCTGCCCGTCTTACCCCACTTTCCCCTACAGTCGCTCGTTGGTCTCAAATGCTTCGGAAAAGGCACTATACGAGATTCGTGCAGAAGGCGTATGCTCGTATATTTAGGCCCTAGTTCAGAAGCCTTGTACAGCCGTTTTTCACATTCATTATTCGAGAATACACTGTGCCGAAGGCATATTGCTAACATGTCTGTGACGACTGTGAGTATCGAAATCGAACATAGGTGTTCTTAACAGAAATGCTTCTTTTTTTCCTACAGCAACAAACATATTTTCAGTTCACCATTACAGACCCATTGGATCCATAGTTGCCCGTCTTACCCCAAGCTCAATGTCAGAAGTTCAGCACGATTTTTCTCTGTGCTGTGGATAATTTGATGCAGACAAAGCAAATCCGCGGTAAATGAGCACTGATGGCATATGAGTGTAGGTACGGGGACCCGCAGTTGATACTGTACAGGGACCCTGAGTAAATTGTCCCAGCACCCTCACAGGGAACAACGATAAGCTGTCAGAGGGCACGCACAGAAAACTTCAGCTGCTCTTGTTCAGGGACCGGCAGTCGATATCAATGTTATCGGTTGTTACTGCAGGCAGGACAGACGGCTAGAGTTGGGGTTCGTGTACAGTAGCAACTGCGGGTCCCCGTACCACAAGTGATTGCGAGTTTTTAACTCTAGGTATAGTGCTGCACACAAAAGCTTGCACAATACATTTTGGAGGCCGCATGGCTCTGTCTGTTTCAAGGGGCTGTGCTACAGCGCGCTGCGCGTAGCGGTGTATTAGGTTTCCATGGAAACATCAGCAACTCGGACGCTCGTAACGCTGAAGCGTAGCGGTGAATTCGTCGCAAACGCCGCACCACAGCAGCGCAGCAGGCGTAGCGCCCGCCTATTCAATATACCCTGGGCGTAGCGCACTGTGTACATACATACAGTAGGTCTACAAAGTAAGTCCTCTCCGTATGCGGCCTGCGGGCAGGTGGCGCCTGAGTAGGGTTCAGGCGCTTACTGCCCACTGGTGACCCGCTGACGGCGGGGACTTATTTTGTAGACCTACTGTACCGGCGTGCCAAGAAAGCTAGGCCAGATATGGGCCTACGGTCCATCCGTTTTTTCTTTCTTTTCTATAGTTGGGTTTTTATTGTCATGCAGAACTACATAACTCAAACTAGTGACCGATTTCGTTCGTCGCTAGGCGTAACCAAGACCCTAAGAACAACAGGGCGTGACAACCAGTTCCAATGGTGGTAATCGGGTATATCGGCTATCGAAGCGGTGTCTTACGGCCCTGCCCTGACACCCAGCCAGGTGCCGCCTTGCTCCCTCATTACGCCTGCTCCAGGTACGAAGTGGGGTCGCGCGGAGCCGGAACGGAGGCAGAGCTCCAGCTGGCAGTTGTTCAGGAGCTCCACCAGCGCAAGCTTCAGCTCTAGCAGTGCTAGCCGAGTGCCTGGACAGCAACGTGGCCCAAGGCCGAACGGCAACCAGGCGGCAGCCGGCCGTCCCCACCGCTCCGACTCGGCAAACCGATTCGGGTCGAACAGGTCGGGTTCCGGATACAGCGCTGGGTCGTGATGAATACCTAGCACCGGGATGTACACACTGCCGTGCGCCGGCAAGCTGAGGCCGCCCGGGAACCGGTACGGCGCGGTGGCGCAGCGTGCCAGCTGCGGCGTGGCCGCCGGGTACATCCTGAGTACCTCACGTACCACCTGGTCCAGATACGACAGCCGGGACACCAGCTCGAGCGCGTCAGATGCGCCTTCGTTTCGGTGCTGCTGCAGCTCGCGGCGGAGGCGCTCCTGGATGGCCGGATGGTGGGCCAGACAGCGCGCGCTCCAGGCCAGCGCGGCTGCCGTGTTGCCGTAGCCGCCGAGAAGCAGCATGGCGCCCTGGGCGGCCAGCTGGCGGTCCGAGAGCGGCTCGCCGGCGCGCGAGAGATGCTCCATCAGCAGCTGCAGCGCGTCCTCGCACCGCACGGCTCCCGCTGCGCGTCGCCGCGCCGCTGTATCCAGCGTCAGCTGCGCGAAGAAGGCGATTGCTTCGTCCGCTCGCGATGTCGCAGAGGGCAGCCACCGAGCGAGGCCCAGCCGACTGGCCGCCGTCCGCAGCAGCACCGTCCAGGGTGCCGGCCGCCACACCAGGTCACGCGCCCGGGTCACCAGCTCGCTGTCGGGCTGCTCTATGGCGCCAGTCTCGAGTCCAAATGACACAGCGGAGATACAGTCCAGAGTGTATCGCTGAAACAGGGCCTCGACCTCGATACCCTGTTCACCACCAGCAGCCCCCTCCCGGAGCGCCTGGGCAGCCAGCCTCCGAGCCCTGTCTTGAAGGAGGGGAGCGGCGCGCCGCATCCTGGCCGCCGAGAAGGCAGGTGTCAGTGTGTCTCGCAGAGGTCGCCACTCCTCCGCCGGCAGGTTCATCATCATGTTGGAGAGCGTGGTGGTGCGCGGGGCCGGCGGCCGTCGGTCGCTGAAGCTGCCAAAGTCGGCTGTCATGACGCGGTGCACCAGGCCGAGGTCGGAGACGGTGACTGCCGGCCCGGCGGCGTCCAGGTGCGCCTGCACACCGCCGGCGGCGCGCACCTCGGCGTACTCGCGCCGCAGCGCCGCCGGGTAGCTGCCCAGCAGCGCCGCTGCGCTGCGCGCACCCAGCGGGAAGTGGTCCCGGCGGTGGCGCACCCCCAGCAGCCGCCAGTGGTTTGGCCGGCGGGCAGATAGCAGCAGCAGCAGCAGCAGCAGCAGCAGTGGCAGGAGCAGCGCCACCACCAGAGTGACGGACACGCCGGCAGTGGGCCAGCGCCACAGACACGACACCATGACGGGAGTCGTCAGTCCCACTGCGAGAAACACTGACTTGAACGGTACCGGGATCGCTGCTCCCACCACTTTAGCGACTCCACGATCTCTTCTGACATCCTCGCGGCTTCCCGCAAGGCCCACTTGAAGCCGAGCTAGGCCGATGCTGATAGCTGCATTGATATTGGTTCAAGCGAAGGCGTTATCAGTTTCAAAGTCAATTGGTGCCTGTATGATGTATATAGTAAGTACCTTGAGGCCCATGCGGCGGTATCGGGCTGTCCAATGTCCATCAAACACCGAGCTGTGATAGCCCTGCTTGGTTGACACCTTTGAACGGGCCCCGGCGCAGGACTTCTTCCTTAGCCCTAACCTGTTCCTTGATTCCGCATATTCAACCACTAAATTCACACACACAGGCTTCACATTCTCAACACTTCTCACGATATTTTGCTCCGAGTATCGGCTTCCATTCAACTCTCAAGATCTTTTTTTGTTTTTGTTATCACCGCTGCCGTGGCTGTCCTCTGGTCCTGTCCTCCGGGCGGCGCTCGCCGGTCACAGCAGTTACCTCTCCAGACAAGATACCGCTCCAGACTGGTCTCTATGTGACTGTGCCACTGAATGGACGCCGCCCCTCCCTCGGCTCCGGGGCGCACAACGGCCAGTACACTGAGCAGCGCAGCAGGCGACACCGGACCGGCGCAATGTTATCATAACATCCAAACATGACCCTGTGCGCAGCGACCCCGGCGACCCGGACGAGAGACACTCGGCTCACTCGACAGCTCGATCCTTGTCGTCAAGTGAGGAGAACTTGATGAACGACGAATGACGATGCAGTGTCAGGGCCTCTGTGGGCAATATAATGGGCGATGAAGTGATACCCATTGCAATACATTCAGTACATTCGCAATACACAGTACATGCATGACTGGTGAGGTCGCTGAATTGTCGATATAATCGACACTGAATATAGCCGAACCGAACCATCCCGTCTCCGAAATTTGGTGAGAATGAGTAGGGGAGAGTGGCCATATTGCGCCACGTTAAGCGAAACTGGCTTCAGCTTGGAATACAAAGACAGCACAGGTTAGTTGATTTCATATTATAGGTATTTAGAAACCTTTTTCCTACCTTTTTTAGACACTAATTTATCGCATACTTCAACTCATTAGCCAGACACGGTCTTTTTTAGAAAGTGTTGCAAAGGGCGCAATTGTCGAATAAATACCTTCGATAAATGCGCCCACACCATGGCGCAATTGAATTCAAATGCGCCCACCGCAAATACATGCATTAGCTATGGGCTGTAAAGATAAGAGTGATAAGTAGGTAATGCATTGTATGATGTGTCATTATTTCATTAATTTACCATCTGTTTTTTAGAAAGTTTATTAGAAGTGCACAGTGACCTCAAATTGCTTGTGGTTTTGCATCTCCCTTTCGAATATTAGCCATCATTATTAATGTTACCCATTTCATTAACACCAGTATAACGCCTTTTGGGGCGACTAACGGAGCGAGCGAGAGGGTGGGCCTTGCACGTGCGAAATTGCGAGGGGGTACCTCCAACTGACTTGTGCACGGCACCCTACTAACCGGTCTCTAGCGATGTGCCAAATCTGGGCACATTCGGCCCAGCCGTTCTCGAGATCTGGAAGCGGAACCCTGCACGTGCGCACGTGCAAAATGGGTCC
The DNA here is from genome assembly GCF_019059575.1 of Amphibalanus amphitrite. Classification (NCBI taxonomy): domain Eukaryota; kingdom Metazoa; phylum Arthropoda; class Thecostraca; order Balanomorpha; family Balanidae; genus Amphibalanus; species Amphibalanus amphitrite. The sequence continues at coordinate 240,736 of NW_024881516.1, forward strand.
CAACTGACTTGTGCACGGCACCCTACTAACCGGTCCCTAACTGTGTACCAAATTTGAGCGCAATCTGTCGAGCCGTTCTCGAGATCTGGAAACGACCCCTGCACGTGCGCACGTGCAGCGGCACCCCAACTCTGGCACATGGATATGCAGTGCCTAGTGGGTGCCTACCTACATGCCAACTTTCAGCGCAATCGGCCAAGTAGTTACCGAGATATTGCAACAATTACAAAAGTGACACCTCTTCGTTTTGCACGTGGCACGTGCATAAGGGGTCACCCACATGCATCGGGAATAGTCCAATACTTGGTAGAAGGAATGAAGCTACCCTACAAAAATTACCGCATGTAAATCGGTCAAGTGGTTGCTGAGATATAAGCCTCGCAAAACGGCCGGCCGGCCGCTCATACTCAGAAATTTCCGTTATTCTACGTAAGACTCCGCTCGCTTCGCTCGCTCCGTAATTAGCCCGGGTGTGGCGCATTTAACCCGGTCGCATTTGAAAAAAAAACGTAGTGGTGTGACAGAACATGGCGTCCCTATTCACCGCAGCCTTAATCTCTTGCATGGAGGCAAGGGCGGATCCAGGGTCAGCTGAAGGGGGGGGGGCAAATGCCCATTATGTTTTTCGCTAGGATAGGGCCCGCGGAACCTAACCTACCCCAAATCCTATTTTCTCCCCGGATTTCGGCCACTTTATTATGTAAAGCTGCCAAAAATAAATTTCTAAAAAAATAAAAATCACGTATCACTGACCATCCAGGCCGGGGGAAGGGAGGACCAACCTGGCTGCGCCCGTGCAAACACCAATCTGTGACATCATCCTAGGCTCTGCCCAACCGGACATCAAGTAGCGCCTTTTTTAACCCACGCCGGGGCTGGGGAGGTGTTCGGACACCCAATTGCGGTCTTTTGCGGATATCTAAAAAACGGCGGCCGTATTTGGCACACCTGTCAATGCATCTTTTCCGCACATGTCATGAACATTTCAGACCCAGGTCGCTAAAGGTCCAGTCACTACGTCACTTCAAGAAATCTCACCTCAGAAAAACTTGAATGTTCGTCATAGCTACACCGACTGAATGATTGCCTTGAAACTTTCAGCGGCTGGTACGAGTAGCAGTATGTACCTATAAAATGCTTATCTCGGAGTTTTGATATCGGTGACTTACGGTCAGGTCAATTTTGCGTCCTCTCCTTTTTGAGTAAATAGGAGAAAATCGGAAGGCGGCTCTTTTGGACGAACGTCATTCCAAATACTCAAACATCGGGTTACAGTTAAAATAGACAGCTAAATCGAAAAATTGCAACCATGACCCCTCCATTTCCCTGGGGTCATCTTAGGTCATCAAAGGCCCCCAGCAGTTTTTGACAATAACTTTTTATGGAGACATGCTAGAGGAATGAAAACATATTCGATGTGTTCAGGTCGACAATACGGATCTACTGATATGCAAAATGACCATTTCCGATCAGGTCACTACCTTGACCCAAGGTCAAATTTTCAAAATACCTTTTAAGTCCAAATTATAGTTCATTTGAGCCATCTCGACGAGAGATCTCGACGTTTCTTGAGTCAAAAGTGATTTAAAAAAAAAACGTTGTTCGTAAAAGCAGCTATTTTCAATTTTTGCCTCCGGCGGCTAAACCGTTGACCTGAGGTCAAATCTGAGCACTGTCTTTAGAAAAAGCGTTAAAAGGGCCATCGAATGCGTTTTTCTGCGGCGCTGCAGCAGCTCTATTGGTTCTTGAGTTATGCGCCGGAGTTTCGAAATTTGTTGACATACATAGGCAAGATTTTTCTTTTGATGTTCTCTGGTGACCAGACCTTTGACCAGACTTAAAAAGATAACTGCTTTCGTCTTGATTTTCGAAGGTCTTTCGAAGGCCGCTTGCCGCGTGTCGCTACGTGGCCCAGGAGCTGAGTTAGAAGGAGAGGGGGTGTTCAGACACCCACCGGCCCGGAGCGGTTGGCACCGAGGACCGGCCTGGCGCGGGTTAAGGAGAGAGGTTAATGCGTGACTATTTCCCTTGGATCAAAGCCGATTGAAGGGAAACTGCAAGGTGGTTTTATGCAGGGTCCGACAAAAGTTTTGTCCTCTACCTAGGGCAACACTTATCCGGCTTCTAATCGTTTCTACCCCTAAGGGATAAATATTTTGGAAAAAGATTTTGGGAAAGATTGCACGGTCCAATAGCCTCCAGCGGCTCAGTTCTGAGTCGACGCATGGCATCGACGGTCGATGGAAGGTCAACATGCATTTTCATGGAGGACGGCGCGCCAGCTCATTGCTCTACCAAGGTCCAGGTGGTTGTGTCAATCGAGCCTGCCGGAGTTCTGAAGAAATAACCGGCTACCATCCGGACCCTAATCCTGAGCGAGGATCTTTGGGCTACCTTCCAGCAGGACATAGACAAATGGAATTCGGCGGCCAACCTCGGCGCCTTGCAGTTACAGCCAAACGGGCATAGTCGAAAATCAAGCTGTCTGTGCAGTGTGCCGCATAAGCTTGCCAGCACGCCAAAAAAAATGTTCGTGCGTAAATCCCTGTTCATATTAATAACAAAAAAGTTAATGTTCGGCCTTAGCGTCGATGGAAATGGTAAAATAATTCTGAAAAATTAGCCTGCTGTGAGAAACAGCACGGATGAAAGGGGGACCAAAAGATATGTTGGCCCCCCCCTTTCAGAGCCGAAGGGGGGGCCATGACCCCTTTGGCCCCCCTGGATCCGCCCTTGCATGGAGGTGCTCAAATCATTCGAAATTAACCATCTGTCCGAAAAATTAGCAGTACATGTGTCCAAACATTCCCTAAACCCTATTCTACAGCTTTGAAGAATGCTTTTTTCGCTAAGAAACCCCAACATTTAAACAAAATCGTTACTTAAAGGGACCCTCCCACCTTCAAAAAAGTTTATGAATTGGCATGAAAGTGATGTCGCTCGGTTCAGAAAGAGCGAAAACGAATATCTACCAAATTTCACCGAAAAATATTCACCGGTTTTCAAGATATTAGATTTTTACTTTTGTTTACTTTTTGGGATCTCCCCTGTTCCTAGCGACTTTATTTGGAAGCAATAGTTTGGCAGCTGAAAGTGCGGCACTTGTTGCGCGCAAAGCAGCATATACCACCGCGTCCTACAAAACGTTTTAGTCAAACATTTAAAAATCGTTAGATATCTGCGCTGACGTCACACATTCAGAGGGGTATTCCTATGCATTAGCCCCCCTGAATCAAAATGCTGCAATTTTGAAATTCAATATTTCCGATTTAAGGCATTTCTCGATGTTGTGAGTGCCGAAACCGGTAGTTGTGAGCCAGGGACCCCATTTTGGCTATCTCAACTCAAATCTAATGTTAAGGTGGGAGGGTCCCTTTAAGCTTATGCTGCCTTACCTCTGCCAAGGTTCTACCGGAAAAGGAAGTATGATCGAGGTGGGCACCTTTCGCAACCACCACTAGGTAATAATTGAATGAGGACTTTACTCCACAAGAAATCGTTCGGGTCGGAGCTTTCGAATTGTATTACAAAGCTTCGTCAGCGTATCGTAATCGGGTTCGGGGGTATCGGTCGCAAAATTGAGGGCGATTCGTCTTTGGCAGACAAGGACATGTCACAGATAGTAAAATAGATAAATAGCACGTGACATTCTATGATAAAACATTTAACATATATGAAAAAGAAGAAAATATCTCATAAGCGACATACATTCACCACTAATGGTGTGCCAATTTTTCTGGAGCTTGGGAGGGCGCATTTATCTCGCGGGCGCAATTAGGGTACTCTCCCCTATGGGTCGAGATTCTCTACGGGCTAGGACAGATACTGGCGAGCTTGGTTGATTGAACTGCAGTGGAATAGGACTTGGACGAAAGACATTTTCTCCCATGCCTTACAGCAGAGAGCCGCTGTAGCAGGACGACAATAGTGTGCTGCAACTGCCGCGGAAGGTTGTCCTGGCGAGCGGCGCTTCTGCCGCCGGCCATCAATTTTGCGGCGCTCTGTCACCGCGACAGTCGTGTCGCAAGCAGCGTACTTCTTTCTCCCTTTGAGTAGCCGACCGAACTTGAATTATTGACCACCGTATCCGTCCATCGCATCGATAGGGCGGCCCCGTGTACTGCCGCAAAGTGCAATGACGAACGTTGGCGGTAGCGCTACAGGTAGTGAGGACGTCAAAGGCCTCAACATAATTTCTAAGTTTGCATTCCAATTCGGCTCAGGAGCTGAAAATTATCTTTTTAGCATAAGCAAAAAAAAACGTGTTTTCGGCTAACTCCACAATGTGTCAGCTATCGACACGATTTATTGTACAGAACCTACCACGTAGCTTTATTCGTAGGCGCTTAACAAGCCTAATTAAATGATGCTTTTAGCCTGTGCCGTCCTGGGGGGGGGGGGGGGGACATTTTCACGCCACCCCTCTCAGGTTTTTCGCGAATATCTATATTAAAAAACGGCGGTGCTGCGCGGCATCCAGTGTCAAAGATTTAATGACAACTGTATATTTAGGTACTTTCTTCTTTTATCGCTCCAAAAAGAGCCTATCATAAGCATGCAGATCACCGACATGATGGTGATTCTCGAATTCATGATACGGCCACAATCGTGCTTCTCGGTGGGGTTTCAAGCTGGCCGCTGGCCGCTGGTCTCTTGTGGATTCAGCCGACAGGAAGAACTGGTGACCGCATGAACGAAACCGGAATGTGGGAGTGACCTCCCCTTGGACGTAGACGGTAGATCTAACACGGGGCGTCATATCACGCGGAATTTTGGCAGCCATCAATCACCATTGCCCTTTGTATCAGACCCGGAGTCGGAGTCGGATTCGGAGTCGGAGTCGGAGTCGGAGTCGGAGTCGGTCAGGAGCCCGGAGTTGGAGTCGGAGTCGGAGTCGGACCAGCGCTACAACGACTCCGAAACCCTGGTTTTTATTGCGAGAAAAGTTGGATGGTTGCATATTTGGATCCCTCGAGCTGGGGGGAGGGGTGGTCGGGACTTGAACGCTTTACGGCCAATAAGTCGGAGGGGTTATATGTTCTTTCGGAGGGGTTGTTCTTTCGACATTCACTCTCGACTGCCTAACTTATGCCTAGCTACAACTGGTAGATATCATAAACCCCAAGCATTTTACGTAAGAACCCCGATTAATTAATTGGAGCGTTTTTAACTTATGGGGGTGAGAATCATGAACGTCTGCACAGGAGCCCGTCTGAGAGGGGCCATCTACCGCACCCACCATGCACTCAACAAAAACCTCTGCCCTGCTAAAATGGTCGGAAGGTCAGTAGCTGATTCTACCGAAGTCGTTTTTTTTTTTGGCGAAGAAGTTCTTATGTCATAGCTAGAAAAATTTTGTCACCATCGCATTCCACGTACCATAGCGCGTATAGCGCGTACCATAGCGCGACGTCATTTGGAAGCAATAATTTGGTTTCTTAAGACTGAAACAGACTCTTTCCGCGTTCAGGAAATCGCATGCGAGAGCCTATTGAAATACATTATAATTCTTTCCGCATCAATCGCATCCGGGAGGTGCGTGCGATTGATGCGAGCGTGCTTCCATGTATTGGAATAGGCTCTCGCATGCGATTTCCTGACTGCGGAAACAGTCTGTTTCAGCCATTAGACGTGGGGCAGAAGTTGCGCACAAACAGCATATACCACCACTGCTTCACAAAGATGTTAGCATAAGATTTTAAAATCGTTAGATCTGCGCTGACGCCACAAATTCAAAAACTTCGCCACAAATCTAGCCCCTCTGAATCCAAAGTGCTGCAACTTTGAAATTAGATATCTCCGAATTAAAGCCTTTCTCGATGTTGTGAATGCCCAAATCGGTAAGTGCAAGCCAGGGACCCCAATTTGGTTATCTCAACTCAAAACTAATGTTAAGGTGGGATGGTCACTTTACTGGCGTTCCAAGTCGGCGTTGCAAATGTCTTACTTATTCAGCTATTATAAACCAAAAGGCTCCTAAACCAAATAGCACGTCTCTTAGCATGTCCTTGAAAATGAAACGTTTCAGTTTAATTAGTCTTGCAATATCTGAAAGACTACAACTTTCATACAATGGAAATAAATTTAGGCAACGTTTTTAAGGCAAGACAAAAGGCGAAGCATTGCGGTGTTGTTCCATGGTACTTACGTTCACATAGCTTGTTCTTTTCTGGGACGACCAGCGCAACCGTCCTGTCGGTCTATGGCGACATGCTTCTCATCCCGTATGCAATACAGGCTGATAGATGCCGCGCTTGAGACCAATGAAGGAATAATATATTGGGCCTCTGAATTCATTGCAGCGACTCGAATTAGTGGTCTGGCAAATGATAGCCTCGTAAGCGTCGTTTCATTATTCATTACCTCTCGCCAGGGTCATCCGAGCACCAGATGCGCCAATGGCTGCGGCGATCCGACCGGCACCGGGAAATGACAGACTGTCGCAGCAGCTACTCAGGAACAAAACAGGCAATCGAAAGTCAAACACACAACGCCGCACTACCAACTCTTCAATGACAGTGGCCTGCGATGCGACTGCACGGATACGTGTGTGCGTCTTTCGTGCGTGTGTGTGTGTGTGTGTGTGACGAACGTGTCATCCGGCTGCAGCGGGCGGCCACCGTGTGACATTCGAGTCACGCCAGCCGTCAGCATTGAGCAACCGTCCCTATAGCTCCGCCGGCTGTCGGGCCGGCCGGCACCCAGTGAGGCCGCCGACGCGTCCGCTCCACACTGACCGGCGCGGCTATTTACACCCTTGTTGTCGAACTAAAAATGGGGAGTGATTACGCCGGCTGATCTACAGCCGTTCGTCGGCCGTGTATCGGTGGCCCCAGGCCCGGGACGTCGTACATACCAAGTTCTTGGAGGAGAGAGGGCAGGGGGCTGAGGACAGCTGGAGGAGGGCGGCGGGTCCTCGCGCAGCCTGTCAGAGCACACGGAGCGCGCTCAGGGGCCCGGGGCCGGTCGGCGCGGCCCCAGCTCTCCGCCATCAGCACCCAGGTCACGCACGGGGCCACGCCGGCAGGCGGCGGCTGGCAGCCAACTGGGCCACCGCTCTGCGGCGCGACCTTCGCGCGCCGGCTCTGACCGCGCGAAGAGAGGTGGTGGGACGCGACTGCAGTGTCCGGATGGCCACCGTGTATCGTGAGCCAGGACAGAGTATACAAGTTACATCTGGTGTCACTGTGATGTCAAAACATGACGCATGGCGTACTTTGCCCAAATATTGCGACGTAGGTGGTGCACTTGGTTGTGCTCGACACAAGCTGATCAGGGCTGTATGAGTACAGAGGCCGCTGTTTGTACATGAATCTATGCTTTCACATCATATCAGCGTGATTCTCACTGACCCGTGACCGGCCGCCCCAGATGACTCGCCCATAATCACACACAGCCAGTGTCGGGTCTTTGATCTCTCACCAGCAGGTGCCCAGCTCACTTGTGTCATATGTGACGCATCACCGACACCTGATGTTACGGACCTGCCAGTAACGCGTGCATCATTGTGTGACACATCGCGTACACCTGATGACACGGACCCACCAGTGTGACCAGTCATCATTATACATACGAACAAGCAGTAATGTGCCGTTTGATTCTGAAACTCTATACCCGACCTTGACTCATACCTTGACCGACATCAAGCCGTTTGCTTAGGACACTCCTCACATGATAATACAATCAGGCTAATGTTGCCTAGAAGCAGAGAATCGAGACGCATTACCTGATTTTGGAACCGGTGAATTAGGATAGTTCGCCGGCTGAGAACCGTGAAACACGTCTCAAGGTAAACTGAGATATGATTCTTCCCAAACGCGGGCTCGGTGTTGAAGAACCGATATGTAGCTATAGTTCGACGTCTGTTTAGCGTCACATCTAGCATATGTGCATACAGAAATAGGTATGCACTGTCTAGCGATAGTCATATTCAACTGGCAAGGGTGTACCTATTTGAACTGATAAACATCGTCGTACCAGATAAATTGTATATACACTCTTTACCTGGAGTGGCTTATGAATGCCTGCCTTGAGTGTAGCGTCCCCACTTGGACTTCGTGCCCAAAATGATTCCCATTTGCAAATAAAAATGTGTGACATGCATTGCACACCCTATCAATAGCATGGATAGATCATTTGTGAAGCACGTGAATTGAACAGTATCTTTAAAGCGGTGTAATTAAGGCTTATAGGTGCAGAATACATTTCATCGGCCTAATTAGCTAAGTGGGTATGTAGTTTAGTTAGGTATAGGTCTACCAGGCTATTGCCTCATTGTTGCAAATCTGCTTAGCAAGTTGTTTCTTCCAATTTTCTGATTTCTTGAATATAACTGTACTTGTCATCAATGTTAACATTGATGACAAGTACAACGTATCTTGCATCAACGTTCCAACGTATCTTGCATCGAGCTATCTCCATCCAGAGCATGCCTCGGGTGCCTCCCAAGATAATACCCATGTATAAGAAACCTCCAATGCCCGCATGGTGCGGCGGAGTCGGTCTGTGCGCGCGCGCGGTGCGGCGGACCGGGTGCAGAAGCGAGCGGTGTCGGTCGGCGGGGGCGAGGAGGTGACGGACCGGGTGGAAGCGAGCGGTGTCGGTCGGCGGAGGCGAGTAGGTGACGGACCGGGTCGGAAGGACGGTGTCGGTCCTCCGTCAGTCGTCACGGAGCGGGGGCCGGCCTTTGTGCCGCGGCTGACGCGCGTGTCCGACCACCGCCAACAGAGGCCGGTCCGCGCCGAGCTCACACCGCCGGCCCGGGAGCAGCCGTGTCATCGGCGCGTATCCCATTTCCATTGTGTGCCGTGGTGGATAGATGGTTACACAGATTCAGACAAATTGGTAGCAATGTCTCCACTCCTAAACGTCTGCCACTCGCAGAACAGAGAGACGAAAAAGCTAGTTGGTAGCATTTAGAACGACTAGTTTATGTCAATTACCCAAGGTGTCCCAGAAAATATATGTGCTGCATCACCATACTTCAATTTTGCTATGAATAAGAGCAACGCAATGTACGTTATAAGTACAATTACCATTTCGTGCAGTTGCAACAAAATATGCACATTAACCCTCGCCGGCACAGGCCATTTTGCGTCCTTCGACGGCACAAGGGGGGGGGGTTGGTACGACCCCCCTCGCGTTTGGCCCCTGATCGAGCTAGAGCTTCGCAGAAAAAACGAGCGTGCTGCCCGTCACGAGAGGAAGCCGATGATACCCAATTTTAAGGTCCTAGGTCATCGGGTGACCTTCCAGGTCAGGTCAATGACCCGAAAACCGGGAAAATCGGGACCTGTTAGAAAGTCGTAAAGTGTGGCTGCTATGTGGTTTTCCGGGGTGCTGATCACGAATATCGTGTTAGTTTTTATCAGAGATGATGTCTTTAAGCATTTAGACCAGGTCGGGTCAGGTCAGGTCAGGTCAACCGGTAGGGGTTGTGACGGGTATTCGTAATACGTGTCAACCGCCTCTGACAGCTTCGTAACATGTTACGAAGGCACCAAAACTACTTCGTTAATGTTCAACTGGTTGCTAAATTCGAATTCAGCTCCAAAAACTGGCCTAGAAACATGTTAAACTCGAAAAAGTGAACCGAGGTCACCCGAGGTCACCAAAGGTCAATGACCTGACCTGACCTTCAGGTGACCTTGACACCCACCCTAATGTATGGGAGCAACATCAAATCACATGTTTGAACGTTTGAAACCACGAAAAGCTTGCAAACGCGCGGCTAATGCGAGCCGACATATGCGAATCGCGATTCCGGTCAAACATGGTCTCGGAAAAGAGGTCACAGGTCAAAGGTCATTTTGATCAGGGTCATGAAATTTTCAGGGTATGTGTAAAGTTGATCAATGCGAGGGTACTGAAAGTTTCGTCGCGTTCGACCGCTTTTTACGCGGGTTATTCGCGAAAAACCTTAGGGGGGGCTGCATCGACCCCCCCCCCCCTGTGCCGGCGAGGGTTAAAAAAACGTGTGAACTCTTCAGCCTGCCTAAACGCCTTGGCCTCGTCCTATGCATCGCGTGTTCTCTAACATCTGCTGCGATGGATACCGACCCCACTCTTTTGATGAATAGAAAAGTACAAGTCGTTACGCACGACAGAACGGCAATCCGGACAAAAACTACAGTAAAAACTGGTTCGTAAGATCCAGCCGAATCGAGCGCCGTTGAAAAGACTTAAAAGGATGAGCCGTCCCTAATTTTGTCCTCACCAGCAGCGCCATGATCACAAAAACGGACCCAGGTGCACTGGACGCCACCTCCCACCATTGCCACCTCCTATACCATCGCCACCTCCCACCATCGCCACCTCCCACCATCGCCATCTCCCACCATCGCCACCTCCCACTATATCGTCATCTCCCACCATCGCCACCTCCCACCATCACCAACTCCCACCGCCTCCTCCCACCATCCACCACCACACCCACCATCGCCACCTCCCACCATCGCCACCTCCTACCATCGCCAACTCCCACCATCGCCACACCCACCATCGCCACCTCCCACCATCGCGTGCGCCGTCGAATGCTCAAAAAGCGTGGGCTGTCTCCGACTATTCCCCTGTGATGGGTGAGAAGACACCACAGGTCAGCTGGGACATCTCGTGTGCGGAGGGGAGGGACCGGAGGGTGTCACCGGCCGAACTGATTCGGGCCGATACCGGCCGCCGGTCGCGGGTCAACGTCCGGCCCGGATAGCCGTGCACACGCCACGCACAATGTTATCGGGCGCCGGATCGGCGTATAGGTATGCTGGCCGGCCGGCAGATATGGCCGAACCGGCGCCGTCGGTCGGCCGAGACGTGTCCGCCCGGCTGGGTGGGCGACCCGTCTCCGGACCTCCGGGCCGGGAGGCGGTCAGTGGTCCTCGGTCCGTTACCCAGCGCCCACCCCGCGAATTATAATTCGCCGCAACTGGAGCAGAGGCTCGATATGCCAAGGACCCGGTGCTCCACAGAATTGAAGGAAGTCCCAATAAGTTGTATGCGTTGAATAACTCCCAGTTCTGGTGCTGATGACGTCACTATGAAGACGTCACGGCCACGTAGCCGGGATGTGTTGCACCGTCGCTACTTCCTTCCGACTGAGCTACACAGCCCGCACCCGCGGATTAACTGACCACCGAGCACTGGGACCCATGACTGGGCGACGCGCTGCAGCGACAGACGGCACCACTTGGGCGAAGCTGATATGATAGCCAAAAGGATACAGCTTGCGGCGCCGGGAAGCAGACATGTGCATGGATCCGAGCGATGGATCTATGACCTCAGTGGATCTCGAAGCAAACTGTAGGTTAGGATATATGATCCCGTCGGATCCGGCGTGAAAAATATATCTTGGATCTATGATCTCATACGATCTGACGATAAACCAAGAGCATGGATCTATGATCTGAGTGGATCCCATCATGCACAACATTTGAAACCATGTTTTAAAGGTTTTATATGCCAATAAGTGCCACAAAACTATGAATGATAACGTGTAATCACATAAAACAACTAAAACAGAACGTTTCTGAGTTGCAACAAGTGTTTTTGGGGATTTCTGTGTTGAAAAAATTAAGTGAGGATCTATGGTCTCACTGGATCTCAGGCAAAAAATGAGACTCGGATCTGTGATCCCTGCGGATCTCTCGATAAATTAGAGGGCTGAATCTATGATCCCGTCGGATCAGAGATCAGTATCCGTGGGATCAGATCCCAGATCCATTTTCTCGGATTCATGCACATGTCTGCCGGGAAGTGTTCGTTTTTCACATGGCTGCTCGGGAACTTCAGCGTTTAAAGGTAGTGTGCCACCTTCCAATGATTTCCCATTTTATTTTTCCTAGGATAAGAAGCTTCTGTTTTTACCTAATATCGCAAAAAAAAGGCCTAAAATAGTGTTTTTTCGCCTAAAAGTTTATCGGTTTTTCGATATGTATAACAACTGTAGTGGGCTGACCTGCAAACAGGCGTCGGCAACAATCGCGAATGCGGCGCACATGTGACAATAAGCAAAAGGTCATTATGGAGTTACGACGTACGGGAATGAGTTATCAGCTGTCTAATCGTAGACAACACAATGTCGAATTTAAACTGTAAGCCTGTATTGGTATTGTTTCTTTAATTTGGCTGTCGAACATTAATTTATGGTTTGAAATATTATTTTATGTAAAATAATTGATATGAAACAGCCGTCTCTAAAGTTATGACCCCATCTCACCACATGAAAGTGGCAGAAATGACAATGATCAGCTGACGCATTTTTCTTGGCCGAAGTCAGAGCGCGCGGCCCGACGCACCACCACCGCACCACAAAGTACGAGCAGAAGCCACCTGCGGTGGACCGCGCCCAAAGCCAGGGCCCCGGTAACGTGAGGTAGCCGAGTCGGGGCAGCGTGCGCTGACCCAAGCCGGGGCCGCGGCTTTGGGCGCGGTCTACCGCATCCCCGGGCAGCCCCGGGCTATCACATGACACCGGGAGGACGCGCGGCCCCGGCTTGGGTCAGCGCACGCTGCCCCGACTCGGCTACCTCACGTTACCGGGGCCCTGGCTTTGGGCGCGGTCTACCGCACCACCTAACAGGCGTGTGCGAAACCGCAGGAGATGATGATGAACGGGTTTATCGAAACTTGATTGGATGAGCCTATCGGTAATAGCGATTTCAGTGTGTGCATTTATTGTTCATAGTGGTGTGAAATGTGGTTGGGGTACGACCGACAACCCGTCGGGGCGAATTTCGCACTGGGGTACTCAAAATTTGAAGAATTTAAGACGTTTCCATGAGTTTTGAAGGTATGGATAAGTTCTAAAAATCCGGTTCTCCTTATCTGGGCCATTAACTCCATACGGTCCAGGAAAGCTGGCACACTACCTTTAAGAAGTGACACGTTTTGGAGACGTAGGGCCATCGTGGTTTAACCAGATCGAAATAATTTCTTAACGATCATCGAAAGTTGAATTGCCATCATATGACGTGTCAATTTCGAAGAGAAAATCATACATAAAAAATCCTTGAATCACATATGCATATCCAAACCGCCTGTCAAGTGTCATGTAGCACTTTCTAATGAGCACCAGACACCTTACGGCCTGGGCTGGACCAGATTAATATAAGACGGAAAATACGTACTCTAGCCTCCGTATGACCGTTTTATGAAGGCCGTGACGGGCCTCGGTGACACTGGGCGGATGACATCCGCCGGCGCGGAAAGTCCGCGCGTCTGGCAGTGGCCGGCGTCTGAGCGGCTGGGCGGAGACGGAGAGGGCGGACAGCCGCGTCCGCCGCCCCCGTCCGCTCACCGATGGAGAAATGCACCGGCACTTGTTACTCCACCGGCAGAGGATTAACTTTCGCACGATAGACGATGACCTAAATAGCATCCTGAAGACGTGAAGGCCCACTGAAAATCCCTAAGAACCGACCACCTTTCCGCAGAGCCAAGATCCTATGAATATGTGCAGTTCTGGAACAGCTACGCCCCAGTCTTATTATGCGCACGCTATATTTTATCGTTTTTCCTTCGTGTACCGCAATGCATATTGCTCGGTGCAGCCAGTTGGACGCGTGCAGACGCCCATTGGCGACCGTTTGCAGCACGTGCAGCGCACATCGGCGCCGGCGGCGCGCGGCGGAGGCCGTCTCCACGCCGGTGCGGCGGTCCCGTCTAACACTGCTGCAGAATTGGCGGCAGCGAGCGGCGCGGGGTCCGCTGCTAGCTCTCCGCCAGGACGGCGCGGCGGCGCGGGACAAGATTAGTTTACTAGCAGCGGCACGGGACGCCTGTGTCACCCCGGTGCGCCACTCACAGTCACCTCAGCAGCGACCGGCAGGACTGCGCGGTGGCCGCTCCTCAGAGCTAGCGGAGACGATGTCTGTCTAAAGCTGAACGAGCCAGGGGACAGCAGCCCGTCTACAAAGTGCGTGACGGCACGAACGAGCTATGGAAATGCGAGCAGACCGTCAGCAAAAACAGTGCATTTGAACAGAATGGTGGTATGGTGTAAGCGCCTTGTTGCCTTCTTGGTTAGAGCTCTATGGCCGTGCATGCAACAATTCGTGAACAAAACATGAAGAACATGAATGCGGATCTCTGTTCAACATTTTGATCCCTTTGGCCTTAAGGTATGCTGTAAAAACGGAAGGACTTGGCTACTTGGCGAGTGAGTTCTCTTCTTGCTTCACCGGTAGCTGGAAGCTTTACCTACCATTTAGGTAAGATTGATTTTTGTCCGCTAATAGTTTTATAGTTGTTGACACCTTTTGAAGATGCGCATCACTGTGTTGGGAAAACGTTTACAAGTTGCCCAGTAGTTAATTGCTTTGTTACTCATAATTGCAAGAAATGTATCATACGATAGACGATTTAGCTACATTTCATAAATGGAAAGGCGTCTGATGATTGGGGTAACATGTTGCAGCTGTGGGTGTCAGTCCAATTTCTCTTCTCGACTCAATGAGAAATGATGAAAAATTGAAGCGCAATACATATCTTGTTAGCGAGGATAGCGGCCTATTGCGCAGGCTGCGCAAGCAGTCATGCGATCCTTCTGATTTCCCTAGCGCCACAGACCACCTGTCAACACTGGCAAGAACTAAGATATTCGCATACGAGTTTAAAACAAATGAAATAGCCTTAAGATTGAGCTAGATTGCAACCAGCTGAGCCATTACTGATTATGAAAGCGGGCTCTGCCCGGGAAAAAAGCATGTCCATTTAACGACGGTGCAGGGCAGTTTTGCGCTGAAATTACAAACTAAAGAACTGGGTTCTAGTTATGGGCACTTAGGGCAGCTCCACCCATTGAGCGAGAATTTGCCAAAGTGCCACTTATCAAAGGGACACTTTGGGAAACGTTGGTGCAGGTGTGTAAGAGTGGCTATATGAATCCATAATGGGGTCGCCCTTTCCAATAAGTGTCACGTAACAGCAATGGGACCAGGGACTCTATATGAACTGGACCCAGGGTGCTCGCCAAGAAGACCAATGTCTCCATCCTATCATCCTTCCGGCTCTGAAATGGTCTTGTCAGACCGAAAGGGCATAATCCAACAAAACAAACTAATTTCGCTATCTGGATGCGTGGTGTAGTGGTTAGCGCACTAACCTCGCGTTCAAATGACACGGGGTTCGAATCCCATCGCCGGCTGATGCTTTTGGCGTGTTGTCCCAGTAAACATGCCGACGTCGGCGACTGGGGGGCTCGAATCCCGCCGCCCCGGTTGATATTTTTGGCGCGTTGTCCCAATAAACATGCCGACGTCGGCCCCGTCGGTCCAACGACAAACGATCTCGTCAACCTCGGCAAACGACCTCGGCCCGACGTCGGCTCGACGTCGGCTGGACTTCGGCTGGACGTCGGAACATGCGGACATATCCGACGTCCAGCCGATGTCGGGCCTTGGCATGTTTACTGGGTGTGTAACCCAAATTGATAACTTCTGAGAAACAAGAGCCGTTTTCACGACGGACTATCCGACGAGTGCACCAAATTTGACCAAATCTGCACCTAATCTCTTTTACAGCAAATATCTTTATTTTATGCATTTAGTTCAGTGTTAAAATCGATGATACTCTCTGATAATATGACAAAGCAGGTATATAAGCAATTAGTGCAACCCTAGCTGATAGCTACTAAGATACACACTGAACCTAATTTGACCAAATCTGCACCTAATCTGCACCAAATGTGCACCAGATTGTACCAGATGGCTGTCGTGAAAACGGTTACAATAAACCTAATTTGACCAAATCTGCCTCGAACCTACACCAAATGTGAACCAAATGTGTACCAGATAGCCGTCGTGAAAACGGCTTGTGTTTCTTAACCCTCGCCCGTATAGGGGGGGGGGGGGTCGAACGGACCCCACCCATGGTTTTTCGCGAATAACTCGCGTAAAAAGCGGCCGATCGCGACGAAACTTTCAGTACCCTCGCGTTCATCAATTTTACACCTACCCTGAAAATTTCATGACCCTGACCCAAATGACCTTTGACCTGTGACCTACTTTTCGAGACCATGTTTGGCCGGAATCGCGATTCGGCGTATGTCGGCTCGCATTAGCCGCGCGTTTGCAGTCTTTTCGTGGTTTCAAGCGTTCAAACATGTGATATGATATTGCCCCCATGCATTAGGGTGGGTGTCAAGGTCACCTGAAGGTCAAGTCAGGTCATTGACCTTTGATGACCTCGGTTCACTTTTTTGAGTTTTACATGTTTCTAGGCCAGTTTTTGGAGCTGAATTCGAATTTAGCAACCATATGAACATTTACGAAGTAGTTTTGGTGCCTTCGTAACATGTTACGAAGCTGTCAGAGGCGGTTGCCACCTACTACGAATACCCTTACTGGTTGACCTGACCTGACCTGACCCGACCTGGCCTAAATGCATGAAGACATCCATCTGTGATCAAAACTAACATGATATTCGTGATCAGCACCCCGAAAAACTCCATAGCAGCCACACTTTACGACGTTCTAACAGGTCCCGATTTTCCCGACTTTTGGGTCATTGACCTGACCTGCAAGGTCAACCAATGACCTAGGACCTTAAAATTGGGTATCATCGGCTTTCTCTCGTCACGGGCAACACGCTCGTTTTTTCCGCGAAGCTCTAGCTCGATCAGGGGCGAAACGGCAAGGGGGGGTCCAACGGACCCCCCTTATATGTTCGCGGCTGGAAAAACACCAATTACGGGCGAGGGTTTAAAGTTGTTAGTTTGAATTGCACAGATGCTTATTAGACCTCATATTTTAAATCATCAGATATTATTTTCGATTAAAACATTGTAATAAATTCATGATAGCCGTTTTCACGACGGAACTTTCGCAGAGGAACTTATTTGATACCTAAAAAGTACCTACTCTTTGAGGCCTTAACATCCCTCAAACTGAAATATTTTATGTTCAAAATAATTTTAGAAGTTTAAATCCGGGCATTCTTTGCCCTCAAATCACTTAGTTATTTACAAACACAGCAATTTTCGGTTCTAGTAGCCCACCTTTCGACTATGAGGTATCAAATCAGCGTGGCAACTTGCTCCCTCTTTGCTCCCTCGGGTATCTAATTCCGGAATTCTTAAAAACAAGGAAAGTATATATCGAGTTCTCTTTCATACCTATTCAGTTATGTTTTAATGGTGATTAAAATATGGCAAATTTTTTAATTACATTTCATATAAGAAAACACGCAAAACAATGAAACAAAAATAACTACGGCAGATAATTACCTTCAGGTATCTAATTCCGACCAATCAGCACCTCAGTAGGATATGACGTCATACAAGAATGGTGGTGAAGGCCGTTTGCAGTCCCGGCCGGTAGGTCACGTGACCGCCGGGCGCCTCGGGTCACGCGGCGGTCGGGAGTCGGACGCGGGGCGTGGTCGCGGGCGGACGCGCGGGGCATCATGCTTTGCTTTGCTTGCTTTGTCAACTTCATATAACTTACTATCGCATTCGTGTGAAAGCCAAACACTGCTCAGTGCCCTTAGAAATTGAGTTTTGGAAAGCTCAAGTCCCTATAGCTCCTCAGGTCGGCAACAGTTGAAGCCTCATCTGAACCCATGTGAAAAAACGAGGGTAAGGAACCTTGTGTTGCTTTTTCTTTTACCGTCATAATTATCTCAAACCATCACAATTTTGAGTTGCCACATTGTCTGCTTCACTACATTCGTGTAAAACTTGGGTGAAGGCTGGTGGCTCAAAGAAAGGTGAAGATATTTCTTTAAGTGCCTAATCCGTGAAATATCCCGGCTTTACAAATCTACACTTTTCATTTTCTCCACGATACATTTTTAAAATTGTTTAAATTTAATCTACATTTGTTAAAATCGTGGCTTTGGTTTTGTGTAAACTAGATCATAAAGTTTACTATAGTTTTGTGTAACCTGATGGCTGAAGAAAATAGTAATTTTGCTAAAATGATGTGCGGAAATTTGTTGCTTTCCAAATCAAATTACTCATACCTATATTTCATTCAAAATTAGGAGGCATTATTACTGTTTTTTCTTGTAACATGAACTGAGTTTGGGTACGGTGCTCCGGAAACGTTGTGGAACTTTAAGCTAGCTAGAGCAGTTTCCATAAAAATTGTTTAGATAGTTGACATGGCTTGTTGACAACTCTTTTGCTGTTTCTAAAAAAGTGAAAAAAATATTTTCCTGCATTAAGCACACAAGGCATGTTATTCTCATAAGCTATCGAATGTGTGTGTGTGTGTTTTTTAAGCTTTTTTTTAAGCTTTTATGCTGTAACTTCAGTTACTTCACTTTAGAACATATTGCCCAGAATGCGTCACTGATCATGAGCTGGTGTATCATATCATATGTAGCAAATACATAAATGAGAATAGTGTGTCATGAATTTTTGTGCATGCTTCTGGATCATCTGTAATTACATCAAAGGCTCGGCTCAAGAGTGTCCTGCCGACCAGCTTATGCCCAACCCTTTCTGTCCGCAGAACGTCGCCTGCGACTCCCGCACGCCGTTTGCCCCGGCCGTCCGTACTGGTCTTCGCGCTGCGAGCCGCGCTGGAGTTCGCGGCGGCGTCGTGGAGCTCCCATCGGGACGGCGTGTGATGCCCGCTTCGAGCTTATAAGCCGTGAGCTTCGATTGGCGGCTCACGCGGTCACCAGCTGTATGTACAGCCTCGGCCCCGACGACCCCGCTAATGGCCGAGACCGGCATACCCCCGGCATGGGTCCGCTGTCCGGCGCAGCGCTGGCCGCCCGCATGCTACTTTTGGCTGTATCGCTGCCCAGCGGGAGCGCGCTCCACGCTGCGGAAGAGGTACACGTTGCGACCCGACTGAGGACCGCAACCGGATGGTGACACGTCGGCCTCTGCGCCCTGGCCGGGGCAGGCGTGACCGACGTCACAGTGGAGGAACGCCCAAACAAGACCAGCCCACCGTCGGAGCAGCATGGAAATATCATGTTCTGCCTGGACGTCGGACCCGGCGGCCGCAGTGCACCTGCACACGTGCGGAGAGGGGCGCTGGAGGCTACTCTGGAGCTTCTGCCATTCCGCGGCGCGACTGCTGGCAAAACGGCGGCGATTGAGGCGGTTGGGAACAGCTGCAGCAATGGTGATGGCGGTGATGGCGACATGGCGGTTTGGGACTTCATCTCAGCGCGGCCGCCGCCCAGGCGCCGCTGCGCCCGGCTGCTCAGCCACCTACCGGATGGCGGGTGGCCCTTACGGCCCTCACGCCCGTTCGGTCTGCGGCCACGTTGTGGGGTGGCGGTCGCGGGGTTAGCGGCGTTGGACTTCGTCCTTTATCCAGACTGCACCGTACCATCTGAACGGATGGATCTGCCAAGAAAGATGACATCCAAGGCGGCTATGAGGCGATCACAAAGCTTCACCAAGAGCTTCTCCTTCATGGAGCCGGCCGGCCGTTAAGTCGCAACACCGGCTGCCGAGTGCCAACAGCTGCGTGCGCTGGCGCCGACGCGTTGTGGGCCGCGCTGCTGACGCCCAAGCTGCGATATCAACCATCTATGAATAAGTGGCAGCGGTGGCGGCTTGTCAGTTGTTAACGTGCCTTAACAGACGTTGCGAATAGCCCGCGTTGGAATCGCATGGTTGGCAACACAACGCAAGTAAAAATGGGCTTCCTTGATGAACCTACTTTTTAAGCATTGTAGCCTTTGTAATTTTGGATGTTTTGCTGTAGATATTATTTTCTACATATATACTATATAGGCACTCACGTGCTTTAAATCGCGCAATGCAATTGAACCATGGTAAAGACAATGATAAATGAACTGAGAGCTGACATGCCCCATGCTTTGTGTGTGTATGTGTGTGTGTTTTTTTGTTGTTTTTTTTTTGGCGAGTCGATAAAAGTGGTTTTGGACACTGGATGAGTTTTTAGGGGTGTGGTGAGGGGGGATGTAATTCCACAGACCTTCTGTCAGATTCACTAATGCAGTAGGTCTGTGCGGTGTTTAGTTATCGGAGCATTCTTTGAAAGTCGTGAATAGGGCCACCGAGTACCTAAAGCCGTGATATTCCCCCACAAAAACTTCTTTTAAATAACCGGGGATAGGTACATGAGCAGAGTAAATGCTATTACGAACGCCTATCACAATGCTGAGCGAATAGGAAAATCCATAGATGGAGAATTGTGCCGCGTTACGGGTGCTCGGGCGCAGCCAATCCACCGTTACCCCAGCGGTGACCTTGACCCGCATCGTCTGTCTCGGCTCCAAAGCCAAACCGGCGTGGCATTGGGAGCGTTCGAGCACTCATGGTCCAGCGCAATTCTCCACCTAAATCCATTCCTGATACACATTTGCTTGCTCATAGTCATGTAACCCCGGTAAATTCACCCAACTTTCATATTGGTCGCTCCATAGACAGATGGCCACAGAGATCAACTTAAAAGGCCATTGTTGCATTCATTTAGTGGAGATCATTAAAGAGCCGTGACAGGCCACAAGTCGCGTGACATCATACGTGTAACGACCAATGACGTCGGCCTGCAAAACCCAATGGAAGCGGCTAGCAGCGTGCAATAAAACAGGGCGCTGCTTTCTAAATGTCTGTCGTGCGCCATAAATGAATATATTCTTTGTAGCCTGGCAACTCAGTATCTTTTTTTAACTATTGTACTAGTATTTAATAATTTCATAATTTTATAATTGTGCTTACGCTTTATGTTGATATTAGTGATAAATCCTTAGATAAAGTAAATCGATGTGATATTTAATAGAAAAATAGCAAACTAACGCACCATTCATTCGAAAGCTGGGGAACCTAATAAAAAGAACTACTAAAATTCCTGAGGAACCAAAGGATCAAATGGGGATTAAATAGATGCCTGCTATTCCGTCGTGAAAACGGCCGATATGAATATATTTTTTATAAAAGACATTAGGTGCATATTTGGTCAAATTAGGTGCATTCGCCATATAGCCCGTCATGACATGACGGCTGGTGCCTATCAAATAAGGAAACTTTTTTTTACATCGCATGCGCTGAACTCTTATATATATATATATATATATATATATATATATATATATATATATATATATATATATATATATATATATATAGGTGCGCATGTTATCTGAAGCTTGATATGTGCATCCAGCATTAATGATGATCAATAATTTACCTCTCTTAGTCACAAACAACACCTAGTTTATTTGAAATATTTGACGTAGGTATATATTATTTTAACATTTAACACAAGGATTATTACGCTGGAAGACATAACACTGAATCATACCAAAATTGAATAGACTTAACGGTGCGTAAATGATAACCATCGGAATCCTTAGGCCTACTTTTAGTTATTAGTAGGCAATGGACATTGTAGAATTAACTAATGCTATGCATATAAGTTGGGTGGAAATTGATCCCGAACCGTCTTGCAATAGATGATTTGTATAAGACGGGCGTTCCATCTTCACTCCTGCACCGTTCTGCAGATTCTGTGGTAGTTCGGCTGAGCAGCGGGGTTGGGGGAGGGGGAGGGAGGCGCGAGGCGCGTGCCCAGCCTCGGGGGCGCCT
The DNA here is from genome assembly GCF_019059575.1 of Amphibalanus amphitrite. Taxonomy (NCBI): domain Eukaryota; kingdom Metazoa; phylum Arthropoda; class Thecostraca; order Balanomorpha; family Balanidae; genus Amphibalanus; species Amphibalanus amphitrite. Next base: position 262,250 of record NW_024881516.1, read on the forward strand.
CCAGCCGGGCCGGCCGGCCGGGCGGGAGGCGGCGGCGCGCCGGCCGCTCACCGCTCAGTACCGCGCGGTCAGTGGCGGAGGGTGGTGCGGACGGTGGGTCAGAGCTGAGGAGGCGGGCACTGCCGGACTGTGAGGACAGAGGGAGACCGCGCTGAGGTCGTCTCGGTGGCTCAGGTGTGGACTGCGGTGAGAGGAGCTGAACCAGCACTGAACTGCGCCGCGTCTACTGCAGGTCGACGCGGAGGAGATACGGGCGCACAGGTGAGGAGCAAGTAGCACGGCTTGCAGACGGGGATATTCCGAAATAAAAGCAGACTCAGGTACCGGCTGGCTGCTGATCAGCAGGGTCTGATTGGAGGGGAAGTGGAGGATTGAAATCCTTAGGCTTATTCAACAGTTACTTTGTCCCCACTCAACTGCCATGCATATAAACTGCAGAAGTATTGAGTATTTCTAGTATCAATTATGTTGTGTCCCCGGTCTTCGTCCACCTGCGGCCTCGTTCTGCAGCTCTTCAGCCCGCCTGCCGGACCACTTAATCTGGTTCTGGGCGCGTCCCTCCCCCGCTCGTTTCGCCCTTCTTCACTGGTCCGTCTGCCGTGCGAACCGGTTTGGTTGCGGCGGGAGCAGTGACGGCCCAGCTGGGTCGCTGAGAGCTCCTCCGGGGCGTTCGCCGGTGACACGGGGCACCCCGGTGCGCGGGGCGTGCTCTACTCGTGGTGTCCCGACCGGTGAGGTCTGTGACACGGCAGCCGATGTGGTCCCGCCGGTGGGCGGTGGGCGGGCCTGCGAGACGGTGGTCCCGTACGGGCGGCTCCGTACGATCCTGCCGACCTTCGCCGGCCGCTGCTCCCGACAGGCTATCATCCCACGCCGCCGAACAGAGTTGTTCGACTGGCCGAGCGGAGTTCGACTGACCGAGTCGAGTTCGACTGGCCGAGCTCAACTGGCTGTCTGCAGCAGCACTTGATCGCTGCGGCCGCCAACACGGCGTAGTTTGTTTGTGTCTATCCGTTCGGTCAACGTCGCTGATTAAAATACTTCGATCGCCTTCATTCAAATATTTTATTTGGCTTTTCTTATCCCCCTTATTTCGTATTTTCATCTTCATTCAATGTCACTTCACTTGTTGTCACCGAGCCAAGTGGTCACTCAAAACCGAAACAAGCATAAACTTTGCAGCGTCAACGTCATTAATAGTTATATACACTTAAGTTATATACACACAGTTATGTACCTACGTACTCGTCAAATTGAAGGTCCTGCGCGTAGGTATGTACGGAACTTCGGTGTTTATGCATTTATGATCACATTTAGCTCGTTAACATTGTTCGATGTTCGACGATCCCATCCAGTATCCACAGACACCGAGAAAAGTCAGTCTTTGAGCCGGAACAACCGCATCGGTATGCATACCAAAGCAGTTGAGTCCTTCTTATCTTATTTCTGCAGACATTGCATGCTTCACAGGCGTGTGTCAAGCCCAATTTTATCGTGATGCCTACACGAAGTAGAGGCATGGAGCGCTGAGCTCTCTCCTCTCCAGCCGACGCGCTACCTGTCGCACGGCGCTCATCAGGCGGCCGGTGTAAGAATGGCCGCCGCTCCGTGAGACGGCAGGAGAGCCGCCGCCGCCGGCCCAACAGGGCGGCACGGCGCTGCAGCATTGCATGACCTCTCTCGTTATACTGTCACCGGCCGGGGAAACAAACGGGCGAACGGTGGCCGGCCGGGCGGCGGGCCAGGTCCGGGTGCGGAGCAGCGAACCCGCGCCCGAGGATGATACGGGTGCAGCCGTCAGAGCGGCCGTTCAAACACTCGAGATGGGGTCTACTGGCCTCTGCAACAAACATAACGGGAGGGTCTCATGGAGACATCACATTGCGGTTATGGGGTACTTTACCTGCATCATTCTCTTATTCGATATTCTCAATAATTGGCGACGCGAGGAGGCTTAATTGGATAACACCGGAACCGGCATGATTTTATTTTACTCCCATCTCCAACGCACCGCAATGCAAGTGTGCATATTTCGTTCAATTCTCTTCTCATCAAAGTTAACGCACAGGTGAGATATCGTCAACTGATACCTAATAAGCATGCTGCATAGGTATCGCTTTATAATTGCCGTCTTCCACAGTTTAGTAAGAAGTGTTTTTATTTTTCACCGTTCAAAACACCTTTAGGCTTTATCTTTAGTGGACTGTCGGTAACGCCTGCTGTATTCGTGACTCATTTTCCTCGGGTGTCTCCCGGTCGGACGATACAAACAGTCGCTGCCGTGGTCCTATACGTTTAAGTGTTTCCTCCCTCTCAGCCGTGCTATCACTCGACATCGGCTGTCCAGGTGCTATCTAAATGCCATATAGTACTATCGGTCGCAGGCGGCCGTAGCAGAGGCTAATGACTGGTTTACACTGCGTCCCGACTGACGTGGTAATGTCTTGATTGCTGTCGCCGCCCTCTCTGCGGTTCATGCAGGCCGGTCGCTGCAGCGGAAGCGGTCTGAACAGTGCCAATCGGACTATCGGCTACTGGGTGGCGGCCCGCCATCTCGATGTCCCGCCCGCCTCGGCAGTGTGCAACTGCATACAAGTATAGACGCGGATGGATAGGTCGGGAGCCAGCCGGCGCCGGACGCCAGACACCCGATCCCGCTTGGTGGTGGCGACAGAGGACCAGGACCGCGTCCCCGCTGGCCACGTCGCCAGGCCGTGCAGCGGAGATGAATACACCACGGTGCATGCCATTCCTGCCTGCCACCGGGGCGGTTGCAGAGCTAGCGTGTATTCCATTGACAACCTATTGGAAGCGGGCGTCACGTCCTGACAGCCCTGCCGACCGACCGCGTCTCAGCCCACGGAGGAAGCAGCTCAGCAGATCGGGTGGCGGCGGCTCAGCTGCTCAGCGCTCAGTCGTGCACTATCAGCAGTCTACAACTGCTCGCTGATAGCAGCGCTGAGGCGCAGTACACGGGCGCCTGTCGTCCGCAGGTCGAGAGACGCGACCAACTATCAGCGCTCTATCTCGACAGCCTGTTGATCCCGTTCAAATAGGCGGCTGTCAGCGGGCGTCGGTCAGTGCGCCGGCGCTGTGACGGCTAGCGAGCGTGCAGTGTCCGCTCTGACCCCTCCCCTCCCCTCCCCTCCCCTCCCCTCCCGGGAGACCGTGCAGCGGGACGACGGCGGCGCGCCGGGGTGCCAACCGAACGGTACGTGCGAGACCGTGTGGCGCGGCCGTGTTTCCGGCCGCCAGGCCGTGTCGTGACGGGGTTCCGGTACCTGATCTGACTCCGAGGCAGTGTCGCCGGCGTGTCCCAGCGGTGTCGCCGTGTCAGCCGGACGGTGTCACCGTGTCAGCCGGGTGGGGCGGCGGTGTCAGCTGGCTGTGTCACCTGACCGGCCGGCTGTGTCACCGGATCAGCTGAATGGGCGCCCCGTCACAACGGACCGCTGCACTGTCCCGCTAATGGGTGTGCTGAACGGGGTGGATGGAGGCTACATGAAATTAGCAACTGACAAAGGGCTGACGTCGCAGGGACAGGTGGCTTTCTGAAATGGCGACCAGTTATCTACAGATCTGTTATCGCGATTCGGTGTCGGTTCGTGGCTGGACGTATCGCTGCGTTCACTTTCCTTCTCTATAATTAAGGTCCTCGAGTCATTTAGAGGACAAGCTGGCCGTTTTCCAGTCACGGAAGCCGTGCTGTGGCCGTGGTTAGGCGGATCTGACAGCACAATATAACACGATTATGCTGAAACATTTACTAATGGATAAACCGTTACAAATGCACGGTTATGTTGAGTTGGAAATGGACGGAGTCATAGAAGTTTGCTCGGCTCACATCACACACAGTGTGAGGCGAGCTGCTCATTTATCGCCGGTGTTCTGAGCCGAACCGAACGTCCAGCTACCGTCCCCTATTTGTTTGCGTTATTCCGAGTACACTGTGGGCGTAACACGGCGCCTCCCGGGTAACCGAGCCATTCGCGGCGGCCAAACATCATCTGATACCGCAGACCCTGTCAGTGGCCAGACGGGGAAAACGGCGCCTTCTCGCAGCCCGCGTGACTAACGCCCGTCACCTGGGTATCGCTCGCGTGGTCAGCCACAGCGCGCGCCGTATGAGTGACGCTGCCGCTCAAACCAGATGGGACCGATCCGGAGATGTGGCGGATTCATAATGCATCTCCATCGGCCCGCCCCCAATTGACAACTCTGCACGGGTCACGTGCAGAGGAACCGCTATCGTTGTCCGACGGGGTGACCGCGCTGAGGCGCCGCGCCACGCGCCTGCTGCAAGTGCACATCCTCGGGATGGCTCGCGAGATAAGGTGTATTATTGCGCATTGCGTATACGGATTACTGCGCATTTCCTAGAGTGCCTTCGGGTTTATCCGTATCGCCGGTTGCGTGAACGATTGCGTCTTTTTGTGGCGTGAAAACCCATACGATGATTTTGGTTGGGTTGTGACAAAGTGTTGCAAAGGCTCATGTTATACTTCAATGAGAAAAAACTTTCATTTCATTTCTTTTGAATTGAGAAGGCCTTAGCCATGAAATGATACAATTGCAACTATTGAGTAACATTTGGTTGGTACTATTTTTGTTTTCCTGTTGTGAAAGTAGTCACCGTTTGAATTATCTTGTTTAACGACTGACTTTCATGTGAAGAGGATCGACACCCCATGGCTTCATGACGAGAACCGTTAATGCGTCTCTCGAGCCTTTTTTGCCATATCATAACATTGCTATGGTAAAGGGAGAAACAAGACGCCATAGGGTTTCAAGTTTGTAGGCTAGGCCCCGAATATTAGTTTTTGCACTGCACGGCCATAGCTGGATTTGTAGCTGTTTGCATGGCTGCCGGATCTTGTAGTTGTTTGAGTGTGCAGGCCGCAGGGGGCCGTGCCGCCGGCGGTGCGAGGGTACACGGAGCGCTGCGTCTCGCGCCGGTCACCTGAGCTGCCGGTGTGACCCGGCGGCCGATCACCGGGCGGTGCCGGCGCCGCTGACACAGCCCTCTGCTGCACGGGGCCGGGGTGCGGGGTCAGATTTCAGCCGGAATTGGAGCCAACAGCTGGGGAGCCGGAGGCTGCACGGCTCGGTCGGCGGCTCTACGCTTACAGTCTGGGCGTTCTGGGGATGATTGATTTCTAAAAGTCATTTTGAAGCAGGTAGGAGGGGATATATTTCCTAGCTATTCGGAATACTGTGATCTGGGAGCCTGGTGAGTTAGATAGCCAGTTCGTTGTGGTCTCTTAGAATACAAGAACAGCTTCATAGGCATGTTAGCTCGCGTGGTTACGACCGAAACTCGATGGGCAAGGTAACACTTAGCCAATCGAATTATAGCGATACTGGGACTTAAACGGCGGATTCATCTCTCACAATAGCTGATCAGATTCACTGGTCTGTATGTCTGCCGGTTGGCGATCCTCGCTGGTCGCTCTGGCGGGCCCTAATGACGGGTTAGTGCGCCGACTCGGGCCGGCTCGTACCGGTCTGGGCGCGCGGCGGAGAGCAGCAGCGGAGAGCGGCGGCGGACGCTGCACCGCCTGCCGGGTATATACGGCCTCCTCACCTGTCCAGCCGGACTCGGCACCGCAGTAAAGTGGAGCTGCTGGCGGCGCGGGGCGTAACGACCCGGCTGCGTTACCGGAGCCGCTGTCCGCCCGAGCAGCCGGTAAATCAGCCGACACTCAGATTACCCGGTAATTAAACCGGCGCGCCGGATTTATTGGAAATACTAGCTTTATATTTGCTGTTCCTCAGGTAGAGTACGCGAGATGGCTTGAGTGGGAAGTAATCTTTATGTTGTGGTATGGTTAAGTATGGTATAACGATCTTATTTTTGCGCTTCTACATACTTGTGAACCTTGTAATTGACCTTTCATCAAGGTCTTGAACGTTCAAATCTCATCTTGTCTTCGGCTGTTGCGTGATGCTATTCGCTTTATAATGTTTAATCTAATGTGTAATCTTTATAGTATACCCGAATTAGATTATAGACAATCAGAATTTTGTCTACTTGTTGTAACAAATCACAAAACATATAATGATAACTGCGAGTTATAGGAATAAGTTTTGAAGCGATTTCAGAGATATTCTTCAGCTTGGAATGGCTACTGATTGGTGCATTTTGCTGGAGCTCTCTAAAGCCTGAAACAGACTCTTTCCGCAGTCAGGAAATCGCATGCGAGAGCCTATTCAAATACATGGAAGCACGCTCGCATCAATCGCACGCACCTCCCGGATGCGACTGATGCGAGAAGAATTACAATGTATTTGAATAGGCTCTCGCATGCGATTTCCTGAACGCGGAAAGAGTCTGTTTCAGCCTTAACACAAATAATCCTAAATGCAGAATCCATTTGATTTGCTGCTTTCTTACGCACGCTATGTGCTGAATGAATAAAACTGGAAGGTGCTTGTTGACCACTGACGTTAGGAAATAGGTCGTAACTCGTATCTGACTGTTTTCCGTCTGTTTTGCTCCGTAATGGCCATTGTCTGCCACTGGGAAGTGGAGCCCTTCCGATCTCCTGGTTCCTGTTTCCCACGGCGCCGGACGGCGGTGGTGTGCTGTGGTCCCGGCGCCACTGCCCTCGGCCGGCCGTCCCGTGGCCGACCTCTCGCCGGTGGTCCGACCGGAGCGTGGCGCCTCCAGCTGCGGGACGGCTGCTCCGTGACCCGCCGGGTGACCCGGCCGGACCGTGACCGGCCGAGGGCGATGACCTGACCATATAGGTACTGTGATCTATATACGGTGACCTGGTCATACACTGTGACCTGCGAGGGGCGGTGACCGGGCCGCACCGCGTGACCCGCCGGAAAGGCAAGCCGGCAGTGCCTCCGGCAGTGCCGCCGCTGCTACACTCGGCTCCCCACGGCCTGGGCCGCGGTGACAGACGAGTGCCGGCAGCCGTGATCGTCAGACACGCCCGGTCGGACGGTGTGGTCACGGAATGCCAGTACCGCCATACCGGGCACCCGGCACGGCGAGCTCGGCCGCGGACCACGGCCGGGCTGCCAGCACCTGTGGCGCTGAGCAGCCAGCGCTGTCAGCAAAGCACGTGAGCTTACTGCAGAGCGGCACGCCAGGCGCGGATTATCTACTTCTCCATCAATCTTATCACGATCAAAGTCAGCTCTGGCTTTGCAGTTACATTTCCAGTGTCGATTTTCGTGCACATAGTTTTCACACATTTAGTGGAGGCTGCATGACAGACTGGCTGGCGCGCCCTATGCTCGGCTCTGAGACCTGGCCGCCCTCTGCTCAGTGCCGCACCACTCGGTGGTCCTGCGCTGGGGCGGTGAGGCGGTGCACCAGTGTCGCGCGCGAGACGGCCGCTCCCTCCCCGGGATCCAACCGCTGCCACGGTCCTTCTGCGCTGGACGCTGCCGCCCCTGACATAACCAGGCCTTCTAGCTCTGACACTGACTGCACTGCACTGAGCGGAATCACCCGGCGTGAGCGGACGTTTACGAGCCCAGAAAGTTTTGAGTGAGTTATAGCAGCAGTTTCGAGGCGGAGCCCTGTTTATTTTTTAGGTGATGACTGATTAGCTTTCAGATGTTTGCACGATCTATATCGCATTTTGCGCACCTTATCGATCAATGTGCCCGGCTCAATTCGAGGCCACACCTGTATCAAAATGTTGCAAATGTTCCGCAGGACATTCCGCAGGACTCGCCCATTGCTTTGTTCGGGTTTGTGCAGTTTCCGTTTCCGGCGAGCTCATGGCCATGCATGCTGCTGACAACAGCAAGACTGTGATGCTTTCGTGGTGATATGACATATATCAGCGGGCGCTGTCCAGAACGGCACTATCTTTGTCGACACACGCGACGCCTGATTGACAAACGGGGTCCGGGGGCGTGGGACGGGGACGGCACGCGACCCCCGGCGCCTCGCGCGCCGCCCGTACAGGCACCGGGATCAGACCGCGAAGTACTCGGCCGTACTTTACAAGCCGGGGACAACTGTGGTATGCTTGCCATGTCGGCCAGGGAATTCCACTTGCATGTCTTCCTGACATGATAGCGACACACTTCTGTGGCCCGTCTCTGCCCACCACCTCCTTCGTTTCTGTATAGCGTATGGCCGCAGGCAGGGAATTCGCGTGCCGTCACATAACGGAGCGGCCGAGGACCCAGATCGCATGGTGATGTCCTGCACCGAATCTATTCGGTACTGTTGTTCCACTCAATTCCAGTCCTGTAGTGGCAAACGGGACATGTAAACCGGTGTGGCCAGTAACTGATATAGTGGACTTCGCAGAAAGTCTTCGTCTCTGGCTCTGTCCGTATTATTTAACGCCGCATATGGCCGCGGTTACATCTTATTCACTTTTCTTTGCTTTTCATTTTCAAACGTTATCCAGTCAATAAGCCTGAAATGCTACCACGGTTTGACTCACTTGGCCAGTTGTCACAATCGTACGAGATTTTCTGGTGCTTGCATTGATACATATGTATGCCTATTATCCACGCCACTTTTGCTTATAATTCTAGACAGTTTAGCCCCTTCCCTGTCAGCATTGGTGCAAAAGGTAACAGTCAACACCTACCTATTACAGCAAAAACAAACATATCAATTAAGGACTGATTGTTTCATCGACAAATTATTTTCATTTTGTTCGTCAAAGGTCGGTCAAATACAGGACACAATACGACATGCACATTGTTCGTTTAGTCGTATTTGATATGCCTGAATGCTACTAACGTTCGCTGAAATATGGTCATGGGGTTGTGATGTGATGCAATAACTGGACACGTCATTTGTTCGACTTGGCAGCCACCTTTCAGCGCTGATTCGATTCCCCGAGCACGTGCGGTGATATTGAACGGAGCAATTATTGCCATCCACTGTCAGACGCAATTGCTCGCCCTGAGCGATTCATACATCTGCATTGGGACATGGGAATGGATCACCGTATAGCGCAGTATACCGTGCGGAGCAACTACACACGTCACATGGTGAGGAACGCCTCCGACGCCCCTGGTATACGGCTTGGCAGCCGTTCAAAGGCGTCTCTTTAAAGAGCAGTTGGCACGCGGCCCGCACCGGGTGGGTACTGAGTGCTGGGAGCGCCTCCCACGGTGGCCGGCTCGCGCCGACCGGCCCTCCGCCTCCCTCCCTCCCGCGGCGTACTGCAGCCCCCGAGACGGCCCGGTTCCCTCTGGACGCGTGCCATGCGGCGGGGGTCGGTGGAAATAGTGCCGCCGGCAGTGCCGATGACACGCGCTCGCCTCCCGCTGCGGCGGTGCCCTCCTGCGGCCGGAGGTCGAGCAGACGCCGCGCCGTCCTCCGTCGGCGGCGGTGCCCTCCTGCGGCCGGAGGTCGAGCAGGCGCCGCGCCGTCCTCAGTCTGCGGCCGGCCTGACCCTGCAGATCCACTGGCATCAGCTGCGCCCAGCGCGCAGTAGTCGCAGTTACGGGGGATAGAGTCGCATTTATCTGTACATTTTTTTATATTGTTTTCTTATGCTTCATTATAAGCTTATTAAAATGTTTGACACAGCGCAATTCTGAAGCCCTTGGTCACCACTGACGCAATGACAGCATTCGTCGGAAAGCGGGCACTGTTTGACGTTCGTGACAAAGAGGCACGAGCCCATGTTCCCGACCTCGTCTGTTTAACTAATGTACTTTTCAGTGGTGCTTGCTGTAAGGCAAGGTCTTCAGGGTTGCTTGAGCTACAGTGTGCGATTGTATGCATAAATAGCTGGAAGCAGGATCCAATAAAGCTATCGGCGTTTATAATGCATGCCGCGTCGCGGTTCAGAAGGTCCTTACACGCTGGCTGGCGCCGACCGACAACCACCCTTACCAGAAACCCCGCGTGAAGACCCGCTCCTATCTCCGACATGACAGTGCCGAACCCGGACCTCAGGGCGAGGATACGTCCTCAATCAGTGCTGTAGGCATTACGCCGACCGTGCGCTGGTGCGGCGACCCGTCTGTTTCTGGGGGGGGGGGGGGGGGTCGGCGCATCTCCGACCAGTTACTGACGTGTATGAAGGTGTGCATTGTCGTCACACACTAATTCGTATCTCTGTGTTTCAGGGGCCCTCCGACGGTGATCATGCTGCGCTGAAGGACGGGAACCGCTTGCTATATCTGCTCTCTGTCCTCTGAAGCCCTCTTCGATCTCCACGGCCTTCTGAACTCTTTGCGTCTACGGTTCGGACTCGGACGTCAGCCATGAAGCTGACGATGCTGCTGCTGCTGATGCTGACGGGCGCCGGCCTGGCTCAGGAGATCAACATCACAGACCGCCGACTGGTCCCCTTCTCAGGTGAGGAACGCCTCAGACCGCTAGACCGGTTTTACGTTCAGCCAGTAGTGCTTAGTATAAATTGGCGTTCAGTGTTATTTGGCTATTGCACTCAGAAGCTCTCTAAACGCTAAAGGCTTGGCGATTTTAGCACCGGTTGACTAGTAAGTCTTCCGTCAAAAGAATAACATTGAACCGCTAGCAGCCGCTCAACAGGGCGGTGAGGGAGCGGCAGTGGTGTATGCCACGAGGCGCCAGCAGGCCATTCGGAACGGGCCAGCGGGGGCGGCAAACGGGGCGGAACGAATACCTGCAGAGCTGGCAGCCATCACTGGGGCCGCCCCAGCTCCGCCCGTCCAAATTGGGCACCGGCGCCTCCTGACTGCGCCCCGAGAAAGCCCTTTGTCTGCACAGCTCCCTCAATCACCGAGCCACGACCGTCAGCTCACCGCCGCGCTCCGGCTGGACGGCGATACTGAGCTTCGTGGGCAACAACTTAAACTCGTTTATTAGCTTAACTTTCTTTAGAAGTTCCAGTCCACAGGTGTGCCTGATCGAATGCCTCGCTGATTATTTTCACCACTCACGACGGCTGAAGTGACACTTTGTGCCTGGTTGCGCCTGTTGGGCGCCGCTCGGCGACTCTCTGACGTCAAGTCTGCGGTGGCGGACGAGAAAAGTGTGCATTATTTCTGTGTCAGGTCGCGTTAACAGCCCTGTTCGCGTGCCGCGCCTCCTTATCCGGCGGCGGAACATGCTCCTCGGAATCACCCCCTGCCCTGGAAGGAGGCGCGCCCAGGGGACACGGCATGGGAAAGACGGGGAGTGGGAGCGGCAGGTCACGACCAGTGCCAATCAGTAAACATTCAGCTATCTGGGAAATCGAACTGATTTTTTTCTGAGCGAAGTTTCGTGGCGGATTATGATACAATGTTGACACATGTTTTGAAATGGCATAACTAGCATATAGGCAGGTACTTTTGACAAACTAAAACCATTCTTTATACTTTATTTCATCTTATACCCTAACCATTGCTTTTTATTTTCCTTTATATATATATTATCGAAAAAGTCAACACCTATTCAGCTATCAAACATTCACTAAAAGTGAAGCTTGATGAGGCAGTGAATGCTCCATTTGTACCACTTATGCTAAAATTAAGTTTTGCCGAAATTTTGACGGATATATGTAGCATTCGTTAGTTCATCGTTAGTTACCTCATAACATTATTACCGCAGTTAGATTTTATACTATTTCGTTTCCGCTTGACCCCATTTATTTTTCCTCGCCCTCTTCAGAGAATGCAGGGGAAAATACCTACGTAATTGATATGAGATTGCATTGAAAAGGATGAGAAGTGCCACGGAAAGAAATAATAAATAACAAAGACGCGGGAATAATGAGCAGGTTAATGTGTAAGAGCGTTGTAAGTCTATACGAACTCCGCTCCGGGATGTTTTCCTGAAGGGAACTCCGCTCAGTGATGGCTATCGGCTGTGACGCTCTCCGTTTTATGGGCGAGTTTGATGCGCGACATTGTCGTAAATTTGCGGCTGTCTGGTAATGACCGTAAGTGATTTCCGAACAGGCATTGTTTTGCATTGTTTGGCTACGCCAGGTGATGTCAGAAGTTCGGATTAGCTTCCCTTGGTGTCCCTGTCAACTAAGAGTGCTACTTTACAGTATTATACGCCAGAGGTACATATGTTATAGGTATACAGTTAATTTATGTTCGCTGACAAAAATAACGGTCAAAATAACTTATTTCGTGTTAAATGGACCGGTCATTAACTATCGTCAGCTATTGAAATAGTTTAAAACTGCGCTGCGTCATAACGTGGTTCAACATCATACAGGTAAATGTCGGGCTACGTGCGCAATGCGATGTCTTCCGGCTTAAGCCCCCCCCCCCTCCACACATACCCCGTTCGGAGTGATTTACCCGGAAGGCAGAGCGTTCTGTCACCTGGCTGATGTCACAACACTCCCGGCACGACGTGGCGACCGGGCGGCGTCACCGGGCCGTCAGAGCTCGCTCGACCGGCCGACAACAGCGTCACGCTCCCTCGCCGGCCGGGCCTGCCGACCCTCTCGGGGGCCGCCGCCGCCTTCCAGGTAGACGGCGCCCCTATCCGACGCATCGCTTGTCCGAGCGCTCCTAATAGTCGGGTGTCGCGGGGCTGGTGAGACGGTGCGGCCGCTCGGCCGCCGTGGGACGCTGACCCGTCACCGGTGACACGTGTCTGCATGGTCAGCAGCGCGCCGAGCAGCGGCCGTCGCGGCGCGGCCCGGATCGTGACCGGCCGCAGCGCGCTCGGCAGCGATGCGCCCCTCCAGCATTTCGATAGCGTGATGACAGCCTTATCGGGCGAGGCGGTTCATTCGAGGTGCCTTACCACGCATCCTGGACATGGGCTGTGGACTGGCAGTGCAGCTTTCTGATGAAATGCTGCAGTTCACTGGAAGACGGATCAGCTTGGCAACTGTGTGATTTTAATCTTTAGATCTAAAATTTGCTATACAGGCGTCTTTAATAAGCTACATTTATCTTACATCGACATTATGATGAGAAATTAGAGGATGTTTGAAAGCAAAGTAAAATTGTGTTGTTCAAACACGATCACGATCTTCCGAAGTAAGCCAATGAGTCATTACATCTTGGTGAAACCTTTGCACTCTGTGCTAATGAAGTTCATCGGTGTCTGTCTGTGTGGCTTCCACAGCTGTGAGCCCGTGACCCCTGCAATGGGCATGTGTAATCTACCCGTCACGAACAGACGAGGCCAGATCAGCCGGCCCCCTCCAGCGCGTCGACTGATCAGAGCTCACGATCACTGACCCGAGATGACATGCTAACGGCCGCACCCCGCGCCACCCGCACCAGCGCGGCGCGAGCGGCCGAGCCGGCTATCCCGGTCTGCGGCCGAGCCGGCGCGCCCGGTCCCAGGCCAACCTTGACGGCGCTGAAGACGGGCAAAAGGTGAAAGTGGGCGGCGGCGGCGCCCTCGTGATTAAAACACAGAGCACGTGGCCGTTGCAGGCGAGGCCGCGTACTTCTGACCCCATGACCGAGAGGTGCTTTGGCTGATTCCACTAACACAGAGGTGAATGGCGATGCCCGATGTCCATGGTTCAGTCGCGGAGCCAGAGCCGCTGTCAGATCTTTACGACGGTTTGGCCGGGAGTGACTCAACGGACCAAACCCCTTCGCCAGTGACACGGTGACAAGGAAAACGTAGACACATTTTCTTGAGTAATAGGCCAATTTTGTTATTAATTATGTCATCTCATTCGTTATTATGCTTTCAATTTATCCGTTAAGTGTATTGTCTGAGAAGTGAAAAGTGATAAGAATTAAAAAGCATAAGTTATGATAGCGTTAGAATGTTTACCCAAAGCCAATATGATATACGATGTACCCGTAAGCACTTTGGTGTGTGCTTCGTGATCCCACTGCTGCACACACATGATGCGAATGAAAAATAACGGGAGGATTTTTGATGATTCTCCTCTTTTTATATCACCTTCTGCCACGGCCCGTTTTACTGACCTTATGGTCATTAAATCACCCCGCAGATCCTTTTGAGTGCACGTGTGACCGCTGTGCCGCTATAGTCGCTCGAGGGACGCCGTCTGTGATGACGGACACCGCTGCCGGACAGACTAAAACTCTGTTCGATGATTTATTGCCAATAAATGCTACCGCTGCGCTGCATACAATGCTGCGCGCCGAGACGCTGCTCAACACTGTACATTCTGACAAAACCTATTATCCAGAATTGGAAATCTGCACTGTCTGGAATGTCTTAAATGACGATTCTTTAACCCTATTAGTGGCAGGCTCCTGGCTACCCCTATTAGTGGCAGGGGGGGGGGGCTGTTTACGACCCCCCCTTGATATCTCGAGATCTAACGGGCCGATTTTCAAAATTCAAACGGCATTCGATTTCGCTCAACGTGATCTACATTTCTAAAAAATAAAAATTAAAAATGTCAATAGGGGGGTAGAGGGGGGTAAAAACGGGCAAATTGCAGATACATTTTAGACTGTTTATCACGGCCAGGTTTCTGAACCAATCTTAACGCAACTTTTGCCGATCGATAGAGAATGAACCAGGAATTCACATGGATCCTAAAAATATGCATTTTCAAAAATCATAGGCGGATACAGATCATTGAGATTGGGGGTACACAAAAAGTATAGTAAATAAGGTTTTTGTTGGTACTGTTTCTAAAAAGGGTGGTAACGGTCTTGTTATGTTACAATTTTCTTATGAGAGAACGACTACAATTGTATTGGTCATGCATAGGCGGTGTCAGGGCACCTATGTTGGGAGGTAAAACATAACCCCCCTTTTTGGACGCCTGGATCCGCCTATTATAGCAAAAACGTGTCAAAAGAGGATGCACAATAACTGTATATGTTATCACATAATACCTTTCATTCACTGTTCGTAAAACTGGTGCAGCATCGTGATCTTCGCCCAAATGACTCGCTTCACGAATAGGACCCCCCAATTCCCAGTGCTCTGGAGCCGCCCCTGGTAAAGTTATGAACTTGAAATTTTCAGGAAATGTGCCCAATTTAGTTTTAGGAAAAGTCAGAAAATTTCAGCATCGTAGCTTCAGCGGTTTCGGAGATATTCCCGAAAAACCTGAGGGGTGGATAAAAACAACCCCCCTGCCACTAATAGGGTTAAGTCCATCCTCATTCCATCGCGCTGCCGAGCACGCGTTTGTGGAGCCATTGTTCGGGGCTCGCTCACATCAATCCCTATCGGTAGCTCGTTTGGCTGTTATAGTCACATCTGCGGCGTTCCTGGGCGTTTTAATGGCTCACAATGCCGCTTTACGGTTAACGTCCTTTTATCACATTGCTGGTCAATGTAGTCGTACGTATGAAAGTGCAATGTAATTTTATGAAGACATCGCTTTTTTAGCGCACGGCGTGACTTTGTCATACTTCGAGCTTATATAAATCACGGAATTGCTTATAATGAGCCATGTAACGATTTATGTTCTTTGTCGGTATTCATGAATTTCATGCGTATACTCTTTTACTACTGCTGGTAAAGGCTATGAAATAAATGCGTGTCATGTATAATGCATAAGAAATACATTATTCAGCATATTTATATTCGTCATGTAGGCAAAGTCAGGGCTATAAATTTGATAAATCGGTCCTGCTCTGGTTTAAAATGGTTTGCTCTTTGTCAGTCACCCACAGATAGCAAACAGACCCGTATTGGGTACCTACACAAGTCATCCATGCATCGCTCGGTCCAACTTTTACATTTAACTTTGCCAAGCTGTATGGCTTGATAAATGCCCGCCGCCCTTTGCTGCTCTTCTCTGGTGGCTGCATTTCGACTGGGAGTGATTGGCCAAGTATTAGCTTTTAGCGTACTTAGATAAGCAAGAAACAGGCCTCTTTATTTTCACTCGAAGGCCGTTCCGTTTAAGGCAGCCTCGTATTTACTCGCGTCCATGAGCCTCGGATTAAGCCCTTAAATATCCGCTCTCCACCCGGCGCAGCCAGCCCGGTAACGCCGTCTTAGCCCTGCAAGCGATGGGCGTTGTGCATTTGGCGTCAATACCATGTCGGCACGGAAGCGTCGGTCGCAATCTGTACAGACATCTCGGCGCCGCGCGGCCGGCGGCCCACCGCTCGGCAGCCGGCTGGTCTTCGTCCGGTCCCCGCACCCACAAATCCGGGAGATCTCCGCGGAATGTCCCCTCGCGGCCGCGTGCCCTGCCGTGCCGTTGCCGGGTGCACGGCCCGCTCGGTCTGCCGAGCGGACTCGTGGCAGCGTCGTCTGCGGCGGGCCGTCCTCGCCAGGCTCATGGTCAGCCGACCGCTCCTCCGTGGACTGTTGTGCTCAGCTTGACTCCCTCCCGCTGCCCCTTCACCGGGCCAGGGCGGTGATTTTAACACGGAGCTGGTGAGTTTTTCCGTCGTCTATTCACTCGTTCACGACAGGTGTCCGTCGGGTGCTCGGGGGCTGACCTGCTGGCTGTTCGGTCACCAGGTGGGGCGGACGGTGGCGGCAGTCTGGCGCCGGCATTCCGCGGCGCGTGGCGCCACCCGCCGCCGCCGCCCGCACCGGACCGGCCGGTGCACCGGCAGCTGCAGAGTGGAAGGTCACCGGCCCGATCTGGAGGACAAATTTGACGGTCTGATGTAGCAGCATAACTCGCTGCTTATCCCAGTAAAGCTGTGATCGATCGGTGTGCGGCAACACCGCATAAAGGCAGCGCCCTCGGTGGATACCCGAGCGGTGCTGTCGAACACGGTGGCACGCACATTGGCCCTGGTACAGCCTCGCCTTAGCACAGCCAAACGAATTATGTCAAATCGGTTGCTTCCGGGATCATGATGTCCATGTCATCCCGGTAGGTTAGTGGTCTGGTTATAATGGAGCAATCAAGCTGCAAGCACTAAATTCTGCGAACCATGTCTCGAATGACAAAGTCTAAGTGTCCAGATAGACAAGGTCACTTTCCCTGCCGAGATGGCTAGTCAAGAAGACTTGCCCCTGCACCAGACGTCTCTCCACCCGGTTGGCGTCCTCCTCCGCGCGCCAGTTCTGTCAGCGGTGCGCCGCGAACCCGCCGCCGCACCGCCGGCCGGTCGGTGCGCCGCCTGAGAGTCTCGTCAGGTCGCCGTGGCCGCGCTGTCCGCCGCTGGCCATTACACGGCGTCATTAGTCAGCGCGGTGATTGGAGCTATCACGCGCCGCCGCCGCGCCGGTTCTGGTGGAAATTGCACCATTTGTAGTGGTGGCCGTTAAATTCATTAGCCGGTGTGAGAGGGTCGCTCGCAGACGACGGCCTCCGCTTGAAGAGCCCACTTGAGCGGCGAGCGCGGCATGCAGAGAAAGCGACCTGAGCGGCGGCCGGCGGCGCTGGCTCGGGCGGACTGTGCCGTGTCAAGTGGTGAGATGTCTGAATATCGAGGCGCCGAGACGCTCTCAGTCGGTGTGAGGAGAGCCTCGACTGGATGATGAAATGCAGAGCAGGTGCGTGCTAAGTGGGCGGTGTCAGCGCTCGGCACAAAGTCTGGAATGCGCCGACACGCCGTTTAGTTTGGTGATGACATCCATATGCATCCTTAAGTTGTTTTTGCTCCCAGTTCTCGACCTATTGACAGCACACTAGCTGAGTGGGCTGACCTGTGCAGTCGGAGGGAGGGGAGGCCATGGGTGGTCGGAGGCCGATGAGCAGGGTCGGGATCGTGACGGCGAGAGAGGTCATCCCTGCCGGGTCACGCAAGGTCGTTCAGCCATCAAACCGCGACCTCAGCTAGAGTGTCGGGGATGGTAGCTGGGAGAGGAGACGGGAGACGGCTTTTTGCTAAGGAGGCTGCGGTTGGTGCGAGGTGGAGTTGTATTTGGAGCTGGCTATAGTTACCGACACAGGTAGGATTACTTAGTCGAGCAGTCGTAGATGCTGGAGTTTAGGCCGGAGTACGACAGATGCGCGGGTGGTAGCCAGAGCTCGGCGCCGACCTTTGTCCCGGTGGATCCCTCCCCTCCCTCCTGCTCACTCTGTCAGCGGCGGTCGGTGTGTGCACTGTGTACACACGGCGGAGACGTGGGAGGTCGGCCGCTGCTGGCGAACCGTCCCCGCCGGGCACACCGCCGCGCCGTCCCTGGAACCGGCGTCATCCGCAGCTGCAGCCGCGGACTCCTGCAGATTGAGAGGAGCGGCACGGTGGCGACACATGTCCTCTAATCAGATACCTGTAATGCGACTAAATGGCTGCCGTGATCTGCCGCGCTCTGCAGGCGACAGACACGGAGACGGCTTAGTGGTGCGTGAGGGCCGGGCCATGGCCGACCGTCAATGGAGGAGGAGCAGAAAAAGACGAGCGCGTCAAATCTGGAATAGTTTCAGCAGACCACTGTCTTGTTGGCAGTCGATTCACTTCTCCATGTTGACATAAATCCGTCCAGGGTCAAGGTCTGCTGTCACCGGCAGGGTTGGTTTTAGATTCGCATATCGAGCCAAATAATTTTTGTTTTCTTAATTTAGCTCTCAGAGCTCAGGAGCCACTGGGGTAAGAGGACGTGGCCCGTCTATGGTGCCGTGGCCCGCCGTCCCGTGTGGTGACCTTGTCTCACTGTTGTGAGCTCCGCCACCTCACCTCCTGGCGGCCTCAGTTGCGGCCCTCCCGGACAGTGGGCCGCTGTGGAGTCATGATGGCTGGCCAGACAGCGCCGACAGCCGAGCAGCATGCGTTCAAACAAATGCTAAATCAACACAGCGTCGAGCGACCGATCTGCTGCGCGCGCGACGCGCACGAGTATGCTAATGGGCCTCGGGGACAGAGACCCGGCCCGACACGGCAGCATATGGCACTGTCCTGATCTGGGTACCGCTCATCGAGCGAAGCGACCGGTCGCCAGCCGCTAACTGACGCAGCTGTAGGATAACGAACGAGGCTGTGTTGTGGTTTGTATTTTTAGGAAATTTCTGAGATCTCGATTCTCGAGCACCACTGGACGTACCTGAGTTGAAGGCATGATGCATTGAGTACTACCCGATCCGGGAAGCCTCGTACAACATGGAGCGGACGGTGTTGGCTGTGCCTGGTCCTGACTGATACCCGGACTTATCTGACGCGCTGGCATGCATCCTAACCGAGCGCCGGACTCCGTGAACTGCCTTCCATAATGCATCGGAGCTGGACTCGGCGCGGCTGCTGCGCCCGTCGCCGTGCCGCGCTCCGTCCCCTTCTGACAGATTGACCACTCCAAACGTCCGCCTTCAGATGCGGCAGAGGACCGGACGGTACCGGGCGCAGCGGCCCTGCGACGCACGGCTGCTATCTTCAATGTCTGTATCTTACGTTTTATCACCCACTTGGTGTAAATAGAAGAATTGGAAACTGTGAGAGTTAGTAGAATACGTCATTGGTGCTTTTTATAAAAAAGTTATGAAATTGGACGAGACGAATTCAAAGAATGTCGAGCTTGATAACATAAGTAAGCATTTGTTAGTTAGGCACATTCATTCGGAATGTCTCAGAGCGGAGAGAACTCGCGAACATTACGATCGTCATAGGACCAGTGGAATGCCTTTTCTGGTATGTGTGACTGCAGGTACCGCAAATCGTGTGAAAGTCGAGGTCGGCCTGCAGCCGGGACACGCAGATACCATCCGCGGTTTTCGGCCGGTGCTGGGCAGCTATAGAGCCGCAGGGGTCGGCTCTAGCCTCTCAGCTCGGGCTGAGCGACTGCAATGACCGCGAGGGTCGGCCATAACCCAGCTCGGACGCAGCTCCGCGCCGGCCGCGGCCGAGGGGTCCGTCCGCCCCTCCCGTTCGACCGTGGTAACAGGCATGCGTCCCGGCCAGCTGCTGAGGCTGTGCTCTCGCCGACTGCGTCCGATATGTGTGTCCGAGTTGATCCGCCCGGGGAAAGGTCGGGCCTCCGGCCTAGAGGGGGTGGCTGTGGTCCTCCCTCCCGCCGCGCCGTGGATTAGTCTCGCCAGGAAATACAACCGTCGCGTGTCATGAGAAGCGACAGTGAACAGATTCATAGGAAATGCAGGATTACTCACTATCGTCGGTCCATCTAACAGGAAAATCACGGATATGTTCGACAGCGCTGGTACAGAGCTCGTGTAGCGGTTTCGGAACTTCCTACCACCATAGGGGCGAGCCGACCGTTATAGGCGACCGGGGCTGGTCATTTTTGTTGTTGGGCGACTTCAACTACAGTAATTAAATTGAGTCTGAAGTGATAACTGCACCAGGTGTGCAGGTGGTGGCTACTGATCTATCGTTCACCTCAAGCTATCAGCGGATTATTACGCCGCTTTAGTTTTCGTCGAATCATGTTTCGTGATTTTGATTTAGCGCGACGTAATATTTATTTATTTATGTATTACCTTCTTTTTAATTCCTAGGCAAATTATTATACGTGCCAACATGAATATTTTTATGCATTTAGTCCCTCAACTAAATGTATCTCAAATTTATATTTGTTCTTGATTTCTACTTGAATATCATTGGATGGCACTTAGCAAGCACGGACGTATAAATAAACGTTTATTTACATAACGTCCGTATTAGTAAGCTGTTATTTCGTTTTACCGCCGTTAGTGTGTGCCGATGGTCCGCATGCCGCGGTTGGACACTGAACTGAACACACTCGAGCTGCGCTGGCGGTGCGGCTGCCTCCCAGCACGCTTTGTGGCCAGCCGTGCACGTTTCTTTCGCGTATACGCCAGGCGTGCATGTGCTCGAAAACCACAAACTAATGGTAGTGCAGCGGTCGTTAAATTCCCAGCCGCCGATGGGCTGATTTGGGTGTGACTGATTGCGCGGCCAGCCGACTGCGGTCTGCGTGCAGTGTCAGCCGATTGCCTGGTGAGCTGTTGGGGACAATTTGTATTACCCTGCTAAAGCTTCTTATCGCTAATGGTGGTCTTGGTGGGACCAGTGGTTTTCTCAGGCGGGTCACCGTGGCCTAATGAGGCGATTGGTGGTGGCAACCTTTTTACTTCACAGCTAACCATACGTAATTGTTTAATTGCTCACTGTTCGCAGTTTATACCTAGCACTTGTGCATATTGATTTCCAGACATGCGAGTCTTATTTAAATATGCCAACTCGTGCTGCAGCGTTAGGAGCTAAGCCTTCCCATATATAAGCTCTCTATCATATCATAACATCAATAGTTTCTCGGCATTGGCAACATTGCTCCACGTTTGTGTGGATACGGTGATCAGTTACATGTACGATATCTGATGGTGTACTTTTATAATACCTTTCCAGGATTCGAAGAAGTCATGCTTCTGTAAAACACGCGGCTGCTTGGGGAGCCGCAGTGGCTAGTCTAACCGCACGCTGCCCGGTTTGGGCATCCACCCTACATCCGCGCCGGGATAGAGAGATTCTTGAACGCGATTCGAGCATGCACGCGTGCCGGTGGCGCGGTCAGTGGGTAAGGCTGGCTGGGAGCGGGCGCAGCCGGCGTCGAGCACAGCCCTGTGAAACAGACACGTCCATACTCGGGAGTGCTGATACTGCCGGCTCTATCGGACAATCGCGGCATTGTTTCATTGCATCACGCTTCAGAGGCACAACTGGCCGAGTTTCCATCGGCGGAGACGATTCTCAGGAAGCTAGCCGAGTAGCGTGTACGATCTACGTGTTAGCTTTTAAGGCATTTGCATGTCGGACGAACGCCAGCACCTAATCACATTTTTATGTCTGGTGCGTTGTGTGTTTTCGACATGCCCGCCTGCAAATCTGCAGAACATGGTTGGTGTTCCACGATTTTGATTTATTCCAGTTTTTTTCTAGTGTTTATCTGTTAAACGGTTAGCTCTATTTTTGCGTATGTATTCAAGAAAGCATTTAACACAAAGCAGTAATACAGCATTGCATAATCAAATCGTTAAGATTTATTGCAAGTAAGTATGCAGGAATAAATAGTAGGCAGGTATCGTATTGTAATTGTATTGTACATTTCAGAGCGATGCACATTCCAAATTGCGTAGCGTTTACTGTTCACTTGGCTCACTGGGCTGAGGGGGCGTACTTACACCGTGCTGAGTATACGATACCGGTAAGACTTTGGAATTATGATATTTCGAACATATTAACATCGAATTGTCGGTTTAACAATCAAAATGTTGACGTCTATATACATTTGAACGGCTGATTTTGTAATTCATGTTTGGTTTAATTGCGAGCTTCCAATCGTACCACTTAGCACGCGGCACCCTTCTAATTTCCGCGGAACACATTTAACTTCCACGCTTACGTCAGAATTTATTGCCTTGCTTGCGTCTTAATGTTTTACCTTGATGAATAAGTTGACAGTAAGATATGTGTCTAGATTATGAATGTTCATGCGGCACGAGAAGAAGAGATGGCACTTTTAGGCCCAACTGGTGGTGGGAGATGTTCCTCCACGACTAAGGCATCAATATACCCAACCAGACCCAAAAGCCAAATATGTGTCCGATGCATGTATGCATGACCATCCTCTCGCTCAGACAAGACTATTGGTCGGTTTATATGCGCATAATTCAACAAAGCTGCGTGCATTGATAGGTGTGTCACCATCCACGTTCTACTGAGTCGTTAATTCAAGATCGACCAGCCGATGTTACCCAATGGTTTAATTGGAACTGATCTTAATATGCATTGCGTAGAGCACATATTTTCGTGCCAAACGTGCAAACCCGATGTTCTTGGAATGCAGTTTAAAATAAGATTGGCCGCGGTTACAACTTACACGTATGATGTGAATTTAATTATAACGATAGTTGAGCAACTCGTTCTTTAATGAAAAATTGGTTGCCGGCTCCGGTTTCGCAAATATAGATGCATGTATAGGTATACAAAACATGCAAAATTAAGATAAAAGTGACCGTTTAAACTTACTTATGCACTATCAATGAAACCATAGACTTATATGGTTTTTAACCATAGACTGTATACCGCGGTATACAGAGGTCTATGATGAAACATTTGTTTAATGCATCCCTTTTAGCACCAATAATTAATGTTGCTGCCCCACCGCCGGGGTCCAGGGCGGCGCTGTTAGGGATGTCCTCCACTGGCGGAGCGGAGTTGGAGCCCCTAGTGTTGACAGACCTGGGGCGGTGTGTGCGGTGTGTCGCTGTAACCCTCGGGGGAGCTCGGCCTTGCTGACCTGCGCCGCTCCTTTCCAGAGCTGAGGGAGTCACTGGACAGGTTCGCGCCGCCCGGAGTCACGGCCTTCTCCGAGATCTTGTTCGACATTCAGAAGTACCAGATGATCGTGGGAGCCAGGTAAGAGTTTGCAGTGACTTGTCGGGCCTAATTGCTGGCTGTCACAGCTAATCCTGATCGAGATCGCAACAGAGGAAAAATGCGAAAAATGTTATCATCATGGGAAGTTGAATCCAAAAAGAAGCGAATACCTGTCGATAGTTAATGGAAGTAGTTTGTTTAAAAATTCAAATACCACAAATGATGCCAGGATTGCCGTTAGCTACGTCAAAGCAGTCCTTGTTTTGATTAGACATCTTAAGGTTGTAAGTTCAAACGTCTTAAAAGTTTGATTTCAGGCATAGATATCAATTATGTTTGAGTCGCTTTATATTTATTTGTTGGAATGCTAACGATGTCATTTTTTGCATTTTCGTGATAATCCTGGTAATTTATTTACACCATTTTACGATGTGCAGCTAGCCACCACACTGGATAACACGTGGATAACGTCACTCGAGTCCGGGGCAGAGCTGATGTAGACCGCGGCTTTCGAAGTACTTCCAGAGGCTTCGATGTTGGTTTACCCCACTTCTGTTAGGAGTCTGAGTCAGGTGTCTGGCCGCCCCAGGATACTCAGCTGGGTGTCTGAGTGGGCGCCGCGTGTCTGTCTCTCTCCAGGGACCAGCTGTACCGTCTCAGTGTGCGCGGCCTGCAGGAGCTGGAGTCGGTCCACTGGCCGCCGACGCCGCGCGACGCCACACTCTGCGAGATCAAGGGCCAGGCGGCCGGCGACTGCCGAAACTACATCCGCGCGCTGCACAGCCGCGGCGACCGGCTGCTGGCCTGCGGCACCAACGCGTTCCAGCCGCAGTGCACGTGGCGCGTGCTGGAGTCGCTGCGCACCGTACTGGCCTCCGAGTCGGGCGTGGCCGTGGCGCCCTACTCGCCGCGCTTCAACGTCACCTCCGTGCTGACGGCCGACGGCGACATCGTGGCCGCCACGCCGACCGACTTCTCTGGCCTGGACCCGGCCGTGTACCGGGGCGCCGGCGTTAGCGGCCGCGCCGCCCTGCGCACCAGCAAGTACGACACCCGCCTGCTGCGGGAGCCCCAGTTCGTCGGCTCGTTCGAGACGGCCGACTTCGTCTACTTCGTCTTTAGGGAGGAGGCGTTCGAGCTGCTCAACTGTGGAAAGGTGAGCTGCGGAATGGGACTCCTGTTCTCCGCCGGGGCTGTAACTTATCTGCCCTCCCTGTGAAACAGTGATAGCAGCAGGCAGAATGTTATGAACTGTAACGTAATTCACTTTTTATGAGCATGGCGTCAGTGCCCATTTACAGTAAATGACAAGTCCATGCTCTCATATTTCAACGTCTACTCTAATCGCATTACATCTCTGGATTGTCGCCCGGGTGTCGGGATGTTACACTGTTTTCAAATCCTGGATGCACCGGTCTCTTATCTCTCGCTAAGTAGCGGCTCTCTTCTGTAACACCTGTTCAACCAGAGAGGCCCTCCGTTATACGGGCCGGCCAAATTAGGAGGCCGTGTCGCCCATTTTCAGCAGACGAGACGCGACACTCGTCCTGTCACAGATAACTTGATAAAAGCTGCAGTGATACCACTAGTCGCCTTAGCAGTAATCCTGGTCATCGAGATCTTCAGCGCCCGGCAGCTGTTGGCTATGGACATTTGACTTGTCGATCGCGTTAGCACAATGATGCCACACCTTTCTTTGTATGTTTTCCATCATCAATCAGCAATGTCACTCCGGTCTATATTGTCCTCGTGTTAGACCTGTCATTAACACTAATTCCAACTCGATTTAAGTCAGAACCGTTAAAATTGACGTTAAGGCGAAGCTACATCGCAAGACCTTTGCAGGGAAAGAGACGGTTACCCAGAACCCTTGTATCATTAGCATTTACACGCACGTTAAATGGCGCACAACTGTTTCACTTCGTGTGCGTGTCATCGCCGGTACTTACATCTTAATGCGACTATTGGATCATGTCCTTTTGAAATGTCTCGCCTGGCTTCTTTTGCCCAGTGTGTCCGGTGCTGGCCATCTGCAAATGGACTTGGAACGGGTCAGACACATTGATGAACGCCACACGCCACTTTGGGTCAGACCAGGAAGATAGGGATGCTTTATAAAAAGAGGAGCATGCATTTATAATTTTGGACATTTACCATGTCATCAAATGCTTTAAATCCTCCCCCGAATCCCGAAACCCATGCATTCGTACTACGCATACACCACAAGGCCATACAGTGTACAGTGAGTGTAAGGCCATACACTCCCGAATGCTTATCTTGTGGAATCCCAATAGTCCTTTCTTGTTATAAGAACAGGTACGGGATATTTTTAGCTGTTGTGACAGGATTGGAATAAATAAGTTTGAGTAAATAAAGTTATTTCGACTAATTTGATTTTCATCATTACGTAACATTTGATGAGGCTATAAAAATGAACGGTTGTCTCAGTATTGAGTCAACATCGATGTATATGCTATTTGGCAAGCCCTCTTGGAATGCCGAATCAACAAAATTATCATACCTAAGTACACCACATTCTGGCGTGTAATCCGGAAATCCCGAAACGGGTATCCTGTTTGCAGCGGGATGGCCGATGGCCGAATCAGGTATTTCTTGTTAATGCACACGTGCTGTCTCGCCATCAGTGCTCCAGCGCTACATCCGTTTACACTGTCCCCTCGTCTGCTCCGTTCCCTCCCTCTGCATCTCACTTCTCTCTCACTCTCCGTCCCCTCTCTCCCCACTCTACTCTTCTATTTCTTCTCTCTCTCTCTCTCTCACTCTCTCTCTCTCTCCCATCATCTGCAGTCTATCCTCAAGCCAAAGCCCTCCTCTGACCTCGTATTTCACCCGGCAGCGTGTGGTCTCCCGAATCGGGCGGATTTGCAAGAACGACTCGGGCGACCGGCGCGGCGTGTGGACCACGTTTCTGAAGGCGCGCCTCAACTGCTCGGTGGCCGGCGAGTACCCGTTCTACCTGGACGAGGTGCAGAGCATCCACTATCTGGACCGGCACGAGGTCCTCTACGCCACCTTCAGCGCGCCAGAGTGAGTTCAGAGCCGATCGGTCGGACGGACCGGACGGACCAGCCGGCACTGGCAGAGGGCACGGTATTGGTGTCGTCGGTAGGCATCCTGTTGAGTTTATCAGGCGGCGGTGTAAAGTGCTCCCTGATGAAACATCAATCTAGATTTAAATGGTATGCCTACCTAACGCTGCAGGATCTTACCCACGACCACATAGCTGACGGTGAAACCCTACTGCCGACGGTCGTCTCCCTTCATCGCTCGGAGCTGTTACAGACGCATCCCTGCAGTCTCCTTGACCCCGGCCGAAGAGAGCCAGAGCCCTCCGGACTGTTCGACACCTCGGCTAGTCGGTGGCTATGTTGCCACCCGCTTGGGCGGCCGGTCTGCCAGTTTTTACCGTGACCACTATCGTGTTCGCGTTGACCTGATTGGGACATTGTCACGGAGACCAGTTTCTTATGGGCGCTACCACCGGCGGTCCCAGAACCTGACACTTGTTCGTCACTGTCCGGCAGCTTTTCGAGCAGCGTGCCGGCGTGTATGCAGCGATAGCCGCAGCTCAGTTCTTACTCATGGGATTTATTATATCATGCTTGGTGTCAGACTTCTTATCCGGGATATATGAGTTGAACCACCACAGAAAATAGGCCGGCTCGTCGTCTGGCGCCGCGGTCATGTGGAGTAGGGAATGATGATGGTGGTAATATCATCATCCTCAGCTCGCGGTAAATCGACCGGCCTTCCTGAGTAATGTGGCGTGTTTACCTGGCTGGCGGTCGCTGAGCTCTTCTCACCTTGAGACGGTGTCTGGCCCCACCTCTGTGCCTCCGCGGTGGGCCGGGAGGGTTGCATCAGGCGGGCGGTGGATATGATGCAATGATTGATGTTTGGAGGGGAAGTGCTGCCGGGCGGTGATCTCTGTCCGTCTCAGATACTGCCGAGTCACCGTGTAGTGGACCGTGGTGGACCGGTTGGACCCTCCTCAAATGGCTTGGTCAGGTCGAGAGTGAGGCCAGGTATGTGGCTGGGATGACACATGCTGGACCTCTTGACCTGCCAGCGAATGTTGTGTTGGGTTTTATGATAGTTCAGACTTTTCCCCCATGAAGACAAAGAGATGGGCTGTCACATTTCACCATGAAGGGCTCACTGGACATCAGCCATCCCGAATTCACTGTCATTTGTCACCACTGAGCGGTCTTCAGAGTCTACAGTCGCCAATGGCCGGTCATTTGAGGGCGACTGGTTTTAGGCGCCACGCCCCCGTCGCGCGGCGGTCCCGTGCCGTATAAGGCCGCACGGCCACGTGTCTGGCGGCGGGCGGAGCGGCCCGATGGCTGACCGATAGTGCCCGTCCAGCTGGGACCGGCCGGCCCGGGCCGCGCTCCAGCAGTGGGGGGAGGACGCAGCTCGGCCGTTAGGTGGGCATTTAAAATTTAAATGGCGCTGCGAGTCGCACCTCGGGCGCCAAACACGGGCGATCTAACAAAGTGCTACTCGGCCGTGCGTGCGAGGGGACGCTGCACCAGTGCATTCCAGGCGAGCGACACGGGGGTGCTAACTGGCGGCCAATTGCAGGGCTCCGGGCATGCTGTTGCCTTCATTGCGAACTAGCTACCTACCTACGGTGGACATTGCTTCCATTTAGGTCAACGACCTACAACCAACAACCCATCCTAGTTGGGAAGTGCTTTGAATAAGTTTGTTCATTCATATTAGCAAATTCAATGTTTAATTTGCAGGAAGTTTCCATAGCTTTCAAATCAGACTTTGTATTTAGTCGATAGGCAGTCGGGATGGCAAGACTCTGAGTTACGGCACCCGTTTCCTAACACCACATTATTTCCACCCATGATTCCTGTGCCCCATGAACGAGGTTTCGTGCAGCGCCAGTCTGCGCCCCTTTGCCGCCTGCCACGGCCCGCTCTGCTCGGCATTCCGTCAGTGAATTTCTCCAGCGGCGCCCCTGACGATCGGCGCCGCCCGGCCATTGTTGGTCGGCCGTGCGATGGTTGATGGGGCTATCTATCGGCGACACGTGCCCGGCATCAGCGATCGGCTGTGAGCGGCAGAGGCCGAGTGCTGACCGCGGCCCGACGGCGACTCGACCGGCCGGGCCGGCCGCGACCTCGCAGCCGGTCAATTAGCGCCGGCCGAGTGAAAGTCGCCGAGCCGACCGGTCAGCCGGTTATCGCGCATCGCCGCCAGGCGCAGCCGTGGACGGACGGTGGACGGACGGTGGACGGACGGTGGACGAGTGGTGGGGACGTACGGACGGTGGATGGACTGGATTAAAGATTAACAGTAGTTGATATGGACGGGGAGTCGGATCGCCAGTTTCGTTCACATGGAGCTTGTAAACGCGTTTAAACCCCTTGGCTATTAGAAGGCCGTGCGCCTAACACACACTATCAACCTGCATTAGTATCAACATCGCCCACACTTGCATATATATGTGCTGTCAACTTTTCAAATCCATGTCACGCTGCAAAAGCCGTTGCGATGTAGCGTCCATCATAACTCAAGAACTGTGTGTCAATCCTGATACGAGCTGAGCCATCATATCACACTACTGCACAGTCGAAGTGGGTGCTTATGAGCCGTTGATTACTGCTCAAGCCGTGCAGGTGTTCACACAATCATGGTTTCCCGATTGCCGGCTGCATTAGTGTTGGCTTTCCTTATAGCCCTGGCGAGCTTGACCCCGGACCGACGCCGTCATTATCAGTGCCGTGAAGTGTTTGTACTCAATTTGATGGCCAGGAATTTGCACGAGCCTATCTCTTGGGCTTCACATAGATCTGCACTTTGATTGGGGTCCGGACGGGCCTCACCGATTAGACTCAGATGTAGCCGTGGCTGCATGTTTAGCACTTGGCGCGGCTGAACAGCTTAGCCATGCATTCCGCATTGTAAACATGGCCCCCGTCGGACAAACACGGTTGCACGGTTGGTGCCCATACAGATAGGCACTGCAGTGCTAACCTTATACAAATTCATGGGAAAGTCCGAGCCGGTGTGGTCGCTGGCTGGTCTCTCTGCGGCCCGAATACCTAGCTGTAGCCCACGGTACCCAATCATCGGCTGCCGACTCTCACCCGGATGGAGCACAGATCGGTATCTGCTCGGTGCCCGCGGGCGGCCGCGGTATCGGCTGCGCGCCTCACCGCGGCTGTGTGCGGCCGGCTGATCGTGTCTCCCGGACCCCGCTCCTCCTGAGTGACCGCGTCACGCCGAGCCCGGCGACACCGCCCCGGCAAGAGCGTCCGCCCGTCGATCGGTGTCAACCCCGGCACCGGTCTGGTGATGTCACTATTCACCACCACCGTCCATCGCACCTCTCACCAGGGCGTCCCGCGGCGTCTGATCTGCGGTTCCCTCCCCTCTCCCCGCCCGGGGTGGGTCAGTCTGGCCGGTCAGGGGCGTCCGCTGGGAGTGCCAAGACGAGACCCGCCCGAGACCTGGCGCCGCAGTTATGTCGGTATCGGTTCTGTTTGTCAGCACCCCCCGCTGATGGCCTTCGCTCGTATGCGGTGCCGGCCCGGCGCCGCGGCATATCCTGGTGTCTGGGTGCCGGCCGGCTACCTGTCGACCCGCGGCGGCCGACAGCTTTGTCAAGATTTGTCTGACGCTCACCTTCTGGGAGACGTGCGGTCGCGAGCGTGACGGGTGGTAGGACATGTTTTATTCATGGCCCGTACGCCGCACCAGACAGTATTTCAGACGAGCACGTGACCCACAGCCACACTCTTGTTTGTTTATTGAACATGTTACACATCTGAGTGTTTTGACAACGGCTTTTCTGACAAAAAAGACAATAATCTTTAATCATCAAGGGCGATCATCAATAACAGCAATGGATTTCTATTGAGTCTGTGCTTTGGATCGATCGTTTTTGCCTGTTTTTGTTATGCGCTACATGTTTTGCTGAAAACGAGTTGCGTGCTGCGCAGTGCGTAGATCCTTTGTTTGGTGTAACAGCCGCTGAAAGCCCACTCTATCTGCGTAACACATCGTCAATCAAACTATCGTCGAGCATTGTTCTCGGCAGCTTTTGTCTGGCTATCGATGCATATCGGTGATTTGCAGTTTCAAAACAATTCGTAATTTGCATGCAGCGCTGAGACGGTGAAATTTGAGCGAGATGACCGACCAATGAATTTCAGCCATAGTGTATTCACCTTTATTGTTCCCAGCTCCATTCAGCTTACCAAGTATGACGTTGATCTTCCCTTCCCTATTCATATAGATTCAATGTCACATTCCGTTTCAAGCCTCACGTCCATGCAGAAACCATCTCACAGTTATCTGAATAACTGCCTTGCCGGTCTCGCAGCTTCATCTCCGGATGTCTCTGACACCTGACCGTGGTCTCTGACATCCGCAGTCTCTGACACTGACCGCTCCGCCCCCAGGAACGGCCTGGCCGGCTCGGCGGTGTGCGCCTTCCGTCTGCAGGACATCCAGCAGGCCTTTGACGGGCCATACCGCCAGCTGGAGGACCAGCCGTCCGGGCCGCAGCAGCGCACGCCCGAGGAGCGCCGCCACTTCCAGTGCGGCTCGGACGACGCGGCCGTCAGCGAGACGCGCCGCCGACCGCCCACCGCCGACGCCATCGACCAGGCGCTGGCCTTCCACGCCGTTCAGCCCAACAAGCTGGACCCGCTGCTGCTGCTCGACGGCGTCAGGTGGGCGATGTCGGTCGTGTCTGGTCACGGGGACGGTGACGGGAGGATGACGGTGACGGTGACGGAAAGAGGTGCTGGCCGGTGACTGGTCGTAAAGTTCATTTTTTTTTATTTAATTGTATCTTTCCATGGTATCCATGGTTCCATTGTATCTCCACATTCCTAGCTGTGTCCGACTTATTAGCTCCTGGGTGGTCCCAGCTGGTTCCAGTCGTTGTTCTCTTTCTCCTCTGTTTGTCCATAGCCGGGCGGCGGTAGTTTGTATCTCTCCGGGCCGCTCGCGGCTCTTCCTTACGGCCGGGTCACGCTGGGTTACCGTGTTGACCGGCTGTGCAGCGGCGTCTCCGCCCCTCTGCCAGCCACAACAGGGCATTGTGCCACCCCCGCGGCCGGCCCGGCGACGCCGCCGCATAGATCATGGACCCCGGCGGCGACCCGCCCCCATTAATCTCGCCCAAAACGAGCGGCGCCCGCCGGCCGGCCCGGCCAAAGGCGGCGCCTGTTACCGTGCACGGCCGGCTCACGGTCACGGCACATAGTGAGGAGAGCGGCGCCGACACTGGGCGGCCGCTTCCTGCTCGGCCCGTACTCTCTGCGGCCCTCGGCGGCCGCCCCCGCCCGTCCCGGCAGCCCGCCCTGCTCCAACGGGCCGCCGCCGCGGGCCGGTGCTATCTTTATGTGCTGCACCCACGTCTCCAAGGGGACGGGAGGAGACGCAGAGAACAGAAGAGGTCCTCGCACTAACAGAGAAGAGGTTGTGCTGGTGGTGACACTGAAATAAATCAGACGCGTTTTATACCGCCTCATGGTTCCGAGAGCTCCGGTGTTGGCAGCCCCGGATTTGGCAGCGCTTATCTCGATCGGGCGTCACCCAAAAAGGCAGCGAGACGGACGGGCTATGCCGGGGTCAGTGACGGACGACGCCGGCCGATCACTTCCCGGAGACATTCCGCTGCCGACCGGTCACCCGTCAGGCCGGTCGGCGAGCGAGCGTGACGTCCGCTTCCCAGAACCAAGTCTATGCTCCGCATTCTGTGCCGAGACATGCATGAACTGATCATAAACATTGCCGGCGATCGACACAAACGACTTATTGTCTGCTGATGCAAGCATCACATGGCTTATTTCATGGCCTGCAATGAAATGACATTAGCGGCACTTTTAACCAGACCAGTAGCGGCCGCTGCAAACTGCCGCATCTGCCGCCCGTCACCTGTTTACATTTCTGCTCCTAGATGGCACTAGTGGTAAGCGCCTGAAACTAGACTGTGCCGCATAGCTCCCGGTCGACTCAGGAATCTCAATTTGCGTAACTGCATATGAGTAACGGACCGCTTTGATTATCGGAATTAGGCGGCACTGTTCCGTGCGGGAGAGAATTAGGCTACGACATTACCAAACCCCATGTGCTATTGGGTTAGCGCAGTTGAGATACCGATGATTCAATATCCCGTCGGCCCCAGCTGGCCGTCTATCGGGAGCCGCTATCGCCCGCTATCGCCGATAGGGGTGATGCTCCGCGTCGGTCGCCGTCCACTATCATGTTTACTGCGCTGTAATGCCGCGTGAACAGCCCGGTAATGAGATAATCGCCGAGATCCAACTCACGGCGTGCACAGCGCTCCCCCGCTCGCCGGCCGCCGTTGGAAGCCCTCCGCGGCTTATCGTGACAACATATCGAGCCGGCCGGAGCGGCTGCCGGTTAGTGTTACATCACGGCCCACCGACCAGCTGCAGTCGGCACCATCGCCAAATTTGGGCACAGCCCGCTAAATCGGTCACCGAGCGAGCCACTAAGCCGTTTGGGGGCGAGGACGCTGAGGAGCTACATTTGATTTATGGTGGATTCGCGATTTTAAGCTTCAAGGGTGTCCGAGTTACGCGCTTTGTGATACGTTTACGGTCTTTTGCACCGACAAGACGACGGTGGCTTAGAATGTACGTAACCTACTACCTCCATCGATATTCCATCCAAGTAGTTGTGCTCTATATCATCATGCCTTTGTACGATGCACGGTCTATTATGGGGTACCAGACCATAAGGCCAGCACGGGCCTCATTCACTCGTCTCATTTTAGCGTTAACAGTGCAACAATGTAGAGCTGAATCGTCTGCAGTGCCACCTTGTTCCGAACTGTTTGATCCTTGTGTAACAGCATTCATCGATTCTGTTTCAGCCTGTCGGCGGTCGCCACAGACGTGATCACCACTAAGCACCACATGGCCGTGCACGTGATATTTGTCACCGACCGAGCGGGCACCATCCGTAAGCTGAGCGTGGTGCCGCGCAGCCAGAAGACGTGTCTGGTGGAGGTGCTGCAGCCGTTCGAGCGGCCCACCACCGTCCTCGCCATGAAGCTGCTCAGAGAGGAGGTGAGCCGTGGGGGATTGGCGTCGAGGTCAAGGGTGTGGGTAATGGCTGACGCGTGGCTGAAGGATGGAGGAAGGGAGGAAGGGATGGGGGTGTGTCTGTTCTGGTTCCATGTGTCCCGGTGCCCCCTGCCGCTGTATGACCGACCCCGTCTGTCCCCAGGGCTCGCTGTACCTGGGCACCGACTCCGGTCTGGTGCGTGTCCCCGTGCAGCGCTGCGACCGCTACACCTCCGAGGCGGCCTGTCTGGCGGCGCAGGACCCGTACTGCGGCTGGGATGCGCTGCGCCAGCTCTGCAGCCCGCCGCCCTCCCGTAACCCGGACGTGGTCTCGTGGAGGCAGCTGGTGACCCAGTGTCCGGACCAGAGCCGGCCCGTGGACGGCGCCTGGACGCACTGGTCCGACTGGCAGAGCTGCCAGCAGGCCGACGGCGCCGACTCGGACATGTGCCAGTGCCGTCGGCGCACGTGCAGCCAGCCGGCGCCGGCCAACGGCGGCGCGCCCTGCCGCGGCCTGACCACCCAGGTGGCCAACTGCACGCGCCACGGCGGCTGGACCGGCTGGTCGGCCTGGTCGGCCTGCTCTCACCCGTGCGGCGTGGCCGTCAAGTCGCGCCGCCGCTCGTGCACCAACCCGGCGCCGGCGTACGGCGGCCGGCCCTGCGTCGGCGAGGAGTCGCAGGAGATCATGTGCCACTCGAACCCGCCGTGCCCCAGCCGCACGGCGCTGCCCGTGGACGGCGGCTGGGGCGCCTGGAGCGCCTGGAGCGCCTGCTCGGCCGGCTGCGGCGGCGGCTTCCGGCGCCGCAGCCGCGCCTGCGACAGCCCGCGCCCCGTCAACGGCGGCCGGCCCTGCCTCGGCTGCGACGTCGAGTACGGCGAGTGCGAGTCGAGCTGTCCGACGGTGCGCCGGCTCACCGACTGGACGCCCTGGCTGGCGGCCAACGACACGGCCGGCCGAAAACAGCAGCGCTTCCGGTTCGCGTGCCGCGCAGCGGTGGCCGACCCTGACCTGATCCGTGTCAGTCAGGTCAAGGTGGACGAACGCTACTGCCGGCCCGACGGACACTGCTCCCCCGGTGAGTACTGACCAGTGACGGACACTGCTCCCCCCTCCCGGTGGGTACTGACCAGTGACGGGCACTACTCCCCCGGTGAGAACCATCGATTGGCGAAGGAGGGGTCGTGTTCCTTCCCTGCTAAGTGCCTCCGGTGGTCGACAGTTGCGACTCGATGCCTGATGTTTCGAAGGGCGTCACGGTGTCACCTTGGACACCGTTGGTTTATCTCATAATCTTGCTCTTAAAGTCTTCGAAATGTGTCGTTTTTGGATCACGTTGCCATGATGTCAGCGTTTGGGCGGATGTCGTTGGGTTACAAAAGACCCTGGCAGGCTCGGCCGCGCCAGGTGGCGTCAGTGTCGGGTGGCGCTGATCGCCGGGGTGGCTCGGGTCAGGGTCCGTCACCAGAGGCCACCAGAGATCACCAGGTGCCGGTGCCGTGCCGGCTGGTGTAGTGTTCGGTCCGCCCGCCCGAGCCCGGGGTTCCGCCGGAGATCGTTCAAACTGCTCTGCCAGCAGACTGGGGCGCTGTCCTGAGTTGGGGTCACGGGTGTTATGCTGAGTACAAGAGCAGTAACTGAAGGATGGTGACGGTGTTCAATGACGGCCAGTTGAGGCTCCTGTTCCGTCGTCTGGGAATGTTCGGACGCTCATGTTTGTGATGATCACATGTTTATTCAGCCTTGCTCTTTATTGCTTGCTGAATATGTTACATTCAAAGTTAATGAGAACTTCACCAAATACTTTATAAATCTTATTGAACGACAAAAGGACATAGACAGTCAGGAGATAAAACGAGAACCAGAACAGAAGTTAGTGTCTGTCTTTCCAATTCAAACTGCAGCGCTCTGAATGTAACACCACTCTCGGCGCCGTGTTGCCCTCTCTAACGTCTGTGTTTGCTTCTGTCTTGCAGCCAATTCTGTCAGCCTTGGCTGGGGCGAGTGGAGCGCCTGGTCCGAGTGTTCTGTGCCCTGCGGCGGCGGCGTCCAGGTGCGCTCCCGGGTGTGCGAGGGTGACGCCGCACTGTGCCGCTCCGGGCCGCACCGCATGGAGCGCGAGTGTAACGCACACTCCTGCGAAGGTCAGTGTCAGCGGAGCCGGCAGCTCTCTTGAAATCTAGTAAATTTGTGGTATTTAACAGTCTCGGACATTCTTCAACATAAACAACGGTGCATATCCATGAGCAGTGACATGTCTTTCACTGACCCATAAATGAGCAAGCCATGGAGCTCGGGCGAGCCGTTCTCAGAGCGTAACCTTGCCGAGCTGATCGTGACCCCGTTGTCTGACCGTTCCGTCCGTTCGTCTCGCCCGTTGTCCTGAAGGACCGCCTCTCCCGGTGTTCGTCTGACCGTGTCTG
Source organism: Amphibalanus amphitrite (assembly GCF_019059575.1). NCBI lineage: Eukaryota > Metazoa > Arthropoda > Thecostraca > Balanomorpha > Balanidae > Amphibalanus > Amphibalanus amphitrite. The sequence goes on from NW_024881516.1 coordinate 297,799, forward strand.
ACCCGCTCTGCAGGCGAGTGGAGCTGCTGGTCCGAGTGGTCCCAGTGCTCGGTCTCCTGCGGCGTCGGCCACCGGCGCCGCTCGCGCGTCTGCCGCAACCGGCCCGCGTCCAGCGACGCGGGCGCCATCTGCGAGGGCCACGACGTCGCGCAGGAGGCGTGCGAGATGCCCAGCTGCACCAGCATGGACGGCTGGCTCGAATGGTCAGTAGCTCAGTGGCAATACGGCTGGCTCCAATGGTCCGTAGTTAGACGACCGGCTCGAATGGTCAGTAGGTAGACGGCTGGCTCGAAAGGTCAGACATTGGACTTTATGGACACATTGGACGGCGGCTGGCTGCACTCGTCAGTGATCAGTAGGCCCTATATGGACGGCTGACTCCACTAGGCAGTGCAGAGGGCCGCAGATGGAGGGCTGACTCGACTGGTCCAATGTCAGGGGGCCGGGAAGCGGGTGAGGGAGGGCAGGTAAAGGACTCGCTCGACTGGCCGCAAGTCACTTGGTTCATCACTCCTACATGGATGGGTTTAGCAGTATCGACAGCCGTACAACCACAGGCAATGCAACAAGCAACAATCGTATTCTTGACGTAAACATGTTGCACCACCCTGTCTATCCGAGCAAATTATACATACATTGACTTGTAAATGCTCAACATCCCAAGACTTCAGCGTCACTGACTGACGTCTTATTCTCTGAAATATTCATTTTGAAATATTATCTGAATGCAGTAAATATTTGGGTTGGGGCACCATAATACAGTGATTCGTCTTGTCACGTATCCTTTGTGTGCATAACAAAACGACATTCAGTTTCATCAAATCCGGCCGTGGTGTACTTTATCTGACGGACGGCTCTGTTTACAGGACGGTGTGGAGTCAGTGCGACGAAAACGACGAGCAGCACCGACTGCGGCGCTGTAACACCTCGGAGCCGGGCCCGAGACTGTGCCAGGGCCACGACCGCGAGACAAGGATGTGCGTGCACAACAGCCGAGGTGGGTCTACGGCAGCGCTCCGCCAGCCGCGCGTTTTTGCCGCCGCATACGCCGTCCGCATACGCCGTCCGCATTATGCATGACCAATGAGTTAGGTGTGTCCGCACCTCTATGGACTTTACCGTTCAGTCCGGTCAGGGGCCGGCGGTAAGCACGGAGCGTTACCGCCGCTCTGCCCGGGCGACACTGACACCGGCGGTGGGTGAACTCCCGGCTGGGTCTGGGGTGACGCCTGTGACCGCCCTGTGGAGCTGACGGTGGGGCTCAGCCGGGTGCTGACCGGTCCCCTCTCCCCGCAGATCGGCTTCAGCTGGCGGCCACCGGCGGCGGCTCGACCGAGGGCGCCATCGGCCCCGGCATACTGGTCATGGGCTGCGTGCTGAGCTTCCTGCTGGGAGCCGGGCTGGCGGCCGGCGCCATGTACTACTTCATGGCTAGGCGGCGGCGGCGCTTCGACAAGGCGGCCCAGCTGTTCTCCAAGCCGACGCCGCCCAAGACGGCGGCGGCCAAGACGGCCGTGGCCAACCAATACGTGACGCTGCCTGGCGCTCGGCGCGGCGCGCCCGGCGTGCACGAGCTGGCGGAGCTGAAGAACGGCTACCGGCGGCCGGGCAGCCCGACCAAGACGGTGATGCCGCCGCCGATGGCGCCGCTGACACCCAAGGTGCTCGGCAGCGCGTCCACGATCCGGCGCAGCGGCGGCAACCGCTACGACCCGCTCAGCACGCAGGAGCTGCACTTCGACCTGGGCCTCGACTCGGACAACATGTACTAGCGGCACCGGCCGGCCGCGCCCCCAGACTCAGTACAAACATGTGATAAGATGTGTGAGGGACCCGCCCAACTGTGGGGAACTGTGTGCGGCAGTGGTAGTGACCATTGTCGTGAAGCCGTTGATGAAGCCGAGTATGATTGCAATTGTTTGTGAATATTGCCAAGTTTTACCATTGCTTGCTGCTGGCCCACTTGGTGCTATTGGGTCGGCTGTTGTGCTATGATTGCTCATGCCTTGTGCCATGCGTGATGAAATATTTGGTGCTAAATGTGCCACGAGGTCACAAGCGTCGACGAAAGGAGGTCAAAATCATGTTATTGAAATTATACGCCCTTTTTACGAACAAATGCCAGCTCTTGTCGTTTTCGTACGCTGTAGTGCGGGGTGGTTTGTGTGACGATGCGTGGCCTGTGATATGTGTAGGAGTGTGCCATCAACTAACCCCACCTGACCAATGGGATGGGTGGAGACGATGCCTCGTCGGTGCTTTTTGTACAGCGTCAGCTGCAGTATTTGGGTCCACAGGACGAGGCGCGACATCGGGACCAAACAGGCTGGATTTTAGCGTGTGTAGTAGAGTTTGGGACTGCTTGTTGTGACCGTCCCACCAGTGATTTTGTACTGGAGAATCAGCAATTAATTGATACGTCGCAGACCATGTCAGCGCCATTCTCCATTATTGGAGATTGTTGTACTGTATTGATCATGATCACAGGATAGACACTATATAGAGATGAGAATACAACTACTTAAGCAATGATTTGTGAATAAAAACTATGAGTGATTTTATGTTGTGATTTTACGATACATAGGTACGTGATACACACAAATCCGTTCTAGGTAGCCCGACGAAATTATCACAGTGAATCACACAGCCTTCTCGGCGGCGCCTGCCCACCTGTGGCCGCGCCCTGAGCCGCTGGCGGCCGTCTCCATGATCCAGGAGAGCGCGCCCACGGCCGGCAGCAGCACCGGCACGAACTGCAGCTCCTCCCAGGTGCGGTACACGTCCAGCGAGGTCAGCTGCGGCTGCAGCAGCGGCGCGCAGCTGGCCAGCTGCAGCCGGCCGGCCAGCGCCGCCGCCGGCCGCGGCAGACCGCTCAGCCGCTCCAGCTGCTCGCAGACGGTCAGCAGGGCGGCCCAGAGCAGCAGGCGCGCGCCGCCGGCCGCCGCCGCCGCGGCCCCGCACAGCGCACACAGCAGCCAGGCGGTGAGCCGGCCGGCGCCGAGTAGCCGCCGCAGCCACTCGGAGACGGGCGCGGTCAGCGCCGCCACCAGGCTGGAGACGCTGCCGGAGCGGATGGCCGGCCACCAGGCCAGCCGCGGCGCCGAGCCACTGCGGGGGGAGAGAGGGCGTCACAGAGGCCGGACGCTTCGTATAGGAGAGTCCGCATAGGAAGACTTATTTGATCCTATGAAAATCAGCGCCTATGATTCAGAACGAACATCGATCATATGCAACTTGAAAATCGCCTTACGAGTAACCGAAAGTTGTGCTAAGAATGCAAAACGCTTGAGCACTTACGACACTCAACAATCAGCATCTCACCAAAGCTGTAAGGCACAACGCTTTACTACGCGCTAAGCAAATATCAGTAACACGAAGTTCACCTCACCTTAGGATGATGTCTGTGGCCGCCTGGAGCACGATCAGAGGGCACAGCCAGAGCGCCTGCTGGCCCGTCCACATGGCGATCAGCTGCAGAAGCTGGACGGGCTTCGAGCGACCGTGGAAGGCCAGCGCGTCCCACGGGAACGCCCACTCGCAGAGTACAGCGAGGAGCAGCAGCGGCGGCACGGCTGGCAGCCAGAGGCAGGCGCGCAGCGCGGCGCCCGGCTGGTCGCCGCCGGCCGTCACCGGCAGACCGGTGCCGTCCACCGGGCTCCCCATCGGGCGGAGGACGAACCGCCACAGACTGACCGGTCGCTGGGGAGCCGCCGCGGCCGGAGTCGGAGGCGGCAGCGGCCCGCGGCTGTCGGCGGGGGCCGCCCGCCGCCACTGGGCGCACCTCTCCACCACAGCCGCCGCCGCAGTGGCGAACACCAGCGCCGGCAACAGCGGCGCGCGCGCAGCCAGCCAGCACACCTCGGCCGCGGCCAGCAGCAGGCTGAGCAGCGTCCAGAGCAGCGGGCGCCGCGCCGACCGTCCGGCAGCCGCCGACAGCAGCAGCTGGACGGCCAGCAGCCGGACCAGCGCCGGCCAGCGCCTCCTCAGCAGCAGCGCCGCCACCAGCGCCGGCAGGGTGGCGCGCAGCCGGGCGCCGCCAATCCGAGACCGGCACAGGCCGCACAGCAGGCTGACGGCGCAGGCGGCGGACAGCGCGGCGGCGGCGACGGTTCCGTCGGTCTCGACGCAGACCTGCAGCGTGTGGCGGAGGGCGGCGGCGGTGCGGTCGACGGCGCCGCCCAGACCGGCCGACATGGTACTGAGCGGCAGTGGGCGCACCGCACTACCCTCCAGCCTTCCCCGGTTACTGCCACCACACCATCAGCAGGTCACTGTGTCCGCCACACCACTGCGACTCGAGCTCCGACTCACACCAACTGTACGATACCATGCACTACGGTCGAGCCACGCACTCCCACACCGTCCGGCCGAACGGCGATCGATTTACGGACTGGGCCAGCGGCCAGCGCCGACGGCCACGATACGGGTCGGCACCCGGAGGGGAGGGGGACAGGGGGGGGCGAGGGGAGCGGCTGGTGGGGGGGGGGGAGTCAGTATTATAACAGACACGGAATGGACGCTCGGACAGGGCGACGTAAGGGAGGGAGGGATGAATGCTACAGAGGCTTCACCGTCAAATGACACATGGTTGGGTATACAAGGTATAGTTCAGGCGAACACCACAAACACTGTCAGGTAGGCGCGTTCACGGGCAAAGATATCTCCCAATGCCTAGTCAGAAGCGTCCAACAGCCCCGCGCGGCGTGCTCTCCACCGGGGCCCTCCTGTGCCGGCCGCCACTGGCCACACTGCCGCACCGCCGGCAGTCCGGCACTATCTTATCGGGGTCCGGCCGGCGCGGCGGTGCAGTCCGCTTTTTAGACCGGCGCCGCGACCCGTCAACGGTTGGCCACTGTCAACAGTCGGACGCCGGACCGTACGACACGGCCGGCGACCACAGAGGTTTTGCATGCGGATTTGCATCAATAATGCCGTGACAGAGTGCGAAGCAAAAAGCATTAGCGCTGCTTTCACGACAGACAGGTTGACAGAGTCGCGGATTCCATTGAGTCTTATGCTGTGAGGCAATCAGTTTCTCTATCGAAGACACGCCAATAATGAATGGATATGTAGAAATCAAGTTTGAGATCACATCACACAGTCAGCTTCACGACTCTGTTTTTTAACGTTAGCAGGTGAACAAACATGCATGCATGATATAGAAAGATGTTTGACATTCTGACTTTCCCATGGCACAAGGTGAGAAGTTTTATTTTTGCCACTCAGCGGATAACTGCATGGATCTTTCATTGCGGACAATAAATTTCATCTCATACCCATACCGGACCAGTGAGAAGAAAAGAAGTCATTCCGCAATATTTTGACATGCCTTCGTGGGTGGGTCTTGGGCGTTACCCTACACGCGTAGATCTAATATGCTCTCATAGGCGTCGCCAGACATTTTCGGTTGGGGGGGCAAAATCAAGTTTTGTGTTAAATCTTGCCTTTCCCCAGCCGTTACTCACTCGTTTTACATATCATTCGACGCGCAATGGTGCGAGGAATCCGATGGTGACAAAGTTTTCCTTCTAGCTATAGCATGTATTTTTTTACAAAAAAAAATCAAAATTTTGATATTTCTGGACAAAAACGACCGTTAGAATTACAGTGGCTGCGATTGCCGACGCACTGCAGAGGGCCCCTGTGCAGACTCTCGTCGCTCATGATCATTACCCAGAAGGTGAAAAACGCTCCATTTGAATCGGATCACCTCGCTAAAACCTCCATTCACACATGCGGTAACGATCAATCAAAATGATTAACGATGAATTTCGTTACGGTAATGCTCGTCACAGTGCACCATTTATTTTCCGCTGACCGCATCGTTGAATGGTGAATGTACTCGTCTGATTCGTCGAATCACTGTCGAGTGCCGTACGGCGCTCTGAACCAGCCGTCAGACCAACACGCAGCATCAGCGGCCGGCGGGACCTCGCATCCAACAGCGCTGAATGAGCGGCTGTTGCTGTGAATGGCTCTCACTTTTACCGAGCCATTCAGAAATGTGACAGCGGGCGGCGTGGCTGGCCGTGTCCCAGTGTCAGCCTGACCCGACCCGGGCCGCCGCCGGCGCCGAGCGGGGCGTGGGAACGGAAGTGATGCCACGGCGGAGCGGAACCGACCGGAACCTGGCGGACCGCGCCCCACAGCGGCCCCCGGCGCCCCCCGGTCCCACACCCATCCCACAGCGCCGCTGATTTCAATTCATGGATCCGGCCATAGCACCACTGAAATGGGAGGGGGCTGGGGAGGGGTGAGGTTTAACGGAGACTGAGAGAGAATGTCGGAAGTGTGAATCGGAAGTACATCATTCATCCTTGCTGCAGTGAGAAGAAGTGTTTTGTTCACTCGAGTGTGAACAAAAAGTTTCTGGTTTTTCGAGTGAAGGGAAGCGCTGCAAACGCGACCAAAAATATTTAACGGAACCAAAAGTTACGCACGGCATAGCGGCAAGGGATCCCTTAGAGATAGGATTGCGACTTCCAGGCCATTTCAGGCCACTCAGGGTCAGTGTGGACTCTCAGAAGCCTGCTTAGGATCCCGGAGATCGGCGTGAGTCACCCCAAACATTTACGTGTATGTGGTGCTTTAGGGCTTTCCGAGCCTAAGGTGGGCCCGGAAAGGCCTTTAGGGCACACGATGACGAGCTTTCAGAAGCCAGTGTGGGCGGCGGGCGCTAAGAGACTAGGCCCAGGGTGAGCCTGGAGCCCTCGAATAACAGTGTGAACCGTCGGGGTCTGTGTCGAATCCTTAAGGACCCTACGTTGGTAGGGACATAAGAAACATGTGTTGCGGCCCTCAGAGGGACACGTGAGTTGTGACCCCTCAGATGCCGGGTTGGGGTTAGTAAAGTCTGTCGCCTCAAAAGTTCGGCTGAACTATCATTAGGCCAGTTGAGGTTTTCAGAAATTTTCGAAGGCATCCTCAAAGATTCGTGTGGCCCTTCAGAGGTCTACGTATGTATAATGTCCTCATTCTCAAAGATCCCTGTATGGGCCCTCTAGAGAACATGGACACCAGTGGGACTCTCAGAGGCCGGTTTGGGCCCTCCGAAAAATTCTTAGAGCTCAGTGGAGCTCCTTAGGAGCCTGTGTGAAAAGCAGGCTCATGAGCCCTGCGGCACTTGAACGGTACTTGTGCCTGTCGCAGACATTTGACGAGAGTTGAGAAAGGCCCCGAAGATTTCGTGTCACGCTTTGAACGAAAATTATGTGTCAGCACTCCAAAATTTATGAAAATCAGCTACAAAATGTAATACAGAACCAACAAGGAACATGGCATGAATCATGGCATTGACATTTCCGAGTCTGGAGTCGGAGTCTTGAAGATTTTGGCGACTGCGACTCTGACTTTGGTTTGAACTGCACGCTCCAACAGAGTCTGACCTCACAGGCATTCTCCGAAAGGTACCCCCATTTTTCCCCGACTCCAAAATCTCATCGGATCTGTATCGATCTCAGGGCGTGCCCGGTCCGAGGTTGGGGGGGGGGGGCAAGCTGCCCCGCTTGCCCCCCCCGTGGCGACGCTAATATGCTCTAATGCATTAAATTACGGGAGCGCGTATCGACTTCGGGGTCATTTGCAAAGATGACACGCGTAAATCAGCAGTCAGCATTTAATTTCCGTATTCCGATGTAAAACTGAATACCCTGCGCCGGAGACATGTTCTCTTGAATTAGTCATCAATATCTCCCAATGTAGAGTCGTCAGAGGCGGTCGCAGAGCCGTCAGCTATTAGGTATGTCGATGGACTGGCACGCACAGCCCACCGCCCGCTGACGCTGACGCTGGTCCCACCCGAAGGCGTTGCCGGCGCACAGGAAACAGCAACGCAGGCGCTAATGCCCGGTGGGATACTAAATGCGCTCGCAGTTCCCGTGGTTCGGATTAGTGATGTTAAATTCCGGTAAATACAGCAGAAATGATATGTGCAGGAGATTAGATTGGTCGGGCTCAGTGAGAAGCGCACCAGGCTCCACAAGCACGTAGTCGCACGACGGTGGAGGGATAGTAAGCCGATATCGACGGTCATGACTCATGAGCACTATCAGATCTATATAGGAGTCGTGCTAAACAAGCTACAGGCAATAATGCCAAATGTGGGCCAGTTTCGGAAAAATCTTGAATTCCGTGCGGATGCGGTGTGCAGACACGAATGTGAGTCACCAGAAAACAAAGATGTGTGTCAATATCTCGCGTTTCGACTGATATGGTTGCTACTTGAAACTAAGTAACCACGTACCGCACAAAAAGTAATCACTAACCGCACAAAAAAACGGCCATCAGTTCCATATAGTTCTACCTTCTCATTATACTTAAATCTCTTGCCAACACAAAGAATAACCTGGAAGTGCAGCTACCTGTATATTGGACACCAGCACCCAAACACTCCTCAAACGTACACTGACGCTCACTCGCTCGGGCTGACACTCACGATCCCCGCATTGCATTGTTTGGGGCCGGGTCCCGGGGGCGGGGGCCGGCGAGCAGTCGCCCGCCGCCCCTGGGTCGGCCGTGGTTTGTACATGGCCCGACAGATGGCTGTACTCGCGTCCAGACGGCACAGCCCCGAGGGACAGACAGACGGGACCAGAGGAACAGATAGCCGGGACGGCCAGCGCACTACCGTGCTGCCGCCACCGCGCGGCGCCCAGCGCCGGCAGGGATAGAGAGGCCGGCGCTTATTTAAAAGTAGGCGGTACAAGGATCTATAACATAGCACGTGAGTAAGCTCTGTGGATGTAGCATTACACGCTTAGCACACTGATACAAACATCATTTCCACCTGAACCGCCGACTTTTGATGGGATCAGCACCTTGTAAGTCGCACATAGTGCGGTACGTTGACACTGGCCAATGCCATGTCAATCTATGGCATAATGACAATAACAATCTCTGTGTAAAGTCAAGGAAAAACAGGCATGTTTCCTACCACCGTATATCGGATAGGCCTAGTGACGCTTTAGTTGATGGCGGACTACTAATAAAACAATCGCTTCAGTTACAGATATTTTGTCGTGCCTCTAACGAGCCAGTTCTTGTTTGCTCACCAAGACTTTCCCAATAATACATATTGCAACTGAGGAACGGCCCAACGAAATTTTTCGCCACGTGCTTGGGCATAAATTGGCCGCTTATCTAGCAAACGAGAATTAAATCGTCTTGCAACGATGCCACAGCCGCTTCCGATAGATTTCGTAGTACATTTGCGCAGAAAGCCCTTCTGACAGCCACCTACCCTCTTTCCTAGCGAACATTGCATTGGTTCGATCGCGGGCCCCACGGCTGGGTGGCGACCGAACAGCTAAGGCAGCGGCCGACGAGTGCGTTACATTGTGCGAGGTGCCGTGCAGTGCATACAGTGCGTGCAGTGCAGAGGTGCCAACCGCGCCGTCACACATACACCATGCTCCAATCGCCACAGCTGCGGGCTCAAAACCCGCCTTATGTTCACAGGTAGGGCATGGTGAACGTTTTGTTACCCTGGTAGCGGCCAACGGTTACAGAAACATAAAACGAGCCCAGGGCTGACGAATCGGCTACTGGCGAGCCACAAACTTAGGACGCTTCGACATTTCCGTCATTTAGCATATTGGGTAGATGCGTAGCAAGCAAGCTAAATGAAAATGTTCGCAACAGAGGAGAAGCGTACTTAACTGCAATATTCAACGGTGTCCCGGATCATCCCGACCATTTTACAAACGATTAAGGAGCCAGAGATGACCAGCAAATTAGTCAATCTGCCAATAAAGGCCTGAACTTTTCATACAGAGGGTACACAACCCTCTAAGGCCGTCTAAAACTAGGAGTAGAATAACCATTCCGGCTACATCATCCATCCATCCACCGGCCCACACCGACACCGGACCCGGGGCCAGCTCGTTCAGTCCCCTCGGAGAGGGGTCCCGTGCCCGGCGGACGGAGCCCCGGCCGGCCCGGGCACCTCTGGGAGGTCACCACCCGGCGGGTACAGCTCGGGGAACACTCACAGCTCGGCCGGCTGCGGCGGCCAGCCTCAGCTCGGTACTACAGACCAGTCCGGCCGGCCGGCGGGCGCCGCTCACAGCCCGGGCAGCACCGCGTTCAGGCCCTTCAGCGCCACCTCGTAGCCCAGGAAGCAGGCGGCGTTGGCCGGGAACGCGCGCAGCATGACCGGCGTGAGGCCGCGGAACAGCGCGCTTGGCCCCTCCTTGCGCATCAGTTCGATGAACACGTCCCGGATGCCGCGCGGGTAGGCGCCCTCCGGGGCTGGAGGCAGAGCGGGACAGCGGGTCAGGTGCGCCGCCAGACTCAGGCGGGGGGGGGGGGGGGGAGAGGGGGCGGGAGGGAGTGGTGGGGAATTTCAATAAGTTGACTTAATTTTAAATATGAAGCCATAGCACATAAAAACGACGCCTCGTAGTGCAATTAAACAGAGGCGAAGTAGCTGCATTCAAAAACACGCAGTTAGCCTATCAATCGTGAATCAAATATCATATCAATCGTGAATCAAATATCACCCACTGGGAAGCACAAACCCCCGCCGCCATTTCCCTCCCCCCGTCCCCCCGATTCACTGCGCTGCCCACGCAGCGGCATTACTGACCGGTCTGAAGGCGGCTCTTGAGCACGTCGGGCGCGATGGCCACCGCCCAGTTGAGCATGCCGGCCACGCCGCCGGCGAGCAGGGTGCGCATCGGACCCAGGTCCGAGCGCGACTGGTTGGCAGGCGTCAGCAGCCGCTGCAGCACCTCGTACGAGCCGAAATACATGCCCGAGGCCGGCACATCTGCACGGGACGTCAGAGTCACTCAGACAGACGCGCTGAACGCGTGCAGCAGGGTCACTTTGCAAGACAAGGGGCACAATTACCCGAAAAAGGGGGCAGTACAAAAAAGGGACAGTGTCTCCGAAAAATTAGCATGCAATATGCTTGAAGGCGACGGGAGTCAAAATGCGCTCGCAACCTGAAACGTTCATAGATAACATCCCATCCGAAAGTCTACAGCTCAGAAACAGGCGTACCACGGCCCGCCAGCCAGCCTTGAAGACCAGGGCTGCCAGCCGGCGCCGCCCGCACCGGACGTCCGGTCAGCGCGCTGCCGTTTCCGCCGCGCCCGGCCGCCGCACAGTGTGGCCAAACGCCAGATTAGCGCGAATTTAATCAAAAACGAATTTTGGAATTTTGACTTTTTATACCTATCAGTCGATAGGAAATTGTCCAAAGTATGTCAATATCATAATACTTTGGTTCAATGTCTTCCTTTTGGTGTCCAAAACGCTAGCTTAAGTGGACATACGCAATGCCGGTCCCGGCAGTGCTGAAATCGTCGAAAACCCGCGTCACGATTACAACACATTTCGGCGTAATTGTCGGAGAGGTTTGGAAATAATTAGAAAGGCATATGATTACTGAGCCTCTATTTGATAGTATACCCGAATTCTATAGGTATCCTTGGACTAACCGATGAGTTATGCTCATTTGAAAATGACCTTTTCAGACATCCCCTGAAAACACTGTCCATCTTAAAAACGTAGAGATATAAGAAAATGGCCAAAAAAACTCCACGCCAAATCTACCATGAGAAGATTCGCCACACTTTTCTGGACATGATCCATTCAAGAAACCCTGCCCCAACCTGCCCCCGGCCTTTGGCTCAGCTTTGAACGTATCGGGTTGGCCCGCCCGGGGAGGTCCGGCTACAGAGTGGGCGCGGCGGCGGCTCCTCACGTTACGTTGATGGCTCAACCGCTGTATTTCTAACTTGTTATATTGCAGAATACGGTCGCCAATGACTAAATCTTGGCAATTTTTTAACCCTCGCCCATATAGGGGGTGAGGGTGGGGGTCGAAAGGACCCCTCTCGGTTTCTCGCAAAAAGCGCATATAAAAAGCGGCCGATCGCGACGAAACTTTCAGTACCTACCCTCGAGTTTATCAATTTTACACCTACCCTTTAAATTTCGCGACCCTGACCCCAATGACCTTTGACCTGTGACCTATTTCTCGAGACCATGTTTGGCCGGAATCGCGATTGGGCATATGTTTGCTTGCATTAGCCGCGCGTTTGCAGTCTTTTCGTGGCTTCCAGCGTCTAAATATGTGATATTATGATGTTGGTCCCATGCGTTATGGTCGATGTCAAGATCACTTGAAGGTCAGGTCAGTTTAATGACCTTTGATGACCTCGGTTCACCTTTTTTAGTTTTACATGCTTTCAGGCTAGTTTTTGGAGCTTATTTCGAATTTAGTAACCATTTGAACATTTAGGAAGAAGTTCTGGTGCCTTCGTAACATGCAACGAAGCTGTCACTGGCGGTTGACACCTATTAGTTATGAATACCCGGCAGGACGCCTACTGGTTGGCCTGACCTGACCTGACCCGACCTACGTTCGCGGCTAGCAAAACACCAATACGGGCGAGTGTTAATGACATGAAGGTGCTTATGGTATAAGTCTTTGTTTTTACTCCCCTTGCTGAGGTTCGGTCCTATCGGTGCGTGTATTTCTGCAACTGTCTACCGATTTATGTGCTTCACCAGGAACATTCACACAGAAACATAATTAGGTGTTGATTTTTTTTTTCAAGCAAACTTTGGACAATCATAAGAATTTACCAGAGAATTGATGGGAATTTCTTAAACGATTCCTCCTCCTAACATGCCCATCATTGCTGGGACCCACAATTTTATGCCTCTTATTTGCGGTTAAATTCCAGGATTTCGTAATCAGAGTCGGAGTCGTTCGGAGTCAACCCGGAGTCGGAGTCGTTCGTACCTGAGCATGACCGCATGTACCTACTGTGCACTCAACATAATGGTCTGTTGTTCGTCGTCACTGCGTGTGCTTTACGAGTCATGTGCGCACTCGTGTGTTCGTCGTAACTGCGTGTGTTTTACGATTCATCCAGTGTTTCTTTCACATGCGTTCCAGACCTTCCTGTAATGCGGATTATGCCATGTCTCTTTTGACCATCATGTTGCTTACTGGGGAAGTTACCACGTTCATTTTCATTTCTAGCTTCCGCAACAAGATCTCGTGCCTGCGTTTCGCATCCACTCGTTTCCGTGGGGGCATACCTGAGCATGACCGTATGTACCTACTGTGCACTCAACATAATGGTCTGTTCGTTTATTGCAGAGAGTTGCCTCATTCAATAAACAACAAATTCGAATGTTTGAAATGCTTATTCAGCTAGTTCGGAGTTCTGACCCCAGTCAGAATCGGAATCGTAATCGATTTTGGAATCCGGACCAAGACTCGTAGTCTGAGTCACCGAAAATCCATCGACTGCGTGGACTTGCCATGGCTGCGGAGTCAGAGTCCGAGTTGATCGCATAAGTCGACAATTTTGCCCGGAGTCAGAGTTGAAATTGACTTTTGAAAGCCGTAGTCGGAGTCGGAGTAACTCCATCGACTTCACAGCCCTGGTAAGCACATCACCCGTCGTAAGCTAGTTCTCCTTACTTTTAGAGGCGGAACTATGCCATAATATGTCAGCAAGCATTTACAATGCATCGTAAAAGGTCTCACATAGGTTTAAGTGTCAAATTTGAAACCAGGGGACTATTTTCAACGGATCTGAGCAGCGCTGGGATTAAATTCGCGCTAAACTGGTGTTTGGCCACACTGTGCGCCGGCCGACCAGGAAGGAAGCGGGACAGATAGGAGGCCAGCGGCGCCGGGCTGCAGCCCAGCGCGGCCGGCGCAGCTGTGTGCACGTACACGCAGACCCAACGAACCTGGACAGGAGCGGTAAAACGAACCAACTCCGAGAACCCAGTAGAGGTCGACGTACGGAGATAGCACAGGACCCGGTGCACCCGTGGAAGGACACTGAGGACGAATGGCTTCCAAATAAAGTAACATTATCGAAAAGAGCATAGAACGTAATTGTAGATTGTGCAAACAGTTGACAAAATGAATCATTGAGGGAGAGAGCCTAGAGACTAACATGAAGCCCCTTGGTGAAGAGGTCGCAGATTGGAAGGATCTGGTCTAAAACCACTATCGGAATCTGGTGGGGAAAGATCCAACCGGAAAGAAGTCGGGAATTCCAAAGGAAGGAGCGTCCAAATAACGGACCAGTTTCCTGGTCCTCACGGGGTAAGTCCGCATAGTCACACTGACGCATCACTGGGTCAGTTATCGAATTACCTCCCCTGCCAAGCTCGAGACTGGGGGCCCAGTCGAGGTATATCCGCCCAAAGCTGCACAGCGGCCGATACTGTGTGGGGCAGGGAGAGGAGGGAGGCGGGAGAACATCCGGAGTGTCGGCGCCGAGTCCATCCTGCGGCGGGGGTCGGGCCGCAGAGCGGAGCCGCCCGCCGCCGGGACCGCACGGCAGCGCCATGGCCCGCGCCGCCACCACCGCCGTCATCGCCCTCTGCCTGCTTCTGACGCTCAGCGGTGCTGCATCGGTAAGCTGGCGGGCGCCACCGCACCATCTTCCTTTTAACAATTTAATCAGCTTTTCTAAAGCATTAAAGCTATACGCCAAATAAAGACAGCTGCTCTTCTCTAATATGTAGAGATCCCGTTAGATGTTCATTCTCCACTGTTGACCTGCCCCGTGCAATGAACAGTGAGTTCCCACCGTCCACTCGCACCCTGTGACTGACAGAGTGAGCCAGATGAGAGTCAGACGGCGTCCCCCGGCGGCTCGTGCCCGGCCGTCTGCACGTGCCACCTGACCGAGCGCAGCCTGGTGCCGCTGGTGCGCTTCTCCGAGACGGGCGACCGAGACCACGACTCTGAGCACCACTGGCAGTACTACCACCAGCGGGAGGTGAGTTAGCATACCCACCACTGGGGTAAGACTACCACCAGCGGGAGGTGAGTTAGCATACCCACCACTGGCAGTACTACCACCAGCGGGAGGTGAGTTAGCATACCCACCACTGGCAGTACTACCACCAGCGGGAGGTGAGTTAGCATACCCACCACTGGCAGTACTACCACCAGCGGGAGGTGAGTTAGCATACCCACCACTGGGGTAAGACTACCACCAGCGGGAGGTGAGTTAGCATACCCACCACTGGCAGTACTACCACCAGCGGGAGGTCAGTCAGCATACCCACCACTGGCAGTACTACCACCAGCGGGAGGTCAGTCAGCATACCCACCACTGGCAGTACTACCACCAGCGGGAGGTCAGTTAGCATACCCACCACTGGCAGTACTATCACCAGCGGGAGGTGAGTTAGCATACCCACCACTGGCAGTACTACCACCAGCGGGAGGTGAGTTAGCATACCCACCACTGGCAGTACTACCACCAGCGGGAGGTGAGTTAGCATACCCACCACTGGGGTAAGACTACCACCAGCGGGAGGTCAGTTAGCATACCCACCACTGGGGTAAGACTACCACCAGCGGGAGGTGAGTTAGCATACCCACCACTGGGGTAAGACTACCACCAGCGGGAGGTCAGTTAGCATACCCACCACTGGCAGTGCTACCACCAGCGGGAGGTGAGTTAGCATACCCACCACTGGCAGTGCTACCACCAGCGGGAGGTCAGTTAGCATACCCACCACTGGGGTAAGACTACCACCAGCGGGAGGTCAGTTAGCATACCCACCAATGGCAGTGCTACCACCAGCGGGAGGTCAGTCCGATACAATCCACAGCTTGCCGCCGCTGTCATGACCGCCGGTTCCATCGCCCCGCTATGAAGTGTTCAATAGCGCCTCAGATCAGGTAAAGGAAATATACCACTTTCCTGAAATTAGTATTTTGCTCCATTTTTATATTTATGCCTAAAATGATCAGAAAAGAAAAGAACTAATATTTACCAAAGGATCTTTTTTTAATTATTTTCATATGGGAAAAACGATTTACTTTATAAAGAAGTGTTTGCCGCGAAAGCTTGTTTGTTACGCGTTGGCCAACCATACTGTGTAGTTCAAAAACCAGCTGCATGCTGATTGGCAGCTGGTTGCAGCCTGAGGTGGCTGCATTCTTCTACAAGGAACACATTCCTCTACAAGGCAATCTTTTCGGAACGAGAAATGGAGTATCCTTGCCTAGGGTGATCGCTGTGGCGTAAAAGCTCCTGATTTGTTGGTCTCAGTTCAAGCATGGATGATATAACACTGGATTGGTGTCTCGTGGAAATTAACATTGGGATCCGCGACATTGGGATCAGGCCTGCCATCTAGCGAGAGAATTATCGTAAGTTAGGAGCAAGCCGAGTGAACGCCATCTCTCAGCATTATGACACACGTGGGTGTGGTGTGTTAGTTGGCTTGAAGTGCATATTCCCACGAGTTGTAGGTAATCTTACTGGACCTGAGACGACAAAAAACGTCTTAAATGCTTGAAAGCCAAAAACGTCAAGCAGCCTTTAGGTAATAACGAAAATAAAATGCGTGAGACGGTGTGTATTGAAACGCCCAGTTCCATCGGCTTGTACGACCTTTTATATGGTCATTTACTCACAATGGTACACTCAAACTTGGTACACAAATGTCACATCGATGCTCGCACTGCATTGATCAGTGCTATACATTGGTGCAGAGCTGTTAGGAAAACGATGAAATGAGATGCGTGGTGTTTAGGTATGCCTTTCTTTTCCAGCAGCTGATTGATTCGCAACAGGAGATCCTTGTTTGCGAAGGCTTCGTCTCCCTTTTCCACCCCTTGTTTAAAATAACATTAACAATGTACGAAGAAGATCACACATACAAGTTGTTTTAGGCGGCTATCTTGGGCCAGGGCTGCGAAGTTGTAGTCAGAGCCAGCGGTTCTGTTCCGACTCGGAGTCGGTTGATTTTTAAAAGCTGTAGCCCGAGTATGAGTCGAACGTCACCGAAAAGTCATCACTCCACAGACTTACCAGGGCTGCAGAGTCGGTGTCAGAGTCGGAGTCTGTGTGAATTGACAGTTCTGCCCGAAGGAGTCGGAGTCGATATTTGGATACCGGAATCGGAGTTGGAGCCAAAGTTACTGAAATTTCATCGACTACGCACCACCGGTTGGGTCCTTTTCATAGAGCGTTTTGAATGACATATTGAGCGGCAATGACGTTAGCAATTCCGTTTAAGTCTTTCATTAGACTTATAGATAGTACACTACTTACGTTCGTTTTGTTCTTTGATCGGACAATTTGTTTGATTTAGGCCAAGTAAAGACTCGTTTGAAAAATAGCGAAAACGACACGTGCTGGCGAAGTCTCCAATAACTCCCTGTTTCCCGATTTAATGAGGAAATAACATGGAACTGCTTATCTTCTTACTGACCCTGCACATAAATCTATTAATTTCTTCGCTTTTACTGACATATAAAGAAATAACCTTTTGAAAAATTGCACAACAAGCCTGCTACTACACTACACTCCCGTGTGTCACAATGCTAATCAGCGGCGTTCACTCGGCTTGCTCCTAACTTACGACAATTCTCCCGCTAGATGGCAGGCCTGAGCTCAATGTCGCCAAAAACTGCGAAGACACCAATCCATTATTATCTCATCCATGGTTCAAGCTACAAAACTGTTATTACAGTTCAGAACCCCATGCTAAAAGTGATTTATTTCCTTTAAGCCATTCGTTTGACGTATCGATCTCGTATCTGCCGACTCCTCTGTGCCTCCATGCGCCCATAGCCCGCTGACCGGCTGTGTTTCGCTCCGTGCCTCCACACTCCCAGAGCCCACTGACCGGCTGCTCCTCCTGTGTCGCAGACCCTGAATGGCAGCTCGGCGGCGGCCGGCGCCGACGGGCAGCCTGCCGAGACCGCGGACCTGGTGGTCTCTGTGGTCTGCGCGCTGCAGTTTGACACGGACACGGCCGCCCTGCTGCAGCAGCTGCCGGTCGACACTAAGGTCGGTGTACACCCGGTGTGAGGCCGCCCGCCCACCGCAGGTCGGTGCACACTGCACAGGGTTACAGAGGATGAGCCCAAATGGCTCACTTCCTCTCACCACAATACAGTGACTAGTTGGATAAAGTAGTTCAGCTCCACATCGTAGACGGGATGCCGGTTAATGTTAATTACCTAGGACAATATGACGCAATTGAAATGGTCGAAGGCATGCTGGAACTTCGTCGACGATAGGCTGGTCGGTATTCTGAGGGAACCCAAAACAAATTGTAGCACCAGTCATCGCAATATTGTGCTCGAAACTGCCATTTGCCTATTTGGAATGTTCTTTGGAACGGTATGATTTGTGTTGGCCTGTCACTGTGAGAGTTATTCAGTTTAATCTTTACAAAGTTTTCCGTTTCCGCCTATTCGTCTTGCAAAACAGTACTGCTTCCCGTGCGTAGCACTGCTGCCATCTATTGGTAAAGTCACAACTATTTGCCAGCGCTGCCGCCGGTCCGGACCGTGCGGCACAGCATACCCGCAGGCGTCCACTAGCAGTGCCATCTAGCGAGAAAATCATAATTCGGTGTACGGCTTTGCGCCGTCGATATTACAAATGCACCTGAAGAATGGAATGTAAAACAAAACACAGGATATACACTTTTCTATCATCTTGACACCGTGTTCAGCGTCATAGGGCACCAGTAGTGCCCCCTCCCCAGCGAACCAGCGCCGGACACTGACCCCGGCCCGTCCGCCGGCAGTTTCTGTCACTGCTGCAGGCGCCCGACCTCCCGGCCACCTTCATCCGTGCCGAGCACTTCTCAGCGCTCACTCAGCTCGAGGGACTCGAGATCCACGGCTTCCACGCGCACGACGACTACAGCCACGACCACGCCGCCGCCGCCGGTCTCCATGGCAACGACTTTGCGTCGATGTTGGCGCGCGCCGGCCGTCACCGCGGTCTGCTGGAGCCCGCGCAGCCGGCCAGCGCGCGCATCGCGCTCAGCCCGGACGCGCTGCGGCCCCTGTCGCGGCTCACCCTGCTGAACCTGGAGCACGTGCTGCTGAGCCCGGAGGCCAGCGGCGGCCCGGCGGCGGCCCAGTACCAGGTGGTGAGCGCCGCCGGCGGGGACGGCGGCGCGGCCGGGCCCCAGGTGCAGCTGGTGGTCGCCGAACAGCTCGAGGTGGTACCCTACAACGAATTCCGGCTGCACGCGGCGCCGCAGTACTCCAGCTTCGCCAACCTGACGTCGCTCGAGTTCCTGCGGCTGGCGCACTCCGGCCTGGAGGAGCTGCAGTGGCAGCTGTTCGAGGGTCTCTCCGAGCTCAAACACCTGAGGCTCGAGCACCAGCTGGTGCGCACGCTGCCCGACTTCGCCTTCTTCGGGTGCCCGGCGCTGCAGCAGCTGTCGCTCGCCGGAAACCGTCTGCTCACCGTCAACATGAAGGGCTTCGCCGGCCTGCTCGACCTGGAGACGCTCGACCTCTCCGACAACCTGATCTCGGAGCTGAGCTACGTCACGTTCGCGCCGTTCCCGCGGCTGCGCGAGCTCTCGCTGGCCGGCAACCCGATGAGCGCCGTGCTCGAGGGCGCGCTCGACATGATGAACGGCACCGAGGTGCTGCGACTGGGCGCCGCCGACACGCCGCTCACGGTGCGGCCGCGCGCGCTCCGACACCTCAGCGAGCTGCGCGAGCTCAGCGTGGCCAACCTGACGGCGCCGGGGCTGCGCGGCGAGCTGCTGGCCGAGCTGCCGCAGCTGCGCCGGCTAGAGCTGCACGGCGACCTGGGCGAGCTGCGGTTCGACGCCTTCTCGGGCGTGCCGCGGCTGGAGCGGCTCGACGTGTCGCGCTGCCGACTGGAGGACGTCTCTCAGGACGCGTTCCTCGGCCTCGGCCGGCTCACCGTGCTCGACCTGTCGCACAACGCGCTCACCGAGCTGGCCGCCGAGACGTTCAGTCCGCTGTCCTCGCTGCGCGAACTGTACCTGCACCACAACCACCTGAGCTGGCTGAGCCCCGAGGTCCTGAGCGGGATCCGGCCCAAGCTGCTGCAGCTGCAACACAACCCGTGGGAGTGTACCTGCCAGCTGGCATTCCTCAGCGCCGCCATGACCAACAAGGTGAGCCGACGCCGCCACATCCAATATTAGAGCAGCGGCAACTCATTTCGACTTATCAGATAGGCACAAAAAAAAAGAAAGACCCGGCAGAAGAAGCAACAAAGTCACAAAGGTAGTATGCTATGTCGTCCCGGCTAGAAACCATCAATAAGTATCTATCGATCATTTGTAGCGCTTCGCCTGTCCCAGTAATTGAATCAGCGAAGACACTAGCTAGATATCGATTGAAAGAACATTAGATTGATTGAGCAATCAGTAGTCCGTTCTCCGCCCAGCCGGCTCCACTGACTTTGGACCGGCGGGTCTTATCCACTGACAGTGTGACGGTCAGTGTCGCCCGGCGCGGCAGCCCAAACGCTGCCTAGTAACAGGGCGCCCTCTGGCAAACTCCAAAGGACAGCACCATCTATCGTAGATAAACAATTGCCACACGCGAACTTTGGACTACAACGGAATGGATAGCCCTGATAATTTATGGGGATGCGTCCAAACAATATTCTACCAGGCCGATCTACTAGACATATAAGCAAAAACCATTCCTGGTATATATCCATCTTGAACAGATGTTCATAAACACAGGGTCGCTGCTCGGCAAGGAATGCCCATATGCCCCCCGCCCCGCAGCCAAAACAGGTGGATACTTCAACGAATAGGGCGCAACTTCCAGCGCACCTTCCAACGACATGCAGCAGCAGAAGTCCCTGCCGCCACCCCTACCCCCTACTGACGCCCTCCGTACGGCGACAGGCACGCAGCGAGCACAGGACCGTCTGCGAGTGGGACAACAGCGCACCGGGCGGCCGATCGTGCCACCACGAGCACCGGGCGCACCTGCACTACGACGCCCGGCTGGAGCCGCGCTGTCACCAGCCGGAGCAGTTCCGCCACTGGGGCCTGTACGAGGTGCTGCAGCAGCAGCTGCGCTGTCGGCGCCGGCCCGCCGCCGGCGGCCGCGCGCGCGCCCAGCTCCACCCGGAGGCCGAGGACGTCGACTACCTGGCCGCGCCCGACGCCGACGTCGTGCTGCTCGACGACCGGCAGCCGACCGAGGACGACGAGTACGACGACTACTCGGCGGCCGCCATCGCCGACCAGGAGCTGGCCATGGCCGAGTATTCTGCCGACGACTACGAGCCGGAGCCGGAGCCGGAGTCGGACCCGGAGCCGGTGCAGCAGCAGAAGCCAGCGAACGTACTGCAGCCGGAGCCGGAGCCGGAGTATGCCACCATACCGCCGGAGCTGTTCGCCAAACTCTCCAAGAAGGCACAGAAGCTGGAGCGCGAGCGAATGAACCCGAAATTCCGCAAGTTATATAACCTGTGACGTCGCGGCAGACCTGATAGGCACCAGAAGACCGATAAAAAGTTAGCGTGGTGCCTTCGACGAGCGGTGACTGATCACAGCGCCGTATAGTGTGTTCAGTGTGTGCCACCGCACACAGCAGCCCCTCCCCACTGAGCTGTTGGCGTGCGGCAGCCTCCAAACTTCGCGATCATTCCTTACTCTGCAGGTGTCTCATATCTTTGTCAGGTTTTACTTGGACGAATATTTTTCGTCCGCTTCAGCGTGTGTTTCCACCGTGTATGTTGTTTGTGACGATTAGGATGCCAAACTCAGTGCCAATGATCAGCAGACGTGTTTGCATTTGCTATTCTTGGGATCAACCAAGCGCGAGGCAATGATATTGGATGATGCCCATCACGCAGTACAATAAAATGTCATAACTCCAAACGAATCGGCCAGAAACGAGAAGAAATAATGACCCACAACCGTTTTATTTTAATCTTCATCCTTTAACTGCATGTAATGTTAGAGAGATGGGTCTAGTCGTTCTCCAAAGATTAGGCGTGATGAGTAAGCAAACACAAACAGAATGACAATGTGGCTTACGCAACCCACTGATCCATCCGGTTCCCAACAGGATAGTAACTGGTTCTCTGCTCTGCGGACGCATTTGAACGCATCTTTGTTTTTTCGGGTGCTGATGTAAAACAGGACAGCTTGGCATCCCTCAGGCGTAATTTTCAATGGCTGCTATCATTTAAAGATCATCAGTTCTCATTAAATTCATCGTTATCAATAATTAAGCCTGTAGTGACGATTCAAGTGACGCAAACATTTCAATTTGAGCTTTTTGTTTTATCGTCAGAAAATGGAGTAAAATATAATAATTTTTGAAATGATGGGCGGAAGAACCACCGCTAGTCTACTCCAACTGTGAATGCTACAGCCCGTTCACCTCTTCCCGACTGTGCAGCCCCGTACCTCTGAGAAGGGTGGCGCAGGTGCCCTTGTAGATGCTGCGGATGCCGCCCTCGCGGAACAGCTGCTTGGCACAGTCCAGGGGACCCGCGTACTTGGCCGGCCCGGTGCCAGCCGCCTGGATCTGCAGGATCGAACGACCGATCAGCGGCCGACTCGCACACATTTGGGGACGTCGACGTAAACTGAGCCTACGCTTGGGTTATCTTGGGTTGCATGAAAAAAGATAAAAAGGTACTTACTATTTGCACACACGTTTCACAAGTCCGTCTCCGAATTAATGCCGTGCCCTCCGACACGGTACCTCTCCTCCCAACACTCCCAGCGCAGTGCCTGCGGCACCTTCCTACCTGGAGGAGGCACTTGATGCGCTCTCCGGGCGCCATGATGCCGGTGGTGAAGACGCCGGCCACCATGCCGGCGTTGAAGAGCTGCAGCACGGTCAGCTCCTGGTCCGGGCTCTTCTGCTGCAGCCGCTTGCCGATGCTGTTTCCGAGGAAGCAGACGGCGAACATGGGTGTGACGCCCACCAGCGGCGCCGCCATGCCTGAGGAGAGGCGAAGGGGACAGCGGTAAAACCATGGACAACAGTCTGCCATCGCCAGTCTGTGCCAAGACTCAGTGGTGGGTCGGCATTGATGGCAAAAAGTCCAGCACATTACAAAGATCATTACATTACACTGAGGTGCGGCTCTGAACTGTCCCACCCAGATTCTCGATAGGAAGCCAAAGCTTCAGTAAGAGTGACCGCATCCAACAAAGGCTGAATATTGGTCTCAAAGTCTCAGACTCTCATGAGTGGGGTGACATCTTGCAGAGACCCCACATTTCAGGGGACTCACAAATAACAATACTCAACAAGGCCCTCAATCCCCGCCAAACTGCCATCTCGCTCCTCTGTAAGGTCACCAGACAGTCGAAGGACCTCACAATGACTCCTGAGGGTCTGATGCTGGTATGTGAGGACCTCAGCCCAGTCTGAGAGGATCCTGGAGGCTGTAATACTCAGAGTGGTATGACCCCAATGACCAACAGGGCCTACAGAAACTCCTGCTCTGATCTGACCTGACCCACCTTTGGGGAGCTGCTGGTTTTTTCTAATATTGCAATAAATGTGCCATATAACAGGACTGTTCAGAAGCAGGATACAAATATTTATGCAAACATAGCCTTGATAATATGAAAGTTGATAACATGACCAAGGGATGGCAACTCTGACTCTAAAGCAAAAATGTGTACATTTTGTCAACTCTAACTCATTCCACAACTGTCAACTCTAATTCTGACTCCACTGTTACCTGGCATACAACTTCAGCAGGTAACCACTCCATTCATCAATGGTTTGGATGCTGGAGCTATTACAACATGCAATTGTCACTGCTCAGCGTTTAAGGAGTTTCAGCCTTGTTGGCTTGGTATCATTCTTGATGAAGAATGTAGTTCATGGAAACACATCGAATGTGCCATGGGGCAGCTTGAAAACAAACAACTTGTCTCCTGCAGCAATGGTAGAAATTACAGCAGTTATGGTCACTCCAGTCACTCGGGAGTGGGGAAGGAGAAACACTTTGCCTTCCTCCTGGTCCTAGCATAGGCAGGCACACACAAAAAAACCTCAGTCTCCAACAGACATGCCTCGCCTCAGTTGCCTCAGAACAACTACAATGTGAACAATCGCCAAGGAATGCAAACAAGATTACTTGCATTGGTTTCTCAAGAATGGGCTAACATTTTAGTCCTCACCTTTGTAGAGACCCTTAAAGCCTTCTTTGGCAACTGTCTGCTTGGCACAGTCAAATGTGCCAGTGTAGAGAGGCTTCTCCCCAGGGGCTGGATTTGGCATGGTCTGGAGCCGCACCTGGGAAAGAGGAATAACATTTAGCTGCTACATAATCTGGTATTAGTAGAGCAGACGTCACACGAAGGTTTTCCAACCAAGGAGAGGCGCTATGCCTGGAGGTACTTCTTTCTAACAAAACCTAAACAAACCTAACCTAACAAACCGACAAAACGACTTTTCATCCGCTTTTACCAGTGTCAACCACAGGCTGCTTTTATACAAGCTTCGTCACTCTTTTAAAATCACTGGACCCGCCCTTGGCTGGATTGAGTCCTACCTGCACCAGCGCTCCCAGCGAGTCATTATCGATGGGAAGCGCTCTGACTGGCTGCCGGTGCTCTCCGGAGTGCCGGAAGGCAGTATTTTGGGCCCGATTCTGTTTAGCTGCTATGTTGCAGATATTCCGAGATGTATCAGCAATGGTTGTCTTGCCTACGCTGATGACGTCAAGATTTTTCACCGCGTCAAAAATCACAAAGACATTGATTCTCTTCAGGCTGATCTGGACCGCCTTTGCGAGTGGTCAAAATTCTGGCGCTTGAAACTCAATCCATCCAAATGCAAGGTCATCACGTTTACTCTACGAAAGTCTCCATTCATACACTCGTATATTCTGGACAGTCACCGACTTGAGCGTTGTGAGCATATCCGTGACCTTGGAGTGATTTTAGACAGTAAGCTCACCTTTGCCCAGCAAGTTGACGAGGTGACCAGGAAGGCTAACCGCATGCTTGGCTAGCTCATTCGGAGCATGCAGACCGCGCCATGTATGCGCGGAACTAGGTTCGACCATCGCCCCGTGATGACTGCCTATATCGCCCACGTCCGGTCGGTGATTGAGTATGCCAGCGTCATATGGTCAGGGGCTGCTGTAACCCACATGGCCCGCCTAGAGCGTCTCAATCACCGCTTTCTTATGTGGCTAGCTGCAAAAACACAGGGTAGGTGTCCTTCTCTGGACTACCAATCCCTTTTAAATCACTTTAGATGTCAGTCAATTAAGGCACGCATGACACAGGCCGATATAACTTTTATGCGTTCTATCTTTAGCGGCCGGATTGACTGTCACGAGCTGGTGGCGAAATTCAGCCTTGTCACTCAGGTTAGGCGTTCTCGGCACACAGGCCTTTTTCATGTCCCATTTGGCAGAGTTAACGCTGTGAAGTGTGGCTTGTTTATTCGACTACCCAACCAACTAAACAAATTCTTACACGAGCATTCGGAGGCAGACTTCTTCCAGCCGTCATGTCATTGGAGAGCACTACTGCTCCGCTTTGCTAGTAGTCAGGGCACTTTTAATGAGTGATATCGACTGATGTCAGCCAGCACTCTTTGCTATTTACTTTCTGTGATCGTGTCTGGTGTATGTGTATGTATGCTGGGAGGGGATTGTATGTGTGTAGGGGGAGGGCAGAGCGGGTTGAATGCCTGAGGGGGTGGGATGGGAAATTTTATTGCGACTGCAGCCTTAATGTGGGCCTCGGCCTGTGGTTGTTATGAAATAAATAAACAAACAAACTAACCTGACCTAACCTAACCTACAAACCTACAACATAAAAACCTACAACCTACAACCTACAAACCTACAGCACCTCTCCTTGGTTGGAAAACCTTCGTGTGACGTGTGCTCTACTAATGCCCATAATCTTATCTATTGCCCTGAGTGCTGTTCACGGGCACCTGCGGTGACTGCGGTAGCTGCGGTAGATCGCAGGCTGAAAGTCCCGCCCACTTGTGTATACGTCATCACGCGTTCGTCTGCGGCGGCTGTGTCAATTTTGCGCCCAAGTAACACGAATGCGCAACTGCCGCGCCACTTTGTATGACAAATGGTTCCTGCGGCCGCTGCGGTCGGATCGTTCCGACCGCAGGAGACGCAGGCGACCGCAGCCGACCGCAGCCGTATGACGTCACACCACCCGCCCCATCCCCACTTTCTGTGACGTCATTACCCGGCTGACCGCCGAGCCGCAGCTACCGCAGCTACCGCAGGTGCCCGTGAACAGCACTCTGCTAATATTAAACTTTTTAACATACAAGTAACCTATATACAAGTAACCTATGTTTCATAGGCATGCTCAGAAATACTACCCATCAGACAAACTGTAACGAATGAACAAATGCGGAGTCTGCAATGCAATTATGATTAGCAATGCAAAAAACAGCAAGTGTTACTGATCATGATATTTCAATTACATTACAAAGAGTAGGTATTAGGTTCATATAACAAGATTAATGAATAAATAATGCATGTCTCAAGTAAAAAAACCCAAAAACATCGGAACTATTCTAAAATAGCACACCTTTATGGTATCGAGAGGGTGTCCAGTGACGACCAGGCATGATCCGCCGAATCCACCCGCGATGAAGTCCTTAGCAGGGCTAACTTTCCTCGCCATGATTTTACACTATGTAGGAGACTTATTGATGAGAAATATTTGGTAGAAATAGATCAATAAAACAAAAACAGCAGTCCGTGGATCACGACCACACTCTTCAAGCTCAAGCAAATAAATGAAAGTCAACCACAGTCAAATGCGCCATCAAACGTATCTGCGCCAGATATTATAACATATCTTTCTAAAGTTCTTGATAATCAGCGGATTTTAAAAACTTTTTATTTATGTGCTTTTTTTACTGATTTTTACACGCTGCAGTGCCGTAAGAATCTTGGCAGCAGTGCTGCCGCTATGGTACGATTGTACCAGATCTGGTACATTTCAACACTTTCTGGTACGCTGGTACACTGAGGCCCAAATCTGGGGGTGAGACTAAGTGCTTACTTCGAAATCTAAGCGGCGTTGCGGCATTGGCGGTTATGTGCGGCGTGTATGCCGCATGATTAGTAAGCGGCGACCACTAAATTAAAGACTCAAACGCTCCGACCGGTTTTCAATGAATAACACTGCATGCCAAAAATGTCGATCGCTCTCGTTATAAGATATTTACATGTAGATTTATGTAGATTTATGTAGATATTATGATGTAGATTTAAATAACTAAGTTATCTACATCATCATTTTGGACCAAATTAATACTTTCAATTTAACTCACTCATTCCTTCCTTTGTTGGCTCCAAAGTCCAAACAGTCTCTCGATTGTCTGGAAATCGTATGCTAAGTCCCGTACTTGTAGGTATGCGACTGGTGCATATAAAGGCCGATGTAAGAATTTGAATAGGCTCTCGCATGCGATTTCCTGGCTACCCAAAAAAGTCTGTTTCAGTCATGCTATCAAAACATGGTATGTCAGCCCGGTCACCGGCTTATGGTGCTCTGCTTGTAGTGCCCCTGACCGTCACCGACTCTCTTCCCTCCTGAACACTCGCCCGTATTGGTGTTTTTCCAGCCGCGAACGTATAAGGGGGGGGGGGGGTCCGTTGGACCCCTCCTTGCCGTTTGGCCCATGATCGAGCTAGAGCAGTAGAGCTTCGCAGAAAAAAACGAGCGTGTTGCCCGTGACGAAAGGAAGCCGATGATACCCAATTTTAAAGGGACCCTCCCACCTTCAAAAAAGTTTATGAATTGGCATGAAAGTGATGTCGCTCGGTTCAGAAAGAGCGAAAACGAATATCTACCAAATTTCACCGAAAAATATTCACCGGTTTTCAAGATATTAGACTTTTACTTTTGTTTACTTTTTGGGATCTCCGCTGTTCCTAGCGACTTTATTTAAAAGTGCGGCATTTGTTGCGCGCAACGCAGCATATACCACCGCGTGCTACAAAACGTTTTAGTCAAACATTTAACGGACGTTCGAAAGCCTGATGACGTCATCAGATTCCCGTAATGGTTAAGAGATAGGGACCACGCTGGTCCCACCCTGCAAGTAAAGGGAAGAAATTTCTTGAACACCATAAAGCTGCGGGGGTTGCGACCAGGATAAATGGTGGTTTCTGAGCCTGGCCGCAAACTTGGCTATCTCAACTCAAAACTAATGTTAAGGTGGGAGGGTCCCTTTAACCCTCGCCGGCACAGGCCATTTTGCGTCCTTCGACGGCACAAGGGGGGGGAGGGTACGACCCCCCTCGCGTTTGGCCCCTGATCGAGCTAGAGCTTCGCGGAAAAAAACGAGCGTGCTGCCCGTCATGAGAGGAAGCCGATGATATCCAATTTTAAGGTCTTTGGTCATCGGGTGACCTTCCAGGTCAGGTCAATGACCCGAAAATCGGGAAAATCGGGACCTGTTAGAAAGTCGCAAAGTGTGGCTGCCATGGGGGTTTCCCGGTGTACTGCTGATCACGAATATCGTGTTAGTTTTGATCAGAGATGATGTCTTTAAGCATTTAAGGTCGGGTCAGGTCGACCTGGTCGACGGGGGGAGGGTGATGATGTGAAAAGCCACAGCTTGAAGTGGATCATTCGTTAATAAACATTCTGATTCTGATTCTGATTCTGACGCCGAATCGCGATTCCGGCCAAACATGGTCACGGAAAGTAGGTCACAGGTCAAAGGTCATTTGGGTCAGGGTCATGAAATTTTTAGAGTGGGTGAGAAATTGATCAATGCGAGGGTACTGAAAGTTTCGTCACGATCGGCCGCTTTTTACGCGAGTTATTCGCGAAAAACCTTAGGGGGATGCATCAACGGGATGTCCCCTGTGCCAGCGATGGTTAAGTTGAAGATATTAATTTGGTTTAAAATGATGATGTAGATAACCTAGTTATTTAAATCTAGATATCTTATGATGAGAGCGATTGACATTTTTGGTATGCAGTGTCATTCATTGAAAACCAGTCGGAGCGTTTCTGTCTTTAATTTAGTGGTCGCCGCTTGCTAATCATGCTGCATACACGCCGCACACAACCGCCAATGACGCAGCTTAGATTTCGAAGTAAGCATTTAGTCTCACCCCAAATCTGGTACATTTCACGGTTTTGCGCAGGCATTTTTTTTTACGTTAAATTTATATATTTCTGCCTCCAAAAATCAATCAGAATCAACATTAAAACGAATATGCTGTAACAGGAAGACCACTTAAATAAGCATCTTCCTAAGCATATTCCTATAGTTCGTTTTTTTTTTCAAAACCGGTTTGAATCCAAGTACATTTTTCGACTAAGCACGCGTTTTATCCAGCGAAACGACCAAAAACCACAGACGTAAAAAGACCTATGGGGAGGGCGGCAAACGCCCCCCCCCCCCCCCCTCCGCCGGCGAGGGTTAAACAGCATCAGCTTCCAACGCCGATTTCATGTACTTATATTCCCATCGGTCCTTATCGATGGCCATTCTCACATACAAAATGAAACGGCCGAACGTTTGGATCCAATATATGATGAATTTTGTCTTCATTAAGCCGAAAAACGGGTTAGAAAAATGACTAGTTTGTGTGTTAAAGGGACCCTCCCACCTTCAAAAATGTTAATGAATTGGCATGAAAGTGATGTCGCTCGGTTCAGAAAGAGCGAAAACGAATATCTACCAAATTTCATCGAAAAATATTGGGTGAGACTAAATGCTTACTTCGAAATCTAAGCTGCGTCATTGGCGGTTGTGTGCGGCGTGTATGCAGCATGATTAGCAAGCGGCGACCACTAAATTAAAGACAGAAACGCTCCGACTGGTTTTCAATGAATAACACTGCATACCAAAAATGTCAATCGCTCTCATCATAAGATATCTAGATTTAAATAACTAGGTTATCTACATCATCATTTTAAACCAAATTAATATCTTCAACTTAACCATCGCTGGCACAGGGGACATCCCGTTGATGCATCCCCCTAAGGTTTTTCGCGAATAACTCGCGTAAAAAGCGGCCGATCGTGACGAAACTTTCAGTACCCTCGCATTGATCAATTTCTCACCCACTCTAAAAATTTCATGACCCTGACCCAAATGACCTTTGACCTGTGACCTACTTTCCGTGACCATGTTTGGCCGGAATCGCGATTCGGCGTCGACCAGGTCGACCTGACCCGACCTGGTCTAAATGCTTAAAGACATCATCTCTGATCAAAACTAACACGATATTCGTGATCAGCACCCCGGGAAACCCCCATGGCAGCCACACTTTGCGACTTTCTACCCAGTAAACATGCCGACGTCGGCACGACGTCGGGCCGAGGCTCGGCCCGACGTCGGCCCAACGTCGGTTCAACCTCGGCCCGACGTCGGCTGGACGTCGGATATGCCCGCATGTTCCGACGTCCAGCCGAAGTCCAGCCGACGTCGAGCCGACGTCGGGCCGAGATCGTTTGCCGAGGTTGACGAGATCGTTCGTCGTTGGACCGACGGGGCCGACGTCGGCATGTTTATTGGGACAACGCGCCAAAAATATCAACCGGCGGCGGGATTCGAGCCCCCCAGTCGCCGACGTCGGCATGTTTACTGGGACAACACGCCAAAAGCATCAGCCGGCGATGGGATTCGAGCCCCGTGTCATCCGAACGCGAGGTTAGTGCGCTAACGACTACACCACGCAGCCAGCTAACGAAACTGGTTTGTTTTGTTGGGTTATGCCCTTTCGGTCTGACAAGACCATTTCAGAGCCGGAAGGATCATAGGATGGAGACATTGGTCTTCTTGGCGAGCACCCTGGGTCCAGTTCATATAGAGTCCCTGGTCCCATTGCTGTTACGTGACACTTATTGGAAAGGGCGACCCCACAATTGATTCATATAGCCACTCTTACACACCTGCACCAACGTTTCCCAAAGTGTCCCTTTGATAAGTGGCACTTTGGCAAAGTGACACTTGCCGACTGGCCTTTCTATATGAACTGGGCCCGGCCCTGGTGAGTTGCCGGGGCTGAGCCTGACCAAAGGATAGGCCGAGCAGCCCCCAAGCACTCACCGCACCCGGCTACGGGCGAGCTCGGCTTACGGGCAATCCCAAATGGGATAAAGTTTCCCGTCCAGTCCGGATCAGGGGGTTGCGGCGTGGAGGAAGATTTGAGTTTCCTGAGGATATTTTGAATACAGAAGCTCTTTATGAAACATGAAACATGTATTTTATATTATTTTAACGGTCAAAACAGCGGCCGATGTCGGTCCGACGTCGCCCCGACGTCGGCCCGACGTCGGCTGGACCTCAGCAATTGATCTCGGTCCGACGTCGGCCCGACGTCGGCTGGATCTCGGCTGGACGTCGGAACATGCGGGCATATCCGACATCCAGCCGACGTCGTGCCGAGGTTGAACCGACGTCGGGCCGACGTCGGCATGCCGATGCCGAGTTGCCGACGTCACCCCGACGTCGGCCGACGTCGGGCCGACGTCGGCATGTTTACTGGGTAACAGGTCCCGATTTTCCCGATTTTCGGGTCATTGACCTGACCTGGAAGGTCACCCGATGACCAAAGACCTTAAAATTGGATATCATCGGCTTCCTCTCATGACGGGCAGCACGCTCGTTTTTTCCGCGAAGCTCTAGCTCGATCAGGGGCCAAACGCGAGGGGGGTCGTACCCCCCCCCCTTGTGCCGTCGAAGGACGCAAAATGGCCTGTGCCGGCGAGGGTTAAAATTGGGTATCATCGGCTTCCTTTCGTCACGGGCAACACGCTCGTTTTTTTTCTGCGAAGCTCTACTGCTCTAGCTCGATCATGGGCCAAACGGCAAGGAGGGGTCCAACGGACCCCCCCCCCTTATACGTTCGCGGCTGGAAAAACACCAATACGGGCGAGTGTTCAGGAGGAAAGAGAGTCGGTGACGGTCAGGGGCACTACAAGCAGAGCACCATAAGCCGGTGACCGGGCTGACATACCATGTTTTGATAGCATGACTGAAACAGACTTTTTTGGGTAGCCAGGAAATCGCATGCGAGAGCCTATTCAAATTCTTACATCGGCCTTTATATGCACCAGTCGTATACCTACAAGTACGGGACTTAGCATACGATTTCCAGACAATCGAGAGACTGTTTGGACTTTGGAGCCAACAAAGGAAGGAATGAGTGAGTTAAATTGAAAGTATTAATTTGGTCCAAAATGTTGATGTAGATAACTTAGTTATTTAAATCTACATCATAATATCTACATAAATCTACATAAATCTACATGTAAATATCTTATAACGAGAGCGATCGACATTTTTGGCATGCAGTGTTATTCATTGAAAACCGGTCGGAGCGTTTGAGTCTTTAATTTAGTGGTCGCCGCTTACTAATCATGCGGCATACACGCCGCACATAACCGCCAATGCCGCAACGCCGCTTAGATTTCGAAGTAAGCACTTAGTCTCACCCAAAATATTCACCGGTTTTCAAGATATTAGACTTTTACTATTGTTTACTTTTTGGGATCTCCGCTGTTCCTAGCGACTTTATTTGAAAGTGCGGCATTTGTTGCGCGCAAAGCAGCATATACCACCGCGTGCTACCAAACGTTTTAGTAAAAGATTTAAAAATCGTTATATCTCCGCTGACGTCACAAATTCTAAGGGGGCACACCAATGCATTAGCCCCTTAGAATCCGAAAACTGCAATTTTGAAATTCCATATCTCCGAATTAAAGCATTTTTCGATGTTATGAGTGCCCAAACCGGTATTTTCAGGCCATGGCCACCAATTTGGCTATCTCAACTCAAAACTAATGTTAAGGTGGGATGGTCACTTAAAGCCACCGTAGGAATATTAGCTGCCAGCTGCCACCAGTGACGTCATCATAGTATGACAATTTTTGAAGATACAGTTTGCATGTATTTGACGAGCATAATTTGAAATTGAATATTTTACCGGTAATAAATTATTGGCCAGACGCTGAAGTTGCCAAAACTAACGTGAGAGCTTCGATAATAAACTTGGAGCCAAACCGATGTTGAAAAAAACGAACTATAACTATATTCCTTAGCAATATAGTAGGTATGAGAAGTTACAATTATTGTTAGCCTGACTTACGTAACATCAATGCGGTTAAAGCAAATCATATTATGAAGTGGATACGGACAGCAGATGTCGCATAAATCCAAATATAAGCACCAAACACAGGAATTGACCGGAATTGATGTATAATCTTGCTGATCTATGACGTTTTGGTGTATTTTATACAATGGTACATAACTTGGTACATTGGCATACCCCATATGGTACGAAATAGGTTCGTTTTGGTACATTTTCATTCAGAATCTGGTACGTGTCGAAGATTCCCAACGGCAACACTGCTTGGCATTGCCAGTCAAGGCTATAGAACTCCAGGGTATATTGAGTGAAGGGTAGGACGAACTTTGGTAGGAATTTCTAGTATAACTACTAGAAAACCTACTATATGTGGTCGGGACTAGCAAAAAGTTAGTTCAAACTAGAATATGGTAGCGCTTATGGTTGGCAGTCGTGACGCGCACGTGACATTCATTTCTTAAATTTCTTAAATAACAGGTTTTAGGGGTCGATTAGTGGGCAGATACATTCAATTAGCTATTAATAATTGATTATGCAAACGTTCAAGAATCTACATCATTCAATTCTAGCCAAAATCACGCGGTGCTCCCAGGATTCGAACTCACGACCCTCGGATCCGTAGCCCGATACGCTACCGACTGCGCTACCGAGGATCGCGCTCCGATGATCGGAGAGGCGGATCGCGGGTGCTGGCGTGCAGAGAAATCTTTACCCTGTACGCCGTAGAAGATCGGCTGGGTTTCGTGAAAAATGGTAGAGGAATTGTCGAAAGAAAATTCATCGATCTATCATTTGAGACTAAGAACCATTGATTCCTTCAAAGGTTGACCGAGATATCGCTCGCCGAAAACAGGCCATTTAACATGTAAACCCTATGGGCTGGTAGGAAATGTACGCCGTGGAGCAGCAGTGCTACCAACTAACTTCGGCGGGGGCCGATAGAACTCCAGTATTCCTATGACCGTGCCAGTGCAGAGCAAGGCCCTAAAACGTGCAGAGTAAGTGCAGAGTGTACTTGAAGTCAATAAACGGTGAAAAGTGAAAACTGTTACAATTTTGAGCAAATTGAGTTTTATTTACCGTGTCGTAGTCAGATAGACAATAATGAATAATGAAATCTCAATAGAATGAGGCAGTCGTCCGGCGTTCAGGAGGTAAGAGGGCGGCTAAGTAGTAAGTTCCATGCTGCCAAGGCTTGCTGCCGTGCAAAGACAAAAACTACTATGTTGGGTCACCTAACTTCTGACCCAATATGACCTGACCTGACCCAACATATTAGTTTTGGCATTAGTAGAGCAGACGTCACACAAAGGTTTTCCAACCGAGGAGAGGCGCTGTAGGTTTGAAGGTTGCATGTATTTAGGGCCTTGGGTTGCAGGGTAGGTTTGTATGTTTTTAGGTATAGGTTGTAGGTCAAGGTTTGTAGGTTGTAGATTAGGTTAGGTCAGGTTAGGCGTTCTGGGGCTGCGTCAAATGTCCCCGACATCTCAGTGATCTCAATGACTAAAGAGGATGAATTGACGCTGACGGTTCCATATGATCCCGGAGCCGAACCGGACCCCATCCCCACTCCCCAACGGACTACTCTCCGAGTCCGAACTCTGTAAAATCGTGACTGAACCGTGTTTTTGCTCGGTTACCGGCCGCGCAGGGAATAAGGGAAGGATGTTAGTTTAGTCGGGTTGCGTGGAGCTTTGAAGTCCCACTCCCGTTTCAGCCTGGCTTTGAAGCTTATGGATGTCCTGCTTCCGCGAGCAGTGGTAGTCGACGCATCACAGTGAACTGGCTCAGAACTGGGCTCGGATCCTTTGTGGTCTAGCGGCTCATTTCTATTTTGTCGACTTTGACCTTATACTTCAGCGGGCCCGGCTTTGATTTCAGAGGCTACGGTTGCGAATAACAGCGCCGACTTCCACGAGTTCCCGGCGCAGGTTAAAGCGATATTTCAGTCGCCGTATACCACGAGTCTGTATCACCGTCTATTTTGCCTGTCGGTTACGTCATCTCAACGGTGTTTTCCTGTATCTCGATTCTCGCTACCATAGACAATGGAATTGGACATGTCACATCCGATGCGGTCCTGCTGGCGAGGTCCTCTCCACGTTTGTCTACATCAAAGGCCGCTGACCCCTGACAGTGCCGAGTGATGTTTGTTTTGTCAGTTTTATTGGGTAGTAAACCCTTTCGATCTTACTAGCCATGTGAGTTCAGCGGCATGCCTGAAATAATAAGGGACCTATCGACCGACTAGCGTACCGCGGTGGCAGAGCAGTCTTATCTGCCGTTTTGACTGGAGCGTTCCGGTGCAGGACGGGCCGGCCAGGGTAGGTATATGTATTGGACCAGCAGCGGACAGTCGAACCGTCACCTCGGAGGCGTAGGCCCCTCTCAGATTGGCCCTCCACCGGCTGGCTGGTGGTTCGACTGTCAGCTTGGACAGTACACACTGCGATCCGGGAGGAGGATGGGGTCGTACTGATGATAGAGGACCATGAAGTGACCGGCAGACGTTCAGCAGTCACAGTCACACATTCCTACCTTGATGGTGTCCAGCGGGAAGCCGGAGACGATGGCGCAGGCGCCGCCCACGCCGCCCGCCAGGAAGTTGGACAGGAACCCTGTCTGCTCCTTCGTCATGTTGTCCGGCTGTGTGGCTGACGGAGACGGTCAGTAGACTGCGCGCCGCTGAGGTCTCCGCTCGCTGCCGTAGTCGGCTCTGACGACCGAGACGTCCTGGGGCCCGTGCGCTCTCCCTGAGCGTCCACCACACCACGGTGTGCCGCTGCCGTCCGTCCTCTGCAGGCTGCACTGGTCGGTCGGGCCACTCGGTGCCGCGGGTCGTCCCTCGGTCCGTGGGGCGGTGCGGGTCGCGACGGGCACTGTGTGCGGAGCGGCAGTCCTCCCCGACCGGCGGCAGACCACTGTACGACACTGGGCATGACACTGTAACTCAGCCGGGCGCCGCCAGACACCGGGCCGCCCACCCCAGTTTGTTTGGTGGCCCCAGACCCCAGACACGCCCGGTGCTGAGTGCGCCAGCTGGACACGGAGCCTGGTAGATGGAAATTCCCCTCACGCTTTCCTACCGGCCGCCCGGGTGATTGTGTATGTTACCCCGCGTTCGATGTCTCTCGGACGACAAAGATTCTACGTCGTCCGGCCAATCCCGTCCAAGGTCAGCGGGGGCTCGGCTGCGGTTATGGAACGTGATTGGCCGGACGGCGTAGAATCTTCGCCGTCCGAGAGACATCGAACGCGGGGTTATATACGGGGCCACGTGGCCTTCATCACAACTGTTCAGTAGACACGCCTGGAACGTTTAAGCGTTTTAGCCCACTTCTTTGTGTAAGTAATTATTCTTCACATCCGCTTGACTTGACAGCAAACTATTGACTCAAGATGATCGCAGCGAAGCATTAGAACAACGAAGCCATTGAAATGCCAGCTGAGGCGTTTCGTAACCCACGTAATACCGATTGTTCTCAAACTGTAGAGGACAACGGAAGGCTTTTGAGCTTTGAACTTGGTACATTTTGCACGGTCAATGTGCTAAATCAACGAACATCTGGCAGCATTGTTTTTTAAAGTGCCACTCATTCAAACATATGTCAGTGCCTCAATTGGAGGAAGACGAGTATGGGCTACATTTCTCCTTGGGAGGTCGAAGTCCAGCGCCACAGCGGCGGAGCTGGAACTATAGTGTCGAATGTTCCTTCGGAAGGTGGCAGCACGAGAGCTGCAACGAGACGGCGGTAGTGTGTGAAGATAGCCTGGATTTACTGCTCGGTTTGTGGAGGTCCACAGCGAGGCGTTCAGCTGTACTCGTTTTGAGCAAGAGTATGCGAGTATGTAGCCGATTCTTTTGTTTATAGCTGATTGTCGCCCGCCTGTCTGTCGAATGCCGACGGGGCTGTCGCCGTCACGTTAGCTCGACCTGACCGGCTGCGGTTGTCCGACGGACGTGACATGACAGGCTGGTGTCGCCGAGTACCCCGATCCCCGCCTCTCCAGCCTCCAGGGTGTCATGCTTGGCCACTGCAAAAAGCCCATGCTGTGTCTTGTACGGCTATAGTCGGCTATCGGCTCGGACAGAGAGCTATATAGTTGAGAAGAATGGAACTGAGACGGAGTGACAAGTGTCTTCTATCAGTTAATATTGGAGACGGTTTCGGTGTAGCAGACCGCTGGATGCTGGTCCCGCTGATCAGTATCATTGTATCACTTTGACCAAACGAGTTTGTTACGATAAATACGACCCTCTTTGTGGCAGGCCCTCGTTTATTGGCGTGTGCTGAAGGCTGTAGGTTTCACTAAATGTTGCATTGCAAAGCGCCACAGCCACCCCAACAAGCAGCGGTCATATTTATTTCTGTTGCCATCCCTGATCCATCAGCTCAGAAACAAACACATTAATTTCTGTCCGCCACCTGCCTGTCATGTTTTCGCTGTGCTGCTGGTTTACCGCAAATGTTCTCAATAGATGGCAGCAGTAGCCAACGCCTGAAGGTATACTGTGCCGCAATGTTTCATGCGCCAACGCCGGCCCAGCGGCATTGGCTGGGTTACCTGGAGCCCGGTGTTGACGCGTCTGAGTCACTGCTGGCTGACTGAGATGGCCAATGTTTGCCAATCTCTCTGAGATGACTCAGACGACACGTTTGACTCACCGCTTCAACCCGTGCTTCTCGGCACCGTGCCGCATTTTAGCTCGCCGCGCTGCCTTGTGACAAAGGTCGGTGGCATTTACTCAGGTGTAGGGAGTAGGGACAAGGGAGAATAACCATGATCGCTATCGCCAGCATCCCCAAAAGATAAGACACTTAACACGCGTTACAACTTCATATGACCAAATCTAATTTTAAAAAACCTGGCGTCACTTACGAGATCTTGAATATGAAGTTATGGCCTTAGCATCTTGAGCAAGGATGGAACGTCGAAATGATGGAACGCTTAGTCAGAGATAGTAGGTAACTGAAACGGTTCTGTTTTTAGGGCCGGGGGTCAGAAGCGATCCGGGCTCATATACCTGCACTGGCAGCGGCATGCAGCGAAGTGAAGATCCTGTGGTCCTGTTGCGTAACCCTGAGTGAGACCGCATCTCTTGGCTCGGATCCAGACCGTCGACGAAACAACAACAGAGCGGAACCGACGCCGTAACGGACGACTGTCTGAGCAGGGCGGGAAGGAGCCAGACACCGGCCCGTGACCCCGGCTCGCTGGTCTGCTCACGGGGACGGCCGTGACAGTGTGACGTCACGTCACACAAACTCTGTGGTGACGTCACGGCGCGGCCAAGGTCGGCCCGCGGTGCCCACCTGTGCCGCTGCGCGCGGCGCCGTCTGGCGGCCACTGTTTATGGGCGGCGCGCCGTTCGCCGGCGGCTCGGCAGCCGGCCGTCGCCGCCGCTCCAGTCAGTGCGCGGCGGTTCGTGAGTGGGGAGGTGTGCCGCCGCCGAGCCGTGACCGTGTGCGGCGCGTCCGTTATGTCTCGCCGCGGCGCCGGCCGTTTCTCGCTGTTCGCTGAGGATGGCGGTGATTTTGGCGCGCTGCCGACGTCGCCGCGCAGCCGCACCGTGCTCGGCGCCGCCCGTGCCAGCATGGACTTGGACCAGTTGCGCTCCGAGCTCCACCGCCGGAGCGCCGCGGACGGTGAGCCGGGTGAGGACTTTTTCGGCGACAGCCGGCTGCGGTTTCAGCAGCTGCTGGACGGCGGCAAACTGGGCGCGAGGCGACGCTCGGGGGACGATCGATTGGCACAGCTGATGGGTACTACGGGCCCCGGGCCGGGCGGCCCGCCCGCCGACGGCCTCCAGTCGCCCCGGGAGCCGGCGGACGCCACCCCGGAGCCCGAGCTGCTGCTGGGCAGGCCGCGGCCCTCGCTGCTGGCCAGCCGCTCGCCGCTGCTGGCCGATCGGTCCCTGCTGGCCGGCAGGTCGGGCGGGCTGCTCGGCCAGCCGGGCCGGCTGAACGGCAGCCTGGCTGGACGTACCGCGGCCGGCGGCGTGCTCAGCTCGGCCTCCTCCAGTGCCGTCGTCAACTCGTCCTCGTCGTCCTCGTGCGCCGCGGTCAGCTCGTCCAGCTCTGTGGTGAACTCGTCCAGCGCCGTCGTGTCCAAGTCGTCCTCGTCCAGCGAGCTGCTGAGCTCGTCCGGCGACGGCCGGGCCGTGATGGCCGCCGGCGCGGACGCGGTGGCGCCGCTGCCCAACGTCACGTCCAAGCGTCAGCAGACGTTCCAGCAGTCGCGCACGGCCTCCAACACGACGTTCAGCCAGTCGATGGACGGCGGTCCGGCGCAGTCGAACGTGGTGCGCCACTCGGAGCAGCAGGAGACGCACTCGACCACCGAGAACGGCGCCACCAGCGTGGCCCAGCAGCGGCGCCAGCAGCACGAGGCGGCCACTCTGACGGCGCACAACGGCCAGACGCGGCTGGAGGCCGAGCGCGCCGAGCTGGACCAGAAGATGGCCGCGCACACGGGCGCCGACGGCGTCACCGAGGTCCAGGAGGAAATGGAGGCACGCGGCGGCGTCCGCCAGGCCACCTTCGAGCACGACCAGGACGGCGTGGCCCAGCCCGTCACCAGTTCCGGAAAGGACTTTGAGGCGCGCGCCCAGCTCGAGTACACGCACGAGGCGGCCGAGGGTGGCAGCG
Source organism: Amphibalanus amphitrite (assembly GCF_019059575.1). Taxonomy (NCBI): domain Eukaryota; kingdom Metazoa; phylum Arthropoda; class Thecostraca; order Balanomorpha; family Balanidae; genus Amphibalanus; species Amphibalanus amphitrite. The sequence continues at coordinate 337,304 of NW_024881516.1, forward strand.
GCCAGTTCAAGATCAATAGCGGCCCGGCGGCGGGCGGCGGCGGCGCGGACGGTCCCGCCGGCCGGCCGCCCCCGCTCTGGCGGTTCTCGGCGTTCGGGCCGCTGATCCAGCCGCCCAGCGGCAAGATCCGCGGCCAGGTGTCCATGCAGACGTCGCACAGCATGTTCAGCTGCCAGGCCGGCGCCCTGCCCAGGTCAGTGCCCGCTCTCTCCGCTCTCCCTCCCTCTCGTGCGCTCTCTCACGCCCCGCACCTGTCGTTGGGGCGCGCCCCTACCGGCGCTGTCGGGGCTGAAATAGACGGCTGGTCGGCCATTTCAAAGGGAACGGCCGGTATGCCGGTCGGGACCTGGTGGGGCTCAGCATGAAGTGAACTCCACCGGAGAGGGATAGTCGCCGCTTCTGACTGTGGCTCAGCTGTGGTTTGATTTGCATGGGACCATATTGGAGCAGTATTTGCTACTCATGCTGCGATTGGGCCAACCAGTTTTGGCGCTATGGAATAGAGTCCCTTGTCGTTATCTAAAACATCAGCTCTGGACTTGCCACGCTTATAACGAAGTCTCATGTGTAGGTATACAGTACGGTCTTGAGCATAAAAATACATAGTACCTATGGATGGGGTCAGATAAACGAAACATAAGCACGTATTTATACAGTGCTTCGAAGTATTCGACAATACTCAGCATAAAGTAAATGAAATTGAAAACGAATTGAGTCGTCATGTTTCTCACCACCCAGCGAATCAAATTGGGTCACCGCCGCTTGAATTAGGGCATAAGCAGATTGAGTTGGACGGCCTTTTCCGCGGCTGCTAATTGAATCGGCTCACTGTCTGCGATGATTGCATTTGGGCGCTGCTTTCACGCCCGGAGGCAGCCGCGAACGAGCATCAGCGGAGGCACGGGTCCATTAGGGCTCATTGTGTCCGGTCTCCCCTGCTCCCCAGCCGCGCCGAACGGCAGAAAATGCTCCTCCATAGGCATAGTTGTAAAGCTGGGCTCGTTGTTCCCGCAAATAAACAGTCCATAAAGCCATGAGAAAGTTTGTGTTCCATGGCTTCAATTACGTGGTTGTAACAGTCAATGATCTTGTAAGGAGTATAGTCACCGTGATAAGGAGTAGGTGCCTGACCGGCTAGCGTTATGTTTCTGTCTCTGGACAGAAAACTACAGAACTAAAACTACAGACAGCTGTATAGACATTACTTTTATGTAACACGACTTATAAATCATAATATAGATATCCTAAATCGTTTGTAAAGACGATTATCTACACATTTAGATACTATAACATGTTCCCATTTTATTCACTTATCCACATTTTCTTATATCTCTAACTTATGTATGTATGTGCGTCGTACGCCTAGCTATGTATATTCGAATTCCTCGTATCAATCGTCAATCGACATCCATTGTAATTCAAAATGGCATAGTAAGCCAACTACGACGCCCGTGACGGGCTCCGTACCCTAGCCCACTCCCCCATACATCCCCTCCGTCCCCCTCATGCACGCGCCAGCCCCCGGGCACAGTATACTGCCGTGCACGGCTGGGTCGATATTGATTGCCGCGAGTGCCGCTGGTCGTTCCCCGTGCGGCCACCGACCCCAGCCTCCGCGGAACGGCGAGCACTGGCTGCTCACGACTCACGGAGAACCGACGCGGCCAACCGAGTCACGGACCAATTGAGTCACGGCTAACCGAGTCATGAACCTACCGATTCCTGGAATCACAGTGAGAGTCAAATGAGAGTCACGGACTAACTGACTCACGGGCCAACCGAGTCATAGACTCACTGACGTTCGAAGTCGCCTTGGTTACACACAGAATCGCTGAGACCCACCGCTCACCAGCACTAACAGTACGAAGCCGTCAAAGCGTGACGGCATGTCGTCTGTTTTGTTATGTTCTACTCAAGGAATTATTGTGAGTTACGTTTCCAATAGGCGACAGCGAATCTTTTCGCCATGTGGCCATGTCTGAGGAATTTCGTTTCGGTTGTATCGCGTTTCGTGCTTCGCTGATTGTCACAGCAGCATTATGACACGTGTCCGTCCAATTAGGTCTGACAGGCTCGCTCGCTCTCGCTGCCTCTGAAAGTGGGTCCGGTCCGTACACAAACAGCCCGCTGTCCCATTGTCCGTGCCAGCGGAGACGGTGAGCGGCGCTGGCAGCTGAGCGGCCCTGTGACCGACAGACGCCTGTCTGACACTGTCGCTGTCAGGCGGCCGGCTATGGACAGGTGCCCGGTGGCGTAACTCGTGTCCGGACAGACGTTGCGTGACGACGGACGCCCACGGTCCGCGCCTCACCGGCCAGGGTCGCCCTCCGTGACGGCGCATCGCGGCCGACTTGGTTGCTCCTCGCCAGGCCGGCCGCGAGTTCAGAGGGACTGGGGACGCTCCGTCTCCGGCCGCCCCTGGAGGCACGGACTCGCGTGCCCAGTGGAGAGCGATGGCGCCCATTAAAAACCGATGACTCGTAATCGCGTTTGGCCCGGTGCAAGACAGAGTGCTGATAGACACGACTGGCTGACGAGTCTCGAAGGAACTGACGGCCGGTCTCGGCTGATGGCGGCTGATTTGGGTTGACGTGCCGCCGTCAGACGTCATGGGGTGACGCCAGCGCCGCGTTCCGGTGGCGGCCAGGTGCGAGTGGTCAGCGAGGCAGCGTCGGACGGACCGCGGTGCGGCCATCGGACTGCCAGCGGACAGGTGTGCGCTCGCCGGCCCACCGCAGCCCACAGCTCCCCAGGAGGGATGTAGCACCCAGCCGCCCGGCTCATCAGCATATTAAACAGCGGCCAGATGCGGGCGGTAGCCGCCGCGGAGGCGCAGTCTGGCTCCCGGCCGCCGCTGTCGGCCGCGCTGTTCTCGATGAATTGGGGCGACAGCTCGACGCGTCTCTCCTGTTCAGGGCTGTGCTAATACGCGGCTCGTGTACTGGATCAACACGACGAGCGGCGCGCCAGAGGTGTTCAGCTCCTGCCAGTGCATGTAACAATAGACTGGAACAGGTCTGGGGCGCGGCGCCCCCGTTCCGCGCCTGTCGGGGCGGCTGGATCAGTTCCAGATCCACAATGAAGGTCGGCATATGGGCGGCGAGGGTCTGAGCGTGGTTCATACGTCGGCCGAACGAACCGGTCCGCTCCGGTGGGCCGGCAGTGATACGGTGCACACGCGTGCCCTACTCCGCTACCTACCGGCCGTCTGCCGTGAGGAGGCTGACTGCAGGCCTGACTAAACGTGCAGAATTCGCACATACCTACCTGTTTGGATTCAAAAGTCACCTTGAAATTTGAATGGACCGTTTTTTCCCGCACCGTTTTTTTTTTTTGCCATGTTGGCTGTGCTAAGAAACATGAGTAGAGGTAAACACGCGCGCAGCATGATTTGTATTCTTCATGATAATGTAATGCATTTGATAATGTATTCGTTTGCATTCAACATAACTTTTCGATCAATCGTAACATGTGCGATTATGTGTAGCAGTGCGAGTAATTCGAACAAACGAGGCCATATTACACCGCGCATAGCAGTAGCCTGCGAAACGTAAATGTGGTACCAATCAGAACGTTACCCACGCTCGCACATAGATATTGATAAACGTTTGCCATGCTTCAATCAATATGACTGGGGCCAGCGACACACTGGCAACTTCAAAGCCGCCGCTACATCGCTACCGTGCAGGGTGCATGTCGGCTGCACGCATGTTTACGTGTATCTCGGCTGCACGCGCGTGTGCCCCTAGCAGCTTGCAACGGCGTCGTCCGGGTGGGATTGTGGTGGTGGTGGTGGGGGGGGGGGGGGGGGGGGAGCAGGGAGACGGAACAAACAGGGCAACTTTATACCGTAGGCTTCGATTGATATCGTTAATTGGGTGAAATGGTTCCCTTTGAGGTTGTTTTCGTTGACTTTATGCTGATTTGGTGACATTTTGAGATAAAAATGGGACATGTTTTTTTAAGGTTTCTCCACTTTTTTGGTAAATCTGTCGACAGCTTCTTCCGCTTTGTAAGCTCGCTGGTCGCGTCGCTACATTTCTGTACTGACGTTGGTTATCTGACTTGCCTATGGCTTTGAAGGATAGGCAAAAGTCGGCATGTCACAACGAGCTTTGACCTCCAACTTGCGGGCCTTCTTGGTTCACCCCACATTTACCCCTTCCATCAGTCTGCAATGCAAGCTTCGCAGCTCGCAATAAGCAAAGAAGAGTTGGTGCAGGTGGAGACTGTCATGCTAAGTTCCCCAAATAATCCTATTGTGAACCGACCTTGAAGCGATCCCCGTCCGTGCCGCGCGCTAATTGCTATGTAAATGCCGAGCCCACGTATAGCTGAGACTTAGGTCACCGTTTATCTTATCGTCTCTCCGATCCATCATGGCGTTTCACCTTCCTGGTCGTCTATCGTCGATATCATTACCTTCCCCATGGGAGTCGTGCTTCCCACTGCGACGGATCGTGTTCGCGGTACCTCCGCGGAGCTGTGCTCGTTCTCCGCACCGGCTGGCCACGGCTGGCCGCCCCAGCTAGCAGCGACACTGCATGCAGCGCTGCCGCAGGATCGTGCCCGTTTTCTGCTCACTGCGCCAATGAGCAATGTTCTCTGTTGTGGTTCCACTGAAGTCCATTGTGTGATGCCTGGCCAGTCGCTGCACGGGGCCTCCGTAGCCCCTGGTCGGTTAGCTGCATTGCCTTCGCCATGGATAGTGACTGTCGAGCTCCCTCTGGATCTGCTGCGGCCCAGTACAGGGACTCTTTATACTGTCCCGGTACTGAGCCTCTGTTGCACTGTTCAACTCCGGTGTCACACGGACAGCGATCCGTGCGCGACCTCGGCCGACACAGAGGGTGACAGCCGCACCGCGCCCGTGCCCGAGCAGCTCTCCGAGGTGCAGGTGCTCCCTGGGCCCTGGGGCGACGCTGATGTGATCCTCCACTCCGCCCAAGTTGTGCAGCGGGCCCACTCGTTTGTGCTCAGCCTGGAGGTGGATAATTGTTATAATCCCTGGGGGTGCTTTTCCAGCACTTGTTGAGTGTCAGCGTCAAATTCTTGCGTAGTAAAGCACATATTGATATTAGACCTCGACTGCGTCTCGGTCACAAAATGAAAATTTAGAAACGCTCGTGTACTAAGCTATATAGGCACGCTTTTCCAACGGCCTCACTATCCTCGCGCCTTACGCAAATGAATTGTGTCGATGAAATGCAAGCAACCACTGGAGCATTATTTCATGGCAACCTTTGAATTTCAGGGGGTGCTCGAGCACCCCCAGGCCCCAAATTCTCCACCGCTGGTGCTCAGCCCAGTCGGCGAGACTAGACTGGTGGGCCCGTCCAGTCGCTGCAGTCCCTGTATACGTTTCCTGCTGCTGGAAGGCGAGGCCAGTCGCGATCGGGGCACTCCGCACCTGAGACTGTGACGCAGTGAGGGCGGCTCCGCGGCGCCGCGCTGGGCCGCACTGAGGTGCATGTAGCGCGGGGTGGTCCGTCCACCAGCCAGAAGCCCGCGCCGGCCTCTCGGTGCCCGTCTGCCGGGGCGGACCGCCGCGCCGGCCGTCTGTCAGGACACCCCCGCGAACACGGCTGTGCACTCACCCCGGCGGCCGGCGAGCCGCTTTATCGGGGCCATGTGATAGCGCTTGCGTCACAGTGCCGTCAGTGGTTTTCCATTGCAACGTATCGGAAGTATTTCTGATGGAGAATCGATGTATTTCACTATCTCCTGGGCCATCATTGATAACAGTGGTTTAAAGACACCCCTGGAAGTTCCTGCGTCGTACTTCCCTGGATGAGCAAAGTTGTCCCAAACCCCGTATACACTGCTCTGGGACTGTTGACAGGGACTGCCGTGGCGGCGAGTACACAGCTTCTGCCGGCCATTGTCTCCTCACAGAGGAGGGCGGCTCGGGGGAGGGCAGTTTACCGTCGGCCCGGTGTCCGGTACACAGCCGGGGCTGTGTTTGGCGGCGCCCCAGCGCGCTGTCGGCCCCCGCCGGCCGCTGGCAGGCGCACGGTGTCAGCGGCGCGGCGGGGCGCGCCCACCGGCACCTCAGCAGCGCGTCATTTGTTACCACAACCGGCCGATCGGGCCTCCCCTTCGCCGGCCCATCGGACCCCGCCCCTGCTGCAGAACGGGGGCCGCGGCGCTTGTGCAAGATGCACTGGGGACGGATGGACCGCCCCATCTCTTGTCCTACCACTGTCAACCGCTCTAGTGCATCCCTATCCGGACGGTTTTCATATTTTATCGTTCCGCCTCCTGTCGACAGTCGATCGCTCTCTGCTCAATTCCCTGAATCTCCCAATTGGCAGCTGGTAGCTGACTGTAAGCCATACTGCTAATCTTGTCAAATCTGTCAAAACTAACCCCGATCGTTGATCAGATACTTCTTATCGATACGATTTTCTCGACACCAACCTGAGTTATGCGACTGCCAGTGGCCGTCTGTCACGGCCGTCGCTCGCTGCTGCCCTGACGTGTCCACAGGGCGAGCGTCGTTTACTGGCCCTCACGAATATTTCTCAGACTCTATAGAGAACCCCGCAGCTGCCGACTGTTGCTCCAGCGGCGGCTGTGTCCGGACTCCGAAGCCTTGCGTCAGCTCTCGGTCAGCGGGGCGGCCAGAGCTGGCTCTCGGGGGCCGTAAACGGGCCATGATTCGCCGTCTGCCGGCCGTCGGCGCCCCGCAGACGGCGCTGGTCTGATTCATGATTGGAGGCGGCCGGGGATGCGCCCCTCCCGGGTACCCAGAGACGGCCGTGCTCAACCGCACAGGTGCCGCTGCGGATTGGCCGTGGTGTAACCAGTGGCTTGGTTTGTACATACCTATTTGTTTCATGCATCATTTCTCATTCATTCAAGTCGCCTCTTATCTGAAAATGCACCCAAAGTGTGAGCGTCCTAGCCAATTAAAATTGATAACCATTTTATAAACGGTCATCCTCTCAAAGGTATTTCTTCCCCTCTTCATGAGGAGGATTACGCGATCAAGGGGCTCGTAGCACCCTTGGGGCGAGACAGACGCGCCGTTCTCGGTTCTGAGTGGACGGACGCCATTCCGCGCACCATTGTGTGTGGATGGGCCCGTGAGACCGTGAGGCTGCCGCGATGACTCGACCCTGAGTGTGACGGGCTGGGACGGGTCGTGGGCGGGCGGGAAGGAACAGTGAGTCCACCCGGACCGTCACTCGGGGAGCCTCCACTCAGTGGACACGTTGTGAGAGAATGAGTGGAACCGAGCGGTATGCAATGCAGACATCAGAGGTAATCTTCTGATGATTGGAGGTAATCTAGTTAAGTGGATCCGTTAGGTTCATCGTTATCGAAATGGTTATCGATAACCGATGAGCAATTGCTTTTGAATTGAGCGCTGTGTTTTACCTGTGTGCTTATCTGTAAAATTACACGGCATACACGATACATTTGTATTGTCCAGTTATGGATGACAATGCTGATGTCTCAATCTTCAGTTTTCGTATTGCATCATGAAGCTTCTGATAACCGATTTAACCGATTAAAATGATAACCGAGTTATATACCTGAACGGGAAGATTGGTATGTGCATTTTATGGATCGTTGTCATGATCTTTAATGGACCCCATTTCCCTGTGTTTCTGCCTCGTACTTTTACGAATGATAGGCGTGCATGTCATGCAATGCCGCCGTCTCTAATACATATCGCTGCACCTTGCGCCCAGTGCTGGTCTTCCCAAGACTCTGTGCCATTCGCTGTCGACCCGCTCAGTACTCGAACTGGCGCACCGCTGGCTTTCCTTTTCACCGAGCCACTCAGCGCCGCCAGCGTGGCCTCGAGACCAGCACGGTGAGAGTCCGACGCCCCGTGTCCGCACGTGACGCCCCGGGCCCGTGGCGCAGCACGTGTTCTGGGCCGTGTCACGTTATTCCGTGGCCGGTGTGTCACGCCCTTCTGTGGTCGCTGCGGCACGTCTGTGTAGTTGTGGTGCGACGGCCAGAAAGCAGGTGAGAGGATAGTGCAACAGGGCACACAACATACCGTACCAGAATGGAGCAGGTCGTTTGAACGGTTAAATTAGCAGGCCTTCCTGAAACTGGGCCTCTCTGACCGCAGTCTCTGACGGTCGGACACTCCACGGTCCAACAGCCGCTACCTGAGCCTCTGACAGTCTGACAGAGGCCCTGACAGTCCGACAGGCGCTCTGACAGCTTCTGACGGCTGCCAGCGCGGCCGGCGCCGCCGAGTGATGTGTGTAAAACGGGCCTTGTTACCGCCACGCCGCGCTGTGTTGGCCGGGCGGCGCGCTGCAGGGCCGCACCCGGCCGTTACGTGCGGTGATTTACCCCGGCTAATGCACAGACAGTGCCAGTGTTTACCTCCAGCCTGTCCGGAGCCGCCGCCACAGCGGAATCTGCTGCTCGTCTGACCCCAGTCTGCCAGACCCCGGGCTCTAACGAGAGCCGGCTTCTGTGTGGCACCATGCCGATCCTTGCGCTGCCGTCTGCCCCTCGGATATCTGCCGTACTGAGCACTGAGCAGCCAGCGCCGCTGACTGACGGCTCGACTCGCTGTCGGTCGAGCGGTCACGGGTCGTGGGCGACGACAGGCCGGAGGCCGGCCCGTCGCCGCTCGGAACCGCGGCTGTTGGAGCGGGCCACCGGGTACGAATGGGGCGGCTACCGCGTCGGCCTGCATACCGTCCGCTCGAACCGCCGTCCGGTCTCGGGTATGCACCCCGGGGTCGGAGCTTTCCACGAACCGTTGGTGTCACAAGGTTCCACGGCACACCCCGACGGTAACGGGTATGCACTCACACTAGGACCCAGCGGGTTGACCGACTGCGTCGGTTCGAAAATTAGAGCTCGCCTCGATGTATCAATCCATATTGATGCGTGATGCCATCGTTCAATGCAAACATGTTTTTATTCTCCTATCATCAGAATGTTTGGAGCGCCTGTAGCCGTTTCCCGGGGCGGCCTGCAGCCACCCCGTTCGCGCCGTGTCGGTGTGCCGGTCGGGGAAGTGGTCTGGTCCGTCTCGGAGCGATAGCCGGCGGCGGCGCCGGTCAGCGCGGCGCGCTGTCAGCTGTGACTCAGCGGCGCAGGAACGCTGGGCCTGTGACGTAGTGCAGCTCTGTTTGGGAGGTGTGGCCCTCTCAGACACTTATGGAGAGCCGGGCTGCTCTGAGAAAGGTCGATTCACGATTTCTAGTGTGTTAGAGGTGCCTCACTGTCAATAAGTCTCGCCCTCGTTACACTTCGTGCCGTATGTTGGGATTCAAGGGTGCTATGGATCCGGACAGAATGTGAATTACGGCGCAAATAATGATGACTCCGCATTGTCTGCATTGATCGGAGGAATGCGACCGTCTTTATTTTCCTTTTCCTCCATTCTACACCGTTATCTTCAATTATTGTTATCAGTTTCCTCTTGGGTTGTCCGCGGTGATTGTTGCCTCCCATTTTCTATCAGACCTTTGCACGACTGTGTGCCTTTTATACCCTTTATCTCGCCAGTGCATCGTAGAGACTTCGTCTTTCCCAGGACCTAACTATGAGGCCGCATGTCCGCCGTCAGGTGAGCCGATATTTGGGCCCACCAACCGTTCATGGCTTTGGAACCCTCGGACCCGCTCGGTGCTCGCTCACCACACCACCTCACCCTCTCTACCCCCATCGGAGACGGTTGCCACCGTCTCTCCGAACGGGGCCTGCTGTTTGCGCTTCAGACGGTCGCATCTCAGTCAGGTGGACGACGCGGTGCGATGCCTCGATACGGGGACCTCATACCTACCTATCGATGCCCCTGGCCAAGGAATACCACAGTCAGAGCGCCGCCGCCGGCCCAAGTGCGGTGTTAACACGCCTGATCCGCTGCATTGTGGCGCAGAGAGCTGCACGGACCGATTTCAGTGATATTTCGGAGTCTGTCGTGTTCCACCAGCCACGCTAGCTCAGACGACGGGATAGACCAGTAACGGGATGAGTTAATCCGGTGGCATCGGATAAGACATTCTTTACAAAGGCGTCTTTTTGAGGTTTGATGAAAACTTTGTAGCGGTATTTATTCCAGACTTTCATTAGACGCATTGGAGGCGTCGACTAGAGCAAAGCGAAACAGCGGCGGTGTTCCCCTTGATGAAATGAAGTAAAATGGTCATTGACCAGACATGACAGGAGTTGCATATATTTGCATTGGCACGGACGACCGAATCCCGATTCCCGGATAGGAATATATGTCAATGCCGATCTTTGCACACATTCTTTTATGATTTGAACGATTTGCATGATTTAAACGGTTCTTGGGACACAACCAGAACTATGCCGTCCGCTCTCCAGGATTGGTCGAGAATTACAATGTCGTCGAGAGACGCCGACCGCCGGCCGGCGCGGTCAGACGGATAACTGTCGGCAGTTTTTGTCACCGACCGGTTCTAGAATTCCGCTGTCCGCAGCAACGGGCCCTTATAAATGAATGGTGATTCACGTTATACCGGAATATATGAATCTTGTCATCTCACTATCCCTGAAACGGCATATTCATTGCCTCGTCTTGTATTCCAAGTATCGACTACTGATCGAGTATCGACTTGAATTCATGTCATAAGGGAGTTTGAAATGGACCAGCCCTGGCTGTCACGATCTGAAAAAAATTATCTGCTCCTTTAGCGTGCACCCCGCACATCGAATTAATGTCGACGATAGAAGCCTAGCAGATTCAACGATAAAGCATCATGCCCGAGTTACCTTGCAGTTTGCACTGACTTTTGCCCGTTCTCCTGCAGTTCCTTTTTCATATGCAGTTTTCATGCAAGTTTGAAGCCAAAATGGCTACTGGAAAACACGTCTGGCTGCCTATCACCATTCACGAATGCACCTATGGCGCCTTTACCTGAGCGTTTCGACTAGGCAGCCGGCGCGGCGGGTGTCGGCCGCTCCCGGAAGTGTTCCGATCGATCTGCAGGGTCGCGCGGAGGGGCGGCGCGGGTGCTCCACGCTCCCCTCGGGACCCGGCCGGCCCCGTGGAGGTGCACGCCGGCTGGCAGACCATTGATCGCGGCTAACGTTACACCGCGGACGGACGGTGTCAGCAGTTCAAACCGCAACACGTCTAAACACCGGCCGTCAGCTCAGCGCGCAGTCACAATGCAGCGCCCGCGCCGGTCAGGGGTGGGGGTGGAGATACCCATCCATTGCACACTGCACAGTGAACGGACACAGCTATCCATGTGTAACACGGTGAAAACGGCACAATGAGCTGCCAACCAATTACATGTGCTTGTAGAAGCTACTGTATGGCTGGTGTGAGGAGGCGGAAAATGACGAGGTTCAGTCGGCTTTTTGCTGTGTCACGCCCCCTCGTATATTGATATGACGACCTACGAGACGCGTCATGATCTGCTAAGTGATGGACAGATGCAGAGCGGCGTCGGATCGGGCTAGACCGGACTGCCCCAGCGCTCGCTCCTGACGGTATACGAGGAACCGCACGGAGATTAGAAGGACTTACCGTGAGATTTTATGGGTCTCGGCCGGTAGGACAGACGGCGCACCTGCCATGGCCGGTGCCCTGTAACCAGTGACCGGCGACCGGTAGCCGGCGGTGACCTGTGGCAGATGACCGGTGTGGTCAGACGGCCCGCCGGTGCACACTGGGCCGGTCGCCAGGTCTAGCACGACATGGGTAAAAAAATCGAACTTTGTGGATGTGCAATGAAACCTATACCAATTTCTTCAAAAATGATCATACTACATTGCTGTGGTCTTTGTTTTCCAACACAATTGCTATTTCATGGCGAAAACTCAGCTTAAACACGAACTTCGGAATCGTTTGGACCGAACTCGTCCCCCGCACTCTTCGACAACGTATCTTTGATCCACGAAAACAATCACAATTTGAGGAGGAATTCCACATTTATATACATCAAACGATAGCTCCGGGTCTGCAGAACACACATAACCACATGAAAATGGCGAACTCTTACTTGGTTATGATGTATTGGCACCGCAAAGATTTAAAGACGAAAATAGAATTTCACATAATTGATGTCACACACAAATAGACTTTTAAAAAAAGTACCGCAGAGTACCGCTTCGAAAATCTCGCTACATGTCAATGATTCATTGCACTACAAGATCCAACAGTCATTTTTTGCGACTTTTTGCGACTTTGGATGTAGCAGCCAAACATCAACCCGCGCCGGACCGGTGCTCGGCGTCAAACGCGCCGGGCCGGGAGGTGTTGATTGAACACTCCCCTTCTAACTCGGCTCTTGGGCCACATAGCGACACGTACCTAGTAAGTGGCATTCGAAAGAGCGCCCGAAATTCCAGATGGAGTAATTAGTCATTTCTAGGTCAGGTCAAAGGTCACGTCACCAGAGGTCATCAAAGGTAAAATGTTGCATATATCAACATTTCTCGAAAACCGGCCCTTACCTCGGGGACCAATAGAGCTACATCGTCGCGGAAAAGTGCATTCAACTGCTCTTTTAGCGGTCTTTCTGAAATGAGCCCTCAGATTTGGCTTAACCCTCGCCCCTAGTGGTGTTTTTTTTAGCCGCGAACGTATAGAAGGGGTCCGTTGGACCCCCCCGTCGTTTCGCCCCTGATCGAGCTAGAGCTTCGCGGAAAAGACGAGCGCGTTGCCCGTGACAAGAGGAAGCTGATAATGCCCAATTGTAAGGTCCTAGGTCATCGGTTGACCTTCCAGGTCAGGTCAATGACCCAAAAGTCGGGAAAATTGGGACCTGTTAGAACGTCGTAAAGGGTGGCTGCTATGGGTTTTTTGGGTGCTGATCACGAATATAATGTTATTTACGATCATAGATGATGTCTTCATACATTTAGGCCAGGTCGGGTCAGGTCAGGTCAGGTCAACCAGTAAGGGGTTTGCCGGGTATTTGCAGTAGGTGGCAACCGCCTCTGACAGCTTTGTAACATGTTACGAAGGCACCAAAGCTACATAGTAAATGTTCAAATGGTTGCTAGATTCGAATTCAGCTCCAAAAACTAGCCTAGAAACATGTAAAACTCGAAAAAGTGAACCAAGGTCATCAAAGGTCAATGACCTTACCTGACCTTCTGGTGACTTTGACACCCACCCTAATGCATGGGAGCAACATAATATCCCATGTTTGGACGCTTTAAACCAAGAAAAGACTGCAAACCCGCGGCTAATGTGAGCCAACATACGCTGAATTGCGATTCCGGCCAAACATGGTCTCGAAAGAAGGTCACAGGTCAAAGATCATTAAAGTCAGGGTCATGAAATTTTCAGGTTAGCTGTAAAAGTAGTTATCGCGAGGGTACTGAAAGCTTCGTTGCGATCGGCCGCTTTTTACGCGAATTTCTCGCGAAAAACCAAGGGTTCCGTTCGAAGATTCAGGCCCTGTCGCGCTAGAATGGCATATCGGCCCACTGTGCGGTGTGCCGGCTCCCGTCGGCTGAGTCACCTGGCCGCTCTGTGCGGCGCCGGGCAGAAATAACCCGGCGCCGGCCCCGTTTGCCGTGCTCGGCGTGCCGGCCGGTGTCTGCCGGCTCAGCCGACCTGTCTCCGCCGTACCCCCCCCCCCCTGGTGACCCCCTGTGTGACGTCACGCTGGTGACGCCAGCCGCGCCGCGGGCCGCCGCCGCCCACCGCGGCGGCCTGCGTGGGCCGTCGATGGCGCCCCGGGGCCATTCAGCGCTCCGCCTGGAATGTTCCGAGGGCCGCGGAGGCCCGCCAAGAGCCGTCTGTGGACCATCCCGGAAGCGCGGACTGAGATGAATGCTGCCAGGCTGGGTCTGTCCGGGGCGGGTCGGGGACTCGGCAGCCTGCAGGTGTTGGTTGACGGCTGTTGTTTCGTGCCGGACGGGGCGGCCGATCCGTCAGGTGCAGCGGTGGCACAGAGGTGTGATGTCACCGCAGGCACGGCACCGCGCGTCCCGGGCTAGGCACTAGGCAGCTCCACTGCTGGCGGTCGAGCGTCCAACGCGACACATGGTGGACGTTGGTGAGACCGGCGTACTGAACTGCGATCGGCGCTGAGGTGTGTGGGTCATATCTGTCGGCTAATGAGAGGTGTATAAAACGCCTATGACGATCACGATAGGTATCTATTATACGACGCTCAATCAAACACGTTCCAGTCCATGAAATAGGTAGACATATCGAGTTGACGGACCGCTAGTTTTTCGACTTGGCCGAATAACTGAGAACGACGGTCGAATATGAGACTCAGTCGGAACGGAGAGGCGGCTGATACAATCGCCTAAGACACAGAACCCTCCATGTCGGCATAATGTCCCGTCTTAATATATTCCTGCCCGGGGCCGGGATGATTCAATAAATGTCACCGAGGTTTTTTAGCGAAAACTCCGAGGGCCGTTAGGCCCGAGGTGATTTTGCTAAAAAAAAGCGAGGTGACATTTATTGAATTCCCGGCCTTAGGGCTGGAAGGTGTTTCCCATACCTGCCAAAAAGCTCACAACTATATGATAGTGACGTCAGCAGCCGTGTGGTTCAACGTGTTTAACCACACCCCTTGAACCACACGGCTTGTAATATTAAAGCATTGCATTAAACTTTGAAAAGTGTGGTACAGTGCACGTGCCGTTTAAATGCCTGGATGTCTCGATTTAATCATGCAATGTAGCAGGTATGGGATATTGCTCACGACAACGTTGATAAAGCTGTCGACGATAAACACAAGACAGTTCAATAGTGTGTACGAATGTAAGCACACAACTTTGGGCAATTATCCCTCTACAAAATACCTACGTGCGGCTCAAATTAAACCAAATGTATCGGGTTGACCTATTGTGCGACCCCGGGGCGCCGACACTGATAAGGCTGCTTGCACGCTCTTGAGGCGAATTCCAGTCTGGTAAATTGGCATGAAGAGGCCCAGTCCACGGTTCGTATTCCTTGACGCCAGTTGTGGTATCGCAGTAATAAGGTTTCGAGGAGTGATTTATGGTTTCCTCAAAACGGAACGAGTCCCATCAGGCCGGACATACCGACTGTGATGTGGATCGAGCGAAAGAAGCAATTTTTACCGTGTCACCGCTATGTTTCATAAACACTTAATGTGGACGTGGAACTGGGGCAAACAGAAATCATACGCCGTGGTTAGAATTCATATTTCGCACCGAAGTAACGTCATAGATGTGAATTGCGAGGCACAACTATTCTTGCTGCAATGGATACATTGTTTTACCTACCTAACGAATGGTGATCGTCGTGGAACGACGATTCGTCTCGACCATGCCTCCTTTAGTTCCAGTTGATCACAATTAAGTGCTTGTGCAGCATCTCAAACACAACGGACAGCTCTCTTCCCCTGGCTCTTACGTATGTGTCTCTTTCTCGTCTCCAGACCAGTTCGGCCTTCTGAGTTCTGAGGCTCTTCAGCAATGCATTGATTGCGAGGGAGCAGCACATTCACTGTTGCATTGATAGGCTGACGTCGCTCGGGCTGGCTGCGGCAGCTACCTATATACGGCCAGCCACAGCTCTCCGCGTCTCCGAGCGATCCAGAACGCCCGGCTGAGTCAGCTCCCCGCTAGCTGGCGGACGGCGGCAGACGGCGCCGGTTACGTGGAGGTCGCGTAAGAGCCTTGTGACGCGCTGGCGCGGGGGTGGCGGCTCCCGGGGCGGCCGCTGCGCGGAGGACCTGCGGACGGGGGCCGCCGGGCGCCGCCGCCCACTCTGCTCACCGCTGAGGTCACGGAGCGCGCTGAATGTCGGCGCCGCTGACTGCGCCGCGGCCGCCGCCGCGCTGATCGGACGGGGCTGACGTCACGCGCTGTGCGGGCACTGCGTGGCCAGTTCGAGGAACACAGGAAGTGCAGATGACGTCACTGTGCAGCTGCAGTGTGCAATGTGCATGCTGCATGCATATGGTGCCGAGTGCCGCCCCCGCCCGGCGTAATGGTCGCCCGCTGCACGTTTGTCACTCCGCCCGCGCCTGGCTCTCCAGAAAGTCGAATAAGTCTTCAAAGGAGCCTCTCAGCACGCGCAAAAGGGAAAACAAATACCCATAAATGTGTTTGCCGACGTTCTGACGCGGACCAAAACACACCTGCGCACTCAAATACTCACATACACACAGGGACACACGAGCACGGTCGGGCGCGGGGCGGGTCGGAGCGTCGGCCGGGTCGTTCGGACGGTTCTTACCGGACTGGTAAACAAACATCGAGTCAGCACCGGCAGCGGATTCACACCCCGGGGACAATGGCAGCCGACTGTGGATTGTGGAAGGACGGCGCAGTCGACACACTGCAAGAAAACGGCTACTTCGTGAACCATCATCGCCGTTCATTCGGTTTATCAATTCATCCACTCATACCTCGGTACATTGATACATTTACTCGTTCTTCCGTTTTCTTTTGTGTTGCGCATATATAGCGTTTCCTCACTATGCCAACACCTTTATTTCAGGTTGCGTATAGGTGCTTTCTTACGATTGGATAAATTTATCGTCGAATGAAACCAAACTGGAAAATAACAGCCACCGGTGGCCGCTTTTGCAAACACGAGATTATCGACGCGAGATAAAATCTGAGGTATCGACACGAAGCTCCAGGCAGTTTACCCTCAAACCAAACATATGCGGATTTACACCAAGCGCGGATATCTTAAGATTACCCTCGCCGGTTGTACTTTTGACACAACAACCCGACGAGCATCGTCCGTTCGTGACTGATCTTTTCTCCGCCTGCAGTGCGCCGACCGTCCACCCCTGCTGACCCGTCCCTGTCCGTTCCTGCAGGTTCAGCGGCGCCCAGTACTCGTTCGCCGACACGTTCGAGGTCTCCGAGTCGGAGTCGGATGACGACGAGTTCTACCTGCCGGCGCCGGCGCGCCGCCGCCACCTGCAGTGGCGGCACAAGCCGGCGCTCACGCTCGAGGCGGCCGACGACGGCGCGTCCGAGGCGCCGTCGGAGGCGGCCTCTGAGCCGGCCGCCGAGCGGTTCGCCGAGCTCGGGGACGACGTGGCCGAGGCCGAGGAGGAGGCCCGCCGGCGCCGCGAGCGGCTCCACAAGATCGCCCAGGAGCTGATGGTGACGGAGCGGAAGTACGTCCAGGAGCTGCACCTCATCGACCAGGTGAGACGGTCGGCGCCGCTGGCGGTGCAGTGGGGGTCAGTGGGGAGGGAGGGGACAGTGAGGTGCTTCTGACAACTTGGGTGTGTACCACTCAAACAACGCTATGTCGAAAGTTTGTTCGGAGGCTTAAAAGATTACACTTTGGAATGGCGTGTAATCGCTGAGGTAATCCCACGAATATGAGATTGGATAGGCATCTGTAGTGTTTGCAGAAATAGACCGTCGCGTCACGCTCCAAAGCCACGCAGGCGCGTAACCACCACTGGGGACACTGGGGACCGGTCCCCAGTAACTTTTGGGTTACTGGGGACCGTCCCCAGTAAAACCGATGACCTCCTCAGTTTGTTTAAATAGCCAAATATTGTCTCTAAATCGACGTGAAGAGTAATATGTAGTCAACGGAAGACAGAACAATGGATGCTTTGTTTAGCCAACGCCCGGGTGGGCCCCTCAGCCAATTTCGCCATGGGGCTTGGGGGCTTTTGGCCACACCAGATTATCTCGGAAAGTAAGCAAGCTAGAAAGACGCGGTAAAAAGCAACAGAGAGCTCACTACAGTATCTTTCCAGAATTACCTATGTCATGTTTTATCAGGTCATTGCTGAGGTCACTGGAGGTCACTAAAGGTAAAATTTTCACGAACTTTTGTTCCCAACTTTGACAACTGTTCACACAAATCGGCGCATAAGTCAGGAACCAATAGAGCTGCAGTGCTGCGGGAAAGCGCATTCGATAGCTTTTTCAAATGCCTATCTGAGTAATGCTCTTAGCTTTGACCTAAGGTCAACGGCTTAGCTTCCAGGCTAGCGTTTCATTAATGCCGCATTTGCCGTTGGTGAAACTCGTTGGCTATTTTTCTGGCTGATATTTTTTCACGCCGGCGGATATTTTTCGCCTGATTGGTGAAACTCGTCAGCGTTTTTTTTTATAGAAAAATTGCGTCAGGCGGCTATTTTTCTGTTGGTAGGTATAGCTGACCTCTGGTGACCTGACCGTATAGGTGACCTGGGGTAAAAATTTTCACAGATGATGCGAAATTGAGGTATCATAACCTATAGGTACCTACCAAGTTTCGTGGCGGTGTGCGTCGCGGTTTTCCTTACACGCGCAAAAAAACTGGCAGGTCTGGCCAAAACGCCCCCCCCCCCCTCTCCCCCTCAGGCGAATGCTGATCCTGAAATATAATATTTGGTCTTCACGGCCCTCCATGTGGTCCCCAGTAACTTCAGACTCGTGGTTACGCGCCTGAAGCCACGTGTAGCTGTCAATGTCTGACGTTGTTTGATTTTGTTCGTGTCTCAATATAGTTGCCCTTCGTATTTAGCAACAATATTTATATCATTTGGAGAAATTTGCTCCATTCAGTCTTTTTAAAAGCAGATGTTCCGTAACCCCAGTCGGATTACATCTAACGTCTTGTTTGCAATCTATCGCATTAAGATTTTGCAGTACTCAAATACAATTACCGCCTACCTACTTCGATATATATTTTTTAGATGCAGAATGAGACTGTTGTTTTCTATGCTGGAGTGTTGAAAAACCCGGCATCTCTGAGCGGTGTGAAATACGGCCCTGGCACCGCCGAGTCGGTTTGAAATGAATTGAATGAATTCAGTGCCGTTCGGCGAACCTCGGTGCCGACAAACTTCCTGTAGGTACCCGTGCACGCCGCGAGGGCTGAGGCGTGCCGCCCCTGCACGTTTGGGCTGGACCGGCACTCGGCTCCGTACGCTCAACTGGTGCAGCTGGGGTTCGGTCAGACCGGCGCTGGGCCTGCTCCGATACTTTGCACCGGGGCAGGCTCACCGTCACACAGGGGGACAGCGCGGCCGGTTATTGGTGTTTTAGGCACTGATTCAGCTATTAGAAAGCGACTTAGTAATAAGTATTCGGGCGAGACCGGTATTACGTAGCTAATTAGTGGTGATGTGAACCGCATTAGCTGAACGCTATAATTCCAGTTGGACCGTTTAGCTGTGCCCACGCCCTCTGTTGTCGCCTTAAAAAGACGGTGTTCAGTCATCGTTTCTGAGTACCGAGTAGATATGTCATGACTGCCTCTGAGAACGATCCGTGTCGCCGACGGCCCGCTGACACGCTCCGCTCCTCCGCCCAGATCTTCCACTTCCGCGTGGACCAGGAGAACCGGGCGCACCACATGTTCAACAACGAGATCACGGCGCAGATGTTCTCCAACGTCAAGTCCATCTACCAGTTCCACAAGGACCACATGCTGCCGCAGCTGGAGGCGCGGCTGGAGAGCTGGGAGGACGACCCGCGGATCGGTAAGGGCGCGCTGCCCAAGTGGCGGCTGATAATTTACGGCAGCTCGTTACCGGCGCGCGCCGCCTCACTGAGCTGGGCGGCACCCGACTGTCCACTGCGGCCCTTCATCCGTCCGCGATCATGGGCGGCCTCAGATGGTATCAGTACAGGGAGATGACAGATGACACTGGCCCGCGGGGTATTTCACCGAGTCAGCAGATTCTGTGTAAGCCCCGGCTGGTGAAAGGTGGGCGTCCGGCCCCTCCGCTCTGTTCCAAACAATGTGACGTCTCTTCTCCGCGCTGTATAAATCGGGTGGCGGATCGGCGCCGGCGCTTGCCAAACATAGATAACGGCTGCAGCTCCGGCTTGGCCAGCTCACAGCTGCAGCTGTTTAAACAAACCGGCGCCCGTGGGCTCGCACCTGGAGCGTCCCAAAGCTCTGAATCGCCCGTGTGAGACCTTTGTTTCAAAAACAAAGCTCCATAACTCTTGGTCGGCCTCTAAATCTCGGTAAGATCTGATCAACCTGATTATTGGACCTTATTCTTTTTTGTCTCTCCGGGAATATGCGTTCACTTCAAAATATATAATCCAAAGGCCCCGAACGCTATCGGTGTTTCGTGTCGCGGATCGAGGATCTGAACAGCTAGCCGGGTCCCGTCCTGCGCCGGGAGTCGTGTGGTGGTCGCCACCGACCCGGCCATCCTTTGTCCCTGCTCGGCCAGCGTAACGGCCGCGCCGACCCGGGGCCCACCTGGTCTGGATGGGCTGGCTGAGGTGGGAGGATGGGCTGAAGTGTATGATAAATCGTTTTTAGCTGAATGAAGAGCCGGATATGATAATTCACCTTTATGCATGCTCATTCACTTGGCCAGTTATACGCGTTAACCAACTTTGACTAACGTTTAGTACGGAGCGAGCGAAGCGAGCGTAGTCTTTCCTTAGATTAACGGAAATTTCTGAGTATGAGCGGCCGGCCGGCCGGCCGTGCGGACGCTTTTGCGAGGCTTATATCTCAGCAACCACTTGACCGATTTGCACGCGGTAATTTTTGTAGGGTAGCTTCATTCCTTCTACCAAGTATTGGACTATTCCCGATGCATGTGAGTGACCCCTAATGCACGTGCCACGTGCAAAACGAAGAGGTGTCAGTTTTGTAATTGTTGCAATATCTCGGTAACTACTTGGCCGATTGCGCTGAAATTTGGCATGTAGGTAGGCACCCACTAGGCACTGCATATCCATGTGCCAGAGTTGGGGTGCTGCTGCACGTGCGCACGTGCAGGGGTCGTTTCCAGATCTCGAGAACGGCTCGACCGATTGCGCTCAAATTTGGTACACAGTTAGGGACCGGTTAGTAGGGTGCCGTGCAAAAGTCAGTCGGGACCCATTTTGCACGTGCGCACGTGCAGGGTGCCGCTTCCAGATCTCGAGAACGGCTGGGCCGATTGTGCTCAAATTTGGCACATCGCTAGAGACCGGTTAGTAGGGTGCCGTGCACAAGTCAGTTGGAGGTACCCCCTCGCAAGTTCGCACGTGCAAGGCCGACCCTCTCGCTCGCTCCGTTAGTCGCCCCAAAAGGCGTTATCAAGGCTATAGAACTCCAGGTAAGGACACCAGCCGTTTGACCTTGAACGCCGCCGGCCGGCCGATGACGTCATCGGAGGCAAGCCGGCTCGGTGGACGCATGGCGCGAACGCATAACGAAGGAGCTTTGGATCGTTGCGGGAGCCGGTGAGCGATTTTAGTGCGTTTGCATACCACCATTGTTATATTGGTTGATCTAGCCTGCATTCTTATAAGCCTCGATGCATCTTAGGCCTGGATGGTGCGTACATTCGTAGAACGGTTCGACGTCCGTGGTTGAAGCTGTCTTTAAACTTAGAGGCTAAGACGGGTGTATTAACTAACAACAGCGACCCGATCCCGTCTGGCGATTCTAGAGGGGTCGTTAGGACCCAGGCCGAATCTATTTTTATGGAAACAGGGTGAGTGAATTGACAACCGATGGTTTACGAGTTTATCACGTCGTCGAGCGATGGTTGTTTGACAGACAACACATGATGCAGTGGGCGGATAACCAACAGGGATAATGCCTGAACGTAGGCGAGCATAATTGGCCTGCCATATTGATTAGGAATATAAAATCGTATTGGAGGTCCTTCATGAGGATATGCAATCATTGCGAGGATTCACTGCACCAGTTAAATTACTACTTAAACCCTCGGTCCCGGGCAACTCCGGGGAGCTGCAGTACCCGGCGGCCACCTCGTCGACTCGCAGGTCCTGTGGGCTTCCAGTGATGCTTCACTCTTCAGTGCTTCACCGAAGCCGCACGGGTAGAGCAGTAGGATGTGGGGTAAGGTGTCTGTATGCCTCTTCGTTGTTACAACGTATACAGTAGAGATGCCCTTTTTGAACCCGCAAACCCGCTTTCTGCGGGTTTTCAAAACCCGCAGGGTTTTTGGCGGGTTCGAGAAGCAAAACTTGTCGTGTGGCGGGTATTTGGCGGTCAGACTTCAGAACCTATAATTTTTATATTTTTTTTTTTTTTTTTAGATGCAAAACACAATGCCAAGTGGATTTGCTCAGGTTAACAATACAATATTCATCAAAACAACTTTTAAAACAGAACCAAATATAAAAATATATCAAGGAAGCACATTTCAAATGCAAAACTGATAACAACCAGCAATAGCATCCACAGTCTAGCAATGACCAAACCAGGGTAGGTACAAACAACAAACTACAAAGCATAAATAAATGCTGATGAAAGCATTCCATAAAACATAAAAGAACCTGAAAGCAAACTTATAGGAAGCTGAACTGAAGTCTATGTGCAGTGTGCACTAGATATACATTATGGAAGAACCCAGACTAAAATGAGATGTTGATGTTGAAAATCAGAGCAAATGCCACATGTTACTTTATTTGCGTCTGGTCGGCATAAAAAAGAGTTAAACAAAATTTGATGCAAATTCATTGATTACCTATCCTACTCTATGTTCTGTCCCACCCTATATTACGAAAATAACACACCAATTACCTGCAATTACCCTTACAAAAAATCAAAATATTGACTGGCATGCGGCCCAAACATAACGCAATACAATACTGGCGCACTTTCGACATTCTGACAAGGATTGGTATTTGACTGCGTCAATTTTGGTCTCTGAGGCGAAGGAAATCTGTCATTGATGACGCAATAATAATTTTACAATCAATTTTTCTGTCATGGTTTTTGAATACCTCAAAATAGCAGTTATACATGTTACAAAACCATGTAGCTGGTCGCATTTATTTCTTTTGTCTTTTTACGTCCTTATCATTTGTATGCCGATTGCCGAGAGAGGATCAGTCGGAGAGCATTACCAAGACCAACTATAAAATTATTACATTTTATTTAGTATTTACTGTCTCTTTATTTCCTAACCGGTGATTAACCTCTGAATTGTAAAACTTTAGCTGTTGTGTAAAATAATATTATCAGTATGGCACATTAATATGCATTATACAACGGTGTTTTCGCAACAAGTTCGCACTAACTACGGCTGCAATAATTTAGTCGCTGTGACATTCCTTGCAATCAGCTGTTGGTGACGCTTCTGACGCATGTTTCCAAAAATGCGTGGTTCATTGGCACTGAACCTTGGCACTGAACTATATAATGTTCATTGGTTAGTTGGTTTTTGCTGGGCTTTTGCATGATTTGTTTTATGTGTAGATCGACTGGATACGCATTATTCACCGTGTCACTATTTATTTTTAACTGGAAATCGCATATCTTTTTATATCAACATTCATTTTGATAACAGTATCATTCCAGAAGCCTAACATTGAGAGGAACCAGAGTGAAATTTTGATCCTCAGCCAATGCTGAAGGGTAAGGTGAGAGAAAGATTTTACTGAATTCTTTTCAGAAAGGAATTTCAAATGTATTGATGCATTATTCGTTTTCCATTATCCAGTGTGCACTTCCTGAGGACTTAGCATAGCAATTTCAAGTCCTTACTATTTGTTTGGCTGTCTTTTTCTGCACAACAATGAAGCAAGTAAGGTTTATTTAGCTCTAGCATTGACCCAGCTGTATTTTTTCCTTGCAAAGGCAGGTTTTTAAAATTGCGGGTTTTTTGCGGGTTCGGCTCAGCCAAAATCAGCTTGCGGGTAGTTGTGGTTGGGCAAGGGGTAGCTGCGGGGCGGGGCGGGTAATGAAATTGCAAATTTGGTGCATCTCTAGTATACAGCGCCCGGTCCCGCGGGAGCTCGGTAATCGGCCGTGACATATTCTTAACTGGCGGATCCAGGAAGCCGTTTTGGACACTGCGGGGGGCATACCTACCCTTAAAAGGTTTCTCTATATTAAAAAAGTCGGATTACGATTCCTTGCGCACCACTGTGCAGTTTGATTAAAAACTTTTCCTCAGTTAAGTTGTAAAATTTTCGTTTTATTCTCGAAAACCGATTTCGGACGCTGCACCGGGTGTGGGCCTGTGGGGGGTTCATTCACCTCAAATGCCTTTCCCTGGGTCCGCCAGTGGGCTGCCCCACCCTGAGCTTAACTAGAAACGTCTTAAAATCCCACCAGAGAGCCGATGGTAAGGTCAATTCAAATCAGATAACTTATCTCTGTCTGCCCGCCTAAATATGCCTACTACACACCGTACGGTGCCCGGCCCTGTCGGAGCTCTGAGCCGACCGTGACATCTTCGTTTTTCCCCATCCCAAGCTCGGTAAGAAACGTTCTCTCTCCCCACCCGATCGCTCATGATGTCAATTCAAATTCAATCCCTCATCTCTGTCTGCCCGCCCATTCATTGCACAGTGCACAGTGCACACCGTACGGCGCCCGGCCCTGCCAGAAAGATCCTAGCGCGCTGAGTGGTTGCCTCCAGCCGCGTCATCGCGAGGCCCCGCGAGGCCCAAAAATGAATACATTGCGCGAATAGCCGTGTCGCCCCCCTGGGCGTTATACTGGTTCTATTATAGTCTCTGATTATAATGAAACTCCGCCGCCACGATATCCCACCGGCCACCAGGCAGTCTGTTGTGGCTCTCTGTGCCTCCCTTCACATAACCAGCGCCGTTTTCCTCCACCTCTCCGCCTCGGGGCAAATATTTGACCCCGACCGAAAACAGTGGCGACGGGCTGCCACCAACAGCAGCGGCGCGGCGCGGCGGGTGTATGTGTGGGTGTGTGCACAATGGGCTGGGGCTGGGTGGGTGGTGGTGGGGCTGCAGGAAGGCGTTTGAGCTGGGGGGGGGGGGGGCACAGTACACACGGTACAGTGCAGGCAATGCACAGCCTTCTGGCGGCATGCAGCTCGTCTGGTGGAGGGGGGCGGGGGTTGAACAGGTGGGCTGTTCAGTACGGACTGCAGTAAGTGACTGGCTTACTGCAGAGCACCTGTACCTATACCGCGGTCTTATCCTACTGAAGCGCATGTTAATGACATCGGAGCCCGAGTCGATCGCCGGCGACCTAGTCACTCGTGGTGATGTTCACCATCGTACCACACGGAACGCCGACCATTTAGTCATGCCGGCGAGTCGATCGGAGTCGGGCAGGCGTCGTTTTAAGCACTCGATCGTTACCGCCTATAATGCTTTGCCACGTGAGTTGCGAAACTTTACTGGAGGCTTTAAGAAAGAACTCAGGCGACACCTGCTTATGAAGCAGCGGGGCGGCGTCGGCTAGGTGTGCTGTAAAGAGCATGCGTGTGTGGGTTAGTGCGTGTGCATGTGTGCATGTTGACCTAAATGACCGTTTTTTTTTTATCTTTACGACTGCAGGGTGCGGAATAGCCACTGAACTATGTGGATGTGCCCCATGACGTAAATACATACATACATACATACATACGGGAGCTGTGCTGCTATTGTTCCTGACTCTTGCCCTTTGATTGCATTTACGAGCTGGAGCCTTTTGCCACTATCCCTGACGTTGGGTACCTACTTACTGTTCTCTGCGGGATTTTCTGGGTGGCACATTGATGATGCTACTGTGCTATTATGCACACTATTTTTCTGTCTGTAACGATTCCGGGTCGCTGCTGGCGAATAACCACGTAGCGTCCCGGGTAGACTCCAAGGCTGGGCTCAGCGGTTAGCGCTGCTCTCATTCGCCGCCCGTTAAGAGGAGGCTGTCATTACAGCCGATCAGAGGCCAGTTTTACCAAAAAATACCAGCCGGCCGCCGAAATAAAATATCCAGCCGAAAAAATAGACGCCACACAGCCACGAGTTTCACCAACAAAAAAATTCCAGCCGACTTCGGACGGAAATTATTTGTCGCCGGTAGTCAGCTGATATTCTGTTACGATATCAAATTACGATATGTCAAGGAGGTTAATAAATCATTTAAAGCATGTTTTCAATCAATTTGAAGCGTGATTTCTAATGCAAATGCTATATACATTTCGAAATATTATTATCGTAAATTATTACATTATTTTCAAGAGTAAAAACAACAAAGTAGAGCATTATAAACTTTCATATCTATATTAACATTCTGGTGACCAGCAAAAGCCAATACAATACGAAACTACCAAATTGTAAACGTAGGTGCGTCATTCATAAAGGTGACGTAAGGAAGCTTGCATTTAAGGCAAATTTAAGATGGATCTTTTTTGCTGTCAGCCTATTATATTAATTTTTACAATACCTTCAACTTTGAACTTGCTATGTACCTTTTTGTCTGTTTTTAGTCGCACCTTGTAGAAATTCATCGTGTAGACCGAGAACGCAATGTGTGGACCTCCAGCTATGAGGTGGGGATTAGATGGGACCCACTCCAGTGGCAGCGGAACACCTTCAATTAAGGGGGCACTGCCGACTTTTGGTCCCTTTCTTTCCATGCAACGCCCATAGGGCTAATATTAAAATGTCAAAATCAAAGGGGGCACGGTGCTCCGGTGCCCTACCCGTTCCGCCGCCTATGAGTCCCGCTCCCGACAGATCCGGGAGCCGCACCTCTTTCCTAGCTTTCAAAAGAGCGGCAAAGAAGCGGCCAACATTGCTCCCAGAGACGCCACCTGAAGCTGGACGGACGACGGACAGTTCCGCAGCCGAGCGATTGAACTGCGGTGCTACGAGGCGGCTTCGCGTGCACTGCATTAGCACCTTCTAGCGGGAGTAAGAGGGCTAACGAACTCGCCAAGGCCTATATAAAGCATTGTGCCAAGGAGAGTGTCTTACCTTAGGAAAATACCTACCCAGATTAACTGCTGCACC
This sequence comes from Amphibalanus amphitrite, assembly GCF_019059575.1. NCBI lineage: Eukaryota > Metazoa > Arthropoda > Thecostraca > Balanomorpha > Balanidae > Amphibalanus > Amphibalanus amphitrite. Next base: position 363,875 of record NW_024881516.1, read on the forward strand.
GCGGTCATTGCAGAGCTGAGGGTGGTCGCTCGCTCCGCTTCGGCGAGGTGGAGGTCAGACTGCCCGGCTAGGTGGTTTTAGCCGATATGCAGGCCCCGTTTGCCGCGCCCGGTCGAGAAGAAGGAACGCCACACAGCAAAGAATATTCGCTCCGGGCCCGCTACACTGGTCCGGCTCGTAAGTCGTAACAAATTAACAATACCTGCGCTAGCGTCGTCGACCGCCGTTCGACTGCGCCCAGTACCGCTCAGTGGAGAGTCCTGCCGAACTCCTCCGCGTGTGCCGAGATCATTCGTTGCGCGGACACAATCGTCCGACGGAGACCGCTCTGCATTATGATCGGGTGGTCACCACCTTGGTCGCCGGCTTTCACACCCAGCCGAGCCGTCTGGCTACGCCCCAAATGATCGTCTAAGCCTTTCGATTGGTTTGTAACTCGGGTCTAATATCGAAATGTTTGGGAGTTAGGGCATGTTAAATCCGTGTTCATGAACAAATATACATTATGCAACTAAAACGCTTTACTTACTTTAACTTTTCTAGGCTGATGACAAGGCATACACCTATTCATTGCAATATTTCTAAAATGTACACAAATCATGAGCAATGAGCATAAAAAAACAACAGCGATCCACTAGAAGCTAGTGTGGAAATCCACTGACGTAGGTCGCCTCGTACTGGCGCAGCTCGTAGCTCGTCCAGCAGCGCCAGCGTCTCCCGCATCCGGCCGCCCGCCTTGCCCGCCTGCACCATCAGCCGCTGGAAATGGCTGCGCTGCCGCTCCAACATTAGCTTGACCGCCTGGCCGGCCCGGCAGATGCGCGCCGTCCGACGCACGCAGTGTGCGTCTTCAACAGCGCCGGGATGTCGTACGACACGACCGCGTCCACGGCGTCCACGTCCACGTCGCGCCCAGCACAGACAGCGGTAGCTCCAGCTGGTGCGCCACCTCGTTCCAGTTGACCAACACGAGCGAGCGTCGCCAGTCGGGCTGTCGGAGCAAATGGTGCATCAGCAGCGGCTTCAGCGGCTGCGGCGCCACCACGTTGAACGACTCGCTCAGCTCGGCCGGCGTGGTGAACCTGCCGACGAACTGACCGGGCAGTGCGACGGCGGCGGCCGCCGTGTCGGCCGCCAGCAGTCGCGGCTGGAACAGCGACATTCGCTCCAGCTTCTCCGGCCTCCGGGTTCTGTGACAGGGTGGCCAAGAACGGCAGCTTCTGCAGCGGCAGGTGAGGCGCGCAGACGGCGGCGGCCGTCAGCCGGCCGGCGATGCAGGGCGGCGGGACGTGGCCGCCGCCACCCGCTCCACCGCTTTCAGCCAGCCCGTCTCGGCCATCTCGATCACCCGGTCGGCTTCCACCAGGTAGCGCAGGTGCGCTAGCGAGAAGCCCTCGGCGCTGGTTATGTGATCCATCAGCCAGCCGGGAGTGCTCACCACGATCAGCCAGGGAGACCGGGCCGCGGGGCCCCACCGCCACCAGTTGGCGCCCCCTCGTGCCACTGTGTCTCCACCAAGCAGCCGGACACAGAGCGGCGTGTCGGCGTCGTACTGGCGGAACACGGCGGGCACCTGAGCGGGCAGCGCCTGTGTGGGTAGCACAGCTAGCGCGCGCACCCGGCGGCCGGCGCCGCGCCTGCACCAGCGGCAGCACAAACGCCAGCGTCGTACCGCGGCCGGCCGGCGCCGAGATGCAGAGGTCGGCCGGTGGCAGCGGCGACTCTGCGGCCGCCAGCAGCTCGGGCAGCACGTTCACATGCACCAGGAACACCTGTTCGATGCCCTCGGCGGCCATCCGGGCGCGCATCTCGGGGCAGAGCGCCGGCAGATTGGCCGGCGCCGGCCGCCGGTCGCCAATCGGCTGCGGGTGCGCCAGCCAGTCGGGCAGCGCACGCGGTGCACGGCCTGTCGGCTCGAGCGCTCCACCTCGTCCAGCACGGTGAAATCGTCAGCGGCGGCGTCTCCGTCCGACTCGGAGGTGTCCTCACTGTCGTTATTGGCGACGGCGGCTGCCGCTGTGCGCTCAGTCAGGTCGGCCATCACAGCAACACTCGCCGATGATTAGCGTCATCGGAACCGTCGGACGGCGGTGGATTCACCACCGTTTTTGCAGCAGAGACTGGAAAAACCTCAGCAATAAACAAGGAAAAACCTCACAACATGCCACAGCCTGCAATTGTGCATATTGTCATTGTATTTCTCACATGACAGAAAATATTTGTTGCTTTATTCTAGGAACTGGCATGAAAAACATAAGCTAAATCAAGCTAAGTGAATTATTATTGTATTTCAACATGAGACTGGGAAAAAATCCTTGTCAATGTCAGCATGACCAGTGTAACGGACGGGCTGCATGAACATTTCGGCGCATGATCTGAAAACTCTGTGTGCAGAAATTTCAGCGCTGAGGTGATCAAATAACATTTTGGCCGCAATTTGCCTGGTGCCTCCACAATTTTCCAAAACTAGGTAACTCACAATACTTACAGCCAGTTTTAACATGATCCCTGCATGACTCAAGCATGCAAGATACACATGCATTCAATATCAGCACAGTGCACACACAACAGTTATGGATTCATTTACATTTTACAACATTACTATTATTTTCTTTTCCTTCAATATTGGCAGCATGACTTGCTGAGTTCAGTGGCACAATCTTATGACAGCAAGTTTGTTCGGGTTCGCAACCATGCAAACTTTGCACGTTTTGCTTCACAAACAAGCCTTTATACATTTCTTTCATGCTATTCAATTTCTTCTTAAAAATTTATTGTCATTTATCTTGAAAATCTTGCCATTTCGGTCTTAGCATTAGCAATGTCAATGCACCTTCCCTATTCCGCACAGCTCAAGTAAGTTCCACCCAAAAGTAGTAGTGGTATCAGTAGCTGGCGCCTTGCCATGTAAAATGAAGCTGAATATGTGAAAACAGTGACATATTTATTTAAAATCTTGAGTCCAATGAGCCTACCCTCTCTGCCTCTCCTTCCAGCATTTCTTCAAGCACCTTCAATTTTCGAAAATGACCTTCCATCATTATTTTCCACTTCCGTGCGAGCAATGAACTTGTAAGCTGACCACTAGTTAATGCGCTATCATCTTGCTGTTGGGTGCTTGTAGCAAAAAGATAATATAAACGAAAAAACTAACACCACAACACCAAACACCAGTCTTGTTGGTTCCTTTTGGTCCTGACTCCTGCCTGGTGACAAAGGCTCTTTCTTTACGCAATATCATCTGGTATTCCTCTTCTAATCTTGAAGCCCAGATGCTTTACAAATTGGCCATGAATGATACTAAATTATTATATCAACTGGGAAGCGCAAATCACGATAATAAGTAACAAATGAGGCCAATTGTTCCAACACGACATCAAAAAAAATAGACGGGGTCGCCCGTCTATTTTTTGGGCTGTTTTTCTACAAATAATGGCGCAAAATAACACTCCATTAATGCCGCATTTGCCGTTGGTGAAACTCATTGGCTATTTTTCTGGCTGATATTTTTTCACGCCGGCGGATATTTTTTCGCCTGGTTGGTGAAACTCGTCGGCTGGTTTTTGACAGAAAAATTGCGCCGGGCTGCTATTTTTCTGTTGGTAAAACTGGCCTCAGGACCGTTTATAAATGGTCGGTCACAGTCGGCACCGGTCGAAACTCAAACAATGAGTCGGCAGCGGCGTCGGGAGGCGGTAGCTATCGTATCGAAGGGGAGTCTCGACTTGTGGCATGACGAGGGAATGATGCAGATTGCTGGTTTACTTGTTCACTTGTTACCAGTCCCTGTGCCTGCTTTTAAACGGCGACTGACATGTCCGTGTGACCGTTTGCAGGTGATATCATGAAGTCGTGCGCGCCGTTCCTCAAGATGTACACCGAGTTCGTTAAGAACTTCGACAACGCCATGAACCTGATCAACGCGTTCGCGGCCAAGTCCTCACGGTTCGCGGCCATCATGAACGAGATACACGTGAGTTCTTATGCGTTTGCGGTTATGTTTTATTCAATCTTAGGCAATGGACAGAGCAGATAAGAAATTTAAGTATGGTTTTAATTGCTCGATCTACATACGATTGGGTCGATGGAATGAAGCCAAAGATGAAACGTGATACCTGCTGTATCACCTTGGTTTGTAAAAATTACGGACCAAACACATTTACGTAACCTCATCATTGGATGGCTTTCTCCTCTCTGAACTATCACTGTCCGGACCTGTGTGTCTGCGTATGGCGTGCCTGCGACGGCTAGTGAGGTAGACAGTGACCAGTGCGTGTGTGCCTCTGTCACTTACCGAGGTGTGCACTGCACTCGTCGGTGGCAGGTTTAGGGAGCCCGCGCGCTGATCACGCACTATCGGCGGTGCGTCCCGCTCGATGGGCGATACCCTCGGTCTCTGCCGGCCAGCTGGCGGGGCTGGCGGGTCACTCCATCAGTCTCCCGGGTCAGTGGGTCAGCAGCCGACACTGATGGGTCGCCGGGGATACTGCAGCGGATGGGGCCGGAGCTGACCGCACCTGTCCTCCTCGTCTCACAGGAGATGGAGGAGTGCGGAAACCTCCCCCTGCAGCACCACATGATCGTGCCCATCCAGAGGGTGCCGCGCTACGAGCTGCTGCTCAAGGACTACCTGAAACGGCTGCCTGAGGACTCGCCCGACTACGACGACACCAAAAGTACGTGAACGGGACGCTAGCTGTGAATGGTAAAACGGTGGTGGGTTTCCGCGTAACGCATGCGACCGAAACGAGGACGAGAGTCGAGGTCACCGTGCTTTTACAATTTTATAGTGATTTTGTAGTGACATGTTTCACGACTCTCGCATTTCAATACACTCGCGTTTTCTCTGCTGTACCAGCGTTGATCACTTGCAGCCCTCGGTCGTGGCACCCGTAGCAGTTATATTGAGTAGCAGAGGCAGGTGTTTGCCCACTTCACACCCGACCCTGTTCGTACCCGTCCAACTGCTAGTCTTTGCTCGCTCGGGATTCCCACATAAGCACTCGTAATCACACGGCAGAGCGGCGGACGATGTGACTGGCACTTTCCACCTGCCTGCACAATGCATCCGCTCATCACACGCTTTCGCCGGAGCGGCGGCGAGTGCTGGCCGGCCGACGGATTATTCCACCGCTCTGTTACTGCCGCCATCACCGCCGATCAGCGCACCGCACCGACACGGAAATTAGCCGGCGGCAGTTGGCAGCGTGCCAATCCTTCATCGCACCCTCGGGTGACCACTTAGCAACAGCCCCGGGCGCCACACGTAGTGAGGGCGGGCGGATAGTCGTCAGGAGCTGCCGGTGCACGGCCATTAATTCTGGTATGTGCAGTGCGTGTCTTGGTATGCGTCTCTGGTGCACGAACGTCCGACAGATAGATGTCCGGTCATGATCCGATCGTAACTACACACTTTGCGATACGCGGTATTCCGAGCATCAGTTCGGCCGATCCTTATGCGTTCCGGAGCCTAGGGCAGTTTGTAACGCGGTGTCAGTCCTTTCACATTTACATTTATCATGTAAATACCACGGACATGTATCATAGCTCGGGCAGTGGCCAACCCTCCGCTCTCGCTACCTACCTGATCTGGCCGGCACGCTGATTTGACCTGACCGGGGCATCCCCTTCCACAGAGGCGCTGGAGCTGGTGACGCACGCGGCCACACACAGTAACGAGACGATGAAGCGGGTCGACAAGTTCAAGCAGCTGCTGGAGATTCAGGAGAACATCAGCGGCGGGCCCGACCTGGTCTCGCCGACCCGGCAGCTCGTCAAACAGGGCAAGATCAGCAAAATCTCTGCGCGCGGCGGCGACCACCAGGAGCGCTACCTCTTCCTCGTGAGTGAGATTTAAATCTATTTTCATTTCCAATGTCTCAGCTTTGTATGTACCTGTTTCGGGGACATTTATTTCTTGCAGGAGCGGTAGCTAGTCGACGCGACGGGGAGATTTCCCGGGTGACCACTGACCATTCTTTTACACCAATTAGTGGTTCAATTTTGCATGGCGTCAAAGCAATTTGCAGGACATGGTTCATCAACGTCACGAACGTATACCGTGTTATTGCTATCAGCATCGCGTGTTGTCGCACCAGTCGCCTCTAGTGGCCTCCCACGAGCATTCTCTGCAGCTGGCTGCGGGGAAACGGGCCGTTTTATTGCGACTGTGTTCCGTATTAGCAGATGCGTGGGCCCCGCTTACAGTTGTTGATACTTTTTTTTTACAAAACATTGCACGCGAGAATGTGTATTCTTGGAGTACCGTTAAACCGTAAATCTCAATTATTGCGATTTTGGCCTAATGTCCTGTCACGTTCAATGCATTTTCATCGCAGTACCATCAGAGCATCCTTAACCCGCGCCCCACTGGGGGGGGGGGGGGGGGCTATTTATAGCCCCCTCCCGTTTTTCTGCAATAACTTCCAAACTGCTTGACGTATCGACGCCAAACTTTCAGTACCTTCGGCTGCATCAATTTGACACCTTGTGTCAAAATTTGAACTTCGTACCTACCATAGGTCGGCCGGAAATGACGTCAGAGTGACGTCATGTTCGGCCGATTTCGACGCAAAACGTTGAACCACGGCAATCGCTCCCAAGAGCTCAGTTTTTAAGCTAGATCCAATTTCTTTGCATGAGAGGACTCAGAATAGACTGTGCTATCAAAACTGCTATCTCGGATTTTCGAAATTTTGAAAATTTCAAAAATTTTATATAATAAAATTCAAAATTTATATTTTTACATTTTTTTCAAAAAAATTTTGACTTTTCGAATAAACCGGAATATATGTGATAAAACGCATTATTATGACTATCTCTAGCAAGTTTTAGCTAAATATCTTCAAAAATGGCCAAGTTATACGCATTATTGCAAAAAATTAACAATTATTAATTTTTCAAATCAATTTTTCAGCACGAATTTGACATTGTACGCCAATATAAATAGCACCATCGTGTTCCTGAGCTCAAACTGCATCCAATAGACACATTTTTTGTTGATAAATTTTAACTTCAAAATTTGACCTTTTTTGACCTGAAAGTGACCTGACCTAAGCTAAATTTGACTCAAAATGACCTCGAATGACACAGACGACATCAAATTCGAAATGCTTGGCCTAAATGGACCATAAAACATGTGTCACGTGACCGACGGATGATATAATATTTTCGTGACCTGTGATGACCTGACCTTGACCTGAAAATCAAAGTACAAGTTTGGTACCCTCAGAGTATCTAGAGCATCTGTTCACGAGTGTGTGAACCAAAAATGAGCCTGATCTGACTTGTAAGACGGCGGCCAGAGCCCAAAACGTGAAGAAGCCAAAATGCTAATAATTTTCACTTTGACCTGACCTGTGACGTCATCGGTGACCTCGAGGTCAATGAAATTAGGTTTCGCTCGACAGTTTTTCCGGGGCTATCAGACGCCGTTTGAATTTTGACGATCGGCCCAGTAGTTTCGGAGTTAGGAGGGGGGGCTATGAATAGCCCCCCCCCCCCCCCCCCCAGTAGGGCGTGTTATACGCAGACCCCAGTGGGGCGCGGGTTAACCCGCGAGTTGCTGGGGGGGAGCGTTAAACGCCCCCACTTTTTTCGCCGGGCCATAGCATAAAAACGGCGCGCCGCAGGCGCGCCAAATTCTGGGTACCTGTAGGGAATTGATTGAAGTTTATTGTGACAAAGTTTCAAAAAAATCCGTCGGAAAATTTTTGAGATATCGAGGTTTTAGTGACGTCATGATTTCTGTGTTTTCGACCAAAAACGGCATTTGTTGAAAAAATCATATAAAATCACAGAATAGACATACAGACATGCGGTAAACGCCATTAGACTGCCAATACCATGAACAATCAAATGGCTATCTTCGATTGTTGATTATCGTTCCGAATTTTCCAAAATCTTGAACTGAATCTTGGCAATTTCTCGTGACTACTTCACGACCATGATACATGCATTTCTTAAATTGAACTTTTTGAGCCAAACACGTACACAGATGATAAAATGAATGTCACCATCGTGTTCTACGCCCCAAATCAGAGGTGGAACTTTTTGTTTTTCATTGGGGTTGTAGTTTGCCGGAGCCCAGGGTATACCCCCACCAAAACCCGAAAAGTCCCCGGATTCGGCCCACTATTTTTCGGGAGGGGCCCACATTTTCATTTACAAAAAAAAAAATAAAAAAAAATAAAAGTGGTCCATCTCCAGGGAGAGACGGCTGACCCTGTCGTCCCTCCATTGGCTATGTGCCTGGTTGTAGGCACTCGGGTATCGCCAGTCGCCACCATGGTCGTGGCCATAGGCGGCGGAACGGGGAGGGCACCGGGGAACCGTGCCCCCTTTGATTTTGGCATTTTAACATTAGCCCTATGGGCGTTGCATGGAAAGAATGGGATCAAAAGTCGACAGTGCCCCCCTTAATTGAGGGTGTTCCGCCGCTAGGTACTGGTCGTGGCGATTCGGAAACGGTAGGTAAACGCCCAAAATCACAGTCCCTATGAATACTTGTTTCTTTCCACATTTGACACAAACATTACTCAGTATTGGAGCAGGGCTCTTTCCCTACGAGTAACAATTTAAGCCACTCGTGGCAATTGACAACGAAGACCTAAACAGGAATACGTTATTTTTAGACTAAAAAACTTAAAACGAGTCCATCTTTGTATATTAATGCCACTGTCGTCTGGAATACGTCTATTACGGCAACGGGTAATATAAACCGGAATAGTGACTGATCAGACATGAGATATTTTGCAAACGAGGACAACATACCGAACACAATGCCGCAAAGGAACATAACACTGGATCTAAATTATCTCAACCTGAGGAAACTAAATAAGAAATGCCACAGCCTTTTCATATCACCGAATACTTCAATTAACTAGATGATCTTCTTTTTTTCAACGAGCAAATGTACTATGCATTGTTTGGCGAATCGTAAACAAAACGCATACTCTTCACAGCCACGATGGCTAGGAACACATAGCGGCTTGTTTGTCTGCCCCTGAGACACTGAACGTACACCGATTTTCAGCTAAATCGAAAGACCCCGCCGTCTACCGTTAAAATGTTAGTTGGCCGTTAATTCGTTAACGGTGCAAAATACCACCCCAAAGAGGTACTTTTTCGGAATAAGCGCATCGAGGAGGCCCTGTACACCGATTTTCAGCCAAATCGAAAGACCCCGTCGTTTCCCGTTAAAATGTTGATTGGCCGTTTACTCGTTAACGGTGCAAAATACCACCCCAAAGAGGTACATTTTCGGAATCAGCGCATTGAGGAGGCCCTGTATACCGATTTTCAGCTAAATCGAAAGACCCCGCCGTTTCCCATTAAAATGTTAATTGGTCGTTAACTCCGGTGCAAAATACCACCACAAAGAGGTACATTTTCGGAATCAGCGCATCGAGGAGGCCCTGTATACCGATTTTCAGCCAAATCGAAAGACGCCGCCGTTTCCCGTTAAACGGGAAACGGTCGTCAACTCGTTAACGGTGCAAAATACTACCTCAAAGAAGTACATTTTCGGAATCAGCGCATCAAACAGGCCCTGTATACCAATTTTCAGCTAAATCGAAAGACCCCGCCGTTTCCGGTTAAAATGTTAATTAGCCGTTAACTCGTTAACGGTGCAAAATACTGCCCCAAAGAGGTACATTTTCGGAATCAGCGCATCAAGGAGGCCCTGTATACCGATTTTCAGCTAAATCGAAAGAACCCGCCGTTTCCCATTAAAATGTTAATTGGTCGTTAACTCGGTTACGGTGCAAAATACCACCCCAAAAAGGTACATTTTCGGAATCAGCGCATCGAGGAGGCCCTGTACACCGATTTTCAGCTAAATCGAAAGACCCCGCCGTTTCCCGTTAAAATGTTAATTGGTCATTAACTCGTTAACGGTGCAAAATACCACCCCAAAGAGGCATATTTTCGGAATCAGCGCATCGAGGAGGCCCTGGATACCGATTTTCAGCCAAATCGAAAGACCCCGAAATATGCTGCTGTGAGGCTGATATTCGTTGCTGCTGATTTGACAGACGTCGCCAAAACCTTGCATTTGTATCAAATGCGTCATGCTGGCTTACATGTGACTTAGTTTGCATCGTTTGCATTCTGTTCGCGAACCTGTCAGTAAGATTATCAGCACTAATTATCGCACAGGATTGGTTTTTACTTTTTATGGTCGTCAACGTTGATTTCAAGTGTCGTCATTTTAGCCAAATATTCGTGCTGATTGGTGGTATTGTGCCAACTGACAAAATTGCGAACAGAGTGATATTTCACTTAACCCTATTAGTGGCAGGCTCCTGGCTACCCCATATTAGTGGCAGGGGGGGCTGTTTACGACCCCCCTTGATATCTCGAGATCTAATGGGCCGATTTTCAAAATTCAAACGGCATTCGATTTGGCTCAACGAGATCTACATTTCTAAAAAAAATAAAATTAAAAAATGTCAATAGGGGGGTAGAGGGGGGTAAAAAAGGGCAAATTGCAGATACATTTTAGACTGTTTATCACGGCCAGGTTTCTGAACCAATCTTAACGCAACTTTTGCCGATCGATAGAGAATGAACCAGGAATTCACATGGATCCTAAAAATATGCATTTTCAAAAATCATAGGCGGATACAGATCATTGAGATTGGGGGTACACAAAAAGTATAGTAAATAAGGTTTTTGTTGGTACTGTTTCTAAAAAGGGTGGCAATGGTCTTGTTATGTTACAATTTTCTTATGAGAGAACGACTAAAATTGTATTGGTCATGCATAGGCGGTGTCAGGGCACCTATGTTGGGAGGTAAAAAATAACCCCCCTTTTTGGACGCCTGGATCCGCCTATTATAGCAAAAACGTGTCAAAAGAGGATGCACAATAACTTTGTATATGTTATCACATGATACCTTTCATTCACTGTTCGTAAAACTGGTGCAGCATCGTGATCTTCGCCCAAATGACTCGCTTCACGAATAGGACCCCCCAATTCCCAGTGCTCTGGAGCCGCCCCTGGTAAAGTTATGAACTTGAAATTTTCAGGGAATGTGCCCAATTTAGTTTTAGGAAAATTCAGAAAATTTCAGCATCGTAGCTTCAGCGGTTTCGGAGATATTCCCGAAAAACCTGAGGGGTGGATAAAAACAACCCCCCCCCTGCCACTAATAGGGTTAAGAAATGTATTTGATATTATGATTATGGTGATTGAATGCTACATAGGGTGGAGGCTTAGGTTAGGTTAATTTATTTCTGAAGCTTACTGTTTTGTGTCAAACTTTTCATCTATGCTTATCTCTTTGATAAGCACAGCCCACAGGTATGAAATATTTAGTGAGAAAACCCAAAAGTACAGTGGCGGATCAGGATCCAGGTGGGGGGGGGGGCAAAATGGGCATTTGCCCCTCCCAAACGGCATAATTTTAATATTACGCCTATGGACGAGGCATGGAAAGAATCGATAAATTGTTATGGTTTGCCCCCCCCCCCCCAAACTCTGAGCTGGATTCGCCACTGCAAAAGTATGATGAATGTTATGATTTTTTTTTTGCTTCACACTTTCATGTTACATGTTAAGATTTTTTGGAACACTTTCAATATGATTCACTTAGTATGCTTAAGAAGTGTGAAGTGATTGACTTTCATATCATGCTCTGCTCACTGTCTCAGCGGAATAATATGTTCTTAACAGAGCACTTTCAATGTTTTTAGCATCTGGAATTCAAAAAGATGTCCTAATTTATTGATATCTTCACTTTCTTGATATATCTCAATTATCTGCTTCTGTAGGGATACATATTTTGTTCATTTTCATGTGTTTCAGGCTAATTCTTAATTTTCCAATGTTGGGGTTGTAGTTTTGCCATTGGGGTTGTACTTTTAAAAATTGGGGTTGTAGCTACAACCGCCACGGTATATAAAGTTCCGCATGTGCCCCAAATTACCCATAAAGCATGTGTCACAGGCTGCGAATATCAGTTTTGATTTTTGGGGATATGTGCCTACCCGGTTGACCTGACCTTGACCCTGACCTATGCTTGACTGACCCCTACATGGAGCTGACACTCTTGTAGGCCTTATATGATGGATTGTGCACCGTTTTGACAGAGTTTATGACGAGAGGCGCCCATTGCGAAGTCCTGAAGTCCATGCTACTGAAAGCCCGATTTCAGGTGTTTGACCTGACCTTGACCCGACCTGTGACCTCAAAATTCAACTTTAAAGTACTCATCTGAAGCGTCTCGTCGCGTTCTTTCGTTTGCCGCCTCGTGCGCTTCGCTGCGCCTATTGGTTCTCGAGTTATCGGCTGGGGGCGTTTAACGCCCCCCCCCCCCCAGCAAACGGTGGGTGGCGAAATACCCCAGCAACTGCCGGGTTAAACCCCCGAAGTAATGGACACGGTCAGAATTTCGTTTAATAAGCAAAAAAGGTCTGATTATAAAATCAGAGTAATGTACATTTTGTACAGCTGGGCATTCGTCATAGCATAGATAACATGGACTACCTACCTGAACTGGTAGCATGAACTACCTTATGTTATCTATGGCCATAGGTACAATTTTCATATCAAAGAAGAATTCTCTGACACGTGATTCGCGAATTCCTTCCACTAAAACGAATCTCCATGATTCTGGTTCGCGGCAATGAACTTGTAGCCAAGTTTTCAGCCATGGCGCCGAACCGTTCTCTATGCCATCCCGTCCATTTGCTGCCGGCGGCCGATCCTGGCCCTGCGTTGCGTTATATTGCGGCTGTCTGGTGCCGGAGTCCATCCCCGCACGGCTCGGTCGGTCTGTATTGTCTGCCGGTAATCTGGCGGCGGATCCGGCTCAGTCGGACGCGCCGTGTTTGCCGTCGGCCGACGATTGGCCGCCGGGCACACATCGCCAGGGTGGCCGGCGGTCGTTGACGCGCCGCCGGCTGATGGCATCCTCTCCGGCCCGTGACCCCTGGGCCGCCGGCCTATCGAGCGATCAGGCTTTTTGTCTGTCCGTCAGAGCAGCGCTGCAGAGCGGGTCACGGTGGCCGCCCTGCGTAGCCGCGAAGAGAGCAGAGCAGAGGACTGAGGATGGGACGGAAGAGAGGAGAGAGAGGAGAGTGAGTGATCTCCCAGAGATAACCTAGTGACAGTTTGCTTGCGGGAAGTTCAAGGCGGGACGGCGTCACATTAGTGGAAACTGAAGAGACTGACAGCCACTTGATACTGTTTGGCGGCGTTGTTAGATCACCACATTAGGCAACTGGTCCATCCAAATCCAAAATAGCCTAGGAACCAGGCACCGTTCCATTCACCTGAAGCAATTCATCAAAACGGGTTACTCGGCTGCTGACACAGTCAGCTTTGATCACTAACTCGACCTCCTTGACGTTCAACGGCCACAATGGACACATCAATAACCCGCCGACAGAACTAGATTCAGAACGGCCGGGACCGGCCGTCACCGACATCAAAAGCGGCCGGTCTGCCCTTCTCGCCCTGGTGGTCCGATATCGCCGCCACTCGAGCTTCTCTCCGCATGCAGATCGGCCCGGCGCCCTCCGTCCCTCCCAGGTCACGGCGCCGCCCGCTGTCGGGCTGGGCGGCTCCTTTGATGAGCGGCTCCCATTGTCAGCTTCCCGAGGCTGACCCGTCCTGCCGCCTGGCAGGCAGGCAGCGCGCCGTTTTTGCTCGTCCTTCCGTGCCCAATGTCCGCCCACTGCCCGGGTCGACCCATTGCGTCCCATCGCGCCTCTCAGGCTGCTCTCTGCGGTATATTGGACGGGCTCGTCCGTTCCATACCAGCACCCATTGCCTCTGTGTAATGGGGCGTGAGCCAGACAGCGTAAAAACGCTGGCGGCACTGACTGGGCGTCCGTCGCGGCGCGGCACGTCAGGAACACGGCCACTAAAAACACCGCTCAGTGACGGCGCGCGGTGAGCGGGCGGGAGATGCGACTCGCGCGCGGGCGGGGTCAGGTCAAGGTGGGGAGGTCGCCGCGCGGCGGAAGGCGAGCTCGCCGCAGCCTCCGAGTCGGGTGCTAATGGGCCGAGGGTCGGGACGGAGCAGTCTGAGGCCGAGTCGGGACGGGTTTACGACTTGTTGTTATAGCTCCGGCTGAAGGGCGTTTCAGGAAGGCCGTAAATTATGGTATACGGCACGCAAATGTGGGCCACAGCTGGGCGGAGAGCAGGCAGTTCCTTCTTATCTGCCCGATTATCGATGCAAGAACATATCATTAGGGTGAGATCTTGTACTTCTAAACGGATGAGTGGAGACCGAACACCATAATCTGCTCAACCACCGTCGTATTTAAGCCAGTCACCATATATATCTATAGTCGTTACCGGTACCCTCATTCACTCGTGTTGCAACACCTCAGTGAGATCAACTGCCTGTTCGGTTGAATCTTAACGGATGCTGTGCCAGTGTTGTTGTTTAGGTTTTTTAGCCGCGCCAAGAAAAAAAGTTCAAGGCGGAATCACAAATCTTTCAAATGCATGGCTGCTTATTTTGCTTTCCAACTGCCATAAACCTGACACATCGCCCGTAAATCAACACAATGGGTCTTGGGAACATTTCGAAAACCCGGATACAATGTACGCCTAAATTAGTGCATGTTTATTGTCCGCAAGTGTTGATTATTAATTTTTATTCAGTGTCAACTGTACGACATTTACGTGTTCCCTCGAAACGGCGAACATCAATGCTTTATTTAGGCTGCATCAAACCATCAAAACTACGCGAAGTTGAGCAAAAAGTGACATTGGGTGTGTCTGATCTTTCAATTAAAACTAAAGCAACGGTTCGTTATTCCTAGATCAAGCGTGGCTGAAGTTTTTCAGCATTGTGATCTACTGTAGCTGTTGCTATTTTGTGATCCATACTCGTAAAAACGTGTGTGTCATGAGCCTGCATGTTCTGGTTCGAAGTACGAGCCATGTGTTGTGACATGCCGTTGGCGGCGGCGTTTCAAATCCCATCAGGTCAACTGAGTCGCCTTCCGAGCGGACACGACCACAGTTTACTCCTCACCCGGCCGGCGGCGGATATAAACAGACAGGGCCGGTCACCGCCGCGGTCCACTGTCTACCCTCCACTTCTGCCGGACCACAGGCAGCCGTAGATACGGATAGAGGACGTAAATTCGGACAGAAAGTCGTAGGCAAGGTCGTAGGTACGGACAGATAGCCGTGCATACGCCGATAGCCGTCCATGAGCGGGATGACGATTTGCGAAACGTTGAGCTGTGGCTTCGAGTTGGTGTCGCATCCACTTTTTTTTAACCTTGCACACTCTTGCCATTTGCCACCTCCCAACATAAGGAAATCGCTTAGCAATTGTAACTTCTCTGACAGCAGGGAGACGAAAGCAGCCGTCTTAGACGTGCCGGATGGGTCGAAACCCTACTTGGTTATGGAGGCCCTGAGGGCTTTTACGAAGCGCTGCGCGAAATGTGTTTGTCTGGACCCTATTAGTGGCAGGGGGGGGGGGGTTGTTTTCATCCACCCCTCAGGTTTTTCGGGAATATCTCCGAAACCGCTGAAGCTACGATGCTGAAATTTTCTGACTTTTCCTAAAACTAAATTGGGCACATTCCCTGAAAATTTCAAGTTCATGACTTTACCAGGGGCGGCTCCAGAGCACTGGGAATTGGGGGGTCCTATTCGTGAAGCGAGTCATTTGGGCGAAGATCACGATGCTGCACCAGTTTTACGAACAGTGAATGAAAGGTATCATGTGATAACATATACAGTTATTGTGCATCCTCTTTTGACACGTTTTTGCTATAATAGGCGGATCCAGGCGTCCAAAAAGGGGGGTTATGTTTTACCTCCCAACATAGGTGCCCTGACACCGCCTATGCATGACCAATACAATTGTAGTCGTTCTCTCATAAGAAAATTGTAACATAACAAGACCATTACCACCCTTTTTAGAAACAGTACCAACAAAAACCTTATTTACTATACTTTTTGTGTACCCCCAATCTCAATGATCTTTATCCGCCTATGATTTTTGAAAATGCATATTTTTAGGATCCATGTGAATTCCTGGTTCATTCTCTATCGATCGGCAAAAGTTGCGTTAAGATTGGTTCAGAAACCTGGCCGCGATAAACAGTCTAAAATGTATCTGCAATTTGCCCGTTTTTACCCCCCTCTACCCCCCTATTGACATTTTTAATTTTTATTTTTTAGAAATGTAGATCACGTTGAGCCAAATCGAATACCGTTTGAATTTTGAAAATCGGCCCGTTAGATCTCGAGATATCAAGGGGGGGTCGTAAACAGCCCCCCCTGCCACTAATAGGGGTAGCCAGGAGCCTGCCACTAATAGGGTTAACGGTGGTTATTTGAATACATGAACCACATGAACATTTTTGGTCTAATAAGTCCATCTCTGTTCCTTCATGGTCGAGCCCGGAACTTTTTGAACGCCCATCGTATTTCCGGCTTTCCGACGTCACTTTGATTCATACCGCGCTGGTTTTCCCTCGGTGGTATACCCTTATATGACCCACGCATCAGTAATGCCGCTGTGTCACGGCTGAACAGGCATACGGAAGCTGAATCCATTTGCCGCTGCCGCAGACTGCGATAACAATTGATGGAGCTATGCCTCTAAATAGAGCATAAACTATGGCTTCCGGTTCACGTCTCGTAACCACATCACATCATTCTTACAGCCGTTGCGGCCGGTGTGAAACCACGGAGCATCACTACACCATTCTATGGCGATTACCAAGCGCTGCAGCCTGCACTTATACCCTTCACACATTTAGTCGAAACCACATACGGCTGTTCGGCAGAACCGTTCCCCTCACCGACCGACCCTGTTGTCCCCCAGCTCACCCCCGTCCCCGCCCTGTCTGTGTCTCCAGTTCTCGGACCTGCTGCTGCTCTGCTCGCCGCGTCTCATCAACAACCGCATCATCTCCGGACCGGCGTACCGGCTGCGCGCCAAGTTCGCCATCGAGGGACTCGAGGTGCTCGAGGGAGACAACCTGGAGACGGGCAACACCTTCTACGTCCACGGCGGCCAGAAGAACGTCGAGCTGTACACACAGTGAGTGGTCGCGGTCTCTGTTCACCAGACCCTCTCCATTGGTACCAGCCAATCAGTGCCTGTAACGTCGAGCTGTACATACAGTGAGTGGTCGCGGTCTCCGTTCACCAGACCCTCTCCATTGGTACCAGCCAATCAGTGCCTGTAACGTCGAGCTGTACATACAGTGAGTGGTCGCGGTCTCCGTTCACCAGACCCTCTCCATTGGCGGTGTGAATATGCCTCATTGCCCGTAACGTCAAGGCAGATAGTAGGTACGGTGTCGGAACTACTTGGTTTTAGCATAGGCTGAACGGTAATGTCCGAGGGTTCCACAAAGTCCCTCAGTCCTCACCGGCACCCTCTCCGTCTACTCGTTCCGTTCGCTTTTCTCCCTCCCCTGTCCCCAGCACCCCGTCCACCCCTCCTTCCCAGTCCGGTCACGTGCCTCCCTCTGGCCTCCCACCCTCTCCCCTCGTCGCGGGCTCGTTCCCCACCACCCTCCTCTCGCCTTCAGACGCTCTCTCACCCTCCTCCCCGCCACGGACCGCGGACCGCGGACCGCCCGCAGTCCGTTTTTGCCGACCGTGCCGCCGCGCTGCACAATGTGCACATATCTGACACACTGGAGAGGCTGGGAATGAGTCCAGTCCAGTCATGATGTCCGAGAGAGCCAACGCAGAGTCTGGTGACAGTTATTTGCTGTACCTATCATACTTCCAGTCCCATAACGCCGTTCCGATTACACGCTCTCTCTGTTCATCAGGGACGTGTTTTACCAGCTCTCAGTCACACTGTTCTACAGAATGGGCGTGTCGCCAGTGGCCCCTGGCATGGACAATACGCCTGTCGGTGTGCCTGGGGGCGAAATTGGTGTCGATCAGCTCTGCCGCGCCGTACCATCCACACACTGACACGTAAACGGAGGGAGTGGGTGGGCTAGGGCGGAATATCACAGGAACGCTACAATGGATGAACAAAACGTTCCCGGCTGACTCGAAGCCTGACCCGGCCTGACCAGTGACCATTGCGGTGGGCGTCCGTCCTGTGAGGTGCCGCAGCAGCTGCCCGTTTTATCCTATGTAGCCGCGCGTCTAACGCCCCACACTCGAACTCGCATGCGGGTTGCGAGTTTGCGGGTTTTGAGTTTGCAGGCATAATACTAATTCATAAAGTGATTAGACCGTTCCCTTATGGTAACTTCATGAATGCAGTGAAGCCGGTGCACCTTCAAAAACTTACATATAGTCGCAATACCAGCGCTACGAACCCAAATTCGACTCCAAGGAAAAACCCGCAAACCTCGCAGAACTCGCAGACCTCGCAGCGAGGAAATTCGAAAGTTGACTCAAAACTAACTTTTGGAACGCGATGCAAGTTCGCTCGCAAGCAAAAAACATGCAGACTCGCTTGTTAGATGGTAGTGTGGGTCACTCAGCCTAGATTGTATTATCTGATTTTGAAGAAACCGCAAAACCCAAAAACTCGCAACCCGCATGCGGGGTCCAGTGTGGGGCGGCCTTAACCAGGGTGTGGCCGGCTGTCACCCGTTATCACCGGCTGTCAACCGCTAGTCGTCACCCGCGGGGGGGGGGGGGAGGGGATGAGGGGACAGTGGGACTGTGGCGTCATGCCGCCGATGATGTGAGAGGCGGGGACAGGTGCTGACGGCCCCCGATAGTGGCACCGCCTCCGGAACGGGCCACTGATCGACTCCAGCTGGCGAGCGCGGCCGGTCAGCTCCCTTATTATCGCCTTTTTATTCTGCAGAACAAAAATCCATGAGCTAGAAATTGTTCATTGTAGAAATTGTAGAACACGTAAAGCAGGCTTCATGAGCTGGATAAGCCGCACGTTTGTAGATAATCACCAGATGAACGGTTCAACCTCGAAAAATATTGTCGACACGAAAACATTTCAAATAATTCCAGGCCCTTGCACATGTGATCCATTAATTGCGGAACCATAACTTCCCCTACCACCTGAACCAAAGCATGGTTCTTTACGTTTCTATTAGAGTCGAGTACGCTGCGCTCAGTCACGTTGGCAGGCCTGCACGCACTGTGAAACCGAATTCAAAGGGGTCACGTCCGTGAAATGAATACAGGACACGCACCATAACGGTTCCCTGGCCGGAGTGCGTGAACTGGGCTATCCATGTGTGATGTCTGTCAAACACGTGAATTCATCTGCACGAGACATAGAATCCCTCCACATAACTGATCACCCGACGGGGCGCGACACGCGTCACACACGTTCCATCATCCCACGCCCGTCCCACGCCCAGGGACTCGGGCTAGCTCCTGTCGGAGAGCGCCGCCAGGCCGGGCCGCCGCTCCGCAGGGGCGCGGCTCAGGGCGCACCGGCCCGTCGAGTCATCGCTCCCCGATGGATGGAGCCGTGTCGAACCGTCGTGAACGGTGTTTACCCAGCGATCGGTCTTCGCCTCACGCCCGCGAGCTGTCCCCTGATGACGAATGACGTCTGTCCAGCAGCCAAATGCCCGATTTTTCAGCTGTCGGGAGCTTTGTCAGTGAATGTCTTTCCTGTGACATCAATATGCTGCGTCAGTCGTGGTGGATTTAAGGCGACTCGTATTGCGGCAGGCTCGAATGTGTCAGTTGTCACACATGACCCTAACCATCTCGGTGGCAACAGCAGCAGGCCAGCCGCCGTGGTACCGGTCCAGACTGGCCGCCTACTGCCCACTGTCACCGCCGCGCTGACCTCTCCCCTCCCTCGCGCAGGACGGCAGACGAGAAGGCCGAGTGGCTGGAGGCGCTCTGCTCGGTAGTGACCAGCTTCTATCAGCGGCGCGCCTCGCTCAAAGCCGAGCCACAGGGCTTCGAGGAGCTGGGCCGCAAGGCGCCCGTGATGCTGCGTCAGGAGGGCGTCTCGCGCTGCATGGACTGCGAGAGCCAGTTCGGCATGATGCGCCGCAAGCACGGCTGCCACGCCTGCGGCATTGTGAGTCCGGGACGCGGGGAACCGAGGTGGTGCTAGGCACTTCAGGAGGCTGGGTGTGCTAGCAACTCACAGCTTGGGCATCACGGCTTAGCTGTTTGGCGAAATGTCTTTATAATCCGGAGCCGTCATATCATATATTGAAGACCCGCTTCGAACTCCCATAACTTCATTCATTATCCCCTAACGCCAGCACCAGACTCGCGGTCTGACATTGCCTACCAGCGCCACCTACCACCACAGTCCGTGGCCGTTTCCCTGACCACTCCACTGAACCCTCTGACCTCTCCAACAGGTGGTCTGCAGCAAGTGCTCGCCCAACAAAGTGCCGCTGGCGTGCGAACAGAACAAGCCGGCGCGCGTCTGTAACCGGTGCCACGGCATCCTGACGGAGCGTGCGTCCGGCGACGGCGGCACTGCCTCGCCCAAGGTGGCCGACCGGCGCGCCAGTGTGCTCGACGTCACCTACACCCGCGGAAAGGGCGTGCTCGACGTGAGTGGTGCGCTGCGACTCTGGGCTGTTATTGCAATAGGAGTTCTCTCGATGTGGTAGCAATGGATTGTAAGCCGGCCTGATACTGTTAAACTTGTGGCCGTTGATAACGAACCAGGCCTCTTCACAGTGTGTTCATTCCAATCAAATATGACGATATTCACTACTGTTCTCGACTCGGTGCATCACAACACCATCTCTCCCAGTCCCGCCATCTCGGACCCGTCTGACTCGGCGCCGTCCCGCGCTCCCAGGTGCCGGCCAGCGCCGACAGCCTGCTGAGCGGCTTCCTGCTGCTGCGCGGCCGCAAGGCCTGGTGGCGGCGCTGGTTCTGCCTGCGCGCCGACTTCGTGCTCTACTCGTACCCGAGCGGCGAGTCGGACCGGGCGCTGACGGCCACCCCGGTGCCGGGCTTCTGCGTCACCTGGAGCGGCGCCGGCGGCAAACCCGAACAGGCCGTGGTCGACAAGGACCGCGAGCGCACCTTCAAGCTCAGCCACGCACGCAAGAGCTACGTATTCCTCGGCGAGAGCAAGGAGGACGTGGCCAGGTGGGTGCCCACTGCCCAGCCGAGCCGTCACACAGCTGGCTGGGGCGGTCAGCTCAACTATTAAAGCCATTGCAGAAAATTCATTTCGTTATCCGTTCATAGGGCTTTCATTGGTTGGCATTCATTAATTGCTTGACTTGAGATATTTTGACATATATTGAAGGTGAATTAGAGCATTCATTCATTGGTCTATTCATCGCAGTGCAGTGGCAGCCTTTTTGGACCACACACACACACTGGCGGGCCGCTCACTGATCCCCCTCCCCCTCCCGCAGGTGGGTGGCGGCGCTCCAGAAGGCCTCCCGCGCCGAGGCGCTGCCCCGGACGCCCTCGGAAGTCTGACCCGCGGCTCCCGAGGGCCCGCCGTCCTCCCTCCCGGCCCAGCCGGCCTGCGCGCAGCGGTGACCCGCGGTCACGTGACAGTGATGTGTAACCTCCGGTCAGGTCACCAGGACTCTGAGACGGACCGCTGCTGTTATTCGAGTGAGCCGCGCCCCTCACTCTGTGGAGGCGAAATGGGTTTGTGGCTGGAGGCGTCGGCCCGCGTTCAGGAAGGCACGTCTACGTTACGGTGTTGTGTTACAAATGGTGTGAGATCTGCGCAGTGTGACACTGGGGGCTGCGGCCCTTGTGACGTTTTGGTTTGTTCTGAAGACTGGCGAGTGTATGGTCCGGTGTGCGCCCAGAAAGTGCAGGGATCGGAATGACGACGGACGCCGCCTAGCACTGAGGCAGCTGCCGCCAGCTCCCCTGTCGCGTTTGACACGCTATTCTGTGATTTTCGGTAAGAGTGTATTGCGTTGTGAGAAGTGACAAACATGTTTTAGGTCCGGCGCCGTGTGGCGCGGATGGCGTGAGATGACTTTCAAGTAGTTGTTAGCGCGGTGTCGTACACGACAGACCCAATACAAGAAGGCCCTGGCCCGATGCCGTGCTGGATGGTGTTGTGTACACACAAAACATCAACTCTGTGCTGGCGCTGCAACTTTTCGAGGCATTCCAGCAGGTTTTGCAAAGCCGACCTGCAGTATCATGGGGCCAGTATCTCTTTGAACAACACTGGTGCGTGCGCTTAGCTTATTTGATGGTTTCTTTTACTTTATCCCCATCAACAGGTCATTATAAGAAACAGCCATTCTATTCCAACGAGTTATAGGTGAAACAGCTCACAATATGTGGAAACTTACAACTGGAAGCTTTTCGTAAACGACAGATATGCAGCGGCAAGCTCGCGGAGGCGCCCGTAACACCACATCCACATGCCACCCAGCAGGCGGTGAGACGCCCCGAACGCTTGGCGTTCGCGCGCGCAGGGGGAGCCGAAACGCGGCGCGCTTCCGAAAACACATATAAACTCTATCACATGATTCAGCAGTAACGGTTAGTGCGCAAGCGCGCGAGTAAACTAGGAGAGCTATTGCGGGTACTGAAGTGGCCCGTAAGTACCGCGCACGTGGCACGCGCTAAGGTCGAGAGTTGCGAGCAGCGGCGGCGCGCCCAGTCGGCACTCAGCTGCTGGTCTGTCAGGCGTTGATGAGCTGCACGTAGTTGGCCGGGAAGAGGCCGAACTGGCCGGCCGGCGACACGCCCTGCCACCAGCCCTCGTCGATCTGCTCGATGTTTGTGATGATGTCTCCCGGATCGAACGTGATCTCCGTGTCGTCCACTGCCGGGCAGACTGGCGGTCAGGTTCAGCGACAGACTTCACAGAACGCCAGGCAAACACAGCGCTACACAGCATAAACTCGAGAAACTCGACCTCCGTAGCAAGCATCGCTCAGTCAGAACTGGTGATGACGCGGGCATTCAGATTCGGCACAAAGTGTGAATGACAACTAAAGTAATTGCGATGAGCCATAACCAATGCCAGCAATGACAACGTTAGTAAAAGTCTTCCAACCCTAGCTGCTGCTGCAAAGTGGTACCCAGCGGTGAGTTACAAAAGAACTTGAATTTAAGTTGAGACTCAGATGTGTCTATCTGAAACCAAGAGTCTGACAAGACGACGATAGTCCCAACGGACGGACCACTAGCCTCGCTCCCCTAGGCCGCACCACTCGGATCACATCCCCCGGATGCAGCCCGCGGTTCTCCCTCCCGAAGTGGCACTGGGGGCGCAGCACTCACCGGCCTGGTAGTCGTAAAGCGCCTGGGCGCACAGGCCGTGCTCGGGCGCGATCGAGACCGAGGCCAGCTCGCCGGTCACCGTGGTGATCTGCACCTCGCCAGTGATCACCGCCGGGCCGGCGCCGTCCGCGTGGCCCCGCTCCGGCTCCGGCTCCGGCTGGGTGTACGCTGCAGCGGCAGCCGGCTCCGGAGCTGTGTAGGCCGCCGCCGGGGCGGCAGCCGGCTCCGGCTGGGTGTAGGCCGCCGCGGGAGCCGGCTCCGGCTGACTGTAGGCCGCCGCGGGAGCCGGCTCCGGCTGTCTGGCAGAGGCCGGCTCCGGCGCCGGGGCTGGCTCCTGTGCGTGAGCCGGTACGGGGGGAGGGGACGGCTCCCGCTGTGCGCTGACCGGGCCGGGGGACGGGGATGGCTCCTTAGGTGCGTGGGCAGGAACCGGAGGGGGCGACGGCTCCCGCTGGGTGAAGGTGGCCGTGGGAGCCGGCTCCTTGGGAGCGGCAGCCGGTGTCGGCGCCGGGGCCGATTCCCGGGCGGCTGGAGCGGGGTCTCTGTGGCCGTTCGGAGCGCCGCCTGCGGGCACTGCCGATCCGTTCAGCCGCCCCGCCGGTCGGGCCGCCGCCGCCGGCTCCTGCTGACCCGTGGAATCTGCCGACAGAGCCGACCCCGGGGGACACAGGTGAGACGCGGTGGCCGGGGTAACCCTCCCACTCACCATTCATTCGACAGACCCCAGACCGGCCAACACCAATGTTATCGCTGGACGCTCGACTGGGAAGGGAAAGCAAGCTTCGCCTCCGCTCAGCACGACAGGAGCCGCAAATAAACATCCATCGAACGGGTTGAGTCACGACAGCGCCCGCGACATTCCACGAAAACAAACAATAGCCGGCATTCTCAGAGCATGACTGCAGCGGCTGTGCATTGGAAAACTGGCAACGGTTCGACAGGATATTGTTTATTTGGCAGTGGAGGAGTGCCAACTCGAACCGAGGAACACTGAGCGAGTTAGACGAAAATGAGTTGCCTAAGAAAATGTTTAAAGTCTGACACGGCGAAGTAATAAAATCAAAACATGGCTTCTTTTGAATGGGAGAGAGCGAGTGCTTCAATCTGTCGAGTAGAATCAAAGCTTATATAAGCGTATTTTATAATTGCACTTAATAATTATATTTTGTTACGCCAAAAAACAAAAAAGCACGTGAAAGAAAAAATATATCAGAGCGAAAGCACGGCAGTTAGATCCTCCGCCCAGCCGCAGCGCAGCGGCCACGGCGTGGCGGCGCGTGGCAGCTGGGGCGCTGACTCACGTTGTGCAGCTGCCGGCGGCCAGCGTCTCGCCACGCCGCCCGGCCGGCCCACCGGGCTGGCGGGGCCCGAGCTGAGCTGGCCAGAGGCGGTACCGCGCGCGAACACGGCGCGCGCCTCGCCGGTCCGGTGGCCGATCAGCTTCTCCGCCTCCTGAGGGCAACAGACGGAAGGGACGTCGGCCACGGCGGTACCCGGGGTGCTCCACGCTGCACCCGGGACGACAGCCGGACCAACTCACGAACAGGGCTAACGGTATGTATAAGAGCCACCTGTCCAGCCCTAACCTATTATGCAAGGAACTATTACAGCTGCATTATCTAACTATTCCTCCTCCTGGACTGGGACCCTAGTGTGCCGCACCTGTTTCCGCTCGGCCCGCAGCCGGTCGGCGCGGTGGCGAAGCCCCTATCCTAACTACTATCACTAGGACCCCTCAGACCCCTCTGAGACTCTCTGTGCCGCACCTGTTTCCGCTCGGCCCGCAGCCGGTCGGCGCGGTGGCGCCGCTCCTCCTCAGCACGCTGGTCCTCAGCCAGACTCTGCTGCCAGCGCGCCGTCTGCTCGCCGTCCTGGGAGAGCACCCGATCGGCCTTGCGCTCGGCCTGGCGCGCCTCGTTAATAGTGCGGCTGCGCTCCAGCTCGTGTCGCTCTCGCAGCTTGGCCGCCTCCACCTGCGCGGCGGCGACGACCGGGAATGAGCGGCGGCAGGGACGTGATCTGTCAGAGTTCAAATGGCACGCAGACTACTACGGTCAGTGGCGCTTAGCCAGAATATGTTTTGTGTCTCCCTTACCCTTCAAACAATGCTATTATGGCCCTCCGTCCTTACTCGCCTCAATTCTCGTCCCTTTTTCCATCTCTCTTCTTTCCTCACCTCTCTCCTGTTCCTCTCTGTCTCGAGTCGCGCCTTCTCCTCGGCGACCCGTGTGAGCTCCTCCTGCTGGCGCTGTTTCTCCTCCTGCTCCTGACGCTCCCAGAACTTGTCCCGCTCAGACAGGTTGATCTCCGCCGTCGGAACGATGCGGTGGTAGTTGGTGCCCTGCCACGACCAGAAACCGGTCAGCGTCAGCCCATAAACACTCAGCAAGATTATTGCCCCAATCGTAATAGGAACAATACATAAAGCCGACAAAAGATCAGTGAACATTGCTTTGATGAATACTATCGATGATGATTTGGTCAATTAGTCCCCCTTCAACACAATTACTACGACCGGTTCCTGCTGCCCTCGTTCCTCCTCCCCTTCCCGCTCCCCCCACACACACCGCCCCTCGGTCGCGTCAGCGTACGTACCACTGGAGCGCTGTCGGCGCTCCTGGCGGCGGAAGCGGCGGCCGGTTTGGGCGCCGCCCGCTCCGCCTTCTGCTCAGCCTGCCGGACCTCCGCGATGTTCCTGGACCGCTCCCGCTCCTGGTTGGCTCGACTTTTGGCGTCGGCCAGCTGCGTAAGAACTCGCCGCGTCAGAAACAGGTTCCTATCATGACGGAAACAGGTCCCTATCGGGACGGAAACAGGACCCTACCGGGGCGGAAACAGGCCATTATCAGCGCGGAAACGGATCCCTATCAGAGCCTGCGGAAACAGGTTCCTATCAGAGCGACATGGCGTGAGATACACAGTGAAAAAGGCAGCGCGCAGCGGCAACAAACGACCTCAGAAACATGCCGTGTGTAATAAAGATAGCGATGCCGCTATCACAGTTCCGGCACACACTGTATGACGAGATAAGAAAGTAATGCACGCTTCAGTGTTCAGAATCAGTCACTGTGGAATGTCGACGTCAAATACATTGCACCATCGACAAGCCCTCAGATCGTCATCAACCATGATATGAATAGTAACGAAACACTTCAAGTCAAACTGCAAAAAGGTGGCACATGACAGCCCATTCATTATTTCATGCCTGATGTTAAGAGTTGGGCCGGGTACAAAAGCACTATTTCTATGCGTGGCACAGTTTATCTATAAAAAATGCACGAACTTTGTAATACCACACTTAACTTTTTGTGCACTTACACTTGCCTTTTCTGTAACTTACTGTCTACGCATTTATTCTAATCTCTCCAGTTTTCAGGCTTTCAATCCTGCACACCTTTATTTAGCCTACCATCTACCATTTCATCCTCACAGCTCACGTCAGTCCTTCCCCCATTCCTTATCTTTCTGCCACCACTTTCTGCATCTTTTCTCCTCCCTCGCCTATCCCCATCCTTCATCATCCCCCCCTTCCCTCGCTCATCCGCCCCAGAACCTCTCCGCTCCCCTCCCCTCACCTCTCTTCTGTTCCTCTCTGTCTCGAGTCGCGCCTTCTCCTCGGCGACCCGTGTGAGCTCCTCCTGCTGGCGCTGTTTCTCCTCCTGCTCCTGACGCTCCCAGAACTTGTCCCGCTCAGACAGGTTGATCTCCGCCGTCGGAACGATGCGGTGGTAGTTGGTGCCCTGCCACAAAAAAAACACGTCACTTGATAGTAACGAAAGACGCGCTGGTTCAACACTTAGCAAAATGACGTTTTAATAGCTTAAATGTAATTCACTAAGACCAACAAATGACAAAAAACCTACCCAGTTTCAATCCCTAATATATTATTTCATAGGAAGCTATATAAATTGGGTACTGGTTGATTTCAAGCTTTACTCCACTTCAGTTCCTACGAAAACCTCCCAAGTTGACCACAGAAGAAATGATCGCCCCTGGGTCAAAGCCCAGATAAGTGCAGCATCCCCCCTCAGCATCAGCACTCACCACCGGCTTGCTCTGGGGGCTGGTCTCTGTGGAGCGCTGCTTGAAGTTG
This sequence comes from Amphibalanus amphitrite, assembly GCF_019059575.1. NCBI lineage: Eukaryota > Metazoa > Arthropoda > Thecostraca > Balanomorpha > Balanidae > Amphibalanus > Amphibalanus amphitrite. The sequence continues at coordinate 391,117 of NW_024881516.1, forward strand.
TAGGCCGACGAGCCGGCGCGCACCAGTTTCTCCAGGATGGCCTGCTCGTCGACCTCGTCCTCGTCTCGCGCGTGCACCGTCAGGTGGTGGCCGTGCAGCAGCGCCGCCACGTCCCGCATGTGGTTCGTGCACGAGCCCTTCCGGCTCATCGGAGCGCCCTCGCCTTGCTGTGGGATGGCCCGGCAATACAGGGGATCAGTTATCGATGGCCTATAGGAACAGAGGGCTGTGTGCAATACCAGGCCAAGCCCCATTCCCATTTATTCGCCCCCACCCACCCCCACCGTGCACTACATTTATTCATAACTGCAATATTTGTCTATCTGAGACGAAGAAATACGCCGACGAAGAAATGAGGTTACAAAGAAACGCGCTACGACTATTTGCGTTCACGAAGTAATGCGACACGAATAAATGCGCCGGCGAAGATTTGCGGACGAATGAATGCACTACGAAGAAATGCCATAAGAGGATTTGTCCGGATGCCGACAAAAATTTGTTTTGGAATTACCAATCTGCTCGACTGTGTCACCGTGCTGACTGCTTTATTTTATTTGTAGATCGAATTGGTAATAAGTTGGACATCTCAATCTGTTGAGGCAGAGTGGACCACAAATATAAAATAAAGGGCATCAATACTAGCACTACCTACTGTCAATACTACCAGTACTACTACCTTCCTAGTCAGATACCTACACTACAAAGCATCAATATAATATTTATAATGGCACACAGTTGAAAATCTGTTTGCTACCTGGGCTTAAAATTGAATAAAAACCATACCATATTTCCACAAAGCAAATATCAACCTAGAAAGTTGTCCACACAATTAGCTTTATACAATCACTTAGGTACTCTGGTAATTGATCTCTGGTAATTGGGTCAAGAATTGGGTACTTCATGTGTACTGTGTCTCATGTTTTTATTTTGTGAATTCCTGCAGTTCTAAGAGGGAGCTAAAGGCTTGTATATTGCTCAAATAATCTTTTTGGTATGCATAATGCATATACTAGTAGTATATTTGTTACTAATTGCAGTTACAAGTGCATAATTTGTCTATGATAAAAATGAAGTGTTTTAACTTTTTGTCTTCATAACAAACATAAAAAGTAAATATCTTCAACCTACCCAGTTGATCAGCACATATTTTGGTAGGCTAGTCTTCGGATCAAGCAGTCTGCAGAAAGCATACATTATTTTGTTGCTGTTCAGGTCTTCACTCAATTCTGTGAGCCCACCATCTCCAGATGAAACCACCTTCAAAGTGTTGGTGTTCCCATCATAGCCATATAATGCCCTGTGAATAAAAATAGCTGTAAAATGTGAACATGGTTAAAATTCAGATGTCACATGCTCATTATCCTGTCACAATTATGCCACTACCACAAAATGGATTTAGGGGACAACAGTGAAAACAGGGCGCCTGGGGCTATTTGATCAAGGTTCGTGAAATTCACACGTGACGTTTAGCATGTAGAAGGCCGACAAAGGGGGAAAAGTTCCAAATGTCACGTGACTAATATGCCCTTCGGCTCCCTGTTTTCACCGGTGTCCGATTTAGGGAACAAGGTAAAAATGTTAGCTGCTCAAACTAAATGACTAATTTATACATCAGCTTGAATACCGCGATGACAGTGAATGTTTGAGAAGTACAAAAATGCAAACACAGTAAACAAAAAATACATTTACCAGTCTGTTTCACTTTTATCGTCAGTGACATCTTTCCACGCGGCGAGGAGCTTGGTTTCATTAGTCTTCAAATCAACAGCCATTGTTTGATAATTGGGTTGTGACAGAAAAGAATTAAGACCAGATAAATTCAGTCTTTCACATGTTAGCTTTATACTCAGCACTTAACAATGAAACAAAAATACAATAATTCAAAAAACATGAATTTATCCCTCCAACACAAACAACCGCGCCATAATCACAATTCACAAACGGCAAGCTTGTCAAGGTAGCTCAAATTATTTCACCGGCATCGCCTAAACTACAGACATATAAATAAGTCAAAAATATTTCACTCATTGACGTGGCACCCGGCGTAAGGATTTGACTGTGTGAGGATGGAAAGGGTCGGATCGGTGACTAAATAAAATATTGTGGTACCTATCATTACCTATAATTATATGGGATGTTCACGGATGTTCACAAACACTGATATTATGCTTCGAATTACGAGAAAACTTCATTGCCCACCCCCCCCCCCAGCACGACGATTACCTATATGAGTAGGTTTCTATGTACAGCCTTAGAGAAGCCTATGTTTTTATTCAAGATTCTTCAAAATATTTCTATTGACATATTTTGAGAACATATCTTTTCTGTTTGCAACACAGCGTATTTTGCAAAACGTGAGTTTTTTCGGGCAATGCCCGCCCAGTAAACATGCCGACGTCGGCCCAACGTCGGTTCAACCTCGGCCCGACATCGGCTGGACGTCGGGTATGCCCGCATGTTTCGACGTCGAGCCGACGTCGGGCCGAGGTCGTTTGCCGAGGTTGACGAGATCGTTTGTCGTTGGACCGACGGGGCCGACGTCGGCATGTTTATTGGGACAACACGCCAAAAATATCAACCGGCGGCGGGATTCGAGCCCCCCAGTCGCCGACGTCGGCATGTTTACTGGGACAACACGCCAAAAGCATCAGCCGGCGATGGGATTCGAACCCCGTGTCATTTGAACGGGAGGGTAGTGCGCTAACCACCACGGGTGGAGAATGTTTGAAAAAGTTACCCCGGCCGGCGACCGAAAGTCAGAAAGACGATGATGCTCAAATATCTGTCAACGGTTATCAACAAACCCCTATTCTGTGGCATAGAATAATGGATGTCTGCCGTTTGTACGCTTTTAGGAAAACTGCTGCACACAGGTGCGGAAGATTTCGTAATTGTAACAACAATTTTGCAACGCGCCTTAGAATTTCGGACGCATGCCACCTAGTGCTAGGTCAGGGTCAAATTTGCTGGATGATCGTGCTAAAAATGCCATCATGCCCTTTGCAAAGCTTATTCCGTGGAAGTTGCAACCTTCCCACATAAAACAAAATGTCAAATTTGACCGTTTTGACCCTCTTATTGATTTGAGCTCGCACCTAAAATATTATTCGCGACCGAGCCTTAACCCTCGCCGGCCGAGAGGGGGGGGCGGGTGCCGCCCCCCCATAGGTTTTTTCGCGATAGCTCCAAACACGCTGGCGATAGAGAGCTAAAACTTGGCATACCTGACCTTTGATTCAAGCCGCATCTTTTGACACCAACCGCATTTTTGGGTCAGGTCAGGTCACTGACCTATGACGTCATAAGTGAACCTCTGCACGGTCTTCAGATGTCACAACTTCGCAACGCCCTCACTGCCAGAGTAGATGTCACAGGGAAATGAAACTTGCAGGATCTAGTATCCATTATGAGTCCCACAACTTGTATATCTCGGATTTTTCCTAAAGGTCATATGAGGTCAGGTCATTTTCGTGACCTCACCATTATAAGTCAATGGGGAAAAATGAGAACTGCTATTCTGGCGCCGGGAACGATCTCCAACTATCTCAAGCACACAGAATCGTGATTTGATGCACTCCTTGCAAGGTTAGATGCGTCACTTTTGCAATGTTGACCTTGCGTGACGTCATTTATGACGTCATCAAGGTCATATTGGTTTTTCGTCAATAACTCTTGATCAAATTGAGCTAGCGAGTCGGGAAAGCCACCAATGGACTCAGGAAGACCTGCCGAATCGAATGTTATGCAACATGGCCTCTTTCAACCAAGTTCGTGACCTGGGGGTGCTGACCTGACCTTGACCTGAGGTCAACACCCCAAGTTGACCTGACCCGAACAAAAAGTATATCATTCGACGCGCCTGAGCGAGGCAAACACAATGCTGCCAAAATCGCGGCTCTGCGGCCGTTTTTTGCGAAGTTATTCACCAAAAACTGAACCGTACCTTGGGGCACTTGACCTGACCTCAGAGGTCACCGGTTGACCTAGGACCTTAAAATCGGGTACCAATCTCTGCGTCTCGTAATGGCGCACACGCTCGTTTTTTCCGCGACGCGCTAGCTCCACCAGGGGCGAAACGGCGAGGGGGGGGGTCGTACCCCCCCCCCCCCTCGGCCGGCGCGTATGTAGAAAACCAATAGGTCCGGCGAGGGTTAAACGAGTAATCGAATGTTTTGTTTGCAGTGTTTAAGCTCCGTTATGTTCATGAACTGTGAGAAAAGTTGTCGGAGAACGCTAAAATCAGAGAACTTTGGCTTTTGATGATCTATGGTGATTTTATTATTGAGCTTGCCTAAAACATGACCAGATTTTTCTGATCACGTTTGTCGCTCTTTCAAACGTCGTTCCGCTTCTCGCCTCGTAGCCCAGTAGCCGAGTTAGAAGGAGCGTGAAAAGCCCACCTCTCGACTCAACGTGTTACGATAAGGCCACCGCCCTGGCGCGGGTTAAGTTGGGGGAGCCCCGAGCCCCAGCAGCTCGTTCTTCTATCTCACTGATATTACCCTCGTCCTGTCTTGTGATGTTATTACAGTGCCATCTTACGATAACTGCCGTTAAATATGATGTTTTTTCTGTTTGATGAAACACGTCGGGCTCCGCGATGAAAAGACTTAAAAATATAGAAGCTCCAAAATGAAAATAAAGTAAATTTTCAAGAACTTTTCAAGGTAGATGAGAATAATGAGCGACGCTTTTATAGATGGCAGTTTTTTTCGTATGGAGACAGCTTTTAGGATTTACAAAAGTGGAAAAAGTTACCCCGGCCGCGCCGGGGTCGGCTGAAAGTTACCCCGGCCACGGCCGGGGTGGCCGGGGCAGGTTCTCCACCCATGCTAACCACTACACCACGCAGCCAGATATCGAATTTAGTTTGTTTTGTTGGGTTATGCCCTTTCGGTCTGACAAGACCATTTCAGAGCCGGAAGGATGATAGGATGGAGACATTGGTCTTCTTGGCGAGCACCCTCGGTCCAGTTCATATAGAGTCCCACTGCTGTTACGTGACACTCATTGGAAAGAGCGACCCCACAATGGATTCATATAGCCACTCTTACACACCTGCACCAACGTTTCCCAAAGTGTCCCTTTGATAAGTGGCACTTTGGCAAAGTGACACTTGTCGACTGGCCTTTCTATATGAACTGGGCCCGGCCCTGGTGAGTTGCCGGGGCTGAGCCTGACCAAAGGATAGGCCGAGCAGCCCCCAAGCACTCACCGCACCCGGCTACGGGCGAGCTCAGCTTACGGGCAATCCCAAATGGGATAAAGTTTCCCGTCCAGTCCGGATCAGGGGGTTGCGGCGTGGAGGAAGATTTGAGTTTCCTGAGGATATTTTGAATACAGAAGCTCTTTATGAAACATGAAACATGTATTTTATATTATTTTAACGGTCAAAACAGCGGCCGATGTCGGTCCGACGTCGCCCCGACGTCGGCTGGACCTCGGCTGGACGTCGGTACATGCGGGCATATCCGACATCCAGCCGACGTCGTGCCGAGGTTGGATCGACGTCGGGCCGACGTCGGCATGTTTACTGGGCGACTCATGGCTCGGCGCAAGAAATGGTCCCCTGGGCCCTGTATTCGGGCACGTGCCTGCAGAGATGGGAGTGCGACACCTCTAACTGATCTCTGCAGGAGTTTACAAGTCCCTGGGACTCCCGCTTCATTTTTCACATCATGCTATTCACGAGTGAATCCACCCATAGGAAAAGTGCTCCGGAGTCCAGAGAGAAATGGCCGGCCATGTGTGAGAGATGCTGCGCGAGCTAATCCCCCCCCCCCCCTCGTTCCCGAATCCCGTATGAGACAGATGCTCATGGTTAATGAATGTGAGACAGCACTGACGTGCCAGAACCACCGAATGGTGCGGACGCCGGGTGTCGACACATTTCAGCTGCATTAGCTACCAGGGACACGATACCTCTCCACGGCCACTAACATCGTGCTGCAGCTATTGACGTTCTTTTAGAATTTTCCTACGGTTTACCAAAAGTATCAAACATAACATAATCCCTAAAAAACTAATCAGCCCGAATCTGACGAATTTGTTAGCCCACGCCCTGCTGGGGGGGGGGGGGGGGGGGGGGCGGGGGTGTTTAAAGGGGCCCTCCCACCTTCAAAAAAGTTAATGAATTGGCATGAAAGTGATGTCGCTCGGTTCAGGAAGAGCGAAAACGAATATCTACCAAATTTCATCGAAAAATATTCACCGGTTTTCAAGATAGGTATTAGACTTTTACTATTGTTTACTTTTTGGGATATCCGCTGTTCCTAGCGACTTTATTTGAAAGTGCGGCATTTGTTGCGCGCAAAGCAGCATATACCACCGCGTGCTACCAAACGTTTTAGTAAAAGATTTCAAAATCGTTAGACCTCCGCTGACGTCACAAATTCTAAGGGGGCATACCAATGCATTAACCCCTTAGAATCCGAAAACTGCAATTTTGAAATTCCGTATCTCCGAATTAAAGCATTTTTCGATGTTGTGAGTGCCCAAACCGGTATTTTCAGGCCATGGCCACCAATTTGGCTATCTCAACTCAAAACTAATGTTAAGGTGGGATGGTCACTCTAAACACCCCCTCCTCCTGTGTTTTTTTTTCGCGAATAGGCGCGGAGCGCCGCCGTTTTTGTACACCTTAGCATATAGGTACCACTGGCGGATCCAAGGGGGGGGAGGCAACCGGGCCAAAATCAGGTTTAGGGGGGGCCAAAATGGGATTTGCCCCCCCCCCTTTCTGCAACTGATTTCACCCCTGTAAAATCGCATCTGGGACGCGATCGGCAACATGTGACAAATAGGGTGGTGGCCCTATCGTAGCACGTTGACGGTTGAGTCAAGAGGTGGACGTTTCGGTAGGAATGACAGAATCACAAATTTCTTAGAGGCGTGATTACTTATACTTGATCTGGTGACCTGCCCTTGGGTGACCTAGGGTCAAAATCTTATGCCCGATGCAAAATATATAATTAGCTGTGCTAAGTTTCGCGGCGCTGCATGTCGTTGTTTTCTTGACTCACGCAAAAACCTGGAGTGTAGCCAGCAGATCCCACCCGGCCCTTTCCATCAGGGCGAATATCAACCCGCGCCCTGCTGGGGCTCCTGGATTTCCACGCCATGCTGGGGGGCGGGGGTGTTTGAACACCCCCCCCCCCCCTTCTAACTCGGCTCCTGGGCCATGTAGCGATACGGGGAAGGCAGCGTTCGAAGGAGTGTCAAAATAATGACGAAATTAATCTGGTCACATTTTGGTCAGGTCAAAGGTCAGATCACTAGAGCCAAGAGGTCATCGAAGGCCAAATTTTCAGGCTGAACGTCAACAAGTTTCAACAAACCGGCGCATAACTCGGAAACCAATAGAGTTACAGTGCCCCGGAAAAGCGTATTTTAAAGCCCTATTGGCGCTCTTTCTGGAAAATTCTTTCAGATTTGACCCAAGGACAACGGTTTTACCTGCAGGGGAAAAAACTGGTAAAATAGACGATTTTTGCGGAAACAGTTTTTCTGCAATAACTTTTGACTCAAACTTTGCACGAGGTCACTTTTACGGTGGACGGTGAAAACAGGACGCCGTAGGGTATATACCTACAGTCAATTGACCATCAAGAAGTTCTCCCCCTCCCTATTCCTTCCACACGCCACTTGTCACGTGCTCTATCCAAGTGAATTTCAATAGTCTTGATCAAATCGCCCCAGGCGCCCTGTTTTTACCGTCCACCACTTTTACCGGCATCGTGTTCCTCTCGTCAAGAAACATCGAATGAACTATAATTTGACCTCGTAAAGCCAACCTGAAAATTTGACCTCAGGTTAAGGCCATGACCTGACCGGAGAAGGTCATGCTGCCTTCAGTCGATCCGTATCGTCGAGCTGAATACACCTAAGGCGTTTTCATCGCTCTAGTATGCCTCTATGAAAAGTTATTCGCGAAGAACTGTTAGATACCTTTCGTGACGTGAGATGACCTATGGGACATAAAGAGGGGTCATGGGAGCCATTTTCCAGTTCATCGTGGCATGTTTACTTGTAATTCGGTGTTTTAAAGTATTTTGAATGGCGTTCGTCCAAAAGAGGCGCCTTTCATTTTCTTCCATGGACTTATAATGGAGAGGTCGCAAAATTGACCTGACCTTAGGTCACCGATGTCAGAATTTCGAGATGAAAATTTGGTACATACGGCTGCTCTTATCAATCGCTGAAAGTTTCAAAGCGATCTTTCACTCGGTGTAGCTATAGCAGACATCGAAACTTTTTATGAGGTGAGGTCACTTCACGTGACTTGGCGACCTGACCTGAGTGCCCTCGATCTGAAGTTTACACATATGCAGACAAGATGTATGATCAAATTTGCCAGAAATACCAGGAATGCCAGAAATAACCCGCGCTCCAGCAGGGCGCGGGTTAAACTTACCATGTAGCATGTTTTTCGGGGTGGGGTGGGTAATCGGTGCACCCTAAGCCTCAGTATGGAGTTTTGAATGGACTCGGAAAGTGGCCGGTTTTGGCCCCTCCCTTTGAAAATGGCTGGATCCGCCCCTGATAGGTACAGGTCCCGCGGGTTTTAAGCGTAGGTTTTGCCTTTCCGGCTATATCTTTTTCGTCTTCCGCTTTGTAGGCTTGAAGATGTGACCGATTTATTCGTATGGCTCCCTCCCATGAGCATGGAAAAAGGTTTGATCGTATGCCGGCTAGTTTCGGAGAAATTAAAAGAAAACCTCAAAATCCGCCGTTTGGGGCATTCTGACCGCGGCTTCCCTGCAGTCGCCTATGACTACAGTGGTGCCACCCAACGGGTAGGACGCTGAAACACAGAGGCATGAATGAATCCAGCGCGTGGTGAACGGTGGATAGAGGCGGGACTCGGCAGAGGCTATCACTGCGGCCCGCGCAGGGCGTCCTTGGACAGCGGGCGAGCCTTCGGGCGGTGAGGCCAGAGGTCACGACAGCCAGGCGCTGTTTGGCATGAAGGGAGGGGAGGCGCTCGCCTTAGCCAGCCTCGCCTCAGCCAACTCAGCCGGTTTGGTGGTAGTGGTGGTGGTGTGGGGGGGGGGGGCAGGCGAGAGGGGCTAGAACGAACGGGATAAAATAGAATGGAAATTTCGTGCTAATGTCAACTTACAATATTGTTTACCTAATATGCATTTATTAACCTTACGAAAGAACTCACCATATTGAATTGAGAAACATACAGATGTTATTTATCGATGTTACCGTTTACTTTTAATGGAAACCCTACTTTTTATTAGGGGTGATAAAATGAACCCCTCTCCTTGTTTTTTCCTGAGTAACTCTTGTAAATAGTGGCGGATAGCAGCGAAGCTTTCTGTGCCGTAAGTTATTTTTCTCCCCATAAGTAAATAAATGCCCATGCGGTCAGGAGTCAGGATAAGTTTGGACTTCAGGCCATCTGCAATTGAAAGCTCACACCTACCCTGAAAATTTCATGAACCTGACCAAAATGACCTCTGGTCTGTGACCAGTTTCTAGAGCCCATTATAGGCCAGAATTCGGCGTGTCATGTCTCATTAACCGTTCGTTTCTAGACTTAAGATTAGAAACGTTCCAACATGTGAAATTGTGTTTGGTCCCTTGTGTCTTATTTAGCCGGGACCAGCGGTGGAACTTGGGCGGTGCCTTCAGGGCTGCTTAACTACAAATTTGCCGATCTGCGGAGCGTATGGAGCCAATCTAGCCAGGTTTAAAAGCATCAAAACCACTAGGAATAGCATTGTAGCACAGCCAATCTTCAAGCTTTCCGCGCCCCTAAAATATCTGCTGTTTAGCTGCCGGTTTCCGGTCACATGGCCTAAGTCACTAGCGATGGAAATGGAAACACGTTGGGCAGGCTAGCTGTGAGAAGGATTAACGTTCATTTTAAATCCGTGCATTGTCGCTTAATACCTATACCGACCGTTTTCTAAAAAGGCTAATTTCTCTCTCTCTCTCTCTCTCTCTCTCTCTCTCTCTCTCTCTCTCTCTCTCTCTCTCTCTCTCTCTCTCTCTCTCACGACAAACGACAATAACTTCTAGGCAGGTCTAGACTCTTCCGACTATTGGGTCATTAAACTGACTTGGAAGGTCAACGTATGACCTATGATCAACGATTGGCCTATATAATCTATAAATTGGGTATCATCGGTTTCCTCTCGTCACGTGCAACATGCTCCTTCTTTTCAAGAAGCTCTGGTTTGATCAAAAGCCGATCAACTGTGAGGTCTGATCCATCCCCGCCCAAACGTTAGCGCCTGCGAAAACGACGATGGGTGCAAGTTATGGCATATTCCTATATAAACAATGTTATGTTTTGCTTTTTTAGTGGCTTACATCCATTTTGTTCTAAAAATAACGCAAAAAAATCAGCATACAGTGATGTTACTTAAACTTTTACGCCTAGTTTCCTTTTTAATAATGCTGCGATTGCATTCATGCAACATATTTCTTGGTCAGTTTTGTGACAAAGTTTTGGAAATATAGTGCGGCAGAAAGCAAAACTTTGTTGTGAAACGACCTCCAGCCTCAGCAGGTCACGGTTAACCCTCGCCCCGTTGGGGGGTGGGCAATATAGCGCAATATAGCGTGTATTTTCCTGAATAGCAAGAAAACGGCTGCGCGCAGCCCCGCCAAATTTTCAATAGCTACCCGGGCATCAATTTGACACCTTCACACAAAACTTCAAGTCTTAGGTTACCCAAGGTCAGGGGTTATTGAGGTCAAACTGAGGTCATGTTCGAGCAAAAATGAGCAAAAAACATTAAATCTTGAAACGCTCACATGACAAAAGCTACAGTTAACAAGCAATTTCGAAGCTCTATATCTGGTCGTGTAGAGAAAAAACGGCGCTACAAAACCGCTATCTGTGATTTTAAAACTTTTGAGCTTTTGACCCCCAAATTGAAAAATTGGTCTGTTATAAAATTTAAAAAAAGTTTTTTTTCGAGTTTAAAAAAACGGAATATATATGATAGTCCCTGCTCTCGGTGATCTACATAACAAAATTGTAGATCGATGCCTCCTTTTTTTGGCCAAGTTATAGCGAAAAACTGTTCAAAATTGATGACGTCAATTTTTAACTCAATTTTAACAATTCTAGACTACGTAGCGCAAAACAAAGACCAGCATTAGACTCCCCGTGACGAGCTGCATCGAAACGACACCCTTCTTAAGCAAAAATGTCAAATTAGAAATTTGCCCTGATTTGACCTGACCTTTACCTGACCTTCACCAGAACATAACCCAAACTGGCCCCCAAGGGTTGCCTGACCCACATAATCGCATTTTTCATGTAAAATGGACCAGACAACATGCATCACATAATAGTTATCTTCATATTGTGACTCTCAGTGACCTGGCCTCTGTGACCTGACCTGGTATCAGTGACCCCAAATAGCAAAATATGTGTTTGACGAACGAAATCAATTGTTCCCCATCGAAAATAATTGTTATTCATCGATTCCTTATCGATGAATGACATGCATTTTACTCGATTTTACAACACATTTCTTGAAATGCCTGTAAACGGTGAAAATTCGACATTTGACCTGAACTGTGACGTCATCGGTTTGACCTAGGTCAATGAAATTGAGCCAAAAAGCCATCCAACACCGTTTGCTGCTTGTCGTTATTTTGCGTGGTTCTCGAGATCTTGGGGGGGGGGGCAAAATGCTCCCCCCCATGGGACCGATGCTCGGGAGACCATAACGGGGCGCGGGTTAAATGACAGAACTGTTCCCAAGAAATAACATTACAGTCGTCTCCCGGCTTCCGCTAAAACTTTGGACGACTACCTATGAATCGGCACGCTGCCGGCTCACCCCGCCCCTACGGGTGGCCTTGACCGTTCAATGCCGATTGGCCAACGGCCGAGGTCGTGCGCTGGTCAGCAGGCAGATCGAGAGGACGGGACGCGGTACTGCACATTGTGAGTGACCTCTGACCTTTCCCCGTCCCCTGACGGCATGCCGTGTCGCCGGCCCAGGCGATAGAAACCGGTTTTAGCCTCTACGCAGGCTGCCACTCTAACCATTCCCTCCCCACTTTACTATGTGCCGTAGTACGCGCTCGCGAGTAACTGGGCGGAGCAAATGGTCACCGATACAGAGGCGGAACTGGTTGCCCTCCCGCTCGCCGAGCGACCTACCGCTAAAACCCGCGAGACCTGTACCTACATCAATTCCACACATGTGAAAAGTTCAGACCAAGGTCGTTCAAGGTCAGGTCACTAGGTCACTTCAAGTGACCGCACCTCATAAAAAGTTTCAATCTCTGACATAGCTTCACCGAGTGACCGATTGCTTTGAAACTTAAAGGTAGTGTGCCACCTTCCAATGATTTCCCATTTTATTTTTCCTAGGATAAGAAGCTTCTGTTTTTACCTAATATCGCAAAAAAATCAAAAATGGGCCTGGAATAGTGCCTTTTTCGCCTAAAAGTTTATCGGTTTTTCGATATGTATAACAACTGTAGTGGGCTGACCTGCAAACAGGCGCCGGCAACAATCGCGAATGCGGCGCACATGTGACAATAAGCAAAGGTCATTATAGAGTTACGGTTACGACGTACGGGAATGAGTTATCAGCTGTCTAATCGTAGACAACACAATGTCGAACTTTAACTGTAAGCCTGTATTGGTATTGTTTCTTTAATTTGGCTGTCGAACATTAATTTATGGTTTGAAATATGATTTTATGTAAAATCATTGATATGAAACAGCCGTCTCTTAACCCGGCAGGCGGTGAGGGGGGGCATTTTTTTGCCCCCCCCCCCTTTAGTTTTTTCGATATATCTCGAGAACCGCTGCGCCGATCGTCACCAAACTTTCAGTACCCTCCCGGGAGCAGCTAGCGCACATGGTGACCAAAAATTTTCCAAAGGCTATGATAGGTTGGCCGCTAATGACGTCACAGTGACGTCATTTTTGCCATTTTCGACCCAAAAAAAGGTTTCGCGGGAAGAGCTGTCAGGCCTACAGCTTTAGAGATACAGAAAAATGTGTCATACATAAAAGGTGTGAAATTAAAAGGGCTACAAAACTGCTATTTCGGTTTTTCGAATTTTTTGTATTTTGACCCCCAAAAATAAAAAAATAGATTTTTTGAATATAACAGCCAAAAAATCCAAAAACTTTTTTGAATTTCGAAAAAAACCGGAATATATGTGATAGCCCCTACCGCCTTCTATCTACATACCAAATTTGAGATCGATACCTCTTTTTTTGGCCAAGTTATAGCGAAAAAACTGTTCAAAATTGATGACGTCAAATTTTCAAACTCAATTTTTAGCAATTCTAGACCTCGTAGCGCAAAACAAAGACCACCATTAGACTCCCCGTGACGAGCTGCATCGAATCAATACCCATTTTATGCAAAAATATCAACTTTGAAATTTGACCTTTGTTGACCTGACCTTGACCTGACCTCCACCAGAAAGTGACCTAAACCGTACCTGATGGTCTTATAACCAACACCATTGAGTTGGAAATGAAAAACTGGCCATAAAACATGCATCGCATAACCTTAGTAAAGTTGGGCTCATGTGGTGACCCTTGGTGACCTTTGGTGACCTGACCTGTGACCTGACCTGGTATGACCAGTGACCTCTAATAGCAACATATGTACTAGACAACTGACGCCTTATCGCTGATTTTCGACAAAATGCGTTTTACTCGGTGTTATAGCGCTTTCCCTAGAAGCCCCGTGAACGGTGAAACATTTTATCTTTGACCTGACCTGTGACGTCATCGGTGACCCCGAGGTCAATGAAATTTGGTTTCCTTAAACAAATTTGACAGGGCTATCGAACGCCGTTTGAATTTTCCGGATCCGTCCAGTAGTTTCGGAGATACGGGGGGGGGGCAAAAAAGTGCCCCCCCCCCCCACCGCGCGGAAGGTGGCTGGTAGGCCCACCGCCTGCCGGGTTAAGTTATGACCCCATTTCACCACACGCAAGTGGCAGAAATGACAATGATCAGCTGACGCATTTTTCTTGGCCGAAGTCAGAGCGCGCGGCCCGACGCACCACGCGTATTTGGAAATTCCGACCTCGACGAGCATCAGAAGCCACCTAACAGGCGTGTTCGAAACCGCAGGAGATGATGATGAACGGGTTTATCGAAACTTGATTGGATGAGCCTATCGGTAATAGCGATTTTAGTGTGTGCATTTATTGTTCATAGTGGTGTGAAATGTGGTTGGGGTACGACCGACAACCCGTCGGGGCGAATTTCGCACTGGGGTACTCAAAATTTGAAGAATTTAAGACGTTTCCATGAGTTTTGAAGGTATGGATAAGTTCTAAAAATCCGGTTCTCCTTATCCGGGTCATTATCTCCATATGGTCCAAGAAAGCTGGCACACTACCTTTAAAGCGATTGATAAGAACAAAATATGCACAAAACTTATATCTCAGAATTTTGATAGGGGAAGATGGGGGAACACCGCCCTTTGGAGAATACCGCCCATCTCGATATCAGAAATACAAAAAGGTCTAGGGCGACAGCTGACTGTCTTTTGGCAGCGTTACGACAACAGATGTGCAGGTATGGGCAGTGCACCGCCACCGCATTAGTTTTAAGTTTAGGTGATTTGCGAGAAATTCCTAAATTAACGTTTCGTGAATGCGTTTTATACTTTTTCTAGCATCCTAATAAGCAGAAGAAAACTGATATTATTTGACAGATATTAGTCCTGAAGTAGTATTTTATGCCATAATTAGGACTCATCCAAGCATTACGTGCTCCTGTTCGAGCGAAATTTTTGTCGTGCTGCCATATTGAAGGATTTTTATTTTAGAAAAATGCAGACACTTGGGTAACACTGGGTAACACCGTCCACTTGGGGAATTCGGTATTCACATTGTGACACCTAACCCAGGAGTGGCGCATTTCAAATAGAATAGAAAAAGAACGATGTTGCTGTTTTCTTTTTAGAGGATAAGTAACCCGCGCCTAAGTGGCGGTCTCAGCCAACTTCGCCCTAGTGGGGGGGGGGGGGCATATGTTACCACCCACCTCTAACTCAAAAACTAAGAGGACTAGAAAGACACGGTAAAAGCAGTCGATAGCTCTCAATGCGTACGTTTGAAAGTATTTCAGTCATTTTTCATCTTAGAGCAATATTGGGATCACCAGAGGTCATCAAAGGTCAAAATTTGCGAATTGTCATTATATTTTTCAGAAAACATGCCATTATCTCAGGAACTACGATAGCTAGAAAAACGCATGGAAAAGCATTCGATAGCTGTTGAGCTCTTCTTTTGATAAGGTCATCATCAAAAATGACCTCAGGTCAACGGTTTAGCCTCCAGAGGGCAAAAACTCCAAAAATAGCCGTTTTTACGATAAGTGTTTTTCGACAATAACTTTTGATTAAAAAGAAGCCACGACATTTCTATTACCAGAATTGTGTTTCTCTCGCCGAGACGCGTCGAATGAACTATAATTTGACCTTGAAAGGTCAACTTGAAAATTTGACCTCAGGTCAAGGTCATGACCTGACCGGAAAAGGTCATGTTGCATATCAGTCGATGTGTCTCGGCAAGACAAACACAATGAGGCCACCCCCAGCGTTCTATCTCTTTCCAATCGAGAGTTATTGGCAAAAATCCGTTTGTAGCCTCAAATGACCTCGGATGACCTTTCTAGAGGCTATCAGCAAAAACGACACCCTGGTCGTCACGGGTGGTCCAAATCATACGGTGATTCTGAAATATTTGGACTGTTCCTATGCGTACACACGGAGCTAGAGGCATTTTCGTTTTTCTCCATTGACTTATAATGGAAAGGTCACGCCACTGGCCTGAGCTTAGGTCACGGATATAAAAAAATCCGAGATACACAAATTATAGGCGACCATAACATCATGCAATCCACCAAGTTTAAACCCTCTCTGACAAACACTGCAGTCTTGACATGATTGCAAACTTTTTTAGGCTTGGTCAGTTAACTTGACCTGGTGACCTGACCTGACATGACCTGGGGTCAAAAATTTCACGTATTGTCCAAAATTGATGGATTGAAAGGTACTCCAAGCGGCGCGGCGCTACGCGCCGTGGTTTTTTATTCACACGCAAAAAACGCCACAGGGTGGTAAGGTAACCCTATGCCCCCCCCCCCTCACTGGGGCGAAGGTTAACAATTTCGAGAAAATGAAATTTTGGGACTTTAAGTCGTCTTGTTATATAAATGAGTACTACATTGTACCAGCTACAATAAAATCGTTTCACTGTATTTTCTAAATATACTAAAACGCCTCGAAATTTACGATAAGAAGTCAGAAGAACAACTTACTAGTCCAGCAATCTGCAAATTTCGTTGCCTGCTGAGCTCGGGCGGTGTTACCCAACGGTCGGTGTTACCCCGAAAAATGTAGACATTTACTAAATGTGGAATAATGCAATTATGAACGACACTACAAGAAAACAATTGGTTGATCACTGACAACCAAAACGATTCTCTATTCCCTTTGATCATGGTGTGTCATGCTCCTATAACTCTGCCGTTTTCCTGGCGGAATGCCCTTAAGATACTCAAATGATTCCTCAAATGATTCCTTTTAAGCATATCAGGGGTGTTCGTGTGATTCGTGGTCGTTCACTCTGATCCGGCACGGCAGACCAAAGTGTTCGTGTAATCGTCCAGTTCACTAAGAATTGCGTAGCTGATCGTATCGTTTCATTAACCGGAGGACCAAAAGAGTTCTTTGATGAATGTCTATTTCTGGATTACTCGTCACACACTGCACCTCAATCGAATCGTACGACGCCGGCGCCGTTGCGCCGGCGGAGCCGCGCCGTCGTCGTCGTTTCGCCGCGAACTGCCGGGCCGGCCGGCGGCGGCCGGCCCGGCGCGTTGGGGCCGGTCAGCACACATGTGCTCCAGATGACCCCCCAGGCCCTGCAGAGGACCACGTGGACGGCGGGGCTCGGCCGTGCCCGCCGCGCGCTGCCGTCGCTGTGCGGCACGGTACGTTTTCTCTCGAACATGGCCGGCCCGAATTTTCGCGTCGCTCGCGGAAATTCTAAACGTAAGAGAGAAAACATTAACGAAACAACAAACAGCTGCTCGCAGGCAGCGTCTCCGTCCGCATCGCACAGCAATAAACGAACGCTAAAGCTAAGGCTGTAAACTACATCGGTTGCGCCGCGCGTCGGTCCCAATCTAAGGTTGCTACACTCTAAGGTCGTAAACTACTAGCTCGTACAGGGCCGACCGGCTAAATGAGCCAGGAGCGACACTGCGACAGTGTGAACGCTTAGGGCTGTCGGACGGCTCACAGCTGTTGGCTAATGGCTAAACACCAAACACAAATGACAATTGACCAGTGACAGCAAACAGAATGAGCGGCTCATTCTCACACACGCACACGTCACCTAACACGAATGACGGACGCAGTTAACACTCACAAATGTCCAGACTCCGACCGACGCTGCTCGGCAGCGGCACACGGTGGTCGTAAAAGACTCACTAGTCGCCCCACTCGCGCACACATTATCCCTCTGAGTCCATTTACTGTCCGTCACCATCGCACTCGAGACGGCAGAGACGAGAGACCGGCCGCCTATAGCGTCCAGTGGCAGTGGCCACTTCAACCACCCGCACTCGGCCGTCGGCGCCAGGGAACACGTTCACCACTCGCCCCACAGGCCAGTGTCCGCGGGGCAAATTGTCGTCTGTCACCAGCACTAGCTCCCCGAGCTGCACGTCAGCCGTGTCTGCGCGCCATTTCACCCGCGTGGTGAGTGTCGGGAGGTATTCCCGTCGCCAGCGCCGCCAGATGTGGTCGATTAACACCTGGGTGTGTTTCCAGCGCAGTCGGCCGCACAGGTCACCGTCGACGAACACACCGGGCGGCAGCTGGGGAGACGCGCGACCGATCAGGAAGTGATTGGGGGTGAGCGGCTGGTAGTCGTCGGGGTCGGTGCTGATGTAGGTCAGCGGACGGCCGTTCAGGAGCCCTTCCACCTCGGTGACGACCGTTCGAAGCGTCTCATCGTCCACGGCTCGGTCTCCCAGCACAGTCGTCAGTGCGCGTTTGGCTGTTCGGACCAGTCGCTCAAACACGCCACCGAAGTGCGGTGCTCCTGGTGGGTTGAACCGCCACTCAACCCCTTCTTGAGACAGCGTGTCCGCTATCTTTGTCTGGTTCCACTGTTGCAGTGCCTGCCGCAGTTCTCGCTCACCAGCACGGAAGTTTGTGCCATTGTCCGAGCACACGAGGCTGACGTTGCCCCGTCTCGCCATCATTCGTCGCATGGCCATGATGAACGAGTCGGTGTCCAGTGAGTGCGCCAGTTCGATATGGACTGCTCGGGTAGACAGGCAGGTGAACAGGCAGCCATATCTCTTTTCTCGTTTGCGTTGTTTCTTCACCGTCAGGGGGCCGAAGAAATCCACTCCTACACGAGCGAAGACCGGGGCCGGCTCGCCCACTCGGAAGGCTGGTAGGTCACCCATCAGCGGCGGCGCTGGCCGGGCTGACCGTTTCCGGCACAGCATGCAGGCACGTGTGTACCGCTTCACTGCAGCTCTGCCACAGATGACCCAGAACTGCTGCCGCAGGTGAGTCAGCACGTGTTCAGCACCGGAATGGGCGAGCTTCTTGTGTCGGTCGGTGATGATCAGCCGAGTGATGTCTCCGCGTGCAGGTAGTATCACCTGGTGCTTGACCTCGAAGTCCATCTGGGCGTGGCGCAGCCGGCCCCCGACTCTCAGTAGGCCGGTCGAGTCCAGGAAGGGTGTCAGCTGATGCAGTCGGCTGTTCGATGGGAGCCGCCTTCCGTGCTGGAGAGCTTCGATTTCATCGCCGAACTGCTCGGCCTGTGTGCTGAGCAGCCAGACACGCTCAGCTTCTCTCAGCTCTTCAGCCGTCAGCGGTCCCGTCCGCCGATCAGCAGCTGCTCGGCTGCGGCTGTTGTGAGCGAACCTGCGCACCCACGCTGTCACACGCAGCAGCCTGAGCCATGATGAGAACCGGCTGGGGTTTATGACCGGCTCAGCTCCCCCAGTGGCGCAGGCTATTACCCTCATTTCGGCCGTTTCCTCGTCTCTCGGGCGCTCCGTCGTGCGGGGCGGCGCGGCGGGCCAGTCCTGGTGACGGCGCCGCAGGAAGGCCGGACCTTGAGCCCACACGCCGCCGGGCGTCAGCTCCGTCACCGAGCAGCCTCGGCTGCATATGTCCGCTGGGTTCAGTGGCCCTGGCACGTGTCGCCACTGAGTCACGTCTGACGCATCCTGGATCTCGGCGATGCGGTTTGCGACGAAGGTGTTAAACCGCCTGCTCTCGCTGTTGATCCACTGGAGTACGGTGGACGAGTCGCTCCAGAAGATGGTCTCGTTGATGGCCATATCATGCTCTGCCTTGATGGTGTCAGCCACGCGGACGGCCATGACAGCGGCCTGTAGCTCCAGTCGAGGTATGCTGAGCTGTTTGATGGGTGCGACCCGCACCTTGGACATCACGAAGCTGCAGTAGCCGGTGCCATCCTCGAACTCGAACCGCAGATAAGCCACCACACCGAACGCAAGCTCAGAGGCGTCACCGAACACGTGCAGCTGACAGTTTACGACCGCTCTGCCATCGGGGCGATAACAGCGGCCCACTCGTACACAGTCCATGTCGTTCAGCTCCAGCTGCCAGCTGTGCCACTGAGCGAGGAGTTCACTGTCGCTGATGGCCTCGTCCCAGTCCCATCCGCCGAGCCAGATCCTTTGGATGAGACATTTGGCGCGGACAATGAACGGAGCCAACATGCCCAGCGGGTCGAACACTGCTGACGTGATGCTCAGGATGGAACGCTTGGTGTTCCCACTGTCGACTTTCTTGACCTTGAACCTGAATTGGTCATCCTGAGCGCACCAGTGAACGCCCAGCGTCTTCATCCATCTGTTCTCACCGGTCAGGTCAAGGTCGCGCGACTCCTCACACTTGTCCTCAGGCGGCACGTCCTTCAGCACCACGTCTGACGTGCTCGTCCATTTTGTCAGGTGGAAGCCGCCGGCGCTCAGCAGAGAGTTGAGCGAGTTGACCAGCTCCCGTCCCTCTCTCTCGGTGTCGACGGAGTCCAGGTAGTCGTCCATGTAGAAGCGGCTGACGATCTTGTCGGCCGCCCGAGGGTGTTTGTCTCTGCCGTCTTCTGCGCATCGTCGCAGCACGTAGGTGGCCGTGCTTGGTGATGACTTAGCACCGAATATGACCACGTTCATTTGATACGTTTCTGGGTCCTTTGTTGTGTCCATGTCTCGCCAGAGGAACTGTTGTGCGTGTCGGTCCTCAGCACGGATGGTTATCTGGTGAAACATCTGTTTCACATCAGACGCGATCGGCACGCTGCCCTGTCGGAACCTCATGAGCACGCCGGCGAGTGAGTTCAGATTGTTTGGCCCGGTGATGAGGTTGTCGTTCAGTGACGTGCCACCACATCTCGCCGCTGCATCGAACACGACGCGCACCTTTCCTGGCTTGTTTGGGTTCTGAACGGCGTGGTGGGGCAGGTACCACGTCCGCTCGTGCGTGCGGTGCTCTCCGCTGACCTTACTGGCGTGACCTTGGGCGATGTAGTCGTTCATTGTGGCTTGATACGACCGACAGAGGTCAGCAGGTGTTGTCCATCTGAACTTGACAGTCACGTGACCCATTTGACCTTCGGATCCAATTCTGGTAGTCAATTCTGGCGCTTTTGTTACCATAGCGAAAAATGTAACCCCGTGTTCACAGTTTTCCTGACGACGAAGATTCTGCGTAATCTGGCCAATGGCGTTCGAGAACCGAGGTTAAGCCCCGCTGATCTTGAACGTGATTGGTCGGACGACGTATAGAATATTCGTCGTCCGGGAGACTGCGAACACGGGGTAAACCAAGGGGTAAACAATCTGTGCGTGGAATGGGGATTGGGGAGTGGTGAATGTTATGGGCGATGACAGGCCGATTCGTCGATTTTTATTTATGCTTTTATCCTTATTTTATATTCTGATCATTTTGTTTATGTTGAGGAGTTTTTTCTGTTGATTTAACATCAAAAACGGTATGTTTTACTGTTAATGCCAAGTGCCATATTGATATTGAAATTGGGTTACAATTCAACATTCACCGGTTTTTGGCCTGTTGTGCATCATATTATTGGTAATGTGAACATAGGTACTCCATACACTGCTTCTTTTGGGTATATATTAAGGTTTGACCTGATTTTACTTCATTTCACCTTATATTTTCTTGCAGGAACAGTTATCACGCCATTATTGTGCAAAAATAAGGGTGGTGTTTCGCGGCACTCTGCCAGCCATTTTTGGCTTACATAGAGACATCAACAAGCCTTTACCTCCAACACTACCGGAGGTTGACGCTAGCTCACGGAATGCCCTGGCAGCAGCTGGCAGCGCGCCCGTGAAACACAGCCAGGGATTTCCTCTGTAACGTCATTGTTGTCTAGGTAGATGGGTCTTTATCAATTGTTAACAGCTACAAAAATTGGAATGAAAAATGTTGAGGTATTATGAGCATCAGCTAAACAGGAAAGGGAATTCGGCTACAGCCCATCTTGCAACGCCTCAATGAAATTTAACGAGAAACTTAAATTAAGGGAGCAGCTACATAACTGAGGTAAAGCCCATAAATCCTTGTGTATTTACCTACATAACTGAGGTAAATCCACAAGGCACCTTGAATTCAAACTATGAAGTGACTCCAAGCGAAAAATAGCAGAAATTGGGACTTAGTGGAGCTTAGAAATAATCTGCTTAGTGCTGGATGAATGTTTTCACTTAAAATGAACACCACCATATTCGAGTCATGAAAAAAGTGTTGAGTAAGCATAAGCTTGTAGCATGAAAGATGTTTGTGAAAAGTCAGTAGATTTTAAAGTGTTAGTCTCTGCACATTGATTCTCTGATTGTTTGAATGATGAAGTCTCTGCACAGTCTCTGATTGACTGAATGAGCTCTGCAGTCACAATAGTGAAATTCATGGGAAGATTTTATTTGTAATAAAAGAAGGTAATATTTTGAGTTGGTTTTTCCTATTCTGAGAAGATCATAGCATGTTTAACAGCATTCCAAACAGGGCATGTCAAAGGCTGGATGGGTCTTGGCATTTCCTTGAATTGTGTTTACCATATGTTGTTTTTTATTCAAAGTTATTGTAAAAGCCAACCAACTTTTACAACATTGAGTACATACTTTAGCTTTGGAAACAAGACATGTAGTCTACATATCTATGGTTATGCTGATCTTCTTTTCCAGAGTCTTTGATTATCACTTAATTTCATTCACTTTTGATGTAGTGAAATCCATGATCATTTTAATGGCAAGCTACATTGGAAATGTATTGTTGCTCCCTTTTTTACCATGCATATTTTTGTGTCTTGTGAGGTCTCATATAGGAATAACAAGAGCAGTAACATGCATTGTTTGCTTGTGTTGTCATAACTTTGTACAATATTTCCAGCTTTATAAGATGCAGTTACCAGTCACATTGGGCATCACACATATATTTTTCCTGCAGGTGGAAAGACACAGAGCTAACTAGTGACTCATGTTTGTGCTACTATCGCTTCACCCCTGGGGAATCAGTGCCTATACCCCTTGAGTATAATGGCCACCAAGGGGTGCTGTCCTGACATGTTCACTTTCTGTTGAGAAGGTTAGAACAAACACCATGTGTGTCATTTAGTTGCATATATAATATCTTAATGTTAAGTCTGCATAAAGTCTGAAGTCTGTAGCCACTCTTAATCCTAGTTTGTCATTACCTTAATCTAGCCTGGGTGGATATTTTGCTGTGCTTAAAGCACGGACTGCGCTACGCCCCGGCACGGCGGCCGGGGCACCTCCCCTGGAAGAAAACGGCACCGGGGAGGGGGGACGGACGGCGAGGAGCCGGGGAAGGAGCGCGGCACCGTCACCCCACAAGCCGCCCGCAGCACCGCCGTTATTCTTGTGCCTCTTGGGCGCCGCCGACGCCCTGCGGATGGGGAGCGCATCCCAGACGGGCGGGAGCCGGGAGAGCCGCCCGCGCCATCCGGCCGGCGAAGCAGCAGCCCGGCCAGGCGCGGCGGGCGGCTGGGTGGCGGCCGGACTGAGACGAGTCCCGAGTCGCTCCATGTCTCTGTCTCTTGCGAAACTAGTACCGGCCGCCCAGCCTAGATGGGTCACTACGAGGAAAAGGCGAGCCCGCTCCCAGTACCTGTCGTGGAGCTCCCGCTTCACCGATGGCCCCTGGTCTTTATCTCTCTCTCTCTCTCTCTCTCTCTCTCTCTCTCTCTCTCTCTCTCTCTCTCTCTCTCCGTCTCCGTCTCCGTCTCCGTCTCCGTCTCCGTCTCCGTCTCCGTCTCCGTCTCCGTCTCCGTCTCCGTCTCCGTCTCCGTCTCCGTCTCCGTCTCCGTCTCCGTCTCCGTCTCCGTCTCCGTCTCTCTCTCTCTCTCTCTCTCTCTCTCTCTCTCTCTCTCTCTCTCTCTCTCTCTCTCTCTCTCCCCGACGCCAAAACCGGCTCACAACGGCGTCCATGTCGGCCGGGGCGAAATTACTTGAATAATTATTTCATAAAGGCATTAACAGTGACACAAGACAAAAGTTCAACAAATTCTACGCATGAATCATCCAGTAGGTACTAACTTCGAGAACAGTTAAAATGAAGATGCACAAGAAAGCGTAATTTCCCAATGACATGATATGGCTGTCACAATGCTTAGCCGCAATCACCTCTTTTGGTAGTTTAAACGGTAAGTAATTTTTGAAATCATCCGATAAAAATATAAAATTGATACCATATTAAAGACCAATCAATTCTACACATGAATCAGGGTGTATCTTTGAGAAAAACTTGAAAGTTTAGGTGTGATAAGAAAAACAAATAAAAATGAACCATTTTCCCATAGACTTTACATTGGCTCCAAAATCGCATGGATCCAGAATTTCTGGAAGTGCCCTCGCCACAACTGCACGTGCGCTGCGCTCGAAAATGATCACGTGACCAAATCCAGATGAGATCACCGTATTTATAGTCACCGTGGAGGTCAGGGTCGCGAGCCAGACGTCTCTCGACCGCTCTTAGACGAGTGAGAGCGGTTTGTCGGTTGTCCGGTAGTTGCACATTGTCAGCGCGCCACAGGAGACCAGTTTCGTATCGGTTTCCGGTCCGTCTCGTGACGTTCTCCAGAATAGACATGGCTCTCTGATCTGCCTTGGAGTGCAGTTGTGCGCTCTCGTATTTCGTACCGAAAGCCTCCGTCGTCCAAAACTGCCTCACTTGGTTCTGAAGTTCGACGAGCGCGCTGTTTTCGTCACCGACACGGACATGATTCACAACTCTGTCGTCTGACAGGTTTCGACTCGGCGCGCGGCCGGTGACTGTCCACCCGAGCAGCGTCCTCACGGCACACGGAGTCCCGGCCGGCCCTTCAATTACGTCACGTGGCACGATCAGTTCTATCATGTCAGTACCAAGTAGCACTTCTACTTGACCTCGTGTCGTGCTCGGTAGATCCAGGTCGGCGAGATGAGACCACTTGCATTTCTCTCGTGACCAGTCTATGGCGTGGTTCGATACATTTAACGTCGGCGTCGTTTGGGCGTTCCGTATTTCATGACGGGTACCGCTGCTGCTGACGGGCTCGATCTCGAAGGACACACGGCGTGAATTGAGTCTTTCGCTCCCGTTTATGGTACTTAAGACCAAGCTGTTGATAGGTCCAGAGATACCGAGCCGGTCACTCAAGCCTTCAGTCACCAGTGTGACCTGACTTCCAAGGTCGAGGAGGGCATGGGATGTGCAGCTCCCGTTAGGGCCATACACTGTTATCGGCAGTGTCTGCAGCAAAACTTTACAGGGCGGCTCGGCCGCCGCGGTGCCCACATGTTTCACTGCTGACGGCGCGCCGCTGGCAGCACTGCGCCGTGGAAACACACGCTCTCCGTTGTGCAGAAGCGTGTGGTGACGTTTCCCACAGTTCTCGTGTCCACATTTTGTACTAGACGTGCACGCGGCGCTGATGTGGCCTCGCACGAGACAGTTGAAGCAGAGCCCGTTTCGACCGGCCACTTCAGCTCTCTCACTCGCCGTCAGCTGTAGGAATTTGTCGCAGGTCTTGATGTCATGAGCCCCATGACAGACTACACATGTGTCCTCACTCCCGGCCGGCGCCGCTGCCTTTATTGCTGTCATCTTCGGTTTTACGACCTCCCGGAGCGCGGTCGGCGCTGACGCTGTCGCGTAAACACGCCGTGGCCGGCCCTCCCCACTGTTGACCTCGGCCTTGGATGGCTTGTGGCCCGTCAGGGTCAGGGACGCACGACCAGCAGCCACGTAGCGGCGCAGCCAGCTGTCCAGGTCGGCCAGAGTGGGGCGAACGAGTCCGCTGTGTACAGCGTGCTCGCCCCACTTCAGCGCCAGCGCAGCGGGAAGCTTCGAGATCACGGCTGTTACATTGGTGGCAGCCGAGATGTCCGCGTCGTAGTGAAGGCACTGTAGCACACGGACCGCGGTGCGAAGGTCACGTGACAGCTCTGTCACAGCCGACATATCACCATCTTTCACCGGCCGCGAATCGAGCAGTTTTTTCATCGTCGCGTGAATGACCCGTGCAGGGTCACCGAACTCCTCCTCTAGCTCACGCAGAGCCTCACCGTACAGAGAAGAGTCGCACAACATACCGCGCACTGATTCCTTGGCCGGCCCGGTGAGATGAGCCTGGAGATAGGTCAGGCGCTCGACGTCAGTCAGGTCGTCTCGATCGTGCACTAGAGCCCTGAACAGCGCGATCCATCTCGGCCATTCCAGAGCGGAGCCGCTGAACTTATCCAGGGTCACTCGAGGCAGCTGTGGAGTCGTTTGCTGTCTCACGGGCTGTAGCGGGCGTCGTGCTTCCTGCTGGTGACGGTCGTCGTATGGCCGCGCGCTCACCAGTTGTCCGTACTGGGAGGACTGCTCCACCCACTCCCGGGTGCGTGAGGACCTGTCACCCGGCCGCAGCGGCTCACGCGGCTGGGCGGCTGGCTCACTTGGAGCTGCGGCAGCAGGCCGAGCTAGAGCCTGATGGTCGACGGCAGATGACTGGTGGCCATACTCCTCCTCCTCGAGCAGCTCCAGCTCCAGCTGACGGCGTTCAGCTTCGTCGGCGAGCTGTTGAGCTTCGAGAGCTGCCCGCTGTCGTGCCAATTCTGCCTCCTGCCGCGCCCGCTCCGCCTCCTGCCGCGCCCGCTCCGCCTGCGTCTCCGCCTCCTGCCGCGCCCGCTCTGCCTGCGTCTCCGCCTCCTGCCGTGTCAGCTCCGCCTTTGCCGCGGCCGCGCGCTGGCCTTGCTCCGCTGCGAGCTTGCTTAGCGCGGCTCGGCGGCGGGCTGCGCTGATGGTGGACGACGCTGCGCTGCCGAAGGTCTCGCTGCGGGTATGACATGCCTGCGAGCTGCGCGTAGATTTAGCGTCACACCGTGCGACCGCCTTTGCGGTCGATTTCGCGTCGGACTTCGCTTCCGACATCACTGCGTCGGACTTCGCTTCCGACATCACTCGTTCACTGCACTCGCGTCGGACTGTACGTCCATTCACTCACTAGTTCACATACATCCGGCCCGGAGGACCAAAATGTTCGTGTGATTCGTGGTCGTTCACTCTGATCCGGCACGGCAGACCAAAGTGTTCGTGTAATCGTCCAGTTCACTAAGAATTGCGTAGCTGATCGTATCGTTTCATTAACCGGAGGACCAAAAGAGTTCTTTGATGAATGTCTATTTCTGGATTACTCGTCACACACTGCACCTCAATCGAATCGTACGACGCCGGCGCCGTTGCGCCGGCGGAGCCGCGCCGTCGTCGTCGTTTCGCCGCGAACTGCCGGGCCGGCCGGCGGCGGCCGGCCCGGCGCGTTGGGGCCGGTCAGCACACATGTGCTCCAGATGACCCCCCAGGCCCTGCAGAGGACCACGTGGACGGCGGGGCTCGGCCGTGCCCGCCGCGCGCTGCCGTCGCTGTGCGGCACGGTACGTTTTCTCTCGAACAAGGGGTTTTGGTCTAAAACAACACCCTGATCATTTTCTTCGAACATACCCAAACTATACCCCTATTCTTTAAATACCTCCCTTGAATTCTTCTAATATACCCTAGTGTACAGTCTCTGCCGCTACTGTCAGATACCGTACCTGTGCCGCTCGGCGCCTCCGGCGGTGACCAGTCGGCGGGCCGGGACTGGCCGGCCGGGCGGGCGGGGAGGACGGGCAGTCGCTCCCGTCGCTCCCTGGACGTGTTGCTGACCGCTAATATACAGCACCAAACGCGGTGCCGTCTTCGCTGAGTGCGTATGGGCGGTGCGACGACATAACAGGCAGCTATAAGCTTGTTTTGACGCGCGGTATGGGCAGCTATAACCAGTCGCGGCGCAAGTGTGTTTGAGCCAGGTGATTCGCAACCGCCACCCAATCAGCATACTGCAATCCAGTGCCGGCAGTGACGTACATGACACGTGATCAGATAGCTGGGCCGAAAGCGCGCCAATTTTCAAAGGGTTTGAGCGCGCCAGTTGAGTTTGAGCGTGCAGTGGAGAAGGACGGTTGTGCTCAGCGCGGGTGATAGCGGGTGTGTAGTGTGTGCATTGATCATTCGAGCAAAGGACGTCGTGGAGGACATCGAAAGCACAGCTGTGGAACCCAGAAAAGACGAAACCTGCACGACAACGACTTTTCGGCGTGCCGGAAACCGGAAAATTCACCCAAGAGACCCTTGGTGGGCGTGTTTGCCCGCACCCGGTGTAGATCTGCATGACTATTTCACGGTCAGCGCCCGGACCCGAGCAGTGCGCAGTATCTGGTCCTATTATCCCTTTTACAGGGTCTAGCATATAAGTTTTGTCTTGTAAAAATGTGTCGTGTAAGCTGCTAGGTGAAAGTCAGCAATTGTTACAAGATATGCAATGCTCTAATGACATCTCTTTGGTAATGAACAGTTATTTAACATACACGCCATTTTTGCGTAGCTGAAACCACCGTTGATTTTCGTGTTTTATAACCGAAATAGATATTAAATATCCATTCATGATGATCTCAGATTTACTTATCCCAAGTTGCGACTTATCGGAAGAGAAACGGTGAAGCTACACTGAAAACACTTTGGAAGAACGTTAAGAACGTACAGGGGTATTTAGACCCCTGTGGGGTAAAATGTTATGCCACCGTTTTTCAGAACCCCCATGGTTCTTCACGTAGACGGCTTTGCATTCTCATCAAAAGAATCCACACGATTCTTCCAAAGACTCTTATGAGGTTTAGGGTTTATAATAAGAGCGTTCTTAGCACCTAGATAAGAACCCCAAAGGGTCTGTGAAGAGGTCCCTGAGGTTTATAGGGAAACCACCCTGTGTTCTGAATATCAGTTGTAGAACCCTTTCAGTTCTATTGCAATGCCGCAAAATCCCCGTTCATTCGTCTATTGAACCTCCCATGCATAGCTATCGACCTGCGCCGTCACATCTGCTGCGCAAACACAGTATTTGATACACCTTAAAATGTATTACCTTCCTCTTTACTCTGAGCAATCAGCCTGCAAGTCTCCAGTCAGGAACAACCAGCCCGCAACCAGCCCATGCGATCAGCCCGCAACCAGCCCGCATTCAGCCTGCGATCAGCCCGCAATCAGCCTGCAGGAACGCTTTCCCCTCGGCCGTGTCACTTGCCTTACACATCCAGGCCAAAGAACTCCAGAGCCTTTCGGGCATGTTTAATTATTCAGGTTGATTCCTTCACGCTCAGGGTTGCTTTCTGTACAAATACGAACACATTTTTAGCTTTAGCAAGTGGATGTTTTCCCAAACACAGTATGCGCTATCGCCCATGTCAGCAGCCGGGTGGCGATATCGCATTCTCCCAAATCACATACAGTTTCTCCTTCCACCACCAGCTTCAAGCCAGCGTTTTCGACGATGTCGACGTCTCCGCGCGCCAGGACGCTCTCCTCAGACTCCAGGGCCTCAATCAGAGCGGAGATGGCCTCGTTCCCTAGAATGAAGAGTCGGGCGGATGCGTTATTCAACAGGCAGGGAGTAAAGAAACTTAGATTGACTTCAGAGATCATGAGCCTACTCCAAAAATAAAATAATGCACTTAACATATAAAGTGCAGCTAGATAAAATATTGCACTAATCAGCAAGAACATATGTTCATTAAAATCAGCCAAATTTATACCTAAATCAGTTGACCCCAAAATGGCAAGCAGATTCTATTCCTGATTTATCTTCATTTGGAAGATTTTTCTAAACACCTACCACATGCATAATTTAAGCTATGGGGCATTTATACAACATATAAATACTTACTGCATTGATTGCTCTTGCATATGAATTTTCTTCATCCAATGCACTCATCCATGCATTTGAAGAGCGTTGTGATATTGCTTATCATTGTCAATCACAAGTAATACCTATAGATAATACACAACACTTGACAAGCCAAAAATTAACCTTATTTCAGTTCTTCAATATTCGATTACTTGCCATTCACCCAAGCTTGCACCAGCCGCTCGTCACTGCACAAAGCGTGATCCAACGCGATCGAAAAATGGCGATCGCTTCCGGTGGACGCTAGAACGTGGTACCGCGGGCGTGGTCTTGATGAAAGCTATTACGCTGATCAAACCACAACCCCTTCTTCTTAAACCCGATGCTAGTTCGTGCAAAACCTTCAAAGGGTTCATCTTTCGCGCGCTTTGTGTGACGTAATATCACGTGACTAGGGAGAACGAAGAAGAACCGGTGTTGGTCGAGTTGAAGTCCCCTGGGGCCGCTAAGACTGCACGCGAAGAAGCAGCACGTGTCTTCGGTCTATGTGAAACACTGTGTGTGTTCTTCATGAGCCAGACGTTCTGCTTCGCCTCTAAGCCAGTTTACCCTAATACCCAAAAAACCTAAGTGTGGAATATTTTAAGATGCTTTTGCATTACGTTCTTTCAACTTGTTTTCAGTGTATGTCCATGCTGTTGTCACCAATGTAAAACATGAATAATAATAAAAGACCAAATGTCTGTGAGTTTTGGATGTGTTACGATATATAAAGGGAAATCGGACGAGGGAGCTGAGAGTAATGAGACAGTTTCTGAGCAAATTCTACGACGAATATACCTAGGGCATTATTATTTTCCCTTCTGGGTTTATGTGGGGTTTAATGCAAGAATACATTGAGATCAGTGATGGAAATCACAGAATAATACGGGAGTGTTAAGTGGTATACCTAATGCGAGTATAGTTTGCAAAATATTCCCCTTATGCGCTTAGAAGGAATACTAGAAGTTTCGATGTAAGGGTATTTTGGTAGGTTAACCCGCGCCCCAGTGGCGGTCTCAGCCAACTTCGCCCTAGTGGGGGGGGGGGGGGGGCATATGTTACCACCCACCTCTAACTCAAAAACTAAGAGGGCTAGAAAGACGCGGTAAAAGCAGTCGATAGCTCTCAATGCGTACGTTTGAAAGTATTTCAGTCATTTTTCATCTTAGAGCAATATTGGGGTCACCAGAGGTCATCAAAGGTCAAAATTTGCCGAGGGTCATTATATTTTTCAGAAAACATGCCGTTATCTCAGGAACTATGGTAGCTAGAAAAACGAATGGAAAAGCAATCGATAGCTCTTGAACTCTTCTTTTGAAAAGGTCATTATCAAAATTGACCTCAGGTCACGGGTTTAGCCTCCAGAGGGCAAAAACCCAAAAGTAGCTGTTTTTACGAAAAGTGTTTTTCGACAATAACTTTCGACAACAAAAAGCCACGACATTTCTATTGCCAGAATCGTGTTCCTCTCGCCGAGATGCGTCGAATGAACTATAATTTGACCTTGAAAGGTCAACTTGAAAATTTGACCTCAGGTCAAGGTCATGACCTGACCGGAAAGGGTCGGTCACACTCAACACCTCAAATTGACCTCCACCAAACAAAACGTTTACAGTTCGACACAACTGGGCATGGAGCTCACGGCTGCCAAAATCGCGACTCTGCGACGATTTATGGTGAAGCTATTTACCAAAAAACGAGCCGTGCCTGGGGGCTGGGGCACTTAGTTTGACCCCTGAGTCATCGGTTTATATGAGATCTTCAACTCGGGTACCAGTCACTGCGTCTCAAAGCGATGCACACGCTCGTTTTTTCCGCAACGCGCTAGCTTCATTAGGCGCGAAAAGATGAGGAGGGGTCGCACTCGCCCCCTCCTCTGGTAAAAGGAAGCATTAACCCGCGCCCGGCTGGGGGTCCTGGATTTCCACGCCCTGCTGGGGGGGGGGGGTCTGAACACCCCCCCCCCCCTTCTAACTCGGCTACTGGGCCACGTAGCGATACGCGGAAGGCGGCGTTCGAAAGAGCGTCAAAAATAATGAGGAAATCACTTCGGTCAATTTTTTGGTCAGGTCAAAGGTCAGGTCACCAGAGGTCATTGAAGGCAAAATTTCGCCGATTTCCAGGTCGAATGTCGATAATTTCCAAGATGCCAACGCATAACTCGGGAACCAATAGAGCTACAGCGCCGCGGAAAAGCGCATTCGATAGCCCTATTAACGCCCTTTCTGAGTAATACTCTCAGATTTGACCTAACGTCAACGGTTTTGCCTGCAGGGGGCAAAAACTGCAAAAATAGCCGATTTTTTCGGAAACAGTTTTTCTGTAATAACTTTTGACCCAAGCATTGCACGAGCTTACTTTTACCGGCATCGTGTTCCTCTCATCAAGACGCATCGAATGAACTATAACTTGACCTTGAAAGGTCAACTTGAAAATTTGACCTCAGGTCAAGGTCATGACCTGACCTGAAAGGGTCATGTGGTCAGGTGAAGTGCTCCAAGGTTGGGATGGAAAATGGTTGCAGCGTCCCAATTTTGGTATCATCGTGTTCGTCATGCTTAGACCGCCGTATGAGATACTTTTTGTTTAGTTGGGGTCAGCTTAGATTGCTCACCTTCGGTCAAGGTCAGGTCGAACCATGGTGTGTCAAAAGTGGAAATAGCCGCCCGGCTTTAGTTCGCCAGCCTTGTCAATAGATGGCAGTACCACAATATGGGCAGCGGATCGTGCAATTGACGTCAAATCTTCGTTATCTGCTAAGAATTGAATGGCGGATCTTTTCATGCAAGAATCAAGTAAATCGGTCCACAACTTGTCTAGCAACAGAGATATGAAGTCAAACACCCTGCCAGAGCGGCGGCGCGGCGGCCGGCGGCAGCCATTACGCGCCGCCTGGGAGACTGGCGGCGCTGAACGGTTCCGAATTGGCACTGCACTAAAACCTGTTAACAGCTTGGAATAGTTATTATAGCAAAATTTTCATTCAAGTGAGGAATAACCAAGGGCAGGAAGTATGTATGCTTGTGTGCGTACTATGTAAGCCAAGAAACTGCATTAGCAGATACTCGCTAATATTAGATCCAGCCAATTCCAAACGCATTCCAGGTGATGTGTTTCTGATGGGTCACCAATATTTATCGTTCGAGGGCGGATACAGTTTTAACAATACAAAAAATATTTTTGCACAGCTCTATTCCTTGAATAATTCTCTTCAACGCCTCATTCCTAGTTAAGCGAATTAGCCCACCCTGGTTGAATAAATAAGGCGATTTCGCCACAAGGTCGGGGAAAACCGACCGAAAACGGCCGCGCTCAACGTTAAAGGGACCCTCCCACCTTAAAAAAAGTTTATGAATTGGCATGAAAGTGATGTCGCTCGGTTCAGAAAGAGCGAAAACGAATATCTACCAAATTTCACCGAAAAATATTCACCGGTTTTCAAGATATTAGACTTTTACTTTTGTTTACTTTTTGGGATCTCCGCTGTTCCTAGCGACTTTATTTAAAAGTGCGGCATTTGTTGCGCGCAACGCAGCATATACCACCGCGTGCTACAAAACGTTTTAGTCAAACATTTAACGGACGTTCGAAAGCCTGATGACGTCATCAGATTCCCGTAATGGTTAAGAGATAGGGACCACGCTGGTCCCACCCTGCAAGTAAAGGGAAGAAATTTCTTGAACACCATAAAGCTGCGGGGGTTGCGACCAGGATAAATGGTGGTTTCTGAGCCTGGCCGCAAACTTGGCTATCTCAACTCAAAACTAATGTTAAGGTGGGAGGGTCCCTTTAATTTGGGCATGCAGACTCTTAAAAACTCGCATTGGGCGGGTAGGGTTTCCCAGGTATTGGCTCCAAAACACCGTATTCGGCTCCCGAATACGTCCAAGTGACCCGCCTCGTTCCTAGTTAAGCTCTAATTAGATCAAGCGACTCATAGGGAGCGAAAAAGCGACAAAAAGCATGAATTTCCCTATGGCGGCGGACTGCCGGGTTGCCAAACGGCGCACCGGCTATTTCCACTTTTGACACACCATGCCACGTAGGTCACCAAAATTGTCGATTTACGCCCTAATGAATGTCTTTCAATTCGGCAAATATTTCCGGAGCCAAAATTACAGTTCCCTTATTTATCCATTGACATATAACGTTGAGGTTACGTGATCGACCTGATCCCAGTTGACCTTTTAAGGAAAATACAAGAATTAAAGGTTTTGAAACCTTAGATACATACTAAATCCTGTAAGATTTATTTCCTTGTAAATGATCATCTAGTATAGGGGGCTTGCAAAGTTGCGGCATTTTAAGACCTTGCAAAGTCTAGCTTATGTCGGTCAGTGACCTTGTCTGGCCTGAAATTCGGGCTTTGTGTCATAAGATCCGACCTAATCAAAGGTCGGGAGTGCTAACTTTTATCTTGCTATCGGCAGCGCGTTCAAAAAAATCTAGATAAAGATCATCGCCCCCCCCCCCCGCCCCCGGACGGCTCCCGTCCCTTCTCTCGGCCGAGCGTCCTTTCCCTTTTTGTAAGTCCTAGCATAATCACGAATATTATATCACAGGTTGTGAAGGTAATACATCCGTTCCGCTATACGCACTATCCACCATC
Source organism: Amphibalanus amphitrite (assembly GCF_019059575.1). NCBI lineage: Eukaryota > Metazoa > Arthropoda > Thecostraca > Balanomorpha > Balanidae > Amphibalanus > Amphibalanus amphitrite. The sequence continues at coordinate 425,015 of NW_024881516.1, forward strand.
CCGTTCTGCGCTCCCCTTCCGCTCCACACACATCAGCCCAGCTACAAGTCAGTCGGGCTAGCGCTATCCTCCCCTCCCTTCCTTGTGCTGGCTTCACAGCGCGAAAACCCAGAGCCGAGACTTCCCGAGCGCGACCTCTGACCCCACGCGGTCCGAAGAGTCAGCCGGTGCCTAAGGGCACGCTGCGCGCCGGCCACCCGGATAGCCTCTGCTGAGTCTCCCTTTCATGCTCCGCTTACTACGCGCTCGACTCATTCATGATTCTGTGTTTCTGCGTCCCTCTCGCTAGGTGGCACCACGGATGTCATAGGCGATCCCAGGAAGACTGCGGCCAGAATGCCCCAAACGGCAGAAAATGAGGATTTTGCTAAATATCTCAGAAAGTATTTGGCTTACGACGATGCAATTTCACAGTGTCGTGACAAATGTGCATACGCACAAATTGGGTTAATACTTATGCATTTGCGCGTGATATAAGACCAGATATAAGCTAAAAAGCAAAACCTTGACCTCAAGTGACATGACCCAGACCGTTCTTATAGCATACAAACATAAACGTAGTCACTTATTGATATAAACTGTTTTACTGGAGAGCCGTACTGTTCAGCTCTGGACATCTTAGAGTTTATGTCACTACTGGTATTTTAGCTAGCGTGTATCACATATAGAGCACAGGTCGATGAAAATCGCGATGAAAAATTAACAAAAAAAATGTGTATTTCAAAATTCCTTAAAATATATTTTTGTATTTACCTAAATGCATCATACTGCATATCATTCGACTCGGCTGATGAAAAAGAACACAACGACACCATTTTTGAAGCTCTAGCTTCATTGTCTATCGCGTTATCTGCAAAAACGTAGTTTAACCCTAGTTGACCTCAAGTGACATGACCCAGACCGTTCTTATAGCATACAAACATAAACGTAGTCACTTATTGATATAAACTGATGGAGGGTAACTAAAAACCGTTAAAATGGAGCAGATACCTCCCATATTTTACAGTAAAAACCAGGCAAGCAATCACCTTTCATCCATACCTGATAGGTATAGGCACTGGAATAGAGCGACAGGCCGAAGAGGCTTTGTCATGTTTATTTTCGAAATTTATCTTTGGGCTAGTTTAAACCAAACCTACTCAGTATCTACATATATCTCATGGAAAACAGTGGTTTAGTTGCATTGCTCTCGGTTGGGGGTAAGCTCGCCCACTCGCCCGGGGTTACCCCAATGTGCTAATTTTATTTTAGAACAGCGATGTTTGGAAAAAATGTCATACTTAAAGGGACCCTCCCACCTTAACATTAGATTTGAGTTGAGATAGCCAAAATGGGGTCCCTGGCTCACAATTACCGGTTTCGGCACTCACAACATCGAGAAATGCCTTAAATCGGAAATATTGAATTTCAAAATTGCAGCATTTTGATTCAGAGGGGCTAATGCATAGGAATACCCCTCTGAATGTGTGACGTCAGCGCAGATATCTAACGATTTTTAAATGTTTGACTAAAACGTTTTGTAGCACGCGGTGGTATATGCTGCTTTGCGCGCAACAAGTGCCGCACTTTCAGCTGCCAAACTATTGCTTCCAAATAAAGTCGCTAGGAACAGCGGAGATCCCAAAAAGTAAACAAAAGTAAAAGTCTAATATCTTGAAAACCGGTGAACATTTTTTCGGTGAAATTTGGTAGATATTCGTTTTCGCTCTTTCTGAACCGAGCGACATCACTTTCATGCCAATTCATAAACTTTTTTGAAGGTGGGAGGGTCCCTTTAATCCAGCCTGCCTCGTCACCTCTCACTGCAAACACTTAAACGATCCTTTCATAACATTCGTATAAATATTAGGGTTGTATGGTAAAACATTAACAGTGCAACATATCTCAGTTTTTAGCTAAAAACCCTTAAAATAGCATTTTTGCTCTATAACTTTAACAATATACAATTTTTGTTAGCGTTAACTTTTTCGCTGGCGTTACCTCAGCTGCCACGATGAAAGGACAAACACTTAAGCATTTTATTATGAATAATTTAGCCGGAAACGGGGTGGCCGGGCTTCCCCCGCGCCCGGGATCACCCCGGCTTCCCCTAAGCAAAACCCCCTTGGTGACCTGTGATGACGTCACAGGCCTACAGTTGCCAAAGAGCAAAAAAGGTCTCAAGGTAGTCAAGGTTGGTCATATATGAAGTCATTCACGGTATAGTAATTAGGCCATTCCAACGCGTTTTAGTGAAAAAAATCAAGCAGTTGATTTCTCCCCCCCCCCCCCCTGCATTGAGCTGGGTGGATATGCGAGTTCAGATAGCAGCTATCAGCCGGGTGAGGTCGACTGTGGGGACAGTCATTCCCGGTTCAGCGGTGTAGGTCTGCCGGTCACGCTGCTATCGGTCCGATGGCGCCGCTCGGCCGCGCTCCGGCGGCGGTGCACGGCCGGGCGGCGGGCGCGGCCAGGTCACGGCGCCGAGTTCACTGGCCGTCCAGCCGGGCAGAGAGGCGCCGCCGGGCGCGCACCGGTCCGCCGCGCGACCGGTGCCACCAGCAGACGTCCAGCCGAGACCAGACCGGGCGCACGGAGGCAGACGGGCGGCCGCCCAGCACAGCTGACCGCAGGGCCGGCCGGACCAGGCTGCCTGTCAGTTGCCACCTTGACCCAGCCGCCGACCTCAGCGCGCGGCGCTCGGCTCGGCGGTGTCCTGGTGTGACGTCACTGTCCTGAGCGGACGCAGCGGGCCCGGTGACCCAGTGAGACAAGCGCAGTCAGCGTGGACAGCCCGAGCGCGACCTCAGGCAGATCGCCCGTCGCCAGCTCCGATTCGGCCCGTGTCAGTGCTCCATGACCCACGCCGCGCAGGGCGCTCCGTGTAGCGCTCCGTGAATCGCTTCGTGAATCGCTCCGTGACGTGCTCCGTGACTCTGCGTGACGTGCTGCGTGACGCGGCCAGGACCTGTTCCGTGCCGCGCTCCGTGACGCGGTCGGGGGCGCGTCCGTGACAGGTATCCGTGAAGCCCGGCGGGTGGGCGGCGCGGTGTCACGATGGCCAACCCGGACTCGTGGGTGCGCTCCGGGTACTCGGTGTTCTGGTCGCGGCCCGGCGCCGGCTCGCACGACTACCAGCCGCTGGGCGCCACCCGACGGCCGCGGCCGCGCCGGCTGCGCGGCTGGCAGCCGCTGGCCGTGCTGCTGGTGCTGGCCGTGCTGGGGCTCAGCACGCTCGGCCTGGTGGCGCACCGGCCGGCCGCCTCTCTCGGCGTCAGGAAGGGCTCCTCCGGCGTGAGGATGGCGCTCAGCGGCGAGGGAGAGGGCGATGTCGCCACTCAGGGAGAGGCGCACGGGCCAGTTGACGTGTCAGGTCCAATGGAGGCTCCGGGACCGATCAGCGACTCGGAGGGCAGCGAGAAACAGTCACCGGCGCCGGGAGACGGAGAACGCCACCAGCCCGAGGGTGGACGGCCAGCGGCGCGAGCGGCAGAGCAACTGGCCCCTCCCGCTGAACGGGGGCGGCCGCAGCCGACGGAGACGGCCCAGGAAAGACGGCCCGACGGAGACGCTGGTGGCGAATCAGGCACTACTAGCACCGATAAGGAAGCCGGTCCGAGGGAGGTGCTGGTCGTGCTCGGTTCACCCGCCGCCGGCGACACTACCCTCGGTCAGTGCCCGCTCGTGGGCGGGCCGCCGGGCTAAAACCAGCGCGGCGCTCAGCCAGTCGGACTGGGACGCAGCATTAGACCATGGACCGCAGAATCGCACTTCTCACTGAGCTGTGTCCCGTGGCCCTCCGTTTTCTGTCTCAGTACCGTTCCTTGTTTGCCAAGAGTTGTGCGCACTGCACACTGCGTGCTCGCTTTGCGACAGCTAATTGGATATATGGCGGGTTTGATCCAAGCAATTATGTGTCCCATCACGGTCATGCTACATAGGTTAAAAAGGTCACTGCAGCTGCAACAGTTTCTCGACCATGAACTCGGATTAAAGGGACCCTCCCACCTTCGAAAAATTTAATGAATTGGCATAAAAGATGTCCCTAGGTTCAGAAAGAGCAAAAACGAATATCTACCAAATTTCACCGAAAAATATTCACCGTTTTTAAGATACTTTTACAAGATACACTTTAACATTTGTGCACTTTTTGGGACCTCCGCTGTTTCTGTGACGTTCTTTGGAAGCAATAATTTGGCATCCTAAAAGTACGGCAGATGTTGCGCGCAAAGCAGCATATACCACCACCTTGTACCAAAGGGCTTATTACACGATTTAAAAATCGTTAGATTTGCGCTGACATCACAAATTCTAACCCACGCCCTGGTGTGTGTGTAGGGGGGGGGGCTATTTCCCCTTTCCAGACACATGGTGTTTGCGCGTTGTTCTTACATTCGGTAACGGAGATACAAGTACAATCGTCGAAAAAATATGCACGTGGCTGCTCGCTTCTCCAGGCCCTCCAAGAGGCAACAATCATTTTTACGTCACAGCTACTTGAACATCTATGCTAAAAGGCTAATAGGCATTAATGCATAAGAGTCCATGCAGGAGGTGCTGACTGATATATCGTTTTCTCATGGCGCGGCCGCCTACACCGTAAGCTCGCGCAAGCGTTTTCGCGGGGATCCTCTGATTTCACTGAATTTTGCCTTTAAACCCCCCTGGGAAGCCAAGGGAGCAGCCGGTGCAAGGTGTCATTGCAATAGGCAGAAGAGGATGAGTCAATATCCCTTCTTCCTCCAAGGTTTACATCTCTTCGATGCATACTACTTTTAGACATTTGATGAGGCATAAGTAAAGAATTTGCATGCATGTCAGCGCGGTAAAAAATGATAGCGGTCTGCTTGAACCCACGTTCTGTGACCAGCCGACTCAAAATTACCACGCAACTTACATAAACATGAAAAGTATTCATTAACCTATAAGTATGTCAAGAAATTATCTTCGTCACTCAAAACATAGTAGTTTTAGAGGAAGTTTAAATTTGTCCCAATTTATCTGCAACACCCTGTATGTATTTAGGTACCAGGCAGCTGACCCCTATCGCTGAGTTTCGATAAAATGCGTTTTACTCGATGTTATAGCGCATGCCGGTCCCGTAGCTCAGTCGGTACAACCTAGAGCGCTGGACTCCGCGTGGTGAGAGCACTCGTTCCCGGTTACAACAGTCCGGGTTCGAAGCGCGACGAGCGCTTGACGTTTATGGGCCTCCTCCTGACAGGTATGGTTGCGGTTGGTGACAGGCCGTAGCCAGGCGAAGTCAGTACCTAAGGGGACCGGCCGTGCGCGGTTATGTGCGCACGTTAAACTTTGGGCTCTAAATTCTGCTATAGCACCGGAATTGCGCGATCGGAGGGTATAGGGCAGGGTCAACGCAACAAGCTTCGCTTAACGGGGCTCTGTCCTTGTGAATCCTTTCAATCAAAAGGTTCGGACTAAATTTTAAAAAAAAAAATCCCTGGAACGGTAAAACACTTAACGGTAAAAAACTTTATCTCTGACCTGACCTGTGCCGTCATCGGTGACCCCGAGGTCAATGAAATTGGATTTCCCTAGACAAATTTGACAGGACTATCGAGCACCGTTTGAATTTTGCGGATCCGTCAACTAGTTTCGGAGATACGTGGGGGGGGGGGCAAAAAAGCCCCCCCCCCCCCACCAGGTCGCGTTATAAACAGTTCCCTCCAGGGCGCGGGCTAAGGAGGTATTCAAATGCATTAGCCCCTTAGAATCCGAAAACTGCATACTTTGAATATAAATATCTCGGAATTTAAGCAGTTCTCGATGTTGTGACTTGTGAGTGCCAAAACCGGCGATTGCAGGCCAGGGACCCCAATTTGGCTATCTCAACTCAAATCTTAAGTTAAGGTGGGATGTTCACTTTAAGCATGACAACTGATAAAAGATGTACCAACAAAATAATTTGAAAAAATGGTATATACATATTCCCTTTAACTGAGATAAACTCTGACAAACTTTCGGCGACAGAGCTTTGAAAGCGCCATCGAATGCGCTCTAACGCGACGAACCCGCGCATCCCCTCCCGTTCATTTTTAATTCATTTCATTAATTTATTTTCAAAATTTGACCTTTTCTGACCTGAAGTGACCTGACCTCCAGTAAATTCAGCTGAAAATGATCTCAAAGACACAGACGACATTGTTTTCTAAATCTACGAGTAAAATGGACCGTAAAACATGCGTCTCGTGACCGATACATGATATACAATTTTCGTGACCTAGGATGACCTGGCCTTGACCTGAAAAATTCATAATAAGAGTTCGGTATCCTCAGGTTATCTAAGGCATATATCAAGGAAAGCGTAAACCAGAAATGAGCCTGATCATGGACTTGTTAGCCGGCGGTCAGAGCCTAAATTGTGAACAAGCAAAAATGCTGATAATTTATACTTTGACCTGACCTGTGACGTCATCGGTGACCTCGAGATCAATGAAAATAGGTTTCGTTCGATCGTTTTTCTAGGGCTATCAAACGCCGTTTGAAATCCCCCCCCCCCCCCGTCACTCGCGTTATGGAAAATATCCCAGTCATGCGCGGGTTAACTCTTGGTTCATGAGTGATCCATGACTGATTTGTGAAAAAAAAACTTAAAACTGTCACAATCTTAACCCGCGCCCCGTTGGGCTCTGCCGAGCAACGTTGGGGGGGGGGGCCATTTTGGCCCCCCCCCCCCCTAAGATCTCGAGAACCACGCAACCTAGCGACAAGCGGCAAACGGTGTTGGATAGCCCTATCAGGGAACTACCTTGTGACCCAATTTTATTGACCTAGGTCAAACCGATGACGTCACAGGTCAGGTCAAAGGTCCAATTTTCACCGTTTACAGGCATTTCAAGGAATGCGTTGTAAAATCGAGTAAAATGCATTTCATTGAAAATCATCGATGGGGAAATGTTCTTTAAACACATATTTTGCTACTTGAGGTCACTGATACCAGGTCAGGTCACAGAGGTCAGGTCACGGGGGGGTCACAATATGAAAGTGTCGTGTGATACATGTTTTATGGTCCATTTTACATGACAAATTCGATTATGTGGGTCAGGCAGCCTTTGGGGCCAGCTTAGGTCACGTTTTGGTCAAGGTCAGGTCAAGGTCAGGTCAAGGTCAGGTCAAATTAGGTCAAATTTCAAAGTTAATATTTTTGCATAAAATGGGTATTGAATCGATGCAGCTCGTCACGGGGAGTTCAATGGTGGTCTTTGTTTTTCCGTACGTGGTCTAGAATCGCTAAAAATTGAGTTCAAAAATTTGACGTCATCATTTTTGAACAGTTTTTTCGCTATAACTTGGCCAAAAAACGAGATATCGATCTGAAATTTGGTATGTATATAGAAGAGCGCAGGGACTATCACATATATTCCGGTTTTTTCGAAATTTGGAAAATTTTGGATTTTTTGAAGTTTTTCTAAAAAAACCAATTTTTTGAATTTTTTGGGGTCAAAAACCCAAAATTTTGAAAAGCCGAGATAGCAGTTTTGTAGCGCCGTTTTTTGTCTACTAGACCATATAAAGAACTTTGAAATTGCTTGATAACTGTAGATTTGGTGAGCGTTTCAAGATTGCATGTTTTTTGCTCATTTTTGCTCGAACATGACCTCAGTTTGACCTCAATAACTCCTGACCTAAGGTGACCTAAGACTTGAAATTCGGTGTGAAGGTGTCAAATTGATGCCCGGGAAGGTACTGAAAATTTGGCGGCGCTGCACGCCGCCGTTTTCTTGCTATTCAGGAAAAACCACAGGGGGGGGGGGGGCCAAAATGGCCCCCCAACGGGGCGAGGGTTAAGAAAGATACGGGATTACCTTGGAAAATGCCTTGGTGACTTCAAGTGACCTAAGCGTTGAGTTGGTTTAATCGAGAAATGACCCGTATATCCTTGGAAGAACTTATGTATTTAGGGCTATCGATGGCTTTTTGGTATTGTTTTCGAGATAATTGGGCGTGCCCAAAAACACCCCCACCCCCACCCACCATGGCGAGGCTAGCTGAGACCCACACCCGGCCTGGCCGCAGCTCAAATTGAACAGATCAATGTACTTCGTATTTAGTAATTTTTGGATTTTTGCGAAAATGAGCGAAGCATCGGTAACAGGAAGAATTACAAATAGGTACGGCACTGCTTCTCTGCTCTAAATGTTTCTTTTTCGACGGCCGAAACTCCTTTCAAGGTATAAGGTCGACTCGTTTGCATGGATCAGATGCCGTACATACCTGCGAGCACTTATCTACGTCCTACATTGACGTCCGTCTGTCTGTCTGTCCACAGATGCGTCTGGAAATGCCAGTCCAGTTCAGGGAGACTGACCACAGTCGGTGAATAGCGGCAACGGAACCCGTTCAATACCATTCAGCTATGAAGATATCCATAGATCAGGTCGTCCCCTGCCCACAGGCACCAGGATCTCATCCAGATGGCATTGATGCACGCCGCTGATGCACGGCATCAAGTGACGCTCGCCGTATACCGAGCCATCTTGTTATGAAATGGATATCGAACGGTTGGGTCCAGGACACTGTCGTCCCTACTGCCGTGCGTTTCTGGGAAACGATAGGAATCTGAACTGTGATTTGTATGGCTAATACCACTTCTCGTGGTTCGAGAGCCCCTTAGACGTGCACATTTATGTAAATGTTTATGTCATTAGTAATACATTGCTATTGTAGGGAGGGTTTTCAACAGGAGCGAGGGAACGGTGGCTGTTTTCCAGTTGATGCAAGAGAGTCTTAGAGAGCTCCCTCTTCCGTTCATCTTTTTTGGAGGCAGGTCAGTCAACGGTGTACACAAAGATCTAAGGTCACTGCACCTTTCTGGGAATGGATGGAATAACTTTACTTGTGACCGGTCGGGTTATCGAGCAATGCAATCTTTTAGTGGGATAATTGGGATCTTTTATAACCCGCGCCCCGCTGATGTCCGTCAGGACAGCCCATATTCAGCCCAGATTCAGCCCGGATTCAGCCCAGATTCCAGACACCTCCGATCAAGCTGAAACTCGCACACAGCGTAGGCCATGACATGCCCAATCCACAATCCAAGTCATTCGGTGGCACTCCCAGCCGTTTGACATACAAAGGTAAGCAAAGGTCACGTGGCCAAAATTTGCACAGCAGATTGTGGCCCACCCAGTAGAGCTAGAGCGCTAAAAATGGCACCAATCGACTCGCCAGCATCTAATCTTACTTTCCCAACACTCATTTGACCTCTCAAGGTCATGTGATGACCTAAGGTCATTTGTGGGCTATGTCGAAAATACACTTGCAAAGCAGTTTTCGAGTTGATGGATTGACCAAATTCCAAATCAAAGCATATCATCGGGTAGCCCATAGGCCGTAGTAACTTTCCTTAAAAACCGCTTTTCAATATGTGACCCCGTTTGATCTCGGCAGGTCAAAATGTGCAAATAAACGACACTCAATACGTCGCAGCCCGGATTCAGCCCAGATTCGGGATACCTCCGATCAAGCTGAAAATCGCACGAAATGTAGGCAATGACATGCCCAATCCACAGTCCAAGTCATTTGGTGGCACTCCCAGCCGTTTGACCTACAGAGGTCAGCAAAGGTCACGTGGCCCAAATTTGCACAGCAGATTGTGGCCCACCCAGTAGAGCTAGAGCACTACGAATGGCACCAATCGACTCGCCAGCATCTAATCTTACTTTCCCAACACTCATTTGACCTCTCAAGGTCATGCGATGACCTAAGGTCATTTGTGGGCTATGTCGAAAATACACTTGCACAGCAGTTTTCGAGTAGATGGATTGACCGAATTCCAAATCAAAGCACATCATCGGGTAGCCCATAGACCGTAGTAACTTTCCTTAAAAACCGCTTTTCGATATGTGACCCCGTTTGACCTCGGCAGGTCAAAATGTGCAAATAAACGACACTCAATACGTCGCAGCCCGGATTCAGCCCAGATTCGGGACACCTCCGATCAAGCTGAAACTCGCACACAATGTAGGCCATGACATGCCCAATCCACAGTCCAAGTCATTCGGTGGCACTCCCAGCCGTTTGACCTACAAAGTTCAGCAAAGTTCACGTGGACAAAATTTGCACAGCAGATTGTGGCCCACCCAGTAGAGCTAGAGCGCTAAAAATGGCACCAATCGACTCACCAGCATCTAATCTTACTTTCCCATCACTCATTTGACCTCTCAAGGTCATGCGATGACCTAAGGTCATTTGTGGGCTATGTCGAAAATACACTTGCACAGCAGTTTTCGAGTAGATGGATTGACCGAATTCCAAATCAAAGCACATCATCGGGTAGCCCATAGGCCGTAGTAACGTTCTAAAAAAACCGCTTTTCGATATGAGACCCCGTTTGACCTCGGCAGGTCAAAATGTGCAAATAAACGACACTCAATACGTCGCAGCCCGGATTCAGCCCAGATTCGGGACACCTCCGATCAAGCTGAAACTCGCACATAATGTAGGCCATGACATGCCCAATCCACAGTCCAAGTCATTCGGTGGCACTCCCAGCCGTTTGACCTAAAGAGGTCAGCAAAGGTAACGAGGCCCAAATTTGCACAGCAGATTGTGGCCCACCCAGTAAAGCTAGAGCGCTAAAAATGGCACCAATCGACTCGCCAGCATCTAATCTTACTTTCCCAACACTCATTTGACCTCTCAAGGTCATGCGATGACCTAAGGTCATTTGTGGGCTATGTCGAAAATACACTTGCACAGCAGTTTTCGAGTAGATGGATTGACCGAATTTCAAATCAAAGCACATCATCGGGTAGCCCATTGGCCGTAGTAACTTTCTTAACAAACAGCTTTTCGATATGTGACCCCGTTTGACCTCGGCAGGTCAAAATGTGTAAATAAACGACACTCAATACGTCGCAGCCCGGATTCAGCCCAGATTCGGGACACCTCAGATCAAGCTGAAACTCGCACACAATGTAGGCCATGACATGCCCAATCCACAGTCCAAGTCATTTGGTGGCACTCTTAGCCGTTTGACCTACAGAAGTCAGCAAAGGTCACGTGGCCCAAATTTGCACAGCAGATTGTGGCCCACCCAGTAGAGCTAGAGCGCTAAAAATGGCACCAATCGACTCGCCAGCATCCAATCTTACTTTCCAAACACTCATTTGACCTCTCAAGGTCATGCGATGACCTAAGGTCATTTGTGGGCTATGTCGAAAATACACTTGCACAGCAGTTTTCGAGTAGATGGATTGACCGAATTCCAAATCAAACCACATCATCGGGTAGCCCATTGACCGTAGTGACTTTCCTTAAAAACTGCTTTTCGATATGTGACCCCGTTTGACCTCGGCAGGTCAAAATGTGTAAATAAACGACACTCAATACGTCGCAGCCCGGATTCAGCCCAGATTCGGGACACCTCAGATCAAGCTGAAACTCGCACATAATGTAGACCATGACATGCCCAATCCACAGTCCAAGTAATTCGGTGGCACTCCCAGCCGTTTGACCTAAAGAGGTCAGCAAAGGTCACGTGGCCCAAATTTGCACAGGAGATTGTGGCCCACCCAGTAAAGCTAGAGCGCTAAAAATGGCACCAATCGACTCGCCAGCATCTAATCTTACTTTACCAACACTCATTTGACCTTTCAAGGTCATGCGATGACCTAAGGTCATTTGTGGGCTATGTCGAAAATACACTTGCACAGCAGTTTTCGAGTAGATGGATTGACCGAATTCCAAATCAATGCACATCATCGGGTAGCCCTTAGGCCGTAGTAACTTTCTTAAAAAACCGCTTTTCGATATGTGACCCCGTTTGACCTAGGCAGGTCAAAATGTGCAAATAAACGACACACAATACGTCGCAGCCCGGATTCAGCCCAGATTCGGGACACCTCAGATCAAGCTGAAACTCCTACACAATGTAGGTCATGACATGCCCAATCCACAGTCCAAGTCATTTGGTGGCACTCCTAGCCGTTTGACCTACAGAGGTCAGCAAAGGTCACGTGGCCCAAATTTGCACAGCAGATTGTGGCCCACCCAGTAGAGCTAGAGCGCTAAAAATGGCACCAATCCACTCGCCAGCATCTAATCTTACTTTCCCAACACTCATTTGACCTCTCAAGGTCATGCGATGACCTAAGGTCATTTGTGGGCTATGTCGAAAATACACTTGCACATCAGTTTTCGAGTAGATGGATTGACCGAATTCCAAATCAAAGCACATCATCGGGTAGCCCATAGGCCGTAGTAACTTTTCTTAAAAACCGCTTTTCCATATGTGACCCCGTTTGACCTCGGCAGGTCAAAATGTGCAAATAAATGACACTCAATACGTCGCAGCCCGGATTCAGCCCAGATTCGGGACACCTCCGATCAAGCTGAAACTCGCACACAATGTAGGCCATGACATGCCCAATCCACAGTCCAAGTCATTCGGTGGCACTCCCAGCCGTTTGACATACAGAGGTCAGCAAAGGTCACGTGGCCCAAATTTGCACAGCGGATTGTGGCCCAACCAGTACAGCTAGAGCGCAAAAAATGTCACCAATCGACTCGCCAGCATCTAATTTTACTTTCCCAGCACTCATTTGACCTCTCAAGGTCATGCGATGACCTAAGGTCATTTGTGGGCTATGTCGAAAATACACTTGCACAACAGTTTTCGAGTAGATGGAATGACCAAATTCCAAATCAAAGCACATCACCGGGGTAGCCCATAGGCCGTAGTAACTTTTCTTAAAAACCGCTTTTCGATATGTGACCCCGTTTGACCTTGGCAGGTCAAAATGTGCAAATAAACGACACTCAATACGTCGCAGCCCGGATTCAGCCCAGATTCGGGACACCTCTGATCAAGCTGAAACTCGCACACAATGTAGGCCATGACACGCCCAATCCACAGTCCAAGTCATTCGGTGGCACTCCCAGCCGTTTGACCTACAGAGGTCAGCAAAGGTCACGTGGCCCAAATTTGCACAGCAGATTGTGGCCCACCCAGTAGAGCTAGAGCGCTAAAAATGGCACCAATCGACTCGCCAGCATCTAATCTTACTTCCCCAATACTCCTTTGACCTCTCAAGGTCATGCGATGCCCTAAGGTCATTTGTGGACTGTGTCGAAAATACACTTGCACAGCAGTTTTCGAGTGGATGGATTGACCGAATTCCAAATCAAAGCACATCATCGGGTATCCCATAGGCCGTAGTAACTTTCCTTAAAAACCGCTTTTCGATATGTGACCCCGTTTGACCTCGGCAGGTCAAAATGTGTAAATAAACGACACTCAATACGTCGCAGCCAGGATTCAACCCAGATTCGGGACACCTCAGATCAAGCTGAAACTCGCACACAATGTAGGCCATGACATGCCCAATCCACAATCCAAGTCATTCGGTGGCACTCCTAGCCGTCTGACCTACAGAGGTCAGCAAAGGTCACGTGGCCCAAATTTGCACAGCAGATTGTGGCCCACCCAGTAGAGCTAGAGCGCTAAAAATGGCACCAATCGACTCGCCAGCATGTAATCTTACTTTCCCAACACTCATTTGACCTCTCAAGTTACCAGAATCAGCGCTGATTCTGATGGAGTGTCGTTTATATGCACATTTTGACCTGCCGAGGTCAAACGGGGTCACATATCGAGAAGCGGTTTTAAGGAAAGTTACTACGGCATTTGGGCTACCCGATGATGTGCTTTGATTTGGAATTCGATCAATCCCTTTACTCGAAAACTGCTGTTCAAGTGTATTTTCGGCATAGCCCACAAATGACCTTAGGTCATCGCATGACCTTGAGAGGTCACATGAGTATGGGGAAAGTAAGATTAGATGCTGGCGAGTCGATTGGTGCCATTTTTAGCGCTCTAGCTCTACTGGGTGGGCCACAATCGTCTGTGCAAATTTGGGCCACGTGACCTTTGCTGACCTCTGTAGGTCAAACGGCTAGGAATGCCACCGAATGACTTAGACTGTGGATTAAGCATGTCATGGCCTACATTGTGTGCGAGTTTCAGCTTGATCGGAGGTGTCCCGAATCTGGGCTGAATCCGGGCTGCGACGTATTGAGTGTCGTTTATTTGCACATTTTGACCTGTCGAGGTCAAACGGGGTCACATATCGAAAAGCGGTTTTTAAGGAAAGTTACTACGGCCTATGGGCTACCCGATGATGTGCTTTGATTTGGAATTCGGTCAATCCGTCTACTCGAAAACTGCTGTGCAAGTGTATTTTCGACATAGCCCACAAATGACCTTAGGTCATCGCATGACCTTGAGAGGTCAAATGAGTGTTGGGAAAGTAAGATTAGATGCTGGCGAGTCGATTAGGGCCATTTTTAGCGCTCTAGCTCTACTGGGTGGGCCACAATCTGCTGTGCAATGTTGGGCCACGTGACCTTTGCTGACCTCTGTAGGTCAAACGGCTGGGAGTGCCACCGAATGACTTGGACTGTGGATTGGGCATGTCATGGCCTACATTGTGTGCGAGTTCCAGTTTGATCGGAGGTGTACCGAATCTGGGCTGAATCCGGGCTGCGACATATTGAGTGTCGTTTATTTGCACATTTTGACCTGCCGCGGTCAAACGGGGTCACATATCGAAAAGCGGTTTTTAAGGAAAGTTACTACGGCCTATGGGATACCCGATGATGTGCTTTGATTTGGAATTCGGTCAATTCGTCTACTCGAAAACTGCTGTGCAAGTGTATTTTCGACATAGCCCACAAATGACCTTAGGTCATCGCATGACCTTGAGAGGTCAAATGAGTGTTGGGAAAGTAAGATTAGATGCTGGCGAGTCGATTGATGCCATTTTTAGCGCTCTAGCTCTACTGGGTGGGCCACAATCTGCTGTGCAAATTTTGTCCACGTGACCTTTGCTGACCTCTGTAGGTCAAACGGCTGGGAGTGCCACCGAATGACTTGGACTGTGGATTGGGCATGTCATGGCCTACATTGTGTGCGAGTTCCAGCTTGATCGGAGGTGTCCCGAATCTGGGCTGAATCCGGGCTGCGACGTATTGAGTGTCGTTTATTTGCACATTTTGACCTGCCGAGGTCAAACGGGGTCACATATCGAAAAGCGGTTTTTAAGGAAAGTTACCACGGCCTATGGGATACCCGATGATGTGCTTTGATTTGGAATTCGGTCAATTCGTCTACTCGAAAACTGCTGTACAAGTGTATTTTCGACATAGCCCACAAATGACCTTAGGTCATCGCATGACCTTGAGAGGTCAAATGAGTGTTGGGAAAGTAAGATTAGATGCTGGCGAGTCGATTGGTGCCATTTTTAGCGCTCTAGCTCTACTGGGTGGGCCACAATCTGCTGTGCAAATTTGGGCCACGTGACCTTTGCTGACCTCTGTAGGTCAGACGGCTAGGAGTGCCACCGAATGACTTGGACTGTGGATTGAGCATGTCATGGCCTACATTGTGTGCGAGTTTCAGCTTGATCTGAGGTGTCCCGAATCTGGGCTGAATCCGGGCTGCGACGTATTGAGTGTCGTTTATTTACACATTTTGACCTGCCGAGGTCAAACGGGGTCACATATCGAAAAGCGGTTTTTAAGGAAAGTTACTACGGCCTATGGGATACCCGATGATGTGCTTTGATTTGGAATTCGGTCAATCCATCCACTCGAAAACTGCTGTGCAAGTGTATTTTCGACACAGTCCACAAATGACCTTAGGGCATCGCATGACCTTGAGAGGTCAAAGGAGTATTGGGGAAGTAAGATTAGATGCTGGCGAGTCGATTGGTGCCATTTTTAGCGCTCTAGCTCTACTGGGTGGGCCACAGTCTGCTGTGCAAATTTGGGCCACGTGACCTTTGCTGACCTCTGTAGGTCAAACGGCTGGGAGTGCCACCGAATGACTTGGACTGTGGATTGCGCATGTCATGGCCTACATTGTGTGCGAGTTTCAGCTTGATCAGAGGTGTCCCGAATCTGGGCTGAATCCGGGCTGCGACGTATTGAGTGTCGTTTATTTGCACATTTTGACCTGCCGAGGTCAAACAGGGTCACATATCGAAAAGCGGTTTTTAAGAAAAGCTACAACGGCCTATGGGCTACCCCGATGATGTGCTTTGATTTGGAATTTGGTCATTCCATCTACTCGAAAACTGCTGTGCAAGTGTATTTTCGACATAGCCCACAAATGACCTTAGGTCATCGCATGACCTTGAGAGGTCAAATGAGTGTTGAGAAAGTAAGATTAGATGCTGGCGAGTCGATTGGTGCCATTTTTAGCGCTCTAGCTCTACTGGGTGGGCCATAATCTGCTGTGCAAATTTGGGCCACGTGACCTTTGCTGACCTCTGTAGGTCAAACGGCTGGGAGTGCCACCAAATGACTTGGACTGTGGATTTAGCATGTCATGGCCTACATTGTGTGCGAGTTTCAGCTTGATCAGAGGTGTCCCGAATCTGGGCTGAATCCGGGCTGCGACGTATTGAGTGTCGTTTATTTGCACATTTTGACCTGCCGAGGTCAAACGGGGTCACATTTCGAAAAGCGGTTTTTAAGGAAAGTTACTAAGGCTTATGGGCTACCCGATGATGTGCTTTGATTTGGAATTGGGTCAATCCATCTACTCGAAAACTGCTGTGCAAGTGTATTTTCGACATAGCCCACAAATGACCTTAGGTCATCGCATGACCTTGAGAGGTCAAATGAGTATTGGGGAAGTAAGATTAGATGCTGGCGAGTCGATTGGTGCCATTTTTAGCGCTCTAGCTCTACTGGGTGGGCCACAATCTGCTGTGCAATTTTGGGCCACGTGACCTTTGCTGACCTCTGTAGGTCAAACGGCTGGGAGTGCCACCGAATGACTTGGACTGTGGATTGGGCATGTCATGGCCTACATTGTGTGCGAGTTCCAGCTTGATCGGAGGTGTCCCGAATCTGGGCTGAATCCGGGCTGCGACGTATTGAGTGTCGTTTATTTGCACATTTTGACCTGCCGAGGTCAAACGGGGTTACATATCGAAAAGCAGTTTTTAAGGAAAGTTACTACGGCCTATGGGCTACCCGATGATGTGCTTTGATTTGGAATTCGGTCAATCCATCTACTCGAAAACTGCTGTGCAAGTGTATTTTCGACATAGCCCACAAATGACCTTAGGTCATCGCATGACCTTGAGAGGTCAAATGAGTGTTGGGAAAGTAAGATTAGATGCTGGCGAGTCGATTGATGCCATTTTTAGCGCTCTAGCTCTACTGGGTGGGCCACAATCTGCTGTGCAAATTTTGTCCACGTGACCTTTGCTGACCTCTGTAGGTCAAACGGCTGGGAGTGCCACCGAATGACTTGGACTGTGGATTGGGCATGTCATGGCCTACATTGTGTGCGAGTTCCAGCTTGATCGGAGGTGTCCCGAATCTGGGCTGAATCCGGGCTGCGACGTATTAAGTGTCGTTTATTTGCACATTTTGACCTGCCGAGGTCAAACGGGGTCACATATCGAAAAGCGGTTTTTAAGGAAAGTTACTACGGCCTATGGGATACCCGATGATGTGCTTTGATTTGGAATTCGGTCAATCCATCCACTCGAAAACTGCTGTGCAAGTGTATTTTCGACACAGTCCACAAATGACCTTAGGGCATCGCATGACCTTGAGAGGTCAAAGGAGTATTGGGGAAGTAAGATTAGATGCTGGCGAGTCGATTGGTGCCATTTTTAGCGCTCTAGCTCTACTGGGTGGGCTACAATCTGCTGTGCAAATTTGGGCCACGTGACCTTTGCTGACCTCTGTAGGTCAAACGGCTGGGAGTGCCACCGAATGACTTGGACTGTGGATTGGGCATGTCATGGCCTACATTGTGTGCGAGTTTCAGCTTGATCAGAGGTGTCCCGAATCTGGGCTGAATCTGGGCTGCGACGTATTGAGTGTCGTTTATTTGCACATTTTGACCTGCCGAGGTCAAACGGGGTCACATATCGAAAAGCGGTTTTTAAGAAAAGTTACAACGGCCTATGGGCTACCCCGATGATGTGCTTTGATTTGGAATTTGGTCATTCCATCTACTCGAAAACTGCTGTGCAAGTGTATTTTCGACATAGCCCACAAATGACCTTAGGTCATCGCATGACCTTGAGAGGTCAAATGAGTGCTGGGAAAGTAAAATTAGATGCTGGCGAGTCGATTGGTGACATTTTTTGCGCTCTAGCTGTACTGGGTGGGCCACAATCCGCTGTGCAAATTTGGGCCACGTGACCTTTGCTGACCTCTGTATGTCAAACGGCTGGGAGTGCCACCGAATGACTTGGACTGTGGATTGGGCATGTCATGGCCTACATTGTGTGCGAGTTCCAGCTTGATCGGAGGTGTCCCAAATCTGGGCTGAATCCGGGCTGCGACGTATTGAGTGTCGTTTATTTGCACATTTTGACCTGCCGAGGTCAAACGGGGTCACATATCGAGAAGCGGTTTTTAAGGAAAGTTACTACGACCTATGGGCTACCCGATGATGTGCTTTGATTTGGAATTCGGTCAATCCATCTACTCGAAAACTGCTGTGCAAGTGTATTTTCGACATAGCCCACAAATGACCTTAGGTCATCGCATGACCTTGAGAGGTCAAATGAGTGTTGAGAAAGTAAGATTAGATGCTGGCGAGTCGATTGGTGCCATTTTTAGCGCTCTAGCTCTACTGGGTGGGCCATAATCTGCTGTGCAAATTTGGGCCACGTGACCTTTGCTGACCTCTGTAGGTCAAACGGCTGGGAGTGCCACCAAATGACTTGGACTGTGGATTTGGCATGTCATGGCCTACATTGTGTGCGAGTTTCAGCTTGATCGGAGGTGTCCCGAATCTGGGCTGATTCCGGGCTGCGACGTATTGAGTGTCGTTTATTTGCACATTTTGACCTGCCGAGGTCAAACGGGGTCACATTTCGAAAAGCGGTTTTTAAGGAAAGTTACTAAGGCTTATGGGCTACCCGATGATGTGCTTTGATTTGGAATTGGGTCAATCCATCTACTCGAAAACTGCTGTGCAAGTGTATTTTCGACATAGCCCACAAATGACCTTAGGTCATCGCATGACCTTGAGAGGTCAAATGAGTATTGGGGAAGTAAGATTAGATGCTGGCGAGTCGATTGGTGCCATTTTTAGCGCTCTAGCTCTACTGGGTGGGCCACAATCTGCTGTGCAATTTTGGGCCACGTGACCTTTGCTGGCCTCTGTAGGTCAAACGGCTGGGAGTGCCACCGAATGACTTGGACTGTGGATTGGGCATGTCATGGCCTACATTGTGTGCGAGTTCTAGCTTGATCGGAGGTGTCCCGAATCTGGGCTGAATCCGGGCTGCGACGTATTGAGTGTCGTTTATTTGCACATTTTGACCTGCCGAGGTCAAACGGGGTTACATATCGAAAAGCAGTTTTTAAGGAAAGTTACTACGGCCTATGGGCTACCCGATGATGTGCTTTGATTTGGAATTCGGTCAATCCATCTACTCGAAAACTGCTGTGCAAGTGTATTTTCGACATAGCCCACAAATGACCTTAGGTCATCGCATGACCTTGAGAGGTCAAATGAGTGTAAGGAAAGTAAGATTAGATGCTGGCGAGTCGATTGGTGCCATTTTTAGCGCTCTAGCTCTACTGGGTGGGCCACAATCTGCTGTGCAAATTTTGTCCACGTGACCTTTGCTGACCTCTGTAGGTCAAACGGCTGGAAGTGCCACCAAATGACTTGGACTGTGGATTTAACATGTCATGGCCTACATTGTGTGCGAGTTTCAGCTTGATCGGAGGTGTCCCGAATCTGGGCTGAATCCGGGCTGCGACGTATTGAGTGTCGTTTATTTGCACATTTTGACCTGCCGAGGTCAAACGGGGTCACATATCGAAAAGCGGTTTTTTAAGAAAGTTACTACGGCCTGTGGGCTACCCGATGATGTGCTTTGATTTGGAATTCGGTCAATCCATCTACTCGAAAACTGCTGTGCAAGTGTATTTTCGACATAGCCCACAAATGACCTTAGGTCATCGCATGACCTTGAGAGGTCAAATGAGTGTTGGGAAAGTAAAATTAGATGCTGGCGAGTCGATTGGTGCCATTTTTAGCGCTCTAGCTCTACTGGGTGGGCCACAATCTGCTGTGCAAATTTGGGCCACGTGACCTTTGCTGACCTCTGTAGGTCAAACGGCTAGGAGTGCCACCGAATGACTTGGACTGTGGATTGGGCATGTCATGGCCTACATTGTGTGCGAGTTTCAGCTTGATCGAAGGTGTCCCGAATCTGGGCTGAATCCGGGCTGAATCTGGGCTGAATCTGGGCTGTCTTGATCAACATCGCCCCGCTGGGCTATTCAGCCATACGCGCCCTGCTGGGGGGGGGGGGGCAGATTCTGCCCCCCCCCCCTGTCTAACTTCCGAACCGATGGTCGTAGAAAGACGGGGAAAACGGCAATCGAAAGCTCTCAACAAGGCGGATCTTAAGAGCCCAATTTTTTTTGCTTAAGTAGGTCAGAGGTCAGGTCAAGGTCAGGTCAAGGGTACAAAATGCAAGTTTCTACAGTATCGGCCTTGCACCGTAGTTGCCGAAGAATGGACTGAGACTGATTGCCCAAAACGTGTTCTTGGACTACCAAGACAATATTCGTTGCATACAATGTCATTCAAAGGTCAAGGTCAAGGTCAGGTCAGGTCAGGTCAGGTCACCAAAAACAAAATATAGAAAAGGGCATGTGCGACACATGTTTTATGGGTCATTTTACTCATAAAATTCAATAGGCATACTTAATAAGTGATATGGACCTCCTCTGGATGAATTTCAGGTCAAGGTCAGGACAAAGTCAGGTCAAGTGAGATCAAATTTTGAAGTTGGTTTTTAAGGCCTAAAAAGGTGTCTATCTGATGCAGTTTTTCACGGCGAATCGAATGGTGCTATTTTTGTTTTTGTACGAGGTCTAGAACTTCCAAAAAAAATCTTTTTTCAAAATTTTTGTGTGTCGTGACGTCATAAAATTTTGAATAACTCCCACATTTTTGAATCGATTCTTCTAAAAATTGGTATGTAGGTGCACATAGACCACTTCTCTGACATATATTCCGGTTTTTTCGATACATTCAAAATTTTGGATTTTATAATTATTTTCCAAAAAAAAATCAGTTTTTTTAGAAAAAAAAATTGGGCCAAAATCCAAAATTTTCAAAAAACCGAGATAGCCATTTGATAGACAAAGTAGAATCACGTATAACCTTTTTTGTTATGTCTTGATTCCTTTAAAAATGAAGATGTTAGCGGCGTTTGAAATTTTGCCGTTTTTGAGGCGAAAATGGCGAACATGACGTCACTAAAACGTCAATATCTCAAAAACTTTCCGACGGATTTCGCTGGAATTTTCAGGGAACGTGTCAAATTGATGTATGATAAGGTACTGAAAGTTTGACGTCGCTGGCGTAACGCGTTTAGAAGTTATTGGCGAAAAACGGGAGGGGGCAGATTCTGCCCCCCCCCCCCAGCGGGGCGCGGGATAAGGTTTCGGGCTGGTAAATGAGCCACAAAATTATAAACGATGAAGAAAAAAGTTACTCTTATGCGTTTAACAGTTATTTGAAATGAAAAAACACGACTCTCCAATCATTATCTTTGTCGAATCCAGCCTTCAACCTTCCTGGGGATTTCGCCATACCCGAGTCACGACTTCCCGCGCGTGTTTAATTCGCGTCTTACTGCGTCTAACGATGACTTACGGCGTATACCCGGCGTTACAGCATCTTACGACGACTTACAGCGTAAAATTCGCGTCTTACGGTAGCATATCCTGACTACCAGCCACAGATAACAGTAGTACACAGATAACAGTACAGTACTACAGAGTACAGATAACAGATAACAGTACTACTGTTATCTGTGTACCAGCGTATATCGCGTCTTACGAGTACAGTGCCGTCTGCCGGCCACAAACGTATGTTCGCGCTTTACTTATCTTGGCGTGCTCCTACTTATCTTGGCGTTCCCTATCCCTCGGGCCGATGCATGTAAAAAAAAAAACACTTTCACAGTACCTACATAGGTGATGCCTTTTTTACCAAGTTACCAAAATATCGCATGCCAATACGTGTTCACTTACCATCTCCTACCACAATGAATAGAGCGACTGCAATCTCCCTTCTTGATTTGGTTAAATGACCATCAGCATCAAACTGCCCAATCAGCTGCCGCCTGTCGTTAGCTGTCACTGTCATGGTTAATATCCTACCGTACCTATGTGAATCTCAAGTAAATATATAGCATTGCCCAATACCCATCTCCCATTCATCGTCACTTGAACCCAGATTAGATGGTGCATAAAACCACATCGACAGGCGTTGCGCGTGCAAGGACGCGACACGGGTTATCATGGCCTCCGCTAGCATGTGTCATGTCGCTTGGTAAAATCCTGCTCAGGCTCTTACATCTGTGTCTTGTTCTTACTAGATTGTTCGTCATAGCCCGTGGTTTCGAATTAACCCTCGCCCTGGCAGGAGGGGTCGATGCGACCCCCCCCCCTCTCTTAAGGTTTTTCGAAGATATACCGTAAAAACGGCGGCGCGCAGCGCCGCCAAATTTGGCACAGCCTATGGGGCAACCTTTTTACATATGACCTGAAAATGTCAGGTCCGGGTGGCCTTGGGTCAGGTCACCAGGCCAGAAAAACCGGTACCAGGTCATGGTCAAATTTCAATTTTCTTTTTGCACCTGTCCAACTCACAGTTTTGGACTGATTTCCTTCAAACTTTCAGGATGTGCTAAGTTCACCGAGCTGTATAACATATAGTTCGGGTTTTTTGTATGTCACTGACCTGAGGTCAGTTAGAGGTCATTACGTCGTAATGTAAAGCCTATTGGAAAATACTAAATTCAGAAAATACTGGAGATATCCGCTTCGTTCTATCACTCTTGTGCTTTGAAACCATAGTACTTAACAGCAGGTCACTTGGTGCTTCTTTGTTTGGTGTACTTATCCATGGGTCAGGTCAAATGAAATCAACTGAGGTCAAATGACGTTTTTGCCAATAACTTGGCACATAATGACGCTAGAGCTTACAAAATGGTGTCATTGTGTTCCCGGTGATCAGCCGAATCGAAAGATATGCGATATGATGCAATTTGGTTAACTTGAACTTAATTGATTAATTAAAGTTTACTCCCAATAATTAATAAAAAAAACTTTAAGTACACTTAAGCAAGCTAAAAAGTATATCATTCGACGCGCCTTGACGTGCTGAGTTCACTGGTGCCTTTATTTTTTCTCTATCCTAATTAGATAAAAAGTTATAAGCGAAAACCCTTTGAAATGTTTTTAGCGAAATTTTTTACATTTATACCCCCAAACCCCCCCTAAATATTGACCTAGAGCAACCAAATTTGCACAGGGGCGAGAACTCCAGGAAGCCCACATACCTACCAAATTTGGTGTTTCTAGGTGCCATAGGAGCCAATCGCAAAGGGGGGGGGGGGGTCGCATCGACCCCCCCCCCCCCCGCCAGGCCGTGTTATGAAAAATGCCCTGCCAGGGTGAGGGTTAATCATTATGCGCGGGGTGATGTCGCTACTTGGAGAATAAATGTGGAAGATACACAAAAAAAAAAAACAAAAAAAAAAACGATCGACTGAATTGGACTTCAAACGATAACCAATACTGAAAGAGAAAAAAATATGCAGTTTCCTTCTTTCATACCTAATGATTAAGCCAGTGTCGGCATTGTGTCTCACATGTAATTTACCCCTGCGTACGATGAAGGTGTGCTACAGCGATAAACTGATGCCCCAGGCCCCCAACGCAGGGCCTCGTCTAAGGGATTTCGGATTTCCACTGGGGGGGGGGCAGACTCAAGGAGCCAAACCTAGGGTACCCCCAAATCCCGTTTTCTCACCGGATTTAGGCCACTTATTTTCCCCACAGCCGTGACACCATTAACTTTTTTAACTAAAAAAAGTAGGCCATCCGACCAATGTCTTTACATTAGTTTGTAACCCCTTTACATTGCCCCACCAGGCAGTAATAATCATACAAAGAAAGAAACCGTAGTTTTTGGACCCGCTACGCCTTTTCTTTTAAGTCGGTCATTTTGGAGCACAAATTTAACGACTTACTTCCGTTTATCGGTAAGAATCTTGCTCCTGTTATGGCTATAACCCGCGCCGGGCCGGTGCTCTGAGGTTCCGCGCCGGGCCGGGGGGAGGGAGGGGTGTCTGAACCCCCCCCCCCTTCTAGCTCGGCATGGGCCACGTAGCGACACGCGGTAAGCGGCAATCGAAAGCACGTCCAAACTAAGGACGAAAACACTTCTGTCATTTTTTGGGTCAGGTCAAAGGTCAGGTCACCAGAGGTCACCAAAGGTAAAATGTTGACTATTTCAACATTTTGGAAACTGCCGACGGCTATCTCGGGAACCGATAGAGCTACAGCGCCGCGGAAAAGCGCATTCGATAGCCCTTTTGCAGATCTTTCTGAATAATTTTTTTCAGATTTGACCTCAGGTCAACAGTTTTAGCCTCCAGAGGGCAAAAACTCCAAAAATAGCCGTTTTTTACGAAAACCGTTTTTTTCGGCAATAACTTTTGACTCAAAAGAGCCATGACATTATCTTTGCCAGAATCGTGTTCCTCTCGTCGAGACGCATCGAATGAACTATAATTTGACCTTGAAAGGTCAACTTGAAAATTTGACCTCAAGTCAAGGTCATGACCTCAGGTCAAGGTCATGACCTGACCGGAAAAGGTCATGTTGCATATCAGTCGATCCGAAACGTCGAGCCGAACACATCTAAGGCGTTTTCAGCGCTCTAGCACGCCTCTATCAGAAGTTATTAGCGAAAAACTGTTAGATTCTGTTCGTGACCTGAGATGACCTCGGGGACATAACGAGGGGTCACAGTTGCCATTTTCCGGTTCACTGTGTCAATCTTACCTACATCTCGATGTTTGAGAGTGTCTAGAATAGCGTTCGTGCAAAGCAGACGCTTTTCATTTTCTCCCATTGACTTATAATGGAGAGGCCGCAAAATTGACCTGACCTTAGGTCACCGATATAAAAATTCCGAGATTAACATTTTATAGATAATGTTGCTCTTATCAATCGCTGAAAGTTTCAATGCAATCGATAAATCGGTGTAGCTATGACGAGCATTCTTATTTTTTTCTGAGGTGAGGTCACTTGGCGTGACCTGGTGACCTGACCTAAGGCGACCTGGGTCTGAAATTTTCACAACATGTGGAGAAAAGATGCACGAACAGGTGTGCTAAAAACGACGGCGTTCCGCGCCTCCGTTTTTTTAGATATCTGCGAAAAACCGCAGAGGGGGTGTTCAAACACCCCCCCCCCCCCCCCTCCCCGGCCCGGCGCGGGATAAGGGAGCCATCACTTATTTGTATGCTGCGCTTCTTAGTTCTTAGGTCCTCTAGTTCGTGCAAGGTAGAGTTAGAACATTTCAAATCAAAAAGAATAATCGAGCGAAATGGACCATTGATGCCCTCGAATGACCTGAACATCGACCTAATCTTAGCAATTTAGCGAATTCGAGAACGAGCGGCAAAGGCGTTCTTTTCTATACCTAGGTAGGTAAATGTCCCCCTAGAGACGTAGTTCAGGTTGGAATTTTCAATGAAAATCACAATTCTAACGAATAGTGATTATCATTGAAAAGTCCCAACCTACCGATACAAGAATACCTACCGTCTTTTTAGTTCTTTTTTTTTGCAGATGGATGAGCCAAGCCAACTTGGCATTTTGCCCCACCAATAAGCGTTTTGCCCCACCAACTTAAGCTGATTTTTAAGACTAGTGTTGCTTTGGAAATTAATCTTTTTCGCATTGAAGAGCTTTGGAATGTCTGTTTAATACAGAATATTATATCTGTAATGATAGGAATTGATTCAGTGTCGCATTTTATTCAACCTCATAATCGGACATTGTGGGTTTGACGACTTTTGCCCCAACAGCTTCCCTGGAAAAACTCCACCAATCACCCATGGTTGGTACTTGGTATAGCTACTCTCTACCTACTCTGCACCGCCACACAGTGATATGGGTACATGTCAAAGTCTAAAAATGCTCTCTGGGTTTCACATGCTTGTTCAAAGCAAGAGGTATTTGTACTTTTCCGAATTGTTTTATAGTGGTAAGGTCATGAATCCGCATGCCCGACCTTTCGGTACATACCTATATGCTGCACCGATCCGTCGCCATGGTGCAGCGGCCCGACCGGCGCGGTGAGCACTCCGTGGAACGATAAATGCACGGTAACTTTTAAAGGGGGGAAAGGGGAATTTCCCCCCTTCGAAAATTCCGCTCCCCCTTTCAAATTGTGCGTGAACGGCTAGGGAGGGAAGGGGGAACTTCCCCGTTTCAAATTTAATTTTGAGCCCATTTTCAATCAATTCGCTACTCAGATTCTATAATCATCGACATCGTTGATCAGACTCTAGTCATCAATCAACGTTGCTGGCGCTTAGATAATTTTCAATTTGAGGTTCCATCCAACCATTTTACGTTCAGTGCAGCGGGAACTCCAGATTTGAACCGAAACCGATCGGATGGTCGGTGGGACTGTCTCTTCTCTTGTCTTGTCTCTTCCGTCTCTTCGCAATCACTGACATATCGCTACAGGCGTCGGCGTAGAAACCGGCGGGGGACGGGGGTCATTACCTCTCCAAACCAAGGGTCTTCCTTCGAACCAGGGTCCTTCAATCGGTCTTGGCCTAGCAAAAATAGTCACGTGTTAACCTCTCTCTCTATTTAGAAAGGCGCTACTTGATGTTTGGCCAGGGTAATAGGTTGATACTACATTTGCAAGGGCGCAGTCAAGTTGGGACCTCCCCCGTCCCTTACCGCCAAGGTAGGTACCTACGTATATTTTTTAGCTAATTTATTTTTGGCAACCTAACAATATAAAGTGGCCAGAATCCGGGGAGAGAGTAGGATTTGGGGGTAGGTAAGGTTCTGCAGGCGCCATCCTAACAAAAACCTAATGGCATTGGGCCCCCTTTCAGATGCCCCTGGATCCGCCCTTGCCCCGAACTGTATTCCCCCTCTCGACTTTTCCTGTAAAAGTAACCCTGGGTAAATGGAACTGAGTTCAAGAATTTTACGCAAGATTGAGATGGATGTAGCATGTGTTACCTGACTGCCCATTTACACAGACAGCTCGGACCCGGCACTCCAGACTTACCTATGCCAACCTAAGGGTTCTTATGGATTCAGAAAAATCAGCAGATCTGGCCAACTACTGTCGCCTCGTACTTGAGCAGACGCATGATCTTAAGCTAATAGAGGAAGGTAGTTGTGTGTTTTTATATTGTCTTTTGTGTTTTAGACTTTGCGTGTCTGGCTTCGAATTTAGCTAGACATTTAGTGCACGTGTATGTTACTTTTAATGGACACTGATTTACGTGCATTTTAAGGTTTGTGTTTTATCCGCGTTTATTTCTATTTTTAAGTTACATCATTTGAACATGCACCTGGTGTCAATAAACTCTACTACTACTACTACTACTACTAGCATAAGTTATGCGAACTGCACGGCGCTTCGTGGCGTAATTTTGCTACACACGTAAAAACTGAGCTGATCACCTCCCCCCCCCCCCCCCCCCCCCGGTGGTGGATAAATGTTATGTCCCGCGACTCGCGAGTGTGACTTTGCTCCCCCCCCCCCCTTTTTGCTACTGCGGCTGCAACCTCCAGTGTGCTCACCGGTCTCTGACGGGTCCGAAAGAATTTCAAAAGCTGCTCAAGTACCTACATTTTAATTCACCTGAGGTCTTATTTGTCGGTCGAAAGCACTGTTTTGACTTTTGACGAAGGTTTATTTCTGTTTACATGGCTGCCCTGCAAATAAATAACTCATAGTCATCTTTTTAGCAATCTTGGGTGTTTTCGGGGAGGACTCCCCGGGCCCCGGATTCCTCGACAGGGGGGGACGCGTCCGCCGCCCCCCCCCCCCCCGTTCCCCCCGCTTTCGACGCCCATGCTCATTACCTAAGCAAGTACCTACCAAAACGCGACTGTAGATCAAGTACCACATTCGGATAAATTGCCCACCTCTAAATATGCGTACTCGTTCGTTATATACATATGAGTCCTTACTTTTTAAAATAAAATATGATGTGCAATATTTCTTATGGAAAAATATCAACAAAAATTAACTTTTCGAAAAATAAGCCTTTCAATTCAATCGCAAAACGAGCAAAACAGTTAAACAAAACTTTACGAACGTATACATATCAGCTGTAAACTTGCAGAGCGCCGCCATTGCTGCTGTCAACTGCGAAGTTTCTTAGCGGCTGTGACTCAAAGGGATTATTTGTATGACTTTGCCCCTAGCCGGCTAGTCTCCCAGTGTTGTACTACAGATATTGAGCGTTTACTAATATTCTACATAACTTTTCATCACCAAGTGACTACGTAGAGCGTAGGCGAACGCAAGTGGCCCTCGCCCAGATATTTTCCTGCATCAAGAAAATCGACAAATATTTTGTGTTGAGAGCCATACTCACTCTGCTATTTTCAAGACCCTAAAAAAAATTAAATATCAGCTTCAAATCACCACTAGTTGAAAACAGGTGATGATATAGTCATATAGAGCTCCTAGATCATCCAGAATTGGAATGGCTTCGAATTCTAAGGATCAAAGTGAAAGCGTAGAAGTAGGGCAAAGCTCTTCCAGTATCCCCAATGGGGAGAATGCCCTAGATGGGAACAAGAACTTACTTCATGATCCAAGCAAGTTTTTGTGTGGAGTTGTTGAGGGTAAGTTTGGGTTGGCAGGTACCTTAGGTATCGGTAACCCTGGCGTCACCGGTAATGTTTTCGTTCAAGGTTAAGGTTTCCTGTATTAGGCCGCCGTGCCAGGCCGAAGCATGCTGTGACGTCACTGGAAGAGAAGATAACGTACCATGCTATCAGTATCGAGTTGACTGAGACTCAGATAGACTCAGACCGACTCAGGCAGACTCAAACTGACTCGACTGACTCAAACCGATTCAGATCGACTCAGACCAACTCAGAACGACTCAAACTGACTCAGACCGACTCACCGACTTAAATCTATTCTGATCGACTCAGACAGACTCAGAACGACTCAGGCAGACTCAAACCGACTCAGGCAGACTCAAACCGACTCAGGCAGACTCAAGCTCACTCGACCGACTCAAACCGATTCAGATTGACTCAGACCGACTCAAACTAACTCAGACCAACTCAACCGACTCAAATCAATTTCGATCGACTCAATTCGATTCCGATCGACTCAGACAGACTCAGAACGACTCAGAGACTCAGGCAGACTCAAACCGACTCAAGCAGACTCAGACTGATTCATATCGACTCAGGCTGACTCAGACCGACTCAACCGACTCAAATCGATTCCGATCGACTCAGACAGACTCAGAACGACTCAAACCGACTCAGGCAGACTCAAACTGACTCGACTGACTCAAACCGATTCAGATCGACTCAGACTGACTCAGCTAGACTCAGAACGACTCAAACTGACTCAGACCGAATCAACGGACTCAAATCGATTCCGATCAACTCAGACACTCAGGCAGACTCAAGCCGACTCAACCGACTCAAACCGATTTAGACACCGACTCAGACAGACCCATCGGTTTGACCTGAATCATCAGACCTGAATCGGTCTGAGTCTGCCTGAGTCCGTTTGAGTCTGCCTGAGCCGGTTTGAGTCTGCCTGAGCCGGTTTGAGTCTGCCCGAGTCTGTCTGAGTCATTCTGAATCTGTCTGAGTCGATCGGAATCGATTTGAGTCGGTTGAGTTGGTCTGAGTCAGTTTGAGTCGTTCTGAGTATCTGAGTCGGTTTGAGTCTGCCTGAGTCTGTCTGAGTCGTTCTGAGTCTGTCTGAGTCGATCGGAACGATTTGAGTCGTTCTGGGTCAGTTTGAGTCGTTCTGAGTCTATCTGAGTCGGTCTGAGTCGATCTGAATCGGTCTGAAGCTGCCTGAGTCTGTCTGAGTCGATCGGAATCGATTTGAGTCGATCAATATTTGAGTCGTTTGAGTCGGTCTGAGTTAGTTTGAGTCAGTCTGAGTCGATCAGAATCGGTTTGAGTCAGTCGAGTCAGTTTGAGTCTGCCTGAGTTGGTTTCAGTCTGCCTGAGTCGTTCTTTACGTTATCTTCTCTTACCCAGTGACGTCACAGCATGCTTCGGCCGGGCACGGCGGCCTAATACAGGAAACCTTAACCTTGAACGAAAACGCTACCGGTGACGCCAGGGTTATTACCGATACCGGTACCTAATCGCTTATTTTTATAATCACGCTTTGTAACTTTTAATTGTATTTTGTACCTAATTGGTTAATCAGCTTATACCATGGTTAAATTCTTAGACTTGTAGGCCTATTTTGTATTTTGTTAATAATAAGTTTATACCATGGTTAACAACTTTAAATCTATTTGCTTGAGTAGGTACCTACTGCTGGACTAATGGTTGTTCGACAATATTTGATGTTACTGACCACAGGTTGATAAGTTGGCACGCCCTTAAGCCCCAATAAACAAGCAAACAAAAGCACAGGTTGATAGAGCATCATTCCGACGCACTATAGTATCTGTGGTTCATTCATTGAAATGTTTCGATTTTTGGTATTTTGTTTAAAAAAATGCAAACACTGAACACCAATTATTCTAGAAATAGAAACGCCCATCACCATTTTTGGAAACGCGACGTGCATGGCAACCTGCTTGGAGGCGCATATTTACGTCTGGACAACGAGTTGCGTTGGAGAGGCCGGAAATAGTGGCGATTTCAGGACCGCAAGAATTGACCCTCATGAATATGATTCTTTTCTAAGTCGTGCACTGTTTTAAGCCGGAATTTAATAGTTACTACAAAATATTTTGTAATAGCATTTTGGCCAAGAACAAATACCATCAGGGCTAAGTTTTAACTACCATTTTATTTTGCCCAGAAGCATATAGTGCTGTTATATTGCAGTTTTTGCGCGTTTGTTACAAAATATGACGCGAACATGCAAAAATATTGCAAAGGTATATTGATATCGCAAAATAGGTATATTGACCTGAAGTTTATCTGTTGCATGATTGACTAGACAGATTTATACATTCCAAGTTTATCTTGGATCAGAGGTGTCAGTGTAATTCATCAGTGTCAGAGGTTAACTTGAGGGAAAGCTATGATAATTGCTCTTGTCCATCCTAAGAAGAAGTTGAAGTTATTAAATATTTTGCTTTGAGCACAGTGTATATCAATATAAATAGTTTTGTGTGCTCCAAGAGTAGAGGGAACTATTTTCGTTGTGCATTCATGTCAGAATTGAAGATTGATCATTAAATTTTCAAGGCAGTTTATCAACCAAGCATTTAGCCTTTCTCGTAATAAGCAGTGGCTAATAAGAAGAAAAGGCTGATCAATCCTGAAGTTCAGTCATCTTACTTCAATTTGGCAGCAAGATCCCCACTAAGACAGAAGATATATTGTATACCTATCCTGTAAATCAAAACATTTTTGTGCCCACCAAGGCTAAAGTTATTTGTTGTGTGTTCAGAGTAAGGCTATGGGCGTTTTTGTTGTATGTTTATGTGGAGATTGAATATAACTGTGACCCTGTGTTTGTTTGTATATTTGCTACAGTCAAACAGCACATTCACAATCACATAACATACTCACCTAGCTCATAGCTGTACCCCGCAGGATTTGTACTTGTTGATGTCTCGAGCGACAATTGCATGAACAAAGCAATAAAGTAGCTTAGTGTTAGTTATCATTTCCCACATTTTTTTCTGAGCATCTAGCATGGCATACAGCAGTGCAGACTAGCAGCTTCAGAGAAGAAACACTTAAAATGCACAGACTCACACCAGCCACCCAAGGAGCCAGTTCCTCTGTCCTCCTTCTGTTTCCCTGGATGCAACCTGAGCATTGACCTGAGCATTGCTCAGGTCACATTTTTTATGGACACTTGGAAAATTAAAAAACTAACATAACCTAATCTAAACTAACCCAGCTAATCCTACACAACTACTAATAATAGGTACTAAGCACCTACCTACTTGTGCCTACATCTCATACCAAGTCAAAGTTCCTTGTAATCCTGTGAAGACAACAACTTCTACGCTCTGAGTCACTTCTGGCCATCCACAGAAAGAAATGCTGCTGAGAGCTTTTCCATTGTATATTGGACCAATAATCACTATCACGAATGACTATGAACACATCATATGATCACATTGTTGCATATGGATGGTCACATTGACAATTTTACTACAATCCTTTTTTCAAGAAATGCAGTGTAATGATTTACAACAAATTCAACATCAAGCTGATTTAGTGATCCAAGCTTTCTCCTCCAGTAGCAATAGAATGATTGCATGTTTCATTTGCCAGACACTGAGTAATACGCATTATTTGCATAGCAAAGTAAAGCTGCCCGAGTTTGTTCATTCTAGATTTTCACTTGATAGTTAGCACTAATTAATCTTGCTTTTGTAAGTTATAATTCAATATTCATACCAGTACATCAATATACTGATGAATGCATAATGCATATGCATTCATCAGCCAACATTTTCTGGCTTGATACTGCTCAGCGTGCTCTTCAGTATTGATCTCCAGCAATTTATAACTTATTTTCGCCAACAAGCTCTTTTAATTTTACTTTTTCTTGCTGATATGTGACTCGTGAGCCAGATTAACTTGCGTTTATCAACCAACATTTCCTAACTTCAACTTGATATTGCATTAGGACTTAGGAGTCAGGACCTCTGTTAGCCTCCTGGATACTTGGGATTATTTTCAGTGCACATAATTCTCTTATATGATATAAGTCAATCACAAGTTATTCAAAACTTCCAACAAAGCGACGTACAAGAGTACGAAAACCACCAAATGAACTTGAAAACGGCCTTGGAACAGAGCCAAGTGGTCAAAGTGGTGCTCCATTTGTTTGTTTACAATAATTGTAGTGCTGACGTATTTTTTAGGACTCTAGCGGTCGGCTTATAAAAATGAAACGTTTTTACGAAATTTGTAAGGCAAGTAATATTTATCTGAAAGAACTAAAATATTCGAAAGCCAAACACTATGAAATACAGGAATCGGAACGAAAAAGTAACCCAAAAATCCAGCCAAATCACCGGCTCCTAAAACTGCGACAAAATCAGCACTTCTCCCCGCAACTCGTTGTCCAGACGTAAATATGCCTTGGAGGCATGCACACTAAGCTACACAACTGCTCATCAAACAAAGCTCGCACAGAATAAAAGAATGTATTTCATTGACAGCCTAATCCAGTGGCTCCAGAAAACACCAGAAAGCTCCAGAGAGTTCAATAATTCTCCAGTCAGCATTCCTATACCCCCAGTCAGCTCCAGAAAGCTCAATAACAAGGAACCTCCAGCAGCCTCCAGTCAGTCAGGGGATCCACATTTGACTGGAGGCTCCGGTCTAAAATAATTGCACCCATGTGACAATTATGAATGCAAACAAAGGACTTTTGACAGTTAAAGGGACCCTCTCACCTTAACATTAGATTTGAGTTGAGAAGAGATAGCCAAAATGGGGTCCCTGGCTCACAATTACCGGTTTCGGCACTTACAACATCGAGAAATGCCTTAAATCGGAAATATTGAATTTCAAAATTGCAGCATTTTGATTCAGAGGGGCTAATGCATAGGAATACCCCTCTGAATGTGTGACGTCAGCGCAGATTTCTAACGATTTTTAAATGTTTGACTAAAACGTTTTGTAGCACGCGGTGGTATATGCTGCTTAGCGCGCAACAAATGCCGCACTTTCAAATAAAGTCGCTAGGAACAGCGGAGATCCCAAAAAGTCAAGAAAAGTAAAAGTCTAATATCTTGAAAACCGGTGAATATTTTTCGATGAAATTTGGTAGATATTCGTTTTTGCTCTTTCTGAACCGAGCGACATCACTTTCATGCCAATTCATTAACTTTTTTGAAGGTGGGAGGGTCCCTTTAATTTGACAATTCAAACGTGAAGAAAATCACATCCTGATACTTTTTTAATCATTTTTTTTTAAATTGAACAGAAATATTGCTTTTGAAGAGTGAACTATCATCATTCTTTTGGTTGTCCCTGACATAAATCACTAGAAATCTCCAGATTGCGTTTCTGTGCCTCTAAATAAACTTTCAAGAAGAGCCTCCAGTCAAAGCCTCCAGGCTTTGTGTTGGAGGCACTGGAACAGGCCCTGGAAGAGCCCCCAGTCAAGAATTTCCACTGGAGATGCTGGAGCAGGCCCTAAGTAATCCCCAAGCCCAAACAGCAAAATCAGCTATTGAACGTGCTTGTACTGGTCACCTATTTTCCAAACTCGACATAACCAAAGCCAAGTGTTACAAAATCCAGCCAGGTATAAAATTACTGCATTTTTAATGAAATATAATATGCATTTATCATGCAAAATTGGATAGGTAGCCATTAGAACGATTGATTTTTTCACATTCATATTTCTGGTCAGGTAGTCAGCATTTTGTTTATATTTCTGAAAAACAACCTGCATGATGTGTGGCTGGTGATCACGGTCCGGAACGCTTTAAATTGTCTTGATTGAATGGTGGTGAGTTGGCAATTTTCATGCAATGGCCTACTAAGTGGGCAAACTGCTTTCCTTATAGCTTCTCAACTTTCGAATGTGTGAACAAAAGTGAAATTTGAACAAATAAGTTTTAAAAAGCTTGTTATGTTACTGCCTCCCTAATGCACATGGTTGGGGTCTAGATAATTGAACAGTTGATTTCAAATAACCTGTTACAAATATTTTTTGGACGTTAAACTATTCTAGCCATAACATTTCCCCACTCTGCATGATATTATCAGAGGTATTTAGTTTTCGCTTTTCAATATGTGCTTTTGCTATGCCAATCAGCCCATGCTGACTGCTGTTGTGATCACAGTTTCCATTTTTTTGAACAAATCTGAAATATCTGGAGTTACAACTCATGCTTTGCATACATTTCAATGTAGGCTCAAAGCATTCTACACCAAGATATTTTTGTAATTGCTGCCTCCCTGTTATGTTCTTGTGCTAGGGACTAATTTGTTTTTCAGAAATGCATTTTAGTTAGTCAATACAGTGCCCATTGTTGCTACAGAGAAAGGGATGTGCCACAGATAATCAAGAAAAAAAGCTAAAATATACTTTTTCAGAAAGTTTTTTTTTTCTGCAGTAACTTTTGACTTCAAACAACTCGCACGAGCTTAATGTTACCAGTGTCATGTTCCTCTCGTAGAGACGCATCAAATGACCCATAATTTGACTTGAAAGGTCAATTTGAAATTTTGATCTCAGCTCAAAGTCATGACCTGACCGGAAAAAGTCGTGTTGCATATCAGTCATTCCGTATCGTCGAGCTGAACACAGCTAAGGTGTTTTCATTGCTCTGGTATGCCTCCATCAAAAGTATTTAGCAAAAAAAAACTGTAGGACTTAGGAGGGACATAAGGAGGGGCTACAGGTGCCATTTTCCAGTTTGGTGTGTCATGTTACCTTGTATATCTTTTAGTTTGACAGTTTTTAGAATGATGTTCGTCCAAAAAAAAATTAGCGTTTCAACTTTCTCGAATTGATTTCCCATTTTCCCATTTTGCCACGATTCCCCATTTCGCTGTTTGATTTCTCCATTGACATATAATGGAGAGGGCGCAAAATTGACCTGACCTTAGGTCACCTACAGGGGCGTCGACACCGGTCCGACTTTTCCGACTAGTCGGACCACTTTTTCGACTAGGCGGTGCCCTACTGTGGCTCGCGGGGGCCCCTGCTGCAGACCGCGGGGGCCCTACTGCGGCTCGGGGGGCCCTGCTCATGTATGTATGTAAATGTACGTTGGGAAGCCGTTCGACACCTGGGGGCCCCCACCGGTGGGGCCCCCCCCCCCCCCCCGAGAAAAAGTCGGACCAGTTTTCCTTACGCGTCGACGCCCCTGGTCACCTATTTCAAAATTGTGATATAAATTTCGTACATACCGTTACCCTTATGAATTGCTTAAGGCTTGAAGCGACCTGTCACTTGGCGTAGCTATAGCAAGCATTTAAACTTATTTTGATGTTAGGTCACTTGACCTGAGGCCAGTTTTACCAACAGAAAATAGCCTCCTGCCGGAATTGTTTGCCTACAAAGACCACTTCACATACGGAGCGTAAACGCGATCGACACGTAAGGGGATGGGGCTTTACCGTTAACGCTCCGTATGTGAAGCGGTCTGGGCACGTAAGCGGATAGGGCTTAACCGTTTACGCTCCGTATGTATAGCGGTCTTTTGACCAAAACAAAAAAATCAGGCAGGCGGCTATTTTTCTGTTGGTAAAACTGGTCTCAGATATGGTGACCTGGCCTTGAGAGACCTTGGTCTGGAATTTACATAACTTGTGTAAAAAAGATGTTTGATAAGGTGTGCCAAAATCGGCGGCACGTAGCGCCTCCGTTTTTTTTTTTTAGATATTCGCGGAAACCTCGGGGTGTGTTCAAACACCCCCCCCCCCTCCCCCAGCAGGGCGTGGGCAAAGAGTAAAGACATAACTTGCCAAGCAAAGCAAAATCTTCAATTTCATAGGCATGATAAGTTTTATCAGTCATGTCATTGAGGTATGTTGTCCTACTATTTACATTGGATCTAATGTTTCCAGGCTTCTATGGGAGACCATGGACTGCAGAACAGAGAAAGGAACTTTTTGGCAAGTAAGTATGATAAGCCTGTTCATCAAGCAGTTGCCACGATCCTCTGTTCCTTCAAATATTATGCTTAAATCAAGTTATGACTTTGACCCTTCAAGGTCCAAACGTTTTTATATTGATGCGTATTGACAAGTAGATTTTGATTGTGCTGGTATTTCTGCTCTGGCTTGTTGAGTTGAAAACTCGTTAAAATTCCCTGTCCTTCTGTGCCACTTTTTCATTGTTTTGACCCCTGTGGACTGTGACATCATTTTTTTATCTGACGAAATAGACCCGAGGAGAAATTAAGTCTTGTCCTATTGTATCCAATGTCTTTTACCGCTTGTTGCTAAGTTGCTTTGTTTTTCAAATCTTAAGGGGACGTTAATCCCCCCTTCCTCCTCCGTCGATGCAAAGCTGGCCCGGACTCCCATGATTGGTGCGCGGTTTATGTTGTCTGACATTGAAT
Source organism: Amphibalanus amphitrite (assembly GCF_019059575.1). NCBI lineage: Eukaryota > Metazoa > Arthropoda > Thecostraca > Balanomorpha > Balanidae > Amphibalanus > Amphibalanus amphitrite. Next base: position 462,094 of record NW_024881516.1, read on the forward strand.
TGTTGAATGGAACGAGCAGTGAGTTTCTATATGAAATTGCGAATTATCCTAGGGGCATGTGCTAATGCACCAAATCGTTTTCCAAGAGATTTGTTACCACAAAATTGTGAGTTTAGTAACGTTGTCATGTCTTTCAATGTCAGCAATCATATCATTGCAAATAAACATGTTTTTGATGTGTTATGCAGGATGAAGAGGTGGGGTATGACGTCATACTTATACGCACCAAAGGATGACTACAAACACAGAGCCTACTGGCGCGAACTGTACACTGTTGAGGAGGCGGAACACCTTACCTCGCTGATCCGCACAGCGCATCAGCATGGCATCACCTTCATCTACGGCCTGTCGCCGGGGATGGACATCACCTACTCTAGTCAAAAGGAGATAGCAGCCCTCAAGCGTAAACTCGACCAGGTACGTTATTCAAAACACTTTGTCAAGCATGAATGCTTTCATCGGAATGTTAGTTACAAGCGTTAGTTTTGTGAACTATTTATGGAACTTAGCGTGAAGCTGAACTCTTAAACAGGATTTTTTTCACAAGAGTATGTTAATTCAATGCATATCTTGGTAGTGGTATCATAAATGGTAAAAACTTCTGTAAGGTTTAATTGTCTTAAAGAAGCGCAAATTTCCTTTACTGATTCGATTCACTCAGGATTACATGTTTGGCGCCGTTTACTATACGATTATTGATTAGAATAGCAGATACACATCAAAAACATTAAATAACTAACAGCTCCGGGAGACGGACATTTGCATTTGCAGACATTTGTACGAACTTGTCAAGGTTATAGTGTTATGAACACTAATGTGATAACTGACGTTTTACTCACTCCACAGGTTTCTCAGTTTGGTTGCACATCCTTTGCGCTTCTGTTCGACGACATTGACCCGGAAATGCGTGAAGAAGATAAGCAGGTCTTTCAGTCTTTTGCGCATGCTCAGGTTAGAATCTGTTCAATTATTCAGTCTTTGTTGGCTAAATCGGAGTGAATTGCAGGTTACAAACTTGCACGGTCAATATTAGTTTGACCTTGTATTCTTTATCACTTCAGCTTTTCTATTGGCAGGAGTAGCCAACGGCAAGCGATGACAGTTTGCTCGTTGGTTTACTTCAATGAAACTTAAATGAATAACGCACAGATAGTCGTGACTTACCACATAGCCCCATTGAAGAATACTTAAGCATCGTAGATATGTGAAAATTGAGGTGAAAATTGACGTAAGTTTATTTAGTCCTCCCATTACTTACATAGTTCGTGTACCCTCATTAGACTAGAAATTCGGAATAGAAGAAATAATTGTTTTGAACTACTTATGTCGGACAGGTGACGGTGACGAATGAGATGAACGAGCACCTCAGCCGGCCCCAGTTCCTGTTTTGCCCGACGCAGTACTGCGCCACCCGTGCCATTCCCACCGTCTCCGGCTCAGAGTACCTGCGCACCATCGGCAGCAAACTGGCACCAAACATCGACATCATGTGGACCGGTGAGCAGCTCGTAGCTGATAGAAGACCGTCCGTTTTTGCGTACTAGCTACAGCGTTAGCAGCCCTTAAGGTGGCAGCATATAGCCGTTGTTCTGTGGGAGGCTCCTGTTTTTACTGTGCTGTCAGATTGTGTTAAGGTATTGTGATGTGACAATGTCCAGTTGTACCCTACTACCAATCATTAAACACAACTTGTTGCTTTCTTAGGTCCCAAGGTGGTTTCGAAGGTGCTCACCATAGAGGCAATAGAAGAGCTGCGTGAGGTTTTGAAGCGTCCGCCAGTGATTTGGGACAACCTGCATGCTAATGATTACGACCAGAAGCGACTCTATATGGGCCCATACTCTGGCAGGTCAGTACGCCCTACTGTACGCTGTAGGAAATTAATTTACGTAGAACGCATTATACATGCACTGTGAAATTATATTGCATTAATGTTGCGTGGTATCGTAACCCTTTTGTTCACCAGCGCAGGTGTGCGTCCATTACGTAATGTTTCTGCTTTGAACTGAGCAATTGGCTAAATTTAATGCACTTAATCGGTTTGGAGCTTTGAAAAGACCATTGTGTTATTTCTACCATGTTCGCGAATCGCAGGTCGGTCGAGCTGAAGTCGCGTCTTCGCGGCGTGCTGACGAATCCCAACTGCGAGTACGGCGTCAATTTCGTGGCTATTCGCACGCTAGCACACTGGGCGCAATGCCAGCGAGATGGAGAGCCGCAGCGACCACAGAGTGAGTACTGGGATCCGTAGCCATTCGCCATTCGTGGCAACTGCTCGCTTATTTTTCGTATATTGTTGTTTATGTTCTGTAACCAGTAAAACGCCTTTTGGGCGAAGAACGAGCGAGCGAGATAGTGAGCCCTGCACGTGCAGAAGGGCGAGAGGGTACTTCCAACGGGCTTGTGCAAAGCACCCTTCTAACCGGTCGCTAGCGGTGTACCAAATTTGAACGCAATCGGCCCAGCCGTTCCAGAGATCTGGAAGCGGCATTCTGCACGTGCGCACGTGCAAACGGGGTCCAAAATGACATTTGCACGGCACCCTACTAACCGGTCCCCAACCGTGTACCAAATTTGAGCCAATCGGCCCAGCCGTTCTCGAGATCTGGAAACGCCCCCTGCACGTGCGCACGTGCAGTAGCACCCTAACCGCAACACATGGGAATGCATTGCCTGGTGGTTGCCTACCTGTATGCCAAGTTTCAGCGAAATCGCCCCAGTAATTACCGAGTTACTGAAATGGGAACAAATTTGGCACCTCTTATTGTTGTATTTTGCACGTGCAGTGGGGGTCAGTCACATAGATGAAGAGTATCCGACCTTTGGTAGAAGGGATGCAGCTACCCTATAAAAATGACCGCAAGACAATCGCTCAAGCCGCTGCTGAGATATGGGCCTCTCAAAATCATTACTTTTGCAAAACTGCTTTAACACCCTTGACTTTTCACGTGGCACGTGCCACGACGGTCACTGAGATGTATCAAAAGTAGTCAATTACGGGGTAGAAGGGATGGGGCTACCCAGCAAAAAAGACCGCAGGCCATTCGGTCCAGCGGTTGCTGAGATATAAGCCTCTCAAAAGCGTTACAGGCCGGGCCGGGCCGGGCCGGGCCGGGCCGGGCCGCTCATACTGAGATTTTTCCCTTATATTGAAAAGACTTCGCTTCGCTCGCTGCGCTCGCTCGCTCGTAATAATGTTATTTCCCTTTTTGTGTTTGTCAGGACAGGCTAGTGGTGGTCTCTGACCCACGATCCACTCATGCTATTCCCCAGATGACCCGCTCTCAGCAGACATCCGGCTGGAAACGGAGTCGGAGGAAGGCTCCGAGCCGCAGCAGGTGCCTCCCGACGTGTACCACCCGAGACATGCGCTGCGGATGGCTTTGCGCGAGTGGCTGCCGGAGTTCAACAAGGCGCGCACGGCACCCAGCGTGCTGCAGCAGCGAGTGCTGACCATCACCCCCGGCGCGCTGGAAGGACCGGGTGAGATCACCAGTCGATGGACATTGATTGCGCGAAACGAGGTGCTTGCCTTTGGTATCCAATAGCCAGACATGGCTATCCATTGCCATGGGGTGCCGATACCGCTGCAGTATAATCTAACCATCTTCACCTTATTCAAGTTCAACATCAACTAATGTATCCATTTTACTGGAACGCTCTGCCCTGCCGATTTCGCGATCGGCTTCTTGTATCGCGTATGACCTGTGTGATGTCCCTGTGGACCGTTGCAGCGCCGGTGCCGATCCCGGGTATCAACACGTGCATGGCGACGACGTCCACCGTAACGACGGAGACCGCCTCCGTGCCGGCCGGCACCGTCAAACAGCTGCAGGCCATTGCGGAGGAGCAGATAATCAAGGTGCTGATCAAGCGAACTCTATTGAGTGGGTTGGTTCGGGACTGTTGGCACTTTCGAGTTTTGTTGCCGCCTGTGATTGTGTTTGATTCCATTGTCAGTTCCACAGGTTAAACAGGAGCTAAGTAGGTATCAGATGTTTGTCAAGAAGGTAAGCACCAGACATGTGCATGGATCCGAGAGCTGGATCTATGATCTCAGTGGATCTCTCGGCAAAATAGAGGGGTTGGATCTATGATCTGAGTGGATCTCTCGACAAAACTCAGGGGTCGGATCTATGATCTGAATGGATCTCTCGACAAAATTTAGGGGTCGGATCTATGATCTCTGTGGATCCAGCGGGCAAAAATTTGTGGAGGGCCTATGATATGTATGGATCTCACGACAAGATGTAGCCAATGAAACCCTTATCCTACATAATTTTACACCTTACAATGCAATACAATTGAGAATTGTCACTTGTGGACATGGTTAAGACCAGTTGCAATCATTAAGTATCATCAATAAATTTGACTTTAAATAAAGAACATTTGTACTACATTTAAAATAAACCAAGAACATGCACATAGCTACTTTTTGTGACCAGTTGTAACTTTTTCATGACAGCACTGATGACAATCATATCAACAAGCTACAGCCACTTTAATTCAATGAACAAACAGTACAGACAGATTCAGTGGCGGCCGGGCACTGCAGACTTTTGGTCCTATTCTTTCCATGCAACGCCAGTAGGGCTAATGTTAAAATGCAAAAATATATGGGGGGCACGGTGCCCTGGTGCCACCCCCCCCCCTCCCGTTCCGCCGCCTATGGACAGATGTTGGGAAATCAAACCTGGAAGCCAAGTAGGTTAGTCTTGCTCAAAATAATCCAGCAATCCACTTATTCTACCAGGTATGAAAACCCAATTTCGATTTAGTAAGAGAAAGAGTAGCAACCAACCTCTAATACTTTCCTAATAAAATTCCAAGTTCAAAAGAGGCATAAACTTCTTCAGATTACCTACTTTGGCACCGTGCCAAGTGCGGTGCCATGCTGCTGTCGTAATGAGAGCCTCCCAAAAACGACAAACGAAATTCACAGCTCACGTTTTGGTAATATTGTTTTATTACGTCATTTTCGTTTGACCAATGAAAAATCTTAATCTGACTAAAACCGTAATGATTCTAAAAGGTTCCCCGTTATAGGCCCTTTGGACTAATGACGTAAGATATTGTGATTTTTTTTTAAAGTGAATAAAAAAGATGCAAGGCGCACTTGTAGCACTCGCGCAATGAATGTCTCCCGCTCAAGGGCTATGTAATACCATTTCAGCTTACGTGTACGTCATTAAATTCAACGCTACAAAGATGATATTCACGAACAATCATAACGTAAAATTATGTGAGGCAGAAAAAATGAACATTATTTTGAAAAAAAAACAGACTTTTGAATTTCCAGTTTGATTTTTTATTTTTTATTATTATACTCAAAAGTAGAACACTTAGCTCATTTGTTATTTGAAATGACGTCACCAATTCTATTTAGAGACTGAATAGTCATTTTACGGTATATATCCAAGGCCATTACAATTGATATTTCGCTTCCCCAGCGTGTTCCCCAGGCTATTGAATATTTTCATACTTTTGTTGATATCTCAGTTTATTTTATCAAATATTAGTTTCAATAGATTGAAATACCTTTACCTAGCCAAGCCACAGGTGTCAATATCATTTTTTATTGTTAATCAATTAATTGTGTTAGCTGGAAAGCCTCATGGTTGTCTAATTCAAGATTGTCTTATCAGTATGTAGATTCTAACATTAATTGTGATGTACCTAGTAATGTATTCTTCATTAGTCATTACTTACCTGTATCTTAATTGTTAATGCAAACTTTTCTGTTGGTATGTGAACAATCTTCATGTCACTCAATTCACTCAAGTTGTGACCGTCATGAGCCTCCTTTATTTTATATTCTGTATAATGTAACTGGATGCCCTTTACTAATATGGCCTTTGTATAAGATTGTTTGTTTCTAACCATACTTTGGTATTTATAACTTCTTTATGCAAGAAAGTTAAAACATTTTGTGCACCTTTGAGCTATGATCCCAATGGATCTCACGACAAAATTGGGGAGCCAGATCTATGATCCGAGTGGATCTATCGACAAAATTGAAGGGTCAGATCTATGATCCCAGTAGATCTCTCGACAAAATTGAGGGGTTGGATCTATGATCTGAATGGATCTCGGATCGGGATCCATGGGATCGGATCTCAGATCCATTTTCCCGGATCCAAGCACATGTCTGGTAAGCACCATATTTTGCCTGGGTTGCATCACGTTTCTGTAAATATCCCGAATGTCTACTTTTTGACGATATTGATTAAACGTCCACAATCTTCAACCATTCTGTCATGATAAGCTCTGTCATTATGTGCCAGCTCCGATAATCACGTGCCTGCGGCTGACTCCTTCCTGACGAATTGCTCTCGGCGCAGGCGGAGGAGGTACCGGGTGTGACCGGTCCGGTGCTCAATTCGTTGGCCGATAACGAGAAGATCGTGGTACCGAACCCGCCAGGCGAGCTGCCCGAGCAGCCGTCGGCCGAGTCCGAGTCGGTACCGCCCGAGCCAATGGAGTGCAATAGTGTACCGGCTGCCACGCCGGCGCTCGTCAGCAACGAACCCGAAAAGGTGAGATCAAAATGAAAAACGGAATCTGAGGTAGTCGGCCTCAATTTTCCAAATCAATAGTCGGAGGAAGCTCTTTCCATGACTGTTTCACAGGTCCTTAGTATCGAGTTGCGTCAGAGATGGTTTCCTTCGTTGTCAAATTAATACTTCATCCACGATAGCTACGTCTGGAGGTCAGGAGATGTAGTCCGGTTTTCGTTTGTAAACCGGTCTTTGATTTCCATGTCTCTTCTGACGCTTTTAATCCTTGCGAGGCTGAGCAGATTAATCACCTTATCAAGGGTCGTGCACTACCTTTCAAACTTGCTAGGAATATGTGTCAATGCTCCCAGTGTCCAGATGTGCGTGGCCGGGCCATGCGAATTGCGAATGCTCCATGGATCCCAATTCTCACCTGAGCTGTGTTGTGTTTCTGCTGACAGCCGCCGGCGGCCGCCTCTGGCGAGCCGATGTCCGTGGAGCCGGCGGCGGTGCGCCAGCCCGAGATGCAGGTGGAGCCGGAGGGCGCCGGCGCCGCCACTGCCACCGACTCGCCGTCCAGTGTCACCATGTCTGTGGAGGATGAAGAAGAAGAAGAAGAGGTGGGTGAGCTAGTTTCTGCCTACATACAACTGATGATGTGCGTTGTGTTTATGCACTAAAACGAACAGTGTGCTATCAGCATAATTGAGGTTACAGTTTCTATCAGCAGCAGCCGTAACACATTCGCATAGTACCTGAGCAATATGATCCCTTTCGTCAAGGCCCCTCTCGGTTTATGGGCCTGTAACCACTTTACAGGACTTGACCGAGGACGACCTACTAGTCATGACAGATCTGTTCTACCTGCCATTCGACCACGGCGCCGCTGGACATCGGGTACTCAAAGACTTCCAGTGGCTCAAGACCAACTGCAATTTGGTGGCACCTTATGCAAAGGCGGGGAAGGGTGCACAGGAACCGCTCCCCCCGGAGGTAAGCTCATGAGATATTTCAAGAAAGCATCCCAATTAATAGCGATCGATGGTTTTAGTTCAATAGGCCAATTACCGAGTGATGATTGCCTACTTACAACGAAAGTACCCCATTACTGAAGCTCTACTTGTGTTTTTAAAATAGGCCTGATTGTGCATTTAAACCGCTATTAAATCTATCCAGGATTATGGTCTGTTCGAGCAGCTATCGTCTTTTTCCACATGTCTACATGCCGTTGTGGCCTGGCAGGTGCGGGAGTGGTACGACCGTGCCGAAGCGTTCGACGCCATGTCGAAGAGGGTGACGCGCCTCCTGAAACGTCTGTTTCTCTGCGAGAACCGGTCCCTTCTGTACGATCTGTACCCGTACATTTGGGACATGGAGTGCGTGCTCTCGCAGCTCAACGGCTACGTTCGATGGCTGGGTTAGTATCCCGCTGCAGAAATGAGGCTGCAGGTTAAGTTTGACCTCGGCCAGCATACAGCGTGTTTCTCACAAGATACACCATGCCGAATCATTTAACTTGTACTGGTAAATTGATAATTACCGGCGTTTCCATGCTGACCTGGCTCATTTTGGACATCCTCCGGACTTTTCTACGCCACGCAGGGCCAACGAATGGGCATGGTGTGTTTTAGTTGAGGAACATGCGTGTGAGTGGGATTAAGGGTTCTAAGGGCATTGAAACTGCACGATTTGGGAAGGCTTAACTGCAGCCAGGCCTCAGCGGACACGCGTGCCATGCGCGTCCAGTAATTTCACAATGGATACTAGTAACATGGCGCTGAGCCTGGAGGTTGGTTAAAGTTTGCTGGTGGCCTGTGACCGGCCTGCGTCTCTCTCCGTTTAAGGTCCCTCCTACTGCATTGGTTGACTATGGGAGACTGTATCGTGCACCCGTTGCGCGATTTAAAGCGAAGGTTACAAAAGACAAACCATAATTAAATATGTTGGCTCGAGTGATTTTATAATTTCAATGCTTATACGATCGAGGAGTGCTAAAAGAGCGAGCGCATGAAGGCCACGAGCAGCCTCCCATAGTTGAAACCCGGCCAGTTTCTTTTCACAGCGCGCTCCGCGGCCCTTCCGTGTCACGCTCAGTCGGCCAGCGCCGGACAGCTGCGCTCTTAGAGTTCAGGCTAGTTTTGCTGCGCTGGGGCGGTCCGCGCCGACTGAGCGTCGACACCCCTCTTGGTTGACAGGCGTCCGGGCGATCCCGTCTTCTGCATCCGAAATGGCTGGTGTCGATCGGCAGGCATCAGTTTTTTAAATTAAATAAAGTTTTCTAAAATATATAAATTATGCAGCCTTATGTCTGACAACTCGTCCGTGATCTGTCTGATAGCTGGACGAGGCGGCGAAATGTCCAGGCGGTCCATTAACCGATCGATTGCTTTTGCCATCGGCATGCAGAACCCAGGAACGCCAGCACGCACATAGCGTTGAATAAGACAGAGAGAGAGATGCGGGCATCCACGGCGCAGGCCACGGTTTGTCGCCGGCGCCCGGGGCGGGTTAATGGGGGGGGGGGAGGGGCGCACGGCAGTAACTGGTAACATCATTTCTGTGGCCGAACAGCTGGAACAGTGGAGCTCAGAGGCAAGATCGGAGGCAGCAGTCTGATTGACCGATTACATCTTTTCTTTCCCAGCGCTCGGTGTGGTTTGCGAGCAGGCGGGCACCTTTGTCGATGGCAACTATACATGTAGGTGGTACGGTCAGGCATCTGCGATTGCGGGGCAAGCTGCGAACAAGTGCCACAACAGCGCGCGCGCATCGCGAATTAAGGGGAAGGCTCTCCCGGAGCATTGTATTGTGCAGCTTAACCATCTTATAATGCGTAACTTAATGTTTAGAAATAACCCAAAATAGAAATAATGACGCTGGTTTTGCTGCACCCTGCCCGTTCCGAGCGTGCCTTCCCCTGAGCCTCAGGCCACGCCCCGCTTGACGCCGCCTTTTTCCACAGCCCAGTCTGACCTTTGCTCGTTTCAGCTGGATGCGTTCCATTTGCCTCAGAATTCCAGGCGCGCGCTTACCAGAGATGGCCGTGCCAAAATCATTCCATTTTGTGATTGAGTGGCACTCTTAAATAATTCCATTTTATTATCTGGAATGAGTACCATCTCATTCGCGCGCGCCTGAACTTCCGAGTTGTCGTTTGTGCGTTATCTTGGGATGACGAGGGTAGACACCGCAGCCCCGCTGTGGCTTTCGCCCGGCCGGCTGGTTGAAAGACGGCTTCGTTCTGCATTCGTCCGGATAATTTTCAAATAACATTAGCAAAAAAAATGGTTTTGCATGCATTTACCATTTTGGAGGACGTTGCATGGATACACTTTATCTTCATTTATTGCAAAAGTGACAACTATCTTTGACCGCTAAAATAAGAAACGATGCTCATTTGTCTTATTGACCGAGTCTGGACAGCGAAACGTTTGTTCGGTGTCCAAACAACTGCTGGTGCCATGCTCATTTTGACACCGTTTCCGAAGTTTCACAAATTTGTAATAAGTGTCCTGGCGAGCATAGATTGGTGATGCGGCTGGCGCGTACCAGCCACCGGAGCTGCGGTGTCCGCCCGGCGACAGTGGGGGCGGGGCCTGAGGTGCGCACCGCGTCTCCCTGGCGGGCCGGTCGGTCGAGGCGCCTCCCGTCGACCGGCCCGCCTCCCGCGCGCCGCCGGGCAGGGCCTGTGTAGGGACAAGCTGTGTGGCCGCGCATCGCGACTGTTCCCTCCCAGCGCATTCCGCTATGCAACAGGGTAGCCTGGGCCATTAACGTAATTACCTAGGTTCTAATGTTGATAAGTTGCTCTTCAAGTTGTTTGCTGTTTGCTAGTCGTGGGTATTGAAAGCCTGATTTGAACATTGAAGGTTAATTTTATGTGCTGGTTCTTGGTAAGTGTTTCCAGTGTTAAAGATCTTCGCATATACTTCAATATTTACCCAGGCTATTGCATTTTGCCCCTTTGGGCTCAACGTAGCCCCGTGAATGTAAGTACCAACGCCATAAGTACGACGCCATTCAAAAGTAACTTTCCCTCGCTCTTCTTCGGTAGTCAGTTTCTGACGCTACCATTAACGCGTATAGCTTAGCTATCGAGATATTTCAGTCATGATTTACTTACTATCTGACATTGGATTGTTTCACCGGCCCAGGCTATCCTGTTCCCCTCTCAGGCTAGGCGTCCTGCTGATCTTGTTTTTGCCCCGGCTGGCCAGGGTTTTCCAGGGGCTGGAAGGAATCCTTCATGTCGGGCGACAACGAGCCATGGATATTCCGTGGTGGTCTCACCGGCGACCTGGAGGCAAGTTTTAATCCTCTCGATTTTCTCACACCCGACTGGTATAAATGCTTGTTACATTTTCGCATTAATGAAGCATGAATTAGATATAAATAACGCTAATCACTCTAATGGTAGCCGGCGAGAAACGGCGGTCTTATAAAATGGAAATGCTCCAGGTGAAGGGCTGAGTCGACCCAAATTTCCTGTGTCCAAACGCCAGATATTGTGGTAACACACGTCTTCATTGGCAGCGATTGCTCCCTCTGGACAACGCCAACGAGCTGATGGCCAACAAGTCCCCGGAGCACCCGTTGACAAAGGTGCACCTGGTCCGACCTTACCGGCACACTGACGAGGCCGCCGTGCGGGGAATCTGGAGCGACTGTAGCTCGGACCGCCACCCCAGCTTCCAGCAGTATCCAGAACTCAGTGCCGACAGGTCAGAGACGCGGCACCAGCTCGATCGCTCGCCCAGGGTGTCTGAAAATATAGGGAGGATACAGCCTACAGGACACCATGTAAAAACTGTTTGCGATATCATTTCGATTAGAAATCATAGCACTGCATCTATAGACCATATCGCCCTAGTATAAGCGAATCAAAAATGTTTTCTCTGCATTGCGTTACGTGCCGTCGAATACCTGGTGGCGAGTTTTCCATTCTGCTTGGCGTTTAGATGCGTGTGTAGAATTCTCACTTGTCTGTGATATGGCTAGGTGGGTGGCGCCGTTCCTGACGATGCAGCCCGAGCACATTCTGTTGCTGGAGGACGACGACGAGGTGGTGGTGGGGTTCGTGGCGGCCGCGCCCGACGCGCACCAGCTGTCGCGCCAGGTGCGCATGGCCTGGCTGGACGAGCTGCGCACCAAGTACCCGATGCCCAAGACCTCCCCGGAGCTGCGCTCGCCGGCCGAGGTAGGGAACATCGCTCATTCGCGCCTTACATTTCTCCCGTGCTTGTGCTATTGTTTTGTATGATTTCGATTTATCTGGACACGATTGATTTCATTCGCTCGATTGATTTCATTCGCTCGATTGATTCGATTGGCCTGGACATGAGAGGGCTGCATATACCATATAAGCATATGTTGCTATACTAACGGGTGATGTGTTTAATTTACCGACATGGGTAATTATTATGTTGGCAGAACTGTATAGCGGCGCTGCACAATGACGACACGTTGGACGCACCGGCCGCCGTGCTGGAGCGCTACAAGGGCTGTCTGCAGCTGGCCGTCCAGCCGAGCGTGGCCGACGCCAGCCTCCTGAAGCGGCTGGTGGCCTGCGCGCTGGCGGCGCTGCGCACCTCCGGCTGCTTCGGCGCCCACGTGCGCGTCCCGTGCGGGGACATGGCGGCGCGCGAGCGGCTGATGAACGTCACCTTCATGCCCATCGACTCTGTGGAGGGCGGCGAATACGTATATTACGGCCGGAACTTCTAGTGCGGCCGGTATTCACTAAGTGACGCTAGCCAAGCAACGATTCCGTGATCGTTATTTGTTGTGATATTCTGTTCATGTGTGAATGCCACGTCACTGATCGGAATTCAAATTGAATTGTGCCGACGAGGCGTATATGAGCGTTGTTAAGGTAAATATGAGGGTGTATATCTGCAGCGTCTAACCACACATTGAACTGCCGTGCTCCTCGGGGCCAACGTCGAGATCTGGTCGGTGGGTCATTGGTGTAAGAACGCGTCAATTTGTTCTAATGTAGGTGATACCATTCCCGGTTTATTTTGCAGCGAGTCAACGTTACGTATCACTGACGGAAAACCGTGCAGTCACTTTTTGTGTCGTATGACCAGGCTGAAATCGCCATAGCATCTGGTCATTAGGCTGCTTTCACTTTACAAGTGGTGTCGAAGGACTGCCAGCTTCAAGCACGAAGTTTTGTACGGTCGTTTTTTAACCATGGCGTGTGTCCGTTTGTGTTTGCCGGTGGAGCGCGCGTGGAGGCAGCCGGATCGGCTGGGACAGTGGAGCAGCCTCCCACTGATCGGCGCGCAGCCCGCGGCCTGCGATCAGACCTCACTTTATAACCTTTAGCCAGGTGCTGAAACCGTGAGCTTGCACTGGGCGCCACCCGCTCTGCGCTGAGAGGGGCGTGACATCCAACAAATACAGTTCAACGGCTCTCGATACGCGTTTGCGATTGGCGGTGCGAGCTTACTTAGACTTACACAGGATGGTAAGCTCTGTGCATCGGGCTGATATTGTGTCATGTGTGGTGGCTTGTTGAAGTATTTTCACTGTTCATGGGTTAGCGTTTATACGGCCAGGTACTGTCCAACAATATCGCTAAATCCCCAAAATTTCTTCAGCATTTTTTGCTTCATAACCTGCCGTTTGGATATGCCGGCCCAGCCCACACTCCAGGGACAGGGTCTGCGTATTGCATAGCCAATCTTTGGACTTTGGTATCCCGTGAGGCGTGACTGAAAAAAAGCGTGCTCGCTCTAAGGCATATCAGAAGAAAGCCAGCTATTGCGTGTGGCGCACACTGCGCCATCCTAATCTGACTGTAAATTGTTCACAAATTACCGGAAAACTGGATTTTAGGACAAAACCACATTGCACATAACACAAAACCTCTCGCAAGCAAAGATAATTCGAAACAACACTTTCCAAACCTTTTCCTCGCGCCCTTATCCCACAACAACGAAACAACACTTTGTACGCGCACCCAGCCCTCCCGGGCCCTGTTTCACCGCCCGACGCTGCGCGCGCTGCAGCGCGCTGGGAGCTGAGGCGTACCCCTGACGTCACTCGAATGACGTTGCGTGCGATCCGTTAGCTTATGATGAATCGCGTTTGGAACAGAGGTCCTAAAGAACCAAGTCGACAGAGAACAGAGGTTTGAGTGCGAATGCTGCTAGCGTGCTGATGGTGCTGGCGCTTGGGTGCTAGCCTTTTGCGATGACGTCATAGCGTAGCGTCAGAGGGAAGTTTGTTGATATTGCCATGGAAACCCAACGCGCCGACGCGCGCAGCGCACTGCAGCGCTCCGCCGTGAAACAGGGCCCCGGACGCACTCAAGGCGACGCACTAAAGACACGCGCAGTAGTAGTAGATCTTCATCCGCTCCGCAGTTCTCTATATACCGCAAGATATACCGTGCCGCTGGTGAAGAAATGGCCACGTGGGTTCCCCTCTTCCCGCGTTGTTTTGACCTTGAAACTTTGTTGTCGTTCTGTTTTTCAATCGGGGGAGAGATGGCGCTGTTGTAGCAGTTTGGGATGGTGTGGTGTGTGTTTGTGTGGTTAGCAACGGAATTTCTCAAGAAGTCGGAAGCAAAAACTTTTTTGGAATTCACGGTTTCGTTGTGCAGTACAAGGGGCAAGCCAGCATGGTAAGAGTTTTCGTGAAATGCATGAAGGTGATAAAACAATTAAATTTTCTCGTAGCACGCCACTTCCGCTTTGTTTTGCGGCTCAAAGATGGCCTCCATCGCAGTAGCTCATGGTACAAAAGTGGCGCAGTTCAATGATAAATTCTCATTTTTGGGATAAATGATTGGTTTCAACTGAAAAAATGCCTAGTTTTCATGATTTAACTTGCAATATATATTTTGGGATGATATATCAAAGAAATGGCATAACAGTTTGGTTGAAATTAGAGCAAATCAAAATATTCCTTCAAGCAACTAGCAAGGCTGTATATTAGGCCTTGAGGCCCAAATATTCATTTGCTTTATGTTAAAAAATAAAACTGTCTTTTTCGTACACCAATGGTGGCCATTACTCTTCTAACCAAATAGCTTTCTGAAATGTTCAAGTAATTTGCTGGGTTGCTAACGTCTTGTCTTATTTCAGGGCTATGGCATTTTAATTTGATGAATATCTGAGAATTTACTATAATTGGTCCTTTTGCCCTTCAAAATTAATGAATGCAACACAATAGTATGTAACGTTATTGCTATGTCAGTCACTGCTATGGGTTAAAGTATGCATTGGCCAATGATAACAATTGATAAAATAAGGATTCTCTGAGTTTCAGCTAAAGTCTGATTTTTTAAGCCTGTCTAATAATTTAAAGTGCTCTTATGAAAAGTCCATGTGAAACCTTAACCCGCGCACCGACGGGGGGGGGGGCGGATATCCGCCCCCCCCCCCTGAGGTTTTTCGCGGATAGCGGGAAAACCGCTAGGCGCCGCGAAATTTGGTACGACTATTCTCCCATCAATTTTACATATGGTGTGCAAGTTTGAACCTCCTAACTTTTAAGGTCAGGTCACCAGGTCACTTTGAATGACCCAACCTCAAGTCACTTTTTTGCAATTTTTGTCACCGTGCCAGAGCTACAGTAGATGTCGGAGGCCTTTGAAAGTCGCAGGATGTTATTAGGTCATTAGTAGCTACAATTTGTATATCTCGAAATTTTGATGTCGGTGACCTAAGGTCAGGTCAATTTCGCGACCTCCCCATTATAAGTCAATGGGGGAAAAATCAACTCCCTGTTTTTACCACTAAAACGGGTCGGAATGGCCCCATATACCATACATGACTTCATATACGATCAACCTTCACTACCTTGAGGTCTGTTTTGCTGTTGGGCAGCTGTAAGGTCATATGACGTCATCAAAGGTCACCAAAGGTTTTTTGCCAATAACTCCGTACAGGAACAAGATACAGCCGCGCGGATGGTCTCATTGTGTTCAGCTCGTCAAGACGCATCGAATGATATACATGATGACCTCGAGGTCACGTGACCTGAGGTCAACCTTTGACCTTGACCTTTCGAGGTCAACATATATATCATTCGATGCGGATTGACGAGAGGATCACGATGATGCCCTTAGTTTGTTCCTTTCTTGACTAATTCGAAAGTTATTCGAGAAAAACTCTCCATATCTAGTGCCGCCATTTTGACTTTTTCGACCCCTGTGACGTCATCTTTGACCTGACCTGAAAATGACCTTTGTAAAAATTGTAGACCTTGTCCGTGCGTATCCGATGCCGTTTACCGCTTGTCGCTATCTTGCTTCGTTCTCGAGATCTCCGGGGGGGGCGGTCATCCGCCCCCCCCCCCCCCGTCGGTGCGAAGTTGGCGCAGGCCGCAGACCCCCGTCGGTGCGCGGGTTAATGCCTTTAACACTGGCCAGCTGAAAATTTAATACTATTCTTGGTTTTTCTTTAGAATTTATTTCAATAGCTTGACTCATGCCTTGCTTATTTGTGCACTTTCAGCGATCAGACAGGCTAAAAAATCCTACCACTGTTGTTGAAATGGATTTTATTTCAGTTTCTTAAAACTTTTATAGGTTAAATTTTAGAAATTGTATTGTAACCCTATGAGGTTGAAATTGAGTCCCATTTATAATGTGTCCTTCCCCTGGTCCAGGTGAGTATTAGAATTTGGTAAACTAAAGAAGCAATACAATTTTTGACATGCTATTGATCATTTTCACATCAATTTTAACTAGGGATGTTGATTGCTGTTTCAATCTATTATTTTGTGTAGGTGGCACAAACCAAACCATCAAATTGTCATGGTTGGTTGAAGCATCATTTTTTATACATATTTCGTAAACATTTCCACAGCTTCAGTGACCATAGACGGTAGACCACTGGTCAAGTCACCATGTCTAAAGAAATACAATATTTAATTTAAATGTATGTTTGCTGCTCTCCAGCCCAGAGTTTTGATTTGCTTAGAAGCTGTTATATTGCTGGGCATAAAACTTGTTCCAGTTTTTAACATGTCATCTAGAGGTCACTCATAACCTTGTAATGTTTAAACTGTGGGAAAAGTTCAAATTGAAGTAGGTAGAATGTTGATATTTTTGTGCTTTGTTGTTTTTATGTTTCAGGTTCCTACTACCTCAGCTTACACCAATATGTGATCTAGTTTTTATTTGTTTGGTGCAAGCATGCAAGGGTGCTGCAACACAGGGAATTGACATGCTAAATATGCTGTGCTTTTCATTTTGCTTAGACATCAAAGGTTTTATGCTAAAAGCAGGGGTGAGGAGCCGGAGCCGGAGCCGTCAAAGAAGGGGGCGACACGGGCTTTTTTTAAGAGGAAAAGGCTAATCGACCTAATTCGGTTTGACAGTCCAAGGCAGTAAAACATGTGGTACGTTATGGGCCATCACGTGAATGAAAAAAGCTGAATACGTATCCCCGGTGTACAGGGACCCGCACTCCGCAGTTGCTACTGTACAGCGACCCTGAGTAAATTGTCCCAGCACCCTCACAGGAAACAATGATAAGCTGTCAGAGGGCAAGCACAGAAAACCTCAGCTGCTCTTGTACAGGGACCGGCAGTCGATATCAATGTTATCGGTTGTTACTGGACAGGACAGACGGCTCGAGTTGGGGTTCGTGTACAGTAGCAACTGCGGGTCCCCGTGCAGTACAATTTTTTTCAGTATGTAATCAACCTCCTGTCTGCTCCTCCCTCCCCACATCTACTGCAGCCCCAGAACCTGAGGACCGGTCATCAGGTGATGGCCATTGTTTTGGCCACCTGCATTTAATTGATCGCATATGGGGATGTACTGAGTCGGAGCCGGAGCCGGAGCCGAAACCGCCGGAGGCGTACCATTTTACTCAGAACCGGAGCCGTAGCCGCCATGACATTTCACCCGGAGCCGGAGCCGATTTTTTTCCCGGAGCCGGAGCCGTCTGAAATTTCCACGGCTCCGCATCCCTGGCTAAAAGCTATTGACAGAATTTAACCAATTTGTAAATTAGCTTCAAATTTGAAGCTGAAATTGAAGTTATTTTTGCTTCAGGTTGAACTAATGAGGCTGTTTTTGGCGGCAGGCGCAGGCGGGCACGCAGCTAACGGTCAGCGAGCTAGCGCTAATCAAAGCGGCGGTGGCCGTAGCGTCCGGCAATGCCAGCCAGCGGCCACTGCAGCCGCTTACGCAGAACAGCCTGCAGGAGTTTGGGCGCGAGCTGCTGCAGCAGGCCGCCGATGGCAAGGTGGACCGCATCAAGGAGCTCATAAAGCAGGGAGCGCCCTTCACCACCGACTGGGTATGTGCTGTCACATTACAAAACACCTTAATCAGGACGAAACGTGATCAGGACAGAAATCGTGGAAAACTCCCAAATGACCACGTAATGGACGTGCCTGTAAGCTGCAAATTGACTAGTCACAAAACGAAGTCACAAAACAAATTTAAGCCACTTAATGTTATTGTTTTGGTAGTTGTTGAGCATAATGTTTAGTGTCACATTTGTCGACGATTTAGGTTCATTGACTGGCTATATCAGGCTGCCGTCGAGTCCTGAGAGTGTGACCCGGTGAGCTGGCTGCCGCTGCCCGTCTGACCGGTGCCGCGCCGACAGCTGGGCACATCTCCGCTGCACATGGCCGCCATGTACGGCCACTACGAGGTGGCCGAGGTGCTGCTGGCGGCCGGCATCTCGCGCGACGCGCGCACCAAGGTCGATAAGACGCCGCTGCACCTGGCCGCCACCGAGGGCTTCACCAACATCGTGGAGCTGCTGCTCATGAACCACGCCGACGTCAACGTCAGAGACATGGTGGGTGGCCGCTCGCCCGATGGGGTCGATGGCCTTGCAGCAGTTGCTCAGACGGACGAGTTAAATCGGGGAATGGTTTTGCTCAGGCGGAAGCATCCGATGTCAAAATATTAGCTCTTTTGTTTTAATGTTCAGTTTCTTTTTCACAAGTTTGAGAACCAAAACTACATGTGTTTTCTCTGGCCGGCAGCTGAACATGACGCCTCTGCATTGGGCGGTGGAGAGAGCTCACATCGAGTGCATTGAGTGGCTGCTTCGATGCGGCTCGGATGTAACCGTCAAGAACAAATTCGACAAGACCCCCAGAGATATTGCCTGTGACAATGGGCATCCGGGAATCATGGAAATGTTGGAGGTATGTTCAGGCAGGCCAGTTCTTGTGCACCTTGTCATGGTGCTACTACATTTGCAGTGATTAAATGAGTCATTGAAGTCTGTATACAGAGGCCCATGAAGGTATACGATGTTTTAACGTGGTGTCTATTTGTGCTGTTATGCATACATGTGATGTGTTGCAAGATTTCTTGGCATTTTTCGCGTCTTTTCGCCCTACTAACTGATTGCGTTCACCCATTTCGCGGTGCTCAGAATTACGAGGTGTACCGGGCGGACAACCCGCGGACTCAGCCGGAGCGGGTGGAGAACACCGCCTCGGCCACCGAGGACGCCGTCAACAGCATCTTGCCGGAGCTGACGCGCGCGCCGCTGTGTGTGGACGCGGCCGAGCCGGCGCCCGAGCCGCCACCTGAGCTGCCGGACTCGCCGGCGGCGGCCACCTCGCCGGGGCTGCAGCTGCCCGAGCTGTCTCCGACCGACCAGGCAGGTCAGTCAGCCGCCGGACAGACGGCCGGGAATCGGGGGAGGCTGGTGCCTCAGATCGTGAGGGAAACATGGAAATGTTTCGCTTGCTATGTACGGCAGGTGAAACATAAGGCCTGCATAAGGCTGTGATTGGTCTGCTAAAGAAGGAAGCGTAAAGTAGAGATTGGACGCACTACATTGAAAGCGCCAGCTTACACTCGCGGTCTCAGTGCTGTTTTGACCTCTCACTGTACCCCATGTATCTCACTACGTAACGGTGCCACTACCTCTGTAACTAGGTGGCGCTGAATGACTGCACTGAGTGCATATATTGTGTAAACCAGCCCGCCTGGCCTGCCTGGGGAGCATTATTCACTTGCTGTGGTAACGTGGCCGATGTCTTTCAAGCGTAGATTTGATATAAGCTTTTCATTATAATGCGTATGTTTGATATATGCTTGTGACTTTGAATGCAGTGCTGTGCTATGTTAAGTTAATATTATACGCGCTGTAATAGCTAGTCGTCGCCATCCTAGCATTCGACTATTTCAAAGGCGGTCAATGCCGTACATTATCGAGTAGTGATTTGGTATAGCATGGCGAGTCCTGATGGTACGAGGTCGGTCACAGGATAGTTTCTTGGTCTAAGAGCGCGATATTCTGTCGATATCAGTTTTCTTGCTACCTCGATTTAGTGTCATTTCGGGTAACATGTAACGCGAATACAGTTGCGCTTCTCGGTTTTAACGGCAGTAACCTAAATAAAGCCAAATAAGTAACTGCTCCTTCAAAGTGACCTTTTCTTATTTAACTCTCGCTTTACAGTAAGCACCGTTTATGGCTGAGAGAGTGTCGTTCAGTTTGCATTGCCGGCTGGCTGGCGGTACGCGGCGCCCACCTTGGTGCCCGAGTCCTGGCGTCGCCCACTAACACGCACCCTGCATGGCCGGTGTGGGCGGGGGCGCTGTCTCTGTGTCGCCGGCGTGCGTCAGCGGCCCGTCGCCTGTTGCAGCTGACGGCATGTCCACGCTGGCCACGGTGGCCGAGGCGGCCTCCGCGGCGCGACTGACAGGTACTCGGGGCGGCGCGGCGCGCCCGTACCCCCACCCGGCCGGCACCCACCGCTCAGTCCGCACTGCCTGGCACGGCGGCGCCCCGGTCGCGGCGAGGAACCCGCAGTCGGCGCCCCACTAGCGATAGTCTGTCGACTTGTCGTATGGCGTGTTCGCGTCGATTATTAGATTCGCTCTAGTTTCTAGAGGCGCACTGCCGGCATGCGTGGCGACACTGAAGAGACGCATGCGATGTGCATTAAACGCTGTCTGGGGCGATGCAGGCACGCTACGGAGTGTGCTTACAATGTCAGAGTGACTTGTCGTGTGTTTTGGTTGGTTTAGTTCAGTTCGTTTGCAAAGTATTTGCTGAGGCTGCTGACGCTTCTTTTGTTTTGTCATGTTTCGTCCTTATGTAGGTGTGCGTTGAATGACGCGTGCTTGATAAGTCACACACAGTAAACGCAGCGTAGGATGCGACCGACGGAATAGCGAATGTCCGATCGTCACGGGTTACTCTTACGTTAGAGATAGGTGCTCGTTTGAACGGGTTGAGAGATTTCCGCTGTGCTAGCCTCGCTAGGAAACAATTTTCGCTGCGATATACCTTTTCTACGCTTTTTTACCATGGCATTGCTGTCCAACGTTAAACTCGACATTGCTCTGTTTCTAATTTGCATTAACCCTACTTCTCCAGTCATGTGCTGCCCATCCGGCCACGTTACCGCTAAGCGCAGTCCCGCCCCGCGCGCCCGTCTCCGTCACCACTGACGCCGGCGCCGCGCCGCTGTGCCGCAGGGAAGCGCGAGGCGCTGCGACTGCTCGCCTCGCACGGCATCACCATGCTGCCCGTGGAGGACACGAGCACGCTGCCGGCGGCGCTGGCCGCGGGGAAGACCATCTCGCTCACCGGTGAGTGTGTGCGGGGAGGGACGGGAGGTGTCTGTGCGGGAACTGGGAGTGGGTCCCCGTGGTCCAGCGGGATGACCATCTCGCAGCCCGCTAACGCTGCGAATGAGCCGCCCGGGGGAGGGATCTTCCTGTCCGTGTTGGGTGAATAGTGCCTCGAAACGTCAGGCAACAGTGAGCTGACGGTTGTATGAGGGATTATTAAATAGTGGAAGCGTTTTTGTTTCTAATTGTCAGTTCTTTGTCGCATCAGGTCTGCTTTTAGGTGCAGTTATTTTTTTTGTGTGTGTGTCTCGAGTTTTACGATAGGCAGCCCTTCATCTTAAAACGTTTGTCGTGGCTATCGTTAGCGTAGTCATTGTATTTCAAGGCCATCACTCATCAAGGGCACCACTGGATTGTCTAAAGAAAGTATTTCTGAATTGGAAGAAATGGGGTCGTAGGCACGGTCCGACTGAGGGCCGGAGAAAGGCGGGATGGGCAGCAGTGCTGGTCGGCTGTGACCGGCGGCCGGCCGGTGAGCGGCGGGCCTCGGCCACAGCCCGCTAACGCTGCGAACACGAACACTTTATGGACCGCCGAGTCGACGGCCGACGAAAGTCGCACCGACGAGAGATCGCCGCCACTCTATTTATGGCCTCTTCGGGCCGCTGATGAGGCTATGTCACGTGACCTGTAGAACACTGGCAGTGGGCGGCGGATGCCTGAAGTTGGCATCCGGGAAAAGTCACGTGACAGAAACTGCAGTGCTGAGGCCTCTTGCACCAAACTACCTAGCTAGGTAAAATCGAAAAACCGGTTTCAGAATAAGCTAATCTAACGGTGGTAAATTTGTTTGCAATAGCCCAATACATTGTCCTACATGTGCTTGCTAAATTTTGCACGCAAATTGTTACATTTGAGACTTGGACTGGGTATACGATGCAAAATAATCCAAGCATTGGTGCAAGAGGATTTTGGTGCAAGAGGCCTCAGATGGCTTTTATCGAGTGGTGCTGCAAACTTAGGTACGGTCAATTTCTAGGTATCTGGAATGTTATGACTACATAGGCCGGCGTAAGGCAAGGTCTGCATGTAGGTACACAATAGGAAGAAACTTTTTTATTCAGCTCGTATATTTTGAATGAATGAATCGATGAAGCCCACGTCAAACAGCTGCATCTGTGAGCCGTGATCTCAATTTCCCCGATCGAATTATATCCGTTTCCTGGATAAATGAAAGCTTAACTTAAAGGTTACTTGGATTACATTGCATGTAACGCCGGAATGAGTCGGGCCCGACTACTCGTCGCCGGAAGTCCCCCGATTTACCAACTGAGGTACCGAACCGATTTGATGTCGGATTCACTCCGTCAGCAAACGGTTAGGGCGTTTAAAGAGTGGTCACGGCAGTGTGGAGTTACTAAAATTAGGCTCGTTTGACCTGCCCAGCGCTTAGAGCTAAAGCGTGTCGTGGGTGCAGCAGCTTTCGTCCGGTGCAAAGCCATTCAGCTATATATGAACTCGACTAGGCGCTAGCGATTAGATGCTTGCAAGCTCGCCAAAGTAAGTACTCTTAGGTTGCGTGTTATTTATTATTTGGACTTGAACTTTTTATTATTTTTGTCGTCAAGCTTGTGTCATTCTTATCAAGCACGCGTCATTCACCGAAGCACCTGTGGAGAATGTTCTGCTGTGAGTGTAACCCTTTCTTCGTCAGGTTATTTCCGACTGTGTTTGGCCCTGTATCTGACCGGTGCGTGGCCATTGTACCTGGCATGTGTGACCGCCGTCTGACCGGTGTGTGTCCCCTCCCCGCAGCGGCCGGCGCCCTGGCGCTCGGTCTCAGTAAACCGAAGACGCCGGCTGGGTCTTCAACCGACAGCAAAGTGGGCGGCGGCGGCGGCAGCGGGCGGACGGCGGCGCCGGTCACCACCTCGGCCGCCCCCGCCCCGGCCCCGGCCGCGCCGCCGCTAGGCGCCGGCAAACCGCGCGGCAAGGTCTCCAAGATCATCAAGCTGACGCCGGAGCAGTTCGCGCAGCTGACAGGTGTGTGTGTGTGTATGTGTGTGTGCGTCGGACCGCGGGGCCTTTCTCACCGGCCGCCGACAGATGCGCCGTTCGCGATGGGGATCACAGTTTCTAACGGTGCGCTCGGGAAATCATGTCAGTGTGCGGCCACTAATATTCATCTCCTTCGATTTCTCACTTTCACCGGCACCTGTGTGCAACAAATGGGGTGTCATTGCAGGCAGCGCTGCCATTTGGCTCATCCATCACTGCTTCCGCCGGTGAGCCGTTAGCTGCACCGCGCCAGATGGAACTAAATAATGTCTGTCATTATTGGGTCACGCTCTGCGGGTGAATCCCGGCCGTAGCGCCCGTGGCAACTAACCGGCGTCGTCCGACACTGACAGTCACCCCGCACACCCCGGCAGGCGGCCGCGGCAAGTCTGCCACCGTGGCCGGCAAGGCGGCGCCGCTCCAGCTGAAGCTGCCCTTCTCGACCGGCGGCAAGCCGCCCGACCCGGCCAGCGCCGCCAAGCGGCTCAAGTTTGTGCCTGTCGGCGCGGCGGCGGGCGGCACCAATGGGCTGACCGAGCAGCCGGCCGGCCGCCTACCGGTAAGGACGACTCCTTGGGTGTGCCGGATGGGGGCACAAAGAGGGCGCTAGACTTCGACCTCTGGTAGCTAAAAGCTAGGGTTGTGATGCGATATGGAATGTACTTTTGTCGATTGGAATATAGCGTTGGTGTTGAGCAAGGTCTGGTGATCATGTGTTACGAATCGGGGTTCTTTGGTAGCATTCCACGTATAGTTCATATCATATCATAGCGTGCGGCAGTGCGGTATATTACGGTGGTAGAGAGTAGAGACACCTATATGCTAATGTGTCTGTATTGTCCGTGTCGTGGAGGCGTGCCGTCTGACCCTGTGGCCGCCTGCCGGCAGGTGGGTGTGCTGAGCCCGGCGGCGGCAGAGCGGCTCGGCGCCAGCCCCGAGTCCTCAGTGCCCGCCCCCGTGGTGTCGTCGTCTTCGGCCGGAGACGCGGCGTCGCTGCGCGCGCGGCTGGCGGCCGCCGAGCGCGAGGCCGACCGGGCGCGACAGGTGTGCCGCGAGCGCGAGGCCGAGGTGGAGCGGTGTCGCCAGCTGCTGGCGGCCGCCGAGGCGGCGGCGCGCTGACCCGGCGCCGGCCGGCGGAGAAAATGACCGACAGCCCGAGACGTGACGCGCCGCCCGTCAGCCGGCACCGGATCGGCTCACGGACGCCCCACCGAGATGTGCTGTTTTACATTTCACCAGCGCTACAGTTGTCCCGTGCAATTTTGTTACACCAGTATTTCACGAAGGCTGTCGTGAGCGGTCATTTTCTACGTCGGCGTTCGTATGCCTCGTTATTTATATTGTACCTGATTGTTGTCTCATGTGCGCCCGCATTCCTCGTGTTTCACCCGTGTACCATGCTCATTCCATACTGCCATATGTGAGGCGTGTATCATGGAATACAGAGTCGATTTCTAGGCTGCGGTGTGTGCCGGTCGCGGACCGTTCGCCGGGTGTGCGGTGTGGCCTCCTGTCCCACATCGCGTCTGTGGGGCTCATTTCACACGGGCCGCTCGCCGCCGGCCTGTGACGCGGCACTGGCTCACTTTCCCAGGCGGAGTTAATGAGCGATTTCAAGTGACACCAGCTGTACAGAGGCCGAAAATATGCCGTATTCATGCCTTGTGATCCTGACAAGTGGCAAGAAATGAGGATATGGCAGCCTAGAAAATTGGTATCAGGCGAAAGCATTTTCGGGCACATTTGTTGGCAGTATGGTTAGCGGATCAGGCTAAATTGCAAATGGGTGAATGGGGCTCGTGCTATCTGCTGAACGCATCTCTGGTGCTTTCTGGAGACGAGTGGATTTGGATTCATTGTAATTACTTGCACTTCCTGTTACCCACCATTAGTGCCAAAAAATGTCCCGACACGGCCTCAGCCGTGCTGGGCTTTGACGGCCTCAGCCGCGTCCGCATCCGGTCTCGCCGGGCATCGATAACCATAATTGGGTGTATAGAGCTCTCGCAGTAATGTGCTAGTGATATTAATGTACGCGAATCTGCCATCCGTTTACCGAGACCTGCTTCCGACACTGGCGGATCCGGGTGGGGGGGGGGGGCAAATGCCCCCACCCCTCACCCCACCTCGCAGCGCCCGTAAATCGACGAAAGTTTGCGGTTTGAGAACGAAAACTATACATTTATTATTAGGAAAGTTTGTTTTAAACGGCACAGCAGTGCGTAAGGAATCGAAATCCGACGACTTTTCTTAAGACTTTTGAGAAACTTGTTTGGGGGTATCCCCCGCAGCGTCCAAAAGCGCCTTTCGGGATCCGCCAGTGGCTTCCGATTGGACCAGCGTAGAAATTATGCGAACCTATCAATCGCCTCCAATAATGCTGAGGTTGTATTTGATGTCCTCGCAAGCCCGATGGCTAGGCGCTCGGCCATTGCCATTCAAATGTTTGCTCCCGAAACAGCTGTAATTATTCGTCAAATAGAATGGGGCCGGCGGCTGCATCGTTCAGTGAAAGTGCGCGGCTCCGATCGTCCGCGCGAGACGGGCGGGCCGCCGCTCGGTCCGAGATCCGACGACTCGGAGAAGTGAGCGGCCCGTGTCCGGGTCCGTGGGAATTCGGTACACCAGCACCGCGCCGGCCCAGCCGCGGCGCCGCAGGCACAACCAGCGCGCCGGAAGCCGTAAAAACGAAAGTTTCCGCATCCTGTTGTAATACCAAATGTTACCAATGGATGTTTTCACGACCAATGATTGTTTGGTCTACAATATGACGCCTTGATGTTACTTTAGAATCTGAAAAGTAGGTATCAACAATCGACTATACGAAAGGTCTGCTTAAGTTGATGTGGTTCAGATGGGACACAACCTCTCCCTCCCTTGGAATGCGGAGCACACCCCGGGCTGACGCGGGACGCTCACCCGTCCCCCGGCGGGCAGAAGCGCGGCCGTCTCGGCGGTCTCCGGCCGATCGGTCACCACGGAGACAGACAGCCGACAGGCCCATTTTCACGAAAGGAGCTCGCTCAGCGGGTCAGGTCGAGCGATCCAGTACGGCGCGGGTGGACGTGATAGGGTTGGTCGGGACAAACAGACCCGCCCGCCCGTGATCGATTAAAAAAAAAAAATACATCGGCGATGCCTCGGCCCTTGGAACTAATAAAAGAGTAATGTGGGATGAGATGTCAGAAATGTAGCGGTCGTCGCTTCGTGACATTGGACGTATCCGTATATTTCTTAACCAGACTGCTAAAGATCGCGTGAAGGCAGTAGGAGGGCATGGGATGACTTGCGTATGAGGATCGGTGTGTGGAGCAATAGATGTCTCATTTTCGCCGGCCCGTTGAGCCGTGGCTCGTACTGCTCGAGCGCGTCCAGTCGGAACAGGGCATCAGAGATTAGGTACCAAACCTCTGCTCGATAGCCGCAGAAGATGATGCAGGGCAGCTTGGCATTTTACAAAACTTTTTACGGCATTAACACGCGCACCGACGGGGGGGCGGATATCCGCCCCCCCCCCCCCTGAGGTTTTTCGCGAATAGCGGGAAAACCGCGGCGCGTAGCGCCGCGAAATTTGGTACGACTATTCTCTCATCAATTTTACACATGGTGTGCAAGTTTGAACCACCTAACTTTTAAGGTCAGGTCACCAGGTCACATTGAATGACCCAACCTCAAGTCGCTTTTTTGCAACTTTGTCACCATGCCAGAGCTACAGTAGATGTCGGAGGCCTTTGAAAATTGAAAGTCGCAGGATGTTATTAGGTCATTAGTAGCTACAATTTGTATATCTCGGAATTTTGATATCGGTGACCTAAGGTCAGGTCAATTTCTCGACCTCCCCATTATAAGTCAATGGGGGAAAATCAACTCCCTGTTTTTACCACTAAAACGGGTCGGAATGGCCCCATATACCATACATGACTTCATATACGATCAACCGACACTACCTTGAGGTCTGTTTTGCTGTTGGGCAGCTGTAAGGTCATGTGACGTCATCAAAGGTCACCAAAGGTTTTTTGCCAATAACTCCGTACAGGAACAAGATACAGCCGCGCGGATGTCATTGTGTTCAGCTCGTCAAGACGCATCGAATGATATACATGATGACCTCGAGGTCACGTGACCTGAGGTCAGCCTTTAACCTTGACCTTTCGAGGTCAACATATATATCATTCGATGCGGATTGACGAGAGGATCACGATGATGCCCTTAGATTGTTCCTATCTTGACTTGTTCGAAAGTTATTCGAGAAAAACTCTCTCCATATCTAGCGCCGCCATTTTGACTTTTTTGACCCCTGTGACGTCATCTTTGACCTGACCTGAAAATGACCTTTAAAAAATTGTAGACCTTGTCCGTGCGTATCCCATGCCGTTTACCGCTTGTCGCTATCTTGCTTCGTTCTCGAGATCTCAGGGGGGGGGGCGGTCATCCGCCCCCCCCCCCCCCGTCGGTACGAAGTTGGCGCAGACCCCCGTCGCGTCGGTGCGAGTGTTAAGATGCATGCGTGCGTGCATACATGAAGCCTTAATTCTGTAGAGTTTCACAGATACCTAGATGGTGCAGTGGTTTCCAAATTATTTGGGATATAGGCATTGTAAACTGCACAGGGTGATTTTTTACAGAGTAAAAAGATTTTAAACGAGAGGTACCGAAACATTTAACAAACGCGAAAAAATATATTCATGTGAAAGAAAATTGTTTGTCATTTTGTTTTCAGGACCTTTTAGAGACTTATTGGGACTCATTCTGTTCATTCTGTCATATAGTGACTAGTGAGCTTAGCGAGTAGGTACGCTGTCATCCGAGCAACGCAACACATTTAACCCGCGCCCGGCTGGGGGTCCTGGATTTCCACGCCCTGCTGGGGGGGGGGGTGTTTGAACACCCCCCCTTCTAACTCGGCTCCTGGGCCACGTAGCGATACGCGGAAGGCGGCGTTCGAAAGAGCGTCTAAAATAATGACGAAATCACTTCGGTCATTTTTTTGGTCAGGTCAAAGGTCAGGTCACCAGAGGTCATTGAAGGCAAAATTTCGCCGATTTCCAGGTCGAATGTCGACAATTTCCAAGAAGCCAACGCATAACTCGGGAACCAATAGAGCTACAGCGCCGCGGAAAAGCGCATTCGATAGCCCTATTACCGCCCTTTCTGAGTAATTCTCTCAGATTTGACCCAACGTCAACGGTTTTGCCTGCAGGGGGCAAAAACTGCAAAAATAGCCGATTTTTTCGGAAACAGTTTTTCTGCAATAACTTTTGACCCATGCCTTGTACGAGCTTACTTTTACCGGCATCGTGTTCCTCTCGTCAAGACGCATCGAATGAACTATAACTTGACCTTGAAAGGTCAACTTGAAAATTTGACCTCAGGTCAAGGTCATGACCTGACCGGAAAGGGTCATGTTGCATATCAGTCGATCCGTATTGTCGAGCTGAACATATCTAAGGCGTTTTCATCGCTCTAGCATGCCTCTATCAAAAGTTATTTGCGAAAAACTGTTAGATACCATTCGTGACCTAAGATGACCTCAGGGCATAAACAGGGGTCACGGACACCATTTCCATGTTCAGTGTGTCTAAACTACTTGTAATTCAGTGTTTGGGAGTGTTTATAATGTCTTTCGTCCAAAAGTGGCGCATTTCAATTTTTTCCCATTGACTTATAATGGGGAGGTCGCAAAATTGACCTGACCTTAGGTCATCGATATCAAAATTCTGAGATATACATTTTGTACATGCTATTGCTCTTAGCAATCGCTGAAAGTTTCAAAGCGATCGGTCACTCGGTGTAGCTATGACAGACATTGAAACTTTTTATGAGGTGAGGTCACTTCAAGTGACCTGGTGACCTGACCTTGAATGACCTTGGTCTGAAATTTTCACAACATGTGTAGAATTGATGTATGATAAGGTGTACAAAAAACGGCGGCGCTCCGCGCCGCCGTTTTTGAGATATTCGCGAAAAACCACAAGGGGGGGTGTTCAAACACCCCCCCCAGCAGGGCGCGGGTTAATTCTCACGTTTAATCTTGCATTTAAAGAGCTCAGGCTTGCGCGCATTAAAACGGTGCTCACTTCAAGCACGCTCTGTAAGCCTAAACGGAGCTTAAACTCAAAGTTTCGTGTGCAGATGAAATGTGAGAATGTGTTTATTACAAAAATACCTATAAATTTTCTGGCAGTTGATATGTTTTCTGGTACCGCTATTGCTCTTTACTTTTTGCCCTGTATAAAAATCAAAAATCCAGGGTGAAAAATCACCCTGTAGGTACCATGAGCATTGAACATGGCAGCTGTGCGCTTCCGCAAACGATTCATTACGTTTGCATTGGCCACGTTTTGTCATGTCTCAAAGGGACGAAGGTGCGCTTGAACCGCTTGGCATCATGCCGGCCGGGCTTCTGATACTGGTGTCGGGCCGTTCAAATCTCACCGCCCTCCAAAGTTGCGCGATTTTACCCACTTATACTAATCATGATACCAATAATGATGATAATAATATTCATCATCAGCATCATAAGAAGAATAATGATAATAACCGAGATAAATTTCAGTTATGCAGGTAAGGCATCTCCTAACTATACGGAAATTGCTGCGGTATGGGATAAAATACATAAACTACTCGAACCCACAGACAGCTGTTGCAGTACGGAATGAAATAGATAATTTAACTGCAAAGAAGACAGTAGGTGCTTACCTACCTACAATTGAGTTTACGATTGGCCCTTGTGCCATGAGCCAACATTGTCGAATGACCCGCAACTGCAATATACGATCACTAGACATGTAAGAATGTGTTAAGGTGTCTGATGGATGCTCAAAATAGGTATAAACGTGATGTTTAATTGATGTTGGCGTGAGACGTTAAAAACGTCTAAAAGACATTTAAGTTCTTTACATGTGTGTAGCTGGCTTATTCAAACAGTATATTCATTCCTTCCTTCATTCCTATAACAGACATTCCTTTATATAAGTGTTGCTTAACAATAAAGGAATTCAAATATTCTATAAGGTGGCTTATGAGTTGATATTCATGTAACTCAAGTCAGAACTAAGTTGCATGTACGAAACCTTTCAGTCTTTTTTTACATCCAGGCTAATCATTCTTATCCCGAACCGTAGACAGTGTTTACAATTGCTTCACGTGCAAAGAGAGAAGAAAATTATCAGATGTCGTGTAACTGATTTGTTAAACGTCTAGACGATTAACAAACTGTTAAACGTCTAGTAGACGTTTCGTTTAGTCTGAAATATGTCGTTTTTATAATAAAATGTATTTTTTACCTTTAAGCGCCCGAAAGATATCGGCGGTACGGGATAAAATTATTAAACCGCTCGTAGGTATAAAAATCTTTTCAACGTTTCGCCTATCGGCTCGACGTTTAAAAGATTTGTTCTACCTACTCGCGGTTTAATATATATTCATCCCGCACCGTAGACAGTGTTTACAATTGCTTCACGTGCAAAGAGAGAAAATTATCAAATGTCGTTTAACTGATTTGTTAAATGTCTAGTGACGATTAACAAACTGTTAAACGTCTAGTAGACATTGACCACGTTTTCATGGGCATCACTGATCCGGATCAGTAAAAATGGATTAGCTAATCCAGTATAGTTAGACAACATATGAAAATGAAAATAAGGGATTAACTGATTATATAAGCCTAATCCACTTGGAATTATATCATGTAACGAAAAGTTCGAGAAATATAATACGATTTAAATTTGCTGATCCGGATCAGTGATGCCCATGGAAACGGGGTCATTTCTGCCATTTTACCGTCTCGTTATTTTCACCAGCATGCGCAGGGAAACGCAATGAAACATCATTTTCCTTTTCTTTTTAGTTCTATTTTGGACTTCATCTTCAATGTTCCTGTCAATTGCAGACCTATCACATTGTTTGGACGGTTTTTCAAAGCTTCATCTGTCTCTGCTCCTCGTTGTCTCTGGCTCTGCTGAAATATGTCGTATTTTTATATAAAATGTATTTTTTTACCTCTAAGCTCCCGAAAGATATCGGCGGTACGGGATAAAATTATTAAACCGCTCGTAGGTAGAAAAATCTTTTAAACGTCTCGCCTATCGGCTCGACGTTTTAAAGATTTGTTCTACCTACTCGCGGTTTAATATATATTATCTATATAGTATATACCATCTGGCATGTGCCCTTTTTCAAGATTTAAGACACAATAATAAGCATGCAAGTGCCATTAACCTTCGCCCCAGTGGGGGGGGCATATGTTACCACCCTGTCGGGTTTTTTGCATGTGAATAAAAAACCGCGGCCGCGCCGCTTGGAGTACCTTTTTGTACATCAATTTTGGACAATGTGTGAAATTGTTTACCCCAGGTCATGTCAGGTCAGGTCACCAGGTCAAGTTAACTGACCAAGCCTAAAAAAGTTTGCAATCCTCTCCAGCCTGCAGTGCTTGTCAGAAAAGTTTGAAACTTGGTGGATTGCATGATGGTATGAGCGCCTATAATTTGTATATCTCGGATTTTTTATATCCGTGACCTAAGGTCAGGCCAGTGCACAGTGGGGATTTTTACGATCTAGCGCCTATTAATTCCAAAAATCTTTTTTGGATTTTTGCTTATTTTTTTGTGTCAGTGGGTCTAAGAAATGTCTGAATTTTTCATATATGGCATTGTTTTATCTGTATGTCCACAGCAAAACTAGGAAAAATGCGCCCAAAGTTCACACTCATGCGTGATTACTCAATGGGCTCAGCAAGGCCCGAAAGTATAGTTCAATTTCATTGTCCTGTCCTGTTGGTTTTAATCTTGCGAGGTCTTAAAGTTGCATATCTTCTGAAAGGCACCTTTATTAGGAATGGAATGGCAAACAGGAAGTATGCCACAACCTTACTAAGGTCACAAAAATGTCATTTACAAAAAAAAAGCCTTACCAGACACCATATTGAAGGAATGGTATTCTAAATAAATGTAGGAAATCAACAATGTTCTCCACACTTTTCCACTCCGAAATATATCCTATCGAATTCGCCACTTTCTCCTGCACAAGACAACGCCTAGTTTGGCTGCCGAAACTTGCCTGAACACGGAATATTCACATTAGAGTATCTTAACACCCCACTCTAGGAGCGCTAGGGCAAACAGCACGCTATAGGTATGTTCCGGACATAGGCGAATAATTTTACTTCGTGATTTATATGATGCATATTTTCTGAGACACATTCATTAGGAATAGGATGACAAGCGTAAATTATACATACCGTAACCTTATTAACCATCGCACTTGTGGGGAGGGGGAGGGGGAAGGGGTCGGATAAAACCCCATGGTTTTCCGCAAATTACTCGCGCAAAAAGCGGCCGATCGCGACGAAACTTTCGGTGCCCTCGAGATCATCAATTTTACATCTAACCTTAAAATGTCATGACTCTGACCCAACTGACCTTTGACCTGTGGCATACTTCTCGAGACCATGTTTGGCCGGAATCGTGATTCGGCGTATGCCAGCTCACATTATCCGCGGTTTCCAGTCTTTTTGTGGTTTTAAACGTTCGAATATGTAAAATGATGTCGGTGCCATGCATTATGGTGGGTGTCAAGGTCACGTGAAGGTCAAGTCAAGGTCATTGACCTTTTGATGACCTTGGTTCACTTTTTCGAGTTTTACTTGTTTCTAGGGTAGTTTTTGGTGCTGATTTCGAATTTAGCAGCCATTTGAATATTAACCCTCGCCGGACCTATTGGTTTTCTACATACGCGCCGGCCGAGGGGGGGGCGGGTACGACCCCCCCTCGCCGTTTCGCCCCTGGTGGAGCTAGCGCGTGGCGGAAAAAACGAGCGGGTGCGCCGTTACGAGACGCAGAGATTGGTACCCGATTTTAAGGTCCTAGGTCAACCGGTGACCTCTGAGGTCAGGTCAAGTACCCCAAGGTACGGTTCAGTTTTTGGTGAATAACTTCGCAAAAAACGGCCGCAGAGCCGCGATTTTGGCAGCATCGTGTTCGCCTCGCTCAGGCGCGTCGAATGATATACTTTTTGTCCGGGTCAGGTCAACTTGGGGTGTTGACCTCAGGTCAAGGTCAGGTCAGCACCCCGAGGTCACGAAGTTGGTCGAAAGAGGTCATGTTGCATATCGTTCGATTCGGCAGGTCTTTCTGAGTCCATTGGTGGCTTTCCCGACTCGCTAGCTCAATTTGATCAAGAGTTATTGACGAAAAACTAATATGACCTTGATGACGTCATAAATGACGTCACGCAAGGTCAACATTGCAAAACTGACGCATCTAACCTTGCAAGGAGTGCATCAAATCACGATTCTGTGTGCTTGAGATAGTTGGAGATCGTTCCCGGCGCCAGAATAGCAGTTTGAATTTTTCCCCATTGACTTATAATGGTGAGGTCACGAAAATGACCTGACCTCATATGACCTTTAGGAAAAATCCGAGATATACAAGTTGTGAGACTCATAATGGATACTAGATCCTGCAAGTTTCATTTCCCTGTGACATCTCCTCTGGCAGTGAGGGCGTTGCGAAGTTGCGACATCTGAAGACCGTGCAGAGGTTCACTTATGACGTCATAGGTCAGTGACCTGACCTGACCCAAAAATGCGGTTGGTGTCAAAAGATCCGGCTTGGATCAAAGGTCAGGTATGCCAAGTTTCAGCTCTCTATCGCCAGCGTGTTTGGAGCTATCGCGAAAAAACCCTATGGGGGGGGCGGCACCCGCCCCCCCCCCCCTCGTCCGGCGAGGGTTAACGAAGTAGTTCTGGTGCCTTTGTACCATGTTACGAAGCTATCAGTAGTAGGTGACACCTACTATGGATGGCCGGCAGGACGCCTACTGGTTGATCTAACCTGACCTGACCCGACCTGGCCTAAATGCATAAAGACATCGTCTGTGATCAAAACTAACATGAAATTCGTGATCAGCACCCCAAAATACCCCGTAACACCCTAACTTTGCGAAGTTTCAAGAGGTCTCGATATTCTCAACTTTAGTTGGGTCATTAAACTGACTTGGAAAGTCAACTAATGACCTTGGACTTTGAAATTGGATATATTCGGCCTCATTTCGTCATAGGCAGCACGCTTGATTTTTCCGCGAAGCTCTAGCTTGATCAGGGGCCAAACGGCTGAACCGGGGGTCCAATTGAACCCCCTATACTATGTTGATTATGCACATTTACAGGTAAAATTCTCACCAGGACCCACCAGCCAGCATCTGTGCACAATCTGGCTACAATGCTACCTATGGTTTGCCCTCTACGAATAAAGACGTGCTAGATCGGAAAAATCCCCACTGGGGCATTCCACGATAGATCGACCAAAAATAAATAAAATTTACACCCTCATATTTTATTTTTTGCTTAAAATTGGTCTAATGGGTTGTGATGGGCGGGGAACCCAGCTGTGGCAAGGATTTTTTTCTTCGAACAACGGTTTCCGAGATATAGCCTCGGGCAGTTCCTGGAGGTCACACTGCAACCCTATGTTTGGCGGCTTATAACTCAGAAACTATTGGTTTTCTATGGTAAAAACTTTATATGGTTCAACTTGCAATCAACCAACAAACGTTTTGGCTACCTCGGATTTTCGATTTTTGACATTTTGATCACGTGACATCTTGACCTTTTTTTTCGAAGAGTGACCTTGATATTATCCCAACTGAAAGTCGCAATTTTGTCTGATGACGATTAAAGCCTTATCAATTGTCATTCATATGCGATAATAAAAAAGTGGCTTTCGGCCTGCGTTGACCTCAGGTCAGGTCATTTTTATGACCTTCCCATTATTACGAGCGGGAGCGACAGCGAGATCTCGAGAACAAAGCAAGATAGCGACAAGTGGTAAACGGCACAAAGTACACATGGATAAGGTCTACAATTTCACTTAGGTCATTTTCAGGTTAGGTCAAAGATGGCGTCACAGGGGTAAAAAGAAAGTCTAAATGGCGGCACTACATATATATGAAGTTTTTCTCGAATAACTTTCAAAGTATCCCAGCTAGGAACAAACTAATAGCACCATCGTGATCCTCTCGTCGATCCGCATCGAAACATGTGTATGTTGACCTCGAAAGGTCAAGGTCAAAAGTTGACCTTAGGTCACGTGACCTTAAGGTCATCATATATATCATTCGATGGGCCTTGACGAGCTGAACACAATGAGTCTATCCGCGCGGCTGTATCTCAAACCTGTAAGGAGTTATTAGCAAAAAACATTTGGTGACCTTTAATGACGTCACATGACCCAAGAGCAACGTCACAGTTGACCAAGAGCAAAAAAGGTCTCAAGGTAGTCAAAGTTAGTCGTATATGAAGTCACTCATGGTATATTAGGCAATTCCGACACGTTTTAGTGTAAAAACAAGGGAGGTGATTTTTCCCCAATTGACTTATTGGGGTGGTCAAGAAATTGACCTGATCTTAGGTCATCGGTATTGAAATTCAAAACGAACTGGCGCTAGGCGAAAGCAAACACAATGGTGCCTGTTCCACATCTCTTTCTGTATTAGATCAAAAGGTACAGCCAAAACTATTTTGACTTCCTTTTTACCCCTGTGACGTCATCTTTGACCTGACCTGAAAATGGCCTCCGTAAAAATTGTAAACCTTATCAGTGTGAATCCTGTACCGTTTACCGCTTGTCGCTATTTTGCTTTATTCTCGAGATCTTGATTCTTGCGTTGCTCCCGCTCGTAATAATGGACAGGTCATAAAAATGACCTGACCTTAGGTCAACGCAGGGCGATAGCCACTTTTTTTATTTTCGCATATGAATGACAATTGATAAGGCTTTAATCGTCATCAGACATAATTGCGACTTTCAGTTGGGAAAATATCAAGGTCACTCTTCGAAAAAAGGTCAAGATGTCACGCAATCAAAATTTTCAAAAATCGAAAATCCGAGATAGCCAAAACGTTTGTTGGTTGATTGCGAGTTGAACCATATAAAGTTTTTTCCATAGAAAACCAATAGTTTCTGAGTTATAAGCCGCCAAACATAGGGTTGCAGCGTGACCTCCGGGAATTGCCTGAGGCTATATCTCGGAAACCGTTGTTCGAAGAAAAAAATCCTTGTCACAGCTGGCTTCCCCGCCCATCACAACCTATTAGACCAATTTTAAGCAAAAAATAAAATATGAGGGTGTACGGCTTTGGTCGATCTATCGTGGAATGCCCCCACTGTGCAGTGGCGTGACCTTACCATTATAAGTCAATGGAGAAAAATGAAAAAGCCTCTAGATCCGTGTGTACGCATAGGAACAGTCCAAATATTTCAGAATCACAATAACTTGGACCACCCGTGACGACCATGGTGTCTTTTTTGCTGATAGCCTCTAGAAAGGTCATCCGAGGTCATTTGAGGCTACAAACAGATTTTTGCCAATAACTCTCGATTGGAAAGAGATAGGACGCTGGGGATGGTCTCATTGTGTTTGTCTTGTTGAGACGCATCGAATGATATGCAACATGACCTATTCCGGTCAGGTCATGACCTTGACCTGAGGTCAAATTTTCAAGTTGACCTTTCAAGGTCAAATTATAGTTCATTCGACGCGTCTCGGCGAGAGGAACACGATTCTGGCAAAAGAAATGTCGTGGCTTTTTTTAGTAAAAAGTAATTGTCGAAAAACACTTTTCGTAAAAACAGCTATTTTTGGAGTTTTTGCCCTCTGGAGGCTAAACCGTTGACCTGAGGTCAATTTTGATGATTACCTTTTGAAAAGAAGAGTTCAAGAGCTATCGATTGCTTTTCCATGCGTTTTTCTAGCTATCATAGTTCCTGAGATAAATGCATGTTTTCTGAAAAATGTAATGACATTTGGCAAATTTTGACCTTTGATGACTTCCAGTGACCCCAATATTGCTCTAAGATGAAAAATGACCGAAATACTTTCAAACATACGCGTTGAGAGCTATCGACTGCTTTTTACCGCGTCTTTCTAGCCCTCTTAGTTTTTCAGTTAGAGGTGGGTGGTAACATATGCCCCCCCCCCCCCCCCCCAACAGGGCGAAGTTGGCCGAGACCGCCACTGGGGCGCGGGTTAAATGCCTCGCGAATTCCACCGGAAGCTTCTGAAGCCACGTTATCGTTTTGGCTTAACGACTTCATCCCCCGGGCTCATGACAGATCCGAAGGAAATGCCAATCAGCGTAGCTCGCCGCTGTGGAAGGATCTGACAGACGTCGTGCACCATCTCGGAACGGCCGCCGGCACCGTTCGTTCCCGTCTCTAGCCCTGCGGCGCGCGCCGCGGTCGGACGCACTGGGTTAGCGGCGCGCCGCCGCGCCGTCGGCAGCAGCGAGCGGCGGCTCTCACCGGCGCGCCGGCGCCGACGGAGGCACGCGGCGCGCGGCGCGCCCGACGGACGGCCGCCGCCTGTCGGCCACTCTCGCTCTCAGACTGTGAACCAGTTCGGACGGCCGCACCCGGACCGCGGCGCGGCCGGCCAACTGAGCCGTGCCACCAGCTGTTTCCGCGGATGGTGCTCTTTGATGGCTCTTCCAGGCCTAACTGCGGTCGATAGTCTGATCTGACAGGGTTGATCCATTGCATATGCAAAAAAGGATTTTCTAATTTCCTACGGGATGAAGGCAATGTGGGCCTGCTGAAATTGATAATGAGATAATGCGATAATGATAATGCGTTGTCAGTTAGCGGATCACTCTTTTACTACTGAGGCTACGAGACTTACCAGCCGCGTCAGTCGTGATCATCAATGAGATGTTGACGTTATTGATAGTTTGTCATAACAGTCGTCGTCGTCGTCATCAATCATCTACGTTCGGTCATGGACGAAAAACTTTTGACCTGTTTTTAGCGATATTTTTACATTTATACCTTCCAAAACCCCCCTAAATATTGACCTAGAGCAACCAAATTTGCACAGGGGCGAGAACTCCAGGGGGCCCACCTACCTACCAAATTTGGTGTTTCTAGGTGCCATAGGAGCCAATCGCGAGGGGCGGGGGTCGCATCGACCCCCCCCCCTGCCAGGCCGTGTTATGAAAAATGCCCTGCCAGGGCGAGGGTTAAAATAGGTTATCCTAATCACCATTATCGAAAATTTGATAGTCCCTTCTCATGATCGAATAACAATTTCTAATTAGCATTCCGCTTGATTCATTTTTTTTAAATTATATTGTTCGGTCGCTTCTATAAATATTAACCTCTCGTAATACTTAGGTATTAATCGTAATAAGCATATTAATCCCGTAATAAGCTTTGCTCCTACTCAAATATGGGCATACACAAACAAACTACGGCCGTTTCATTTCCAAATTATCATTCAGATACGCATTATTTCAGATTTATTAGATGCTCATTGAGCACATTTGAAACTGTGTGCTGGAGTAGCACTTTGGTCTCTCTCGACGCGTGCGATCTGCGGCACCTGCACGGCCGTGTGACGCCGCGCCGGCCGCCGATACCGGCAGGCATTTGTCTCGCCTTGCTGGTGCCGCGTCGGCGTTACGCAGCGCTCCGAGAGAGCCGACGTGTGGTCGCGACATTAGCGCGTCACGCTGCACGGCATCGGTAGTGACCATTTTCCCGCGCTACTTAATCGTTCCGTCTCAACTCCGCAATCTCGAAAATTATGCTGCCTACATATTTTTACGTTGCGAGATGAACAAGTTAGTGTAAATTATAGACGTCGTGCACGCGTTCGACCTATAAACTAATTAACCTACTCGCATATAACCTAAGCAGCAGCTACTGACTGGCTTCGTATCATTTATTATGCGTCACTTTTATCTATAAACCTGCAACTGGGGCCCATCGGCAGGGCCCCTGCTGGTAGAGCTCTGCTCTGGTGGTTCGACATCATTGCTCAGCAGCGAGGTGTTGGACTACTCGATAATTCAGCTGCCTGGCAGCGATGTCCTATACGTCACAGACATAGATACCTTATCCCTCGCCGGACCTATTGGTTTTCTACATACGCGCCGGCCGAGGGGGGGGGGGGGCGGGTACGACCCCCCCTCGCCGTTTCGCCCCTGGTGGAGTCAGCGCGTCGCGGAAAAAACGAGCGTGTGCGCCGTTACGAGACGCAGAGATTGGTACCCGATTTTAAGGTCCTAGGTCAACCGGTGACCTCTGAGGTCAGGTCAAGTGCCCCAGGGTACGGTTCAGTTTTTGGTGAATAACTTCGCAAAAAACGGCCGCAGAGCCGCGATTTTGGCAGCATCGTGTTCGCCTTGATCAGGCGCGTCGAATGATATACTTTTTGTTCGGGTCAGGTCAACTTAGGGTGTTGACCTCAGGTCAAGGTCAGGTCAGCACCCCCAGGTCACGAAGTTGGTCGAAAATAGTCATGTCGCATATCATTCGATTCGGCAGGTCTTCCTGAGTCCATTGGTGGCTTTCCCGACTCGCTAGCTCAATTTGATCGGGAGTTATTGACGAAAAACTAATATGACCTTGATGACGTCATTAATGACGTCACGGAAGGTCAACATTGCAAAAGTGACGCATCTAACCTTGCAAGGAGTGCATCAAATCACGATTGTGTGTGCTTGAGATAGTTGGAGATCGTTCCCGGCGCCAGAATAGCAGTTTGAATTTTTCCCCATTGACTTATAATGGTGAGGTCACGAAAATGACCTGACCTCATATGACCTTAAGGAAAAATCCGAGATATACAAGTTGTGAGACTCATGATGGATACTAGATCCTGCAAGTTTCATTTCCCTGTGACATCTCCTCTGGCAGTGAGGGCGTTGCGAAGTTGCGACATCTGAAGACCGTGCAGAGGTTCACTTATGACGTCATAGGTCAGTGACCTGACCTGACCCAAAAATGCGGTTGGTGTCAAAAGATGCGGCTTGGATCAAAGGTCAGGTATGCCAAGTTTCAGCTCTCTATCGCCAGCGTGTTCGGAGCTATCGCGAAAAACCCCATGGGGGGGGCGGCACCCGCCCCCCCCCCCTCGGCCGGCGAGGGTTATATCAAGGCCATATATAGAAGGTACAGTCACTCCCCCGCCGACCAATCAGAGACAGATCCTGAGTGACGTCATCCCTGATGCTCGCAAGGGGTACCTACTCCATAATCCTTAACAACGTAAAAATGACAAACTTCATTTGAACATTATTGATGCTATTTTTCACATATTGCTCAACCGTTGATGTCACTCAAAAGCCCAACTAATTTTCTAGCGACAAAAAAGAGCAGCAATATGCTAAGAAATGGCCGGTTTTGAAGATATAGGCGATTTAAAAACCCTCTGCAGTAGCAGAAAAGCAACGTAAAAACGCATCGAGCTTATATTTTTACTATGAATAAATCATTCTTCAGTATGTTTTTAGATAACGTATTGATATGATTAACAACTTTATTGCAATATTTTTATTATTTGTAACTTTATTTTAAAATAATATTTTCAAAAATAGCAGCTGTTGGCAAGAAGCTTGGAAGCGATTGTGGCGCACCACGCCATTATTGTCTTGAGGCCCCCTTATGATGTCATCAAAAGTGGAGTGACATGGGCCTGCCTTATATCGTGATAGCCTTGATCGTGATGAACAATATACACCATGCTCGCCATCGTCGCATTACCGGCTGAAACAGTACAGGGTCCGGCATAAGCTTTGTCCTATCAAAAATGTGCTCTTTGAGTTGCCATGCATGTAAGAGGCAG
The DNA here is from genome assembly GCF_019059575.1 of Amphibalanus amphitrite. NCBI lineage: Eukaryota > Metazoa > Arthropoda > Thecostraca > Balanomorpha > Balanidae > Amphibalanus > Amphibalanus amphitrite. The sequence continues at coordinate 502,801 of NW_024881516.1, forward strand.
AGATTCCTGTTAATGTCCATTACCTATATTCCCCACGAACAGGGAGTTACGCACGAACACCATAATATGACATCATGCTGGCAGGCAGTTTGTGCACGCCACAGACGGCTTGATTTTCGATCATGTCCGTTTGAGCTGTAACGGCAGGGCGCTGAGGCTGGCCGCCGGCTTCTGTTTGCCCAGGTCCTGCTGGACGATATCCCAAAATTCCTCAATCAGGCTTAGGTCCGGATAATAGCCGGCGAACAGATCCTTCCTTCATAAGTCCGGCATGTTCGTTTCGCACCACCGCTGGGCCCATGGGTGGAGCTTTTCCAGGGAAGTTGATGGGGCAACTTTTTGTTACATGTACTACATATAAGCTCAACATTTCAGTTATCCTCTTTAGTTGGCGAATAGCGCAGCTGATCTCCAATCTATATATATATATATATATATATATATATATATATATATATATATATATATATATATATATATATATATATACCTACACAAAATATAGGAACCTGTATGTATATGTATTGATGTCATGTCCTACACTTATGGCCAATGTTGCGGATGACAATCGGAATCATTCGCACATTGTGACTACACGGTGACGGCAAGATTTGAGGGCAATAGAGAAATTCCGCGAAGGGAGTTCAACGACGACGAATTGGAAATAGTACCTACGCGTATATTGATAAAGACAAGTATGTAAAGCACGGAACAAATTCCGTGCGCTTTGGTAGAGCATGCATGATTTATTTATATAGCATATATCACAATCGTAGCATATGTTCGCGCGGTGATTGCTAAGAGATCAGGTATCCACGCCGTGACTGTCAAAAGATCAGGTGTCCGCGTCGTGACTGAAATCGATGTCGCGACTATCGGGGGATGATGTCCGCGGTGTGCCGGACTGACGCCGTGACTGAATGTCCGCGCGGCGACTGAGACTGACGCCATGACTGGATGTCCGCGCGGCGACTGAGACTGACGCCGTGACTGAATGTCCGCGCGGCGACTGAGACTGACGCCGTGACTGAATGTCCGCACGGTGACTGAGACTGACGCCGTGACTGGATGTCCGCGCGGCGACTGAGACTGACGCCGTGACTGAATGTCCGCGCGGCGACTGAGACTGACGCCGTGACTGAATGTCCGCACGGTGACTGAGACTGATGCCGTGACTGACGCTCGTAGGACGGTTGCGGTCGCCACTTGTGCCCAGCTGTGGGCAACTGGGCTGCGATTTCTCTGCACCAGCGGTCGGGTGCGCGGCTGACCGCCTCGCCGCCACCATTGCCGGTGGCGCGTGCTGCAATGGGAAGGCACGCCCGTATAAAGCGCTGCACACTATTGTCGGCAGCAGAGCTCACCGAGCGTCCTCCCGCAGCACACCGCCGAAACGGACCGAGAGCCAACATGAGCGTGTCCGCCGCGATCCTGGCCGTCTGCTGTCTGGCGGCGGTGAGCGCCGCCGAGCCGACCAAGCTGATCGACAGCGAGTCGCGATTCCTCTTCGGAAACACGTCGCAGCTGTCTGTGTCGGTGAACCCGGGCTCAGTGGCGGTGGTCGCCGGTGTGGCTGCGATCGCTCTGCTGACGGCGCTCTTGGTGTACTTCGTGCTGAGTGGTGGCGAGGAGTCGTACACGGGCTACTCCACCGGGACCGGCTACTCGGGACACTCGGCTGGTGGCCAGACCAGCTACAGCCACGCCCGCGGCGCCGCCGACACCTGGAGCGCCCTGTCGGCCATCGACTGGATCGCGCTGGCCCAGGAGCTGTACGAGTCGGCCGACGAGCTGCGCAGCCGTCCGTGCCAGCAGCGGCTCGTCTGCCAGCTGGCGGCCGGCGTCGAGTCGAGCAGCAGCGGCGCGGCTCGCGCTGCCGGCACCGCGCTCGACTACCTGTCGTACCTGCAGCTGGTGCGGCTGCCGGCCGACGTGCAGCAGACGGTGCAGCAGCTGGGCGACGCGGCGCGCAGCGGCCGCGGCGTGCCGGCCGACTGCGAGCTGCGCTACTCGAGCTGCTCGCTCAGCGTCCGCCAGTTCATGGACAAGATCACGCCGGCGGCCACCAGCTGAAGTCTTTGAGACCTTTCGTAAAAGAAAATGCTCCAACTGAGACAGTATTCGGGACATTAGTTCAGACGCTGTAAACATCTGAACTATTGACCCTGACCTAGTCTCGGACGTTCCTAGGGGCTGAATCATTTGCTCGAAAGTGTTCAGCCGCCGTTCTGTTGATGTTTCAGAAGATAGCAGGTCGCTGATGTCTGCCGTCTTCAGCTCACCGCTTGCCAGCACCTTGATCTATATCTGCTGGACACAGATGGAGACGTGATGGCTTTTCGACGTTCTCTACGCCCCTGTCAATCGCTATCACCTGATCTATCATATCATGCCCAACTGCAAAGTTATTCCTGATTCCAGCACAATTAGCAGATCCTTTACCATCTATCATTCTCTATCTTGTTGTTGCCCGTTAGTTCACTGCTGTGTCCTGCTGATTAGTCACTCAATCGCAATACTCATTGTGACGCTCGCCAGTACTCGCTCATACCGTCTCATGTACCCTGTTTTTGGCAGTTGTATGCGTCTGGGCTGCCTTGAGACGGAAAATCGCATGAACAGGTGCGATTGGTTTCATGTTTTGTGAGAGTTTGTTGCGATTTGTTGTTTGCTATTGACAGCATGACAATTGCTGATATGTGACAGCAGTTCGTGATATCAATGACTGATGAAGAACGTTTAATCAAATATATACAAAAGTAAATCAGTTGTTTTTAATGATACACTAATGCAAAGAGCTTACCGAGCTTACCGACAAAAAAAAATCTGATATTAATTCTTGAATATAATTTACTTAGTGTCGGGGATTTTTCTTTCGAATTACTTGCTTAGTTTGTTTCTCGTTTAATGGCAGTACATGGCAGTACCATGTGACTTCATTACCACAAAAACACAAACATCGACGGAAACTTATTTTCAGTCATGTTACTGGACCGATTTGATGTAAACCGCACTAGAGGATAACAAGTAAACACCATGATGTGCCACAGCCACAGCCACAGTCATATACGACGCGCTCCACTGGCACGTTCCTGGATTTTTTTTTTGCGGGGGTTAGGAGGAGGGGATGCTTGTCTGAACATTACAAACCAGCTCGGCTGCAACTGCAAGGCTATGTAGCGACAAGTGGTAAACGGTGACCGTCGTAGAGAGGCTGTCAAATTCACAAAGAAAGCCTTAACCCGGCAGTTGCTGGGGTATTTCGCCACCCACCGTTTGCTGGGGGGGGGGGGGGTGTTAAACGCCCCCAGCCGATAACTCGAGAACCAATAAGCGCAGCGAAACGCACGAGGCGGCAAACGAAAGAACGCGACGAGACACTTCAGATGAGTACTTTAAAGTTGAATTTTGAGGTCCCAGGTCGGGTCAAGGTCAGGTCAAACACCTGAAATCGGGCTTTCAGTAGCATGGACTTCAGGACTTCGCAATGGGCGCCTCTCGTCATAAACTCTGTCAAAACGGTGCACAATCCATCATATAAGGTCTACAAGAGTGTCAGCTCCATGTAGAAGTCAGTCAAGCATTGGTCAGGGTCAAGGTCAGGTCAACCGGGTAGGCACATATCCCCGAAAATCAAAGCTGATATTCGCAGCCTGTGATACATGTTTTATGGGTAATTTGGGGCGTAGAGCACGATGGTGACATTCATTTTGTCATATGTGTACGTGTTTGGCTCAAAAAGTTCAATTTAAGAAATGCATGGTCGTGAAGAAGTCACGAGAAATTGCCAAGTTTCAGTTCAAGATTTTGGAAAATGCGGAACGATAATCAATAATCAAAGACAGCCATTTGATTGTTCAAGGTATTGACAGTCTAATTGCGTTTACGGCATGTCTGTATGTCTATTTTGTGATTTTATATGATTTTTTGAACATATGCCGTTTTTGGTCGAAAACTCAGAAATCATGACGTCACTAAAACCTCGATATCTCAAAAATTTTCCGACTGATTTTTTTGAACCTTTGTCACAATAAACTTCAATCAATTCCCTAGAGGTACCCAAAATTTGGCGCGCCTGCGGCGCGCCGTTTTTATGCTATGACCCGGCGAAAAAAGTGGGGGCGTTTAAGGCCCCCCCAGCAACTCGCGGGTTAAGGACGTATTAAGACAAAGTTACAGGCACCAAAGATCATCAACCCTCGCCCCAGTGGGGGAGGGGGCATATGTTACCACCCTGTCGCGTTTTTTTTTTTGCGTGTGAATGAAAAACCGCGGCGCGTTGCGCCGCGCCGCTTGGAGTATCTTGCTGTACATCAATTTTGGACAATGTGTTATTTTTTGACCCCAGGGCATGTCAGGTCAGGTCACCAGGTCAAGTTAACTGACCAAGCCTAAAAAAGTTTGCAATCATGTCCAGCCTGCAGTATTTGTCAGAGAGGTTTTACACTTGGTGACTTGCATGATGTTATGGGCATCTATAATTTGCATATCTCGGATTTTTTTTATATCCGTGACCTAAGGTCAGGCCAGTGCGTGGCGTGATCTTTCCATTTTAAGTCAATGGAGAAAAATGAAAATGCCTCTAGATCCGTGTGTACGAATAGGAACAGTCCAAATATTTCAGAATTACAATGATTTTACCACCCGTGACGACCAAGGTGTCGTTTTTGCTGATAACCTCTAGTATATTTTTTCGAAGCGACTGAAGGAGAGAAACACGATAGTGCCATTGCCAATTCTTTATCTTTGCTGGTTCAAAAGTTATTCGTGAAAAAAGTTTCATCCAAAAACAGCTATTTTCGCAATATTTGACCTATGGAGGCTTAACCGTTGACCTGAGGTCAATTTTGAAGATGACCTTATCAAAAGAAGAGTTCAAAATTTATCGATTGCTTTTCCATGCGTTTTTCTAGCTATCCTAGTTCCTGAGATAACGGCATGTTTTCTGAAAAATATAATGACATTTGGCAAATTTTGACCTTTGATGACCTTTGGTGACCCCAATATTGCTCTGAGATAAAAAATAATTTCAAACGTACGTATTGAGAGCTATCGACTGCTTTTTACTGCGTCTTTCTAGCCCTCTTAGTTTTTGAGTTAGAGGTGGGTGGTAACAATATGCCCCCCCCCCGCTATGGCAAAGTTGGCTGAGACAGCCACTGGGGCGCGGGTTAAAGGTAAACTCCTATAGATTGGGACATTGGGCACATCAGCTCATCGATATAGGTATGTACCTTATGCTTATACCTATACCCTCAGAACGCCGCAAAACTCGCAAAAGAAACTCCCCTGCATTTTTATTTAAGTTAATTCATTACTGATACCTACTTGTTTTTGACAGCAAGTCAACGGTTTCGCTTTTAACCCTAGAACGCCTAGGGGGGGTTGTATCAATCCCCCCCCCTGAGGTTTTTTCGAAGTGCACGCTAAACGGCTTGTCGTAGCGGGCTGAAATTTTCAATACCCTCTGGGGCAACCTTTGCGCATCTTTTGCCGAAAAAAAATTGATCGGGTCATGTCAGGTCACGGAGTTATGACGTCATAAGAGGTACAGCCTCCGGCCGACAGTTACCAAACGTGTGCGCCGAATCCCTAGGTTTTCTGCCGGTGATACCCACATTGTTTGATGGATCATGATGAAACTTCCCATACATGTTGGGGCAAGCATTGGCTATCGTGTGGTGCAAGAAAATTGACCGGGTCAGGTCAGGTCACGGAGCTATGACGTCACAAGAGGAACAGCGTCCGGTACTATTTTTGAAAAGCGCCCGAACCACTATTTTGCTAATTCTTGTCACCTCAATGGGAATATGCAGCAATATTAGCTTCTATAGGGAGCAAATGGACCTCCCAAATCCAAAAATACAATCAGATTTCAAAAATTTAAATTTTGATTTTTCGAATTTCTGCCGCCGACTGTGACCTTGCCGACTTCCGGCGCTCCCAACGCGCCATTTTTAGAGCTAGGGAAACGAAATACATACCAAACGATAGAGAATTGATCAAGGAACACGATAGTGAAGGTTTCAAGTCGATATCTCCTACCGTTTTGCCGCAATCGCCGCGGAAAGTTGAAAAAGTTTGATTTTTTCGGAAAATTTGATCTTTGACCGGTCATAAGTAGGTCAAATGTTGACCTAGGACCAAAAAATATACCACCAATCGCGAGATCTCGTTGAGAGCAATCCGTTGGTTTTTTCCGCTAAGCTCTACGACCTTCCGTTTCGAAACGCCAGGGGGGGGGGTCGTAACAACCCCCCCCCCCTGGTCGTTCGTGTTATGAGAAATGGCCTGGTCGTGCGAGGGTTAAAGACCAAACACTGTTGCGTACGCTTTTTTATTTCATTTGTATTTTTGCTTGTGAGAATAGATATTGTGCAGTAACTTTTGGCTTGGGATACCATTTTATATTGTGATGTGGTGTTCTCAACGGGCCAGTCAAATGAGCGATGACAGACTAGCTCGCGCACTGCTGGGGCATTCAGCCACTGCTGTCGGGGGGGGGGGGGGGGGGATTCTCCCTTCCTTGAAGCATGTTGTTAAACATTGTTATGGTTAAGTATTCTTATCCGATGACAATACAAAAGCAAGTATTCTAAATAGCCAGACGTCTCGGCTGCAGAGTGGCTTTATCTATTATCACTGACGAAGGCACCCTGAGGCCGAAATGTCTGGCTGTTTAGAATATTTGCTTTTGTATTGTCTTCGGGTGAGAATAAACATAATAATTATGCGACTGCCTCTCGTCTAACATCCCAACGAGTCATCGTACAAAGGCGCGGAAAACGGCAGTCAAAAGCTCTATGCAAGACGGATCTTTGAAGCAATCATTTTTTGCCTCAGTAGGTCACAGGCCAGGTCAAGGTCAGATCAAGGGTAATCATTGCAAACTTCTACATTATTGTCTTCGGAGCCTACTAGTTGACTGAGAATGGATTGAGATTTATTACCCAGAACGCATTATGCTACCAAGAATATACGCTGTACCCGGAATGTCATATATCAAAGTCAATGTCACTTGTCAGGTCAGGTCACCAAAGACGAACTCTAATAGAATAAGATCGACACATGTTTTTTTGGGTCATTTGAATCATAGAACTCAAGGAGCATTCTCAATTAGTGTTATAAACTATAGTTAAGTGATGTTCAGGTCGAGGTCGGGTCTAGTAAGGCCAAGTTTTGAAGCTGGTTTTGAGAACAATTGAGTGGGCTAGCTGATGCATTTATATAACAAATCAAATGATACTATTTCTCTTCCTGTAAAACGTCTAAAACTGACAATAAGAAATGGAAAGTTAGGTTTGACGTCACTATAGCACCTATCAATTATTCTCATGTACACTTTTAGTTTTAATTGGTTTGTCTAAAGATCGAAAAAATAGGTAGATGCTTCATTTTCTGTTTTGCTTTCCGTTTATCTAATATACCAAAAATTATACATTTATTGCTGATTATCTATTCATTTTATTCATTTTTATTACTTGGAAATTCCTAACGTCAAGATAGAAAACGGCATGGCCATTTGGAACACAAAGTAGAATCGCTTATACCTATGCTTTTTGTTTTGCCTTGTTTATTAGTGAAAATAACCGACGCGTTTGAAGTTCGTTTGGCAAAAACGGCGTGACATAACGTCAGTAAAATGCTACTTTTTCAACAATCAAATAAGTCTGATTTCGTTCAAATTATCAAAGAACATGTCAAAATGATATATAACCCGCGCCCTGCTGGGGGGGGGGGTGTTTGAACACCCCCCTTTGTGGTTTTTCGCGAATATCTCAAAAACAGCAGCGCGGAGCGCCGCCGTTTTTGGTACACCTTATCATACATCAATTCTACACATGTTGTGAAAATTTCAGACCAAGGTCATTCAAGGTCAGGTCACCAGGTCACTTGAAGTGACCTCACCTCATAAAAAGTTTCAATGTCTGTCATAGCTACACCGAGTGACCGATCGCTTTGAAAGGTTCAGCGATTGCTAAGAGCAATAGCACGTACAAAATGTTTATCTCAGAACTTTGATATCGATGACCTAAGGTCAGGTCAATTTTGCGAGCTCCCCATTATAAGTCAATGGGAGAAAATTGAAATGCGCCTCTTTTGGACGAAAGACATTATAAACACTCCCAAACACTGAATTACAAGTGGTTTAGACACACTGAACATAAAAATGGTGTCCGTGACCCCTGTTTATGCCCTGAGGTCATCTTAGGTCACGAAGGGTATCTAACAGTTTTTCGTAGATAACTTTTGATAGAGGCATGCTAGAGCGATGAAAACGCATTAGATGTGTTCAGCTCGACGATACGAATCGACTGATATGCAGCATGACCCTTTCAGGTCAGGTCATGACCTTGACCTGAGGTCAAATTTTCAAGTTGACCTTTCAAGGTCAAGTTATAGTTCATTCGATGCGTCTTGACGAGAGGAACACGATGCCGGTAAAAGTAAGCTCGTGCAAGGCTTGGGTCAAAAGTTATTGCAGAAAAACTGTTTCCGAAAAAATCGGCTATTTTTGCAGTTTTTGCCCCCTGCAGGCAAAACCGTTGACGTTAGGTCAAATCTGAGAGAATTACTCAGAAAGGGCGTTAATAGGGATATCGAATACGCTTTACCGCGGCGCTGTAGCTCTATTGGTTCCCGAGTTATGCGTTGGCATCTTGGAAATTGTCGACATTCGACCTGGAAATCGGCGAAATTTTGCCTTCAATGACCTCTGGTGACCTGACCTTTGACCTGACCAAAAAATTGACCGAAGTTATTTCGTCATTATTTTTGACGCTCTTTCGAACGCCGCCTTCCGCGTATCGCTACGTGGCCCAGGAGCCGAGTTAGAAGGGGGGGGGGGGTGTTCAGACACCCCCCCCCCCAGCAGGGCGTGGAAATCCAGGACCCCCAGCCGGGCGCGGGATAATATGGTAGTTAGCTTACTAAAATTTGAAACAGCTGGCTAAAGGCGTTTAGAATATAGGTATTGGCGAGACATGGGTTGGTGTAGATTCGCCCCCCCCCCCCCTCTCCAGCCAGGAGCGTACCAATTGAGGTCGAGTCGATTTAAAGAATTAACCTCGGGTTAAGAACATAACATGACCCGATCAATTCAAGCTGCATATCAGACTCGAATCAGCATCGTAAGTTATCCGTCGAGTCTCGTAGGGGCCGTTTCACGACGGAATAGTGGGTACCTTTTGGATACCTGTGAATCCGTTTGATGCCTCAGGATTTTTAATAGTTGTTTTATTGCAGGTTTTCCATCTTTCGAATGAGTGGTCCATTTATTTGCTGTTTTTTTAAAATGAAATATTAGGGGAGAGTGGGGAAAGATGCCCAGGGTTTTGCTATGTCATATATTATTCGAAAATGACGATGGGAAAGCAAAAACTTGGAGTTTCAACGGAAGCCGACATCATTTTTCTCCAAAAATATCACACTTACGTGCCTGAAATATTATAACTTTTTTTGCTATTAAGCATTTTCCTGAAGAAGTGAAAGGGGGCATCTTACCCCACAGGGTGGGAAAGACGCCCCCTGACGTTGGGAAAGATGCCCCCTGCACTATAAGTGACATAAATGGGCACGTGAATCGCCTGAACGAATCAGTAGTCCCTTCGAGCCTGCAGTAGACACCAAACGTCATCATAAGGGCCCTCAAAAGTAGTCGTAAGGGGCTTCAGAGGTCATCATTAGGGCCATCATAGTCCAGCGCGGCCAAACAAGCCTCCGTGGTGGCGTTCGGAGACCACTGTGGGGCTCTTATAGGTCTTCATGATGCTTGAGGGCCCTCGAGCCCATCGTGGGGACCTCCGATGCCAGCGCGGCCCGTGGGGCCAACGTGGGAGCCCTCAAAGGATGTCGTGAGGGGCCCTGGAGCCAATAATGGGGCCCACAGAGGCCGTTTTGAGGGCTCTCAGAGTCAGATGCCGCCCAAAAAGTCGCTATGTGGGCCGAGAGACCGGCATGGGGAGCACCCGACCGTACTGGACTCTCAATAGTCCCAGATCGGCTTTTGTCTACATCACAAGTATGTAATAAATGATTTGACGGGCTGTTTGAAGGACAGCCTACGGATTTAGGGGGGCGTCTTTCCCCATCAGGACAGGGGGCATCTTACCCCAAGGTACCGAAGTAACATTAAATCAGGACAATTTGTTAGCCATAAAACTACACCCTGAAACAAACTGTTTGGGACACAGTTCACGCACGCTAATGTATCACGACTATAGCAAGGGACGCAAAAATTATTTACCTTCTTTGATATTTACAATGTTTTGACACCAAAATATTTTTTGAAAGCAGCAAATAAAAAACATGCAATCATCAGCCAGCCGTTGCCCAACTGAGCTTCGCAATTTTTTGTGCAGTTAACAGGCATCGGTAGGATTGTGATTAGGATTGCAAAATCCTGATTGCATTCCTTTTTGGTGGATTGCACCTGGATTTGAAATCCATTCCAAAAAACAGGATTTGATTGCGGATTGGATTGCATCATACTTCCAATTTTTGCAATCCAATCCGGATTGTGTTTGATTAGTGCTTTGAAATGGTTTGTTGCGATTGAAAATTATGAGATCGGCTTCATCGGCTTAATGTACTTTGCTATCAAGGGCTTTACATCGAAACTTGAAATAATTTAAACGCTTTTAATTTAAACGCTCAAAATAATATATGCTGATGTAGGTACTACATAGGAAGGGCAAAATTACGTATTTGAGGGCGAGTTTTAAAAATATAAAACACTGGTTGGGTAGAGGTTTAAATGTGGGGGTGTTTGAGGCAAAAAATATTTCCCATAAAATACCTGTGCCTTAGATAGCAATTACTCGCAAGACTAGGTACCTACTAGAAATGGGTGATTTGGGGATGGAGGCACGGCCCTTGCCCTCCTCCCTCCCCCAGATCCACTAGTGCATATAATAATACAACAGGATTGCAAAAAAGGATTGCGGATTTGATCACAATCCAAGTGAAAAAAGGGGATTGCGGGTAGGAATGCAATCCACTTCGGCACTAGGAATGTGGATTGGGAATGCAATCCTTTCAAAAAGGATTTTACCGATGCCTGGCAGTTAACAAGGCAGGCTTCCGCTTTACGCTAAGAACATTAATTTCCAGGTCCGATTCTTTGTTTCGCCGCTAGAGGGGGTGGGCCGTCTTTCCCACCCTGGGCATCTTACCCCACTCTCCCCTATATTAAATTAGTGTATCTAAGGGTTTACCACACGTGTAAACCTAAAGCGTAAGCACATTCATGAAATCCTCAAATTTCTAAATGCTAGTAGGATGAGCTGTTAGATCTTGAAACGTCAGCCTGGCAAACTTGACTGAAAAGCGCCACGCTGCACAGCAGGCGATCCGTATCGATGAGTAGAACACACCGACAGTTTTTTTGTTTTTTTTTTTGTGGGGGGCTGTAGCGTGTCTTTATCAGTAACAAACGATTTCAAAACTGCTAGTGACGTCTCATCACCTAAAATGACATCTTATACCTACATCCAGGATATGATGTGGGGACAGGCTTGCAACGCAACTTCCCTATTTATTAATGGATACTTTGGTACCTGAATTGATAATAGCCGTTTTCACGACGGCCATCTGGTACACATTTGGTGCACATCTGGTGCAGACAGGTGCAGATTTGGTCAAATCAGGTTCAGTGTGTCTCTTAGTAGCTATCAGCTAGGGTTGCACTATTTGCTTATATGCCTGCTTTGTTACGAGCGAGCGAGCGCAGCGAGCGAGCGAGTTCATACTGAATTAACCTTCGCCCCAGTGGGGGGGGGGGGGGGGGCATATGTTACCACCCTGTCGCGTTTTTTGCGTGTGAATAAAAAACCGCAGCTCGTAGCGCCGCGCCGCTTGGGGTAGCTTTTGGCACATCAATTTTGGACAATGTGTGAAATTTTTGACCCCAGGTCATGTCAGGTCAGGTCACCAGGTCAAGTTAACCAACCAAGCCTAAAAAAGTTTGCAATCATGTCCAGCCTGCAGTGTTTGTCAGAAAGGTTTTAAATTTAGTGGATTGCATGTTGTTATGGGCGCCTACAATTTGTATATCTCAGATTTTTTATATCCGTGACCTAAGGTCAGGTCAGTGGCGTGACCTTTCCATTACAAGTCAATGGAGAAAAATGAAAATGCCTCTAGATCCGTGTGTACGCATAGGAACAGTCCAAATATTTCAGAATCACAATGATTTGGACCACCCGTGATGACCTAGTTGTCATTTTTGCTGATAGCCTCTAGAAAGGTCATCCGAGGTCATTTGAAGCTACAAACAGCTTTTTGCCAATAACTCGCGATTGGAAAGAGATAGAACGCTGGGGATGGTCTCATTGTGTTTGTCTTGTTGAGACGCATCGACTGATATGCAACATGACCTTTTCCGGTCAGGTCCATGACCTTGACCTGAGGTCAAATTTTCAAGTTGACCTTTCAAGGTCACATTATAGTTCATTCGACGCGTCTCGGCGAGAGGAACACGATTCTGGCAATAGAAATGTCGTGGCTTTTTGTAGTCGAAAGTTATTGTCGAAAAACACTTTTCGTAAAAACAGCTATTTTTGGAGTGTTTGCCCTCTGGAGGCTAAACCGTTGACCTGAGGTCAATTTTGATTCTGACCTTATCAAAAGAAGAGTTCAAAAGCTATCGATTGCTGTTCCATGCGTTTTTTTTAACTACCACAGTTCCTGATATTACGGCATGTTTGCTAAAAAATATACTGACAATTGGCAAATTTTGACCTTTGATGACCTCTGGTGACCCCAATATTGCTCTAAGATGAAAAATGACTGAAATACTTTCAAACGTACGCATCGAGAGCTATCGATTGCTTTTTACCGCGTCTTTCTAGCCCTCTTAGTTTTTGAGTTAGAGGTGGGTGGTAACATATGCCCCCCCCCCCCCCCACTTGGGCGAAGTTGGCTGAGACCGCCACTGCAGTGGGGCGCGGGCTAAGCGAGCGAGCGAGTTCATACTGAATTAAGGGAAAATCCTGAATATGAGCGACCGGCCGGCCGTGGGGACGCTCTTCAAAAGCTAATATCTTAGGAACGGGACATCCGATTAACAAGCGGTCTTCTTTACTGTATGTCACTTGGACGTAAAAGTTCTGTGGTGTGATGGCCACCATGCGTTCTTGCCAACCACCGCACGTGGCGCGTGGTAAAGTTGGACATTTTTTAAGAACCCCAAAATTGCAACCTCAATAACGGCACAACGGTTGGGCCGATTGAATTGAAATTCGGTACACAGTTAGGTCTCCATCAGATAATTCATCTGCATGTGTTAAGGTTGGGGTGCTACAGCACGTGCGCACGTGCAGGGGGCGCTCCCAGATCTCGAGAACGGCTGGGCCGATTGCGCTCAAATTTGGTACACGGTTGGGGACCAGGTAGTAGGGTGCCGTGTAAAAGTCAGTTTGGACCCCGCTTGCACGTGCGCACGTGCAGAATGCCGCTTCCAGATCTCAGGAACGGCTGGGCCGATTGCGTTCAAATTTGGCACACCGCTAGCGACCGGTTAGAAGGGTGCTTTGCACAAGCCCGTTGGAAGTACATACCCTCTCGCCCTTGCGCACGTGCAGGGCTCACTATTTCGCTCGCTCGTTCTTCGCCCAAAAAGCGTTTTACTGGTCATATTATCAGAGAGCATCATCGATTAAAACACTGAAATAAATTCAGAAAATGAAGATATTTGCTGTAAAAGAAATTAGGTGCAGATTTGGTCAAATCAGGTTCAATCAGGTGCACTCGCCGGATAGCCCGTCGTGAAAACGGCTAATTCCATCATACATGTATTAGCCGTATAACCATTATTCCATGTATAACCATTAGACCATATAATTATTACGGGCATGAGGAATAGCAAAAGCGACCATCAACATCAATAATAAGTGTGGAAATGTCAATGAAATTTCAGTTGGCATGTACATGATCAGAATAGGCTACGTATATTATGAACCGTATATTCCTAACTCCGCCATCAAATTCAACAAGGTGTTTATCATAATAGTTACTTTATGCAATATACCTATGGTTTCGAGGCGATCAGTGAACTTGTTTTTATGTGACTTAATCAACCTCAACAATAAGAACAATATGCCTAAATGTAAAATATAGTGAGTGTTCAACCCTGCCACAGCTCTGTGATCGGGGTAAAGTTTCTCCGTGATCGGCCGCCTCCGTTCGACGCACCGTTGTCCCCGCCGCGCTAAAGCAGGCGGGGCGTGACGCTTTAGGACCAGATGTCGCTATAAAGGACGCCCGGGAGATCCCGGCAGCACAGTCCGCCGAGCGTCCTCCCGCAGCGCACCACCGAAACGGACCGAGAGCCAACATGAGCGTGTCCGCCGCGATCCTGGCCGTCTGCTGTCTGGCGGCGGTGAGCGCCGCCGAGCCGACCGAGCTGATCGACAGCGAGTCGCGATTCCTATTCAACACTACGTCGGATATAAATGTGGGTGTCACTCCCAACACGCTGCTGGTGTCGCTCGGATTGGGTTCTATTCTTGTGATGGGGGCGCTACTTGTGTACCTAATCCTGACCACCGGAGGCGAAGAGGAGCTGTACTCGGGCTACTCTACCGGCACCGGCTACTCGGGACACTCGGCCGGCGGCCAGACCAGCTACAGCCACGCCCGCGGCGCCGCCGACACCTGGAGCGCCCTGTCGGCCATCGACTGGATCGCGCTGGCCCAGGAGCTGTACGAGTCGGCCGACGAGCTGCGCAGCCGTCCGTGCCAGCAGCGGCTCGTCTGCCAGCTGGCGGCCGGCGTCGAGTCGAGCAGCAGCGGCGCGGCTCGCGCTGCCGGCACCGCGCTCGACTACCTGTCGTACCTGCAGCTGGTGCGGCTGCCGGCCGACGTGCAGCAGACGGTGCAGCAGCTGGGCGACGCGGCGCGCAGCGGCCGCGGCGTGCCGGCCGACTGCGAGCTGCGCTACTCGAGCTGCTCGCTCAGCGTCCGCCAGTTCATGGACAAGATCACGCCGGCGGCCACCAGCTGAAGCATTTAGGTTGAATCATGCCGGCACCAGCTGAACCGTGCCGGTAGCCACCAGCTGAAGCAGCTCGCCTACTTCAGATTCTTACAAACGCTGATCAGGCAGAAGTCTAAAGCCAGCCTGCGTGGCTTCGTCAGCCGAAGTGTTGAGCTCCCCGAAGTGCCGTCCAGCACATATACTTCCAGACGATCGAGTGTATCCACGAGTCTATCTAGATGTCCAGTGTATCCATCTCGTATATCATTGGGTGCTGCTTTCGACCGAGCAGTGTGTCTGCTCGCCGGTGGACTCGTGCTCAGGTGTCAGCAGAATAACACGCTGCTGGGGAAGGAATCTGACAGCGGGCCAACTCGCCTGCTGCAGGCATGTGTTGCTCATAGAGGGGACACATCCAGCCCGGTATGCATGACTTCTCCCTAAAAAGTTAAATATTTAGGCATGGTAAAGTTGCGAGTGGCCGTATTTATGCAATATTGTTTGTTGTTGTTGTTGTTGCTAAGCTCCGTTACGAGTTCCAAGATGTTTTGAAATAGTATTTGATTCCATAATACATTGTTATTCCGTACCGTTAATTTTCATACTACCACTCAAAAGTGACAAAACATTAGGAAGGTAAAACCACGTGCTCTCTCGGCACGGAATCGATCACGTCTGAAAAAATGATCTCCCAAGCATCCCGCGCTCCACACTCTCTTCCTCTTTCCTTTCCTTCTTCTTCTTCTCTCTCTCCTCCCTCCCTTCTCTCTCTCTCTCTCTCTCTCTCTCTCTCTCTCTCTCTCTCTCTCTCTCTCTCTCTCTCTCCATATCTTTCTCTTTTTTTCTCTCTTCTCTGACAGAACAGACTGACGCCACCTTCCAGCTTGCAACTAAAGTTCGTTTTTTTTTTTAAATTCGACCGTCACCGTATAGGGTCTCTTTGAGCACAGCGCGAGCATTGCTAGCTGAATTACTGAGAATGGTTAGCGCACATTGTATTGAAGATACGAGTAATCATTTCTAAATCAGTTTGAACACCGATAATGCACCATTAGGAAAATATCTTAAAATCGTGCGATGTAGGTATTAATTAGTTCAATTATGATTCCTGACAAATCGTCTTTTCCTGGGGGTTGTAAATAAAGACAAATACGAGCTGTGAGTCTGGGAACTCATTATAGCTGCCAGGTAGAAACCAGTACCTATAACGCCTTTTGGGGCGACTAACGGAGCGAGCAGGAGGGTGAGCCTTGCACGTGCAAAATTTCGAGGGGGTACCTCCAACTGACTTGTGCACGGCACTCTACTAACCGGTCTCTAGCGATGTGTCAAATTTGAGCACAATCGGCCCAGCCGTTCTCGAGATCTGGAAGCGGCACCCTCCACGTGCGCACGTGCAAAATGGGTCCCAACTGACTTGTGCAGTGCACGGCACTCTTCTAACTGGCCCCTAACTGTGTACCAAATTTGAGCGCCATCGGTCCAGCCGTTCTCGAGATCTGGAAACGACCCCTGCACGTGCGCACGTGCAGCAGCACCCCCCCCCCCCCCCTACTGTGGTAAATGGATATGCATTGCCTAGTGGGTGCCTACCTAAATACCTACATGCCAACTTTCAGCGCAATCGGCCCAGTAGTTACCAAGATATCGCAATTGTTACAAAACTGACACCTCTTCGTTTTGCGCGTGGCAGTGGCACGTGCATAAGGGGTCACCACTCACCCACATGCATCAGGAATAGTCCAATACTTGGTAGAAGGAATGAAGCTACCCTACAAAAATTACTGCGTGTAAATCGGTCAAGTGGTTGCTGAGATATAAGCCTCGCAAAAGCGTCTGCACGGCCGGCCGGTCGGCCGCTCATCTCAGAAATTTCCGTTAATCTAAGGAAAGACTACGCTCGCTTCGCTCGCTCCGTAATAAGGGAGCTACGGAAACAAAAGTGGTACCAAACGAAAGTTGTTTACGAGAAGCTTCTGAAGCACCTAAAGTTTTTGACCTCAGGTTGATTTTCAAGGTCAGAGATCAAGGTCAAAGGCAAAAATCGGCACATGTGTAGTTATCTCAAAGTAAGTGTTCCAGAGGACGGCAGGATGCAAAAAAGCGGCTACAACGAGTGTTAAACGAAAGAAGAGAATCTGAGGATTTCGAAAATGTTTTCAATATTTAAGGTCAAGGTCAAAGTCATGGTCAAAAGTTGACCTCAAACTTTGTACTTTTCATTTCATTTCAAAGTTTAATTATCAGTCATTTCTAAGTTTCAGTTAACCCGTAAATATCAGGACACTCCTGCTATCGCCTCCCTGCTCATTCGCCACTCCTGTGACAACTCCCTTGACGCATTCCAGCTCACTGAGCAGCACTGTTATCAAAGCGCCATTGATGGGTGTCATAGCAAGTCATTGAATTGATGCCTGAAGCTCCAGACTCCAGACTGACCAATACGCGATTTTACAGGGTGTCCCAAGATCAGGGCTCAAAAAAGGTGTTTGGTGGTCGCCGACCAAAAGTTTTATTTATATTGTGGTCGCAGCACCAGCTGCTCAGTGCCAACTGCCCATGGCTCTTTGGTTGTCGGACACGCAATGGAACGTTTTTAAGTCAATTAACTTCTAATGCTGCTATGCCCAGCCGGCAGCCCCGTAGCCCGTATCAAGCGCCACCACTATACACGAATCTGCAATTATAACACGGATTAAAGGCAGTGGTTTGATCGCTAACGCTGCGCTCGGACAGCCCAGTTTCCACGTGGAGTTTCTACGCCGATGAGCTCCTCACGGAAACGATCGCCTTTTGGCCGTTTGGCCATAGCGTTTCGCACAGACCGAACGCGTTTGCGTGAGGAATTCCTCGGCTTGGAAGTTCCACGCAGTGACCGGGCTGTCCCAACGCAGCCTTAATACACCATAACAAACAAGAGTGAAATTTTGCGCCCGAATCCCTATCCCTACCCCTCCCTTGGCTGACCCGACGGACGCCACCCCTCCCCCTCGCCGTCCCTTCCCCCACGGCGGCAGTCAGCTGGGAAAATTTGTCCCTGGGCCGGCCGGCCGGTGGGTGAGCGTCCCGTCCCGTATACGCCACGCCGCGCACCTACTGCGTAGTAGGAGACCATCTGGGCCATTAGCGTCGCCACGGGGGGGCAAGCGGGGCAGCTTGCCCCCCCAACCTCGGACCTGGCACCCCCTGAGATCGATACAGATCCGATGAGATTTTGGAGTCGGGAAAAAATGGGGGGTACCTTTCTGAGAATGCCTGTGAGGTCAGACTCGGTTGAAGGGTGCAGTTCAGGCCAGAGTCGGAGTCGCAGTCGCCAAAATCTTCACGACGCCGATTCCAGACTCGGAAATGTCAATACTGTGATTCATTCCATGTTTCTAGTTGGTTCTTTATTACATTTTATAGCCGATTTTCATAAAAGTTTTGAAGTGCTGAAACAAAATTTCCGTTCAAAGTGTGACACTAAATCTTCGGGCCTTCTTAACTCTCGTCAAATGTCTGCGACAGACTCAAGTACCGTTCAAGTGCCACAGGGCTCATGAGCTTGCTTTTCACACAGGCTCCGAAGGAGCTCCACTGAGCTCTAAGAAGCCTTCAGAGGGCCCAAACCGGCCTCTGAGAGTCCCACTGGTGTCCATATTCTCTGAGGGCCCATACAGGGATCTTTGAGGACCTTACACATGCGTAGACCTCTGAAGGGCCACACGGATCTTTGAGAATACTTTCGAAAATTTCTGAGAACCTTAGGCCTCTGATAGGTCAGCCGAGCTTTTGAGGCGACAGATTTTGCACAACTCACGTGCGCCTCTGAGGGTCCCAGCACATGTTTCTTATGTCCCTATGTAGGGTCCTTAGGGATTCGACACAGACCTCCAGGGTTCACACTGCTATCTGAGGGCTCCCGGCTCACCCTCGGCCTGGTCTCTTAGCGCCCGCCGCCCACACTGGCTTCTGAGGGCCCCACCTTGGGCTCGGAAAGCCCTAAAGCACCACGTACACGTAACTATTTGGGGTGACCAACGCCGATCCTCAGGATCCTAAGCAGGCTTCTGAGAGCCCACACTGACCCTGAGTGGCCTAAAATGGCCTGGAAGTCCCAAGCCTGTCGCCAAGGGATCCCTTGCTGCTATGCCGTGCGAAATTTTGGTTCCGTTATCTTTTCTTCGCATTTGCAGCGCTTCCCTACATACGAAAAACGAGAAACTTTTTGTTCACACTCCCGTGTGAACAAAATACCTCCTCACTGAAGCAAAGATGAATTAGGTACTTCCGATGCACACTTCCGACATTCAATCTTCGCCGAAAGCCCAACTTAGCCATCGGCGGCTGGGATGAGCCCTATGCATTTCACGTAGAACCTCTGCGACTGCATGCATGCGTGAATGAAGGTTTCAGCAAGGTGATCCGATTACTGAGCGTTTTTAACCTTTTTTCTGGGTGATGATCGTGAGCGACGAGCGTCTGAACGGGGGCTCTCTAGAGTGCGTCGGCAATCGCAGCCATTGTGATTCTACCGGTCGTGTTTTTGTCCAAAAAAAATCAAAATTTTGAATTTTCTGTAAAAAATAACATGTCATAGCTAGAAGGAAAACCTTGTCACCATCGTATTCCTCGCACCATTACGCGTCGAATGATATGTAAAATGAATGAGTAACGACTGGAGAAAGGCAAGATTTAACACAAAAGTTGACTTTGCCCCCCCAACCGAAAATCTCTGGCGACGCCTATGATCTGGGCGACCAATGAATGGCGCTCGTCGGCGATTTTGACAACCACTCTTCCCCAATGGTTTAACATGGGTGGTCGCACAGAAAACGCCGACGAGCGCCGATGGGGAAACGTGGTAGTATTCCCGTGTACGGAAGGTAGTAGTTTATCCTACAACAGTGGTTGGTATGTTAGCTCACCGCCCAGTGTCCAGGTTGTATTGTACCGCGGAAATAACCATGACCATTGACTAAATGATGCACATAAGTGATGCTGAGGTTATGGCAATATTCTTAACAATATTTATATAGTTTTTCAATGATACTCTTCGAAAATTTGTTTCATATTTCGCGTTTTTGGTCGCACCATTGGGAAATGTTATAGCATTCGTGGTCGCCGACCTCATCGGCAGGACGGAGCTTTATTTGAGCCCTGCCCAAGATTAATGTCACACCTTTCCAGCGTCCATTGCATGAAAATAACAAACATGAGAGATGCGCTTTTCTTACATATGTATCCCACCTTCTCCCTGATACAGGAATGCATACGATCCCGGTCCCCGGACGCCAGACATCAACATGTCCAGCTTCTGTGGACTGGTCTTGGACCAGGCAGATCGAACGTTCCTGGTCAACGTGCCTTCAGATTATCCTGGCGCCATTTTGTTCACCTCTTACCGGACGATCGCCCTAAGATTTTCTATCGGTGACAGGCCCGGGCTATTCCCCGGCCATTTGTCCTTCTCCCAGAATGCTGAAAAGAGCGATATGCACCAGTCCTGCGTCATTCTAGCTCGATGAGCTGGGACGCCAACGTGTTGAGAGATGGCCCTGGACATGT
Source organism: Amphibalanus amphitrite (assembly GCF_019059575.1). Taxonomy (NCBI): domain Eukaryota; kingdom Metazoa; phylum Arthropoda; class Thecostraca; order Balanomorpha; family Balanidae; genus Amphibalanus; species Amphibalanus amphitrite. The sequence continues at coordinate 523,325 of NW_024881516.1, forward strand.
TCAGCAGGAGTTTTCGGCTGGAAACGTGGCCTGGTGGGCTTCAGCTTTAGAGACAACCTCAGGTACCGATGGATTGTCGACTTGGGAGCCTGGATGACTGTTACCAAATGGCAATCAGCTTCCTTGCCAGTTGCCAGTTTCCTTGTGGATTGGCCCGTCTTTAGCCCCGCGCTGCGCGATGACGATTTGCGCTACCCGGCTGGCGGAAGTCTTTCTGCTGCGACCTAGCTTGTTCTCCGGCGTCTATCCGCTTCTGTAGCGTGTCAACCAGCGCCTAATCGTGCGGCAACTCATGCCCAGTGCCTCGGCAACCTGGCCGTGCAGGTCTTGCCGCCGGCAACCATACCGACTGCCCCGCTGCGGGACGATTTGCTCTGCGGCTTTGCCATCCTGGACACCCAGTACGCGTGCGCCGGGTACTGCCCCAGAAATGACCTCCGTACACCCCTTCACCCGTCAGAGTCACAAAAGTTTGAAGGCTATGCGACTAGAATGGGGAGCCAGTACCGGCGACATTATATTGATATTGCGCCGTAGAAGGCAAGATGAAGGCAGTGGGAGGGTGTGACATTAAATTTGGGAGACCCTGTATATCCATATACCTATATGATGATAAATTTATTTTACCTTCAAAGCGATATCATAGAGAAATGCGATATCATCAACAATGCAAATAAATACAAACCCAAATGTGGCATAAATTGCTCGCCTTACACGCCCTGCACAACCAATGCAACATGAAACGAAATCCACATACTCAACATTTGCATATACCGTAACATGTATCGCGCAAGATAAAAAAATCTCGCTCAGATAACAATCAAGTCAAAACATCACTGCCAGTCCACATGACGAGCAAACATTCACCACAGTTTTCCATAAATTGTCTGGAAGGTTTGGTCACATCCCTGGCAGCAGGTTGTTCCACGTTGAGCGTAACTGATGCTCGTGATGTCTGATGTCGCGACTTCAGCTGGTGGCCGCCGGCGTGATCTTGTCCATGAACTGGCGGACGCTGAGCGAGCAGCTCGAGTAGCGCAGCTCGCAGTCGGCCGGCACGCCGCGGCCGCTGCGCGCCGCGTCGCCCAGCTGCTGCACCGTCTGCTGCACGTCGGCCGGCAGCCGCACCAGCTGCAGGTACGACAGGTAGTCGAGCGCGGTGCCGGCAGCGCGAGCCGCGCCGCTGCTGCTCGACTCGACGCCGGCCGCCAGCTGGCAGACGAGCCGCTGCTGGCACGGACGGCTGCGCAGCTCGTCGGCCGACTCGTACAGCTCCTGGGCCAGCGCGATCCAGTCGATGGCCGACAGGGCGCTCCAGGTGTCGGCGGCGCCGCGGGCGTGGCTGTAGCTGGTCTGGCCGCCGGCCGAGTGTCCCGAGTAGCCGGTGCCGGTAGAGTAGCCCGAGTACAGCTCCTCTTCGCCTCCGGTGGTCAGGATTAGGTACACCAGTAGCGCCACCATCACAAGAATAGAACCCAATCCGAGCGACACCAGCAGCGTGTTGGGAGTGACACCCACATTTATATCCGACGTAGTGTTGAATAGGAATCGCGACTCGCTGTCGATCAGCTCGGTCGGCTCGGCGGCGCTCACCGCCGCCAGACAGCAGACGGCCAGGATCGCGGCGGACACGCTCATGTTGGCTCTCGGTCCGTTTCGGTGGTGTGTTGCGGGAGGACGCTCGGCGGACTGTGCTGCCGGGAACTCCCGGGCGTCCTTTATAGTTGGGTCCGGTCCGAATGTAACACATTCCACCACCTATAGTACGACGGCGCGGCGGTAACGGACCGCCAGCGGCCGTAACGGAGCCGACCGATCGAAGTGAAACTATAAAATTGACCAATTAACTAGGCCTGAATAGAAAACACAATGACGCAAAACGCACTCAGTTCAGGGCGATACAAAGGTAATCTGTTTCAAATGAGCGGGACCTGACAGCTATCTTGAATTGATAGAAATAGTGCTGATTTGCAGCTATAAGTAATACTTACGTTGTCTCTTTTTCCGGGATTAAAACGGGATTAAAACGAAAACGAGATGCACAAGTATACAACATAAGTATGCATAGGTACATACGTGCTATCCCTCGCCGGCCGAGGGGGGGGGGGCGGGTGCCGCCCCCCCATAGGTTTTTTTCGCGATAGCTCCGAACACGCTGGCGATAGAGAGCTGAAACTTGGCATACCTGACCTTTGATTCAAGCCGGATCTTTTGACACCAACCGCATTTTCGGGTCAGTTCAGGTCACTGACCTATGACGTCATAAGTGAACCTCTGCACGGTCTTCAGGTGTCGCAACTTCGCAACGCCCTCACTGCCAGAGGAGATGTCACAGGGAAATGAAACTTGCAGGATCTAGTATCCATTATGAGTCTCACAACTTGTATATCTCGGATTTTTCCTTAAGGTCATATGAGGTCAGGTCATTTTCGTGACCTCACCATTATAAGTCAATGGGGAAAAATTCAAACTGCTATTCTGGCTCCGGGAACGATCTCCAACTATCTCAAGCACACAGAATCGTGATTTGATGCACTCCTTGCAAGGTTTGATGAGTCACTTTTGCAATGTTGACCTTGCGTGACGTCATTTATGACGTCATCAAGGTCATATTAGTTTTTCGTCAATAACTCTTGATTAAATTGAGCTAGCGAGTCGGGGAAGCCACCAATGGACTCAGGAAGATCTGCCGAATCGAATGATATGCGACATTACCTCTTTCGACCAATTTCGTGACCTTAAGGTGCTGACCTGACCTTGACCTGAGGTCAACACCCCAAGTTGACCTGACCCGAACAAAAAGTATATCATTCGACGCGCCTGATCAAGGCGAACACGATGCTGCCAAAATCGCGGCTCTGCGGCCGTTTTTTTGCGAAGTTATTCACCAAAAACTGAACCGTACCCTGGGCCACTTGACCTGACCTCAGAGGTCACCGGTTGACTTAGGACCTTAAAATCGGGTACCAATCTCTGCGTCTCGTAACGGCGCACACGCTCGTTTTTTCCGCGACGCGCTAGCTCCACCAGGGGCGAAACGGCGAGGGGGGGGGGGGGTCGTACCCGCCCCCCCCCCCCTCGGCCGGCGCGTGTGTAGAAAACCAACCAATAGGTCCGGCGAGGGCTATATCAGATTCTGTAGGTTGATTTCAGTTACCCTGTGGGAATGTTCACGGCCACCACAGCAGCCGGACATCGACGGACATTTGACAGGTTGGACAGTTTCATAAGCCTGCCTCCTTTGCAATATGTATACCGCGACAAGCGGGAAGAGTCGCGCTAAAGGTGGCTGGGAATCATGGAGGAGACATTGTTCCTTTTTTGTCACTATGTAGAGACAATCAAAGCTCAAAATTTCCCATTTTGACATTCTTGGATAAATTGCTTCATGACTCGTGAGTCGTGAACAAATACAGAGACAACATTGCAGAAACAAAAATATTAATCATGGTTTGGAAGGATATAGTTATTTTGGTAATGTGTCCTCACAATTGACCTTAGGTTAACGGTTTTGCTTCCTGACAGCAGGTACTGTAAAATATATATATATATATATTTGGTCATAACCTTTGATAAGAATTTATTGCTTCATACTAATTACCAGCTTTTGTCGATGCGCTTCGAATCAACTTGACTTCGAATTAATTCAATGTGCAAAGTTTGCCTAGAAACTGAACCCGAGCACCGACGGGGGGATATCCGCCCCCCCCCCCCCCCGAGGTTTTTCGTATATAGCGGAAAACCGCGGCGCGTAGCACCACCAAATTTGGCATGACTATTTGCCCATCAATTTTACACATTTTGCGCAAGTTTGAACCTCCTATCTTTCAAGGTCAGGTCACCAGGTCACTTCAAATGACCCGACCTCAAATCACTTTTCTGCGACTTTGTCACCGTGTCAGACCTACAGTAGATGACGGAGTCCTTTGAAAGTTGCAGGATGTAATGAGGTCATTGATAGCTACAACTTTTATGTCTCGGAATTTCGATATCAACGACCTAAGGTTAGATCAATTTCTTGACCTGCCCATGTCAATGGGGGAAAATCAACTGCCTGTTATTTCACTACAACGCGTCGTAATAGCCAAATATATCATGAACAACTTGATATGCGATCGAACTTGACTACTTTGAGGCCTTCTTTGATCTTGGGCAACTGTAAGGTCATAACACCACCCTTGTGGCGCAGTTGGCAAGTGCGTTCACGTTTAGTGTGGGAGGTCCTTGGATCTGAGCTGACCTCTGGCAGCGTTTTCCTCGGCCGGCTCCTACCCAGGAGATGGAAGTAACTGGGGAGTGTTCGCTCGGTCGTGGGGATTACCGCTGTGCCAGCCAGCGCCCCCGGCCGCAGGTATGTATATACACGGGCCTGATCCGCCTTTAACCTTCGCCCCAGTGGGGGGGGGGGGCATATGTTACCACCCTGTCGCGTTTTTTGCGTGTGAATAAAAAACCGCGGCGCGTAGCGCTGCGCCGCTTGGGGTAGCTTTTGGTACATCAATTTTGGACAATGTGTGAAATTTTTGACCCCAGGTCATGTCAGGTCAGGTCACCAGGTCAAGTTAACTGACCAAGCCTAAAAAAGTTTGCAATCATGTCCAGCCTGCAGTGTTTGTCAGAAAGGTTTTAAACTTGGTGGATTGCATGCTGTTATGGGCGCCTACAATTTGTATATCTCGGATTTTTTATATCCGTGACCTAAGGTCAGGTCAGTGGCGTGACCTTTCCATTACAAGTCAATGGAGAAAAATGAAAATGCCTCTAGATCCGTGTGTACGCACAGGAACAGTCCAAATATTTCAGAATCACAATGATTTAGTCCACTCGTGATGACCAAGGTGTCATTTTTGCTGATAGCCTCTAGAAAGGTCATCCGAGGTCATTTGAGGCTACAAACAGTTTTTTGCCAATAACTCGCGATTGGAAAGAGATAGAACGCTGGGGATGGCCTCATTGTGTTTGTCTTGTTGAGACGCATCGACTGATATGCAACATGACCTTTTCCGGTCAGGTCATGACCTTGACCTGAGGTCAAATTTTCAAGTTGACCTTTCAAGGCCAAATTATAGTTCATTCGACGCGTCTCGGCAAGAGGAACACGATTCTGGCAATAGAAATGTCGTGGCTTTTTGTAGTCGAAAGTTATTGTCGAAAAACACTTTTCGTAAAAACAGCTATTTTTGGAGTTTTTGCCCTCTGGAGGCTAAACCGTTGACCTGAGGTCAATATTGATAATGACCTTTTCAAAAGAAAAGTTCAAAATCTATCGATTGCTTTTCCATACGTTTTTCTAGATACCATAGTTCCTGAGATAGCGGCATGTTTTCTGAAAAATATAATGACAATTGGCAAATTTTGACCTTTGATGACCTCTGGTGACCCCAATATTGCTATAAGGTGAAAAATGACTGAACTACTTTCAAACGCACGCATTGAGAGCTATCGACTGCTTTTTACCGCGTCTTTCTAGCCCTCTTAGTTTTTGAGTTAGAGGTGGGTGGTAACATATGCCCCCCCCCCCCCACTAGGGCGAAGTTGGCTGAGACCGCCACTGGGGCGCGGGTTAAACAGATCCTTCGGTCCGGTGACATGTCCCGAGGGCACGGCCTCGCTTCATGTCCCGGAGCAGCCCTCTGACCTACCGGGCCCGAGAAATCGGGATAGCCCAAGCGTGCGCACCAGTGCGGTGCCACCCATGGGGTGCGTGACAGGAAGCGTGCGGTCATCAAAGGACCGCAAATGAGGTATCAAAGGACCAAACAGGTATCGATTAGGTACCCGCCAGTCCGTCGTGAAAACGGCTAGTAAGTACCTAATAGGCAGCACTAGCTTGTATGTAATAGGTAGTAATAGTCGCCAGCCTACCACTTGCGCTGGGTGATTAGTAAAATGCATACAGTATGAGGTACGGGAAATGGGAAAACAACATTCCTCTCTCTGATGTCACTGCTGCCCTTGAGTAAGGCCCTCTTCAAGTCATTTATTTCCCTGGGCGCGTTCAATAGATACTCGTACTTCGCTTTTCAGTCGAATGTATGTTACTTTTCTGTCTTTTGTTTCACTTAACATAATCAAATAAAAATATAATTCATTGTATTTATTATTAATTCCTTCCTGTCGAAGAGCAACATTCAATAAATACAAATTCGCTGCGTGCTACGCAATACGCCCCGACAAACTAATGCTGCCATTAGTTTATCTTAACAAGTAATAAATCAAACACTCGACTGAAAGCGCTCGTCATGCGGCTTACCTTTACCACAAAATGTGGACGCTTACATTATAATGAACTCATTTTAAATGATTCCATACATAACCATCATGAATGCCAGTCCTGTGCAATTCAGCCTAGGGCCAAGTTATCTCACAGATAATGACGTTCGCGTGTGAATAACACCTATGAGCCCGTGTTTTGTTCCAGCGTCCGTGAGCGTAGGATAGGTCACTGATTTGCCACCGTTCCGCCACGGGCATTGGGTGACGCAGTTCAGGTCGCAGGCGAGCCATCCTCAGCCACGCGCCATCGTCAGCTGGGGTATTGGTGAGGTCGCGGGCTCCGAGACTTCAGCTGGTGGCCGCCGGCGTGATCTTGTCCATGAACTGGCGGACGCTGAGCGAGCAGCTCGAGTAGCGCAGCTCGCAGTCGGCCGGCACGCCGCGGCCGCTGCGCGCCGCGTCGCCCAGCTGCTGCACCGTCTGCTGCACGTCGGCCGGCAGCCGCACCAGCTGCAGGTACGGCAGGTAGTCGAGCGCGGTGCCGGCAGCGCGAGCCGCGCCGCTGCTGCTCGACTCGACGCCGGCCGCCAGCTGGCAGACGAGCCGCTGCTGGCACGGACGGCTGCGCAGCTCGTCGGCCGACTCGTACAGCTCCTGGGCCAGCGCGATCCAGTCGATGGCCGACAGGGCGCTCCAGGTGTCGGCGGCGCCGCGGGCGTGGCTGTAGCTGGCCTGGCCGCCGGCCGAGTGTCCCGAGTAGCCGGTGCCGGTGGAGTAGCCCGTGTACGACTCCTCGCCACCACTCAGCAGGAAGTACGCCAGCAGCGCAGTCAGCAGAGCGATTGAGCCAACAGCAAGTGCCAGCAGCACTGAGCCCGGGTTCACCGACACAGACAGCTGCGACGTGTTTCCGAAGAGGAATCGCGACTCGCTGTCGATCAGCTCGGTCGGCTCGGCGGCGCTCACCGCCGCCACACAGCAGACGGCCAGGATCGCGGCGGACACGCTCATGTTGGCTCTCGGTCTGTCTCGGTGGTGCGCTGTGTCGGGACGCTCGGTGAGCTCTGCTGCAGTGAAGTGCTGATCACCGCTTTATAGTAGCGTCTGGTGCGGATGCAGCACGCGCCACGGGCTCGCCACATTTAGGCCGCAACGACGACCGCGGCGCGACAGGTGGCCCAAGGCGGAAAAGTGCAAGTTAGGAAGGAGAGAGCGAGTGGGTCATCAGTGACAAAGTGATTGAGCTAGGGCTGGGTTACGAGAGAGAGAGAGAGAGAGAGAGAGAGAGAGAGAGAGAGAGAGAGAGAGAGAGAGAGAGAGAGAGAGAGAGAGAGAAACACAAACAATAGAAAAACAATTCTAACGAATAATGTTTGTCTATTTCAAACAGCCTACGGTTACAAACGATTTAGCGTACAGCGATAATAATTGTGAATAAAAAGCTACCTCCAACTTACATGCAACAGGTTTTTTCGTTTCCCTTAGACGGATTTTATAGTGATGACAGAGTGCATGAATGATTGCATAGGTAGAGAGGATATGCAGGTTAAGATCAGATTTTAGGCACGTCAGGATAAAGGCCATCCTTTTTAAGACAAAGTTGATTTTCTGCAATGTAGATCGACTAGAAGTAAGTGATCAGCTGCAAGAACTTAGTACCGAGTTGCGCTCGCCGGTCTTTCCAAAAGCTGCGATGACTGAAGGATCACCTTTATATAAGGCGACGTTCATGATATAGACCTGATGACCTCGTATGGCCACCTCAGAGGCATCGTTCTTCTGAGGTGTGCCTAAAAGTTTAATTATTATTATTATCAATATTATTATCATCATTCCTCGCCCGCACATGGGGGGGGGGGGAGAGTGGCTCACTTGGCTGCCACCCCCAGGTAGTTTTTCTGCTCTGCACTAACATTTTTTTGAGCAAAAGCCTAAGTTTTTGTATAGCTGCTCATCTATCCTTTCTTGATGTCCACTGAAAATTTCAAGTTTCTACGATTTTTGTTTCGGAGATATGATCTTGTTCTTCAGGTCATATCATAACCCAAATGACAAATACCTAATATCTTGCGTTGGCTATGGGTCTTGTGAGCTGTCAGATGTCAGATGTCAAGGTCAGGGTCAAGGTCAACCTAGGTCATTTAAAATAATTGTGTTTTAGGCAAGCTGAATTTACTTTTCGTGAAGTTTCTTTGATTGTATTTTTGGTAAAACCTTCTCATTTCATGATCTCATGTAATACGGACACATAAACAATCGGTGCACACATCAGTATACACACAGACACACACAGAGATACAAACACATATCATTGACCTGAAATAACCTCAGCAGCAAAAATCTGGTCGGATAGCGTGACAAAGAGGTTCTAGCTGGCTTGGCAGTGGCACCACAAAACTGCATCGTCATCGGTATATGATGAGCAGCGCACTTGATATTCAACGGTGACCCAAAACAGCAACTTTTTTAGTTTGACCTGACCTGGAAGGTCAATGACTGACCTGAGAAGGTAAAACTGGGTATCATTGGATCTGTCTCTTCCCAAAGATTGTTTTTTTTGTCTTTACCGCGAAGCTCTATCTCCAGCAGGAACGAAATGGCGTGGGGGGTGGCAACCCCATGTGCGTTCTAGGATGGGAAATGGCATGTGTGGGCGAGGGTTATTATTATTATTATTATTATTATTATTATTATTATTATCATTATCATCATTATTATTATTATTATTATTATTATTAGTATTATTATTATTATTATTATTATTATTTTTATTGTTATTATTATTATTATTATTATTATTATTATTATTATTATTATTATTATTATTATTATTATTATTATTATTATTATCATTATTATTATTATCCCGCGCTGGGCCGGGGGTGTCTGCAACACCCCCCTCCCTTCTAACTCGGCTCCTGAGCCAGGTAGTGACACGCGGTAAGCGGCAATCGAAAGAACGTCCAAAATAAGGACGAAAACACTTTAGTCATTTTTTTGGGTCAGGTCAAGGGTCAGGTCACCAGAGGTCACCAAAGGTAAAATGTTTACTATTTCAACATTTTGGAAACTGCCGACGGCTATCTCGGAAACCGATAGAGCTACAGCGCCGCGAAAAAGCGCATTCGATAGCCCTTTTACAGAACTTTCTGAGTAACGTTCTCAGATTTGACCTCAGGTCAACGGTTTAGCCTCCAGAGGGCAAAAACTCCCAAAATAGCCGTTTTTACGAAAAGCGTTTTTTCGGCAATAACTTTTGACTCAAAAGAGCCATGACATTACTTTTGCTAGCATTGTGTTCCTCTCGTCGAGACGCGTCGAATGAACTATAAGTTGACATTGAAAGGTCAACTTGAAAATTTGACCTCAGGTCAAGGTCATGACCTGACCGGAAAAGGTCATGTTGCATATCAGTCGATCTGCAACGTCGAGCCGAACACACCTAAGGCGTTTTCAATGCTCTAGCACGCCTCTATCAGAAGTTATTAGCGAAAAACTGTTAGATTCTGTTCGTGACCTGAGATGACCTCGGGGACATAACGAGGGGTCACAGTTGCCATTTTCCGGTTCAGTGTGTCAATTTTACCTACATCTCGATGTTTGAGAGTGTCTAGAATAGCGTTCGTGCAAAACAGACGCTTTTCAATTTTCTCCCATTGACTTACCTATAATGGAGAGGCCGCAAAATTGACCTGACCTTAGGTCACCGATATCGAAATTCCGAGATATACATTTTAAAGATAATGTTGCTCTCATGAATCGCTGAAAGTTTCAAGGCAATCGATCAGTCGGTGTAGCTATGACGAGCATTCTTATTTTTTTCTGAGGTGAGACGTCACTTGGCGTGACCTGGTGACCTGACCTAAGGCGACCTGGGTCTGAAATTTTCACAACATGTGCGGAAAAGATGCACGAACAGGTGTGCCAAAAACCGCAGGGGAGTGCTAAATCACCCCCGGCCCGGCGCGAGTTATTATTATTATTATTATAATTATTATTATTTTACTATTTTCTTTATTATATATTTATTAGATCACGAACTACCAGACAGTGGGCATTGCCCACAGGGAAATATGCATCGCTCACTCACACACACGTACCTATTCGTTAATCATATAGTATAATAGTTCTAATACATGTGAAAACCTTAGTACAGTGTATTTAAGTATACACAAGATCGTCACATCAAACAAATTATGGGTGCTCCGTTTCTGCCACTCGCCGCAAATGCTAAACTATTCGCTCTCTACCACGCATGTATCAGTATGGCCCTCCAGCAAGAGTGGTTGGTTAGCCTATGTGCTTTTGCTGCAATAACTTTGAATGACAGAGACACTCCTGCAAAATGACTCAATAGAAATAAGAAGAGAGTTCTTGCACACACTTCGGAAATGGTTTTCAACAGCCTTTAGACGTATTCATCAATGCAGATCGATTATTGTGATGATGGCAACCAACCACTTAATACCTGGAGGGCCGTACCCTACCATGAATGAATGGATTTTGCTGCCTGAAATGGGTACTTTGACTTTATTGTGTTTTAATTATTGTATTATTGTATTATTGTATATATCATTAAATAATTTACAGCCTAAGCGAACAATGCCTCAGTATTAACTGGATGGATGAGCACCCGATGTGCGGTCAGCTCGGGCCCGTTGGCTCCCCCTGGCTGAGCTGGCCGGTAATGTATCAGGTGGGCGCGCTCGCCAGGTGGCGCGCGGGGACCGCCAGTGGACACACAAGATCGTAAGACAAAATATCGTATGGAAAAAGATCGTAGGAAAATGATCGTAAGATAAAGATCGTATGTTGTAAAAGATCGTATGACAAAAAATCGTAAGCAAAAGATCGTAAAGCAATTGATCGTATGAGAAAGATCGCAGGAAAATGATCGTAAGATGAAGATTGTATGTTGCAAAAGATCGAACGACTAAAGATCGTAAGCAAAGGATCGTAAAGCGAAGGATCCTATGAAAAACATCGTAGGAAAATTATCGTAAGATAAATATCGTATGTTGCAAAAGATCGTACGACCAAAGATCGTAAGCAAAAGTTCGTAAAGCAATGGATCGTATGAAAAAGATCATAGGAAAATGATCGTAAGATAAAGATCGTATGTTGTAAAAGATCGTAACGTTAAGTTCGTAAAGTAAATAATCGTATAGAATAGTGTTGTAGGAAAATGATTAAGCATAAAGCCCGTTAGTCGTAAAATATTAACGAAAAACCGTCACGTGCGTGTGCTGCTGTGACCTGTGGGATGCCCCTGTTGGGGTGCTCAAGTCTTATTGGGGGTGCTCAATCCAGCATTTGGGGTGCTGAAGCACCCCCAATGATATATAAATTCACCAATGCTTAGGTCACCTTATATAAAAAAGAAATCCGAGATATAGAAACTACGAATATTTATGACGCCATGTTATCCACTAACTTCGAAAATGTTCATGCCACAATTAGGTATATCAAGAAATTCACAATTATGAGTGTGACTACCATGGGCTTCGATGCTAGAGCATGGGTGTGGATTCTGAACACACGAAAAAGACATTGGGGCGTCACAGGCATAGGTGTGCCCCTCACGGCTGGGTGTGCCCCCTATGCCAAAGAGGACCCTCACATTTCACATGCTACCAAAAATATCGTACTATTTTTAGTGGGTTATTCATAATACATCGAAGGCATCGATAAATCAATAGCAATCCTGTAGAGTTTGTTTCAAGACTTCCATTTTGCAATCGTGGTTTTGGAATATCGACAACATTTTAGGAGCAAAAGGTGGTGCCGCAACCTTTTGCTTTCCAGCCCCCACCGTCCCCCTCCGCTACCGGGCGCCGCGAGTGGAATTGCGAGGGACACCACAGGTCTAACAGAGGCACCACAGGCCTAGCAAGGGCACCATCAGCCTCGCAGGGACACATTGGGCCTGTTAGGTGCACCACGTGCCAGTCGGGGGCACCACAGTCCTGTTAGAGCCCAAGGGCACCAGCGGCCTAAAAGGGACACCACAGGCCTGCCAGGGGCACCACCACAGGCCTGTCAGGCACCACCAGCCTTTCGTTGACACTTCAAGAGTTCAGGCTTGTCAGAAACACTACAGGCCTGCCAGGACCCATGTGCAAAAAAAACTGAAAATAGGGCAACACCTAAATGAAGTGGTCAAAACCGAAGTTCGAGGTCCGTTGAGTTTTTATGTTGGGTATAGGTGGGGGCACCACTTCGATTCATTACCCTCCCCTCGGAGTTTTCCTGGATCCGCCCCTGTACATGCGTGCGTGTGCACCTGGGGGCTTTGAGGTGCCCCTTGGGGGTGCAGAAGCATTATTAGGGATGCAAAAATGATATACACATTACACAATACACATCCACATCCATGTGCTAGAGCCTCAAAGAAAGGAACAGGACGAAATAGTATGCAGTGCTCTAGCGCTAGAGATGTTCCTCGCTCGAGGAACATCTTGATATATGTAGTTAGGATTTTAAATGACCTTTTCCTCGATAATTAATTGGAAATTCAATAAAAAGTAAATATTATATTGTTTGGCAAATTTTCGAACAACAGTTCATTCTCAAGCCACATGAAACAATGAATCAATTGTTTCATGTGGCTTGAGAATGAACTGTTGTTCGAAAATTTGCCAAACAATATAATATTTACTTTTTATTGAATTTCCAATTAATTATCGAGGAAAAGGTCATTTAAAATCCTAACTACATAAAGGAACAGGACAGCTGAGTCCTTTCTGTCAATGCGGAAATTTAAGCTTCAGCTATTACCCAACTATTACCCATCTAAGCGCTGAAATAACATCAATGTATGGTCGAGCTTACGACGGCCACTTACTACGCAAACACAGAAATTGATAAGCTTTGTATGCGCTGGAGTTGGGCTGCACCATGTGAAAACCATATTTTGACTGTACGATCTTTATCCCATACGATCATTTGGCGTACGATCATCTACCTCGACGATCTTTTGCTAATACGATCTTTCGTCCATACGAACATTATACTGTACGATCTTTATCCCATACGATCTTTTGGCATACGATCATTTTCCTTGACGATCTTTTGCGAATACGATCTTTTGTCCATACGAGCATTTTGTCGTACGATCTTTATACATTCGACTTTTTGGCATACGATCATTTTCCTTGACGATATTTAGCGAATACGATCTTGTGTCCATACGAGCTCGAGCATTATGTCGTACGATCTTTATCCATTACGATCTGTTGCGTACGATCAACTTCCTACGATCTTCTGCCATAAGATCCTCTGCTTTACGATCTTTTGTCCGGTTGCCACTCCGAGGGACCTGCATCCGGACCGCGCTCCCCGCGCCACCTGCGGCGAAAGGCACGGCAGCAGCTGCGAGAGGCACGGCAGCAGCTGCGAAAGGCACGGCAGCAGCTGCGAAAGGCACGGCAGCAGCTGTGAAAGGCACGGCATCAGCTGCGAAAGGTACGGCAGCAGCTGCGAAAGGTACGGCAGCAGCTGCGAAAGGCACGGCAGCTGCTGCGGGCCGACTGACGGACATCGCTTGATGTAAACTATGCGTACAAAATATCCATTAAATTTAGCGTCCAGGTGATATGCATGACTAGGAATAGCCTATTATTGCAAGGCCTTACTTACAATGTCGTACAATTTTATCCCTCGCCGGACCTATTGGTTTTCTACATACGCGCCGGCCGAGGGGGGGGGGGGGGGCGGATACGACCCCCCTCGCCGTTTCGCCCCTGGTGGAGCTAGCGCGTCGCGGAAAAACGAGCGTGTGCGCCGTTACGAGACGCAGGGATTGGTACCCGATTTTAAGGTCCTAGGTCAATCGGTGACCTCTGAGGTCAGGTCAAGTGCCCCAAGGTACGGTTCAGTTTTTGGTGAATAACTTCGCAAAAACGGCCGCAGAGCCGCGATTTTGGCAGCATCGTGTTCGCCTCGATCAGGCGCGTCGAATGATATACTTTTTGTTCGGGTTAGGTCAACTTAGGGTCATTGACTCATAATGGTGAGGTCACGAAACTGACCTGACCTCATATGACCTTTAGGAAAAATCCGAGATATACAAGTTGTGAGACTCATAATGGATACTAGATCCTGCAAGTTTCATTTCCCTGTGACATTTCCTCTGGCAGTGAGGGCGTTGCGAAGTTGCGACATCTGAAGACCGTGCAGTGGTTCACTTATGACGTCATAGGTCAGTGACCTGACCTGACCCAAAAATTCGGTTGGTGTCAAAAGATCCGGCTTGAATCAAAGGTCAGTTACGCCAAGTTTCAGCTCTCTATCCCAGCCTGTTCGGAGCTATCGCGAAAAAAAAACCTATGGGGGAGGGGCGTCACCCGCCCCCCCCCCCCCCGCTCGGCCGGAGAGTATGTATGTATGTATTGACGATCAAGAGCAATCCACAATCGGCGTGGCGATTACACTCCGAGTCCGAGCTGGTTGAAGATAACACAAGAAATGCCTACACAAGAAAACACACACACTTACGAAACGAAATACACAACGCGAACGCCGAACACGCACATACTTGGTGTGCTTAACATCTACACTGTAAAAAAAAAGTTTAGTACCTCCAAGCAGCTAAATGCACTTAAGCACCATGGTAAAAAACGAGCACCACCCACCGGCTTAAATTAAGCAGGCTAAGAGGGTGCTATTTGAGTTGTTTATTTTTAGCACCATAAAAATCGTAGCACCATGGCTACTGTATGGGGGCTAACATGATGCTTATTAATAAGTACCTCATATCTAAGACCCGAAGGGTGATAAAAAAAATTGGCACCCTGGAGGGTGTATTTTTTTAGCACACTGAGGGTGCTAGGGTCAAAAACAAGCCCTCAGGAGGCGCTACTTGTTTAGCACCTTAGCGCTTAGCACCTTAAGTTAGCACGCAAATAGCTTCTTACTATACCCCAACATACTACTGCTTAAGCATAACATTAGCATCTATGGACATGAAGAGTCACGGTTGAGCAAAGTCATGCAGGATGCTTTGGGTCATCGGTTGTTTCATTATCCAATATATATAGTTTATCATTACCGATCACAGGCGGTCACACCATGAAGGGAGATGAACTCCTACAAATGTAGGTGTCCACTGTCCACATTCACCAGATGATGTCAATTCGAAATTTTTCCCACAACCAGTCACGCCGATCGCGTGGGAGAGCAAAGATGTTTCGCGGTTTTTTGTTTGTTTGTTTTGTTGGGTTAGGCCCTTTCGGTCCAATGAGACCATTTCAGAGTCGGGAGGATGATAGGATATAGGGGGAGACATTGGTCTGGGCAGGCACCCTAGTGAGTCGCCGGGGCTGAGCCCGTCCAGAGGACAGGCCACCCAGTCCCAAGGCACTCACTGCACCCGGCTACGGGGTGCGCTACCTCGGGATCAGCGGTGCCGGTCCAAGGGAGCAGCCCGCATGAGATAAAGTTGCCTGTCCAGCCCGGAGGGATGTTGCGGCGTGGAGGAGAATGATTTCAGTATCCTGAGGATAGAAGCACGGAACGGTCGATGTTTCGCGGTTTGTTTGTTTTGTTGGGTTAGGCCCTTTCGGTCGACAAGACCATTGCAGAGCCGGAAGGATGATAGGAATTAGGGGGAGACATTGGTCTGGGCAGGCACCCTAGTGAGTAGCCGGGGCTGAGCCCGTCCGAAGACAGGCCACCCAGCCCCAAGGCACTCACTGCACCCGGCTACGGGGTGCGCTCCCTCGGGAGCAGCGGTGCCGCTCCAAGGGAGCAGCCCGCATGAGATAAAGTTGCCTGTCCAGCCCGGAAGGGGGTTGCGGTGTGGAGGAGAAGGATTTCAGTATCCTGAGGATAGAAGCACGGATAGGTGATGTTTCGCGGTTGCTTTTGTGACCTATATAATGAATTGAATTGGTTTCAGTTGTCAGTTTCGGAACAAAAGCGTTGCCAATAGTCACGTAATGAATGTTGCAGAGGTTTTGAAGATGCATCTTATCTATATTACTTCTGCCCCTCTTGGAAAACGCAAAAAAATGTGCAACTATATCAGTAGTGCAAAAAAAACATCAAAAATCGCAGTAATTCAAAGCCGTATGAAACAGCGCCATCTGTGTGTGACGTTTGAAGCTTCAGTGCCCTGGTTGTACTCCAGGGTTCCATCGGAATAGGTGCTAATCCTAAGCACCTTAATAGCAGTTGTTTAGCACAAAAAGTGCTAATCTTTTTACAGGGTTTCAGTGTAGCACAACGTTAGCACCTAAGGAGCTAATTAGCAGATATTTAGCACCATGTATTGATATTTCTAAGATAATGAAATGGGGTGCTAGTATGCAGCACCTTCATTATTATAAGGTGCTGTAATTAATTATGCTATTTTATAGCGGGAGGTTAAACCAAGCATCCATTTATCGTAGCATGCTTATATCAAGCATGTGATGCTATATTTTAGCATCTGCTTTATAAAATGCTGCTTATTTTAAGCATAATAAATTCTTAGCATCTGAATAGCACCCTAGTAGCACCAGTTTAGCGCAAAGGGAGCTAAACTTTTTTATGGCCAAGTGGTGACTTCTGAGGTCAAGTCAAGTGCCCCAAGGAAGAAGATTGATTATTGGCTTTACCTACCAACAAAATGGTCGTAAAGCCACGGTTTTGATTCCATCGTTTTTTTCCTTACCAAGCGCGTCGAAAAATATGCATCTGTTTTGAAAAAAGGATATCGACCTCACATCGAGGTCAGGCCAGAGCCACTCAGGTCACGAAGCTGGTCGAAGGAGGTCACAGTGCATATCGTTCGACTCTGCAGGTCTTTTTCAGTCGTTGATGGCTTTACCGACTCGCTAGCTCAATTTCATCGCTTAGTGACGTCATTGACGATGTCAAGTTAGGTGAGCAATGCCCGAGTGAAGCGGATTCTGCAAGAAATGTGTAAAATCACGCTTCCATGTGCTCGAGGTCTAAGGCCATTGTTGGTGCTAAAATAACAGTTTCCATTGTTTTTGTTTTGTTGGGTTAGGACCTTTCGGTCCAATTAGACCATTTCAGAGCCGGGAGGATAATAGGATATAGGGGGAGACATTGGTCTGGGCAGGCACCCTAGTGAGTCGCCGGGGCTGAGCCCGTCCAGATGACAGGCCACCCAGCCCCAAGGCACTCACTGCACCCGGCTACGGGGTGCGCTCCCTCGGGAGCAGCGGTGCCGCTCCAAGGGAGCAGCCCGCACAGTTTCCATCTTCCCCACTGACTTATATTGGTGAAGTCACGTGACCGACCTGACCTTAGTTGACCCTTAGCAAATATCTGAGTGATATCAGTGGTGAGGACTTTGGAGGTCGTTTAAGTTTCACCCCACTGTGAAAGATATCCTGCCATTGAGGGCGTTGCATAGTTGCGACATTTTAGGACCGCGTTAAGGTTCACTTAGGACGTTATAGGTCAGCGACGTGACCTGACCTAAAAATTTTGTTAGTGTTAAAATGACACCTTGATAAACCGATCTTTAGCTGTACAAGTAGAGTGGTTTAAGCTTTTGTTTCACACCATTCAATTTGACAGCTCATCCTGAGCTCATTTCGTAGGGAAACTGACGCGCTAGTTCCATTTGATCAATTTTGTGCGTGACAAAAAGGTATGTAGATAACAAAAAGTAACCTCAGTTGTGTCCAACACTGTTCTAAATGCATTATTTGCTATTTTCAGTAGATGATTAGATGATTATTATTAGATGATTAACAAGAGGGATCTGTCAATCCAGTGCTAAGGGACGGTACACGGCTTGTGACGGATGATAGGGGGCGAGCATCTCTTTTAAATGATACTTTTGCTTCCAAGTTTTGTGACCCTTCTGTTATTGTGTACCCACTCGCACCTGTCTATGACGTGTCCGCTTTTACCAGTGTCAGTGTGTCCCAGGATCAGGTGCGTCTTATTCTTGAGTCGATAAACCCGAGTAAGGCATGCGGTCCTGATAACATTAGTGCACGTATAATGCGAGAATGTGCCACTGAGCTGAGTGTTCCGTTGGTGAAGCTGTGCACTCTATCACTGCATCAGGGCTCCTTTCCGAAGAGGTGGAAGCAAGCTAACATTGTTCCGATCAAGAAAGCTCCTGAAAACTACCGCTCTGTGTCTTTGCTTCCGCTCTTTGGGAAGGTGCTTGAGAGGGTCGTGTATAACGAGCTGATGCGCCACGTATATCCCGTCCTTTCTGAGGCGCAGCACGGCTTTCTTCCGCGCCGCTCGTGTGTTACCAATCTGGCGACGTACCTGCACCACGCCTGGACCTCGATGTCGGACGGATGTCAAACGGACGCAGTCTACACGGATTTTTCGGCCGCCTTTCAATCTGTTAATCATCGTTTACTTCTCTTCAAGCTGAAAAATTCTTATCATTTATCTGACAAAATTTTGGACTGGTTCGAATCGTATCTGTCCGACAGGGAGCAAAGGGTGGTGGTGAACGGTAAAGTGTCCGAGTGGCGGAACGTGACGTCAGGCGTCCCAGAGGGGGCTCTTTTGGCACCTCTTTTATTCGCGCTTTTTATCAACGATTTGCCCATGGCTGTGAACTCATCTCATTGCATCATGTTTGCGGACGACGTTAAGTTGTATCACCGGGTTAGGTCAATGTCTGATTGTGAGCAGCTCCAGTCTGACCTTGATAATCTCAGCAGATGGTCGGCAGACTGGAAGCTGCACCTCAACCCGTCAAAGTGCTTCGCTTTCACACTGAGCTTGAGGTCGTCACCCGTGATGCACTCGTACGTTATTGATGGATCGGTTTTGCAGCGCGTTTCCGAAGTACGTGATTTAGGCGTAATGCTGGATTCAAAATTAACATTCTCGGCCCACATCAACCACATAGTTTCAAAAACAAACAGAGCTCTCGGCGTTTTGATTAGGTCTTTTCAGACTGGCCTCCCGAATAAAAAATTATGCATGAAAACCTTGCAGGCTAAGTACTTTGCGAACATTCGGTCCATCTTAGAGTGCGGGTGCGTCATTTGGGGCGGCGCGGCAAAGTCACATGTGGAGAGGCTGGAGCGAGTACAGCACAAATTTCTTATGTGGATGGCGTCGAAATCAAACAACATTGTGTTTAGCTCGCTGTCCTATGACCACGTGCTGCAGGTCTTTGAGATGCCCACTTTGAAAGCCAGGCGCATGCAATACGATATCATGTTTTTACGAAATGTTTGTCGCGGTCAGGTGGATACGCCATACCTCCTCAGCTGTTTTTCACTTCATGTACCCGGACGCACCACACGCCGACTTTCGCTTTTTGAGACTCCGTATGCCCGTGTGAACGCTGTGAAGACGGGAATTTTTAACCGGCTTCCTGAGATGATGAATAGCTTCCTGCGCGATGTTCCTAAAGCCGATGTTTTTGACATGAGCCTTTGTATGTTCAAAGGTCATGTCAGGAAGTATGTGAGAGCGACGCCATTGACATAGTGTTTTATCCATCATACTTCATGCTGTATACTTTTATCACAGTGCGTCTTGTTCTTAGTGTATACTTTTATTGATTAGTCATATTTATATTAGGTATATTTTTATAGCAGGTATATTTTCACCATATTTATTTTTATTATATGCTTTTATTGTGTAGGCATGTAGCATGCAAAGCTAGTAGACTGTTATCTATTCTTTCTTTCGATGTATTCGTATGTTTTTGACTTCGCCTCTCAATGGGCACTGCCTGTTGGCGATGTTGTGAAATAAACAAATAAACAAATGATAGCATAGCTGCAATAGCAGCCAGGTAGGTATGTGTGTGCCGGACCAGAGGGTGGTCACCTGTCCGCGCTGCGCTGCCGCGTGCCGATGCTGCCGGTCGGCGCGGCTCGACGGCCGTGAGATACTGTCCGGCTCGTGAGATACTGAGATACTGTCCGGCTCGCACGTCTGTCCAGGTGCGCCGACAAGACGAGTCTGCAAGGTCGCCCGGCCGGCCGACCCCGGCGCCGGCTCCAGCACAGTGAAAGGAGGACCCATGCGGGCGCGCGGCGCCGCTCAGGGGGGCGGGCTACACTGCCGGTCCGTCGCCAGTGACCAGCCGGCGGCGGCAGAGGCGACAGGGCCGCCAGGTGCTCCCAGGACAGCAGGAAGGACGGACAGCGAGGACCGCGGAGCTGTCCCCACAGCTCGGACTCGGGCGGTGAAGGTATGGGGACGGGCACTCTGGGTGGGACGGAACACACGGAATGGGACGGGACGAGATACGGAAAGAGACGGGGCACGGGATATGGAGAGGATAGTTGAAGTGGGACGAAGATGAGGAGCAGGGGACGGGATGCAAGGCATAAGAACGGTGTGACCAGGAGTGAGCTTGGAATAGGTAGTTTTCTATTGGCAGTGGTGAGGGAGCACTCCGACCAAGTCCGACCAGAAGAGAGCTCGGAGAAGCCGCAGTGCGCTAGCTGTGTGTAGCAGCGCACCTTGCAAATATTCTGCGAGTCATTCATCACGCAGAACTCTCGAGGTGGACGGCGTTTACATAGAAACGGTGGCAGCTGCGCGGCCAGAGCCGGGAGTGCGGCCACTTTCTGTCTGCCGGGCGTCTGTCACTGAGCCGAGCCACTCGGCGAGCACAGGACGACAGCTGCGCGGCTCGGTGGACCGGCCGGCACCGCGACGTGGGCACTCACCGACGCAGAAACTGCGCCGAACGAACAGCGAACGGCGTCGGCACACTGCACACTCGGGCCGACCACCGTCTGTTCCGCAACCCTCCGATAGCACACATCGATCCGGGGATCCGCTGGTGTCTAATGCACATTTATTTCAAGTGACATCGTAAAGTTTCTCTCGCTAAAAGCCAATTGAATGCCTAATTATGTGTCATTTATGGTCAGGACGATGCTACCAAATCGTTGAAAATTAGCATGGTAAGTGATAAGGGTGGTTACTAGGCTATATGAGTAAAAAATATTTTTATAAGCTTTTCATAATTGGATCCTAAGGGTATACCACCATCTTTATTGGCGCTGAAGAATGGAGTACCTAACGCATACAACTGGGCACTGGCCACTGTGACTGTTTAATGAACCTTTCGTCCATCGTCCCTCGTACGCCACTCACGGTTCAGGGCTTGCTTCATAGTTAAGTCACTGCGCCGAGAATATGTCATGGTCACACACTTTTAAAAATAAAGACAAACAATAGGTAGTATATATTTATATAATCCTTCATATGTTTGGTCATCAAAAGTTGTTTCTTCCTTTTATATGTAAGGAAAAGAGGACAACCGACTTTGTAATCGTGCTTATTTTTTATCTTGTTTTTATTTTTATTTAGATAGTTATATATTTATCTAAAATTTAAATTAATTGTCGCATTCAAAATCAGTTGGTTATCACACCTTTGCCAGCCACAATAAATTTCCTTATAAGTTTGATTGTCCTTGGTGCAGAAGATGAAGTGTCTACAGAGCTCGTCAAACTATAGCCGTGGCCTTGGCAGACCGCGTCTGGACCCGGCGCCCGTCAGCCGACGTGTCAGCAGTTGGCAGATATATAGCCGCCACTGTCTCGTGTTGACAGGTGCGGTCGAAAACAGCAGCTGCCAGTGCTATCGATTCTCTGTGGTACGACACAAGATACACAATTCGCGAGCTGCTTCATAGAATCCCAAAACCACAAAAGCATCAAACAGGACAGTGCGAAGGGGAGAGGAGAGTCTTTTTTGTCATTCAGAGTTTTCACGGCCACCTTCAAAGACAATGAGAAACACGGTTGTTTTTATTTTGTGTAGGCATACGAAGGAGGGCCCACACATGTGGCCGGTCAAAATACGAGACTTCAAGTCCCAGGACGAGTTACCTCTCGGAGCTCAGGTCAGCAAAGAGAATTGATTATTGACCATTGCATATAGGGTGGAACATTGCCTTCCCCAAATATAAGTACCTAATTAGATGCGCGTTTTTATCTATAAGAAACTGTCCAGACCTTGACCTCGGACCTTGACCTTGACCATGCAGCGATTGGTACCCGATTTTAAGGGGCTCCGGTCAACTGGTGACCTCTGAGGTCAGGTCAAGTGGCCCAAGGTATGGGTTCGCTTTTTGACAAATGACTTCGCAAAAATGGCGGCAGAACCGTGATTTGAACAGCATCGTGTTCGCCTTGCTCAGGCGCGTCGAATGGTATAATTTTTGTTTGGGTGAGGTCAACTTTAGGTGTTGACCTCAGGTCACGGTCAGGTCAGAGCCCCCTAGTC
The DNA here is from genome assembly GCF_019059575.1 of Amphibalanus amphitrite. Taxonomy (NCBI): domain Eukaryota; kingdom Metazoa; phylum Arthropoda; class Thecostraca; order Balanomorpha; family Balanidae; genus Amphibalanus; species Amphibalanus amphitrite. Next base: position 545,738 of record NW_024881516.1, read on the forward strand.
CACGAACTCGGTTGAAGAAGGTCATGTCGCATGTCATTCGATTTGACATGTCTTCGCGAGCCCATCGGTGGCTTTCCCGACCCGCTAGCTTAATTTGATCAGGAGTTATTGACGAAAAACTCTTATGACCATAGTGACGTCATAAATGACGTCACGCAAGGCAAAAATGAAGCATCAATACTTGCAAGGAGCGCATGAAAGCACGATTCCGTGTGGTTGATATAGTTTAAGATCGTTCCCGGTGCCAAAATAGCTTTTTTTATTTTTCCCCGTTGACTTATGCATAATGGCGAGGTCACGAAACTGACCTGACCTCATGTGACCTTTAGAAAAAATCCGAGATATACAAGTTGTGAGACCTCTAATGGATACTAGATCATGTAAATTTCATCTCCCTGTAAAAGCTCCTCTGGCACTGAGGGCGTTCCGAAGTTGCGACATCTGAAGACCGTGCATAGGTTCAATAATGACGTCAGTGAGGTCAATGAGCTGATCTGACCCGAAAATGCGGTTGGTGTCAAAAGATCCGGCTGGAATCAAATATCAGGTATGCCAAGTTTCAGCTTTCCATCGCCAGCGTGTTCGGAGCTGTCGCGAAAAAAAAAACGCCGCCCCCACCCCCTCGGCCGGAAAGGGATAATGTGCGATCTGAGGGTGCAGTGGATGGATTGTAAACGTTTATTTTTTAATTTATCGGTTCAAAAACCTCACCTCACCTCACTGCCGTACACACACGATCAGACCTTCACTGGCTTGTGCGATAACTAAATGGAAGGAGTGGGAGTAGCTGAGGGCTCCACATGAAATTAAAACTGAGTGTGGGAATCCCACTGCCACACCTACTTTTTTGGCCTACCATCGATTTCCTTTAGCAGTGCTGTGTACCTGATTGTGATAGCCGATCGTGTGTGATGTTATGCCATTAATGTTTATACGCGTTTTTACCCGAGACCGTGGGCTCGATTACATGCTGAATTGCTGCAGCTACTGCATCAAGTTATAGACCATACGCGGTGGCCGGTGGGACCAATCTGATCACGGGATGCAGATGCGAGACCAGGGCCACCCATCTATACCCCTCGGTCACGGAACAAAACTGGTTTGTACTGGGGATCAACCCGCCCGAGCAGTCCTTGCAAAACTGCCCCTCTAAATTTATGGGTCATCTCCGCCTTCCATCTACAGCTCTCGTCTCCGCCCTGTGGTCCCGCGGTGCCGGTCCCTCGGCGGCAGAGCTCCGAGCGGGGTGTGCGGTGATACTAGCGAGGTATGCGTCCTGTGCCGTCACTGAGTGCAGATGCAGGTGCGGGCCGGGTAATGGATCAGACTGAGAGGAGAGCGGCACGCCACTGTATCCCTACAGCCGATCAGCGCGGCGGTGGCAGGGACGGCGGCCGTGCGTGCAGGCGGCCGCACGCGCTGCTCTTCAAATATTTGATTTTCAGGTTTCATCTGAATTCCACAATAACTGAAGCTAATAAAGTAATAAGGTTGCTATGTTCTCCGTCACCTTTGCAGGTGAAGGGCAATCCCTCGTGCACCGCTGCTACCCCTGCAATTAGCATCTGCCTAATCCTTCGTGCACGCGCGCCCCTTCCACCTCCTCCCCGCCTCGTCCAGTGAACGAAGCCCTGGAGAGCGGTACCCCACGGCTCTCCGTCCACCCCCTAACCCACCCAACCACCCACTGCTCACTGCGGCACATAGCCCAGTGGCCGGACGGGTGCCAAGCCCGGCGTTGCCGAGCGATCTCCTGTCGCCAGCAGTCGGACGCTGGTGCAATGTCTGGCAGGCCACCGCTCCCATTGGGAAATGTGTGGCGAAGCTGCAGGCGCATGCAGAACATGCATGTGTGTTAGTCAGATGTCTCAGATGGACCTTTGCTGGCGTCGGTTTGAAAGCATTCTCCGAGCGCTAAGCCGCCACAAATCGGACTATCGTTTGCGATTGTGCAGCATCGGTGGACGAATATCGGTTTCCAAAGCGACATTGCAATAGTGAACGGTGCCTGTAAATTGTAATCCATCTCATTACTGTATTGGCTTTGCCACAATGCTCACGATGATGCTCAGCAGGGATTTGCTAGAGACAAGCGGATCAGTTTGAAAATGTGTGGTAATTATCAAATGAGGTTCTTTTATTAGTACCTACACATGGGGTAATTGGGATACATATTTCAAATTGCCCGGGATCGGGTGGGTATTTAAATATTTAAATTGGGATCGGGTGCGTAATGTGTATGTTAAAACAGAGAAGATGACGATTTTCTCTGTAGCTGCCTTTCATAATTGCCCCTCCCGTTTGTCACAGGTCGGACCGTCGGCGGCTGAAGCACCTGCATCTCTGCGTACCAGCGTTACCAGTCGCCATGGTCTCGGCCGTCGCTCTGTCGGTGCTGGCGCTCACCCTGTGCGCCGCGTCGGCCGCGTCGCTTCAGCCAGCTCAGGTATACATCTTGCTGCACACATCGCTACTCATGTCAGATACCTACCATCAAAGCTTAGTCCCACACGCTCTTTAGGTATTTGCCAACGCTTTTATAAATAAGCATAATGCATCGCGCCACGTCGGTTAACTGATCTGACTCTGACCAATTATCCAGGATGCATGACCAACTAGGTATCAAAGACATCTGACCAATTGTCCAGAGTATCTGACTTAGTATCCAGGATGCCTGATCAATTAGGTATCAAAGATATCTGATCAATTACCCAGGATATCTGACCAATCACCCATGGTATCTCACTAAGGCTCGAGTACCCAACAACCCCGTTTAACACTGCAAATATCTAGAGTCTAGACGTTGTTACTTTAGTCGCATAATAGCTGAAAGTAGCTCCGTTATTCGCGGTACCTCGCTCTTGTGTTAACACTTTTTGGAGCGATAAAAGAGGAAAGTAAATATACAGTTGTTATTAAGTCTTTGGCACTGGATAGTAAAAGTTATAACGCGTTAAGGGCTCACAGCCTTGCTTGAAATAGTTTTCGGTCGCTCCAAAATCAAACGCAATACCCGTGATACCCTTCCTTTATTGATCGCGGGAATTGTTGTCATTCGATCTCCGCTCATCGCGATCAACTCTCTTTTATTTATCATTTATCTGTTCATGCATAGGCAACTACTTGGGCAGACCTTATTTCTCCAACTGTTGGACAATAATGTAAGACAGGCTAAAACAATTTCTTAACCATACCTATTACATACGTCCCTTAATTTAGACTCAAATTAATTTCGTTGCTGAATGCTGGACACAATAACACTATAACACAATAACACTATTATATATATATTTTATGGTCGGTACTATTCAGCATCCAGACAGCACTGCAGGAGTAAGCTATCATTCTGAAGGTCACTCATGTCTGGGAAATATTACCTAGTGCCGGGCGGCCCAGAATATGGTGCCTCGCACAGAACCGTCGGCCAGCACCAGAGCTACCAAAGTCACCTCAGAGCCACAAGGTCAGGGGCTCTGCCCACCTGGTTAGAAATTCAGCGACAACAGCATTAGCGCTCTCCAAAGAAGAAGGTTATCTGTGGATGGCGCCCAACCATTCATCATCCAGCGAGGATAGCCTTTTACTGCATGTCAGAATATGCATTGGATATAAATTCCTATAATTCGATGGAACAATGGTTCCGGTCGTGAGTATAGGAACACTATAGCGCGTACCTAATTTGCCGAACCTACCATTAGCTACGGATAGGCACCACGTCGCTTGCCGACTGGCCTGGCCAGCTCCCCCAGTCGTTGACTTGCGCTGGTAACTGGATTCCGAACCGGTCGCCGCGAGGGACAGATCCTATTTCACAGTTCACACTCGGTAGCTCGAGGCCGGTCTCCCGCCCGGACCACCGTCTGTAGCTCGGCGGGCTGCCCGGCCAGGACCTGTCCCGAGTTCAGGGCTCACACCAGCAGTGACGGGTCCGAATCGTGAGAGCAGATGCATCACTGCGTCACTGATTCACTGCACCTCACTAGGGACGCCACATTATTCAACAGCTCCCCAATCAGGTGTAGTGACCACCAAGGCCCTAAATGTGACCACTCTCCGTTCTCCCTCCATTTTCCCTGGCCCCAAAGCTGGTTTCTGACGCCACCCTCCCACCCAGACTAGGCATATGTTGCCATCGCCGTCCTGTCAAATGCTTCGCAGATCTTCCTCTTTAGCTTACACCAGAAGAGTCTTTATGATCCCTGCACTCCACTGTTTCATAACATTATCTATGTATGTCTGCAAAGCGTTGATCAGTGAGATACCCAGACATCGTATACGCACATAACGTAAGCACATTCGGTGCGTTTTATGCTTATCGTGGTGAAACATAGGGACTAATAAGAAGCAATTTAGGGCTTAACCGTTCGACATGCAGCCAGCTTTAAATCGAATGTAGCTAGACAGGCTTCACCCTTTATAGAAACACGTTTTCATGGCCATTTATTTACCACCATTTAAAAGTAGTGTAAATTGTATTATTTATTATATTGAGTTAAATATTTTTATTGTACCGTTGATATAATCTAAGTGGCTGTTTCGCCGACCCTGATATAACTGCATACAATATTCACCAGTTAACCGAACCATAAAGAAAAGGGCAGCTGCCTAATAATGCTACCTGGTGTGGCATGCTGATTAAATAACATTTTTCCTAGCGCAGATGTTTGTGAATGCCGTGTTACCTACGGTGGTCATTCGTTATTGAATGTCACAAAACATCTCTCAATTATCAGTGGTATGACAGCTCAAGGTTACGTTCACTGAGTTTGATTACGGAGCGAGCGAAGCGAGCGGAGTCTTTCCTTAGATTAACGGAAATTTCTGAGTATGAGCGCCGGCCGTGGTCACGATTTTGCGACGCTTATATCTCAACAACCACTTGACCGATTTGCACGCGGTAATTTTTGTAGGGTAGCTTCATTCCTTCTACCAAGTATTGGACTATTCTCGATGCATGTGGGTGACCCGGCTGACCCCTTATGCACGTGCCACGTGCAAAACGAAGAGGTGTCACTTTTGTAATTGTTGCAATATCTCGGTAACTACTCGGCCGATTGCGCTGAAAGTTGGCATGTAGGTAGGCACCCACTAGGCACTGCATATCCATGTGCTGGAGTTGGGGTGCTGCTGCACGTGCGCACGTGCAGGGGTCGATTCCAGATCTCGGAACGGCTGTACCGATGGCGCTCAAATTTGGTACACGGTTAGGGACCAGTTAGTAGGGTGCCGTGCAAAAGTCAGATGGGACCCATTTTGCACGTGCGCACGTGCAGGGTGCCGCTTCCAGATCTCGAGAACGGCTGGGCCGATTGTGCTCAAATTTGGCACATCGCTAGAGACCGGTTAGTAGGGTGCCGTGCACAAGTCAGCTGGAGGTACCCCCTCGAAATTTCGCACGTGCAAGGCTCACCCTCTCGCTCGCTCCGTTAGTCGCCCCAAAAGGCGTTATACTGGTAATAATTTTAGGTACTCATTGATGAAAATATACAACGTTTTCGCAGAGAGCCGAGGACATTCTGACAGCAAGGAGTCGTCTGTCCCCTTCGCAAGGTACGTGCGATTCGAACATGTGCCGGGGATAACCAGCTTGTGGTTTACCGGGTCGTGCGTCATCCTTTATCACTATTCTTTCTGTCTGTCTGTCTGTTTCTGTTTGTCTGTCTCTGTCTCTGTCTCTGTCTCTGTCTCTGTCTCTGTCTCTATCTCTGTCTGCTGTCTGTCTGTCTGTCTGTCTGTCTGTCTGTCTGTCTGTCTGTCTGTCTCTGTCTCTGTCTCTGTCTCTGTCTCTGTCTCTGTCTCTGTCTCTGTCTCTGTCTCTGTCTCTCTCTCTCTCTCTCTCTCTCTCTCTCTCTCTCTCTCTCTCTCTCTCTCTCTCTCTCTCTCTCTCTCTCTTTCTCTCAATTCTTTTTATAGGATATAAAGTATAATTGCTTTAATAAGAAAATCGATTTTCAAATATATTATGTGTATGTAAGGGCAAGTAAATATCTTAACCATATTAGGATGGTTTGTAACATTTGCTTTCACAACATTTCTTGCAGATGGCGTAAAGACCACGGTGCTTGAAGATGCTAGGGTCATTGCAAACGAGATCGAAAACGCGGCACTAAATGTGTACGAACATCTGGGTCGACATCTTATAGAACAAAAGGGCATCCGTGCACGAAGAAGTGCTGAAAAAGCGCCCAAGAGATTCGGCTTTTCCTTCGGGACTGCCGTCAGTGCAACGAATGATGCCAAGAAGCGAGAGGTCGCCTCGGCAAAGACAACCACTACGACAACAAAACGGCCACCTCCGTTCTGGAAACAGCGAACCTCGACAACGCCACGGCCGTCGCCGTTCGCGAAACAACAAACTACAACAACCACAACAAAACGGCCACTTCCGTTTTGGAAACGGACGACTTCAACAACAGCACGGCTATCGCCGTTTGGCAAACAACAAACCCCGACAACGGAGCGACCGGTGCCGTTCTGGAAACGACGAACATCCACAACGGAACGTCCGACGACAACTACGACCGTCCCAACTACGAGGCGAACCTTTCCAAAGTGGAAGCCTCCCTCCACTTCCTCGAAGCCAAAGACCGAGCCAACTAAAAGGACGGTCTTCAAGTGGAGCCGAGCTTCTCCAATCAGCAGGCAGTCAACCACCACAAAACGGCCACTGCCAAAATGGCCACAGCGAACTTCAACTACGAAACGCCCAACAACCACGTCAACGCCGACCACAACCACATCGAGACCAACCACAACCCGACGAATGACGACAAAACGGCCAACAACACGGAGACTGTTCACCAAACGACCAGCCATAATGCGCCTCACAACGACACAGCCAGCAACGCTGACAACCACGCAGCGACCGAGAACATCACGGACCACGACCAAACGTCCTGCCAAGAGACGAACGACCACCCAACGGCCAACGGTAACTACCAAACGGCCAACAGTAACCACCAGACGACCTACCAAAAGGCGGACGACTACCCAACGGCCAACGGTTACCTCCAAACGGCCAGCGGTGACCACCAAACGGCCCACGCCGACGACGAAGCGTCGGGTGCTGTTCTCTGCCAGAGGCGCGCAGAACACCCGGACGACCCGGCGCCCGTTCCGCTTCACCGTCCGGCCCACCACCGTCTCGCCGCGCACCACGCCGAGGCGGAGGACCCCCTCGGCGCCGAAGAGCGAGCCCGTTCCGGAGGCGGCTGACCCGCTGACGTCGCTGCTGATGCGGATCGCCTCGCTGGAGCCGCGCCGCACCGCGCAGGGGTCGCGCCGCACCGTCGGCAGCCCGTCCGTGCTGCTGGCGATCGCCGCCCTGGCCACGCCGAACGAGCCCGCCGTCCGACTGAAACCCGACCAGAGGGGCTTCCAGCTGAGCCTGAGGCACCCGCCGGAGGGGGCCTGCGCGCCCTGCATGCCCACCTTCCTGGTGGACCTGGAGAAGTGCCACCCGTGTGTGGTGATCCGCTGAGCCGGCACGGGGCGCGGGGCGAGTGAAGGGGCCAAACTGGAGCTGTGTGTGTGTGCTCGTATTGGAGTGGTGTGGTCGTGCGTGTGTGCGCGTGTGCTGCATTAGCAGGTGCTTTGGAGATCGACGTTTGTTGGAGAGCATGGCTTTGTTAATCCAGTTACCTGGGTCAACTCAGCCATTTCGCATTGTAGTTGGTATTCGCTCTTCTGTGGCAGCGGTAGCAATTCCTCTAGTGGCTGAAAAAATTATTTGAAGCCCCGGTTCTTCCTAACATTTAGGTTGTTAACCCGGCAAATGGTCATTATACGGTAAAGCTTAAAGAGATAGCAGCTCAGTTCATAACATTTTCGTTCATTTATATGGCAATTCATTTGTTTATTATGAGCCTGGTCAAATTATTTTTAACCCGCGCCCCACTGGGGTCTGCGTATAACACGCCCTACTGGGGGGGGGGGGGGGGCTATTCATAGCCTCCCCTCCTAACTCCGAAACTACTGGGCCGATCATCAAAATTCAAACGGCGTCTGATAGCCCCGGAAAAACTGTCGAGCGAAACCTAATTTCATTGACCTCGAGGTCACCGATGACGTCACAGGTCAGGTCAAAGTAAAAATTATTAGCATTTTGGCTTGTTCACGTTTTGGGCTCTGGCCGCCGTCTTACAAGTCAGATCAGGCTCATTTTTGGATCACACACTCGGGAACAGATGCTCTAGTTACCCTGAGGGTACCAAACTTGTACTTTGATTTTCAGGTCAAGGTCAGGTCATCACAGGTCACGAAAATATGATATCATGCGTCGGTCACGTGACACATGTTTTATGGTCCATTTAGGTCAGAGAATTCGAATTTGCTGTCGTCTGTGTCATTCGAGGTCATTTTGAGTCGAATTTAGCTTAGGACAGGTCACTTTCAGGTCAAAAAAGGTCAAATTTTGAAGCTAAAATTTTTCAACAAAAAAGGTGTCTATTGGATGCAGTTTGAGCTCAGGAACACGATGGTGCTATTCATATTGGCGTACGATGTCAAATACGTGCTGAAAAATTGATTTGAAAAATTAATAATTGTGAATTTTTTGCAATAATGCGTAAAACTTGGCCATTTTTGAAGATATTTAGCTAAAACTTGCTAGAGTTAGTCATAATAATGCGTTCTATCACATATATTCCGGTTTTTTCGAAAAGTCAAAAACGTTTTGAAAAAATGTAAAAATATAAATTTTGGATTTTATTATATTAAATTTTCCAAATTTTCAAAATTTTGAAAATCCGAGATAGCAGTTTGATAGCGCAGTCTATTCTGAGTCCTCTCATGCAAAGGAATTGGATCTAGCTTAAAAACTGAGCTCTTGGGAGCGATTGCCGTGGTTCAATGTTTTGCGTCGAAATCGGCCGAACATGACGTCACTCTGACGTCATTTCCGGCCGACCTATAGTAGTAACGAAGTTCAAATTTTGACACAAGGTGTCAAATTAATGCAGCCTAAGGTACTGAAAGTTTGGCGTCGATACGTTAAGCGGTTTGGAAGTTATTGCAGAAAAACGGGAGGGGGGGGCTATGAATAGCCCCCCCAGTGGGGCGCGGGTTAAGACCAACAACTTTGAACGTTAGAAGTTGAAGCATTGAACTAAGGTGCAAGCAGCCTGACTAATATGAAATAAATGGTGAATAACATGTCTGATCATCTGTCAGTTTGTTTGGCTGCGAAGCACGGACGAGACTCGGGGTGTATTCTTCCCGTGCAGGCAGCTCAACGCGCCACATTAGCTACATTCAGGGTTGTGCTCGACTCAAAAAAATTTGCCGACTCGACTCATCATTCAACTTCAGAAAGCCCTGACTCAACTCTGACTCAATCAAGGAGCTGATTTTTTCCCTTGACTCGACTCATGACTCAAGCGGCTCAATGAAAATATGAGTTGACTCAAACTTGACTCAAATTTTTTGTTGAGTCAAATGTGTTGACTCAAAATTGACTCAGATAAAAAAGTTGTTGAGCGGGGGGGGGTGAAAAAAAATCCGGCAGCAGGGCCAGGCCTAAGTTGTTAAGCGGGGGGAGAAGGAAAAGCTTATATATGTTACGGGTCATATGCTAACTTGGGCAGTATGCAAACTACCCGGGCAGTATGCATACTACCCGACAGCCCGGGCAGTATGCATACCGCCCGGGTAGTATGCATACTACCCGACCCCTTGGGCAGTATGCATACCGCCCAAAACTTGGGCATTTTGCATACTGCCCGCTTCTCATCTTTAAGTTGCGTATTCCATGTCCATTTTTAACATATTAATGACTCTCTGAGTAATGTAGTTCATCCGCGATGTCCTTTTGCGCCGTCAAACGTGATTTATCGATTGAAGGATGGAATAAGGGTTGGAATATAAAAATTCAAATTTTTCTTCTTGGAATTTCATTGTTAATTAGCCAACGGCCAACAAGTCACTTTAATCTAAAATGACGCCAGGGCCCTGTTTCACCGGTGATAGCAGCACGCTGCTATTCCATTTCGCGAGCTGACGTCACACTTCTGGTAGTGTTGGAGAGATAGGCTTGCTGACGTCTCCATGGAAACCCAATTTGACACGTGTGATAGCAGCTTGATAGCAGCATGCTGCTATCACCGGTGAAACAGGGCCCAGATATAGCGTGACGAGAGTGTCATCACTCGCTGGCTTTGGTTTGGCACCTGAGCCTGTAGGGGGCTTTACTACAGCTTCAATAGCAAATGCTGCATGAAACTATTTACACGTAAGACGTTACAAGTTCTGATGGTCGGGATATCAGGTCAGTTCAAGTGACCTTATCTCAGAAAAAGCTAGTATGCTCGCCATAGCTGTACCGACTCAACTATCGCTTTGAAACTTTTAGCGATTGATAAGAGTAAAAGCATGTAATTGTACAAAACGCATATAATATAATTTTGATATAATATCGATGATCTCAGGTAAGGTCAATTTTGCGTAGTCCCCCTTAGAGCTTGACAGGATAAAGTTGAAAGATGCATTTTTGGATGAAAATAATTTTAGACACTCTCAAACATTGGGTTACAGGTAAACATGACAAGCCGAATCGGAAAATGGCACTTGTGACCTCTCTTTATGACCATGAAGTCATCTCAGGTCATCAAATGTCTTCAGCAGTTGTTTTACGATAACTTTTGATGGAGACATGTTTGAACGATGTAAACAACCTTAGATGTGTTCAGGGCGACGATAATGATTGGCTCATAAAGAACAAGACCTTTTCATGTCAGGTCATGACCCTGACCTTAGGTCAAATTTTCAAAGTGGCTTAAAGTCAAATTAGGTACAGTGCATTCGACGCGTCTCGACAAATTTGGCCTTTTTTACTCTATTGACCTGATTTTTGACCTGACCTAAAAATGACTGCAGTAGCTTCGTCATGATTTTTTACCCTATTTTAAATGCTGCTTACCGCATCTTACATGCCGCTTACTCCTGTGCCGCTAAGTTGCACAGGAGCCGAGCAGGGTTGTTCAACCCCCCCCCCCCCAGCCTGGCACGGCTGTCGCCGAGCACCGCCTCAGCGCATGGGCTAAAGCGTCTGTCATAGACATATGTATGCAAGCTATTGCATTAACTAGTCTCACGAGCCGCGGTCAGCATATTGCCCGAGTAAACATCTTGCCCGTGAGATGAAAGGTGGGCAGTATGCATACTACCCGGGCAGTATGCAAACTGCCCGGGCGGTATGCATACTGCCCAAGGAGTCGGGTAGTATGCATACTACCCGGGCGGTATGCATACTGCCCGGGCTGTTGGGTAGTTTGCATACTGCCCGGGTAGTTTGCATACTGCCCAAGTTAGCATATGACCCGTAACATATATATATATATATATATATATATATATATATATATATATATATATATATATATATATATTTATATATATATATATATATATAGTTTCTAGAAAGTTGAGTCAGCTGACTCATGTTCCTAAATGTTTTTGACTCAACTTAATGTCAAAAGTTATTTTACTGACTCAACTCTGACTCAACTCAACACCTTAATATTTTTGTCCGACTCAACTCTGACTCAACTCAACAGCTCAACATTTTATCTGACTCGACTCAAATCTGACTCATTTGAGTCAGAGTTGAGTCAAATTTTTGACTCGACTCATGAGTCAAGCACAACCCTGGCTACATTGGCTGGTGGATGAACGTCACAGGGTTGTGTACGTGCAATCTGTTGTCTGCGTGCATTGTTGATGCACGTACAGCACAATCATAGTACCTACTGAAACGTGAGCTAATCGTTGAAATGCATGAAACGACATGCAAAGATTCATTACTGAGACTAACTTAGCTGCTAAACTCAGATTTTAACCAAGAGTAATGAGCGTTATTCTTTCTCCTCTCGCCTTGTCACCGTAAGCCGTGATCAGTATGCAGGACGGCTCGGGCCGTCACTTGGGCAGGATGGTTCTGGCGCCGCATATAGCCCTTTCATTCAGTATTGCATTGAGCATCACGGAATCCTCTCATCTATCATAACCACAGTCGACGACCATCCAAGCGTCCTTGAGAGTCAACGCGTGTCCGGCGTCCGCAGTGTTCCGCAACGCGCGTAAAAACGCCCCGCCCGCTGTGCATTGGGCGGCGTCATACCCGGAGCCCCGCGCGGCGTCATACACGGAGCCCCGCGCGGCGTCACATTTCTACCCAATGCGCCTGATAAGACAGGAGGATGGCACGGGCTCTGAACGGTCTCGGAACGCGAAGAGGCGAGGTTCGATTCGGGTCTCTAAGCGTGTGGCCACTGGCCAGAGCAGCGGCGCCGCCCGGCACCCGGCCGATGCCGTGGTGGCTCGACATTCTGCCCGCATCTGTCTGGGACTTTTTGTCCATCGGCTCGGCATCGGTACCGGTCCGAGCGGCCCCCGCGCCGGTGAGTCGGAACATTCAGTGGGTATAGCGTATATGAGTGGAGGCACGTAAGATACGTTCATACATATGTAGGTAGGTGTGGTAAGGCCGCTAACAGGATTAACAGAGCTGAAGGCGTACTATGCATTCATACAGGAAAAATGTGAAAAAGCACGGCTTTCGTTAAAATTAGGTAAAGGCCCTGGCCGCCCTAACATTTATCGCTGCCTATACTAAAGAGATAAGCTTATTTAAGCCGAAGGCGTCGGTAGATAGAATAGACTCATCAGTTAGCGGTGATCAGTTAGCATCAGCACTTATTTCACCAAAATCAGCATGCAAAATTCAGCAGAATCAGAATCAGCCCAATTGTACGCTGTACATACATACCTACATTATTTAATGTTGTCATATTTACTTACATAACAGCATTCTTCCATGGGGTCGGTATTCATGACAAACTCAAATATGGGTACCTAAAGTAAATAGCGAAGACGGAAGTCAGAAGACAGCGCTTAGGACTTATGTAGTGGTCAAACGTACCAGTACGAAAAACTCAAACAATCCACATTCATATGCAACACATCATCATTTATTCAAAGTTCACAACTTTCCAAAAATCGTATTTCAAAATGTAAAAAACAAATCACAAAGCTCCGACTGATAATCTCTGGCCGATTTTTAGCAAAACCTATCCCGTCTCTGCTGCCCTCATCTCAGGACCCCTGGCCAGCTCAGCGCCCGACTCCCGATCAGTGCCGGTAGGTACGCTGAACGGACGGACACGATCAGACGGCACTGAGCCGTGAACGGACGCGCTCAGACGTCGCCGGCCATGACGGCCTTGTAGCCGGCCACGGCCAGCACCTTGGTGAGCGCCTCCAGCTCTCCTGCCGCCTGCGCCGCCAGGTGGCGCTCCGTGGTCACCGTCGGCTCGCGCTCCAGGATGGCCACACACTCCTCCAGGTAGCCCATACACGTCTGGGGGCGGGGGTCAGAGGTCAGAGGTCAGAGGGGCAGGTAAGTACAAGGGTCAGAGGGATGGATAACGAGGTCAGATGGAGAGACCGGTACAGGAGTCAGGCAGGAGTCATACGGGTAGGATACGGGTAGGTATCTGAGGGACCCGTGCATAGGTCAAATGGGCGGGTTCTGAGGTCAGAGGGATAGATAGAGACGTCAGAATGACGGGTGCATAGATCTGAAGTCAAACGGAGGGGTCGGTACGTAGAGCAGTTGACTAGAGAATGATGTTCCACTTGTCACAATCAGTTGCCTGGAGCGGTAGGCTGTACCGCAAGGGCTGAGCTCACGGGTAAATGTTGCGACCCAAAGCTCGAAATTGACACGCTTAACTGCGTGATAAACGGCACAACCTAGCGTTCCAGTGAACTGATAGTTTCTTATGAGTGGAGTGGAACGTCATACTGTAGTCAACTGTACATACATCGTGCGTAACACGTACTTACTGGGAGAGCAGTGAAAAGATGGCCGTTTAATACACCGGTGTGAAAATATGTACCTACATTCATCACAACATGATTCATTCTATGAAAGAATATAAAGGGCAGCAAATAGCTACATCCGTCACCGTGGCTTTGCTGCCTTGTCATAATCAGCGCCGTTGCACTGCACACTATTTACCACAGACCTGAAAGCTTCTTATCGAAAACATGAGAAAAGCATTAGTTTGGAATTTGCATGTCCTGCCTTTAAAAGCATTCATGTCCTGTCCTGTCCTGCCTTCATACATAAGACAATAATATGCGAAAGTCGTCTCAAGAAGTCCTACCTGCGTAGCTACGAAACCCGTCTACCTAGGCATGTGCTTTATTTGTAATCATTCCAAATAAAAGTCAAGATAATAGTGAACGTTTCGACAAAATACCATTGGACGAAATAATTATTTCGCGGCATTCGTAAGCTGCTCAACGAAATTCAAATACTTTCAAATAGCGGTTAATGTTGTCCATATGCATTGGAGTGAAATACTCAGGCATGTTCTATGATCAGAGAAATCACCAATGGCCTCATTTTGGCCCGTCACGGTGGCGGAGGACAGGCCACACGCTCTACCGTGTGGCCGTGAGAGCGGTGGCCGTGGTCTACAGTGACGAACGGTGGACGGCTTCAATGACAAATCACCGTGTCACCTGACAAATGATCCCTCTGAGCGAGCCTCACACCTGCGTGACCGTCAAACGGAGCACCCGAGGAACGGTCCGACAGGTCCTGAGCAGCCGAGGCGGCTTCTAGGTCAGCCAGCCAGTCCTAGTCCTGGAGATGAGCGGGCGCCACCGCAACCGATCTACCAACCGACATCTCACAACTGGCCGGTCACCGATGCAACCTAATATAGCTATAAAAATGTTAGGATTGACCTTATGCTCAAAGAAACGTTATATCACATACAACTAACATACCTACAACAATTTTCAGTCGTGTGTCCTGTCTTTTGTCGAAATACGCTGACCATGTGATAGCGGATCAGTACCGAATCTAAATTAAAACTTTTATTTACACTCCCGTGTCACATTTCACCTGTCGGCTACCGGCGCCGAATCAGGAACGTACTGCCAAGCAGAACACTGAAACAATGTCAAACAGCTTTTCTGCAAGTTCCAACGAAGAGGCAACAAATCTGTCGGTCGGTCGGAGCCTGTGATTAGTGAGCAGATAAACCATGTACTAGCGGATGTACGTCGTGGCGCCCTGCACCCGCTCATGTTACATGACACGTCTCATAATCCGGTGAAATATGATACGGGCAGCGGCGTCCGAGGGCACTCCCAGGGGGATGGAATTTAGTAGACGAACAATCGAGATCCAGATGTCAGATATACGACATGACACACAGCAAAACTACGCGATTCCGCAATCACACATAGAGCTTCTGCCCTTTACATTTTCTATCGTGCTAATGCTTTCAACAGCACTCCCGAATATTGACTCGGCTTCTTTAATACTCATTCGGCGGCTCGAACGATGAGACGGTTAAGGTAGGACTATTTATGCTAACCTCGATCTTTATACGAGTAGACGCATATTACCTACGCTAGTTTTAAGTGCAGGACATGCTTTCCAAGTGGCGCTGCGATGGTAGGAAATCTGGTTGGTATCGACGCTCACCTGAGCCAGCGTCCTCCACTCTGGCGCCCTCAGGCGGCCACCCTCGACGTCGATCTGCGCCTTGCGGAGGATGGCCGTCTGCAGCTCGTAGAGCAGCACGCCGCGCAGGCGACTCTGGCCTGGGGGAACAAATACGTCCTGGGGTCACCAGCTGCTTTATACTGACTCCTTGTAGATACAGCGCGGCAGCCGGTAATAGCACTGAACAGTGAACAGCCTTGAAAATCTGTCCAGTGCTTTTACGTTTATGCACACAACAAAACTTCTCAAAACGGCTTAAAATTTATTAATTAGCGTGGAAGTTTTGCGGATGAAAAGTGCATTATAAATGTGTACTGTGAAGAGCAAGCCCATTCGAGCATTAATTACAGCTGAGAGCGATCGTGACATGGAAGGACCGTGGCTAAGCCGACGGTTTACGGCCTGTCCTTGAGACACGACAAAATACCTGCAGGAGCGGCCGGATGCTGCACAAATCCATCGCAGGAGGCCAGCGCCGCGGCTTTTCGCTCGAAGTAGCGCAAACGAGATGGCTAGACATTTTGACAAATTTAGTGGTGCTGTTTTTTTTCAAACAGCCTCAGAACTGGTTGAGGTTCGGTTTACTGTGAATTATGATCAATGTGATACCGTTCATGGACATGGATGCAATACACAATAGCGTAGGAGTAGGACATTTGCAGGAGATCGGACGAATATGACATCTATAACCAGATTCGTAAGCTGTACTGACTGGACCGCTGCCATTCGCTGGAGACAGGACAACCGGTGGTGACCTCGGCACCAATCCCTACCCCGGTCTCCTCACAGCACCACCGAGTAACGGCAGCCCGCCCGCCGGAGCCTCAGATCACTCCGATACACGGCAAGGCTCCAACTCGGCCGGCAGCCGCGGCGGACCGCCCGAGCGGCCGTGCTATTACACAGCGGCCGTTTTTGCTCTGCAACCCGGGCACATCGCAGAATGGAGCTTTATCATTAAAGAGCATGCACGTTTGCCTTCGATCAGTGCCGTACGAATGTGGACGGTAGATGCATCAACAGATCTTATCGCGATCCGGTTTGGACTGTCCCTGAGATGAGCGATCGAGGTCACTGAGAGATGGCCCCTCTGTGCGTTGCAGCTGACCTGGGTACACTTTCTGTAGCACGTCCAGCAGCTCGCGGGCCAGCTCCTCCTTCCTCTTGGCCTCTGCCTCTGTCAGGACGGCGTCCTCCTCCTCCTTCTCCTTCCCGTACAACAGACACAACGCAGTCTGAAAAAAGGAACGGCGGCACATCCGAATAATGGTCAAATAGGTAAACAAACGTACATACTTACGGCACGAAACAATAGCCGTTTTCATGACGGCCATCTGGTACACATTTGGTGTACATTAGGTGCAGATTTGGTGCATATTTGGTCAAATTGTGTTCATTGTGTTTCTTAAAAGTTATCAGTCTGGGTGTCACAGAAATATGACATGATGTGTCATATATCGTGTAAAATATGCAACGTGAGCACAAAATGCACGTTTTCGTTAAGCATAGGCGGATTCAGGCACGCTAAGACGGGGGCAGTATATTGATATTACCCCCCTTTCTCAGGTACCTGGATCTGCCTATTCAAATATTTTCATTGTAAAATGACGTCACATAGTCTTTAGGTGCATACATATGACGAGTGGTGCCACTGATCACCAGTACAAACCTAAGTAAGTCGCTGCTTAGCGGCAAATGTCGAAACAGTCGAAGCTGGGTCAAAACTACCCCCGGGAAACTCGTCCTGGGCCTCGTTTCATAAAGCGAGTCCGTAAATTACGCCGGTTTTTTGGGCTTGTATTGCAAGCTCATGTAAAGCGATAAATTTATTTCCACTTCTCCCTTCTGTTCTTGCTTGCAAGATAAATAAATTCAACGATTCAAACTATCGTCATCGCTTCACATGCACTTGCAATACAAGACCAAAAATCGGCGTAAGTTACGGACTCGCTTTATGAAACGGGGCCCTGGAGACGCCTCTGCGCAAGCTAAAAACTCAAATTTTGACATAATATGCCCAATGAATAGCAAGGAAAAGTCACCAAATTTCGAGCCCCTAGCTTAAGTCGTTTTCCGTCGAGAGCAGCAAAAAAAAAACTACAGGTGGGGGCCGATTCGCTCCCCCCCCCCCCCACCACCACCAGTATTAGGGTTAAGTCGTTTTCCGTCGAGAGAAAAAAAAATACTACAGGTGGGGGCCGATTCGCCCCCCCCCCCCCACCAGTAATAGGGTTAAATGTAGGCAAAGAAATATAAAAGAATCAGTAAGTGAATTTATGAATGAACAAAAGAATGAATAAACAAATAAATTGATATGTGAATAAGTACCGTAAACCGGGGTGAGTTGATATGGATTTTGAGGTTTTTCTAGATTTCTTTAAAAGCCACAATCATTTGCAGAATTCTTTTTGTGCCAGTTTCATGGCACATGCCTTGGGGAGGCAATCAGCCAAAATGAATAAAAAATGTATATATTAAGCCCCTTTTTTAAACGCCAAAGTTCATATCAACTCGCCCCCTGAGGGGTGGTGAGTTGATATGGTTTTGGATTTATCAAAATTTCTCGGCTAAAGACGCTCAGAGGTGAGTTGATAAAATGCCAGTGTTTAAAAAAAGGATGAGAGAACACATCCTGAAAGAAACCATCAGAAAAATGGTAGTAGTTTGGCAGCAGACCTCACATTCATGAAAACGCAATCATGTTCAGCACAGCGCTATCAAAATGGCTTGATTTTAGCAGCAGCATTTTTTGCTTTATGATACTTTTTTTTACTTAGAACATTCTGAACTTGGCTAGTCACGTGTCCTCAAGCCAACGGTATCAAAACTGGCAATATATTTTGGAATTACAAGTGTATTTTCTTGTAATTAAAACACATTGTCAGTTGCGGGTCAAGGTTGATATGCCTCTGACAGAGACAATGGATTGAAATGAAAGAATACATATGCTTCTGAGCTTTTGTTGACTGATACAACAAAATATTAATGAAGTGAAGTGAAGCGAATCTAATTCGGACCGTATTCTATCAGGTGAAATAAGCGACATAACACAAAAATCGGCATCAAAAGCCAAAATTAACCCTCGCACTTATAGGCGGTCGAACGGACCACCCCGGCTTTTCGCACATAACTCGCGCAAAAAGCGGCCGATCGCGACGAAAATTTCAGTACGCCTCGAGTTTATCAATTTTACACATGTTCTAAAAATTTCATGACCCTGACCCAAATGGCTTTTGACTTGTGACCTGATTCTCGAGACCATGCTTGGCCGGAATCGCGATTTGGCGTATGTCGGCTCACATTATCCGCGCATTTCCAGTCTTTTTGTGATTGTAACGTCCAAACATGTGAAATAATGTTGGTCCCATGCAGTATTGTGGGTGTCAACTGTCAAGGCCACCTGAAGGTCAGGTCAGGTCATTGACCTTTGGTGACTTCGGTTCACTTTTTGGAGTTTTACATGTTTCTAGGGTAGTTTTTTTCGGGCCGATTTCGAATTTAGCATGCATTTGATCGTTTACGAAGTAGTTTTAGCGCCTTCGTAACATGTTACGACACCGTCAGTGGTAGTTGACACTTGACACTCCCTATGAATAGCCGGCAGGACACCTACTGGTTGACTTGACCTGACCTGACCTGGCCTAAATGTACGAAGACATCTGTGATCAAAACTAGCATGACATTCGTGATCAGCAACCCCAAAAAATAATTACAACCTCGCATTACGAACCTCAAATAACCCCCTATTTTCCCGACTTCTGGGCAATTGACCTGACCTGGAAGGTTAACCAATGACCTAGGACCTTAAAGTTGGTTATCATCGGCTTCCTCGCGTCTCGGGCAGCACGCTCGTTTTTTTCCGCGAAGCTCTAGCTCCATCACGGGCCAAACGGCGATGGGATTCCAACAGACCCCCCCCCCCCCTATACGTTAGACGCTGGCAAAACACGAATACGGGCGAGGGTTAAAACACCAGTCAATTTCTTTATATTGTTTGTTCCATTTCATTTTGTCACTCATTCTCGGTTGGCAACTGCCAAGCAGGAAAACTAATCAGTTTCACGAGATCAGAATTCCCGCGCTGTTAGCCATACAGAAACGACAGTTCTGTCATTTTCGAAACTACGGATAATTATAACAATTTTTTAATCTGTATGTTAGTATGTATATAGGTGTTCTATAGTGTTCCTTTGTAGCTTGTAGGGAGCCATCTTGAGACTTGACAGGGAGTTGTGCTGTGTCTTTTGCATGTTAGGTATGTCCACAGAAAAAAAAACTTTGGGGTCACTGATGTTAGTAGTCGGACCTTCGTCCCCGTCTTGAGATGTTAGTTTCGCAACATTTCGGCCAGTTACTCTCCGGCCGTCGTCAGGTGTTCTTTGAACCCCAGAAGGACCTGAATGTTGGTGTCGTTGCGCCGTAAGCGTCATACCGTTCGAAAGCTCCTGTAGTCAGCGGGAATCGAACTCGGGTTTCCCCGTTGATGGTCCACGGTTCTAACCGCTCCACTATCGAGGCAGATGTGACGACCGGAGAAGTTACTGGATGAAACGTTGTGAAACTAACATCTCAACTCAAGACGGGGACGAAAGTCCGACAACTAACATCAGTGATACTAACAGGCCTCGTCTCAAGCATTCAGAAAAACTAAAGCTTTTGGGGGCTGGTGGGGTGATGTGGGGGGAGAAAAGGAGAAGAGTTGGTCTAATTGACTTTGTCTTACCTGCAGACCCATATTTCATGCTAATGTGCATGCATACCAGCCTGGTATTAGCCCTTATCATGCATATCAACTCACCACTTGATGGCATATCAACTCACCACCTGTCACTTTTCTTAAAATTATAAAAAAGCGTTGTTATAGGTGAAACCCAAAACTACCTGGGATCAACAGTAAATTGATGGTAGTTTCTTTCCCAGTGCATGTTGTTCCATGAATACCCACCGTCTTTGCTATAGGGTGGGGACTTTTCCTTAGTTTCAAAATCAGAAGAAAAAAAAAGGACTTTGAAAAAAGTAATGTGTTAAGAAGGCACTGCACCACATGCGTGCCTTTCTCAGCAATATGCATCGCTTATTGGTTGCTTCACTTCACAGAAAAAGAAAACTGAAAATTGGTTGACAAATGGATGAGCAGCACACATTTTAACATTTTTCGAGCAATTTATATCAACTCACCACCCCATATCAACTCACCCCGGTTTACGGTAAATAAATAAAGTGCGTACAGTTGTTAAGACATGACGCATCCGATGTGCCCAGTGCAGATATCCGTTAAGTAAACTTATCCCGCACCGTAAACAGTGTTTACCATTGCTTCACGTGCAAAGAGGGAAAATTATCAGATGTCGTTTAATCGATTAACAAACTGATAAACGTCTATTAGACATTGCGTCTTGTCTGAATTATGTCGTATTTTTATATAAAATGTATTTTTTACCTTTAAGCGCCCGAAACATATCGGTGGTACGGAATAAAATCATTAAACTGCTCGTAGGTAGAAAAATCTTTTAAACGTCTCGCCTATCAGCTCCACGTTTAAAAGATTTGTTCTACCTACATACTTGCGGTTTAACCCGCGAGTTGCTGGGGGGGCGTTAAACGCCCCCACTTTTTTCCCCGGGCCATAGCATTAAAACGGCGCACCGCAGGCGCGCCAAATTTTGGGTACCTGTAGGGAATTGATTGAAGTTTATTTTGACAAAGTTTCAAAAAAATCGGTCAGAAAATTTTTGAGATATCGAGGTTTTAGTGACGTCATGATTTCTGCGTTTTCGACCAAAAATGGCATATGTTCAAAAAATCATATAAAATCACAGAATAGATATACAGACATGCCGTAAACGCCATTAGACTGCCAATACCATTAGCAATCTAATGGCTATCTTCGATTATTGATTATTGTTCCGCATTTTCCAAAATCTTGAACTGAATCTTGGCAATTTCTCGTGACTTCTTCACGACCATGATACATGAATTTCTTAAATTGAACTTTTTGAGCCAAACTCGTACACATATGAGAAAAATAATGTCACCATCGTGTTCTACGCTCCAAATTACCCATAAAACATGTGTCACAGGCTGCGAATATCAGTTTTGATTTTCGGGGATATGTGCCTACCCGGTTGACCTGACCTTGGCCCTGACCTATGCTTGACTGACCCCTACATGGAGCTGACACTCTTGTAAGCCTTATATGATGGATTGTGCACCGTTTTGACAGAGTTTATGACGAGAGGCGCCCATTGCGAAGTCCTGAAGTCCATGCTACTGAAAGCCCGATTTCCGGTGTTTGACCTGACCTTGACCTGACCTGTGACCTCAAAATTAAACTTTTAATTACTCATCTGAAGCGTCTCGTCGCGCTCTTTCGTTTGCCGCCTCGTGCGTTTCGCTGCGCCTATTGGTTCTCGAGTTATCGGCTGGGGGCGTTTAACGCCCCCCCCCCCCCCAGCAAACGGTGGGTGGCGAAATACACCAGCAACTGCCGGGTTAATATATACCAGCTCGCCTTTTGGGGCGACTAACGGAGCGAGCGAGAGGGTGAGCCTTGCACGTGCGAAATTTCGAGGGGGTACCTCCAGCTGACTTGTGCACGGCACCCTACTAACCGGTTTCTAGCGATGTGCCAAATTTGAGCACAATCGGCCCAGCCGTTCTCGAGATCTGGAAGCGGCACCCTGCACGTGCGCACGTGCAGAATGGGTCCCAACTGACTTGTGCACGGCACCCTACTAACTGGTCCCTATTAACCGTGTACCAAATTTGAGCGCCATCGGTCCAGCCGCTCTCGAGGTCTGGAAACGACCCCTGCACGTGCGCACGAGCAGCAGCACCCCAACTCTGGCACATGGATATGCATTGCCTAGTGGGTGCCTACCTGCATGCCAACTTTCAGCGCGATCGGCCAAGTAGTCACCGAGATATTGCAACTATTACAAAACTGACACCTCTTCGTTTTGCACGTGGCACGTGCATAAGGGGTCACCCGCATGCATCGGGAATAGTCCAATACTTGGTAGAAGGAATGAAGCTACCCTACAAAAATTACCGCATGTTAACCCGCGCGGGGCTGGGGTCTCCAGCCGAACGCGCGGGGCTGGGGGGGGGGGTAAATTTTACCCCCCCCCCCCTGTTATCTCCCGAACTAATGGTCCGATTTGGAAAATTCAAACGCCAATCGAAAGATCTCATCACGAACAATTAAAACATGTACTAGATTTAAAGTTTGAGGTCAAGGTCAAGGTCAGGTCAAGGGTACAAATTGCAAGTTCCTACAGTATCGGCCTTGCACCGTAGTTGCCGAAGAATGGAGTCATGGACTGAGACTGATTGCCCAAAACGTGTTCTTAGGCTACCAAGACAATATTCGTTGCATACAATATCATTCAGAGGTCAAGGTCAAGGTCAGGTCAGGTCAGGTCAGGTCACCAAAAACAAAATATAGAAAAGGGCATGTGCGACACATGTTTTATGGGTCATTTTACTCATAGAATTCAATAGGCACACTCAATAAGCGATATGGACCACCTCTGGATGAATTTCAGGTCGAGGTCAAGTCAAGGTCAGGTCAAGTTAGGTCAAATTTTGAAGTTGGTTGTGAAGGCCTAAAAAGGTGTCTATCTGATGCAGTTTGTCACGGCGAATCGAATGGTGCCATTTTTGTTTCCGTACGAGGTCTAGAACTTCCAAAAAAATCATTTTTCAAATTTTTTGTGTGCCGTGACGTCATAAAATGTTTAATTACTTACTCCCACATTTTTGAACCGATTCTTCTAAAAATTGGTATGTAGGTGCACATAGACCACTTCTCTGACATATATTCCGGTTTTTCGATACACTCAAAATTTTGGATTTTATAATTATTTTCCCAAAAAAGTCAGTTTTTTGGAAAAATTTGGGCCAAAATCCCAAATTTTCAAAAAACCGAGATAGCCATTTGATAGACAAAGTAAAATTACGTATAACCTTTTTTGTCACGTCTTGATTCCTTTAAAAATGAAGATGTTAGCGGCGTTTGACATTTTGCCGTTTTTGAGGCGAAAATGGCGAACATGACGTCACTAAAACGTCAATTTCTCAAACAATTTCCGCCGGATTTCGCTCAAATTTTCAGGGAACGTGTCAAATTGATGTAAGAAAAGGTACTGAAAGTTTGGCGGCGCTACGCGCCGCCGTTTTTGAGATATTGCAAAAATTCGCGAGGGGGGGTAAAATTTACCCCCCCCCCCCAGCCCCGCGCGGGTTAATCGGTCAAGTGGTTGCTAAGATAAAGTGTCGCAAAATCGTGACCACGGCCGGCCGGCCGCTCATACTCAGAAATTTCCGTTATTCTACGTAAGACTCCGCTCGCTTCGCTCGCTCCGTAATTATCCCGCACCGTGAACAATGTTTACAATTGCTTCACATGCAAAGAGAGAAAACTATCGTATGCCGTGTAACTGATTTGTTAAACGTCTATAGCCTAATATACGGCCTTGGTCTATATAGTGACGATTAATATATATTAAACCGCGAGTAGGTAGAACAGATCTTTTAAACGTCGAGCCGATAGGTGAGACGTTTAAAATATTTTTTTCCTACGAGCGGTTTAATAATGTTATCCCGTACCGCCGATATCTTTCGGGCGCTTAAAGGTGAAAATGCATTTTATATAAAAATGCGACATATTTCAGAGAAGACGGAATGTCTACTAGACGTTTAACAGGTTGTTAATCATCTAGACGTTTAACAAATCAGTTACACGCGTTACACGACATCTGATAATTTTCTCTCTTTGCACGTGAAGCAATTGGAAACACTGTCTACGGTGCGAGATATAGAGGATTCTTCATGGCTCCGAGTGGAAGATAAGGATACATTTTCCAAGCGGGTTACTGAAAAACCGAGCGACGAAGGAGCGAGGTTTTTCTGGAACACGCGAGGAAAAGATATCCGATCTTCCACAAGTGAGCCATGAGGAATCCTATATCTTTCTACGTTGAGGTTTATTTTTAATTAATTAAACATTGTATTTAAATGTTCTCATCTATGGAAAATAGATTTAGAGCACTTTGTTGAAATATTTCATAAGTTTCAGACACAAACAACCATTAAAAATGGTTCGATTATATATTGACCCACCACCACTTGAACTCTTGATTTTTAGCTATGAACCCTCGAGACCTTATCTTTGCATCTCAAAGGAGTGCGAGATAGAAATATCCCTGCACTGTAGACCCCATGGCAAATAAACCTCAACAAGAAAGATAACAAACTGTTAAACGTCTAGTAGACACTTCCGTTATTTGACTGTCTCGTTGTTTACACCAGTATGCGCAGTGAAACGCAATGAAACATCATTTCCCTTTATTTTAGTTGTTTTTGGGACTTGATCTTCAATGAACCTGATGATTTCAGACATTACATTTTCTGGTCCGTTTTTAAAGCTTTATCTGTCCGGTGTCCCTGCTTCTCTTTGTCTCTGGCTCTGCTGAAATATGTCGTACTTGTAATATAAAATGTATTTTTTTACAATGATCCTAGCAGGCGGTGTAGGGGGCATTTTTGCCCCCTCCCCTTTTTTTCGGTATATTTCCAGAGCAGCTGCACCGATCGTCATCAAACTTTCAGTACCCTCCCACGCATGACTTTTACACATTGTGAGTTGTGACAAAAAAGAATTAGACCCCCAAACATAAAAAAATATATAATGAATAGCCAAAAACTAAAACAAATCAATTTCCGGAAAAAACAGAATACGTGTGCCATTATCGACTTCTATTCACAAACCAAATTTTAGATTGATACCACTTTTTGGCCAAGTTATAGCAAAAAAAAACTGTTTAAAATTGATGAAAAGAAATGCTCAAATTCAATTTTCTTTGCAATTCTAGACCATGTAGCGCGCAACACAAAGAGCACTATTAGACTCGCCGTGAGGAGCTGCATCGAAAAAATACTCACATTATATGCAAAACTATCAACTTTGAAATTTGACCATTTTGGCCTGACATGTTTTTGTTTTTTTGTTTTTTAGAAATTTTGTCCGAATGGATGAATGGGTGGCTATGGGCCCGGGTGCCCCGCTAAGCAGTGCTTGTTGCGAATGACGCCACGGACTCGCCACCCCGCCCTGCCCGCGCCCGGCTCACCGGTGATAATTTGGATCGAAAGTTTAACGTGCCGCAGGTAGATGGCGGCACGGTCCTCCCGGGTCTAGCGTGGCCCTCTCTCGCCAGTTGCCAGCTGGCTTTAGGAACGCGGGTCAAACGACGTGGAGCTTCCCGGCCGCGAACTCGCTGCAACCGAGTTAGGAGACGGACGCCTTATCCACTAGGCCACGGGGAGGATAAGGACATTGACCTGACCTCCACCAGAAAGTGACCTAAACCGTACCACGGTCTCATAATCAACAACATTGAAATACTTTCTGAATGACCTCTCCTTGAAATTGTATGTTAGGTAAGATATATGTTTTTATTTTTACAAAAAGTCAAATACAGAAGTGATGAATTTTCGATCACGGATCTTTGTCAAATCACATTCAATATTCAAATGGCATTTGAATTTTGAATGCATCGCACAACCTTAGTGAAGTTGGGCTCATGTACATACTGACCCTTGGTGACCTGACCTGTGGCCTGACCTGGTATTATCAGTGACCTCCAATAGCAACATAGGTAATAGGACAATAGGTATGTACTAGGCAACTTGCGCCCTATCGCTGATTTTCGATAAAATGCATTTTACTCAATGCTATAGCACCTTCCCTAGAAAACCCGTGAATTGAAACATTTGATCTTCAACCTGACCTGTGACGTCATCGGTTACCCCAAAGTCAATGAAATTGGAGTTCCTTTCACAAATTTGACAGGGCTATCGAACGCCGTTCGAATTCTTCAGATTCATCCAGTAGTTTCGGAGATACGAGGGGGGAGGGCAAAATGCCCCTCTGCACCGCGCGAAATTAAGATGGCCGGGAGGCGGGAGGCCCACCGCCTGCCGGGATAAGCGCCCGAAAAATATCGGCGGTACGGGATAAAATTGTTAAACCGCTCGTTGGTAGAACACTATTTTAAACGTGTCGCCTATCGGCTCGACTACCTACTCGCGGTTTAATACATACCAGTAAAACGCCTTTTGGGCGAAGAACGAGCGAGCGAGATAGTGAGGCCCGCACGTGCGCAAGGGCGAGAGGGTACTTCCAACGGGCTTGTGCAAAGCACCCTTCTAACCGGTCGCTAGCGGTGTGCCAAATTTGAACGCAATCGGCCCAGCCGTTCCTGAGATCTGGAAGCGGCATTCTGCACGTGCGCACGTACAAGCGGGGTCCAAACTGACTTTTGCACGGCACCCTACTAACTGGTCCCCAGCCGTGTACCAAATTTGAGCGCAATCGGCCCAGCCGTTCTCGAGATCTGGGAGCGCCCCCTGCAAGTGCGCACGTGCTGTAGCACCCCAACCTTAACACATGCAGATGAATTATCTGATGGAGACCTAACTGTGTACCGAGTTTCAATTCAATTGGCCCAACCGTTGTGCCGTTATTGAGGTTGCAATTTTGGGGTTCTTAAAAAATGTCCAACTTTACCACGCGCCACGTGCGGTGGTTGGCAAGAACGCATGGTGGCCATCACACCACAGAACTTTTACGTCCAAGTGACGTTCAGTAAAGAAGACCGCTTGTCAATCGGATGTCCCGTTCCTAAGATTAGCTTTTGAAGAGCGTCCCCACGGCCGGCCGGCCGGCCGGCCGGCCGCTCATACTCAGGATTTTCCCTTAATTCAGTATGAACTCGCTCGCTCGCTGCGCTCGCTCGCTCGTAATTAGCCGTTTTCACGACGGGCTATCCGGCGAGTGCACCTGATTGGACCAAATCTGCCCTAATCTCTTTTACAGCAAATACTTTTATTTTATTAATTTATTTCAGTGTTTTAATCGATGATACTCTCTGATAATATGACAAAGCAGGCATATAAGCAATTAGTGCAACCCCTAGCAGAACTAAGAGACACGCTGAACCTAATTTGACCAAATCTGCACCTAATCTGCACCAGATATGCACCAAATGTGTACCAGATGGCCGTCGTGAAAACGGCTATTATAAACACATGTTCTTCAATTCATTCACACTGCATTCCTACAGGATAAGCTAATGATGCTGTGGGTGTCCATCTCTTATCCATAGAACTGTCGTTCATTCATGATAAGCGTCATTATCAGATAACCAGTGGTTTGCGGTCTTCGTGGTAGACGGTAGTACATACCAACATACACCATTGAACAGAGGACGATGACTTTATAATACGGCTCAGAGTGGATGACAAAATTCTAATAGCAAAATAATACCACAAAGAATCTGTAGTTACATAATTAGGCACGTCAACAGACATGAACATTTTATACAGTTCATCTGATACAGGGATTAGCATTGCGTGCTTTTAGTAGGTCCCATGCGCATAACACGATCTGGGTAAGGAATAGGATGCATGCAATCCTCAATCTCAAATCTGGTAGCCCTTGTGTCCAGAGCAGAGAGATCGCGTGTTTCGAGACGCATTTATTCTTGTTTATTGCTTAGGTTCGAGGGATGGGAGGAGACTGTGGCTATGTACTTTCGTGGGTTATGGGTACCTACGTACATACAACCAGTATAGCGCCTTTTGGGGCGACTAACGGAGCGAGCGAGGGGGTGAGTCTTGCACGTGCGAAATTTCGAGGGGGTACCTCCAACTGACTTGTGCACGGCACCCTACTGACCGGTTTCTAGCGATGTGCCAAATTTGAGCACAATCGGCCCAGCCGTTCTCGAGATCTGGGAGCGGCATCCTGCACGTGCGCACGTGCAAAATGGGTCCCATCTGACTTGTGCACGGCACCCTACTAACTGGTCCCTAACCGTGTACCAAATTTGAGCGCCATCGGTCAAGCCGTTCTCGAGATCTGGAAACGACCCCTGCACGTGCGCACGTGCAGCAGCACCCCAACTCTGGCACATGGATATGCAGTGCCTAGTGGGTGCCTACCTACATGCCAACTTTCAGCGCAATCGGCCAAGTAGTTACCGAGATATTGCAACAATTACAAAACTGACACCTCTTCGTTTTGCACGTGGCACGTGCATAAGGGGTCACCCACATGCATCGGGAATAGTCCAATACTTGGTAGAAGGAATGAAGCTACCCTACAAAAATTACCGCTTGTAAATCGGTCAAGTGGTTGCTGAGATATAAGCCTCGCAAAAGCGTCCGCACGGCCGGCCGGCCGCTCATAGCCGCTCACACACTATCTTTAAAGGTAACTAGTGTGCCAGCTTTCCTGGACCGTATGGAGTTAATGGCCCAGATAAGGAGAACCGGATTTTTAGAACTTATCCATACCTTCAAAACTCATGGAAACGTCTTAAATTCTTCAAATTTTGAGTACCCCAGTGCGAAATTCGCCCCGACGGGTTGTCGGTCGTACCCCAACCACATTTCACACCACTATGAACAATAAATGCACACACTGAAATCGCTATTACCGATATGCTCATCCAATCAAGTTTCGATAAACCCGTTCATCATCATCTCCTGCGGTTTCGAACACGCCTGTTAGGTGGTGCGGTAGACCGCGCCCAAAGCCAGGGCCCCGGTAACGTGAGGTAGCCGAGTCGGGGCAGCGTGCGCTGACCCAAGCCGGGGCCGCGCGTCCTCCCGGTGTCATGTGATAGCCCGGGGCTGCCCGCGGGGATGCGGTAGACCGCGCCCAAAGCTGCGGCCCCGGCTTGGGTCAGCGCACGCTGCCCCGACTCGGCTACCTCACGTTACCGGGGCCCTGGCTTTGGGCGCGGCTTCTGCTCATACTTTGTGGTGCGGTGGTAGTGGGTCGGGCCGCGCGCTCTGACTTCGGCCAAGAAAAATGCGTCAGCTGATCATTGTCATTTCTGCCACTTGCGTGTGGTGAAATGGGGTCATAACTTAAAGGGACCCTCCCACCTTAACATTAGTTTTGAGTTGAGATAGCCAAGTTTGCGGCCAGGCTCAGAAACCACCATTTATCCTGGTCGCAACCCCCGCAGCTTTATGGTGTTCAAGAAATTTCTTCCCTTTACTTGCAGGGTGGGACCAGCGTGGTCCCTATCTCTTAACCATTACGGGAATCTGATGACGTCATCAGGCTTTCGAACGTCCGTTAAATGCTTGACTAAAACGTTTTGTAGCACGCGGTGGTATATGCTGCGTTGCGCGCAACAAATGCCGCACTTTTAAATAAAGTCGCTAGGAACAGCGGAGATCCCAAAAAGTAAACAAAAGTAAAAGTCTAATATATTGAAAACCGGTGAATATTTTTCGGTGAAATTTGGTAGATATTCGTTTTCGCTCTTTCTGAACCGAGTGACATCACTTTCATGCCAATTCATAAACTTTTTTGAAGGTGGGAGGGTCCCTTTAAGAGACGGCTTTTTCATATCAATTATTTTACATAAAATCATATTTCAAACCATAAATAATGTTCGACAGCCAAATAAAAGAAACAATACCAATACAGGCTTACAGTACCCAGTAAACATGCCGACGTCGGCCCGACGTCGGGCCGAGGCTCGGCCCGACGTCGGCCCAACGTCGGTTCAACCTCGGCCCGACATCGGCTGGACGTCGGATATGCCCGCATGTTCCGGCGTCCAGCCGAAGTCCAGCCGACGTCGGGCCGAGGTCGTTTGCCGAGGTTGACGAGATCGTCTGTCGTTGGACCGACGGGGCCGACGTCGGCATGTTTATTGGGACAACGCGCCAAAAATATCAACCGGCGGCGGGATTCGAGCCCTCCAGTCGCCGACGTCGGCATGTTTAGTGTTTACTGGGACAACACGCCAAAAGCACCAGCCGGCGATGGGACTCGAACCCCGACTTATTTGAACGCGATGTTAGTGCGCTATCCACTACACCACGCAGCCAAATAGCGAAGTTAGTTTGTTTTGTTGGGTTATGCCCTTTCGGTCTGACAAGATCATTTCAGAGCCGGAAGGATGATAGGATGGAGACATTGGTCTTCTTGGCGAGCACCCTGGGTCCAGTTCATATAGAGTCCCTGGTCCCATTGCTGTTACGTGACACTTATTGGAAAGGGCGACCCCACAATGGATTCATATAGCCACTCTTACACACCTGCACCAACGTTTCCCAAGGTGTCTCTTTGATAAGTGGCACTTTGGCAAAGTGACACTTGCCGACTGGCCTTTCTACAGGGTGACACAAAAAAAACGGTCATCCTCAAATTTCGAATAACTTCGGAAGTTTTATTCAGATAATCACCAAACTTCGGCCACTTAAGGTCACACCTATGTAGCATACATCCACCAAGTTTCAAGTCTTCACTACGAATACTTTTAGTACAGTGTGTGTTTTACTGACGCTCCACAATGTGCTCCAGGTGAGCGCCACGGCGCTGCAGGGCGTAGGCACACTTGCATCCGGCGGGCAAAGTTGTCGATAACCCGATGGCTGTGCACTTTACAGAGTGCAATGGCCTCTGGAGACAGTGCTCAGGGGGTGTGCTACCCCTGAAACGTTATTCTTATCGGGTTATCGACAACTTTGCCCGCCGGATGCAGGTGTGCCTACGCCCTGCAGCGCCGGGGCGCTCACCTGGAGCACATTGTGGAGCGTCCGTAAAACACACACTGTACTAAAAGTATTCGTAGTGAAGACTTGAAACTTGGTGGATGTCTGCTACATAGGTGTGACCTAAAGTGGCCGAAGTTTGGTGATGATCTGAATAAAACTTCCGAAGTTATTCGAATTTTGGTGATGACCGTTTTTTTTTTTGTGTCACCCTGTATATGAACTGGGCCCGGCCCTGGTGAAATGCCGGGGCTGAGCCTGACCAAAGGATAGGCCGAGCAGCCCCCAAGCACTCACCGCACCCGGCTGCGGGCGAGCTCGGCTTACGGGCAATCCCAAATGGGATAAAGTTTCCCGTCCAGTCCGGATTAGGGGGTTGCGGCGTGGAGGAAGATTTGAGTTTCCTGAGGATATTTTGGATACAGAAGCTCTTTATGAAACATGAAACATGTATTTTATATTATTTTAACAGCGACCGATGTCGGTCCGACGTCGGGTCGACGTCGGCTGGACCTCAGCAATTGATCTCGGTCCGACGTCGGCCCGACGTCGGCTGGACCTCGGCTGGACGTCGGTACATGCGGGCATATCCGACATCCAGCCGACGTCGTGCCGAGGTTGGACCGACGTCGGGCCGACGTTGGCATGCCGATGCCGAGATGCCGACGTCACCCCGACGTCAGCCGACGTCGGGCCGACGTCGGCATGTTTACTGGGTATGAGGCTCGACATTGTGTTGTCTACGATTAGACAGCTGATAACTCATTCCCGTACGTCGTAACTCTATGATGACCTTTGCTTATTGTCACATGTGCGCCGCATTCGCGATTGTTGCCGACGCCTGTTTGCAGGTCAGCCCACTACAGTTGTTATACATATCGAAAAACCGATAAACTTTTAGGCGAAAAAGGCACTATTCCAGGCCCATTTTTGATTTTCTTTGCGATATTAGGTAAAAACAGAAGCTTCTTATCCTAGGAAAAATAAAATGGGAAATCTTTCAAAGGTGGCACACTACCCTAAATGTGAATAACTGCTTACAGAGACTGGGCAATAATTATGTCACACATCGTAGGTAGGTACTATCATAGTGTAATAAATAACTTATTACACTTATTTATTATTTATTACACTATGGTACTATCCAGACCCGGCCAGACGGACCTTGATGTCGCACATGTAGAAGTGTGTTGGCGGCAGGACGCTGGTGAAGTCGCGGATGAACGTCTCCGCCGCGGTCACGCTGCCCTTCTCCACGTTGACCAGCTGCTCGCCGATGTGCTGGGTAATCTGCACCACCTCGGTGGCCGAGAGCTCGCGCGGACACTGGGAGCAGCGCCAGGGTGCCGCCGGCTCCAGCGGCGCCGTGCAGCGCACCAGGCCGTCGCTGCAGTCGGGGCAGCGCAGCGAGCTCAGCTCCGAGCCGCACTCGGTCGGGTCGGCGCACCGCCGGCACGTGCAGTCAAAGTACTTGGTCTGCCGCAGGAAGTAGCGCCGGTTGTCGGTGCCCCACAGCGGGTCCGCGTAGCTGGTGGTGATGTGGCTGCCCTTGGGGATGAGCACGCTGGCGCGCAACACCAGCGTCAGGTCCTCCTCGAACGTGCGCGTCGTGTTGGGCGAGCAGTTGTGCTCGAGCAGCGCGGCGCGCGGGTAGAGTCCCACGGCGCGGTGCAGCGGCCCCTCGAACCCGTTCACGTCGAGCACGCCGCAGATCTGGTACACCTCCTGCGGCGATACGTCGACGCCCAGGTAGTGCAGGAACTGGAGCGCGTGGTCGTCGAGCTCGGCGTGCCGGCCGCTCAGCTGGCGCTCCTGCTCGTGGGCCTGCAGCTGCTGCAGCTGGCGCCAGGCGTCGGTGCCGCGCAGCGCCAGGCAGCGCAGCACCGTCACCGCCTGGTAGTGCGGGTTCGGGCTGACGGTGACGTCCACCTCCAGCCGGCGGCCCGAGCGGCGCGTCGCCTCGCACTCGGGCTGGTGCACGGCGGCGGCGGCGCACTGCGGCGAGCACATCGGGTAGCCGCACTGGCACAGGTGCACGCTGGGCCCCAGCGGCCGCAGACAGCCCAGGCACAGCGCGTCCGAGAACTGCTTGGGGCCGACCACCAACGGCGCGTTCCGGAGCACCAGCTCGTCCGGCCGGATGTTGCGGGTGGCCAGCAGGTGGCGGCCCAGCTCCGGGCTCTCGGCGATTTTGTACGGCACGCAGGCCGGCTTGTGCTGTTTCCAGTGGGCCTTCTGGTGCGTTTTGCCGCAGTAGAAGACGGCGTGGCAGCCGCTGCACCCGGAGGCAGCCGGCGAGGCACACACGGCGCACCGCCGATCGGACATGGTCACCGCGCCGACCTAACCTCACACGCTGCACACAAGCCGCCGGCACGCCACTGGCTCCGAGCGCAGAGCCTGACAGTCGCACTGCGGAGTTATAACCCTCTGAGCTGACCGTATGTAGCACACGAATCGCTTCCCGTCCTTTCGAGAGAGCCGTCGCCGGGCCACGCGCCGCGTCGGGGCCGACGCAGGCGCAGAGACCGGTCTGCACCGCCGGCCCGCGGCGACAAGGGCGAGATTTGAGCGGCAGCCAGCGTGCCGTTGGTCCTTCCTGCCACCGGCGCGGGCGTCACGAAGCAGCCAAAAATAGCGAGCTGGCCCATGCGGCTCGTGCCACGCGATGCCAGCAATGTCGGAGGACGAACGGGTGTAGAATGTGGATAATGACGACACTGCAACATGCGTCCCGTTTCTCTGCCGTAAATGAAGTGAACGGTCGCTAAAGCATGAGGCTGTGACCTGCACCCATTGGAGTGATTGGATCGAGATTCGAAGCCTGACAATACTTATACCTGAATACTCTTCTCGAAGTGAATCGAATCGATAAGTAATTAGTAGGTATTCGTTGAGTTCAGAATGATAGGAGTTAACTCCTAAATAATTCTTTAGAGTTCAGAAATGACTCGACTCTGGTGAAGCCACAAGGAAGAGGTGAAACCATATAATGCCTTGTGTTAAGACTTAACCCTGGCCCCGTTCGGGAGGGGCAATTTGCCCCCCACCCCCGGGGGTTTTTCCTGAATAGCAAGTTTCAGTACCTTCCTGGGCATCAATTTTACACCTTCACACAGAATTTCAAGTTTTAGGTCACCTTAGGTCAGGAGTTATTGAGGTCAAACTGCGGTCATGTTCGAGCAAAAATGAGTAAAAAACATGAAATCTTGAAACACTTACAAAAGCTACAGTTACCAAGCAATTTCAAAGTTCTTTACATTGTCATGTAGAAAAAAGACGGCGCTACAAAATTGCCGTCTCGGATTTTCAAAATCTTGAGATGTTGACCCCCAAAAATAAGAAGATTTTTTTAAAAGAAAAACGCAAAAAAATCCCAAAAATTTTCGAATTTCGAATAAACAGATTTTAGGTATGTGATAGGGCCTGCGCTCTTCTATCCACATACCAAATTTTAGATCGATATCTCCTTCTTTGGCCAAGTTATAGCGAAAAACCTGTTCAAAATTGATGACGTAAATTTTTAAACTCAATTCTTAGCAATTCTAGACCACGTAGCGCAAAACAAAGACCACCATTGAATTCCCCGTGACGAGCTGCATCGAATCAATAGCCATTTTATGCAAAAATACCAACGTTGAAATTTGACCAAATTTGACCTGACATTGACCTGACCTTCACCAGAACCAGGGCTGCGGAGTCGGAGTCGGAGTCGACAGTTGTGACCGGAGTCGGAGTCGGAGTCGGAGTTGATTTTAGAAACCCGAGCCGGAGTCGGAGTCGGAGTCACCGAAAATCTGTCGACTCCGCAGCCCTGCTAGGTCTGCGGAGTCGGAGTCGGGAGTTGGAGTCGGTCGGAGTCGACAATTCTGCCCGGAGTCGGAGTCGGAGTCGGAGTTGGTTTTTGAAAGCCGGAGTCGGAGTCGGAGTCGCCGAAAATCCATCGACTCCGCAGCCCTGACCAGAACATAATCTAAACTGGCCCCAAAGGCTGCCTGACCCACATAATCGCATTTGGCATATAAAATGGGCCATAAAACATGCATCACATGATATTTTCATATTGTGACCCTCAGTGACATAGACCCGGGAACAGGGGGGGCAGCGGGGGCGCTTGCCCCCCCAACTTGAGAGCCGAGGGGGCGGCGCCCCCTCAACATTGAGGCAGCGATAAAGGATCTTTCATCCATTTTCCGGTTTTCTTTCCTTCTTGTTTCCTTTATCATCTAAACATCAACACATGACATTTTCCTTGCCATCTGAATGGTTTCTGTTGATACAGTATCGATTTGACAACTTCTGCTATTGTCATCCCGCTTTGATTTGGGCCTGACCTTGGCCAAAAGTTTGGCAGGCCGGATTTTATCTATTTTACTGGACCATTTGAGTCAACTTTGAGAATTACATAACGTACAACGGTGGTAAAATCGTTGTTATAGGTATGACAGTTTACCCGCTCCGGGTGTGAGGGAGGGGTGTGGGGCAATGAGTGCACTGACGTGGCGCCCTCGGAAGGCCGGTATGGGATTCAAGCTCAGCGACACTAAGGGTTTGAGTGGTGCCTTCGGTTATCGGTAGCGCCCTCAGAATCACCGGCGTAGGGCCCTCAGATCCGCCGGTAAGGGGCCTTTAGAGGCACTGGTGTGGGGCCGTCATGCAGGTGCCGGTGTGGGCGCTCAGAGATTAGTGTGAGATCAGAGAGAGTCTGATCAGAGATCAGAGATAGTGTGATTCTCTCAGAGGCGCCGGTGAGGGTCCTTAAAGGCTTTGCTTTGGGCTCTCATAGACGCTGGTGTGGAGCCGTTACAGACGGGTGTGGGGCCTTTAGAGCTGCTGGCGCGAACCCTCTACAAGGCGGCAGGGGGTTCTCAGTGATCGGCAAGGGGCCCTTAGGCCGGCAGAAGAAATCCTGTGGGGTCCTTAGAGACCGGCATGGTACTGTCAGACGCCGTGGGGGCCCTCAGAGTCAGTAGTCACCGGTGTGAGGCCCTCAAAAGTCACCAGTGGGCGGCCTTTAGATGCGCAGGTGCTGACTGTGGGGTCCTCAGAGCCGCCGATATAGGGCTTTAATATAAGGCACTGGTGTAGGCACTCAGAGTTGGGGGTTTGAAACCCTCAGAGACACCGGTGTGGGCCCTCATAGGCGCCGATGAGGGCCCCCACATTTGCCGTTATGGGGCCCTCAGAAAAATAAGTGTGGGACCATCACAGGCGGGAAATGCCCCTAGAACTGGCCCCTCATAGGCCGGTAAGAACTCTCAGAGGCCAATAATGGGCCTATGGGGACCACCGAGGGGCCCTTAACCCGGCAGTTGCTGGGGTATTTCGCCACCCACCGTTTGCTGGGCGGGGCGTTAAACGCCCTCAGCCGATAACTCGAGAACCAATAGGCGCAGCGAAACGCACGAGGCGGCAAACGAAAGAACGCGACGAGACGCTTCAGATGAGTACTTTAAAGTTGAATTTTGAGGTCACAGGTCGGGTCAAGGTCAGGTCAAACACCTGAAATCGGGCTTTCAGTAGCATGGACTTCAGGACTTCGCAATGGGCGCCTCAGAAGCCGGCGTGGGGCCCTTATGGAGATCTTAGTGTGGCTAGGGCCCACGAGGCGCTCTAACGAGCCCCATGGGACCCTTATGAGTCGAAATAGGGCCATTGTTAACCCTCAGCGGTCAAATGGCGCCGCAGGGCCCCAGGGTCGCTTTGAACCCGATGGGGGGGGGGGGCACGTGTCCCCGTAGACCCCTAGCTACGCCACTGTTTCATATGCATCATGTCAGGTATTTTAGGCTCGCCCCCCCAACTTGAAAATCGTTCCCGGGCCCCTGCTCAGTGACCTGACCTCTGTGATCTGACCTGGTATCAGTGACCTCAAATCGCAGAAGATGTGTTTGACGAACAATTCCCAATCGACAATTTTCAATGAAATGCATTTTACTCGATTTTACAACGCATTTCTTGAAATGCCTGTAAACGGTGAAAATTCGACATTTGACCTGACCTGTGACGTCATCGATTTGACCTAGGTCAATGAAACTGGGTCACAAGGTAGTTGGGGCCTTGTTGGGGCTATCCAACACCGTTTGCTGCTTGTCGCTATGTTGCGTGGTTCTCGAGATCTAAGGGGGGGGGCAAATTGCCCCCCCCAACAGGTCGCGTTGCTCGGCAGACTCCAACGGGGCGCGGGTTAACCCGCGCCCCGTAGGGCTATCGGCGGACCCTACCACCCGTAGGGGGGGGGGGCGTTTCGGCCCCCCTAAGATCTCGGAAATTTACCGGCCGATTTTCAAAATTCAAACAGCGCTCGATAGCCCCACCGGGGAACTACCTTGTGACCAAATTTCATTGCCCTAGGTCAAACCGATGACGTCACAGCCACAGGTCAGGTCAAAGGTCGGATTTTCACCGTTCACAGACATTTCAAGAAATGTGTTGTAAAATCGAGTAAATTGGTAAGTTATTGAAAACCATCGATGGTACATTGTTCGTCAAACACATACTTCGCTATCTGAGGTCAATGATACCAGGTCAGGTCACAAAGGTCAGGTCACTGGGGGTCACCTGGGGGTCGCAATATGAAAGTGTCGTGTGATACATGTTTTATGGTCCATTTTACATGACAAATGCGATTCTGTGGGTCAGGCAGCCTTTGGGGCCAGCTTAGGTCACGTTTTGGTGAAGGTCAGGTCAAGGTCAGGTCAAATTAGATCAAATTTCAAAGTTGATATTTTTGCATAAAATGGGTATTGATTCGATGCAGCTCGTCACGGGGAGTCTAATGGTGGTCTTTTTTTTTGCTCTACGTGGTCTAAAATTGCCAAAAATTGAGTTTGAAAATTTAACGTCCTCATTTTTGAACAGTTTTTTTCGCTATAACTTGGCCAAAAAACAAGATATTGATCTGAAATTTGGTATGTATATAGAAGACGGTAGGAACTATCACATATATTCCGTTTTTTTGAAACTCAAAAACTTTTTGGATTTTTTGGCAAATATATCCAAAAAAATTGTTTTTTTAATTTTTGGGGGTCAAAACTCAAAAATTTCAAAAATCCGAGATAACGGTTTTGTAGCCCTGTCAATTCTACACCTTTATGTCTGATCATTTTTCTGTATCTTCAAAGCTGTAGGCCTGACAGCTCTTCTTGCGAAGGTCTTTTTTCGGTCGAAAATGGCAGAACATAACGTCATTCTGACGTCATTTGTGGCCAATCTGTCATAGCCTCTGGAAAAAATTTTTGGTCACAATGTGTAAAATTGATGCTCAGAGGCAGGGCTGCGGAGTCGATGGATTTTCGGCGACTCCGACTCCGACTCCGACTCCGGCTTTCAAAAACCAGCTCCGACTCCGACTCCGACTCCGGGCAGAATTGTCGACTCCGACAGACTCCTGAACTCCCGACTCCGACTCCGCAGACCTAGCAGGGCTGCGGAGTCGACAGATTTTCGGTGACTCCGACTCCGACTCCGACTCCGGCTCGGGTTTCTAAAATCGACTCCGACTCCGACTCCGGTCACAACTGTCGACTCCGACCGACTCCGACTCCGACTCCGACTCCGCAGCCCTGCTCAGAGGGATTCTGAAAGTTTGGTGGCGATATCTTTAGCCGTTTAGGAGATATCGACGGAAAAGGACAGGGGGAGGGGCGTTTCGGCCCCCCCCCCCCCTACGGGGCGCGGGTTTAAGGATTATTCCAGGCACAGAGCCAGAGTGAGAGACAACTCACAACAGAGGGTCACCGTCGCCCGGCCCACATTCCCTCTCGGCCTACCACGGCCTGCAGTGACTAACGAGTGGGTAGTGGGTACCTATGTAGTAGTGCAAGTGCACTCTGTTTATAAGAAGTCTTGGATTGGAAGTGCTTCGAGATAACTACCTAAGTGACCCAGCTGACAGCTCATAAGTCATAGCAAAGCCTGTTGTCCGTTGATCGCTCATAGGCCGTACGACAAACAAGACCGCTCTCATTCTCAGTGATTCTCAGCTCAAGCGTCAAACGCTAATTTCAAGCAGTAGTGAGAAAAAGTAAAGATATTACTTCATATGGCATCAATATATAAAATACAAAAAACAGCGCATCAACGACGTTCACTATTTTCAACACTTGACAAACTCCTGCTCGTGCAAACCAAATCTGGAAAAGTAATATGTGGCCAGTCCCGACCGGCCACAGCGATCGCTATGTGCGGTGACGGAAGGCTGACGTAGGGACGCGGTGGGCGGAGCTTTGAGGCTGTGTGCGGTCCGACCGCACACAGGGTCCGTGAACAGCCCTCTGCTTACGCTGTTTCATGATTATGACTGCCGATTTCTTGAACACATTTCAATTTTTACCGGCGACCCCGCCGGCGACTATTGAATCGTTAGAATAGAGCCTGAGCAATTTTACATTCCAGCTCATACACCATTTTTTAGACATCGCA
Source organism: Amphibalanus amphitrite (assembly GCF_019059575.1). Taxonomy (NCBI): domain Eukaryota; kingdom Metazoa; phylum Arthropoda; class Thecostraca; order Balanomorpha; family Balanidae; genus Amphibalanus; species Amphibalanus amphitrite. The sequence continues at coordinate 585,270 of NW_024881516.1, forward strand.
GTGTTGTAAGTAAATGTGTTTATTTTCTTTAAACTCTTTAGAATTAATGCTGTACATACACCGATACGATGTATGTGGTGAGCTTAGTTTTCTGACGCAGGCCATCTCAGGGAAGCTATGCCTATGTTGCAGGACAGGCAGGTTACTGCCGTCAAGGCGTGCTTTAACGAAAGTTGAATTACGGGAAAAGTCCACATCCATTTTTCATAAAAGAACTTAAATAATATTAATGTGTTCGAAAGGCTGATTAGCAAAAATGAATAGGTGTTAGGTACAAATCTCGGATTGGACACTCTGACTCAGCCTCAAACAGTTCTGACTTCTGCTCATATTATGATTCTACATATGTTCATTGAAGCATCATATTATGCCTGAAAAATTGCTTTATAAGATAAAAAGTGAAATAGGTAGGTATGTTTGCTGTTTGACTGTGGTGATTGTAACTGTTTGGATATGAAGGCTTCTAAATGTGGAATGGTGCATTCCAAGCAATACCTAAGCCCTACCATAATTGATAATAATTCAAAAGCCTAGGAGAATATGTGGTGATGTTGATGGAAAAATTACATCATTAATGGTTTGAAAACAGTGACTCATACTTAGCTTTACACCACATAGGTGTTGTTCACAATGGACAGTGCAGATGACTTTGTAGATAGGTGCTTTTCTTTTGACATACATGCTTTCCTTAGGCATCAAGCTCCTACTACATTAAACTGTTCGTCAGGAAATTTGCTTTCTAAACAATTTCAGCCAGGAAGCTGTTGAGCTGATGAATGGTGTGCTGTTTTCAGTGTGATGTCCGCCATGGCTGGCGCAAAGAATACCACTCACCTGCTGAAGCAGCTGAGGGCTTTCATGAAGAATACCAAATATGTTAGTGAGGAGCTTCATGCATACATTGTGCCATCATCAGATGCTCATGGGGTAAGAAATGTGGATGTAAACTGTTAGTACAAATAATGAGTTGCAGATGAACTGCAGATCCCCACAGTATTGTCATTGTTTTGTGTTTTTGGTGTGCATGAACATGACAGACTAGTGCCTACAGACCCACATGAGCATGACAGATTACATAGTGCCTACAGTCCTGCATGAACATGACAGACTAGTGCCTACAGACTCATTTTCTCTTAATGTAATGCGCTCCCCTCGCCCGCAGAGTGAGTACCTGGCGGCGTGTGACGAGCGGCGCGCCTTCCTGACGGGCTTCACGGGCTCGGCGGGCACGGCCGTGGTCACTCAGACGCACGCCTGCCTGTGGACGGACGGCCGCTACCACCTGCAGGCCGCCAGCGAAATGGACCACAACTGGACGCTGATGAAGGACGGTCAGTCGCCGGCGGCGCCCGTCCCGCCACAGGGGATGCGTTTCTTGGTGCTCTGTTTGGGCACGTTTCGTTATGGTGCCCAATGACGTTTTGTGCCGCTGTGCTGTGCCGTCGATTGCAGTGAGACTGCCGTCTCATTGAGTGTGCCTTTGCAGGTCTGCCGGGTACGCCGTCGCAGGGCGATTGGCTGTCCGAGGTGCTGCCATCAGCGGGCGGCTTGGTGGGCGTGGACCCGCGCCTGCTCTCCTCGCGGCTGTGGGACACGCTCTCGGCGGAGCTGGCCGCCGGCGGTCACCGGCTACGACCGGTGCACACTAACCTGGTGGACCTGGTGTGGACGGACCGGCCGGCGCGCACCGCCAACGCCGTCCAGCCGCACCCGTTCCGCTACACAGGTACGGCCCCCTACACCGGCGCAGTGGTCCCGCCGTCCAGTCGCACCCGCTGCGCTACACAGTAGGGTGTGTCACTAATCGCAATGCAAGGTGCTCCATCGATTTTATTGTGCTCCACTCTTGTGGAAAGGGCGTGGCATTGTTAATTTCCCGCAAATTTTAACCCCCAGGCGGCGCCGAGCGAGAGAAGTTTACCCTATCTCACAACATAGGCGACCCTAGCGCCCCTGGCGGCTGTTTGCGAAACTAACAGGCCGCTGACTGTATGGGCTTATCCCTGCTCTCTGTAAGCGCGTCTAGGGACAAATAATGGTATGGGCAGATTGCAGAGAGTGCAAGCTAATGACGAATACCTATAATAAATACAATGTATTGTCACAGGGGCCCAGGAACATTTTCCAAGTTGGGGTGCAAGCCCAAAATACCTGACATGACGCATATGAAATAGTAGCGTAGTCAGGGGTCCCAGGAGGCACGTGCCCTCCAGCCCCCCCCCCCCCTATCGCATTCAGAGGACCCCTCGGGTCGGAGGGGCTCTGTGGCACCAGTTTACCGCTCAGGGTCCATGCTGGCCATATTTCGATTCAGAAAGAATAGGGCTCGTAACAGCACCTCGTGAGTCCAAAGAAGCCTCACTAAATTGTCCATGAGGGTTACAAGCCGGCTTCTGAAGGCTACTGGCGGCCTCTGAGGACCCTTTACCGGCCTCTTATGGCCGCTAGTGTGCCTCTGAGAGTCCTTGCCGGCCCAAGAGGGGCCATATCTAAGGCCTTACACCAACCTGTAATCAGTAATGGCCTCACACCAATGTCTCTGACGGCCCCATTACGACGACTGTGAGACTGAGGGCCCTCACGGCTCACTGGTGCTTCTGAGAGCCCACCCGGCCACAAAGGGCCTTGCGGCACCAATTGGCCTCTGAGGGACCACGCTGACTATATTTCGACTGAGAAAGACCTCACAGGTCTCGTAAGAGCACCTCATGGACCCCTAAGTAGCCACACTAAGATCTCCGTCAGGGTCTACGCCGGCTTCTGAGGATCCCATAACGGAGACCGTGAGGGCCCTCAGCAGTGCCTCTGAGGGTTCACAACCGGCACCTCTGAGAGCCCCACACCAGTGGTTCTAAGGGCCCATAAGGACACCACTGAGGGTCCCCCACGCCAGTGCCACACCATTTATGCAACCCTATATTGGTGGCTTTGAGGTACCCACACCTGCGCCTGTGAGGGTTCGGCAAAAGCATATCTGACGGCCACCTACCTGCAACTCTGAGGGCCCTACACCGGAGACTGAGGGCCGCACTGGCGTCTCAGAGTACCTTGTCGGTATCTAAGGACCCCACAGGGCTTCTGAAAATGCCGCCGGCCTCTGTGGGCCCCTTGCCGGTCTGAGGTCCCCCTCCCCGGTCGTTGAGGGCCCCCTGCCGACTTTTGAAGGGTTCGCACCAGCAGCTCTAAGGGCCACACACCCACATGTAACGGACCCACACCAGTGTCTCTGAGGGTCCACAACGGCGTCTGTATTCTGTGAGGACCCTCACCGGCGCTTATGAGGGCTTCACACTAGCACCTCTGAGGGGCCACACGGGCGTCTGTGAGGACCCCACACCAGTGCCTCTAAAGGCCCCTAATTGGAGGCTCTGAAGGCCCTGCATCGGTGATACTGAGGGTCCTACCAAAGGCACAACACAAGCCATTAGTCTCCTTCTGAGTCCCACACGCCGCCCTCCCACCAAAGGCGGCGGAACGGGGAGGGCACCGGGGCACCGTGCCCCCTCTGATATGGGCATTTTAACATTAGCCCTATGGGCGTTGCATGGAAAGAACGGGACCAAAAGTCGGCAGAGTCCCCCCCCCCCCCCCCCTCCACTTAATTGAAGGTGTTCCGCCGCTACTGCCTCCCACCGGAGCGAGTAAACCTGTATCAATCAACGACTTTACCACCGTTGTACGTCATAATGTTCTCATCACGCCAAATCAAATACCATCCGGAACCAAAATGGTCCAGTATAAAATCTGGCCTATCAAAGTTATGATCAAGTTCAGATAAAATCAAAGTGGGATGACAATAGCAGGTGATCTTAAATCGATGCTGAATCAGCAGAAACCATTCACATGCAAGAGAAATACCTTGTGCTGATATTTATATAAAAACAGACATGTAGGTCCATAAAAGGGACTGGGAGCAGAGATCTCTTCATCGTTGCATCAATGTTGAGGGGGCGGCGCCCACTCGGCTCTCAAGTTGGAGGGGGGGGGGGTGTAAGCGCCCCCGCTGCCCCCCCCCCTGTTCCCCGGGGTCTATGCAGTGAAAGACGCTACAAAAAAAACATGTGACACCTAATAGTGGGCACTATAAACATGTGCTCGTATGTACGTATACCGTCAGACCAGGACGGGGATCGGGGGTAGTACTATACAATATACATTAACACAGGACTATTTCGTGCTTTAAGATGCATAGCATCACATTTTCATCAACATTCTGAGTGCCAGACAAGCCAACAGCAAGGCTTCAGTTCTGTAAAATGCATTTAATGATGGTCGTAAGCTCACAAAGCATAGCGAGCGTGTTAGTTCAAAACATTGCCGCTAGGGGCGCTGAGGTCGCTAATGCTGAGAGATAGGCCAAAGTTTCGGCGGTCGGCGCCGCATGGGTGTTAATATTTGGGGAAAATAATAAATGCCACACGGTTTCTACGTGTCTGGGGCACGATAATATCAGTGGAGCACCATGTTTTGCGAAAAAAGTGCCCAAAATGACACACCCTAACACAGGTACGACCCCCTACACTGGCGCAGTGGTCCCGCTCTGGTTACGTTGGTGATGGGGTGACCGTGTAATGGCTGTATTACCGAGCTTCTTGGTGAAGATACAGTTCAAAAGCACAACTCCTCTCATTTTCACGATGCTGCGTGTGTATGTTCGGCAGGTATGAATGTCAAGAGCAAGCTGGAGGAAGTGCGCGCTCAGATGAAGAAGAAAAACTGCTCGCTGCTGGTGGTGGCTGCCCTGGACGAGATCGCCTGTAAGTCGCGGAGATCGTACCACATCGTCCGCAGATGTGTCCGTCGGCTCCATTATCCGCCGTGTCCCGGAGCCTTACCGTATCGGCCTTGGATTATCGTCGCGTATGTCTTTCTGACGTCGTTTTGATCTTGCTGTAGGCGCACCTGACTGCGTCTCGACCGCACTGCTTTCGACCACTCGCCATTGCTCCCTCTGACCAGCGCCCGGCCGCTGCCGGCAGACCTGCTGAACCTGCGCGGCAGCGACATCGTCTACAACCCCGTATTCTTCTCGTACTGTGTGGTGCTGACCGACTCGGTACACCTGTTCGTCGACCCGGCTCAGCTGAGTCCGGCCGTGACGCAGCACTTTGCCGACGAGGGCGCCCCCGATCTGGAGATTCACGGCTACGGCGAGGTCTGGTCCTTCCTAAAGGACAAGGTGCGTTCTCGGAGGGTGGTGGGTGCGAGACAGCCAAATTTGATTAATTAGCAGAATCTTGAACTGAAATGCCATTGTTGTTTTGCTCAATTTCAGATTCGTGTTACATCTTTTCTTTTTCTTGCTCGTTTTGTAGTTCATTTTTTTATGGTCTTACGGAGCTCATGCTTTTAAATGGATAGATCTCGGGTTAGCTGCTCATCGCTGCTTCCTTTATTCTTATCTTTTTTTTATAATTGTGCATCGCATGCGCCTCACACTAAGTCGTATATGTCGGGGTCACGTTTCAGGCTGCCGCTCTGGAGGGCAAGGCGTGGCTGTGCCCGCTGTCGAGTCACGCGCTGTCAGCTCTGTTCGAGCGGGGTCAGAGAGAAGTGGACCGCACCCCGCCCTGCACCATGAAGGCCGTCAAAAACGAGACCGAAATCCAGGGTAAGTCGTGCCCCATCATTAGTTCATTATTAGTGCTGTAGTTGGTGGGTCATTGAACATTGAACAGTTGTAGCTGTTCGGTATTTTGGGGACGCGCTGGCTGACCGGTGACCCCGTTCCGTGTGTCAGGGATGCACAGCGCCCACGTGCGGGACGCGGCGGCGCTGTGCACCTACCTCAGCTGGCTGGAGGAGCAGGTGGCCGCCGGGCACAGCGTCACAGAGGTCTCCGGGGCGGCCAAACTGGACGCGCTCAGGTAACATACGGCGCTGCGGTGGGGTAGGCGTGGCACAGAAAGTCGGGGGCTGTGACTTTGAGCTAGATGATTGATGGGTTTTAGGGATGATTGGATAGGATGGGAAAAGTGCTAGATAATTGATGGAGCTCAGCTGGGCTGTTTATCTGTTTCATATTAGTCATTTAGTGAGCTGGTGTTCCCGACTACTGCCGCTCAGTTGTCCCACCGGCCACCTGACGGCCGTCCGTCCCGTCCTGACCGCCAGGGCCGAGCAGGACCTGTTTGTCAGCCTGAGCTTCAACACCATCTCGTCATCGGGTCCGAACGGCGCGGTAATTCACTACGATCCCTCAGAGGCCACCGACAGACCCATCACCAAGGACGAGCTGTACCTGGTCGACTCCGGCGGACAGTACCGGTGAGTCAGAGTCTGTACCTGGTCGACTCGGGCGGACAGTAATGGTGAGTCAGAGTCTGTACTGGTCTACAGTACAGGTTAGTCACTGTATCTGGTCGACTCGGGTGGACAGTACATATGTACAAGTGAGTCACTGGTTGACTTTGGCGGGCTATAAAGGTGAGTCACGGTATCTAGTTGACTCGGGCGAACAGGCGAGTCACTATTCCTACATCCTGGTCGACTCGGGCAGGCAGTACAGTACAGGTGAGTCCGAGTCGCTATTGAGCTGTGTACTTAGTAGCACGGCTCTGTTGGACATGCACTGGTCATATTGAGCCGCCACGCAACGCGGAGATGTCAGAACATCAGGGCGATAAAGACTAGGGGGTGTTGAACTCGTAATTGACTAAACATCGCTATCGCGTATCTACACCACCATGACATCTCTGCGTTCCCCCTCGGCAGGGACGGGACCACCGATGTCACGCGCACGGTGCACTTTGGCCAGCCCACCGACCACCAGAAGGAGTGCTTCACGCGCGTGCTGAAGGGACAGATCGCCCTGGCCACGGCCGTCTTCCCCAACAAGACGCGGGTGAGTGATCAGACTGCTGGGCTTGCTCGACGATGCTCTCAAATTGTAAGTTGTAACCCATGTCAATCTACATAGGGTGGCAATGTTACGGGATGTATGTAAGCACCGCATTTCATAGCACATCGACTAGCACCGAAATACGGCGTTTAGCGGTTGGCGATGGTTGAAGGATAAGGCTGTGTTCCTATGTCGGTCAGGGCACTCTGCTGGATCCTGTGGCGCTGAGATTATCTCAGTATAATACTGTGTATCTGTGTGGGACAGGGGACTCTACTGAGCCCTCCGTCTGTGCTGACGTTGTGACGGGGATGTGACTGTGTGCCTGTCTGGTTCAGGACACCCTGCTGGGTCCTCCGGCGCTGTGACTATATCTCAGTGTAATACCGTATATATTTGTGGGACAGGGGATCCCGCTGAACCCTCCGGCCCTGCTGACGCTGTGACTGTGTGCCCGTCTGGTGCAGGGCACCCTGCTGGACCCTCTGGCCCGGCTGGCGCTCTGGCAGGCCGGACTGGACTACCCCCACGGCACGGGGCACGGGATCGGCTCGTTCCTGAACGTGCACGAGGGTCCTCAGACGATCCACAGTCGGCCGCAGCCGGCCAGCGAGCCCGGCCTCGAGCAGGGCATGTTCGTGTCGGATGGTAAGCGGCCGGCGCCGGCTAGAACGTGGAAGGGTCTGACCTGACCGGATCGCACCCAGGGAGCGCTGTGCTGCGGCTGATCGGGATCCCTGTACGTTATTTTAAAAAGACGAATTCTGATAAAATATTTTTAGGATTATTGCGGTGGAAAGATTTGGTATGATCTTATGAAATAAGAATTCGCAAAAAAAAAACGAACAAACAAACAAAACGACAATGGGCAACCACAGTGCAGCAGCATTGCTTTTGCGATTTGAGGTTTGATACAGCCTCTGAGCTGATTAGACAATATATCCGTGCCCTGCCCTCTAACCGCTCCCCGCCCATGCTCGATCCGCAGAGCCGGGCTACTACGAGGACGGCCAGTTCGGCATCCGGCTGGAGAACATCATACGGGTGGTGCCGGCCGACACCAAGCACAACTTCCGCGGCCGCGGCTACCTGACGTTCGCGCACGTCACGCTGGTGCCCGTGCAGACCAAGATGCTGGTGCCTGGCCTGCTCTCCAAGGAAGAGGTGAGCGGTGGAGCGGGTCGGGCCGGTCCGGGTTGTCCTGAGATTGTCGACCTGTGGTGGCCAGTGAATGCAGTGACACCAGAGGAGCAGATAGCTCACAACAGCTACCGGCGACGCAGCTGAGGTAACTAGGTGTTCGGCCTGTTTGTAAGTCTTTCTGAAACTGACCTGCGCCTGCACGGCCGCCGTTCCCAGGTGAGCTGGCTGAACGACTACCACGCCGAGGTGCGAGAGACGGTGGGCCCGCTGCTGAAAGAGCAGGGCCGGGCGGCCGCCTACGCCTGGCTGCTGCGCGAGACGGAGCCGCTTGGCTAGCCTGTGTGCCCCGGCCGCCCGCCGCCGAACCGTGCCGCCGGTCTCAGGTCCTGTCCCGGCGCGACGCCGCCTCACTGCCAGCCTAGCTCGGAGCTGCTGCCCGCAGTATTCCTGCAGACTTTCAGTCAGCGCTTCCTTCTGGGAGTCGACAATAAGATGTTTCCTTTTCCACTTCAGCTGGGAAGATGTCGCTTTTAGCCTTTGTGACTTTCCTTTTAATGTTTTTTCCAAGCAGTAATCATTCTGTATTGACACAATATGTGCAGATGGCTGTGCGGCTGAACACATCCGAGCCATTTGGATGTGTTTAATAATTTGTTGTAGCATTGTAATTGAACCACTGTCAAAGGAATACATACTTTTCTTATCAGGTATTTTTCCTTTAGGATAAAGCTCTTATTTATTTACAATCATTAATATTGTTGGGTTGAAAGACGTCGAGAAAATGAGCGTTGAAATTTTGCCTTCCTAAAGTTTTCGTACTAAAAGGCACTTATTTCGTATATTTCGAGTGTAATTGGCAACACAATATACGAGTACGCTCGAAAGGCATGCCCTCTACGCTTCTCAGTGCTTAGCAAGTATCTCTCCCGGCAACCTTTTATGTAGCTCTCTGCTTTTTGCTAGAAGCTTCGTAGTGTAGTACGCCTATTGTTATCATTTTGTGTCCTGCTTATATGAGCCATACTCATAGCGTCAAACCAGTGTGTAAGCATTTGTGATCGACGTTTCCTTGTCAGTTCGGGAGGTTAAGGATAAAGAGTCTTGTGACGCTCCTGGCGAGTGGGCGTTTCGAGCATTCTTCACGAGAGTTTGCAAGCAATGTAGCTCAGTTTTCAAGTGGTCCCGTTTTGTCGGCGTTCGATAACCTCGGTCCGAGCAATTTATATGGTCTTGCGAGCAATGTAGGGGTCCGGGCATTGTCGGCGCCCCCAGTGCAAGTGTCGCTGTTTCTTAGTTTCCCTGTAAGCAATCACCATTGCATTCACAACATAAGGGCACGTGCTTGTCGTTTATTTACATACGATTTTATCAGCCGCAGTTTTGCGGGAAACCTATACGAAACCACTTTATAAATCACATTATATTACCCTTGTACCCCTATATGATCCTGGTACTCCACTTCGCATACCTACATTTTAAGTCTTCAATAAGCTGTGGATGAAGCACATGGAAGATGCAGACGACCGCCTGATATTCGGGATTCGTAGTAAAGCGGGATATGCAATGAAGCTGAAAAGTTCTTAGTACTTTGCTGAGCGAGTAATAAGAAGTAGGTACTCGTCTGGTCTGGTTTACGTGGCGGAATCTAATGCGACTATGCGAGTGCAGCTCCATAAAGCTATGCTTCTGTGGGTGATCCTGGCGTCTGTCCTGGAGCGGTGCGGCTGCGGGCCGGAGCCGGACCCCGGCGTATCCACCACCGCGGCCGGTGGCAGCACGGTGACGCCGACGCCGGCGGTGGCGCTGATCGACCTGGGCTCTGTGCCGCTCTCCGCGCCGGGCCGGTCCGGCGGCGGCCGGCAGGTGGCCGTGGTGTCGGACGCCGGCCGCGCCCTCTCCCTGGAGCGGATCAGCGTCAGCGGCGAGCTGGTGCACGGCCACCGGCCGCCGCCCGGCTACCAGGTGCCCATGCTGCCGCTCAGCGTGCCCAAGATCTGCTCCTACCCGCCGCTGCTCAACAACGACTGTCTGTCGGTGCAGCGCTGGTACTTCAGCGCCGAGTCGCGCGCCTGCCTGCCCTTCCAGAGCGGCTCCGAGTGCGACGCCAACGGCAACAACTTCCCGTCGCTGGCCGTGTGCCGCCAGGTGTGCCGCACCAGCACCTTCCTGGAGCTCGAGATGCGCAGCATGACCGACTGGCGGTGCGGCGCGCCGTTCGTCGACCACGAGCGCTGCCGGCCCGGCCGGTGGCCCGACGTGCGCTTCTACTACGACGAGGCGCTGAGCCGGTGCGCGGCGCTGCAGGTGCACGGCTGCGCGGCCTCCAACACGTTCGTCTCGCTGGACGATTGCACGTTCTACTGCCGCCAGCTGGACACGGTGCTGGAGAAGGTGCCGCCCGTCACCTGCCAGCTGCCCAAGGTGCGCGGCTTCGAGATCTGCTACAACGGCCAGCCGCGCTGGTACTACGACACACGGGAGAGGCAGTGCCGCTGGTTCATGTACACCGGCTGCTACGGCAACTGGAACAACTTCCTCAGCTACGGCGACTGTCAGCGGGTGTGCGGCGGACCGGAGGACGGGCCCGACATCTGCCAGCTGCCGGCCGACCCGGGCACCAGCTTCCAGTACCGCACCCGCTACCACTACGACAACCGCACGCAGACCTGCCGACCCATGAAATACTCGGGATTCGGCGGCACGGCCAACAACTTCTTTGTGCCCGAAGACTGCGAGTCAGAGTGCATGCAGTGAGCTGTGCTGGCCGTGGATCTGGGCAATGTTGACTGCAAGGTGAAGCAATCATTCTACATTCGTATGTTTGTATGTGCTGTTATCGATTTCGATTATGCTTACACTGCTCTTTCAATGACTTGGTCTCTTAATATACCAATTTTGCTAACATAGACTAGAACGACTTACGAGTCGTATATGATGTTGACCCGCATTTCAACTGAGAAATGATGCTTTTACCGTCCGAGACCTAATTTCTCATGAAGACGCATTTGACAGCTTAACATATTCGAGTTCTGCTTGACCTTGGTAGGCAAATGTATGCACCAGGACGGTGAAAATGGACGTGGATTTCGTCATTAGGCCGGACACCGCTCGGTCGGCCCACCATCTCCTGCTAGCGCTCGGAGCGGCGCGGCGGCAGGAGATTGTGTAGGGCGGCGCCGCTGGGGCACCCCAGCCGTAGGTGGCGCTGTGAGCCAACCAAGCGAGGCCGGGGATGGCCGGCTGTAGGCACCCATAGGCATGCGAGGCCTCTGGGTCGCCGATTGTGGCTGGCTGTTGACCCATCCATGGTGCGGCGATAATGCCTGGCGACACAAAGGCAATACATTGTCGTGTATTACAGCAGCCGGCACGCATCCATGGCGCCTTTACAGGCCCGGGGGAGGGAGCCGGTCGTTGCGTTTTTCTGTCTAATCGGTAGTCGGCAGTAACATGATCTGATGGTCGTCTACCAAGTAGATGATGGCCTCGTCACAGACCAGCGATTGAAGTTACGGAGACCGTTTTAAATCTAGACTTATCAGATCACATGGGCTTGCGGCTGAAACATGACAGCTGCTGACTATTTATTCGAGCTCCAGCCTCATACATACATGAATCCCAGAGGGTGGAATCGATGCATTTTAATGATTAATAGTTCATTTCCATGATTTCTTATCCAAGCTATACCGGGTGGCCCAAAAAAAACGTTCCGAACTTTGGAGGCCTATATCTCAAAGTTGAGTGCAAATAACGAGCCAAAATTCTCATCAAGTTTACGTCACTTCTTTGCGCATTGGTATGCCAAATTATAACGTTCTATCATCATTTTCAAGCCAGCAATCTTATGTTGAATTAAGTAAGACGTTTTTGCTTTTTTTGCCGATGTTGGACGGTAGTGATGATTGGCTTTAGACGTACCATGTTAGGAAAAAATAGAAAAATGGAACACGGGAATGAAACCAGCACGTGTGTTATTATTTTAAATATTTTTGTCCCACTTATGTGCCGAATATTCAAATACTGAGCCAAAATGATGTTAATGGATGCCATTCGTTTCAACACTGAGTCCTGTTTCGAGCAGGAGTGGCGCGGTGCATGGGTTACTGCTGATTGCCCTCCCTTCAAGAAGATCAAACAGTAAATCGACCGAATAAGGAAAAAAGCTAGAGGGAATGTGCCACCCTAATGCCTGAACCATCAGTGAGGCTAGTTGCCAGTAGCAGTCATGGCTGCAGGCCGTGGTACCGAGATGGAAGTGGCCCGTTCACTCACATTTTGTTTTTAGTAAACATCTGAGCAAAAAAGTAATTTTTACATGGCATGCTAGACACACGAACCATTTAAAAAGTAATTGCCCGAATAACATAAAAATAATACAATTTACTGAAAATATATGCCGCATTGACTATTGGAAGTTTCAATGTTGTGTCTTTATCACTTTCTGAGAAATGTTGATTTAAAGTTGGGAACGTTTTTTCTGGGCCACCCGGTATATTGTTGAAGACTGCCTATGCCGGTAACCACCACATCGAGGGGAGGAACAACGCCTATATGTTTGTCGGTCGCTGCCAATTAATATTCACCGTTCATGACCACAATATGCCTATTAAAACTAGAATACTCATATTGCTCGCTGTGGCGCGTTTGAGGGGAGGACAGGAGGTCAAATGGATTATGGACGCATGGTTCTCTTGGCTGATATCCTCATCGATCGGCCGCCAGAAGCACGAAACATACCGCCCGGCCGGCTGGCGGTCCGTCTTATCGGGCATGTTGGCAAAAACGGCTGTCGGCCGGCGCGGCTGCCCTGTCGACCGACGGGGCTGCCCTGTCGCCCCCCCCCCCCTCCCCCGTCGGGTCAGATAGGCGCCCTCCACCGTCGCCGGCCGCCGTGTCACGGCCGTTCAATCGGTCGCACTCGGTCCGTGGGCGGCCTTCCTCCATCGTCCTTATACCTCTCTGATTGCTCTCAGCAGCGCATGGGTAACGGCTCTCCGATGGGGGTTTGCGGAAAGTTTTCGACATAAGTCGCAAGCATAATATTGTTTGCAATATTTTTGGGCTTTAGTGGTGTTGTATTCGTTCGTCGTCATGGTTGCCGTGCCGCAACTTAGGCGATGATGGTGCCAGGTTTGTAGAGAGGTCAACTGCGCGCGCACGCTACATTCTGCCAAAAAGGGACGCTGCTCTGTGAAATAAAGGCACCTGTTGCCATTGGACACGCTGCTGGGTGCGGACCCCTTCGTGTGTGCCAACATACCATTACCGAGATCAGTGGCGGATCTAGGATTTGAGTTTAGGGGGGGCAAACATTGCGCCGCCAGGCAAGTCGGCGAGAATTTCAAACGTCCAGTCTTAGGAACAAAAAAAAAACGAGCTACCCCTATTTTTCTCCTCGGATTTCGGGATTTTTTTTGATTTTTTACATTTTTGTCAGTCCGGCCAAGCCAGGGCAGCGCAAAAAAAAAATTGCAGCCACCCTGACTCCGGGAGATAGTTAGAGAATAGCTCACCGGCGCTATGGACGGTCCGTCCTCTACCTCCCGCATCACCTCGGCAAGACCTCGTCCGAAAGGTCCGCCCGCGCCGGTTCTCAAGGGCTTCTGTATCCGGAGACCGATAAGGGTCGCAGCAGCAGGTTCATGTGTAAATGCCCACGACCAAAGGCCACATCAGCGTACCTGCGATACTATACGCAGTCAGGGTTGCCACGTAGTTAAACGTATTAACAGTTGTTTCCGGTAATAGAAAATGAGATCAGTCGATTAAGAATCCCAACAAGAAATAGACGAAGAACAGCGCATTTGTTTTCGGTCCTGCATTTATTGATGCAATTACAATGAACATTCCTTAACTTTGGGACTAAACTTCGCGAGCTAGCAAAATTATACAATAAGTGTTACTTTCGAGAGGAGATAAACGATGCTTCTACAGACTACATAGGACCACAGCGCAACAGCCAACGGAATCACACTGAACAGCGTTAAGTTCCCACAACATACTGAGCTTCTCCAACACCTCGCAAACCAAAAGCTCTGACTGAGCCTTTCTGTGTTTGTCCCCGTTAGATAACGGTATGGCTCATGAAAAAGCCGCGATAGGTAATCTTCTTTACGTTATTCCTCTCAGAAACCCAAAATCAGTAATCGGGGTGCCAAAACTGAGTTTGGCACCCCCTTTCGCTCCTCAGTCCTGCATACACATATGCAGCTCTTGTAGAGACTCTCGGACTTTGGCACCCCCTTTGGAAATGGCTGTATCCGTCTCTGGACATAACTAATGTAGCCACAGTGGAAATGCTAGGTACTAATGGATATTTAGACCCACCAATATTTTTTCAGCTCCTATACCCATGCTATCTAGCAATAAAATATTATGCAAACACTTCTTATATACCCATGCAAACCCACCACTGTCCAACCGCTCACCAGTGTGGTGACCCCTGACCCCACTGGCGTCTGGCGGTCTGCTGTTGACGGTTTGTTTACTTGGTTCAAGGTTTCAATAAATCGCGTATTTTTTTTTTGGTAGCAGTAGCAGTAGTAGCACTGCTGATGGATGATGGACTGACATTCATGGGGCGGAGGACTTTTTATCAGCTCACAACTTAATATCACGAATATGACAACCTTCTAGTCCTCCATTTATTTCACATTTTCTTTTCAAACACCATATTTTTAGTATTCAAGTTGTAGTTTTTTTAGGGGGGGCAAAAAGATATGTTTGCCCAGAGGTTTTCCGTTTAGGGGGGCAATTGCCCATTTTGCCCTAACGTAGATCCGCCACTGACCGAGATCCCTTTACTTGGCGCGTTTTCAGTCGCTTGAGCTAAAAGGGTCATGCTTCCATAAATGACACCTACATGTTCAGTATTTACAGGTTCAGTATTTACTAATTTACAGCTTTTATTGCGAGGCATCGTCACCGATTTCGTACCGCAATGAAAAGAATTAGCTGCGCCATGACATGCTAGTTTGATGGACATTTTCAATAGGATATCCTTGCCAGCTTTGTTCGGATTTCGGTGACAGACGCCATCCGAAGAATCGGTCTTTGGTGTGAACTGATGACCGCATAATCGTTCTGCCACTGGAAGAAGTGCCGCATAACATGACGCATTCACAACCAAACGATGGCCATTGTGCCAGGTTTTTCGTTGGAACAAAAGAACTAGGCTCCAGCGGCTCCAAAAATTGGTGTTTGAATGTTTTTTTTTTTGTGGGTTCCATGTGAACAAATTCCATCTACAGCTATAGTTCGTTTTTTTTCAAAACCGGTTTGGCTCCAAGTGCATTTTTCGACTAAGCACGCGTTTTACCCAGCGAAACGGCCAAAAACTGAACTCGAGAAAATCGAACGTCACCTTATTTTAACATGTGAGATATTCCCGATAAATTCCATGCGTACTTTTTAGTACTAGGCATTGGAACAGTGATGATGTCATGCTGTCGAACTTGCATTGCAAGGTAATGTATCACTACCATGGGCAGAACCGTTTACTCTGTTCTGACCTCGGTAACAATGGAAAATGAAATTTTCCTTAAATTCGTGGACACATTGAGCCACCGTAGGGACATTAGCTGCCAGCTGCCACCAGTGACGTCATCATGGTATGATAATTTTTTAAGATACAGTTTCCATGTATTTACCGAGCATAATTTGAAATTGAATATTTTACCGGTAAGAAATTATTGGCCAGACGCTGAAGTTGCCAAAACTCACGTGAGAGCTTCGATAATGAACTTGGAGCCAAACCGGTGTTGAAAAAAACGAACTATAGTTGCGACTCAAAACAATTCTGTATTTGGTATCATGTTAACTATGATTTACATTTTTTTCTTGTGAAGCCGTCGTACTAGATCGTACGATAATGGTCGCATTCGTACTTTTCTTTTGTTAACGTTACCGTTGTTCTGTAGCACATACATAAGTCACATTTTGTTTCTGAGGCTCGAATAAGAGCAAACGAACGCAGTTGTAACTAAATACCGCCCTGTTCTGGACCCGAGATCAAGTAATTTTTATATCTAGGTACTCCTAATCCTGACGATTTGCAGACCATTAGGGAGCTGACCAGGCTTAATTTCATTAGGGCCCCTGCCATCTCATTCAAATAGATAGCAAATCATGTATCAAATATTAATTGCATTCACAGAGTCGCATCGTTTCCGAGAGCAACTGGTATTGATTAAGTGTATGTGTGACTAATTTTAATAAGGTAACCTTTTATAAGTTCATTAGCGAATGATGTAACAAAAGATGAAGTTGTTACGGAGCGAGCGAAGCGAGCGAAGTCTTTCCTTAGATTAACGGAAATTTCTGAGTATGAGCGGCCGGCCGGCCGGCCGTGCGGACGCTTTTGCGAGGCTTATATCTCAGCAACCACTCGACCGATTTACACGCGGTAATTTTTGTAGGGTAGCTTCATTCCTTCTACCAAGTATTGGACTATTCACGATGCATATAGGTGACCCCTTATGCACGTGCCACGTGCAAAACGAAGAGGTGTCAGTTTTGTAATTGTTGCAATATCTCGGTAACTACTTGGCCGATTGCGCTGAAAGTTGGCATGTAGGTAGGCACCCACTAGGCACTGCATATCCATGTGCCAGAGTTGGGGTGCTGCTGCACGTGCGCACGTGCAGGGGTCGTTTCCAGATCTCGAGAACGGCTGGACCGATGGCGCTCAAATTTGGTACACGGTTAGGGACCAGTTAGTAGAGTGCCGTGCACAAGTCAGTTGGGACCCATTTTGCACGTGCGCACGTGCAGGGTGCCGCTCCCAGATCTCGAGAACGGCTGGGCCGATTGTGCTCAAATTTGGCACATCGCTAGAGACCGGTTAGTAGGGTGCCGTGCACAAGTCAGTTGAAGGTACCCCCTCGAAATTTCGCACGTGCAAGGCCCACCCTCTCGCTCGCTCCGTTAGTCGCCCCAAAAGGCGTTATACTGGTTCAGTAAAAATGATGAGGCACTGACAAAACAGAACAATAGTTGCTTTCGAACAATGACAAAGGTCTTTCTTTCTCTGGGAAAGCTCAAGGGGCCTCAGCCTAAAGTACTGCACGGAATTGGTGGTTACTGGTCGTTATGCCTATACGTCCGTAAGCTGGGTCTTTTTGAAACGACGATATTTTGCTCTTACCTAAACCCCATTTGTTCCATTTGTTCTTACCGAAACCTATATTGTTTCATGAAGAATCGTCTGAATACAGCCCTCTGGTCTTGATGTCCCGTTAACTTTCACTTTAAAATCAGTCCTGGATTTTTATTTGGAAACTAGGTAATACCAAGATTCTTGCAGATATACAGATAGGTAATACCTGGCTGACGAAGGCCTTGCTTGTAATGAACATTCAGTGCTAGCTCTAGAACATCGTGGCGCTTTTGTCTCTTAAATAGGTATAGATAATTATCGCTGAGTGATAATTATTAATTATGCTTATAGTCCAAACATTAACCCTCGCTCGTTTGGGGGGTCGAACGGACCCCCTTTATCGGTTTTTCGCGAATAACTCGTGTAAAAAACGGCCGATCGCGACGAAACTTTCAGTTCCCTCGCGTTAATCAATTTTACATCTACCCTGAAAATTTCATGACCCTGACCCAAATGACCTTCGACCTGTGGCCTACTTTTCGAGACCATGTTTGGCCGGAATCGCGATTTGGCGTATGTCGGCTCGCATTAGCAACGCTTTCGCAGTCTTTTCGTGGTTTCAAGCGTTTTATCATGTGATATGATGTTGCCCCCATGCATTAGGGTGGGTGTCAACGGTGCGAGCGACTTAAGCGAGTGTCATTTGAGCGAACGTCATTTGAGCGAACCATTTTCAGCGAATGGCAATTCAGCGATTATCAAGTTCAGCGATTATCAAGTATAGCGATTATCAAGTTTAGCGAAAGCTATGTTTCAGCGACATCTATTTCGTCGACTACAATTTGAGCGACTGTGAGTTCAGCGAAACACACATCGTTCTGTAACTGTGTATCTTTTTTTTTTTTACTTTTGCGAGCGTATACGTACGAATATTTCCGTAATTTCTCATGGTTATCTGGAACTGGATGGCGGATGTCACGTTTAAAGGTCAGACATTGAGCTTCAAATTTAATGCTACATTTCTCAAAATTCTAACGGTTCAATTTCACCCCCCCTGTTCTTTGCCAAGAATAGTGACCAAACGTTTGTTCAGATATTCATATTGCTTGGGCTGGTTTTTTTTTTCGCGAAATTCCCCCGCTTGAATTTGGATCAGTTCCCCATGTTGTAAAATTTGTTCTTGCCCCAAGTACCTACTGACTTTCGTCGCGTTCGTTTTTGCTGTAACTGTATTCGCTCAATTGGTCTCCCATTGACCACCATATATTCGCTCAATCTGGTTTCGCTGATTCTGGTCCTCGCTAAAGTTGATAGTCGCTGTGATTGAATTCGCCGACTTGACGATCGCTGAAAAAGTCAATCGCTTAAATTGATAATCGCTGAAAATGCTTCGCTCAAATGTCGTTCGCTGAAATGACGCTCGCTCAGGTGTCGCAGAACCGGGTGTCAAGGCCATCTGAAGGTCAGGCCAGGTCCTTGACCTTTGGTGACCTCGGTCCAGTTTTTTAGTTTTACATGTTTCTAGGCCAGTTTTCGAGCTGAATTCGAATTTAGCAACCATATGAACGCTTACGGAATAGTTTTGGTGCCTTCGTAACATGTTACGAAGCTGTCAGAGGCGGTTGACACCTACTACGAATACCCGGCAGGACCCCTACTGGTTGACCTGACCTGACCTGACCCGACGTGGTCTAAATGAATGAAGACATGGTTTGTGATCAAAACTAGCATGATATTCGTGATCAGCACCTCGAAAAGCCCCATAGCAGCCACACTTTACGACGTTCTAACAGGTCCCAATTTTTCCGACTTTTAGATCATTGACCTGACCTGGAAGGTCAACCAATGACCTAGGACGTTAAAATTGGGTATCATCGGCTTCCTCTCGTCACGGGCAGCACGCTCGTTTTTTCCGCGAAGCCCTTTCTCGATCAGGGGCCAAACGGCAAGGGGGGTCCAACGGACCCCCTCCCCCTTATACGTTCGCGGCTGGAAAAACGCCAATACGGGCGAGGGTTTAAGTGAGCATCCCACTTTAACATTAGTTTTGAGTTGAGATAGCCAAAATGGGGTCCGTGACTTGCACTTACCGGTTTGAGCACTCACAACATCGATAAATGCCTCAAATCGAAAATATTTAATTTCAATGTTTCAGCACTTTGGATTCAGAGGGGCTAATGCATTTGAATGCCCCCTCTGAATGTGTGACGTCAGCGCAGATCTAACGATTTTAAATCTTTTACTAAACCGTTTGGAAGCACGCGGTGTTATATGCTGCTTTGCGCGCAACAAGTGCCGCACTTTCAGCTGCCAAGCTATTGCTTCCAAATAAAGTCGCTAGGAACAGCGGAGATCCCAAAATGTAAAGAAAAGTATAAGTCTGATATCTTGAAAACCGGTGAATATTTTTCGGTGAAATTTGGTAGCTATGCGTTTTTGCTCTTTCTGAACCGAGCGACATCACTTTCATGACAATTCATTAACATTTTTGAAGGTGGGATGGTCCCTTTAAGCGCCCTAGAAAGAAATGACATTCGCCTGCCTCAGTGGCTCCGTAGATCGCCTGGTCGTCTGGTGCAGTGCGTGCACGCAGTGAGTGTTCCAGGAGCCACGCCGCCGCCTGTTGTTGGCATTGGCACTTTGCTGGGAGGGCCTGTGGTGCCGGGCGGCACACTATGAAGAGCCTCTCCGGTCTAGTCGGAACTGGCTACCCAAGATTACTTTACTTGTAGTGGCTACCGACTTGGACGTGTATGCCATAGTGTTCTCGAAGCTTAAATGTGCAAGGGGAGTAGGTACAGGGTGTTTCATAATTAACGTTACAAGATCAAAGCTCAATATCTCTGGGCATAATGACTTTATTTCCCCCAAATTGCACCATATGCACCCAAAACCACAGAGACCAACATCCTTAAAGGTAGTGTGCCAGCTTTCTTGGACCATATCCCTATTAGTGGCAGGGGGGGGGGGTTTCATCCACCCCTCAGGTTTTTCGGGAATATCTCCGAAACCGCTGAAGCTACGATGCTGAAATTTTCTGACTTTTCCTAAAACTAAATTGGGCATATGGGGCGTTCCACGACAAATCGACAAATAAAAGATTAAATTTGCACCCTCATATTTTATTTTTCGTTGAAAACTAGTGTAAGGGGTTGTGATGGGTGGGGAAGCCAGCTGTGGCAAGGATTTTTTTCTTCGAACAACGGTTTCCGAGATATAGCCTCGGGCAATTCCAGCAGGTCGCGCTGCAGCCCTATGTTTGGCGGCCTATAACTCAGAAACTATTGGTTTTCTACGATAAAAACTTTACATGGTTCAACTCACAATCAGCCAACAAACATTTTTGCTATCTCGGATTTTCAATTTTTGGAAATTTTGATCACGTGACCTTTTGACCTATTTTTCGAAGAGTGACCTTGATATTTTTCCCACTTAAAGTTGCAATTTTGTCTGATGACGATTAAAGCCTTATCAATTGTCATTCATATGCGAAAATAAAAAAGGTGGATATCGCCCTGCGTTGACCTCAGGTTAGGATTTTTATGACCTGTCCATTATTACGAGCGGGAGCGACAGCGAGATCTCGAGAATAAAGCAAGATAGCGACAAGCGGTAAACGGTGCAGGGTACAAATGGATAAGGTCTATAATTTTTAATGAGGTCATTTTTAGGTCAGGTCAAAGATGTTGTCACAGGAGCAAAAAGGAAGTCAAAATTGCGGCACTACATATATGAAGTTTTTCTCGAATAACTTTCAAGGTATCCCAGCTAGGAACAAACTAATAGCACCATCGTGATACTCTTGTCGATCCGCATCGAAATATATGTATGTTGACCTCGAAAGGTCGAAAGGTCAAAAGTTGACCTTAGGGCACGTGACGAGCGGGAGCGACAGCGAGATCTCCAGAATAAAGCAAGATAGCGAGAAGCGGTAAACGGTGCACGGTACACACGGATAAGGTCTATAATTTTTAATGAGGTCATTTTCAGGTCAGGTCAAAGATGACGTCACAGGAGCAAAAAGGAAGTCAAAATTGCGGCACTACATATATGAAGTTTTTCTCGAATAACTTCCAAGGTATCCCAGCTAGGAACAAACTAATAGCACCATCGTGATCCTCTCGTCAATCCGCATCGAAACATATGTATGTTGACCTCGAAAGGTCGAAAGGTCAACATACATATGTTTCGATGCGGATCGACGAGAGGATCACGATGGTGATATTAGTTTGTTCCTAGCTGGGATACCTTGAAAGTTATTCGAGAAAAACTTCATATATATGCAGTGCCGCAATTTTGACTTCCTTTTTGCTGGACTGTGACGTCATCTTTGACCTGACCTGAAAATGACCTGAGTAAAAATTATAGACCTTATCCATTTGTACCCTACACCGTTTACCGCTTGTCGCTATCTTGCTTTATTCTCGAGATCTCGCTGTCGCTCCCGCTCGTAATAATGGACAGGTCATAAAAATGACCTGACCTGAGAACAACGCAGGGCGATATCCACTTTTTTATTTTCGCATATGAATGACAATTAATAAGGCTTTAATCGTCATCAGACAAAATTGCAACTTTCAGTGGGGAAAATATCAAGGTCACTCTTCGAAAAATAGGTCAAAAGGTCACGTGATCAAATTTTTCAAAAATTGAAAATCCGAGATAGCCAAAATGTTTGTTGGTTGATTGTGAGTTGAACCATATTAAGTTTTTATCGTAGAAAACCAATAGTTTTTGAGTTATAGGCCGCCAAACATAGGGCTGCAGCGCGACATCCAGGAATTGCCCGAGGCTATATCTCGGAAGCCGTTGTTCGAAGAAAAAAATCCTTGCCACAGCTGGCTTCCCCGCCCATCACAACCCATTAGACCAATTTTAAGCAAAAAATAAAATATGAGGGTGCAGGGCACTTGTCGATTTGTCGTGCCCCATATTCCCTGAAAATTTCAAGTTCATAACTTTACCAGGGGCGGCTCCAGAGCACTGGGAATTGGGGGGTCCTATTCGTGAAGCGAGTCATTTGGGCGAAGATTACGATGCTGCACCAGTTTTACGAACAGTGAATGAAAGGTATCATGTGATAACATATACAAAGTTATTGTGCATCCTCTTTTGACACGTTTTTGCTATAATAGGCGGATCCAGGCGTCCAAAAAGGGGGGTTATGTTTAACCTCCCAACATAGGTGCCCTGACACCGCCTATGCATGACCAATACAATTGTAGTCGTTCTCTCATAAGAAAATTGTAACATAACAAGATCATTACCACCCTTTTTAGAAACAGTACCAACAAAAACCTTATTTACTATACTTTTTGTGTACCCCCAATCTCAATGATCTGTATCCGCCTATGATTTTTGAAAATGCATATTTTTAGGATCCATGTGAATTCCTGGTTCATTCTCTATCGATCGGCAAAAGTTGCGTTAAGATTGGTTCAGAAACCTGGCCGTGATAAACAGTCTAAAATGTATCTGCAATTTGCCCGTTTTTACCCCCCTCTACCCCCCCTATTGACATTTTTTAATTTTTATTTTTTTAGAAATGTAGATCACGTTGAGCGAAATCGAATGCCCTTTGAATTTTGGAAATCGGCCCGTTAGATCTCGAGATATCAAGGGGGGTCGTAAACAGCCCCCCCCCCTGCCACTAATAGGGGTAGCCAGGAGCCTGCCACTAATAGGGATATGGAGTTAATGACCCGGATAAGGAGAACCGGATTTTTAGAACTTATCCATACCTTCAAAACTCATGGAAACGTCTTAAATTCTTCAAATTTTGAGTACCCCAGTGCGAAATTCGCCCCGACGGGTTGTCGGTCGTACCCCAACCACATTTCACACCACTATGAACAATAAATGCACACACTAAAATCGCTATTACCGATAGGCTCATCCAATCAAGTTTCGATAAACCCGTTCATCATCATCTCCTGCGGTTTCGAACACGCCTGTTAGGTGGCTTCTGATGCTCGTCGAGGTCGGAATTTCCAAATACGCGTGGTGCGTCGGGCCGCGCGCTCTGACTTCGGCCAAGAAAAATGCGTCAGCTGATCATTGTCATTTCTGCCACTTGCGTGTGGTGAAATGGGGTCATAACTGAAGAGACGGCTGTTTCATATCAATTATTTTACATAAAATCATATTTCAAACCATAAATTAATGTTCGACAGCCAAATTAAAGAAACAATACCAATACAGGCTTACAGTTTAAGTTCGACATTGCGTTGTCTACGATTAGACAGCTGAAAACTCATTCCCGTACGTTGTAACCACAGAGGAGCACTGCCGCTTCAACCCAATTGGCCGTAGTGTCTAACGGTGGCGGCCATATTGCGCAGACCAGGAACCGGCCGCCGCCTGTGTTGAGGAATAGGGAATTCGGGACCTCGATTTACGTTTGCGGCCGCCGCATCCGGTACGTTCAAGTTACGTAGATACGGAACCCGGCATCTTACGCAGAATTGAGTGGGGAACACGATCGAATCTTCAGAATTCCTCAAATTTACCCGCCGGACCATCGTCTTTCTACATTTGCCCCGGCGGAGAGGGTTGATTGAACCCACCTCGCTAATGCGCCGCTAATTCAACTAGAAGTTAGCGGTAAAGTGATGGTATGAGGCAGATTACGATGCAGAGTGACTGGTAGGAATCCACTTTGAAGATCTCAGGTCAACCGGTGACCTCTGAGGTCAGGTCAAGTGACCTAAGGCACGGGCTCCGTTTTTGGTAACTTCGCCAAAAATGGCCGCATAGCCGCGATTTTGGCATCATCGTGTTCACCTAGCTCAGGCGCATCGAGTGATATACTTTTTGTTCGGGTGAGGTCAATTTACGGCATTGACCTCGTGACAAGGTCAGGTCAGAGCTCTCAGGTCACGAAGCTGGTCGAGTAAGGTCATGTTGCATATCATTCGATTTGGCAGGTCTTTCTGAGTCCATTTGTGGCTTTTCGATTCGCTAGTTCAATTTGATCAGGAGTTATTGAAGAAAAGTTGATGACCCTTGTGACGTCACATATGACGTCACGCAAGGGCAACAATGCAAATGTGAAGCACTGGACCTTGCAAGGAGTGCATGAAATCACGATTCTATATGCTTGAGATAGTTTCAGATCATTTCCGGCGCCAAAATAGCAATTTCCATATTTCCCCATTGACTTATAAGGGTTTAACGTATAAGTTCCCTGTAGGCTGTAGTTGAGGATTTTTTTAAGATGTCATCTTGTTCTCCACTCAATTCTGCGTAGGATGCCGGGTTCCGTGTCTACATAGCTTGAACGTAACGGATGCAGCGGCCGCAAACGTAAATCGAGGTCCCGAATTCCCTATTCTCCAACACAGGCGGCGGCCGCTTCCTGGTCTGCGCAACATGGCGGCACCGTTGGACACCATCTGGCGGCCGATGCGCCTTCCACATTATAGAGTTCAGTGGTTGTAACTCTATAATGACCTTTGCTTATTGTCACATGTGCGCCGCATTCGCGATTGTTGCCGACGCCTGTTTGCAGGTCATCCCACTACAGTTGTTATACATATCGAAAAACCGATAAACTTTTAGGCAAAAAAGGCACTATTCCAGGCCCATTTTTGATTTTTGTTGCGATATTAGGTAAAAACAGAAGCTTCTTATCCTAGGAAAAATAAAATGGGAAATCATTGGAAGTTGGCACACTACCTTTAAGTCCTACTCGAAGTGGCCGCCTCCAGCCTTCACAGCGGCAGCCAACCGTCTCCTGAAGTCACGGACTGCGGCACGCACAACCGCGTCGGGGATCTTCTGCCAGGCGCTGATCAGAGATCGCTTGAGATCGTCGATCATCTTGTGCGGTTGCCGGTTTGGAGCAGGCTTCCTTCTCGAGCACGGACCACATCGTGTAATCCATCGAAATCAGATCTGGGGATGATGGGGGCCACTGGTCCTTGGTGATGAAGCCTGGGCAGTTGTCTTCGCACCACTGTTGGGTGACGCGCGCGGTGTGGCTTGTTGCGCCGTCCTGCTGAAAAGTCCAGCCCTTGTCTCCGTACGTCTTCTTGGCCCACGGCTTCAGCGTCTATTCAAGGATGGTCTCGATGTAGGTTTCTTTGTTGATTTTTACGCCCTCGGGCACAAAAACCAACGGACTTGTGTGGACTTGTGTGGCGGCGCGAAGGTACTGGACTCGAATGACCTCTAGACTGCAAGGAGGGTCAAGGTCTGTGCCCCCTGGCGACCGACAGCTGTTGCGGAGTTTCATGCACTAGTGCCCCCGATCCGCATCGCGGCGGGCCGCAGGGGGCACGCGTTAATCCACCCACACATCCCAGCCGCCAGGTCGGCTCGCCGGCCGGCACGCAAGTCACCTTTCTGACACGAGGTAGGAAATGACGTCATTGCCATTGAAGCCTGTGCGTTGAAGACTTGCAATTCATACAGGAGGTGCGTAATACATACCTGTTGACTACACCACGCAGCCATGTACAGCCGTCTTCAAACAGGTCCGCGAGCAACAAGCTTATCACACAGGCTCTAATCCTGATATTCGAGATAATCGCAGACTCGGACCTCATTTGGATCAGCCTTTCATCTGCTACACCCATTATCTGTCCAAAGGGCATTCAAAATGCAATTAACCAGGACCAGAATTATGTGCTCTTTCCAATGGTGTAAAGTGTTTTCAGAAAAACCACCTTTAAGTGCACCAAAATTGAGTGGGAACTCTTGTAACGGTAATTGTGAAACACCCTGTAAATGAACTGCTTCTTGAAGGATACTCATCTTAAACTGACACAAATAATTTGAACTACTTTTGTCCACTATCATTCTGTTCAGCTTTTAAACAGCACTTGTCGCTTATCGCTGCATGGCCCAGGAACTAAGCTAAAGGGGGGTAATAGGTGAATGGGCTGACATGTCTGTCGAGTTTGGGCAACCGTTTGTTCTTTGTGGTTGGGTTTTGCTGCCTTCAGCTCGTCTCCCGATGTGAGTCTAAAGGTCGGCCACGGAAGAGCTGGCATGTAATAAAGTCGAGTCCAGCTGGGTAGCGAGGCCGCGAGCCGAGGGTCCGGGCAGGCGGGCAGTCGTTCATTTGTCGCGCCTACTGGGAGTGGCGCTTCCGCTCCACGCTGAAGTTCTGCGTTGTTGGGTTGACATCTGCGATGTTTGTAATTCTTGGACAGTTATCAGACTCCTGATATTTATTTATCTCATCTTATCTGGTGTCGACTCTGCCTGACGCGCGCAATTCCTTGATGGTGATTGGTGGCATCGTTCCTTTGGGACTGTATGGTGACTTCAGATTTTTTAATGGCGTACCCTTTTTTATTACACTAGATGATAAATTGGTTATGGATGGCGTCATTTATAGCCTCGTCTCCCACACACTCGTCTCGGGGACTCGTCTCCCACGGCCCACGCACTCCCAATCCCAGCTGCGATGTGGAGCTACAGTGCAAGGTCGCACTTATCCACGTCAAATGATTCGAAAGCTATCCGTCTCACATTCGCCAGCTATTCAATCTAACCAAAGGAATTTGGTTTTGGGTCAACACTGGCCTTAATTGTTTACTTCCGAATTCCATATTTCATAAATGTACGCATATGTCTACCTACTTGTTTTGAAATGTTTTTGATCACCGTATGCCTTGAGCCTTGAACCATCATTAATGATTTAAATTGTCTAATTTTCATTCTTATGGTAAATATAGAACGAAAATTTTATCTCCAGTATTCTTTCTTTAACTGAAGTTCTTCTTTTACAGAGACTATCTGATCGTATTTACTGTCCTGAACACCCTAACACCAACGATCGCTAATTTGCCGCCACCCTGTTCATAATCCACGATAGTGTACCCTGTTCCGTACTGATTAGTTCCAGTTGCACCTCAATCTGCAATGGCGAATGGCGATGTTGGGTTCTAGGTGACATTATGTCCTTTGTCGCGTAACACCACAATTCCGCCACTCTTTGTGAGAACAAACACGGTGGTGTAACGTTGGGCGACTTTATTAGTAGACGGCACACTACTCACGGTAAAATGGCGTAGCTCCGACAACGAACAATAGTGACGAACAGGCGGTGCCAGCCGTCCGCCGGGCGGGCCTCTAGCGCGACTAACACTGCGCAGCAACATATAGAGATATTGAGGGTAGTCGCACCACCAGACTAGACCAGACACCGCTCGCCACCCCGACTGACATGCAACACAAACGCGCACCATGCTGTCAGTCGGCGTCTTTTCAGCGAATCACGGGGAGGGGGGCGGGGACGCAGCACTGGAAGCAGGTTATATCTACCGGGATATTGGAGCGGGCCGCTGCCAGCCTGGCGAACACAGCCACAGGCCATTCACAGACCTGCGACTGACCGCTGTACCCAGCCCGCCCCAGCGACCCGCCAGCACACTCATCTCTATTTCCTACAGCGCATGGGAAATCAGGACGCGCGGCGTGATTAGGTGGACTAGAAACGTTATTTACACCCGATCTTAGCGTGCAGTATGTCACATTTTATGTACAATTATCAGCCGCCTCTGCATCCGCGGGGCGTGTGGACTCACAGCGCACCTTTCGAACAAGGTGCGTCTCGTGCGCGGAGATAACATATAAACCTTTGTCGATACAGATAGGTACACTGCGGTGTCAACAAGCGCAATCCTCGCGCCTCAGAACGCTTGCTAATCCTACTCTATCGAGTCTAAGTTGGACTGCGGAAAGCCTCAGGGCCTTGGTGGATTGAACTACTTTGGATATGCTCTGCTGAAACTTCGATGAAGCTATCGTAACATGAGGCCAAGTGAGATCAATGCCCTGATCCCAAGACAACTTATTTATAAGCTTACACCGATCTATATAGCTGAACGCGAGCACCTCGGTATACGTTGGTCGTGTAGGTATAATTCGTGTTTGCTCTACTTTCAGACATAATCAATGACTTAAACGGTTTGCACGCTCGTTAGACAGCTCCTTTCAGAGCAAAAGTGCTAGTTATATACATCACTTTCACAGACGATCGTCCTCCATCGGTGCATTCGTTCAGGTTAGGAGGACAGTCATAAACCAAGCATATGCCGCAGGCTGCGGTCAATATTTGTATAAACGGTGCATGATATTCACTGTCCCCCTTTGGGAAACTGGGTACTTACACAGGTATTACCTTGTCTATATATTTACAAATCTTTTATAAGCTTTGTGAGTCCAATAACATTTTAGGGCTAACCCTTTCTAAGACATCCTATGAGGTAGATAGTGTGAAGTTCGTGTGACGTGTTCAGAGACTGCGAAGTGAATGGACGTGAAGGCGAAGTGAGCCGGCGCCGCCGCCCCACTCCCGGCCGTCGGCCCGTCCCGTCGGTGGGGACTCGCCCGCCCCACCCCTCGGGCGCCGCCGTCGTATTTCGCCGCGTCGGCCGCCGTAAACTCGCGGGTGTTCGCGGGGGAGTGGTCGGCATTCACCGCAAACCCACACCGTCGCTGGCGGCGCCATCGATTGGCCGCGCCGGCCGCGGCAGCGCACACGCACAGCGCGCCGACAGTTTGGCCTGAATCCGCGCACGCACAGCGGATTGATTGAAGTCGGCCGGCGTATCCATGGCAACGGTTATTATTCAAAATTTAGGGTAAACTGAGTCGTGTCGCAAACGACGGAGCGCTAATCAGCTGCGGGGGAGAGGCCGACGACCCCGGCCGGCGCGCCGAGCAGGGCCCGGACGGACCGCGCCGGCCCCGGGGTGGGGCCGAAAAACAGCGCTCAGCCGTGCCGCCGCCGCCGCTCCTCGGAGATTGGGAGCAGCGATCAATCCTGTTTCGGACTTATTCGCAGGTGCTGGGGGCATCGTAAAGGATGGGAGATGTAGGACGGACACGCGGTAGCCAAGGCCCTAAACGTGGTAGCTTTCAAATAATAATGATTCCCAGGCATTGATTCGTGAAATAGTTAATTATCCTTCTTTCTTTTTTAAATCTCGGGATTTGGCGTTTGATTTGAATGACAATGTATACCTAATACCTATGTTCCATAAAAAGTGTTAATGAACGTCGACGCTGTTATAGGTACCGTTAGATGTCATAATTGAATTAAAGTTTTCAAATTTTTACTGCCTTAGTTGCTATTTGCATAAGAATAGCTTTGTTCGCAATCCGTTTTGGATAGTTTGTTACAATAAGCGAGGAAGCAAATTTCAAATTGAAAGTGTTGCTCATTTCAAGCATTTCTGCCTATGATTTTGAGCAATATTGGTTGTTCTGAGTTATACATGTCCGTTTAGTCCCACCAATTGCTAATTTCTCTTTTGTGAATCTATCGGTGTTTCAAGATACAGCAGCAGTCTTTTGTGAAATGTTTCAAAAACTAAAGAGTTAAAAAAGACTCGATCGTCTTGACTTCTTTGGGATGGGTGTGGGGGAATATTCAGTGAAAACTAAAAGGTATGTCGACTGAAGAGCCGAACAAGTCAAAAGGCATTAGCATTTTGTATGTCGTAAGTATTAACACGCGCAGTGGAAGGGTTGCGAGTACTACGCCCAGTGGAAGGGGGGGGGGGGGGCGGATGTCGCCTCCCCCTAAGATCTCAGCTCCCACTGGAGCTAGAAAAACGAAATTTGGAGGGTAGGTGGGGGCCATGGGGAACTCTGTTGTGTGTGAATTTCATGACCCTAGGTCAATATCTTCAAGGTCAAATGAGGTCAAATGTGGTCAAATCTGCCATATGAGCGACTTTTTTGCGTTTACACGCCGATAACTCAAAAAGTTACCGGCCGATTTTCTTTTTTCTTTCACTATACGAAAGAACAAACAGTTGTGAGTATGTATGGTGAATTTCTAGATAATCCAACAATAAATACGGCAGTTAGAAGCCTGCTAAGGGTAAGATGTCGCCGGCTGAAGCGAGATCGGCCGACGCGGGAAACGCGGCAATCACAATTTTGTGTTTACACACTCATAACTCAAGTTGTTACCGGCCAATTTTCAAAATTCTTTGACCATATGATTGCCTGTACATTTCTCAGTCTTCTCACAGAATTTGACGCGAATCTAATATAATCAGCGGTAAGGAGAGCGATGTAAAGACGGAACCGTCCCGCCCCGGCACAGTCTACAATTCAGGCGGCGCGTAATGGCTAGCGCCGGCCGCCGCGCCGCCGGGGCGGCAGGATGTTTGACTTTACACCGCTATTACTAGAAAAGTTGTGAACCGATTTTCTTATTTCTTGCACGAGAAGATCCACAATTCAATTCTTGACAGGTAGCCGAAATTTCACATTAATATTATGTTAGCAGCGTGAGTTATTGGCGAAAAACAGGAGGGGTGGGCGAAATCCGCCCCCCCTTCCACTGCGCGTGTTAAAAGCATTGCCGTTTCCAAAAGTCAAAGTGGTAAGACTTAATCCGTCTTTTGTTAAGGAATCGGATCCTACGCCTCATCTAAGGCTATATAAGTGTCATCTGAGACGGACAATGTCAGCGGAACTCTGTTGGCGCCTGGGACCTGGCGCTACCGTGTGACAGTTTTGGCGGGTCTGAAAAGCGGCGCGCGCGCCGCGCGTGCGGCGGCTGTGTGTCGCCGTCGTGCTCGGCAGCGCTCGTCAGACAACCCCCGGTCACACGCGCTCTGCACCCGGCCGACAGACGCGCCAGACGCGTCTCGAGCGCGCCCGCGCTCATTTCCATACGAAACCGCTCGTGCATTTTTAGGGGAAATGTGGAATTTTGAAGGGGGACACAAAGGTGGCGACAAAATAAATCAGCTGTCGCGCATATGCAAATTACTCTAATTGTGCCGCTGCGTTCGCTCCGGTTTGCGCAGCTGCGCCCGGCTAAAACTTCACAAACACATGGCCCCGAGTCGCGGCGCAATGCTAGGGCGGAAATGACAAAGAGAGTTATATTCTGGGGGAAATCGAGGGACAGCGAGAGGGAGAGCGCAAAACAGGGAAACCCAGTCGCTGATTATCGGCGGAAATACATTTATCCCCCCGGCCCCGGGCGGCGCCTGGCAGGGCCGTCACGGTACGCGAAAACGGTCCCCGGCGCGAGTGAACAACTGGAACCGCCAGTTGCGACTGTAATTGGTTTTAACGTATAATGCAATATTTCAGTTTGAATACAAACCACATTGTTTCTTATTGCGGGGCGTTGTTTTTTTTTTTAACATGTTTTAGCTAGGTTAGGTATGATGAATGTCTCCTATTGAAATGCAGTTTCACGTGACACGAATTTAATGCAACGAATGTGACAGAACTATGCTGGCGAACCGATATGGTCCTAACATTGTTGATGGCTTCAATTTTATTTTCAATTAGTCAATCTTCAGTATGGTATCCGATAGATTTGGAGGTAGATGGTTGTACCTTTCAGCTGGGATGTCTTGTGTCGATTTAGTTCCAAGCACTCCGTTAACGCAACGTTGAACACCTGTGCCTCTGAATTCGGTGTCAGCTGCGCAGTAGCGATGCCTTATGAGTGCGGGATACCGGCGAGCATGAGGACGGGAGAAATGGCACGACTGATGTGGCCAGGAGCGATGGCGGTACTGCTTCCAGGCTGTGTGAGCTCCTACGGACTATTTCGCCATAAGCTGGTTGGCGAATAACGTCTCAGTCTTCATTATTGACAGTATAAGTGCCGTCTTTGGTGTCCGTTCTAATTTGCCAAAGGTGTACCTATTGATTTTTATATTTATGCAGCGTGAAGTTTTTTTAGGGTAAAAACATGCCTAAGTATCCTAAATATAAATAAGTATATATAAACAAAAATTAAATATCACTTAAGTAATATATGATATTGACTATGTGGTCTGACTTTTTGCTGTCAGTTCCCTGTCAGTATGAATCTGTGACGGGTGCGGGACGGTCGGTTAAAGTGCCGCCCCGGCAGCGGCGGCGGGGCCACGTGCCGAGTTGGAACACCTGGCGGCGTCCGCTGGGGACGAGCGCTGACGGCCGCCGCGCGGAGGCTCATTATTCACACAGCCGACCATGTGCGACGCCTGCCGTGTCCGCCCCCGGCCCGGCCCGGTGCCCGCCGCCCCACGGCAGCCGACCGTGGCCGATTGAACTGGCCCGCTGTGGAGGACGGCACACCACCTGCCCGTCACGTCATTACACGGGCTTCGCGCCGCTTAGTAACATGGCGCTAAAAATAATGATGTCTTTTTTGACCGATGCGTCCACCGTCCGCTGCTCAGCTTTTTTTTTGCGCAGTGTTTGCTCCTCCGATTATGGACAGTACAGTTCGGCTCCGGCAATTGAGTCATTTTTTTATAGAAATAGAGGTTTGGGGCAAAATGCGCCCATTGCAATGTTTGTGCCGCATTTTTTTTAAGATCTCCATTGAAAATTATTGCGCTTTAACGCTTCAATTATACTTTCATTATGCTGCTTATAATTATTATTATGCTACATTCCATTTATATCACTCTTCCTTGACGCTCGAAATCCATGGTTTCCAAACCCGCAGTCGGTCCGTGAGCCAGCTCACTGCGCATTGCCGGGTGACCTGTGGGCCGCTGCGGTCGGGCCGGCCGGCCCCACCCGGCGGGCGGCCAGTTAAACCGACGGCCACTTCTCACCCCACCCGACGGGCCAGCCGGCGATCAATAGGCGCGCCGCCGGCCGCCTGGAGGGCTGCTCCGAATTCGGGCGGCCCGGCCGCTGGCGCCGCCGCCCCGAGGCCGCCGCGCCGGCGCCGCCGCAGCTCGCTCGACCCGATCAATACGCGCTCAAATTCGCCATCTTCCTCGCTGGCGGCAGTTCACAGCGCAATCGTGGCGGTGGGCGGCGGGCGGGGTGGCGGCGGCGCGGCCGGACGCGCGCTGCGCAGGCGCACCGGCCGCCGCACCGCCTCGTGTTCGCACAACATGTTTTGGCCATCGATCCGACCGGCTTTGGTTATTGGCTTCAAGAGGCCTGAAAAGGCGCGAGCGGCAGCGGGCGGCTCGGTGCCTGGTGCCGCCCGGACCGAGTGGATCGGCCGCCCCCGCCCCCGCTCCCGCTCCCGCTCATCGATCAGTCCATGACGCGGGACACACGCTGACTCAACTCGCACCTCCAGTAGATGCGCGGCCGCCGGCTATAGCGGGATGGTGCAGGTGCCTAACTGACTACCCAAATATACAGATGATGCCAGTAGCACAGTTTTGTTAAGCTAAACTTGTGTGGTTCGAAGTTGAATTTCTTCGATTCCTCCTCTTTCATAAAGCTGTGATTTGTTTTAGGAAGTTTATATACCATGTTATAACCATGTTATAGCTGTTTGATGTGTTCGAATTTTGTTTGTGTAAGACGGCGACCCGGACTTCTTTTCCTTTCGTGTCCATTCACTTGCAGTGTGAACCGATGAGGTGTCAGGTGTAAGAATAAATGTCTTTTTCGCTATTGCTAAATATGCCACTGTAAGAAGTAAAAATATGGTACAATTTGAAGCATCACAGGTTGTCCCTGCAAATGGTTAAATTTGAACAAGTGATAACTAGCTTGATCTACGAATACTTCCTATAAACTCATGTATGTGAGTTCTTCCAGACAAAACTTAGGCATTTCGTCTTCGACTTCAGTTGCACCTAGATATAAAACAAGCTTCACTATAAAAACGGTCGACTATACGTAGGGTAGGTGTTTGATTGACTATCGCGTCTAGGCTTAGTTCTGTACGTATATCGATTGGTCAGTATTCAATATCGTATCTGATAGATTGGAGGTAGATGGTTGTACGTGTCAGGGACGCAGGATGCGTCTCTGGAGCTACACTACACGAGTACCCGCGTAACAGCACCCAAGCTACACTAACACACAGGCACATTGCAAATACACGCATACTGGAATAGCTGAAGTCACCCTGAGATCGTTGAACAGACTTTAAACCCGCCAAATCACCAACTCTCGCACCTTACTTACGGCTGTCGGCCGCCTCTGGCCTGTGGCTGTCCTACCAGCGGAGGCCACCTCTGGCCTGTGGCTGTCCTACCAGCGGAGGCCGCCGGCTCAGGCGGGCAGCAGCGTCAGCCTCAGCTCCGTCTTCTCACACAGCCGCCTGAAGACGGGCAGCACGGCGTAGGCGGGCGCCAGCAGCGGTGACTGCTGCGCCTCGGCGGCCGGCTGCTGCACCAGGAACGCCTGCATGGTGTAGTCGTCGGCGGCGCCGGCCGGCGGTGGCAGTGGCAGCGCGTACAGGTGCGGCACCGCCTGGCCGTCGGCGCCGCGCCGGTGGTGGCGCCGGACGTGGCGCCGCACCAGCGCGCGCAGTCGCGAGCTGAATCCACAGCGCGTGCAGCGGTAGTTTCGGTTGAGGTAGCCCCGCAGCAGGCTGGCGGCGTACGGCAGCCGCGTGTGGCCGTGCTTCTGGTGCCAGTGGCTGAGGTAGTGGTGCCGCTGCGGAAACCGCAGGCCGCACGGCTTGCAGCGGTACGGCCGGCGGGCCGGCGGCCGGCGCGCGGGCCCCGGCGCCGGTCGCTGTGGCTGCAGCTGCAGCAGCGGCTGCTGCCCGCTCGGAGGGTCTGCGGCGGAGTCGAGGAGGGCCGCGGCCGGCGCGCCGAGGGGAGGCAGCAGGCCCATCAGCCGCTCGGCTGGCAGGAACGGGGGGAAGGCGCCGGCCAGCGGGCCGAACGGGTGGCGCAGCAGCTTGTCGCCGAGCTGGGACTGCTCCAGGGCAGCGGCGGCGCCGTTCAGCGCCGGCTTGTCGCTGCCCTTCTGGTCGTGGAACGGGTGAACCTGCATGACGTGCAGCCGCAGCGAGAGCAGGTCCGGCAGACAGTGGCCGCACAGGCTGCACGGAGCGCCCATACTGGGTGGGGCAGCCGACTTGTGCGACGAGCTGCTCTTGCTCTTCTTCTCTTTCGGCGCGCCATGCTCACTGGCCATGTGTGTCTCCAACAGCTTGGCCGTCTTGAACTTCCCGCTGCAGACTGTGCACACCTCGAGTCCCTCCTCCTCTTTGATAACGGGGTCGTTGTCCGGAGACGACTTGTCGTCGTCGGGAACGTAGATGCCGTGCGTGTTCTGCTTGTGGACCTTCAGGAAGTATTTGCTGCAGAGCTCCTTTTGGCAAACATCGCACTTCACGCCAGCCTGATTCTGATGGTTGTCCATGTTTATGCCGTGCATCTTGATCATGTGAGTTTTCATGAAGTACTTGTTGCAGAGCTCTTTGTTGCAAATTTCGCAGTAGCTTCGGCTGGTGCTCGCTGGTTTGGGCCTTTCCAGCTTCTTTTGACCCTCGACTTCAAGGCGAATTCTTGCTAGGAACGCGGTTTCATTCATCGGCTGCGCTTGGGCTTGAATGCCATGGGCAGTTTGCATATGCTGTTGCAAGAAAAACTTCGCATAGAAGTCCTTATTGCAAACACTGCAAATCGTCTCTCCTTTATGACCCGGTGATTCCGGGGCTTGATCGTTGTCTTTCATCAGCGGATGTTTAGATGAATTGAGGGCAGTAGGTGGTTTTGGAATGATCAGCTCTTCCTTTTTATTGAACATACCGTGCTCCTGGATAAGATGTGCATGTAACGCGTTTTTGCTGTCCATCCTTTTCGCACATATGTGGCACGTCACACCAGAACTGCCCTTCTTTTCATTTAGACCCTTGATCATACCCTGAAGCTTCTTCAGATCTTCGCTGAAGTGTTCTTTCTTGTTCGGCGTTGCGGGGGACCGCGGCTTCTCTCTGTTCGCCGGCGCTAGCGGCTGCGGCGGCGAAGTGGTGTGGCTGTTCTGCTGACCTGAGCCGTGGAAGTAATACCGGTGCATCTGCAGCAGATAGGCGCTTTGGAACGTCTTGGCGCAGAGCTCACATTCAATGCCGTCTGTGTTGTTGAGCTGGGACTCCGTTGGTGGCTCCAGCGGAGGACAGGGCTGCGGGTCGGTGCCGTTGACCCTCTCCTGATCTGGTTCCCCCTCGGGTTGCGGATCCCGCTCGACGGGTGGAGGAAGAGGTGGCGGTGAGCTCATGGCGTGTATCTTGTACCTGTGCATTTTCAGGAAATGTTTGTTGCAGAACTCCTTCCAGCAGATGTTGCAGAACGCGTCGACGTTTCTCACCCCGATTTGCTGTAGCTGCTCTTTGGATAAGTTCTTCGGCGGTGCTTCTCCGTTCATCGCCAGCTTGTCCATGAAGAGGTGCACGCCGGTCTGATGGTCGGCGACCTGCGCGGCGTCCAGCTGCTGCAGCAGGGACGGTGACGGGGCCGCCTCCAGCAGCTGGCGGCTGTCGTACGGGTCGGCCGGTGGCCGCGCCGGCGAGCCGCCGGGCGCCGCCGCCTCGGCGCCGTGCACCAGCTGCCGGTGGCGCTGCAGGTAGCAGGGCTCGCTGAACTCCTTCTGACACGGCTCGCAGAACGTGTCCGGGTGAGCGCTGCCCGGAGGACGCAGCGCGTCCGCCTCACTGGAGGGCCGGCCGGAGTCGCGGGAGTCGCCGCTGGGCGACAGACGCGGACCTCCGCCGGCGCCACCGCCGTGACCGACTCCATTGCCCACGCCGCCAGCGCTGGGCGGAGCGTCGCTGTAAACGCCATGCTTATTGGCCTTGTGTGTCTTCAGGAAGTACTTGTTGCAGAACTCCTTGTTGCACAGCTCGCAGTAGGCCTCCGGGTTGAAGATCTTCAGCGGCGCGTCCCCGCCGGGCGGCGGCTGCGCGGCCGGCGCGACGCCCGCCTGGTGCTGGAGGAACGACAGTAGGAACGGCGGAGGCCCGAACTGCAGAAAATTGGGCACGGGGAACTTGTCCTGGAAGGACGGCGGCAGCGGCATGGCCGTCGGCATGCCGGCCTCTGATTTCGGGGTGCCCACCTCCGGATACCGCCCCTCCTGCTCGGCACTGCCGTCCGGTCTCTGACCCGAGGAGAGGTTCAGAGGCAGCTCGCGACCGAAGATCGCGCTCTCCCCGGCGCCCGCGTCGGCGACCCCCATCCTTCTGACATGCTCCACCTCGATGTGGTATTTGAACTGCGCCTCGCTGGGGAAGGCGAGCGGGCAGTAGGGGCAGCGCAGCGGCAGCGGACCGCCGGCGGCCGGCTCGTCGCCGCCGCCGTCCTCGCTCTCACCTGAGCCCAGCTTCACGGGACATGACTGTTTGCGGCGCTTTTTGGCGGATCCGTAGGCGGACTCGCCGGTGTGTGGCCGCTCGGAGCCGCTGCCGTCCTCGGAGCGG
This sequence comes from Amphibalanus amphitrite, assembly GCF_019059575.1. Lineage (NCBI taxonomy): Eukaryota > Metazoa > Arthropoda > Thecostraca > Balanomorpha > Balanidae > Amphibalanus > Amphibalanus amphitrite. The sequence continues at coordinate 622,470 of NW_024881516.1, forward strand.
CTGGCCGAGCTGTCCGGGTAGCCGGGGCTGGCCGGCTCGCGCTCGCCGAGCCGCTGCTCGTCGTCGGCCGGCGGCGGCGTCAGCTCGGCGCGGCCCGAGCCCACGCCGCCCAGCAGCGCCAGCGAGGCCATCGCAGCTGCGGTCTGAAACACACCGCCGTCCGGGACGGGCTGGTAAGGCGGCGAGATCGAACGGCAGGGACTACAAAACATATCTATATGTTATCCGCGCCGGCCCGGGCCTCGGTGACAGGTGACGGTAAATATAAAACATCGCTTCATCGGCCCGTGAGGATACTCCATTGTTTTTACAACTGACCAGCGAGTGCCAGGGTACATAGCATTGTCGAGGGAAGACCGTGTCATCATCTTCCGGGAGCCAGCAAAACTATCAGCTGTCGAATGACCATGAACTACACCTTTTTCCTTCAATTTGGAAAAGTTGGAGTTCAATTTGAAAAAAGATGCAAAAGATGCACTATAATTTGAAAAAGATAGTTATATTTGAAATAAGTGAATTTTAATTTGAAAAAGAAGAGATTCGATTTAAAGAAGATAAAACTCAATTTGAAAAATAAAGCACTTTAGATATTTTCACCGTCTCATTATGTTCACGGCCTTAATGAATCACATTGGTGCCATCGCCCATCCTTTATTGTTTTGGATCGCGCAGAATTTGTTAGAGATACCTAGCTGAAATTTCGAACTAACGCAATTATAGAACATAGATCCATATAACCCTGGATAGAGAATGGCCACATATAACATATGTCCTTTGATTCAAAGTGGGATCTTTTGCACTGCCCGTTTTTTTTTTAGGTCAGGTAAGGTGAATGGCCTATGACGCCATACGTAAGACGTCTCGTTTCAGCGAATACGCTCATTTTTTTCGAGATGCTTTAAATTGATTGAAATTTGAAGCAAATTGTTGTTAGGTGATCTCATATTTCCATTAAGCTCATGTGCATGTCAAATAACGATGATGCGACCGGCGAGGTTAAAGTCATCGGTTCCTTCTGCTCTATGCGTCTTAATTTTCCGCTAATGTCTCATGAATACGAGCAATGAGCAACAGTAAGCAATAAGTATGAGCAACAGTGCTTATGGGCACAAATAAATTGCAGTCGTACCTATTAACGGGTGTCAAGTTCAAAATGGGACAAACGCAAAATTAAGTTAGACACTGTGTATTACTAGATATTTTAACGAAACTTTCACCACATATACCTTGTTCTGTCGCCAGTCCACTGGTACTAATGAATTTGAACCAGGGGTCCATGCCTGTCTGCCAGACGCACGTGCTCTCCCGCTATCTTCATTATCGATCGCGGCACCTCCGGGACAATTTTATTGATGCTGCTCAGGATTCTGGCACGCAGCTGCTGATCGGATGACGCTGTCCAGCCACCACGGTAGACTTCTTGTTTAAGTATGCCCAAGAAGTCCTCAATTGGTCCCAGCTGCGGGACATTCGGCGGGTTTTCCTAGCGGATAAAATATCAGGTATGCCAGCCTCCTCCAGAAACTGGCACGTGGCACGTGCATAATGAGCTGAAGCCAAGTCTGGCCAAAATGCATATCCACCCCTTCGGTTGCTGTCCTCGATGAACGGTTGAGTTTGCTGTTCAGGCACTTTGTGATGTAGACATGGGCGCTAACATTTGTTGAACTGGGGCAAATTGTTGGTTTTGCTACTCCCTTGGGTGATATGGATATCCACACAAGAAGCTTACGTGGGAACTTTCCAATCGGACGGTAAGTCACATTCGAAGGTATGTCTCCACCAGGCCCAGCGTAAAAACCACGGTTTTGTGGCATTTCTGAGCCAGTGTAGGTTAAGTATGTAGCTTTCATCGTCCATGATGGCATCTTGCTCTCGAGTGGCACTCAGTTTTCCCCGGCTAAGGGGTCGCAGGCGGCCCTTTTGAGATTGTTCTCGCTGAGCAGATACCGGAGGAGCTTTCTGGCGCATCCAATATCTTACCCCTTCCTCTCTGAGAATGTGTCTCACTCGTCTCACTCTGTCATGCGTTATGCCAAAGCTGCGGCCTAAGAGACGAAGTGAGACGCCGACTTTGCCGTCTGCCATGCGAACAAGGCCTTGGCGCCTCTTTGCTGACATTTTGGGAGCAGGCCTGCCATTCTGAGCTCGTCGTATGTGTCCTTTGTCTAGGAATGTATTGATAACGCGATATATCAGTCGGTCGTGGAATACCAAGCGATTTAACGTGGCCTTAGTCAAGCTCGGGTTTTGTCAACTACTCTCGCGACAATGTCTCTTGCGGCTTGCTCGCTCAAAGGCTTCATGACGACTGACCTCAATACGTAGCCACAATATTTTAACATCATGCTCGTGCAATTCACGTATGGACATTCTGTCCAAATTTCAGGTGAATATCTAAAGGGAGGTTGAAAATAGAGCGATTTCAATTTTGTCTCATTTTGGACTTGACACCCTATTATCCTTCCCTGACAAATTTCAAAACGACGTCGAGCATTTTAGTTTGAATTTCATTTGTTTCAAATTGAATTCCAATTTTATATTGAAATTCACTAATGTCAAATTGAATTTTGTCTTTTTCAGATTGAAGTGCATTTTTTCCAAATTGAACTCCAACTTTTTCAAACCGAGGGAAATTGTAGTTCATCATCTCGTTTAGTCCCTGTCTTAAGGAAATCATCAAAGATGACAGCCTCGTTCAGCTACCCTTACGTTTTGAAAGCCTACAAATGGCAGCACATCTATAAACGAAACGTTTGCAGAATCGATAGATATCCTTTCACCAATGGCGTTACCACTTCTCTATTCCAGCACTTTTGGAAGGCTGATCCAAAGTACGCTGTTCTTATAAGAACAGCTGTCATTCACAGCCTTGTCATTCATGGCATATTGCTCAATTGATAATGCATTGTAAATGTCTACGTTATTGGATGCTTAAGATCAGTAATCATACAAACGATTTATTTGTGAATTTTTGGCTAAAATGCCGGCTAGATATGCGAGCTATTATGCTAGTTTACATTTTAGTCGTTCTGCGTTGTTGCGAATAAACTCGGCAGTTATCACTCTATGAACGCGAATCTTATTATTGTTCTGTGGTTACAGCGCAAAATTAATCGAGATTGATATAAATGTCACCAAGCTCAGATGATAGATATATGTAGATACTCTGGACGACTTGTGGGTAATATTCGAGAGAAGGTTTAAGTAAGACATTCAGTGAAAATATATGAAACTAAAGAGCGTGAGGCAGCGTCCCATCTCAGCTTCACCTGGCATAAAGTCCAGCTCCGACTTTTTAGCTACTTACGTCTCAGAAAGCTGCAGCCTAGAGGGGAGATTTCAGCAACTGCAGCTTGAGTTAGAACCGGCTCAGACGCCACCAGAACTTCAAATAAAGTGGAGAGTGATTTTCAGGCGGGCCAACTGTGGTGAGGAGCTGGCTCGCGTCAACCTCGCTCCATTCAACACTTGTGGATAACTCGTGAATGGAATTTCTTCAACTCAAACACGTGTGCATGGGGCGCTCATCAAACTTGAATGACATTCAACCCCGCAACAAGTGTGCTAGAAGGGGAGACATGTCAAACCGGGGCTGTTGTCTGCCGATTTTATCGCGTCGACTGCAGACGCCGCCTAGCTGACAGCTGGAGCGCTTGTCGCCAGCGTCTCTGCACAGCAGGAGCATGCCGTGTTTTTGTGGTGCCTAGGGAGGGGTAATGCTGTTTTTTGCTATTCCAACCACCGTACTGTAACATTGAAATACCTATATGTCTTTTTTTGGGGGAGGAAGCTGAATATTTTTAAACACGTACTACTTCTGGTCTTCTGCCATACCCTAACCCCGCTGTTGCTGGGGTATTTCGCTACGCATCACTTGCGGGGGGAGGGCTCAATTAACCCTCGCGGGCCCGGGGGGGGGGGGTGTTTCCCCTCTCGCGAATATTGGCGATAGCTTTCGAACGCTTAGGGATAAGAAAGCGAAACTTTCAGTACCTGTTCCCCCATCAATTTGACATCTTCTGCAAAAAATGGACCTAGCCCCCTTGATGACGTCACAGGGTCGATTTTTTCTAGATCCCTGCACGGCAAACTTCGGCGTCAATAAACGTGAACTCCAAATAGCTGCCAACAATAGTTTTAGAGATAAAGACAAATTACGAGCACGGTTGTGTAGGTTCGATCTAGCAAAAATACAACTTCAGTTTGGGTGACCTGAGGTCAGAGGTCAGGTCAACGACCCTCAGCTGGGGCTTCAGTTTTCGTAAATAACTACAACAAAAATGGTTCTAGAGCTACGGAAGTGGTACCAACGCATTCGTCTTGTCAATCCGCGTCAATTTTTTTATGAATTTAGTCCGAACCTTTTGAATGGAAGGTCACAAGGACAGAGTCCCGCTAAGCGGAGCTTGTTGCATTGACCCTGCCCTCTACTCTCCGTTCGCGCGATTCCGGTTCTATGGACTATGACAGAATTTGGAGTCCGAAGTTCAACGTGCGCACATAGCCGCGCACGGCCATCCGCCGTGCGCGGCTCAGCGTCCCCTCACTGACTTCGCCTGGCTACGGCCTGCTACCTACCGCAACCATACCTGTCAGGAGGCCCATAAACGTCAAGCGCCGGTCGCGCTTCGAACCCGGACTGTTATAACCGGGAACGCGTGCTCTCACCACGCGGAGTCCAACGCTCTGCCGACTGAGCTACGGGACCGGCGTAGAATGACACATATTTTCTTCCGAAAAGGTCAAGTTTTATGTTGACCTTATGTGACTTCGAATGACCTTTGGTTGACCTTGACACATGAAAGGTCGTATATGATGGAGTCGTATCCGCTGATCACGAATCTGACCTCCATTTTGCTCAAAGCATTCATTTAGAGCCCCAGGATGGCAAAATTGTCTTAATTATTATGATTGACTTGAATCGGTGAAATAGCCCCTAGCGAGGATACTCTTCCGTGACCTTGATATTGGAGCGGCCTTGTATCGCAAGATTAACCACAAATGGGGGCCCGATAAGCCTCAACGTTTTTCAAAAATGGAAAGAAAAAAAAACAAAATATCCTGGAATTTAGTATACCTACAAGATATACGAAAACATGCAAAGTTTGAGGTCAATTTTGAGCATGACCTTGATATTGACCTTGAATTTTGAGCACTTCATCGGAATCCCCAGGTTCTCTTCTTTCGCTCTATACCCATTTTGCCGGTTTAACCCTCGCCGGCCGAGGGGGGGGGGGCAGGTGCCGCCCCCCATAGGTTTTTTTTTTCGCGATAGCTCCGAACACGCTGGCGATAGAGAGCTGAAACTTGGCATACCTGACCTTTGATTCAAGCCAGATCTTTTGACACCAACCGCATGTTCGGGTCAAGTCAGGTCACTGACCTACGACGTCATAAGTAAGCCTCTGCACGGTCTTCAGATGTCGCAACTTCGCAACGCCCTCACTGCCAGAGGAGCTTTCACAGGAAATTGAAACTTACAGGATCTAGTATCCATTACGATTCTCACTACTTGTATGTCTCGGATTTTTCCTTAAGGTCATATGAGGTCAGGTCATTCTCGTGACCTCACCATTAGTAAGTCAATGGGGAAAAATAAAAACTGCTATTCTGGCGCCGGGAACGATCTCCAACTATCTCAAGCACACAGAATCGTGATTTGATGCACTCCTTGCAAGGTTAGATGCGTCACTTTTGCCATGTTGACCTTGCGTGACGTCATTTATGACGTCATCAAGCAGTGGCGTAGCCAGAAATCAGCGAAAGGGGGGGGCCATGGTGCTCGAGGGGGCGACTTTTCCCTTGAGAGGGGCGCCATTGTGAGCTAGTGACAGGAGGTCAGTCTAAAATGTAACGTCATATATTCATGCATGATTTACTAGGTGTTGCAAAATACGAGTATAAGAACCAGGTTTCGCTGATTTGTCATAAAATCCAATTATTGCAATGTGCAGCCCGGTGTTTTTTATCAAAAGCCTTGATCTTTATGCATATTTAGCACGATATAGGAAACGAGCTCAGGCTACGGACATGCTATCTCAAAACACACACCCATGCGAATTCGAAACGGTAAAATATACGTTGATCGATAGGCACAATCTTTACTCTTTGCAAAAAAAAAAAAACATACAAGTTCACTCACTGATCCAAAGTGACCTGTGGACTGCAGCCTCTGGTCGACCGGGGTGGTCGTGCTTAGAATCTCAGACACTCATGACTGCATGAGTGCCAGATGGGTGAGGCGTGAGACTGTCCCATATAGTGGCACGAAGGTTAAGAATGTCTTCGGCCGGCGTAGTATAGAAGACGACTTTTGATGATGTGAGTGTGCATGGTCGACTTTAAAAGCGCCATAGAAACCTGCTGATCTCACCGAACATTCGCCTTGCGTAATCCTCAGACCAAATATCTACATTGAGATGGCCAGGTCAATTTTGCGACCTCTCTGTTATCTATTAGTTAACCCGCGCCGTGCTGGTGGCCTGTGCTTTCCGTGTCGTGCTGGGGGGGGGGGGCGTTTTCAAGTCCCCCCTCTAACTCGGCTCCTGGGCCACGTAGCGACACCCAGTAAGGGGAAATCGAAAGAGCGTCAAAAATAATGACGGAAAGACTTAGTTTCAATTTTTAGGTCAGGTCAAAGGTCAGGTCACCAGAGGTCATCAAAGGTCAAATTTAGTCCATTTCAACAATTTTGGAAACTGCCAACGGCCAACTCGGGAATCAATAGAGCTACAGCGCCGCGGAACGTGTTCCTCTCGTCGAGACGCGTCGAATGAACTATACGTTGACCTTGAAAGGTCATTTTGAAAATTTGACCGCACGTCAAGGTCATGACCTGACCGGATGGGGCCATGCTGCATATCAGTCGATCCGTATCGTCGAGCTGACCACATCTGACGTGTTTTCACCGCTCTAGCACGTCTCTATCAAAAGTTATAGCCAAAAAACTGCTGGTGACCGTTTATGACCTGAGATGACCTCAAGGGCACACAAAAGGTTAACAGGTGCATTTTTCCGATTCAGTGTGTCATGTTTACCTATGAACCGATGTTTGGAGGGTTTTAAACGACATTCGTCCAAAAGAGGCACATTTCACTTTTCTCCCACTGACTTGAGGTCCCAAAATTGACCTGACCTTAGGTCACAGAAATAAAAAGTCCGAGATGAGCATTTTATACATATTGTTAGTCTTATCAATCTCTGAAAGTTTCAAAAGTGATAGTTCAGTCGTTGTAGCTATAGCGGGCCTTTAAACTTTTTTGAGGTAAGGCCACTTGACGTGCCCTGGTGACCTGACCTTGAACGACCCTGATCTGAAATTTTCACAAGCTGTGTAGAAAAGATGTATGAACAGGTGTACCAAAAACAGCGGTGCTGCGCGACGCCGTTTTTAGATATTCGCGAAAAAAAAACTAAGGGGGCGGAACCCCCCCCCCCCTTCCAGCACGGCGCAGATAAATGGGAGAACTTTTGAAATGCTCTTCTTCTGAACGAAAACAACCTCAAACATCGGGATTCAGGTAAATATGACACATTTAATCGGTAAATGTCACTCGTGATGTGACCACTTTTATGTTACTGAGGTCATCTCAGGTCATGAAAGGTCTCCAGTAGATTTTGGACAATAACTTTTGATAGAGATATGATAGACCAATGAAACACCCTATATAATTATTTTCCTTCTCGAAAATATGGATCGACTAATATGCAGTATGACCTTTCCCGGCTAGGTGATGACCTTTACCTTAGGTCAAATTCTCAAATGCCCTTTTAATGTCAAATTCTAGTTCATTTGACTGGTCTGTCTCGAAAAATGGAACACGATGCTGGATAAACTGATCTCGTGCAGGTCTGAGCCAAGAGGTATTACAGATAAACGTCCTCCGCGAAAAGTATATTTTGAGGCTAAAACGTTTACCTGATGTCAAATCTGAGATAATCAATAAGAGAGAGCATAAAAAGAGCTATCGAATATGCGCTTTGCTGCGGCGCTGTAGCTCAATCTCTTTCTGAATCCTGACATGCGCCGCTTTGTCGAAAAATGTCAACATCGGCGAAATTTGATTTTCGGTTGTCGCTGGTGACCTGACCTTCGACAAGTTCGACCTAACCTTACAAATGATCTAAGCCTGGCTGCTGCATCTTGAAAAGGGCCCTTGGTGTCGATGAGAAAGCCCCATTGTCCAATAATTGCCTATGTGTCAGTGGTTTCGGGGTTGCCTATCAATCTTGAATGGGGCGGGGCGACCGAAGTCTCCATTCAGTTTCGCGGTTCAGGTAGGCGCCAGTGGCTCTTGAGGGGCGCCAGCGACCTCGGATTGATGGGGCGACTGTGATCTTTAGAACGGCGTTGAGGAGCGCCATTGGGCATGGATGGGGCCACTGTTGCCTTCAGCAGGGCGCTGGAGGGAGGCCCTGGAGGGGCTTGAGCTTGGGTGGGCCGACTGTAGTCTCCAGGGGCGTTGTCTCGGATGGGGCGAATGTGATTTTCAGAGGGGTGCCGGGTAGTCTAGAAGGGCGCCATTGGTTTCAGAGGGTTGCCAACGATCTTAAGATGGGGCAGCTGTAACCTTCGTTTAGATGGGCGCGATCTTCAGAAGCGCGCCGGACGCTCTGGATGGGCTTGAATTGGGCTTGAATGGGGCGACTTAAGTCTCAAGCGGGACGACTTCAGTCTCAAGGGGGGTGGGGCGCTAGTGGCTCTTGAGGGCGCTATTGATCTCGGATAGGGCGACTGCGATCTTGAGAAGAATGCGGGTGCTTTAGAGGGGCGCCAGTGGTTTCAGGGCGCGCCATCGATCTTGGATGGGTCGATTGGGGTAGCTGTGAACTTTAGAGGGGCGCTGGGTGCTCTAGAGGGGCGCCATCAAGCTTTAATGGGGCGACTGTTCCGTTCAGGTGGGTGCCAGCGGCTCTTCAGGGGCGCCATCGACCCCGGGGGTTCGGAATATTCTGGTATCCGGAGGGGCGCCCTTCAACATTTGGGGGCTCAGGTCGTATTTGGGGGTGCCCTGGAGAACATTTAGGTGTCCAGGCACCCCCAAAGAGATATTGAGTTCGATCCCTGCCTGCACATCACTTTTTAATTCATGTTCTCTCTGTAAAACGGCATCAGCCTAGTCGGCACTAATTCGGGCGCCATTTGGGCGGCTGGGCGGAAGGGGGGGGGGGCATGGCCCCATGGCCCTCCCCTGTATACGCCACTGTCATCAAGGTCATATTAGTTTTTCGTCAATAACTCCCGATCAAATTGAGCTAGCGAGTCGGGGAAGCCACCAACGGACTCAGGAAGACCTGCCAAATCGAATGATATGCAACATGACCTCTTTTGACCAACTTCGTGACCTGGGGACGCTGACTTGACCGTGACCGGAGGTCAACACCCTAAGTTGACCTGACCCAAACAAAAAGTTTATCATTCGACGCGCCTGAGCGAGACGAACACGATGCTGCCAAAATCGCGGCTCTGCGGCCGTTTTTTTGCGAAGTTATTCACCAAAAAGTGAACCGTACCTTGGGGCACTTGACCTGACCTCAGAGGTCACCGGTTGACCTAGGACCTTAAAATCAGGTACCAATCTCTGCGTCTCGTAACGGCGCACACGCTCGTTTTTTCCGCGACGCGCTAGCTCCACCAGGGGCGAAACGGCGAGGGGGGTCGTACCCGCCCGCCACCCCCCCCCCCCCCCCCCTCGGCCGGCGCATATTTAGAAAACCAATAAGTCCGGCGAGGGTTAATGCATCCTGCCGTCCTCTAAAAGGTTTACTTTGAGATCACTACACATGCGCCGGTTTTTACCTTTGACCTTGACCTCTCACCTTGAAAATCAACCTGATGTCGTACCTACTTTAGAATCTACTCGTAAAGACCTTTCGTTTGCTACCGTTTTTGCTCCCGTACCTCCCTATTTACGGAGTTAGATATAGGAGGGGCAAAAACGCCGCCGGGCTGCGGTGGCCGGGATCCCCCCCCCCCTCCGGGCCCGGCCGGATTAAAAGGTGTCAAACGCCCCAGTCGATAACCTCAGAACCAATAGCAGCAGGTAGATTGGCAAGGCTGCAAACGAAAGCTCCTCACGTTCCTGATGAGTATCTAAAAGCTCAGGTTAAAAGCTGTGTGAGTTCACGGGCCGGGCTATAAGGTTAACCCGCGCCCTGATGGGGTCTGCCGAGCAACGCGGTCTGATGGGGGGCCATTTTGCCCCCCCCTAAGATCTCGAGAACCACGCAACATAGCGACAAGCGGTAAACGGCGTTGGATAGCCCTATCAGGGAATTACCTTGTGACCCAATTTCATTGACCTCGGTCAAACCGATGACGTCACAGGTCAGGTCAAAGGTCGAATTTTCACCGTTTACAGGCATTTCAAGAAATGCGTTGTAAAATCGAGTAAAATGCATTTCATTGAAAATCATCGATGGAGAAATGTTCTTCAAACACATATTTTGCTATTTGAGGTCACTGATACCAGGTCAGGTCACAGAGATCAGGTCACTGGGGGGTCACAATATGAAAGTGTCGTGTCATACATGTTTTATGGTCCATTTTACATGACAAATGCGATTATGTGGGTCAGGCAGACTTTTGGGCCAGCTTAGGTCACGTTTTGGTCAAGGTCAGGTCAAATTAGGTCAAATTTCAAAGTTGATATTTTTGCATAAAATGGGTATCGATTCGATGCAGCTTGTCACGGGGAGTTCAATGGTAGTCTCCGTTTTGCGCTACGAGGTCTAGAATTGCTAAAAATTGAGTTCAAAAATTTGAGGTCATCAATTTTTAACAGTTTTTTCGCTATAACTTGGCCAAAAAAAGAGGTATCGATCTAAAATTTGATATTATCAAAGAGCGCAGGGACTATCACATATATTCCGGTTTTTTCGAAATTCGAATTTTTTTGGAATTTTTTTGAGTTTTTCTAAAAAAAATCATTTTTTTTTATTTTTCAGGGTCAAAATCCCAAAATTTCGAAAATCTGAGATAGCAGTTTTGTAGCGCCGTCTTTTCTCTACACAACCACATACCTAAAGAACTTTAAAATTGCTTGTTAACTGTAGAATTGGTGAGCGTTTCAAGATGTCATGTTTTTTGCTCATTTTTACTCGAACATGACCTCAGTTTGACCTCAGTAACTCCTGACCTGAGGTGACCTGTGACTTGAAATTTTGTGTGAATGTGTCAAATTGATGCCCGGTAAGGTACACAAAATTTGTTTCTCGCTATTTAAGAAAAACCACAGGGGGGGGGGCAAAATGGCCCCCCCATCAGGGCGCGGGTTAAGTCAGACCACCGGAATGGGTTTTTAAATCTGATGGTTACATCCATTTAACGATCCAAGCAGGTGCAAAGATGTTAACCTTCGCCCCAGTGGGGGGGGGGGGGGGCATATGTTACCACTCCGTCGCGTTTTTTTTTTGCGTGTGAGTCCAGCCTGCAGCGTTTGTCAGAGAGGTTTTAAACTTGGTGGATTGCATGATGTTATGGACGCCTATAATTTGTATATCTCGGATTTTTTATATTCGTGACCTAAGGTCAGGCCAGTGGCGTGACCTTTCCATTATCAGTCAATGGAGAAAATGAAAACGCCTCTAGATCCGTGTGTACGCATAAGAACAGTCCAAATAATTCAGAATCACAATGATTTGGACCATCCGTGACGACCAAGGTGTCTTTTTTGCTGATAGCCTCTAGAAAGGTCATCCGAGGTCATTTGAGGCTACAAACAGATTTTTCCCAATAACTCTCGATTGGAAAAAGATAGAACGCTGGGGATGGCCTCATTGTATTTGTCTTGTTGAGACGCATCGACTGATATGCAACATGACCTTTTCCGGCCAGGTCATGACCTTGACCTGAGGTCAAATTTTCAAGTTGACCTTTCAAGGTCAAATTATAGTTCATTCGACGCGTCTCGACGAGAAGAACACGATTCTGGCAATAGAAATGTCGTGGCTTTTTTTTAGTCGAAAGTTATTGTCGAAAAACGATTTCCGTAAAAGCAGCTATTTTTGGAGTTTTGCCCTCTGGAGGCTAAACCGTTGACCTGAGGTCAATTTTGATGACCTCATCAAAAGAAGAGTTCAAAAGCTATCGATTGCTTTTCCATGCGTTTTTCTAGCTATCATAGTTCCTGAGATAACGGCATGTTTTCTGAAAAATATAATGACAATTGGCAAATTTTGACCTTTGGTGACCTCTGGTGACCCCAATATTGCTCTAAGATGAAAAATGACTGAAATAATTCTAAATGTACGCATTGAGAGCTATCGACTGCTTTTTATCGCGTCTTTCTAGCTCTCTTAGTTGTTGAGTTAGAGGTGGGTGGTAACATATGCATCCCCCCACTAGGGCGAAGTTGGCTGAGACCGCCACTGGGGCGCGGGTTAAACTTTTTTAATACCTTTGGCGGTGAAGGCATTCTAATAAATGGCCAAGATTTGGCTAAAATTTTGGGAAATATAGAGCGATAATAAGGAATAGAAGAAATCGAAGGTAGCTGTTTGATAGCTTAAAGGGACTGTCCCACCTTTGCATTAGTTCTGAGTTGAGATAGCCAAGTTGGCGGCCAGGTTCAGAAACCACTATATATCCTGGTCGCAATATCCTCAGTTTCGTGGTGTTAAAGAAATTCCCTTCATTTGAAAAGTGGGCCTTAGCTAAGGCCCCATCTCTTAACTATTAACGGCCATTTGATGACGTCATTACTCATTTGCCTTTTGAACGCCTGTCACACATTCAAGTGAAGTATCACTTGATTTACGAATAAGCCAATCAGAGACACTCTTGTTATTGTATGAGCCGCGTCATATTTGAGAGCAAATATATTTGCTGCCAAATTTCCCCTCACATTGACATGAAGTAAATCCTTCATTACGTCACAGATTCGATATAAATGACGTCACGATGAAATATGAAAGTCGCAATATCTCAAAAAGTATACGATGAAAACGTGTAAAAACTTGCAGAATTCGTCAAAATATCATGAGTAACATTTCCGAATCCTAAACGGTACTTTTTTGAAGGTGGGATAGTCCCTTTAATGGATTGTTCCGCATATTTTTGTAGGCGTGTTTTCTGAGATTTCATATGATTTTTCAAATATACTTCTTTGGTCGAAAGTGAGGAATTATGAGGTCACGTAAATCTCAATATCTAAAAAAACTTTAACGGAATTTTTGAAATTTCTTAGATTATAATTAGTTCGCAACAATAACCTAAAATCTGGCGCGAGGAGACCCGCTGTCAGTATCTTTATATTGGCACATACTTACGAGCACCTATCGTTTTATATATGACTTTACCGCCTTGTCGTCACATCATCACCTTCAGGACAGAGTATTGACTACGTATGATCTCCGGTGACGCGGATATCTCCGACCCTGCAGCAGAGCAGGTCCGACGGGGTGCGCGGACCGCCGCTCAGCAGACGGCGCCGGACCGCCTCCAACCCGGACTCACTCTGTTTCTCCTGTCGAACCGTCGCACAGTGTGGCCAAACACCAGTTTAGCGCGAATTAAATCTCAGCGCTGCTCGGATCCGTTGAAAATGGTTCCCTGGTTTCAAAATTGACACTTAAACCTATGTGAGACCTTTTACGATGCATTATAAATGCTTGCTGACATATAATGGCATAGTTCCGCCTCTAAAAGTAAGGAGAACTAGCTTACGACGGGTGATGTGCTTACCAGGCCAGGGCTGTGAAGTCGATGGAGTTACTCCGACTCCGACTACGGCTTTCAAAAGTCAATTTCAACTCTGACTCCGGGCAAAACTGTCGCCTTATACGATCGACTCGGACTCTGACTCCGCAGCCATGGCAAGTCCACGCAGTCGATGGATTTTCGGTGACTCAGACTACGAGTCTTGGTCCGGATTCCAAAATCGATTCCGATTCCGACTCTGACTGCAGGGTCAGAACTGTCGACTCCGAGCGACTCCGACTCTGATTACGAAATCCTGGAATTTAACTGCAAATAAGAGGCATAAAATTGTGGGTCCCAGCAATGATGGGCATGTTAGGAGGAGGAATCGTTAACGAAATTCTCATCATTTCTCTGGTAAATTCTTATGATTGTCTAAAGTTTGCTTGAAAAAAAAATCAACATCTAATTATGTTTCTGTGTGAATGTTCCTGGTGAAGCACATGAATCGGTAGATGGTTGCTGAAATACACGCACCGATAGGACTGAACCTCAGCAATGGGAGTAAAAACAAAGACTTACACCATAAGCACCTTCATGTCATTAACCCTCGGCCGTATTGGTGTTTTGCTAGCCGCGAACGTAGGTCGGTTCAGGTCAGGTCAGGCCAACCAGTCCTGCCGGGTATTCATAATTAATAGGTGTCAACCACCAGTGACAGCTTCGTTGCATGTTACGAAGGCACCAAAAGTTCTTCCTAAATGTTCAAATGGTTACTAAATTCGAAATCAGCTCCAAAAACTAGCCTGGAAGCATGTAAAACTAAAAAAGGTGATCCGAGGTCATCAAAGGTCATTGAACTGACCTGACCTTCAAGTGATCTTGACACCGACCATAATGCATGGGACCAACATCATAATATCACATGTTTAGACGCTTGAAACCACGAAAAGACTGCAAACGCGCGGCTAATGCAAGCAAACATACGCCCAATCGCGCTTCCGGCCAAACATGGTCTCGAGAAATAGGTCACAGGTCAAAGTTCATTGGGGTCAGGGTCGTGAAATTTAAAGGGTAGGTGTAAAATTGATAAACTCTAGGGTACTGAAAGTTTCGTCGCGATCGGCCGCTTTTTACATGAGCTTTTTGCGAAAAACCGAGAGGGGTCCTTTCGACCCCCACCCTCACCCCCTATATGGGCGAGGGTTAAAAATTGTCAAGATTTATTCATTGGCGACCGTATTCTGCAATATAACAAGTCAGAAATACAGCGGTTGAGCCATCCGCGTAACGTTACGCAGCCGCCGCCGCGCCCACCCTGTAGCCGGACCTCACCGGGCGGGCCAACCATATACGTTCAAAGCTGAGCCAAAGGCCGGGGGGCAGGTTGGGGCAGGGTTTCTTGCATGGATCATGTCCAGAAAATTGTGGGGAATCTTCTCATGGAAGATTTGGCGTGGAGTTTTGTGGCCATTTTCTTATATCTCTACGTTTTTAAGATGGACAGTGTTTTCAGGGGATGTTTGAAAAGGTCATTTTCAAATGAGCATAACTCATCGGTTAGTCCAAGGATACCTATAGAATTCGGGTATACTATCAAATATAGGCTCAGTAGTCATATGCCACTCCAATTATTTCCAAACCTTTCCGACAATTACGCCAAAATGTGTTGTAAACATGACGCGGGTTTTCGACGATTTCAGCACAGCCGGGACCGGCATTGCGTATGTCCACTTTAGCTAGCTTTTTGGACACCGAAAGGAAGACATTGAACCAAAGTATTGTGATATTGACATACTTTGGACAATTTCCTATCGACTGATAGTTATAAAAAGTAAAAATTCCAAAATTCGTTTTTTGATTAAATTCGCGCTAATCTGGCGTTTGGCCACACTGTGCGTCGGGAGGCTACCCGCTCCCCGCGCCAGTTAAATATAAACGGCCGCTGTTTGTCTCGCCGCGGCCGCAGCGCCGCTTTAAGGGATGTACGACTTGAATGGCGCCGGTAAACAGAGTGGCGCGGAGACGAGGGTGGCGCAGATGGCACGACAAACAGCGCCGGGCCGCCGCGCTCCTGGTGACAGCGCGCAGCTGGCCGCGCTCGAGCAGCGCCCGCTCGCGGACCCTCGCGCGTACGCACAGTGCACACCGCACTGTTTTATGAGCAGAGTGCATCGCCTGTGCCTCAGGCAACATCCACTATCCAGTGCGCTCATGATGTGCATTGTGCAATGTGCATACCCTTCGAATGAACTCAATGCGTATGACGGATGGAAAACGGTTCATTTTAGAACCGTCTGTTTAATGGATATTCTAGTCGAAGCACACGAATGTCAACTTTGGCCTATTTCAGTGTTGCAGGTATAATTTTTAAGGTTCAACTGCTCGCAAGTTATTTTGTGCATATGAGGGTGTTTAAATTTCAAACAATTGTACCCAAAGAGTACAAATGGTCCATCTGAGAATCATGCCTAAACATTTTCTCGAGTTTTATGCTACCGCATTTTCGCGAAAGTCCGCCTAAACATCGCTGCCTTGGCACATGCGCCATTGAATACATATGACAAGGTGCACTTTGTCACATGTCTTAGCTTGTGTTAAAGGGACTATCCCACCTTCAAAAAAGTCCCGTTTAGGATTCGGAAATGTTACTCTTGATATTAAGACGAATTCTGCAAGTTTGTACACGTTTTCATCGTATACTTTTTGAGATATTGCGACTTTTATATTTCATCGTGACGTCATTTAGATCGGATCTGTGACGTTATGAAGGATTTACTTCATGTCAGTGTGGGGGAAATTTGGCAGCAAATATAGGTATTTGCTCTCAAATATGACTCGGCTCATACAATAACAAAAGTGTCTCTGATTGGCTTATTCGTAAATCAAGTGATACTTCACTTGAACAGGCGTTCAAAAGGCAAATGACGTCATCAGATTACCGTTAATGGTTAAGAGATTGGGCCTTGCGCAGGGCTCATTTTCAAATGAAGGGAACGAATTTCTTCAACACCACGAGGCCGCGGGGGTTGCAACCAAGATAGATAGTGGTTTCTGGACCTCGCCGCAAACTTGGCTATCTCAACTCAAACCTAATGTAAAGGTGGGATAGTCCCTTTAAAACATGTCAGGTCATTTTTGCGACCTCTCTATTCCATCGAAGTACTTGGGAGAAAGTGCAACTCCGCATATTCTGTACCTATACTGAAAATAATTTCGGAGCATTTAAGATCAATGGTCGGGAATAGCACCTGTGACACCTGTATTTTACTTTATCAAAAGTCACACTTTGGAGCACAGCTTTGCTGCTTAAGTTGATCACAGGTCATGTCCAAGTGTTTAGGTACATCGTTGGCTTTGGACCCCAGTTAGCGATGATTTGGTTGATTTTTTTTAAGTGGTCCCAACTTTCGTCATTGGGCTCGCGAGGAGGGCGGATTTGGTCGAGGATGATCACACAGAACGAGCTCGTAGGCCTCCAAGACAAGGTTCTGTACATAAGATGTCATGCAATGTTCAAGGTCAAGGTCAGGTGTTTTGTTCTGAAGTTTATTGTGACGTTTGTCATTTACGTCCTCGTATGTAGCCCGAAAATGTGTTGAAACAGGTGAGCTTAAAAACCAAAGCAGATGACAAAAGTCACTCTTGTAGCTGTAGTCACCCTTATAAGTTCATTTGAAATGAAAGGATGGCTTTGGCTGTATATACGCACTACATTTGTTCGGCTACTATATAGTGACAGTTTCTCGCAAATATCTATATAACATGTTTCATGTTAGCATTTACTAGTTAAATCCAATGCTCTTCATATGACTGTTGTTAAAACACATTTTTCATTAATTTTTACTCGGTTAAATGTTTTGTTTCAAATCTGAGGTAACAGTTACCTAATTTTGCATTCTGCCAGTAGCGGCGGAACACCTTCAACTAAGGGGGGGGGGGGGGGGGGGGGGCACTGCCGACTTTTGGTCCCATTCTTTCCATGCAACGCCCATGCCCCATAGCGCTAATGTTAAAATGCCAAAATCAAAGGGAGGCACGGTGCCCCGGTGCCCTCCCCGTTCCGCCGCCTATGCATTCTGCAAATCAGATTAATGAAAAGAGATTCTTTTTCGTTAATTTGTGGATGAAAATAAGTCCCTCCTCACAATAGGTTCTGGTAAATTTCCAACAAAAATTGAAGTATCGGGATAATTTCAATGTAATTTACTTATCTGAGTCCGTGTATGCCCTGACCTCACGAGGAGGGCGTGTATGTTCTGACCTGTGCCGTAGCGGCCGGCGGCGGCTGGCCGTCTGTCCGGACGCACCCCGACCAGACCACTGCCGCCGCCGCGGACGGCACGCCTCCTCTCGCAGATGTCATTAAAGTTGAAGCGGGCGGCGCGTTTTTCCCGGCTGGCCGTATCCGTGGCAGCCATCAGCAAATGGAGCCAATACTGGGTACAGGCCGCCGGCGCAATTGGGATTACTACTGCGTCGCAGCCGTTCCAGCCGCGCCGCGCTGGCGTCTGCCGGCCTTCCAGGAGTCCTACTTTGCTCCTGTCATTTCAAAGCCCACCTCGAACGAATGAAATCAATATTTTTAGCACTGAACGAAGTTCTTGTTAATGCACATCAGTCATCAGATTGGCTTCTTACTTCACTGATAATCCCTCACCGGGACAGATGAAGAAGGGAACGATATTCTGAGGCTTCGAGAAGAATATCCGAAAACTGCCGGCCGCGAATACCACTGCTTTGTGTTTAGTGAGGTTATTGTTATACGTATTACATAATTCCCTCAGTGTCTCATTTCGCTACTTTATCAAATATCTGACAGTTCAATCAAATATCCGACAGTAGTTGAAGTAGAACTCTGATATTGGGCCTAGTACTTGGAAGTAAAGAATGCATTTACGGTGATTTTGTTTGGCAGTTGACTTTGGGCCGCCAGCTTTTGCTAACTGCATAGTGCGTTGTAAACTTTTTCATGTGGTATTAAGTGCAACAAATGTTATCATCAGCAAGAAACTACAATTCGGCTTGACGTCGCATTGCGCTATTGTATGCACAATTGAACAGAATATTATGTTATGAGAGCTACTTTAATCTTCTATTCCAACGTGAACCGAATGTGCAATTGCACACTCTGGAACTGGAAATAGGCAACTGAAATGGACCTGTTGAACATTTTCGAGTTTCACTGGTGGCGGAAGACGCGCCTCGCTGGTGCCCAGTGGTGACACATGTGCTATTCAACCAAGTGAGTTCATTATTACGGCTACGTATACCAGTAATTGTGTCGGTATCCGATACTGGATACTGGAATAGTGTAACGGACTGATAAGGAGGCGTATCTCCTGTATTGCCGGCTGGAAAATTACACTATTTTTTCACTCCGCTCCCGGTGGGGCATTTTTTGCCCGTGTCGTGTACTGGGTAATCATAATGCTTCACCACCTCCTTCCTTCTTCCTATTTTGATAGAGTGCATATTGCCGTGGTGATTTGCTGTTTGACTGGTCGAACCTACATACGGGTACAAGCCCTCTATCAAGGTTTCTGGAAATCTTGCTAAAAATGCTTTTGGTGGTTTTGATAACGTTCTTTGCTGGTTGCGGCAAGGACACAGAAATCTCTAATTTTTTACTGGGCTGTGTTTTGTTTTCGAAAACAGATGAGAAATTTACTTTTCTATTGCCAATAATATTCGTTTAATATACTATACCTAGTCTTACCGATGGTTTACTGATGATTTGTGTCTATCTTTCGGTACATCGGGTATTTTCATTATCAAATTTTTTATCAACATTTGTCAAATCATTATTTTTTACAGATTGTTCTGCAATGTTTATCAAAGAGCATTTCAACTGGCACGAAGAGTGGCTGGAATTACTTTATTATGCAATACATATGCATGTAGTCAATTAGCTCGTACCATTTGTTAATCGTTTCAATCTTTAAACGGAGCTACAGGGACGTTTAAGTTATTTAAAGATAGCCATAATCCTTTCATATATAAATTTTAAGCGTATTCTTCGATCACACACAACTTTGCAATGGCTTAACGTAAGCAGCAAAGCTCTGATGCCAGGCAAGGTGACTTGCGAGACGCATTTTAAGTAAAAGTAAATAATTGATCATAATTAGCCGTTTTCACGACGGGCCATAGGCGCGGGAGCCGGGGGGGCAGTGGGGGCAGCTTGCCCCCCCAACTCTGGGGCCGTGGGGGCGGTGCCCCCACAGCTTTGAGACGGAATACCACACTTTTTTTTGCAAATGTTTTCTTTTTTGTTGAAAAAGCCGAGGGATGAAAAACAAGTGGCCTAAAACCGGTGAGAAAACTAGATTTGGGGGTACCCTAGGTTGATCTCTATTATGGTGTGCCCCCCCAGTCGGAAAGTAGTTCCCGCGCCCCTGCGACGGGCTATCCGGCGAATGCACCTAATTTGACTGAATTTGCACCAAAGCTCTTTTATTTACAACAAATATCTTTTTATTATGAATTTATTTAAGTGTTTTAATCGAACATAATGCCTGATAATCTGAAAAATCAGTCATATAAGCAATTAGTGCAACCCTAACTGATAGCTACTTAGAGGCTCAATGAACCTAATTTAACCAATTCTGCACCAAATATGCACCAAATGTGTACCAGGTAGTCGTCATGAAAACGGCTGTTAACAATTTGTTTTTATTGCATAAGCATAATTCATCTAAACATTCACCTTGATTGATAACTCAAACATAGTGTACAATGTACAATGCATACATCCTTGTTTTCATGTCAAGAAGAGTATCCCCGGTTACACATTTATGAGCAGCTGTGAAGCCCCGTTTGGGGGGGGGCGGACCCTGTGACAAACTCACCCCTGTCGATCAGCAGCTCGGGTCGGCGGCGCCGCCTGCCGTCATGGCGCACTCGCTCCCGCAGTCGAACAAAATCGGCCCGGCCGGCGGCAAAAAACGCTGCCGTCCAGTGTGGAGCGGCGCCGCCGCCGCCGCCTGAAGCCCCGCCCCCGTCGTCCGGTCGGCGGCCCGACACTCGCGGGCGCGCGCGGCCGCCGCTCGCCCCACCCTCGGAGCCGGCCGGCGGCCTCCCAACCGGCCTATTGATTGGTCCGGCCGCGCCGGCCGCTGCAAACACGGATAAAAATTCAATTTTACAGCGGCGCCGACGGTGAATTATTGAGCAGTGCGCATGCGCCGACGCCGGCCCGACCCGACGGCTATTGGAAATGTCGATTTCTCGGGCGGCCCGACGGCGCGGGACGGCCGACGCCCGGCCGACGAACCCTTTACAAAAACAACGCCGCTATTGAGCGCCCGGAGCGGCGCCGCGGCCCGGCCCGAGGCGCAGCCCGAGAGTGAACCGGCCGAGCGGCGCAGTTGACAGCTCCGAGACATGGCGGCCAGTGGCGCCGCAGGCCGCCGCTGGACGACGGCGCAGCTTCGCAGTCCGTGCACCGGATTTCGCTGGACGCCGGCTGCGCAACTGCCGCGTCAACTAAAGCATACATCAGTCTGGTTCAAACAATAGGTTTACGAAATTTGCAATCAATCCTGTTTTCAAACTTAAACTTAAGAAAGTTATTTTATGAACGCAGTTTTAATGTCAAAATTAAGTTGTTCAAATATATTCAAGATTTTGATTTTTTCCTATTTTTTTTTTGGTGCTATATAGTAGGACGTAATGGTGGACTGGATCAACTGAGGTCGACGGTGACCAAATGACGTCTTCGCTAATTTCTTGCCACAGAGTGCAGATAAAGCTTTAGAATGGTGTAATTTTTCGACTTGATTAGCCGCCGAGTCATATGTTTGCAATATGTACCGTGCTACTGAACATAAGCACTTAATAATTGTGAAATTTGCCAAACTAAGTGAATTTAGTAATATAATTTAACACGGTAACAAAGATCATCCGATGTTCATTGACGTGTTTAACCTGCCCGGAGCTTTACATTTGTCATGTTATCAGAACAAGGGCTATGAGCCCAAAACTATGGGCGGATTCTAGCGAAATTTTGAAGTTAGACCCGAAATCCGCATGCCTGATGGGACGTGTTTCCCAAGGTTTGTATTCACTAGTGGATGGTTATCACACAGGCAGACTTTCACACTTCGTTGGGGACATCAGTGCTTTTAGGTATATGTGTCTGCTGATATACGAACGCGACCCAAAGGGCCCGAGTACGTCAGCAATGCTCTTACAATCCTTCTTCGTTGATGGCATACCGTGCTGGCTTTATACTTTAATGATATCATAATTCTTAACCTTTGGTAAAGGCTCATTCTTATCCTATGATCGCCGTTTGGATTCTATTTAATATGTTCCCCAGAAATAAACGGTGCCTTACGGAGCACGTGCATGTAAACTGAAGCGGCTTGTCGTTTCTTTATTTCTATTTTGCTAAAAGATTGGCATTCAAGGATCATATCAAACATTATTCATTCAAATGACTTTCATTCATTGAATAAGGACATAATTGTGAGCTGAAATATAAGGCAGTCACGGCGTTCAGTTTGCTTTGAACAGCAATGAATGGCTGCATTTTATATTTTGTGCCCGGAGCTTTATTTGATCAGTGAAGTGGACCACACATAATTGATTTAACCCCTCGTTAAATACCCTTGCCAGGTTTTTCCGAATCCGCGGAAAAAAAGACAATAGAACAAAGGCTTTGGCACGTGTCTGAGAACACTGTGCACGCGCCAATAAATCAGGATTTATTGTGTAGAGAAAGGCATTAAATTGTCGCCTGATGTGTTCTATGGTAGTTATTATTTGAATTCAGTCGGCTTTGTGTTGGCGTTTTTCATCGATGGCAGGCGAAAGAACAGCGACGTCTGCGCCGACTCATGTGTCGCTAAAACGCCTCATGCATTTTAATATTTTCACCGTTGACAATGGCCCACAGTGTCCCGGGAGAGAGGGCATATGACGTGCTGCCAGGAGCGGCGACGTCAACTCAAACTGCGACAACCTGCCCAATGTCAAAGGAAGCGGCGACGTCGATGGGGCGATGGGTGCTTTTTTGATATTGTCATTCACGCCTTCTCCATGTAAACAGCTGTTTAACTTTTCGTGGAGCATTTACTACTGTGTAATGTGTATTAATTCGTAACTTAAAGTAGCAGATGCTTTTTTAGTCTGTGTTTTACAAGCTGTACAAATGTAGCAAAACTAACACAACATCACGTGTTTATTTGATGCCACAACGGACTCTTGAAACAAATGACTGGTAAATGAAGACAAACAATACAAAAATGGTTCCAAAATCAAAAACAGAGTCAGGGACATGTTACTGAACGCTGACATGTAGCATTTGTCGTAGATTCTCCGCACACCGAAAGGGAGCGAATCTCTCTCGTCTGGTCCATAGGCCTGTCTTCTCGGTGGAGTCGGGACTGCCCGGGCCTCAGGCTCTCCGGCTGTTCAGCTGTCGCTCTATGGTCAGCTCCTGTCGGGAGAAACGTCACAGTAAACTGCAGACAAGTCCCCGAACGGCGCACTCACATTGGCAGCGGCACATCCGTGAATGGGAGAGGGACCATAGCCCAGTCACAGTTTGCATCGGGTATTTAAGGATATGATTGTCGCATCTGACAGTTTGTGTTGAGGAGCGGGCCGGGGCGGGGAGACGGCGCACCTTGATCAGGCTGGCCACGGACGGCGTGTGTTTGGTCTCGGCGCGGATCTGCGAGACACGCACGCTCAGCTGTCCGAGCTCCTGGACGCTCCATCCGCGCGTCAGCTCTACCAGCTGGTCGATGCTGCGCTCGGAGAGGTGGCGGCCTGCCGGGCACCGGGCGACCGGTCAGGGCAGCGCTGGTTCTCCCGTCCGGGTCCCCCATCCCTGCTCTGTTGGGGCTGTGCTCTTTCCACTCGGAATACGCTCTGCTACGACGCATCAGTGACCCAAGACGAAAAGGATCGATGATTGTAAATATGAAATAAAATAACTTTTAATGGACTGCACTTCGGCTACCCGAGACCTTTCACAGTGAAACCAATGTAATATATTTGGAGGATGCTACTTGACTGTACGATTTGTCCGATGAGTTCCGAACTGTCCAGTGTTAACTGCCACCTAGTGCCCAATTGGAAAACTGAAAACGATCGTCTCTGCCGTGGGTATGTCCATTCGTCCTACTCCTTCCTATATAGAGTCCCACGCCTCTACAGTTACGATGTGACGAGACTGACGCAGACAATGCTCATAGTGATCCGGTGTGTGACTATTGCTTATTTCGTTACTTGTCCGATCGGCGATTGCTTCTGAAATTATCATCCGGTCAATAATGATCAAACACGTCAAAAGTGACGTCCACTAATCACGACGGACCTTTAATAAGCCGTCCCGGTCAGGGGTGAGGGGTCTCACCGTGGCTGAGCAGGGTGGTGAAAAAGGCTGTGCGCTGTGGCTGGCCGGGCCGCACCACCTTGTGCAGGTGGGCGGTGGCCAGCGCGGCGCGCTGCTGCTCCACCAGCGCCGGGTACGGCTGCACGCTGGTCAGCACCACCAGCAGCGGCGCCCAGCGCGGCAGCATGCCCAGCAGCCGCTCCAGGCCGGTGCCGACGCGCAGCTGGAGGGCCTCCTCCAGCTCCTCCAGTCGCGGCATGTACAGCACCGTCGGCGACCGGTGCCGGCCCACGTCGTGGATACGCTCCGAGAGCAGCTGCCCGAAAACAACACATACGGCATAATACGGAACGCCAACTGATGACAAACCGGCGATTTAAGTAGAGAGATACAATGATGCATTTGTACCTAAATATATCCAAAGCAAGATTGTCGGGATTGGTTATTACGGAGCGAGCGAAGCGAGCGGAGTCTCATACTGAATTAAGGGAAAATCCTGAGTATGAGCGGCCGGCCGGCCGGCCGGCCGGCCGTGGGGACGCTCTTCAAAAGCTAATATCTTAGGAACGGGACATCCGATTGACAAGCGGTCTTCTTTACTGAATGTCACTTGGACGTAAAAGTTCTGTGGTGTGATGGCCACCATGCGTTCTTGCCAACCACCGCACGTGGCGCGTGGTAAAGTTGGACATTTTTTAAGAACCCCCAAAATTGCAACCTCAATAACAGCACAACGGTTGGGCCGATTGAATTGAAACTCGGTACACAGTTAGGTCTCCATCAGATAATTCATCTGCATGTGTTAAGGTTGGGGTGCTACAGCACGTGCGCACGTGCAAGGGGCGCTCCCAGATCTCGAGAACGGCTGGGCCGATTGCACTCAAATTTGGTACACGGTTGGGGACCAGTTAGTAGGGTGCCGTGCAAAAGTCAGTTTGGACCCCGCTTGCACGTGCGCACGTGCAGTGTGCCGCTTCCAGATCTCGAGAACGGCTAGGCCGATTGCGTTGAAATTTGGCACATCGCTAAAGACCGGTTAGTAGGGTGCAGTGCACAAGTTAGTTGGAGGTACCCCCTCGCAATTCGCACGTGCAATGCCCATCCTCTCGCTCGCTCCGTTGGTCGCCCAAAAGGCGTTTTACTGGTAATGTAGGTATGCCTTATGCCATCAATTACGGCTTTGCATACCACGAGCCTGAAACCAGACACAAGATCATTGGTGTTACTTCAGATATGGCACAGAGTTGTTCTCCATTGCTTGATAATCCACCGACCTGCATGACGTCGACGCAGGTGAGCGACATGACGTAGGCATCGTCCATGGTCCAGATGTTGCAGTCGGCGAACGCGGACAGCACCGACTTGCTGACGTACTCGGGGTCCTCTGGGTAGCGCTCGTCGGGACACATCAGCACGCGCATCTGCGAGCAGATCTCCCTGCCGAACGAGCAGCGGCCAGTCGTCAGCTGCAGGCGTCCGCTCGGCCGCCGGTGATGAGGCGGTAAATGCGTACCAGACGAACTACTGGCGATATTTTCTTTATTTTCAGTGATTTATTGAACACGTTAAGCCAGTTGGAATTCCGAATATCAGACTTCTCGCATGTCTGATCGATCACGGGTTTTATGTAATGGTCGCGATCGATGTGGTTAGTGAGCCAGCCGGGCTCGAGTGATTGATAAACCGAGAATGTTGTCTGTGGTAAACACGCCGCCCGAACCGTACGGCGCGGCGCACGCGTCTGTTTCAATCCCTGTCACTAGATGGCAGGGCTAAACCACCCCTGAATGGTAGACTGTGCCGCATGGCTCGGATGCGGTCGGCGCTCCTCGTACGGCGCCGGCGGGAGTGCCAACTCCGATAAGCTATGCGAGGTCGTCCCGATACTAGAGAAGCCTTGCAAAAATGTGTTTTTAAGAAACTCGTCGACTAAGCAAATTGCTCCTAGCGTAGGCACAGAAACAGTTGACCCCAACGCGAGGGACACTACCGTCCGCCCTTGGACAGCGGCCAGGCGGGCTGACGGCGGCGCCGACTGACCCTCGTTTGACTTTGTTGGGCAGCAGCCACGGGCAGCGCCGGCTGATGACGTCCACCAGGTGCTGCCGGTCGTGGTCGATCAGCGGGTGGAGGATCTCGGGCACCACCTCCCTCCACTCCTGCATGCCGCGGCCGCCCGACGGACGGAAACTGGCCAGAGCCGTGTCGTAGTGCCGCTTCATCACCTGACACAGACACATAGCAGTGAGGATATGAGGAATATTGCACGCATTTTAGCCAGCTAGCTTTGTTAGCGATCTGTTTTTGAACTTCAAGAAGACACGATTGTAAAATAAGATGTAGCTGAGCGGCCGATGCGCCGCCGTACCTTGACGGTGGGGTCGATGTCCACCTTGACGGCGGTGTTGTAGATGGACGGGTAGGCCTCCTTGACGGCCGCCAGGAAGGCCTCTCTGATGAGCAGCGCGATGTCGGCGCCGCAGAATCCCGAGGTGCGCTCCGACAGCCAGGTCAGCAGCTCGGAGCAGCCGTCGGGCGCGCTGATCCGCAGAATCTCGCGCCTCGCCTGGCGTCATATCCCGCCGGGGGGGGGGGGGGGGGAAGGGGCTCACTGTATCGTCTCGTCATACCCAGCCGGGGGAGCTCAGTGTGTCAGCCAGCCAGCAGTGTAACTTGTGAACAGCAGATGATCAAACAGCTGCCCAGCACAGATAATGCAACACACAATATCGCTTTGTACCATGTCTCTGGCACTGTCTCTATCTCACCAGTACCTATTGCCCAAGAATGTGGTGCCGGCCGAAGTTGTTCACACAGCTACGAAACAAAGAAAATTGTATAAGCGGCGATCGGTAAGTGAGATGAGAGATCACTGCACAGGTCACGACCAATATAGGCGCTCACACTCACCTCCAGGTTGGGCGGAGGGAAGAAGATTTCTCGATCGAACCTGCCGGGTCGCCGCAGGGCGCTGTCCAGGGCGTCGGGGCGGTTCGTGGCCCCGATCACCACCACCTGCGGACGTGGGACACACGTGGGAATAGACGCCTCACCATTCACTGCTGGATACTCAGCCTGACTTGGCATTGATCAACGTATCTAAGAACAAGCCAACTTATTGTAAACAAACTTATCAGTGTTAATGCACAAACATTTCTTACGTTAAAACAGCAACGATACTTGTCCCAATAGTTTGCTTTATGTTCAAGCGAGACACGCCTGTACCCTGTGAGTAGGCAGTAGTTAGGTGCTTCTCAGGTTCGGGCCGTGCCGCGGACGAATTGTGTGGACGTGCTGACTGACCTGCTGCCGGTCCTCCAGGCCGTCCAGCAGCGTCAGCAGAGCTCCCACGATGGTCGTGTACACATGGTCCTGCTGCGAGTTGCGCGCGGGTGCCAGCGCGTCCAGCTCGTCAAAGAAAATCACCGACGGCTGGTTGGTTTTCGCCTGTAACAGGACAAAACGCTCACAATGGTGAATACGATATGTTTAGTTGAAAAACTGCACTCTTAGTTTTGTTTGGGGAATACTCTCATCTCTCTCTCTCTCTCTCCCTCCCTCTCTCTCTCTCTCTCTCTCTCTCTCTCTCTCTCTCTCTCTCTCTCTCTCTCTCTCTCTCTCTCTCTCTCTCTGTGTGTGTCTGTGTCTGTGTCTGTGTCTCTCCCTCCCTCCCTCCCTATCTCTCTCTCTCTCTTTCTCTCTCTCACTCTCTCTCTCTCTCTCTCTCTCTCTCTCTCTCTCTCTCTCTCTCTCTCTCAAACTCAAGTATGGTCAGTTTTGTTTAACTTTACCGCTTCGAAAAGATCCCGCAGGTTTGATTCACTTTCTCCAAACCATTTGGACAGAATATCGGACCCGCTACGAGAGTAGAAGGTAACTTTCTGTGTGCCCTTGCTCAGTTCATGCACAAGTGCGCGGGCAACCAGAGTCTTCCCGGTTCCTGCGAAAGTATGAGAGATTATTGTCATACACAAAAGCGGCGATTACAATAATTATTATCACGTCAATGGTTAATCGTATTAGGATTTTTAAGCAGCTTTGTGATCGGTGTTCTCTGTTCAGTATGGCATTTGAAAGTTAATGGTTTACGACGTTTACCATTTTGTGCCTATTTTATCCCTAAATTGTAATATTGCGTGCCTCGAGGAATGATGTGCATTGATACCTGGTGGTCCATAAAAGAGAACTCCTCTGGGACAGCCAAACTTTTTGAAAACTTCTGGATATCGGAAAGGGAATACGATCATTTCCTTCAGCTTCTCAATCTGTTCATGTAGCCCTCCGACGTCTGAGAAGTCAACTCCAGTGCTGTAAACGGAGTCTTGTTACTGCTTACACTGTATTGTATATCGAGCTAGCTAAAGGTACCGACATGCAATGAGATGTCATCGTTTGACAAGCGGTTATAAAGATGGCTAAATGTTAAATGCTCACTTTTTATTCATTTACATGATGTTCATCAATCAATTTTTCGTCATAACGAAAGATCATCCATCACCAATGAGGCAAAGGAAAGAAGGGAAGTGTTGGGGTATCGAAATTGTTAGCCAAATGAATTGTCTACAAAAATATAAAATCAACGCTAAATGGTATGAGCTGGTTACGAATAAGTGCTGAGAATGCACACCAATTTGTTGCAAACATGAGCACTAAACAAAATCCGCCAGGCTTTGCTGGCAATGTTTGACTCACTCTGTGGTCACCGGTTGGACGGGTTTCGGTTTGTCGGCCTCATCATCTCGGGTGTGCAGCTGACTGGGACCGGCCGCAATGGTCTTGGGTGGTCGGGCGGCCGAGCGACTGCGGCTCCTCTTTCTGTTGCTCCATCCGTGCGACTTTCTGCGACGGCGCGCCTTTTTGACGCCTGAGTCGGCGGAGGGGTTTCGGGCGCTGAGGGCGGAGTAGCCGGACGGATGGGGACTGCACGAGGCGATGCGCGCACTGCTGCGGCGCCGAGGTCGGCCGCGGCTCGGGCCGGCCACTGCCGCCGCATCCGTCAGCGACTTCGTCGGCCGCAAGGATGACTTTGAGCGAGATGTTTTAATAAGTCTTGATTTGCTTTTATGTTTTCGTTTTGCATCCTTTTTTAACTCCTGCTTATTTTTCTTTGATTTTTTCTTCAAAGTTTTACTGAGGGACTTCGATTCATACTTGACTACTGGGCGCCTGTAATGCGTGTTTCGTTATTTTTCGTTTATGTTGTTCAGCTCGGTTCTTACATCTAACTTTTTTGTAAACTCCAAAACAATACCTAGCTGTCATGGTTTCGACTCTTTTTATCAAGGTTAATAGGTAAATAGTGTCTGTCATGCTTAGGTAGGCCCAGTCTGTTCGCAATACCGATAGGTAAACAAAGCCTGTTATCGTAACCCGCTTCCGATGATTAACTGATAATCTTATTAGATTAAGTATTTCAACCGTAATTATTTGTATCGATCACCAAAATGTGAACTTGATCTGGGTTTCATATTACACAAACATACCTTTGTCTTTGGGAGCTCCCTCCAGCTAGAATGTTATCTTTGTCGATCCTGTCGGCTGTTGTTTTAGAAGGATTTGGAGTCATGTCTAATTTACTGAAATATTTGGAACTAAGGCTGCTATTTCATGGATGAAACATTAATTTAAGAAAAATGAGGCAACATAACAGTAAATTCGCCAAACATTTCAGCAAAGGTTAAATAGCCGTTTTCCCCCGTTTTCCTACGAACGGATGACTTACCATGCGCTTTATTCGTTGGGGTCGCTTCCAGCGGAGATTGATAATGGATGGTGTTTTTTTTTTTGCCATGATTACTTTAAATCAAATGGGAAAGAAGCTGATCATTAACATGACACAGGTATATTAGGGGAGAGGCGGGAGAATAGGGACACGCCAATATCTAAAAAATGGACAGCATCCTTGCACGATTATTGCCTTTACCTTTTGATTCTATGTGTCATGCAACGATGGGAAGCCTCAGCAACCCTTTTGTGGGCGTCGTTTGGGCTGTGCTGGCTGAGCACAAAAAAACTTGTTTTTTCGAGTGCTATTCTGAGTTGTCTGTGCATTGCATATGACAAACTATCTTTCTTTCAACATGTTACGATGTTAGATTAACACCGTCCTTATGCGATTGCTAGTTTGTATGAACACGCTCTGTAACTGATAAATGACAAAAAATGCGTGATTTGTTATGGCGGTGTTGTGGGAGAATAGGGACACCAAATGGTCAAAACGGTAAAGTGGTGCAAAAATATGTGTTTTTACCTTCGTGTTTTGGAAGGGGTTGCAGCTGCACCCTTAACCACAAATACATCAAAGCGAAGACCAGAAAGTCTTACTCTGGTAGGAAAATGTGCATTTTATGGGAACATCGTAATCGTGAAAGACAATCCCGGCATTTAACGAAACAGATAGTGTGAAGATAAGTTCCAATGTATCAAATGATTGCCTATAAACATAGACACGACAAATAATTCGAGATAGAGTCATCCCAATACCCGATTTTTATATGTCCCAATTCAGCTTCGTGTCTGTCCCTTGTCTCCTTGCATGTGTCCCTATTCTCCTGAAAATGAGTGTTTTTGTTTTTGTCCACATATAGCTACATCATTGCACAGGCTCGCTATTTTATGATGGCATAATGCAGAGAAATGGTGGACCTTTTATTGGCGCTGCGCAAAGCAGCTTGGCTACAATACCTGCCAAATAATACCTCAATGAACATGGCCTGAGAAATAAGTCCCAATTCTCCCGCCTCTCCCCTACCTTTTCAATTGAAAGTCGCTGAATTCTGTGTTTCGGTCTTTTCAATTGCTAAAATAATAGATTTGTGCCATATTGCCTAATGATAAATTTCTTTCCCGAGATTGGATATGTAAGCTTATGCCATATCGCAGTTTTAGTTTTCTGAGTTGTATTTGTAATAGTTAAAATTTACATTAGCACCTCAATTTGCATAGGTTTATTCGTTCAGAAAGTTGTATTTATGAAGTTTATATTTGGCTGCGTCAGTACTGGTCTAACTTGACACATATACAGGTATGTATTTAGGCATACCTATAATGCATGTCATACATGCCTAAGCTTGAAATAAGGGAAGTGCTTGGATGTGTCTCTTGACTCGACTTGACTTGACTTGCGAAGTTGCCTTTGCCGGAGGCCTGCATCGTGAGGCAGTAGGAGTAGACTAACTGCCGCGGAGGAGATTGGTCGTCGGGCGGACTGGAGCCCAGCTTTATCGATATCGGTCTGCGGGGGCGGTGGGAGGTGCGTGAGGCATTGCCACTTCAGGCTCAACAGCTGCCACCATGCAACTAGATATAGGTGAGCCAGAGCGGACGGTGATTTTATTTCGGCTGAATCGATACCACATTACGATTCTGAAATTGCCAATGTAGTGATTATAACCATTATTGACATAAGCGTTGCTTTCATGTCATTAACCTGTCCTGATTGTGCTGAAAATGTATCACTGTTGTCAATAGATGTGCATGATGATGCCGATAGAATGCGGTCATGGTCTTTCGCTGGTGGATCAAATAATTTGTTGATACCGTAGTTTCGTGCAAATTTGGCCCACTTTTTTGGTTAAGCCTCAATAATTCAATCATCTGTTTATGTACAATTGTAAGCAACAGGGCATAGATCGAGGCGACTCTTGACTTTTCGAAAATGACAAATTGGTGTGTGCTGCAACACTGCATGCATAACCTATTTTTGAAAATGCAAGTGGCCAATTATGTTGTATCTAAAAACGCATTGCCATGTACTTGCCACTCGGTACTCAGTGCTGTCAGTACCTATCTCAGTACTGCTTCTCAAATCGGGACCCGACAGGTATAGACCTCCTCGAAACGGGGCGTATTTCGTTTTTGCAACCAAAGGAAGGCGCTATGCGGAAAATGCTCCGGGCAGCGCCTTCCTTTGGTGGCTAAAACGAAACACGCTTTTGCACCTATTTTATTATTTTAAAGAAATGAGTTACCGTTTTGAATTTTTGTGTATTCCGAGCTTACCTTAACCACTACAAATGGGAAACCACAAGTTCACTACTGGAGCACCCGTTTACCGTCCTCACTGGATCCTAGCCGACCCTAATTTTCCGTTGATTTTTCATGGGCTGTTTAACCCCTCCTAGCCCTTCACATTGGCCTTGGGATCAACTTAGGATTGTTCCCAAAGGTAACCGATGAACAGTCTTAACGAACCATAACAACAACTTTTCTGCACTAGCCACTAGGTAAGTGTAAAAAGCTACAGCAAAGCAAATTATTTTCCAGGTGTGGGCCAAAGCTGCCCTTGGTGGTCAAAGTTGCGCGAAACTACGGTACTACCTATATAGTTATCTGAGTCATTCTGTGTAAC
This sequence comes from Amphibalanus amphitrite, assembly GCF_019059575.1. Taxonomy (NCBI): domain Eukaryota; kingdom Metazoa; phylum Arthropoda; class Thecostraca; order Balanomorpha; family Balanidae; genus Amphibalanus; species Amphibalanus amphitrite. The sequence continues at coordinate 654,810 of NW_024881516.1, forward strand.
ACTGCAACCTTATAAAGTAAGCCAGTGTGACTGTAATTTGAATCTCAATAGCAGCGAAGTCACCAGCAATCAGTGTTGGATGCGCCAGCAAATACATTAACACACATTTTGACATTTATTTTTTTCTAGGTCATATAGGCAATAGACATGCAATAGAGTGAATGCTTCTGGGGACATTGGGTTGCCTAAGTACATACGTTCTTTTGTAATGAAATGAATCCTATCTATAGTTGTAAAGAAAATTCCGTAGAAATGGGCACAATAACTGCCCCTACTTACAATGTCGGATAACCCCAAACGTCTCTTATGTGACAGTGATGTTGAGGTCTTGGACGTCCTTTTCCCTCTCTCTCTCTCTCTCTCTCTCTCTCTCTCTCTCTCTCTCTCTCTCTCTCTCTCTCTCTCTCTCTCTCTCTCTCTCTCTCTTTCTCTCTCTCTCTCTCTTCTCTCTCTTTCTCTCTTTCTCTTTCCCTGTCTCTCACTCTCTCGCTCATTGCTCACTCTCTATGTCTGTCTTTCTGTCTGTAAATATGTCTGGCTGTCTTATGGCGATGAATGATGATGATGATGATGATAATGATTTGTGAATTTAGGACTTCCGGTTTCGTGTCAAAGACTTCGTGTTTGTCCGTCTGTGTGTGTGTCGGGGCTCACTCGGGGCTGTGTGTCTTTCTGTCTGTCGCACGCACTAGCGTACTCATACGCTCGCACCTTCGCTGAATATGTACTTCTCCCACTCACTAGCTCACTCACTCGCTATGTTCAATTCTCGTTGTGCTTTGTCACTGTACCTTGTTCTTGTTCTCAGTGCTCTTTCTCATGTTTGATGTGTTTTTATGTGAAAGCTTGACATATTAGCATATGTACTTTTTACGGAACCGGCTATGTATGTTGTAGAAGTACGTAGTTGCCTCATCAATGTAATCACTTGCAGTTCCGTATTATCACTTTTTTGTTCGGCTTAAGTACCATACGCCTGAAACCCACATGCGTGGCACTAAACATACAAGAGACCTGTGAGTTGGAGCTAATGACATATCGCGGTACGTTTATGAAATCCATAACTGCTGAACTTCGGTCCTAAATATCGAGCTTGTTGCAAAGGGCGGTAATTTGGTCTGTGATGTATTGGCTGGGTCGTGATTGGTCATTGCTTTATTGCCTAAGTTACAGCCTGTCGTGCCAATTACGCCAGGACATCGGGTTTGATTGGCTGGGATCGACAAAGAGGCTCTATTCTGGGCAATAAGGGTGCTTAAGCCGTACGGCCTCGAAAACGTTGGTCATATTCATCGGTTGGTAATGGCCGTTTCGGCAGAATTCGCTCTCAGAAATGCTGACCGGCATTTTTCATTCAATTATTGCAAGCTGTTTTGACCCATTGTTGGATACTGGGCTTCAAATTTGTCCACGGATGGACGATTGCGAAAATATTCTGGAGACTGTCCGATTTTATGGCCTCGCCAAAACTGGCAGTTTGAGTCTTCAACATGAGCATTCAGCTAAAACTACCGTGGCCCATTAGAGCGTGTCGGTCGGTCCGGTGGTGATCCAGTCCGGTGGGTCAGTCGCCATCAGTCGTGGCCGGGAGGAGGACAGACTGGGCTCTGACAGCCGTACTCAGCCGGTGAGCGGCGGACTGACTGCAGGCTCTGACAGCCGTACTCAGCCGGAGAGCGGCAGACTGACTGCAGGCTCTGACAGCCGTACTCAGCCGGTGAGCGGCGGACTGACTGCAGGCTCTGACATCCGTACTCAGCCGGTGAGCGGCGGACTGACTGCAGGCTCTGACAGCCGTACTCAGCCGGAGAGCGGCGGACTGACTGCAGGCTCTGACAGCCGTACTCAGCCGGTGAGCGGCGGACTGACTGCAGGCTCTGACAGCCGTACTCAGCCGGTGAGCGGCGGACTGACTGCAGGCTCTGACAGCCGTACTCAGCCGGAGAGCGGCGGACTGACTGCAGGCTCTGACATCCGTACTCAGCCGGTGAGCGGCGGACTGACTGCAGGCTCTGACAGCCGTACTCAGCCGGTGAGCGGCGGACTGACTGCAGGCTCTGACAGCCGTACTCAGCCGGAGAGCGGCGGACTGACTGCAGGCTCTGACAGCCGTACTCAGCCGGTGAGCGGCGGACTGACTGCAGGCTCTGACAGCCGTACTCAGCCGGTGAGCGGCGGACTGACTGCAGGCTCTGACAGCCGTACTCAGCCGGTGAGCGGCGCACGAACTGTGAGCTCACTCGGGGCTGACAAAGCGGGCACGATGGCCGCCGGAGAGTGCTATGACCCTCTGGAGCATACCAACATGTTCAGTCGCAGAGAGGGTGAGTCCGTGAGGCAGTGGGTGAGCAGACAACCGCAACGTAAGCGAGGAGATGAATTTTATCTCGTCTGAATCGCCTGGTCTAACAAAATTCGGGCGCCCATTTGAATAGTATCATTGACATACTGAAATATCTGACATGATATGAAAAATTATAGAGGAGTTCGAAGTTCGAACACAGTGTGAAACTTGTGTTGTAAAATAATGATAAAGTACACTCGTAGATAACTTTAGATTAGCCGCATGACGATCCCACCCCTTTGCCCACAATACATATATGGCATTTGTTAATAACGGCTCGCATACTTGACTGTTTAACCCTCGCCCGCACATGGGGGGGGGGGGGGGTTGCCACCTCCCCAGGTAGTTTTTCTGCTCTGCACTCAACATTTTCAAAGCTAGAGGCCTGATTTTTCGTATAGCTGCTCCTCTATCCTTTCTTAATGTCTACTAAAAATTTCAAGTTTCTGCGGTTTTGGTTTCGGAGATATAACCTTGTTTTTCAGGTCATGTCATGACCCAAATGACCAATTCTCAACATCTTGCGTTGGCTATGGGCCTTGTGAGCTTTTGGCACATTGATTTCGGCCTTTTTTGCCAGTCTTACCTCCCACCTATCATGGAACATGTTGTTCGACGATTTACAGAAGTCAAGGCCAGGGTCAAGGTCAACCTAGGTCATCTAAAAGAATTGCGTTTTAGGCAAGCTGAATTTACTTTTCGTGAAGTTTTTTGACTGCATTTTTGGTAAAAGCTTCTCAGATCATGATTTCATGTAATATGGACACTTGGACACATAAACAATCGTTGCCCGTGCACACATCAGCATACACACAGACACACACAGACATACAAACACATATAATTGACCTTGACCTAACTTGACATGAAATGACCTCAGCTGCAAAAACCTGGTCGGGTAGTGTGACAAAGAGGTTCTAGCTGGCTTGGCACCAGAAAACGACATCGTCATCGGTATATGATAAGCAGCGCACTTGATGTCGAACGGTGACCAAAAACAGCAACATTTTTTAGTTTGAACTGACCTGAAAGGTCAATGACTGACCTGAGAAGGTAAAACTGGGTACATATCATTGGATTTGTCTCTTCCCAAAGAATCTTTTTGGTCTTACCGCGAAGCTCTATCTCCAACAGGAACGAAATGGCGCGGGTGGGGGTGGGGGGTGGGGGTGGCAACCCCCCCCCCCCCCAGGTGCGTTCTAGGATGGGAAAATGGCATGTGCGGGCGACGGTTAAAGGTAGTGTGCCAGCTTTCCTGGACCGTATGGAGTTAATGGCCCAGATAAGGAGAACCGGATTTTTAGAACTTATCCATACCTTCAAAACTCATGGATACGTCTTAAATTCTTCAAATTTTGAGTACCCCAGTGCGAAATTCGCCCCGACGGGTTGTCGGTCGTACTCCAACCACATTTCACACCACTATGAACAATAAATGCACACACTGAAATCGCTATTACCGATATGCTCATCCAATCAAGTTTCGATAAACCCGTTCATCATCATCTCCTGCGGTTTCGAACACGCCTGTTAGGTGGTGCGGTAGACCGCGCCCAAAGCCAGGGCCCCGGTAACGTGAGGTAGCCGAGTCGGGGCAGCGTGCGCTGACCCAAGCCGGGGCCGCGCGTCCTCCCGGTGTCATGTGATAGCCCGGGGCTGCCCGCGGGGATGCGGTAGACCGCGCCCAAAGCTGCGGCCCCGGCTTGGGTCAGCGCACGCTGCCCCGACTCGGCTAACTCACGTTACCGGGGCCCTGGCTTTGGGCGCGGCTTCTGCTCATACTTTGTGGTGCGGTGGTGGTGCGTCGGGCCGCGCGCTCTGACTTCTGCCAAGAAAAATGCGTCAGCTGATCATTGTCATTTCTGCCACTTGCGTGTGGTGAAATGGGGTCATAACTTAAGAGACGGCTTTTTCATATCAATTATTTTACATAAAATCATATTTCAAACCATAAATAATGTTCGACAGCCAAATAAAAGAAACAATACCAATACAGGCTTACAGTTTAAGGCTCGACATTGTGTTGTCTACGATTAGACAGCTGATAACTCATTCCCGTACGTCGTAACTCTATAATGACCTTTGCTTATTGTCACATGTGCGCCGCATTCGCGATTGTTGCCGACGCCTGTTTGCAGGTCAGCCCACTACAGTTGTTATACATATCGAAAAACCGATAAACTTTTAGGCGAAAAAGGCACTATTCCAGGCCCATTTTTGATTTTTCTTTGCGATATTAGGTAAAAACAGAAGCTTCTTATCCTAGGAAAAATAAAATGGGAAATCTTTCAAAGGTGGCACACTACCTTTAACGAAGACGAGCTTTTTTAGGTATTTTTTCAATCAATTTTAAAGGGACTATCCCACCTTTAACATGGGGTTTGAGTTGAGATAGCCAAGTTTGCGGCGAGGTTCAGAAACCACTATCTATCTAGGTTGCAACCCCCGCGGCCTCTTGGTGTTGAAGAAATTCGTTCCCTTCATTTGAAAATGGGCCTTGCGCAAGGCCCTATCTTCAACATGGAGCGACCGTTAGTGTGACGTCACCTCGTTTAGTCATTCTGATTTAAATGGGTTTGTTCGTTGAAAAATCGCTTAAAACTTGGTCTGAACTTTGTTGTGGTGCCTACAGAGTATAAAGAATCAGTTTTATGACAGTAATGTGGCCTGGGGAAGGAGGTAATTTTGGGCTGTGAAGTCACATATTTGAAAGTTTGTGTTTGGAATATGAGAAGCCTAAGATGTTTAATGAAAAATAAATGCCAGAACCGTGTTCCTGGTCATCCAATCTATAAAGTCGGGCACAATTTAACTGGTTTTAACAACATTTTAGAAGGTGGGATAGTTCCTTTAAGTGGGAATATCTTAAAATTGACCTGATCACAGGTAACAGATACACAGGCTGGGTTAGATACATCTGCCTTTCATAATTAGTTGTGACATTCAATTATAAATCGCTGGAATTTTCCAGGTAATCATCCATAGTTGTGACATTCAATAATAAGTCGCTGGAATTTTCCAGGTAATCATTCATTGATTCAAAAAATCACTCGAACATTTGTTTGGTGGCCTAGCTTGTGGTCCGGACCGTGCATGCTTACAAATGATAAAACAAAGAAACGCACATTACTTACATTACATACATCCCAGGTTGACCATAAAATGAACGAATGGAAAACCTCATCTTAACGCCTTTCCCCGGAGGTTTAACAAAGACCATGCATGACCATGCGATTTGTTGGACCCCAGCCTGGCAAGCTCGTCACTGCGAGGTGCCAAAACTTTGCAAAATATTGTGTAAAACTTCACCCGAGTGGCCTCTGACTTTTATGGATAAGGCAACTGCGGCCACATAATGCCCTTTTCGTGCTCTTTGTCCTGCGCGAGCCAAGTCGCAAATCAATAAACCCCGCATCGGAACCAATTTTAGGCCAATTATTGTCTGTCTTAATGACTGTAAAGATTAAATAACAAAAGAAACATTCTAATCTTGTAATGTAAAAATAAAGCTAGAACGGAACTGAAGTCATTAATTAAGAAGCTGGATTCTTTTTCGACGCATCTGTTCATAGACCTCTGTATAGGTACCGAGATTCCATGGCTTAGCGTTCCATCGTCGAGGTTTATTGTGGCCACCCTCTGGTGGGTTTTGTCGCCATTATTCGAAACTCTAGCCCGCGCCTTGATTGGGGGGAGTGGTGAACATCCTCTTTTGGGTTTCCGCAATTGTATAAAAAAATTGTTTTTCTTATTTTGGCACACCTTATCAGACATCTTTTTGCACATGTGAAAAATTCAGACCCAGGTCTTTCAAGGTCAGGACTTCACGTCATGTGACCTCACCTCAAGAACTTCTAATGCTTGTCGTAGCTACTCCGACTGAATCGTCGCTTTTAAGCTTTCAACGATTTATGTTGGCATAAGCATGGGCGGCGGAACGGGGGGCACCGGGGCACCGTACCCCCTTTGGTTTTGCCATTTGAACATAAGCCCTATGGGCGTTGCATGGAAAGAAGGGGACCAAATGTCGGCAGTGCCCCCTCCCCCCCCCCCTAATTGACGGTGTTCCGCCGGTACTGGGCATAAGTATGTCTAAAAATATATATTTTGGAATTTCGATTTCGGCGACCTATGTAAGGTGAGGTCAATCTTGCGACCCTTCTATTTTCAGTCAATGGGATAATATTGAACTGCACTTCTTTTGGAAGAAAGTCACACCAGGCACTTAAACATCGGGCAACTGGTAAAGATGAATTATCCCGCGCCGTGCTGGTCTCCTGAGTTTTCCGTGTCGTGCTGGAGAGGGCCCTTTTCACGCCCTCCCCCCGTCTAACTCGGCTCCTGGGCCACTTAGCGACACACGATAAGCGTCAATCGAAAGGGCGTCAAAACTTATAGCGGAAATACCTCAGTCATTTTTAAGGTCAGGTCAAAGGTCAGCTCACCAGAGGTCATCAAAGGTCAAATTTCGTCTATTTCAACAATTTTCGAAACACCCGACGGCTAACTCGGAAACCAATAGAGCTACAGCGCCACGGAAAGCGCATTCAATAGCCCTTTTACAGACCTGATTATTGTTCTCAGATTTGACTTCAGGTCAACGGCTTAGCCTCCAGAGGGCAAAAACTCTAAAAATAGCAGTTTCACGACTATATTTTTCGGTAATAACTTTTGACTCAAGGAAGCCACGACATTACTTTTGCCAGCAGCGTGTTCCTCTCGACGAGACGCGTCGAATGAACTACAAGTTGACCTTGAAAGGTCATGTTGAAAATTTGACCTGAGGTCAAGGTCATGACCTGGCCGGAAAGGGTCATGCTGCATGTCAGTCGATCCGTATTGTCGAGCTGAACACACTTGACGTGTATTCACCGTTCTAGCACGTCTCTATCAAAAGTTAAAGTAAAAAACCTGCCGGTAAACTTTCACGACCTGAGATGACCTCTGGGGCACACAGAGGGGTGACAGATGCAATTTTCGGATTCAGTGTATCATGTTTACCAACGAACCGATGTTTGAGAAGGTTTAGATCGACATTCGTCCAAAAGAGGCGCATTTCAATTTTCTCCCATTGACGGAATGGAGAGGTCGCAGCATTGACCTGACCTTAGGTCACAGACATAAAAAAATCCAAGAAACACATTTTATATATGCTGTTATCCTCATATATCGCTGAAAGTTTCAAGGTGATCGTTAAGTCGGTGTAGCTACAGTGAGCCTTTGAACTTTTTCTGAGGTAAGTTCACTTGACGTGACATGGTGACCTGACCGTGAACGACTTGGGTCTAAAACTTTCATAACATGTGCGGAAAAGATGTATGAACAGGTGTACTAAAAACCTGAGGGGGGGGGGGCGTAAAAACGCCGCCCCCCCCCAGCACGGCGCAGGATATGGAATAGAGAAATTGCATCCGTGACCTCTATTAATGCTCCTGAGACTACCCCAGGTCATGAACTTGACAATAACTTTTTATAGAGACATGTCAGAACGATGAAAACACTTTGGATGTGTTCAGCTTGACTTTACAGATAGACTGACATACAGCATGACCTCTTCTGGTCAGGTCATAACCTTGACCCTCGTATAAAGCCCTTTCGCTATTAAGCCCTCATAACTGACCATAGGTCAACGATTTTGTCTACAAAGGACAAAGCTGTTTTTATAGACGTGTTTGTTAAAATGTTTTCTGCGATAACATTTGACCTCAACCTTGCACTACATTTATTTTACCTGCGTCTTGTCCTTCCGGTGTAAAGACGCCTCAAATGGCCTACAACTTAACCTAAAAATGTCAGCTTAAAAATGTAAGCTTCGCCGCACCTATTGGTTTTTCGAGGGAGATGGTACGAGCTACGACCCACCTCGCCTTTTCGCCCCTAATTGAGCTAGAGCTTCGCAGAAAAACGGGCGTGTGCGCCGTTACGAGACGTAGCGATTGGTACCCGATTTTAAGGACTCAGGTCAAACGATGACATCCGACTTCAGGTCAAGTGGCCCAAAGTACGGGTTAGGCTTTCTGGCAAAAAGCTTCGTTAAAAAATGGTCGCAGAGCCGTGATTTTGGCATTATCGTGTTCTCCATGATCAGGCGCGTCGAATGCTATACCTACTCTTTGTTTGAGTGAGGTCAACTTAGGTGTTGGCCTCGGTTCAAGTTTAATTCAGAGCGCCTCAGGTTACTAAATTAGTCGAAGGAGGTCATATAGCATATCAACCGCTTCGGTTCGTCCCCCAAGTCTATTGATACCTTTCACGACCCCGCGAAGTCAATTTAATCGGGACTTATTGACGACAAACTCATATGACCTTAGTTAGTGGCGTCATAAATGACGTCACGCAAGGCCAGCAATGCAAAGGTGAAGCATCAGCCCTTACAAGGAGGGCGTGCAGTCACGATTATGTGTGATTGAGACAGTTTTAGATCATTTTCGGCGCTAAAATAGCAGTTTCCATATTTTCCCCATTGACTTAGGGGAAGTTTGGTAATATCGGCCAGTAGGTAATATCGGACAGTCAGTTATCTTCTGAACTCTCCCCCAGGTGCATACGCAAATATTTTATTTGGAAAAAAGGTAGCGCTGGATTTCCTTGGTCACCACCTCCTCTCGCAGGCAGTTTGCCGCTAGGCTGTCATAATTTTTTTACGATAATCGCCATTTGTCCTTCCATCCATACAACTTATTAATTACCTGTTATCGCAGAGATAAAGAAGTTGTAACTGCCAAGTTGTACCTTTTCCACTTACATGAACATTTTTGTTATCGATTTTGGGCCAACTATCTGTGTTCAATGTGTTTGTTGCTCCCATTTTGGCGCATTTTGAACGGCCTACGTGTTTGCTATTATCGGACACCCATCCGATATTACCCTATGGGGGAGATGTTTGAACCCCCCTCCCCCTCTTCTTACTCGGCTCCTGGGCCACGGAGCGAGACGCGGAAGGTGGCGTTCGAAAGAGCAAGAAGCCAACGCATAACTCGGGAACCAATATCAATATCAAGACTCTTGGGATCCATTTGGACGCCCGTCCGTAATTTGCTGCTGCTGTCCGATAATACCCAAGTAACTTTTTTTCTTTAAAAAATCGCTGCGCTCCAACGCAACACCGGAACCTCAGCAGACTTTATAAAAACAAAGCTTTGGGCTATCTACATATATTTAACCCTCGCCGGCCGAGAAGGGGGGGGGGGCGGGTGCCGCCCCCCCCCCATAGGGTTTTTTCGCGATAGCTCCAAACACGCTGGAGATAGAGAGCTGAAACTTTGCATACGTGACCTTTGATCCAAGCCAGATCTTTTGACACCAACCGCATTTTTGGGTCAGGTCAGGTCACTGACCTATGACTTCATAAGTTAACCTCTGCACGGTCTTCAGATGTCGCAACTTCGCAACGCCCTCACTGCCAGAGGAGATGTCACAGGGAAGTGAAACTTGCAGGATCTAGTATCCATTATGAGTCTCACATTTTGTATATCTCGGATTTTTCCTAAAGGTCATATGAGGTCAGGTCATTTTCGTGACCTCACCATTATTAGCTGAATAAGCATTTCAAACATTCGAATTTGTTGTTTATTGAATGAGGCAACTCTCTGCAATAAACGAACAGACCATTATGTTGAGTGCACAGTAGGTACATACGGTCATGCTCAGGTATGCCCCCACGGAAACGAGTGGATGCGAAACGCAGGCACGAGATCTTGTTGCTGAAGCTAGAAATGAAAATGAACGTGGTAACTTCCCCAGTAAGCAGCATGATGGTCAAAAGAGACATGGCATAATCCGCATTACAGGAAGGTCTGGAACGCATGTGAAAGAAACACTGGATGACTCGTAAAACACACGCAGTTACGACGAACACACGAGTGCGCACATGACTCGTAGAACACACGCAGTGACGACGAACACACGAGTGCGCACACCGGGCGCTTGTCGGGTACATGTTGTGCATCACTGGGCGCTAGTAGTCGGTAAGCAACACATAGGTGGCGCAGAGATACTACAGATCCAGAACATCACGTGCAAATCGTCGGCGACCCCGAGAGGACGGTGGCAGCTCCCGGTCTGAGCGAGGGGTGGTTAGGGAACGCGAGCACGGGTGACAGGGAGTCGGGAGACACACCGGTATATCAGTAGGCTGTCGGTCAGGGGAGTGCGTCCCTGATTCAAGGGCCACAGCTGGAGGGGTCGCCGGGGGCGATGAGGCGGCGTTTGCAGGATCTGGCTCTGGACTGGGGCCCTGCGAGGGGGGCGGGAGTGACTCAGCCCCGTCGGTCACCGAGGTCGGCGTCGGAAATGACCGAATAGCCTCCGTGTGGGACGGCAACGGTCGGACGCCGTCAGGGCCCAGACGAAAGCCGGCCCAGTCCACGGTCTTTTCACAGAACACGAACTTGTCGCGGTTCTGGAGGATGCCGTTACGGCCACAGAGCGTCAGATACTCCGCCGCATGTTGGAACATGCATCGAATCGTGGGCTGGTACAGGATGGAGTCGTCGATGACCCTGTCACAAGACTTCACATTCAGTGTGACCCGATCGAATCGGTGAGTGTAGGCATCTCCGGAGACCTTGTACCCTTGAGGGACGGTTTTGTAGCGGTACCTGCCCCATGGTGTCAGAAAGGTCGTGAGGTGGCGGTCCGATTCGCGAATGGCGACGGAGTGGTAGCCGTTGAAGGCATCTGTAGTGGTTTTCCACTGATCCGCGGGCACGGCCATGGCTTTTTGGAAAGGGGGCATTGTGGGATGCGTCTGACGGATGCTGGCCTCGTTGAGGGCCTGGAAGTTGATGGTTCGGCGGGGCTCGCCGTTGTGCTTGCGGGTCACTACCATTCGTGAGCACCACGTGACTGGCTCGTTGACGTCTACTTTTTCCAGTACCCCCATGGCGACGTCCCTGTCAAGGTCCCGACGCACCCTGTCTTCCCAGTGTAGGGGAACGACAGCTGGTGTGTACACGGCGTGAGGGGTCGCGCCAGGCTTCACGGCGAACTCTAGGGGTGGGCCGTGCATGAGGGGGAGGGGCTGGTGGCAGCAAGTGTTAAACGTGGATGACGCGTAATGGTCGAGCAGCAGCTGCTTCAGGGCAGGGATGTCAGCATCGGTGGGGTTATCTGGCAGAGGTGGCGGCTCGGGTGTCGGAGCGCGGCGAGGGCATCCGCATGGTGCCAGGTCAGGTGCAGACGGAGCCGAAGCAGCCGGCTCGGTGTCGAGCGCGGAGACAGCTCCTGGTTTACCCGAAGGTGGGTAGGGGAACTCGGAGGAAATGGAGCCCAGCGCCTGGAGTGCATGGGCAGAGAGGTACAGTCCAGTCAATTCCTCCGCCACATACACAGCCTCCAGCGTAGACGCCGACCGGCCCCCGTTACTCACTTGGATGGTGGCAGGGAGGGTTCCCCAGATCGTAAGTCGGGCCCGGTTGGCGGTCGAGAGCGTGATACGTGACGGCAGCAAGGACGACCGCCGCACACCTAGGGCGCTGAGGGTATCCGGGCCGCAGCAGGTCACTGTGGCACCCGTGTCAGCCACTGCCACGCACGTAACTGGTGGCCGGACCGCGACGCTGTCACGGGCCCGGTCGGTGCATGGGAGGCTGGCCACGTCGACTTGGACCTGCACCGGCAGACGGTTTGATGCTGGGCCAGCGTCGGCGATGGAGCTGCTGCTCGGTTCCAGGATAAACCGGGAGCTCAGCTCTAGGAGAGTGGCGTCAATCTCATCTGCTGTTTCTCTACGGGCGGGCTGACGAGGCCGGTGTTGGCTACGGCAAACAGCTGGCAGATGGCCACGACGACCACAGGTGCAGAGGTGGTTGGCTGCCTTACACTGGCGACGGTGGTCGTGGGCAGCCTCCCCACAGTTGCGACAGACTGTGTGGGATGCCTGGCCGCTTGGCTGTGGCGGTGCGTTGGTGCGGGGTCCAGAAAGTTTCAATTTTTGATACGAGGAGCGAATCCGACCAAGTTCTTCACTCTGGATAGCTTGCTGGCTCCGTTTGGCGGTTTCCTTCGTCACTGCATACTGCTCGGCCGCCGCAAGTGTAAGCGGAGTTTGAGTCAGCAACTCTGATTGCACCTCGGTGTCGCACAGGCCCGACAAGAACTGGAATAGCACCATCTCCTCCTCGAAGCTTACTGCCCGGTCACAACGGCACTGTACGACCAAGTGACACTGTCGCGCCACCTCACGCAGCCTCGCCGCGAACCGCGCCACGGGCTGACCGGGATCTTGCTTCATCCGCTGGAGCTTGAGGATGTGGGATAGCCGGTTCTCAGGTCGCACCATGAGGTCTGCGATATGAGTCAGGAGTTGGTGCTCACTCAAGGATGTGAGTCCAGCACCAAATCGGCGTACAACAGGCTGTATGCAGGCGAAGGCAGCGCCTGCAAGACAGTGTCTGGGTCATCGCCAGATATGCCGGCCCTTCGCTTGTAGGTCGTGAGCTGCTGCCTGAAGACCCCCAGCGCCGTGTCTGTTACAACACCATCTGGCGAGACCTCCAGTGTTGGTAACTTGGCCTTCTCAGGGGCGGCAGCAGCGGTTGGTGGGTGCGACGCTGTCTGATGCATCTGAAGGAGCTGGATGCCCACTGACCCGTCAAGCGCCGGAGTCTGGAACCCACAGTTGGGCCAGGGGCACTGCATCTGAACAGGAGTGGCCATAGCTGTAGTTGCAGGCTTGTCGGCTCGATCAGATAGCAAAACTTCAGTGGAGTTGCCTCATAGCTGAATAAGCATTTCAAACATTCGAATTTGTTGTTTATTGAATGAGGCAACTCTCTGCAATAAACGAACAGACCATTATGTTGAGTGCACAGTAGGTACATACGGTCATGCTCAGGTAATTATAAGTCAATGGGGAAAAATTAAAACTGCTATTCTGGCGCCGGGAACGATCTCCAACTATCTCAAGCACACAGAATCGTGATTTGATGCACTCCTTGCAAGGTTAGATGCGTCACTTTTGCAATGTTGACCTTGCGTGACGTCATTTATGACGTCATCAAGGTCATATTAGTTTTTCGTCAATAACTCCCGATCAAATTAAGCTAGCGAGTCGGGAAAGCCACCAATGGACTCAGGAGGACCTGCCGAATCGAATGATATGCGACATGACCTCTTTCGACCAACTTCGTGACCTGGGGGTGCTGACCTGACCTTGACCTGAGGTCAACACCCTAAGTTGACCTGACCCGAACAAAAAGTATATCATTCGATGTGCCTGATCGAGGCGAACACGATGCTGCCAAAATCGCGGCTCTGCGGCCGTTTGTTGCGAAGTTATTCACCAAAAACTGAACCGTACCTTGGGGCACTTGACCTGACCTCAGAGGTCACCGGTTGACCTAGGACCTTAAAATCGGGTACCAATCTCTGCGTCTCGTAACGGTGCACACGCTCGTTTTTTCCGCGACGCGCTAGCTCCACCAGGGGCGAAACGGCGAGGGGGGGGGTCGTACCCGCCCCCCCCCCCTCGGCCGGCGCGTATGTAGAAAACCAATAGGTCCGGCGAGGGTTAAATGACTCCCAGTTACATAAAAATGATAACCTTCATGTTACGATGGCTTGAAGTTACCCGTCCGATAATACCCAATTTTCCCCTGTACCTAATGGTGAGGTCACGTGACCGACATGATCTCATGTGACCTTTAGGATAAATCCAAGACATACAAGTTGCGAGACCTCTCAAGGATACAAAGTCCTGTAAGTTGCATCTCCATGTGACTCGTGCACTGATGGCGTTGCGAAGTTGCGACATTTCAGGACCATGCAGAGGTTTATTTATGACGTCGTAGGTCAGTGACCTAGCCTTGCCTGAAAATTTGATTGGTGTCTTAAGTTCCAGCTTGAAGAAAAAATCAGGTATGCCAAGTTTCAGCTCTCTATCTCCGGCGTGTTCCGAGCTACCGCGACAAAAAAAAAAAAATGGCTAAAGAGTTGTCCATTTTTTGCGATGGACTGTCTATTATATTAATTCATGCGCTATGAGCCGATTTGCATAAGAATGTCAAACCGGGGGAAATTTGATGACCTCTTTTGACCTGACCTAAAAAGGGACTGAACAACGTTCGTTATGATTTTTGAATTCTGAATTCTCTTTTGAATTCTGCTCACGGTATTTCGCTGCGTGGCCCAGGAGACCCCCCCCCCCCCCGACGTCCCGCCTAAATGTGTTACGATCGGACCACCGCAGTCCTGGTCCGGCCTAATTACGCCATTTGCTGCCCGCCATGACTAGACTCAGGCGTTCCCGTCTTTCGCTTGGCAACAGAGAAACTAAATAATGAACTGGCTGCCGGGAGCGTTTGGTTTTGTGGCGTCACCTCACGCCATTGTGTCTGCGCTCGTGACTGACGGCGCGGAGCGGTGTCTGCCGGCGCCTGACACGGGCACGGGGCACGGCCGGCGCGCCCGCGGCTCCCACGGAGGAGGGGTGCGGCGGCGGGCCGTCACCCAGCGGGCGGCGCACAGACACCGGCCGGCGGTCTCAGTGGGGCACGTACCGCCTCAGTCCTGCAGTGGAGGGCGTGCTGCAGCTAGCGGTGTGCTTTGGTGGTGATGGGTGAGATTCCCATTGTGGAAAGGATTAGTGGCGGTGCTGGTGGTGTATTATCTTTTGGTAGTGACTGCTGAGGACCTGTCATGGCAGGTAACGTTCCAACTGCTACATTCCGAACATTCATCCGTATTGATACCTTACCTATTCGTCAGACGTTAATATGACTCAACTGGATCTCCCTCATGCGATGCGGTTTTAAAAATCTATGAGTTTGGGACTCAAAATGCGAAAAAATCCCACTTTCTGGCAAATACTTATTTATGCGATAAATAAAGCTGTGAATGCTTGGAAGAATTTTGAATGGAAATGAAATGCTTACTTGATTCCAAGATTTAAGTGCACATGTCCTAACATCAAACTGGGCGCCGTAAATGCCACGCCTGTAACCAGAATTAATCATTAACCCTAGAACGCCTAGGGGGGGGTTGTATCAACCCCCCCCTGAGGTTTTTTCGAAGTGCACGCTAAACGGCTTGTCGTAGCGGGCTGAAATTTTCAATACCCTCTGGGGCAACCTTTGCGCATCTTTTGCCGAAAAAAAATTGATCGGGTCATGTCAGGTCACGGAGTTATGACGTCATAAGAGGTACAGCCTCCGGCCGACAGTTACCAAACGTGTGCGCCGAATCCCTAGGTTTTCTGCCGGTGATACCCACATTGTTTGATGGATCATGATGAAACTTCCCATGCATGTTGGGGCAAGCATTGGCTATCGTGTGGTGCAAGAAAATTGACCGGGTCAGGTCAGGTCACGGAGCTATGACGTCACAAGAGGAACAGCGTCCGGTACTATTTTTGAAAAGCGCCCGAACCACTATTTTGCTAATTCTTGTCACCTCAATGGGAATATGCAGCAATATTAGCTTCTATAGGGAGCAAATGGACCTCCCAAATCCAAAAATACAATCAGATTTCAAAAATTTAAATTTTGATTTTTCGAATTTCTGCCGCCGACTGTGACCTTGCCGACTTCCGGCGCTCCCAACGCGCCATTTTTAGAGCTAGGGAAACGAAATACATACCAAACGATAGAGAATTGATCAAGGAACACGATAGTGAAGGTTTCAAGTCGATATCTCCCACCGTTTTGCCGCAATCGCCGCGGAAAGTTGAAAAAGTTTGATTTTTTCGGAAAATTTGACCTTTGACCGGTCATAAGTAGGTCAAATGTTGACCTAGGACCAAAAAATATACCACCAATCGCGAGATCTCGTTGAGAGCAATCCGTTGGTTTTTTCCGCTAAGCTCTACGACCTTCCGTTTCGAAACGCCAGGGGGGGGGGTCGTAACAACCCCCCCCCCTGGTCGTTCGTGTTATGAGAAATGGCCTGGTCGTGCGAGGGTTAACATCATCAACGGCATTACTTCTTTCTCCAAAATCTAAAGGTCGGATGTTACTATCAGGGGCGGATCCAGGAAAACTCCAAGGGGAGGGTCATGAATCGAAGTGGTGCCCCTACCTATACCCAAAATTAAAAACTCATCGGATTTCGGCCACTTCATTTTGGTGGTGCCCTATTTTCGTTTTTTTATATATTCTATTTGGTGTGTGTTGCCCCTGGCGGGCCTGTGGTGCCCCTGCTAGGCCGCAGGTGCCCCTGACAGGTTTGTGGTGCCCCTGGAAGGACTGTGGTGCCCCCTGACAAGCCTGAAGTGCCAACGACAGGCCAGTGGTGCATCTGACAGGCCCATGGTGCCCCTGCGAGGCCGGTGGTGCCCCTGGCAGGCCGGTACCCGTGCTAGGCCGCCGGTGCCCCTGGGCTCTGACAGGACTGTGGTGCCACTGATAAGCCTGAAATGTCCCCGACAGGCACGTGGTGTCCCTGACGGGCCAAAGGTGCCCCTGCGAGGCCGGTGGTGCCCCTGACAGGCCTGTGGCGCCCCTGTTAGGTCTTTGGTGTCCCTGACAGGCTTGTGGTGCCTCTGGAAGGACTGTGGTGCCCCTGGGCCCTGATAAGCCTGAGGTGCCCCTGACAGGCTCGTGGTGCCCTTGCTAGGCCTGTGGTGCCCCTGGCAGGTCTGTGGTGCCTGACAGGCTCAAGGTGCCCCTGCGAGGCCGGTGGTGCCCCTGGCAGGCCTGTGGTGCCCCTGCCAGGCCTGTGGTGCCCCTGCCAGGCCTGTGGTGCCCCTGCAAGGCCTCTGGTGTCCCTGACAGGCCTGTGGTGCCCCTGGAAAGACTGTGGTGCCCCTGGGCCCTCACAAGACTGAGGTGCACCTGCCAGGCCCGTGGTATCCCCGACAAGCCCGTGGTGCCCTTGCTAGGCCTGTGGTGCCCCTGACAGGCCTGTGATGCCCCTGGCGGGCCTGTGGTGCCCCTGCTAGGCCACTGCTGCCCCTGGGCCCTGACAGGACTGTGGTGCCCCTGACAAGCATGAAGTGCCCCCACAGGCCCGTGGTGCCCCTGACAGGCCCAAGGTGCCCCTGCGAGATCGGTGGTGCCCCTGGCAGGCCTGCGGTGCCCCTGGCGGGCCTGTGGTGCCTCTGCTAGGCTGCTGGTGCCCCTGGGCTCTTACAGGACTGTGGTGCCCCTGACAACCCTGAAGTGCCTCCGACAGGCCCGTGGTGCCCCTGACAGACTCAAGGTGCCCCTGCGAGGCCTGTGGTGCCCCTGACAGGCCTGTGGTGCCCCTGCAAGGCCTCTGGTGCCCCTGGAAAGACTGTGGTGCCCCTGGGTCCTGACAAGCCTGACGTGTCCCTGGCAGGCCTTTGGTGCCCCCGACAGGCCCGTGGTGCCCTTGCTAGGCCTTTGGTGCCCCTGACAGGCCGGTGGTGCCCCTGGCGGGCCTGTGGTGCCCCTGCTAAGCCAATGCTGCCCCTGGGCCCTGACAGGACTGTGGTGCCCCTGACAAGCCTGAAGTGCCCCCACAGGCCCAAGGTGCTCCTGCGAGGCCGGCGGTGCCCCTGGCAGGCCTCTGGTGCCCCTGGCAGGTCTATGGTGGCCCTGGCAGACCTGTGGTGCTTTTGCTAGGCCGATGGTGCTCCAGACAGGCCTGTGGTGCCCCTGACAGGTCCGTGGTGCCCCTGCTAGGCCTGTGGTGCCCCTGGCGGGCCTGTGGTGCCCCTGGCGGGCCTGTGGTGCCCCCGAGCCCCAAGGAGGGGGTCATGACCCATGTGACCCCCCCCTTGGATCCGCCACTGGTTACTATAGCAAAACTGCTTTGTTCTAAAACTTTGATTTGTTTCAATATGCTCATTTTTAAGCTATATCGGACCAACAACGCCGAAAGAACTTATGCCTGAATTGTTACACCTGCCATGTGTAACATATTACAGAATGAGGAGCCGAACGAAAGGGTGGTCGGGAGATACAAAAAGTACATATTAACAACTGGCAGCAGCCTATTGGTCCTGTCCTTGTGTACCTACTAATCTACTAAATCATCACGGGTCCCGGGTGTTCCCTGTATTGCAGACTCTGAAGACAGTGACAATGAGGGCGGCATGGGCAACGTCAACCGCGCCGTCATGCGACCACCGGGACACTCGGGGAAGGCCAAACGCGGCCACCTCTGCTTCGACGCCTCCTTCGAAACAGGTCTGCTCGCTCGTTTACCTACAACCAATGCTTTTAGGTGCAGTTGAAACTCGCTCGCTTGTTTCATATCAAATGCTTTTTCAATATCCGCAATGCTTCAATACAATTTCTGCTAGAGTGAAAACGATACTTTGCTCCGTTCAGCTTGTGAGCCATGCGGCGCAGCATAACATCAGGCGCTGACTGGCCATGCCACCTAGCGAGCAGAGGGTGAACTAGCTGCGGCCGACCGATGATGGCTATTGCCGATCGCGCATGAATAACTGCCGAATCTCAATACAATGTTTCTATACTCGCCACCTCCGCTGTTTTGCAGGGAATTTGGGCCGGGTGGACTACATCAGTGAGTTTGAGTACGACCTGTTCATCCGACCTGACGCCTGTAACCCCCGCTACCGTATCTGGTTCAACTTTGTCGTGGACAACGTCCGACAAGACCAGGTAGGTAACAATTACTGAATGCTGACTGAGCCAGGAGATTAAACTTATCGGGTTCGTGAATGAGCGAATGAGCATGCAAAGTGCTTTCAAAGAATTTCTGTCCTCTGCGGTGGGATGAGCGGCGCTTTTGTAACAATACATTTAGAGGTGAGAACATTTTTTCTGTCTTTAATATTACTTTTTCCACGGGTGGAGAATTGTGCTGGACTGGGGGTGCTCGAGCTCTCCCAATTCCACGCCTGCTTGGCTTTGGAGCCGCGGCCGGGCGGCGCGGGTCAAGGTCACCGCTAGGCGGCGGCGGATTTGCTGCGCCCGAGCACCCCCAGCTGGTCACAATTCTCCACCTATGACTTTTTCGTTGCAGGGACGTAGCCAAGGGGGACACGGGGGTCATCCCCCCCCCCCCCTGAAGGCGAAAAATAAAACAAAATTCTATAAAAAAAAATAAATAAAACAGCTGCACCACACCCTCAAAAATAGTGGGCCAAAACCGAGGAGTTTTCCGTTTTTGGAGGGGGTACGACCCTATGCCGCGACCTGTGGCCCCTCCCTGAGCAAAATCTTGGCTACGTGCCAACTACTGCTATGGTATTTTACAGAGAGTGATCTTCAACATCGTGAACATGAGTAAAACGAAGAACCTCTTCAGGGATGGAATGACACCGCTGGTGAAGTCCACGTCCCGAAACAGATGGTAAGACCGTGATGCCTAAAATACTGTTACAAGGCCGTTGGATAACGTCGTTATTGAATTGCAACGTTTCCGCTAACCTCACGCCGTTTCAAGCACCGTCTGCCGTCTGTTCTCACGAGTCCCTTGCGCATGTGACAGCCAGCGTCTGAGTGGTGTCCTCATGGGCCCTGTGTACCTCCCGACAGGCAGCGCCTGCCGGCGCGGAACGTGTACTACCACCGGTCTGCCGAGCACCGCGGCCACTACATCCTGTCGTTCGCGTTCGCGTTCGACCGGGAGGAGGACGTGTACCAGTTCAGCGGCTGCTTCCCCTACTCCTTCTCGCGGCTGCAGCTCTACCTGGCCGAGGTGGAGCGACTGCAGCTGCCCTGGATCCGCCGGCAGACGCTCACTCTCACCGTGGTGAGTGCCGCCGCCGCTTGGATAGCTGCTGTTATGTCACTACAGACTAACTTACCATGCTGGAGCCGCTCGGAAATGCTACATAAAAGTACACGTTTTAGAGCTCAATCACACGAGTGCACCTACTTCATTTGTCCCGTGACATAGATTGATAGCGTCTGTGCTATGATTGTCTCTACAAGTATGCACCGTATTGTGACGTGTGTGCCGGCCAGCAGAAGCGCGAGTGTGACCTGGTGTGACCTTCATTGTGACGTGTATGTGTGACCGTCTGATCCCGCAGCAGAAGCGCGAGTGTGACCTGGTGTTACCTTCATTGTGACGTGTGTGACCGTCTGATCCTGCAGCAGAAGCGCGAGTGTGACCTGGTGACGGTGGGCCCGCCGGAGGCGATGGACGGCCACCTGCCCACCAAGACGGTGGTCATTATGGCCAGAGTGCACCCCGGCGAGACGCCTACCTCGTTCATCATCAAAGGTGAGCCGTAGAGGAGACGGCGGTGCACCGGGCTGCAGAGCGGCAGCATCAGAAACGGGAATGGACTTTGTAGCTCCTTTTTTGCACAAGGAGAAGAAATACGTCTTAATTTGTTCTTTAACCTTCATACATATATTTGACCGAAATTGCTGTTTCGTATCCGGTAAACGCAATTCTCTTCGAATAAAACGGTGTTTTTTCCATGTCCTACTCTAAACCTGGCCGTTTCAGGTTTGCTCGATCTGCTGACGGCAGACCATCCGGTTCCCAGTCAGCTGAGGCAGCATATCGTGATAAAAATCATCCCCATGCTCAACCCCGACGGCGTGTTCCTGGGCAACCACAGGTGAGGCACGCAATACCGTCTCATCTAATCACGTTTAGCGATGAATCCGATAGAACATGTTTGCTCTGTCTAAACATGAGACAGACGCTACAATCACATATTTTATTCCGGGAATTTTCGATGCAAGACATTCATAGCACAACAGAAGCACGCAATCGTCTTGTTTGGTCTTCGGATCGCCCTAAAATTTTCACACCGTGCTTCTGCTAATAACGATCCGCTGACTCCTCAGGTGTTCGGTGATGGGGGCGGACCTGAACCGCGCCTGGCAGGAGCCGTCCGAGTGGGGCCACCCCACCATACACGCCGCCAGAAAGCTTCTCCACTCACTGGACACCAACAAGGTGGGAAGTAGAACGTTATGGAATGACGTTGTAGTAGAACGTCGTTATAGCGCTTGTGTGGCGCCAAAAATCGCTCTTCTTGGCCGGTGAGGTGTGGGTGCACCGAGTGTTGGACTTGCTCCATAGAAGACCGACGAAACGTCAATAAAACTGGTCGCTTGAAGCTGAGCACAGTCAACTAACTAGTTGCACTCCTTAAATGTTCAACTGATACCGATTTTAACCTCCGTCTTATCTTCTTTTAGATACGTGCCGTGCTCTAATTTATGTTAACGTTTGCACAATATTGCAGAATAATGGGTTGGAAATAGTGCTGGACCTCCACGCCCATACGAGCCTCCTCGGCTGTTTCGTCTATGGAACAACATACGAAGACGTCTACAGGTCAGTTTGGCAACATGGAGAAACCGAGGCGGCTGACATTTGGGGCTATGGATTTTCTGATCGGTAAATCGTATCTGACAAGCTATAGTGATTATACTTCAGCTATGTATTCTGGTGCGGTCTGTGAACGACGTAGGTAATGATTACAAAAGTAGGCTCTTGTTTTGAGTTGGGACCTCATGAATCTGTTTGGTAAAAAGCTCTAGGAACTTGAAGCACGAGCTGTATACGAATGTGTATATCCAATCGCCGAGGACTGAGGTTGCTGTCGTAATTTTGTATTGCTGTCGCATTTCAGGCACGAACGGCACATCGTATTTCCGAAGATGATGAGTCAAAACTCGGAGGACTTCAGCCACACTAACACGATCTACAACAGGGACCCGCTGAAACTGGGCACTGCACGCAGGTAAACGGCATTGGACGAATGGGAGAGAGGATGTATTGCGGCACAGTATCAGATCCGGTGGTGTATTGCGACAGTGTAACATCCAGTGGTGTGCGAGTGTGGCACCTAGCGCCGGTCCCGTGCCAGTGCCCCATCCACACGGCGACTTATTGACCCCTCCGTCCGCCGTCAGGTACCTGTGCTCCCAGCTGAGCGACTCTGTCAACTGCTACTCGCTGGTGGTGTCCATGTACGGCTACACGGGCCGCCACAGCGAGGGTGTCATTCCCTACACCGAGGAGGCCTGTATCCTCTACCACAGACCGGCTGAAGGGGCACAGAGAGCTGCGGTACTCGCACGGCAGCTGTGTGGTCATTGCGAGGCGGGTGGCGACCCTCTCACTACCAGCCGAACTCAATGTGATACAGTCGTCAGCAAAGTGATTCGATGTTGCTTAGATGGTACGAGTTTTATGCTGCTACGTTTCAAGCTCAGTAATTTAATTTTCATCCCTCTTTTTCATAGCATAAGTTCCACAAAAAAACATAAGTTCCGTTGTTCAGTCGTAACGCCTTTTGTTCAGCGTTTCCCCAGCATGTGGATGCATTTTTCCTTAGCACCTTCTGCAGACATGCGTTTGGGCCGGGACCTGGGCCGCGCACTGCTCGACTACTTTAGGGCGATGCAGGTGTTTCCTTCGTCACCCAAGTCGGCGGCAGCACCGGCAGCCGGCGCAGAGCGGCCACCTCGAGCACACAAGTAAGGAACGCTGCTGCTAGGGACCCACAGGAACGTAACGGCTACTGGTAATTTTTGATTATGTTTAGCAGCGTGCATTTGACCAATATCGGTTATCCAACTTCGTTATCATAACCAGACTCCGTTTTTCCGCGTTAACATACGATGCTGCCGTGTGCCGTCGCGCTGTTCCGTGTCTTCTCCAATGCCGTTAGCAGAGTGAACGGGTTTATGATGCGGTTGCTGACTGTGTCTGTTGGCTCCCAGGCCGCCCGGTAGCGTTACGTCGGCGCCTGCCGGCGGCGCCGCCCCTCCCCCTCCGCCTCCACCCGACCCGGAGCTGCAGCGGTACCCGCTGACCGACTCGGGCGCCTCCTCGGTCCGCGGCGAGTCGCCCCGAACGCCGGCCATCGACGTGCGCGTCCGCGAGCGGCGAGAGCGCGCCGTCGGCCCGGCCGCGCCGCCGGGCCGCCGCCGGCCGGCCGTGGTCAGCGTGCGTTCCTACGTGGCCGACGACCGGACGGCCGGCTCCTCGGACGACTCGGCCGGCTCCGGCGACTCGGCGGAGTCGGAGACCACAGACTCGGAGGCCGCGGCGGCCGCGGCCGACTCGCCACAGACCGGCCCGGCCGCCAGGCAGCCGCTGCGCCGGCTGGCCATCAAAAGCGTGGACTTCCGACGACTGGAGCGGCTGCGGCGGCGGCAGCGGCGCGCGGCGGCCGCCGCCATGCCACGGGGCCGGTCCGGCGCGGCGCACCACCTCTCCGGGGGCTCCGGGCGGCGGCCGCGCGGCGCCGGCTTCTTCGGCGGCCGTCCGCGCGCCCTGGCGGCGCTGGCAGAGCCGGAGTTCGGGCCGCTGCTGCTCGCCAGTCCTCTGGTTGGGTCAGTGCCGGCCCCAGTCCCGCCTCGGGCCCCGTCCGCGGCCCTGACGGCGCGACCAGCGGCGCCGGCCGACGTCCCGGCCGGCCCGAGGGTCAGTGTGCTCGATATGAGTCAGCTGGCGCGTGGGGGTCACCAGGACGTGACATACAGCCGCCTGGGGGCACGACCGCACCGGCGCCGCACCCAGACGGCGGGGAAGAGCGCGGAGAAGCAAGGCCTCGGCAAACCAGGATAATGCTGGACGTACGGGCTGTGTTAGAGGGCGTCTATGCCAGCAATAGATAGGTGGGCACTGCACGTGTTTTCGGTCTTTATAACAAATCGTATGGTGCGTAATATCGTTTTCAGCACGGTTACTGTATGTACACTGGTTGGTACTGTCGTTACTGTCCACTGCACTGGTGCATGAGCAATGAGCATGATATTACCGAATCCATAGGTTTGACCAGTGATTGGTATCGTATCCATGATTACGATGAACTGTGTAGGGGAAGATAATGTTTATCCACTCAACAACGCATGTTAAGCTTCATGGGAATATATGCAAGTGCTATTTGAACGGTTCATCATGTTATATAATCATTACGCCCTACATAGTTTGTCGTGGTGGATGCCGCAACGAAAACTCACCGCCGCGAGCATGTTCGGGCTTTGGAACACTCATCGACCCCCTTCCTTGACTGCATATGCGTCGTTTGGGCAGTCATTACGTAGACGATAACACATCACAGTGATGTCACAACATTCAGCTGTATCTTACCCTAAGCCCCCTGTTCAGATGAATATTGCTTCGTCAAAAGAGCTTTCTCTGAACTCTATCCATACACACTTCAATAAGGCAACCAAAAACTATATTTCTCCTGTATCCAGGGCACACTGTATCAAAGCGTAACAATCTTAGCCGCCAGCCGGTATAGCCCGGCTCCGGTAATCCATTTGACCTGATCAACAGACGACATATTCACCCATTGAGGCACATTCCGGGTCCCGTACCTCCCCCCGCAGCCTCGTGGCAGCCTCCCACCCGTCCGTTCAGCCAGCATTAACACCATCCGATCTCTGACCCCCGGCCACCCGCCGCAGACGGCCGGCCGACCGTTCACCGCGCCGACAGCACTACCACAGCTGCTCCAGCGAGGCCATCATCTTGTTGACGAGGCTGAACATGCCGGTGCCGCCGGCGAACGGCTGTCCCATCACCAGCCGCGCCGAGGGAGACTTGAGTTCGTCCACCTGACCTGCGGGCACACGGGCCAGGCGCAGGGCGTCAGGTCACATGAGAGCCATGTCACACACGGATCATGTCAGATACTTCATCGCGTACACATCCAATTTATAGCGCACATCAACACATCAACACCTAAAATGCTCTGCAATGCCAGAGGGGCATTCCACGATAGATCGACCAAAATAAAATAAAATTTACACCCTCATATTTTATTTTTTTTTTGCTTAAAATTGGTCTAATGGGTTGTGATGGGCGGGGAACCCTGCTGTGGCAAGTATTTTTTTCTTCGAACAACGGTTTCCGAGATATAGCCTCGGGCAGTTCCTGGAGGTCACGCTGCAACCCTATGTTTGGCGGCTTATAACTCAGAAACTATGGGTTTTCTATGGTAAAAACTTTATATGGTTCAACTCGCAATCAACCAACAAACTTTTTGGCTATCTCGGATTTTCGATTTTTGAAAAATTTTGATCACGTGACATCTTGACCTTTTTTCGAAGAGTGACCTTGATATTTTCCCAACTGAAAGTCGCAATTTTGTCTGATGACGATTAAAGCCTTATCAATTGTCATTCATATGCGATAACAAAAAAAAGTGGCTTTCGGCCTGCGTTGACCTCAGGTCAGGTCATTTTTATGACCTTCCCATTATTACGAGCGGGAGCGACAGCGAGATCTCGAGAACAAAGCAAGATAGCGACAAGCGGTAAACGGCACAGGGTACACATGGATAAGGTCTACAATTTTTGCTCAGGTCATTTTCAGGTCAGGTCAAAGATGACGTCACAGGGGTAAAAAGAAAGTCTAAATGGCGGCACTAGGGGAGAGTGGGGCAAAGCGGCCACCCGGGGCAAAGCGGCCACCCATCGTTTTAGCCCTTCATAGCTGGCGTCAGTTCCAATTCATGGTTTCCAATTATACTTCTCTGCACGGTCGTTCGAATGAGCCAGACCGGGGTTTCAGGCCCATCACCATTGTTCTGTGAAACACGGAAAAGCATTTCTTGCCAGGTTACCAACTATGTTTACAATTTTTAAATGTTATGTTATTCCATAACCGTTTGGAATTTTTATAAGCGTTCTTGTCCATGCATTGCATGGGTATTGTACATGTATTCTACCAATTTTAATGTTTTTTACCCCACTAATAGCTAAGCTGGAATATTTTTGTCTCGGACGGTATGCGCGGGGCAAAGTGGCCGGGGCAAAGTGGCCACCCCCCAATTGGGCATAAGTTGCTTCCATCTGGATAAAAAACATTATTTATATTCAAATGTGTCGTCATGCATTCATCTTTGCCACTTTTCAGTTGCATGAGTTACCAAATAATGCAATTAAATGTTTATTTTCATGAAAATCCTTTCTTTGTTTACCTACAGGTGGAAGATGATAAAGTAAACATCCATCCTCGCTTAACCTTGTCACCATCAAATACCCTAGTCGTACACGAGGCAACTATTTTGTTTCTCATATCGGGACTTGAGAAGACGCCGGTGGCCGCTTTGCCCCAGGGTATGGGGCAAAGTGGCCAATATGCATAGGTTTAAAGTTTTGTCAATATCTTTCATATGTGAACGCCTTTGGAAATAAAACGCAGTTGAAATTAAAGGCAACTTAATAGGGATCACATTGGTATAGAAAGAATCTTTCCAAGTTTAAAAATCAAGCGTTGGCATCGTGAGAAGTGTTAGGGTGGCCGCTTTGCCCCACTCTCCTATACATATATATGAAGTTTTTCTCGAATAACTTTCAAAGTATCCCAGCTAGGAACAAACTAATAGCACCATCGTGATCCTCTCGTCGATCCGCATCGAAACATGTGTATGTTGACATCGAAAGGTCAAGGTCAAAAGTTGACCTTAGGTCACGTGACCTTAAGGTCATCATATATATCATTCGATGGGCCTTGACGAGCTGAACACAATGAGCCTATCCGCGCGGCTGTATCTCAAACCTGTAAGGAGTTATTAGCAAAAACATTTGGTGACCTTTAATGACGTCACATGACCCAAGAGCAACGTCACAGTTGACCAAGAGCAAAAAAGGTCTCAAGGTAGTCAAAGTTAGTCGTATATGAAGTCACCATTATAGAGTTCAGTGGAAGTCACTCATGGTATATTAGGCAATTCCGACGCGTTTTAGTGTAAAAATAAGGGAGCTGATTTTTCCCCAATTGACTTATAATGGGGTGGTCAAGAAATTGACCTGGCCTTAGGTCTTCGGTATTGAAATTCAAAACGAACTGGCGCTAGGCGAAAGCAAACGCATTGGTGCGTATTCTACGTCTCTTTCTTTATTAGATCAAAAGGTACAGCCAAAAACGGAAAATTATTGTGTGTTCAACGCGTGACCTCGGATGACCTTTCAGCGGGTCACTGATACAAAGCTGCACCCGTGCCATCAATAATAGCCTAACTCAACATGATTCAAAAGTAACTGAACCGGTCAGATGCGTTTCGGTGGTAGCCGATATTTCTGCCATTGACTTATAAAGGACAGGTCACAAAAATGACCTGATCTCAGGTCAATGCAGACCGAAAGCCACTTTTTATTGTCGCATATGAATGACAATTGATAAGGCTTTAATCGTCATCAGACATAATTGCGACTTTCAGTTGGGAAAATATCAAGGTCACTCTTCGAAAAAAAGGTCAAGATGTCACGTGATCAAAATTTTCAAAAATCGAAAATCCGAGATAGCCAAAACGTTTGTTGGTTGATTGCGAGTTGAACCATATAAAGGTTTTACCATAGAAAACCAATAGTTTCTGAGTTATAAGCCGCCAAACATAGGGTTGCAGCGTGACCTCCAGGAATTGCCTGAGGCTATATCTCGGAAACCGTTGTTCGAAGAAAAAAAATCCTTGGCACAGCTGGCTTCCCCGCCCATCACAACCCATTAGACCAAGTTTAAGCAAAAAATAAAATATGAGGGTGTACGGTTTTGGTCGATCTATCGTGGAATGCCCCCAGACCTAAAAATACCGCACCCTCCGATCGGCTTCATTGCGCCATTGGTTGATGTGCCCCTACCATCCCTCCGTTGAATTCCTTCTCCTCTCGGCAGATCGTACCTGCTAGGACGGCGGTGCGCAGGAAGCCGACGGTGGTCTCGAAGCTCATCTGCTGCAGCGGTGAGACCACCGAGTCCATGGCGGATCGGTTGTAGCCGCGCACCTGGCCGCTGAACGTCATGTAGTCGGCGATCAGACTGAGGTGGCGCGGGCTCACCTGGATGCCGTACACCTCGAACACGGACGATATCTCCTGCGGGCGGACGGAGCACAGCCGGCGTGAGGACCTGGGACAGTGGAGCAGTGGGTTAAATCGCATACCCGAGACAGGTCAGAATGGAAGTGGCGATACCAAAACACTCGCATCATGAATGTCGTATTACCTTTCATGCCATTCCAGCATCCAGCACGGCATATGTAAAAGTGAATATCAGCCTATCTCGCTCCAACTCTTTCCCCATCACGTTTGAGCCGTCCTCTTCCGGCTCCCCCGTTTCCCCACCCCTTTCGACCCCCTGGCCGACTAACCTTGACGATGGCCCTGGATGCGGCCTCGATGCCGTACGTATCGGCCATGCTGTGCAGGTCGTTACAGTACATCCGGTTCAGATCCAGCAGCTCGGAGAATCGCGCCATGTACTGAAACAAAGCACGGTGATGGGTCGGTCATCGCGCACTACATAGGCTGACAGACGTGGAAAACTGGGGCACCGGGCACGATCAAAAAAACACTGGATTAGATGCATAAAATGTGCCGTGGAACAATCTTATTGACTTTTAATAAGTGCTCAAAACCTCGAAAAGGTAAGCAGCGAAGAGAGCAAACGTCGGCATCTGTTTAACATGAAGGAAAATGTAAAATTAACCTTAAGCTATACCATTTCATTAGGGTGTTTGTGCATGTTTCACCATGGACAGCGCTCTCACTGCCTCTCGTCGTCTTACTGACCGTCATGTTGATGCCCTCGGTGCAGAGTCGCAGGCCCTTCCGCTCGTCATCCATCACGAACACCCGGGAGATGCGCGGAACCTCTCTGATGACGCCGGCCGTGGCAGCGTCCGTCACCAGAGTCTGGATGTCGCACTGTTTGCTGGTGGTCACCTGGGCACGAACAGAGAACGGGAGGTGGTCAGACACCACAGCGTAGAGACCTAGCAGGCGTGAATAGAGGCTCACTGCAGTTTTTAGTGCGTTAGCTAAATAACATCCTTGATTTCCTAGCTTGTAAAAGCCACAGTCGTTCAGATGTTCGACAAATTAAGCAAAAGTGCCTCACTCACCATGACAGTGAAGCGACACCAGCGCTCGTGTTTCTGGTCGAAGTCGTACTGTGTGACGCGACAGCTCTCCAGACTGAGCGCGCACACGGCGGCGCGGCGCAGCTGGGCGTCCTTGGTGCGTGCGGGGCTGGCCGCCAGCTCCTCCGCGTCCTCCTCCTCCTCCTCCACCTCCGGGCTGACGGGCCGCGACTCGTCGGCGTCGGCCCCCTCCCCCTCCTGCTCCTCCTCCTCCGACTCGTAGTCGGCCTCGTCGTTGCGCCGCGCCTTGGAGCGCGCCGCTGTGGCGTCGTCGTCCGCCTCGGCCTCGCCCTCCGAGTCCTCCTCGTCGGCGTGTCGGTCCGGCGCGCCGCCGCCGCCGCCGCCGGCCGGTTCATCCGCCGCCTCCTGGGCAGACGGCTCGTCGGCGGCCTCCCCACTCGGCTGGTCGGCGTCCTCCGGCTCCGCGTCCTGGCTGGCCGGCGCCGCGCCCTCCCTCTGCAGCACGCCGCTGACGTCCTTCAGCTTGAACGTCTGCGCCAGCTTCTTGAGGAAGCGCCGCACCCAGACGTCCTCGACGTACTGCAGCACGCCGGCCGGCGTGACGGCGAACTCGTCCCGGTAGGCGGAGCGCGGTAAAAAGTCCAGCTGCAGCCGGTACGAGCGCGTCTTCCCCGACTGACACGACTCGGTGACTGTGATCTGCCGCAGCACCTGCGCCAGGGTGACGCGCGTCAGCTTCAGCCGCAGCCGGCGCGCCCGCTCGGCCACGTTCGACACGCCGCTCCGGAACGGAATCTCCATGCTGGGCGTCTTCTGGCTCTTGGAGGCGGACAGGATCTCGCGCAGTCGGGGGATACCTGGCGGCCGGGGCGAGAACGGTTAAACAGCGCAGTTCAACTTCAGAAACTGGAGGCATTCAATATTGTTGCAAAGCACACATAACTGATTGATAAAAGTAAGTAGTAAGTACCCTTGTGAAAAAACGAACTGCTAAACAGACGTACAATGGATTTGAAACATTTTAAACGAAAACGAGTTCGCAGCCTCATGCAAGCTGGATTATCTTTAGGCGCCTATACCTACAAAGAAAAAGGACTCTATCACCTACCCAGTGTGACGTTCATGTCTCCCAGTCCGGCGAAATGGAAGGTGTTCAGTGTCATCTGAGTGGACGGCTCGCCGACCGACTGAAATCAGAGGCATGCAAACGTTAAAACCAAGGATAAACACAGGGACAAAAGACACAAAACGAAACAGATCACAATTATTACTGTAGGCAAACAAGGGGACAAAGACTGACGATCACCATCACCATACCCTGGCCAGGCTGTGACCAGGTTCCCAGCCCAGTACCACACCTTATCTCCACTCAACCCCCACCCCCTCCTTCACACACCTGTCCGGCGATGAGGCCGACCGCCTCCCCGGGGTGCACCACGGCGCGCGCCGCCTTGAAGTACAGCATGTCCCTGAGCTGGTCGGTGGCCCCGCCGGGCCGCGACTCCAGGTAGTCGCACAGCATGGCGTCCATTTTCTCGCAGACGGACGAGAAGTGCGAGTCGGGCGGGTAGGCGGCGTCCACGGGGTCGGGACAGCGCTGTGCCGCGTGTCGGTACGGCCGGCGCGACTCGAGCTCCTCCCAGAGCGTCACGCACTGGTGGTAGCTGAGCGGCCGCCGCGTCTTCGGGTGGCACTTGTGCTGGTTCTGCAGCGGCGCGCCGCGGCTGAACTCCAGGAACGGACTGGTGCGCCGGTGCTGACACGGGTCGCCGAACTGACTCTTCCACTTGTTCACCTTCCGCTTCAGCTTCCGCACCTCCTTCTCCTTGGAGCGGCTCTTGAACATGTCGACCAGGTCCGAGTCGAACATGCCCCGGTGGTTGTCGTCGAGGAAGGGCAGCTGCTGCTTGGTCAGGTAGGGCACCTTCTGTGTCTCACAGCCGTCCTCGCCGTAGCGGAACTGGATCACGCTGCCGTCGCTGTCGCGCACAGTCGAGTCGTAGTTCACCACCAGGCCCTCCAGGTGTTTGATCAGACACCTCTGCAGGTATCCGGAGCGGCTGGTCTTGACGGCCGTATCGATCAGACCTTCTCGTCCGGCCATACAGTGGAAGAAGTACTCCTGCGGCCGGATGCCCGTCATGAACCGACCGGAGATGAAGCCGCCGGCGCGCGGGCTCAGGTCGTACGGTGCGAAACTCGGCAGCGTCTTGCCGGACACCATGCGCGGCGGCCGCTTTCCCTCGAGCTCGATCTGTCCGAGCAGGCAGCTGATCTGCATGGTGTTCACCTTGGAGCCCTTGGCGCCGGCCTCGACCATCAGCTGCAGGTTGTTCTCGGGGAACGGCTGGATCAGGCCGCGCGGCAGGCACGCCTTGTTGATGTCGTTGTTGACGCTGTCCAGTCGCTGTTTGTAGGCGCGGTCCAGGTCGCGCTGGGTGCGCGCCGCCGACGCCAGGTGGGCCTCCTCTAGCCGGCGTTTGACCAGCGTCACGTCCGAGCGCTCGGCGGCCGACACGATGCCGAGCGCGTCGGCGGTGGCCTCTGCGCCGACCCGGTCCGAGCGGCGCACCACGCGGCGCCGCTGCCGGTCCGCCTCACTCGTCACCAGGATGTCCTGCACGCCCAGCGTGAAGCCCATCACGTGCAGACAGCAGGTGAAGAGGCGCGAGAAGGCCGAGAGCAGCCGGCTGCTGGCGTCGCTGCCGTACAGCTCGTAGAAGCCGTGCACCAATGAGAAGGGCACGGCGCCGAACTGCTGCTTGTCCAGCACGCCGCACAACAGGTGGCCGCCGCGGATGATGACCTCGCCCTCGGACATGTCGGCGCCCTCCAGCGGGGTGCCGCCGGCGCGGGCCACACGCGGCGCCTGGCGCTCCCACACCTGACGGGAAGAGACGGGGAGAGAGGTCACAGCGGGGAACACCTGTGTGATACAGAACGTTAGGTAGGTAACAAACTGCCCGCCGGACTGGGAGCGACAGCGCGCCGTCAACGTTGATAAAACTATCATGGATTACTCGCTGATAATAAAGTAGACGATGCAATGCTGAAAGCTCCGCCCCGTTTCCGCCCCTCCGCTCCCTGAACAATCAGCAGCGCCAGGAGTGTCACACATACCTTGGGGTTGAGTTTGGCCTTGGATCTCAGGTTGATGGCCGGCCGGCCGGGCGGTGTCAGGTTGATGATCAGTGTCGATATGACCTGTTTGCCGGTCCACATCTGGCGCGGTTTGATGACGGCCGGCGGCAGGAGGCGCACGCGGCTGCGGTGGTCGCCCAGGCCGCTGGCCACCAGCTGCTGGTACTGGGCGCGGTCCAACAGCGTGGAGCGCATCGTCAGCCGCACGCCGGCCACCACGTGGTCCTGGATGAGGCCGCCCAGCGGCGTGCCGTCCTTGGGCACCAGGAAGTGGTTGGGCGCCAGCGCCAGGTGGTAGGCCTCGCTGCGCGCCTCCTCGCCCTGCGGCAGGTGCACGTTCATCTCGTCGCCGTCAAAGTCGGCGTTGTAGCTCTTGCAGTTGGAGTAGTGCAGCCGGAAGGTTTTCTCGCCGGGCAGGACGCGCACGCGCTGCGCCATGATGGAGGGCCGGTGCAGGGTGGGCTGCCGGTTCACCAGCACCACGTCGCCGGTGACCAGGTGGCGCAGCACCACCTTGGGGCCCAGCTGCTTCTTGGACAGCTCCTCGGAGGGCGTCATCAGGCTGGCCGCCATCGAGGCCAGCTGCTTCGGGTCGTCCTTGAGCATCACCTTGAAGCCGTTGCTGTTCCAGATGGCGTTGGCGCCCGGGTGCCGGTTGGGCCCGTTGAGCACGGCGCGCTGCAGCAGCGCCAGGTTCTGCGGCGTTACCGGCTCCGGGTACGTCAGCTTCTTGGCCATCACCTCGGGCACGCCGATCTCCTGCACGCTCAGGTACGGGTCCGGCGTGATCACCGTACGGCCCGCAAAGTCCACGCGCTTACCCATCATGTTCATACGGAAGATGCCCTCCTTTTTCTCCAGTAGCTGTAGGCAGAACATAAGGTGTCTGCGTCAATATGATGTCAATGGCAGCCGTAATGTCACAAGGGCTCGGGAAGGCATAATACAACTCGCTCAAACTCAACATGGAAAGTAGATAGTACTTCAACTCGTTTATATTTCCACGTATCATTCATAATATTGAAACTGACAACTCGGTCTTGATACACATATCAAAAGGTTTATCCTCTCCAACCATCCCGCGCCGCCGCCACCCTCACCTGTTTCACTCCCTTCAGATTTTTGGCGTTGAGCCGTTTGGCGGCCACTTTGTTCATCTCCGAGTCGCACACGCAGTCGACCAGGCCCTGCAGCGTGCCCCAGCAGCGGACGATCTTGTCGTCGATGGTCTGGCCGCGCACCGAGTCGAGCAGCCGCTTCTGGTCGTCACCGAGTTTGGAGAGGTCGGCGCCCTGCTGTCGCAGCTGGACCAGCTGGCGCAGCAGCAGGCTGCACTCCAGCACGCAGGCGTACACGTGCGACTGGGTGTGCTCCACCGGCCGGCCGTGCACAGAGTCCGTCTGCCGGGAGAGCAAACACAAACAGATGTGGGGGTCAGAACGTGGGCAGCATTACCTGAGGTCACCTAAAACAGCTTTTGGATAAAAATAGTCATAGTAGACCGTATCATTCTATAGAGATGGTGATGAATGAAGACGCATCAACTCTTATATATCACATAACATGCAGTTATAGGTATCGTAAATAGCCAGCAATTAACCCGCGCACCGACGGGGGTCTGCGCCAACTTCGCACCGACGGGGGGGGGGGGCGGATGACCGCCCCCCCCCCCCTGAGATCTCGAGAACGAAGCAAGATAGCGACAAGCGGTAAACGGCATCGGATACGCACGGACAAGGTCTACAATTTTTACCAAGGTCATTTTCAGGTCAGGTCAAAGATGACGTCACAGGGGTCGAAAAAGTCAAAATGGCGGCGCTAGATATGGAGAGAGTTTTTCTCGAATAACTTTCGAATTAGTCAAGATAGGAACAAACTAAGGGCATCATCGTGATCCTCTCGTCAATCCGCATCGAATGATATATATGTTGACCTCGAAAGGTCAAGGTCAGAGGTTGACCTCAGGTCACGTGACCTCGAGGTCATCATGTATATCATTCGATGCGTCTTGACGAGCTGAACACAATGAGACCATCCGCGCGGCTGTATCTTGTTCCTGTACGGAGTTATTGGCAAAAAACCTTTGGTGACCTTTGATGACGTCACATGACCTTACAGCTGCCCAACAGCAAAACAGACCTCAAGGTAGTGAAGGTTGATCGTATATGAAGTCATGTATGGTATATGGGGCCATTCCGACCCGTTTTAGTGGTAAAAACAGGGAGTTTATTTTTCCCCCATTGACTTATAATGGGGAGGTCGCGAAATTGACCTGACCTTAGGTCACCGACATCAATATTCCGAGATATACAAATTGTAGCTACTAATGACCTAATAACATCCTGCGACTTTCAAAGGCCTCCGACATCTACTGTAGCTCTGGCACGGTGACAAAGTTGCAAAAAAGTGACTTGAGGTTGGGTCATTCAAAGTGACCTGGTGACCTGACCTTAAAAGTTAGGAGGTTCAAACTTGCACACCATGTGTAAAATTGATGAGAGAATAGTCGTTCCAAATTTCCGCGTATCCCGCTATCCGCGAAAAACCTCAGGGGGGGGGGGGGGGGGCGGATATCCGCCCCCCCCCCCCCGTCGGTGCGCGTGTTAAGATTTCGACAATCGAGTCAGTGAAGCAATCATCGAGAAGAAAATAGTGAAGACACCACGCAACAGAGGTCCGGCTCTCTACCGAGCTGACGCAGTGCAGCACACCGCTGCCTGTGCCGTGACCCCGCCACCCCCCACCCCCGCCTCACCGGTCTGAGTCGCGGCGCCATTTCCATTCCATTTCATTCCATTCCAGAATGTTTATTGCGTATCAGCAACCTAGTAAAATGATCGAAAAATGAGCACGAATAACAAAGATAAAGTAAAATAATACGGGCGTCAGCCTGTACCGTAATCTATCCGCCTCACCGGTCGGAGTCGTGGCGACGTCACCGGCAGCACCTCCAGGAAAAAGCAGTCGGTGGGGAACTCGCAGTGTTTGAGCGAGTTGAGCACACCGAACACGGCACACAGGAGCCCCTTCTCGCGGGACCAGAGCTTCCGCAGCACGTCACTGGGGACCAGTCACAGACGTCAGGTCATGGACGCTGTCTGAAAAGTGGCACGTCACAGCACACAGATGTGGCGACATGATATCGACAAAAGACGTGACACTTCGGCCGACGCGTCCAAGACCATGAGGACCGACATAATAAAATCAAAGTTTGGCGTAGAAGCAGACCAATATCAACTGACCGCGCCTCCACAGTAGTCAGGTAGCCGCGCAGGTCGTTGGCGTCCGTCGGTCTGTCGATGCTGTTCTTCCTGTGAAAGAAAAGTTAAATAATGTCTGTCAGGGAGAGGTGAGAACATCAGCGCAGAGTGAACGTAAAGCGAAAATAATCATTATTCGAAAGTCAAACCCATAAACCATTGTCGAATCTGTTTACATATTTAAATCACTCTAGACACTCATCGTCCGTTCCTCCGTCCTCTCAAAAACCTCTTGTACTCTAACTAGGATCAACTGCTTATCTGAGAAACTCCCACATTTCTCACCCGGGGTCCTTTTTCTCGATTCTGACGATTTGTCCCATGAAGTCGTTGAGCGAGGGCTGTCGGCGGCTGCACTGGGTGCACTGTTTGAGCGGCCGCTGGCCCAGGAAGCGGCGGATCACTGTGCGCCGCTCGAGCACCACGTTACGCACCTGGCCCGCCAGCTCACCGCTGCGGTGCCGCTCTGTGGACCGCGGCCGCACGGTCACATACGCAGCCGGAGAACGGGGATCGGGCGGGAGCCCGGAGGGGGTCAACTTTAGGGCCGGGTGGGGCGTCACGGCAAAGACGGAAGCATCAAAATAGCGTCCTATGACTAAACCATGATACAATGAACATCGCTGGCGCTGCCGAATCACAATGTCGTAAGGAAATATCCAGCGTCCGGAACATCAATTGGTATTCTGTATTACACCGGAAAAAATATACCTGAACCAAACGAGTCGTTTCCATCGCAGACCCTGCGATCACCTCCCATCTGCGCGCACCTTTGAGGTCGGCCAGGTAGCCGGCCAGCTTGTCGCTGAGCTGTTTGTCGGAGATGACGGCGTCCGCATCCACCATGTCGGCGTCCAGCTCCACGTCTTTGTCGGCGCGGCGCCGTTTCGGCCCGCCTGCCGACGCCGACGAGGCGGGGATCAGGTCGGCGGCGGCCAGCGCCTCGGCGGCCAGCCCCAGCTCCAGCAGCTCCAGCTGGGTCCGCACCAGCGTCAGCAGCGGAGCTGGAATCGAACAGGCGAGTTAGCTCCAGCTCCAGCAGTCAGGGTCTCACGTTAGCACAGGCATTGAAAATCAGCTACCTTCTTTAGATGAAAAATGTAACAATTAAAACAGACCGTCTACACAATTACGAAAAGGTAGAAATAACCATTTCAATACAAAATACATAGTCATCTTTTTTACAATTGAACATTGCGAGAAGTAAAGACAAACCACAACCAAACGCTACCGGCCCGGGAGCACACTGTGAGCGCCTCTGACCTGGAACGAGGAGCGCCGAGCAGTTGAGGCACGTTCTGGAGAGCAGGCTGATGGCCACCGAGCGGAACATGGGGTTGATGACGGGGAACGTCAGCTCGATGTGGCCCAGGTGGCCCGGGCAGTGCAGGTAGTTCAGGTGGCACGTGGCGCACACGCCGTAGTCCCGCATGTACGGACCTGGAACGCACCGGGGAGAATAACCTCAATGACAGCACACATGTCCATGAAGAGATTTATGGAATTGCACATCATACAAACGAAACCACATAAACAGACACACACATTTATTAGTCGCATATGCACGACATGGTCCTGCGGCGTCGATTCCCACAACGCCATGACATCAGCCAGCTGTAATCAAGAAACATAGTGGCATCAAAAGACTATGTTGCGTAAGTTCTTGATATTTTCCGAGTGTCATCGCTACGATTGCCGTCAACGGCTTCATATTTAGCGCAAAACTTCCTGATTTGATGTAAGCAAGCGTCATCGTACACAAATTCTCAAACTTTACATCACAGTAATCCATAGGCGTAGGAACAGGGGGGGGCCGGGGGGGCCATGGCCCCCCCCCCCCACTTTCGGAGGTGGTCGGGGCCAGCAATGTTAACTGCCCCCCCCCCACTTTTTGCTGACTTAACCCGGCAGGCGGTGGGCCTATCAGCCACCTTCCGCGCGGTGGGGGGGGGGGCACTTTTTTGCCCCCCCCCCCGTATCTCCGAAACTACTGGACGGATCCGGAAAATTCAAACGGCGTTCGATAGCCCTGTCAAATTTGTCGAGGGAAACCAAATTTCATTGACCTGGGGGTCACCGATGACGTCACAGGTCAGGTCAAAGATAAAATGTTTCACCGTTCACGGGGCTTCTAGGGAAAGCGCTATTACACCGAGTAAAATGCATTTTGTCGAAAATCAGCGATAAGGCGTCAGTTGTCTAGTACATATGTTGCTATTAGAGGTCACTGGTCATACCAGGTCAGGTCACAGGTCAGGTCACCAAAGGTCAACAAGGGTCACCACATGAGCCCAACTTTACTAAGGTTATGCGATGCATGTTTTATGGCCAGTTTTTCATTTCCAACTCAATGGTGTTGGTTATAAGACCATCAGGTACGGTTTAGGTCACTTTCTGGTGGAGGTCAGGTCAAGGTCAGGTCAAAAAAGGTCAAATTTCAAAGTTGATATTTTTGCATAAAATGGGTATCGATTCGATGCAGTTCGTCACGGGGAGTCTAATGGTGGTCTTTGTTTTGCGCTACGAGGTCTAGAATTGCAAAAAATTGAGTTTGAAAATTTGACGTCATCAATTTTGAACAGTTTTTTCGCTATAACTTGGCCAAAAAAAGAGGTATCGATCTCAAATTTGGTATGTAGATAGAAGGCGGTAGGGGCTATCACATATATTCCGGTTTTTTCGAAATTCAAAAACTTTTTGGATTTGTTGGCTATTATATTCAAAAAATCTATTTTTTTATTTTTGGGGGTCAAAATCCAAAAAAATTCGAAAAACCGAAATAGCAGTTTTGTAGCCCTTTTAATTTCACACCTTTTATGTCTGACACATTTTTCTGTATCTCTAAAGCTGTAGGCCTGACAGCTCTTCCCGCGAAACCTTTTTTTGGGTCGAAAATGGCAAAAATGACGTCACTCTGACGTCATTAGCGGCCAAACTATCATAGCCTTTGGAAAAAATTTTTGGTCACCATGTGCGCTAGCTGCTCCCGGGAGGGTACTGAAAGTTTGGTGACGATCGCCGCAGCGGTTCTCGAGATATATCGAAAAAACTAAAGGGGGGGGCAAAACAATGCCCCCCCACCGCCTGGAAGGTTAAGTGTCTGTCTGTACCTACCACCCGGTAACTTGACAACTATTCAGCTTGCCCTTTGAAGATTCCCTTGTGTTTCTACAGCGTTATTGACCGCAATTTCCCTCACTCAATGAAGGAAACCATATCAGAGAAAGACTGTGAGTCCTGGTGACAGCATTTTGTTGAATACGAGGCGCGGGACAGCGAGCACTGAAAAGGTATAAGACAAGCACGGTGCAGGAGAATGCGTATACAAACGACCAACGCTTGACCGGATCTGCTTGGGGTCGGCATAGTTCGTCAAAGGCGTACTAGCTGGGGGCCAGGGTGACCGTGCCCCCGGCTCGGTTCAAACAGGCTGGGAGCCAGCAATGTCTGTATCTGCCCCTCCCCCTTCCACTTTCAGTGCAGTGGCGGTCGCAGAGGGGGATAAGGGCCATGTCCTTCCCCCCTCCAAAGGCTAATCAGGGGGCCATCATATCATTTGCCCCCCCCCCAAAAAAAAACCAATGGGCCCCCATGGGCGTATGGGGCTTTGGCCCTTATTCGATTGTCACAAGGCTCAAGAATCCCACGCTAGCTATTAACAGCTCCCAATTCCCAAACCCTGTCTTTGAGGGTCCTACACTGATCTCGGAGGGCCCTTCAGTGGCGGTCAAGCGCCCACATTGACCGCTGATAACCCACATTGACCTCTTTGACCACATTTTGAGGGCCCCTAAACCTGCTTCAAGGGCCCAGCCGGCGTCTGAGGGCCTCACACCGGCCTCTGGTGGCATCATTTCTGTCTCTGGGGTCCCAAGACTAACCTTTAGGTGCCTCTGAGGGCCCTGCACTGAATTCTGAAGACCCGATGCCGGCCTCTAAGGGTCCGCATCGGCCTCTGAGGGTCCATCTTGGCCTTAGGGGTCCAACGCCGGCCCATGCCGGTCTTTTAGAGCCCCACACTGACCTCTAAGGGCCCATGCTGGCCTGTAAGGACCCACATTAGCCTATAGGGCCTTGCACGGGATTCTGAAGACCTGATGCCGGCCTCTGAGGCCCATCTTGGTTTTTGAGGGCCTTCTGCTGGTCTCTGGGTCAAACACCGGCCCATGCCGGTATTTTAGGGTCCCACATTGACCTCTGAGGGCCCCGCACTGGATTCTGAAGATCCGATGCCGGTCTCTAAGGGTCCGCATCGGCCTCTGAGGGCCCACCTTGGCCTATGAGGGCCCTCCGCTGGTCTCTAGGTTCCAAGTCCCGCCCAAGCCGGTCTGTTACGGCCCCACACTGACCTCTAAGGGCCCATGCTGGCCTGTAAGGACCCGCATTAGCCTCTGAGGGCCTTGCACTGGATTCTGAAGACCCGATGCTGGCCTCTAAGGCCCATCTTGGTTTTTGAGGGCCTTCTGATGGCCTCTGGAGTCCAACACCGGCCTATGCCGGCATTTTAGGGTCCCACACTGACCTCTGAGGGCCCATGCTGGCCTGTAAGGACCCACGTTAGCCTCTGATGGCCCAAGTCGGCATCTAAAAGTCTCATCCTGCCCTTTGCAGGCCCTGTACTGGTCTCTGAGGGCCCTAAACCTCGCCGGCCGAGGGGGGGGGGGGGTGCCGCCCCTCCATAGTTTTTTTTTCGCGATAGCTCCGAACACGCCGGCGATAGAGAGCTGAAGCTTGGCATACCTGACCTTTGAATCAAGCCGGATCTTTTGACACCAACCGCATTTTCGGGTCAGATCAGGTCACTGACCCATCAGGTCATAAGTGAACCTCTGCACGGTCTTCAGATGTCGCAACTCGCAACTTCGCAGCGCCCTCACTGCCAGAGGAGATTTCACAGTGAAATGAACCTTGGAGGACCTAGTATACATTAGGAGTCTCACAACTTGTACATCTCGGATTTTTCCTAAAGGATATATGAGGTCAGGTCATTTTCGTGACCTCACCATTAGGTATAAGTCAATGGGGATAAACTGAAAACTTTCTGGCGCCGGGAACGATCTCCAACGATCTCAAGCACACCGAAGCGTGATTTCATGCACTCCTTGCAAGGTTCGATGCGTCACTTTTGCAATGTTGACCTTGCGCGACGTCATTAATGAAGTTATAAGGGTCATATTAGTTTTTCGTCAACAACTACCGATCAAACTGAGCTAGCGAGTCGGGAAAGCCACCAATGGACTCAGGAAGACCTGCCGAATCGAATGATATGCAACATGACCTCCTTCGACCAATTTCGTGACCTGGGGGCGCTGACCTGACCGTGACTAACGGTGAGGTAAACTTGAGGGAGGTCAACTCCCTAAGCTTACCTCACCCAAACGAAAAGTATATCATTCGACGCGCCTGAGAGAGGTGAACACGATGCTGGCAAAATCGCGGCTCTGCGGCCGTTTTTTGCGAAGCTATTCACCAAAAACGGAACCGTGCCTTGAGGCACTTGACCTGACCTCAGAGATCACCGGTTGACCCAAGACCTTAAAATCGGGTATCGATCTCTGCGTCTCGTAACGGCGCACACGCTCGTTATTTTCCGCGACGCGCTAGCTCCACCTGGGGCGAAACGGCGAGGGGGGGTCGTACCCGCCCCCGCCCCCTCTGCCGGCGCGTATGTAGAAAACCTATAGGTCCGGGCCGTCGAGGGTTAAAATGGCCTCTGAGGGCCCAGACCGGCCTCTAAAAGTCCCACACTGGCCTCTGATTTAGTCAATCTGCCCAGTTGCAGTGGTTGCTGAGATAAAACCTCTTAAAAACGTTATAGGCCTGGCTGAGCCTAGCTGGGCCGTCCATGCTGATTTTATAGGTACCTATATTGAAAAGACTCGCTTTGCACGTTTCACGCTTGCTCGTAATGAAAAAGTTGCTGGATGCCTCTGGAATTTGCATGGGTGCCAACGGCTGCGGAGGACAGGGGAACGCGTCCATCAGTTTGAGTTTATGGACGGGAGTCTCCCTGAAATTTTAACCAATTTTGGTTTTGTTTTTGTCTCATTTTTTTTTACCTCTGACCATGTTTGCGAAAACAAAGTGGCCGAAATCCGAGGAGAAATTGGATTTTGGGGGTAGGTTAGATTTTGGACCTCTGGGACCCTGGCCCCCCCCCCCCCCCCCACTTTCGAAAACGTTCCTACGCCTATGCAGTAATCCGCAGAACACCAGTGACCTATTCAACCTTCCAGTTATATGGGGTTGAACAAACCCCGCCCCTCAGTTTTTCGCGAAAAACTCACGTAAAAAGCGGCCGATCACGACGAAGCTTTCAGTACCCTCGAGTCGATAAGTTTGACAAATACCCTAATAATTTGATGACCTTGACCCAAACGACCTTTGTCCTGTGACCTGTTTCTGGAGACCGTATTTGGCCGGAACACGATTCGGCGTGTGTCGGGGCTCACATTATCCACGCGTTTCCAGTCTTTTTGTAGCTGTAAACGTTCATAATGTGAAATGATGTCGATCCCATGCATTATGGTAGGAGTCAAGGCCACGTGAAGGTCAGGACAAAGTCATTGGCCTTTGATGACCTTGGTTCACTTTTACTAGTTTGACATGTTTCCACTTTCCAGGCTAGGTTTTGGGGCTGATTTCGAATTTAGCGTTTGCGAAGTAGTTTTGGATGTCCGTGAAGTTAGCGTCAGCAACAGCAACGAATACAGCGTCGGACTCAGAATCGCCTAAAAAACTCATAGTAGGTCAATTGGGGGACGGGGAGCAAGAATATGACCTTTATTTGGCCCTAGCTCTTACCCCTTACCCCTTAATCGGCCCTTAAAGGACGGGGCGCGTCAAAAGTGCCTCAAGGGTTCGTCTGATCGCCAAAATAAGGGTCGCAATCGATTCCCCGGGTCAATATCTAGCCGCAGCCTCGGGTTCCAGATGTGTGCAACTTACCCCTTACCCCCTAATCGGCCCTTAAAGGACGGTGCGCGTCAAAAGTGCCTCAAGGGTTCGTCTGATCGCCAAAATAAGGGTCGCAATCGATTCCCCGGGTCAATATCTAGCCGCAGCCTCGGGTTCCAGATGTGTGCAACTTACCCCTTACCCCTAAATCGGCCCTTAAAGGACGGGGCGCGTCAAAAGTGCCTCAAGGGTTCGTCTGATCGCCAAAATAAGGGTCGCAATCGATTCCCCGGGTCAATATCTAGCCGCAGCCTCGGGTTCCAGATGTGTGCAACTTACCCCTTACCCCTTAATCGGCCCTTAAAGGAAGGGGCGCGTCAAAAGTGCCTCAAGGGTTCGTCTGATCGCCAAAATAAGGGTCGCAATCGATTCCCCGGGTCAATATCTAGCCGCAGCCTCGGGTTCCAGATGTGTGCAACTTACCCCTTACCCCTTAATCGGCCCTTAAAGGACGGGGCGCGTCAAAAGTGCCTCAAGGGTTCGTCTGATCGCCAAAATAAGGGTCGCAATCGATTCCCCGGGTCAATATCTAGCCGCAGCCCTGGGTTCCAGATGTGTGCAACTTACCCCTTACCCCCTAATCGGCCCTTAAAGGACGGGGCGCGTCAAAAGTGCCTCAAGGGTTCGTCTGATCGCCAAAATAAGGGTCGCAATCGATTCCCCGGGTCAATATCTAGCCGCAACCTCGGGTTCCAGATGTGTGCGACTTACCCCTTACCCCCTAATCGGCCCTTAAAGGAAGGGGCGCGTCAAAAGTGCCTCAAGGGTTCGTCTGATCGCCAAAATAAGGGTCGCAATCGATTCCCCGGGTCAATATCTAGCCGCAGCCTCGGGTTCCAGATGTGTGCAACTTACCCCTTACCCCTAAATCGGCCCTTAAAAGACGGGGCGCGTCAAAAGTCCCTCAAGGGTTCGTCTGATCGCCAAAATAAGGGTCGCAATCGATTCCCCGGGTCAATATCTAGCCGCAGCCTCGGGTTCCAGATGTGTGCAACTTACCCCTTACCCCTTAATCGGCCCTTAAAGGAAGGGGCGCGTCAAAAGTGCCTCAAGGGTTCGTCTGATCG
The DNA here is from genome assembly GCF_019059575.1 of Amphibalanus amphitrite. Taxonomy (NCBI): domain Eukaryota; kingdom Metazoa; phylum Arthropoda; class Thecostraca; order Balanomorpha; family Balanidae; genus Amphibalanus; species Amphibalanus amphitrite. The sequence continues at coordinate 698,268 of NW_024881516.1, forward strand.
CCAAAATAAGGGTCGCAATCGATTCCCCGGGTCAATATCTAGCCGCAGCCTCGGGTTCCAGATGTGTGCAACTTACCCCTTACCCCCTAAGACGAACCCTTGAGGCACTTTTGACGCGCCCCGTCCTTTAAGGGCCGATTAAGGGGTAAGGGGTAAATTGCACACATCTGGAACCCGAGGCTGCGGCTAGATATTGACCTGGGGAATCGATTGCGACCCTTATTTTGGCGATCAGACGAACCCTTGAGGCACTTTTGACGCGCCCCGTCCTTTAAGGGCCGATTAAGGGGTAAGGGGTAAGTTGCACACATCTGGAACCCGAGGCTGCGGCTAGATATTGACCCGGGGAATCGATTGCGACCCTTATTTTGGCGATCAGACGAACCCTTGAGGCACTTTTGACGCGCCCCGTCCTTTAAGGGCCGATTAAGGGGTAAGGGGTAAGTTGCACACATCTGGAACCCGAGGCTGCGGCTAGATATTGACCCGGGGAATCGATTGCGACCCTTATTTTGGCGATCAGACGAACCCTTGAGGCACTTTTGACGCGCCCCGTCCTTTAAGGGCCGATTAAGGGGTAAGGGGTAAGTTGCACACATCTGGAACCCGAGGCTGCGGCTAGATATTGACCCGGGGTATCGATTGCGACCCTTATTTTGGCGATCAGACGAACCCTTGAGGCACTTTTGACGCGCCCCTTCCTTTAAGGGCCGATTAAAGGGTAAGGGGTAAGTTGCACACATCTGGAACCCGAAGCTGCGGCTAGATATTGACCCGAGAAATCGATTGCGACCCTTATTTTGGCGATCAGACGAACCCTTGAGGCACTTTTGACGCGCCCCTTCCTTTAAGGGCCGATTAAGGGGTAAGGGGTAAGTTGCACACATCTGGAACCCGAGGCTGCGGCTAGATATTGACCTGGGGAATCGATTGCGACCCTTATTTTGGCGATCAGACGAACCCTTGAGGCACTTTTGACGCGCCCCGTCCTTTAAGGGCCGATTAAGGGGTAAGGGGTAAGTTGCACACATCTGGAACCCGAGGCTGCGGCTAGATATTGACCCGGGGAATCGATTGCGACCCTTATTTTGGCGATCAGACGAACCCTTGAGGCACTTTTGACGCGCCCCGTCCTTTAAGGGCCGATTAAGGGGTAAGGGGTAAGTTGCACACATCTGGAACCCAGGGCTGCGGCTAGATATTGACCCGGGGAATCGATTGCGACCCTTATTTTGGCGATCAGACGAACCCTTGAGGCACTTTTGACGCGCCCCGTCCTTTAAGGGCCGATTAAGGGGTAAGGGGTAAGTTGCACACATCTGGAACCCGAGGCTGCGGCTAGATATTGACCCGGGGAATCGATTGCGACCCTTATTTTGGCGATCAGACGAACCCTTGAGGCACTTTTGACGCGCCCCTTCCTTTAAGGGCCGATTAAGGGGTAAGGGGTAAGTTGCACACATCTGGAACCCGAGGCTGCGGCTAGATATTGACCCGAGAAATCGATTGCGACCCTTATTTTGGCGATCAGACGAACCCTTGAGGCACTTTTGACGCGCCCCGTCCTTTAAGGGCCGATTAAGGGGTAAGGGGTAAATTGCACACATCTGGAACCCGAGGCTGCGGCTAGATATTGACCTGGGGAATCGATTGCGACCCTTATTTTGGCGATCAGACGAACCCTTGAGGCACTTTTGACGCGCCCCGTCCTTTAAGGGCCGATTAAGGGGTAAGGGGTAAGTTGCACACATCTGGAACCCGAGGCTGCGGCTAGATATTGACCCGGGGAATCGATTGCGACCCTTATTTTGGCGATCAGACGAACCCTTGAGGCACTTTTGACGCGCCCCGTCCTTTAAGGGCCGATTAAGGGGTAAGGGGTAAGTTGCACACATCTGGAACCCGAGGCTGCGGCTAGATATTGACCCGGGGAATCGATTGCGACCCTTATTTTGGCGATCAGACGAACCCTTGAGGCACTTTTGACGCGCCCCGTCCTTTAAGGGCCGATTAAGGGGTAAGGGGTAAGTTGCACACATCTGGAACCCAGGGCTGCGGCTAGATATTGACCCGGGGAATCGATTGCGACCCTTATTTTGGCGATCAGACGAACCCTTGAGGCACTTTTGACGCGCCCCGTCCTTTAAGGGCCGATTAAGGGGTAAGGGGTAAGTTGCACACATCTGGAACCCGAGGCTGCGGCTAGATATTGACCCGGGGAATCGATTGCGACCCTTATTTTGGCGATCAGACGAACCCTTGAGGCACTTTTGACGCGCCCCTTCCTTTAAGGGCCGATTAAGGGGTAAGGGGTAAGTTGCACACATCTGGAACCCAGGGCTGCGGCTAGATATTGACCCGGAGAATCGATTGCGACCCTTATTTTGGCGATCAGACGAACCCTTGAGGCACTTTTGACGCGCCCCGTCCTTTAAGGGCCGATTAAGGGGTAAGGGGTAAGTTGCACACATCTGGAACCCGAGGCTGCGGCTAGATATTGACCCGGGGAATCGATTGCGACCCTTATTTTGGCGATCAGACGAACCCTTGAGGCACTTTTGACGCGCCCCTTCCTTTAAGGGCCGATTAAGGGGTAAGGGGTAAGTTGCACACATCTGGAACCCGAGGCTGCGGCTAGATATTGACCCGAGAAATCGATTGCGACCCTTATTTTGGCGATCAGACGAACCCTTGAGGCACTTTTGACGCGCCCCTTCCTTTAAGGGCCGATTAAGGGGTAAGGGGTAAGTTGCACACATCTGGAACCCGAGGCTGCGGCTAGATATTGACCCGGGGAATCGATTGCGACCCTTATTTTGGCGATCAGACGAACCCTTGAGGCACTTTTGACGCGCCCCGTCATTTAAGGGCCGATTAAGGGGTAAGGGGTAAGTTGCACACATCTGGAACCCGAGGCTGCGGCTAGATATTGACCCGGGGAATCGATTGCGACCCTTATTTTGGCGATCAGACGAACCCTTGAGGCACTTTTGACGCGCCCCGTCCTTTAAGGGCCGATTAAGGGGTAAGGGGTAAGTTGCACACATCTGGAACCCGAGGCTGCGGCTAGATATTGACCAGGGGAATCGATTGCGACCCTTATTTTGGCGATCAGACGAACCCTTGAGGCACTTTTAACGCGCCCCGTCCTTTAAGGGCCGATTAAGGGGTAAGGGGTAAGTTGCACACATCTGGAACCCGAGGCTGCGGCTAGATATTGACCCGGGGAATCGATTGCGACCCTTATTTTGGCGATCAGACGAACCCTTGAGGCACTTTTGACGCGCCCCGTCCTTTAAGGGCCGATTAAGGGGTAAGGGGTAAGTTGCACACATCTGGAACCCGAGGCTGCGGCTAGATATTGACCCGGGGAATCGATTGCGACCCTTATTTTGGCGATCAGACGAACCCTTGAGGCACTTTTGACGCGCCCCGTCCTTTAAGGGCCGATTAAGGGGTAAGGGGTAAGTTGCACACATCTGGAACCCGAGGCTGCGGCTAGATATTGACCCGAGAAATCGATTGCGACCCTTATTTTGGCGATCAGACGAACCCTTGAGGCACTTTTGACGCGCCCCTTCCTTTAAGGGCCGATTAAGGGGTAAGGGGTAAGTTGCACACATCTGGAACCCGAGGCTGCGGCTAGATATTGACCCGGGGAATCGATTGCGACCCTTATTTTGGCGATCAGACGAACCCTTGAGGCACTTTTGACGCGCCCCGTCCTTTAAGGGCCGATTAAGGGGTAAGGGGTAAGTTGCGCACATCTGGAACCCGAGGCTGCGGCTAGATATTGACCCGGGGAATCGATTGCGACCCTTATTTTGGCGATCAGACGAACCCTTGAGGCACTTTTGACGCGCCCCGTCCTTTAAGGGCCGATTAAGGGGTAAGGGGTAAGAGCTAGGGCCAAATAAAGGTCATATTCTTGCTCCCCGTCCCCCAATTGACCTACTATGAGTTTTTTAGGCGATTCTGAATCCGACGCTGTATTACAGTGTGGCCAAATTGGTGATGTTGCGGGGAAAGTCACCCCCAATGAAAAGTATAATGACATCCTCAGAAATTTTAAAATTACATCATCACAGCGTTTTTGTTGTGAACGCATACCTAGTGTAGGAATTAAGACTAAAAATGTTCCAATGTACGATTCGCACCGTCATACTCGTACTGTCGCGCTTGCAATGTTTTTTTTTTACATCTTTGATGACAATATTTGATTTTTTTTTTTTTACTTTCCACCAGAGCTTGACGTCAGGTATAGTTTTTCCACATAACTTGTAAAAACTGCACCTAAAATGACACTGAAGACGAGTTTTTTTTTTTTAAATAGTGACATCCTCATACGACTTTTTATACATCCTCCCCCTAACGCTAAACCAATTTGGCCACACTGCGTTGCTGTTGCTGACGCTAACTTCACGGACATTAGTTTTGGTGCCTTTGTAACATATCACGAAGCTGTCAGAGGTGATTGACACCTACTATGGATAGCCGGCAGCACACCTACTGGTTGACCTGACCTGACCAGACCAGGCCTGAATGCATGAAGAAATCATCTGTGAACATAACTAACATGAAATTTGTGATGCGTACCCGGAGAACCCCTTAACAGCCTCACTTTACGAAGGTCTAACCCGTCCCGATTTTCTGACTTTTAGATCATTGACCTGACCTGGAAGGTCAACCAATGACCTAGGACCTTCAACTTGCGTACCATCGGCTTCCTTCACAGGTAAAACACTTGTTTTTCCGGGAAGCTCTAGCCCGATCAGGGGCCGAACGGCAAGGGGGTTCTAACGGACCCCCTCCCTATTACACCTTAGCGGCTGGCAAGACACCAATACCGGCGAGGGTTAAAGCACATCAATGGCCAAATCCTGAGGCATCCTGTCTCACTCACCCATCCGCAGGTCGTAGAGGCCGCCAGGCAGCGGCTGGCAGAGGTCATTGAGGCCGACAGTTGAGGTGATCTCGACTTTGCTCAGCTTGCGCACCTCGTCCGCCGAGAAAATAGAGAAACTAATGGACGAGGGCAGGAAGTGCAGCTGGTCGCCTATCGTCCCCATCTTTGCTGTGTGTCACTGGTCACCCCAATCAAGGCCTGGAACATACCAAACCCAAATGTTATCTCAGAAAATATTATGAGCCTATTTGACAAAGAAGCCAGAAGATATCACAAATGTTATCAACCACATAGGTATACTCATATTTTTCACTGAATTCAACCAAGGGCAAATAAGATAGCCTAAAGTTCTGAAAAAGGCAGGCATTTCCATGTTGTGAATGCATGACAAATTAAAGATACAAAGTTCAGATAAAGGCTCTAGGGACTTTATCCATAACATGGCATATGCCACTCGTGCGACGTCTGCCAATTAGGTACCAAATATCAATACCTACCACTCGTATTAATGTTCAGGTTATGGATTCTGGTTGGTATTGTTATCTGACAGTTCAGTTGGGGAAACTACGAGAAGCCAAACAAAAATTGGATTAGCCAATCAACGGCTGGAGTGGGCGGGGCGATGACCATATATGGTCATAAAATAAGACTTCATCTTTTCAATGCATCCTAGCATTCAAATGAAAAAATAAGGCATAAGAATGTTTTTTAACCACACAAGGCCTACACTCACTCGGTGCACAATTAACTGGTGGCTCTAAATCGCAGAGTTACAACACAAGGTCAAACAGTGATTGGCAAATATGGCGGATTGAAACAGACGCGAAAGCGCCAAAAATGTAAGCAGTACCGTGGCTTAACATGTCATTATTTTTATTATTTGTTTATGGTTTTTCTAATTTTGGTTAAGTTGTTATTTTAAAATTAAATATCTTTGTTTATTGTAATTAAATTAAATCTTTTAACAATTTTCTTTCAAAACACCAATCCATTTATTGAATGGCCAGCTGATTGTGACGCCCAGAACCTGCAGAAAAGCTGTTTTCCTATCACCATTTTTGAGTCAATTCACCCAGTTTAATCAAATCACGCTAATTCCTAATGGAAAATGGAAGCCTTCTCTCTGATAAGTGGACGCAATACCGCAAGTACCGGCTTGTTATACCGTTTTTCACCCTTAGTAGCGGGGGTTGCATTTATGCCCATATATGGTCATCAAAAGTCCATTTATTGACCAATCAATTTTTTATCTTCGCATCGTAGTTTCCCCAACTGAGTTGAACACTGCATCTCGACCAGATTGCAAAGCGGAGCAGCAGTCAAAGGATTTTCAGCGACTCTGACTCGTACACTTATTACGGCTCCCAAAAATTGACTTTAACTCCGACTCAAGACTGAGAAAGGAACTGACGAGTGGGACGCCGGTGAAAACAGGGCGCCGGAGGGCATATTAGTCACGTGACATTTGGAACTTCTCCCCCTCCGTGGGCCTCCTACACTGCTTCTATATGCTAAACGTCACGTGTGAATTTCACGAACCTTGATCAAATCGCCCCAGGCGCCCTGTTTTCACCGTCGTCCGACGAGTGTCGACTCCGACTAGCTCTGCCTCCGACTACGACGAGTATTGATCGTTAGTTAGGCATAACTTTCAACAGAAACTACGTGACAATACTCCCCTTAATGTTGCTTTGCCATCAAATAGCCCAAGAACACACCAAACGCCCAAAATCCGAGAAAACACGAAAAAGGGACACGCCAAGACACACGAAACACGTGTGTCTCTTACCTGTGAATGTTAATAAGAATTATGTTCAGGAGATCGTGACTCCTCGTGCTAAATGAGCGAAAAGAGAAAGATGACGAATCACATTGCGAGTTATCACTGCTAGCAGCTCGCGAGTCTAATTAAGAACATAAGAATGTTGTCAAAGCTGCGCAAGTTTCGACGACCTCTACGTAAATTTTCTCAATAATTCTTAAACTTACCCCGCGTTCGATGTCTCTCGGACGACAAAGATTCTACGTCGTCCGGCCAATCCCGTCCAAGGTCAGCGGGGGCTCGGCTGCGGTTATGGAACGTGATTGGCCGGACGGCGTAGAATCTTCGCCGTCCGAGAGACATCGAACGCGGGGTTAAACTCAATAATTCAACTGATAATGTCCCTATAGGGACATCATCAGTCTCAGAATTCTAGAGACATTTTCTTTCCGTAAACAGAAGGCACCGAAAAATAGCACCGGAGCATCATGAACTTACGGCTGTTTCTTTTGAATTGCCTTAGATTGCACGCTTTTTAATGTTTTAAATGGATCAAGATTTATGTCACATAGCAAATGCTATCCTTTTTAAATTTTGCGCTACGTGAGAAGTTTTCTTCGAAGATTTTTCGAAGATACAAGATTTTTTGCCAAAAGTCTCTACATTGCCAGCCTATAGAGGGCGTTTGTTTACAAATGCTTACACCAAGCTTACACGTAGCCGGTTTTGTGTGTTTTAGGGGCTCCGTTAATCATTTTTGAATGATCAAGCATTTTGGATGCCGCTGCGATGTAAAGACCTTCCTGCGATGCATACACTTAGGTCTTAGTGTGATCAGGGTCTTTGAATTCTGTCTCTGGCTATAATTTACTATTGGAGCCTAATCTGCAAAACAAGTGGCATTTCAGACCAAAATGTTTAAGATTGAATCATACATCACACCACTCCTGTTAAATGTTGTAGAAAAATATGTGAAAAACCTTAAAGCAGAAGACACACAGGTAAGATTTGTGCTGCTAACAATTGAAATTATTGAGTGCCAGTGCAGTTTGTGAGATCAATGTTGATGTAAGCCCACTTACAAGTCCATCAAATTCACACTGAATTTATGAATTCATGCTGATAAACTGAAACCAAGAAGTGGAAATGACCCAAGTAGTGCATATCAGATTCATGTCAATGTGAATAGAATTTAAGCCTGAAATGGCCTTTGTGAAGGGCACATTTGGATTGTGAGGCTCTGGATTGTACTGTTAGTCATGCTTTGATCTTCACCCTTTCTTCCTTTTCAGGTGTCTCTTTGGGGTGGAGATGCAGTTTTCAGCAACCTGGACCTCAGGACTGATGTGCTGGAGCGGGAGCTCAATCTTCCACTGCGCTTCATCAATGGCCACATCCACGAGATGCGCATCCATGTGCCCTGGCACAAGCTCACCTCTGAGCCCATTGTGGTTACTATTGACACAATGGGTGAGTGGGAATAACAGGCTGGCAATGCTTGGTTCTTTTATGGCTGGGCAAGGAATTGAATCAGTGACTTACCAATCATGCCACCAAGCCAACTGGCTTCAACTGTCGACCTGGCCAATGCGTATTTAATCTGATTGCCTATTTTAGTCCCATGATTTGAGTTTTGATACTTACTGAGCTATCTCAATTTCAAGTTGACCTGACCACTAAATCAGATTAATCTTGATGTTATTCGGAGTTAGGATTAGCTGGGCAATTTGATAATATTTAAAAGTTACCTTCAGTGCCTAATGTTGTCCTGGCTGGTTAACACAACTGAGTGTTTTCCTTGTGCATTCATTTTGTCCTTTGTTTTCAGAATGTGTCATGCGTCTGCCAAGTGATACAGAGAGGCTGGATTTCTCAGACACCAGTAGTGAGTCATCCTTCTCAAAGCAGCAGTCCAATAGGCAAAAGTAAGCAGAGTCCCTCACCATGATAATTCTGCATGTGGTCGCTGGATTGCAATGCTAAACATTGCTGCTAGATGCCCATCATTGTGAGTAAACCATGTTACCTGCAGTGCATTTTAATATCCCCACCTGTTGAACCCATCATTTTCTCCTCTCCAGGAAGCAGCTGGAAACAGAAGAAGTTCCTCCTGGCTACATCCAGACACTGGTCAAAAAGATCACCAACAACCTCAGTGTGGTGTGCAACAACCTGATCCTCAAGTATGTGGAGGACGACATTGTGCTGAGCATCAACGTCCGCACCGTCAGCTCACAGTCTGCCGACCACTCGTGGACCCCGGCCTTCACTGGTGAGAGGACATGGGCCGCGGAGTGGGGTACAATACCAGGGACCACACGTGAACCCCGGCCTTTACTGGTGAGAGGGCAGGGGCCGTGGACGGGTAAATGCCGGACCACACGTGGACCCCGGCCTTCACCGGTGAGAGGGGACGGGAGGGGCCGTGAAGTGGGGCCGTGAATTACAATACCGGGACCGCACGTGGAACTCGGTCTTGGCCGGGGTCCACGGTAATTATTAGACGGGTAGAACAGCATGTCTCGGATATCTAAGAACGGTACTTTTTCGTGAATCTAGGCATTCAACCCTGACAGGCGTGGGGGTGGTGACGTAGAAAATGAACAGGCCAGGAGTGAGGCTTATCCTTACCGTCGAAAGCGATTAAGAGAGGGAGGGAAAAATTCAAATGCAAACGCATTTATGTGCCTAATTGAGGCGTTTTTCGAACGGTGCTGTCAAAATTGCGTTGTTCGGCCGGTACCGTAAAAATATAGGAGCGTTCGATATCGGCGAATAAATCTCTGATCTTATCCAATGTCTATTGTCGATGGCACCATTACGAACTGTAGGTATCTGTTTCAGACTTTGTCCCCCCGCTGTTGTTCCTACGTAAGCTGGTGAAGCTGACCGACTTCACCGTCTGTCTGGACCGAAGGAACGCCTCGGGAAAGATCGAGAGCTACCAGGTCGGTCGAACAGCGTAAACCTAAGATAGTCGCAACTTACCGCTAGCTGATTTGCTGACAATGACAGCTTGGACACTGTTCTATTAGGTACTTTCACCAAACCTTTATTATGTGTTCGTTGATTTTACGTGTATTTGTCAGACTAGTTTAGTGCTACGTTTCAGCAGCCGTGTACCACGCCGTTGTGCTGCCGGTGGAGTCTGACGGCAGTGTGTCGGTGCCGCAGGAGCCGCTGCTGTACCGGTGCTCGCTGGAGGTGCGCTGTCTGCAGCAGTTCAGCGGCCTCCACTCCCCGGTGGCTGACGTCACCCGCTGGGACGTGCTCTGCCCGCAGCTCGAGTTCTCCGTCACAGGTGAGCCCGACCGGTAGGTCACCAGTACCACTGATAACAACGGACTCGCCCTAATACACGGACAGTCCAGTGGGATCGGCCTTCTATGTGACACTCACGGTCTCTGTGTCTCTGACTATCTCCCGGTCCGCAGACGTGCAGGTGCCGATGCTGCTCCGTCTGATGGAGCTGGCGCGGGTGCTGTGTATCTGACTATCTCCCGGTCCGCAGACGTGCAGGTGCCGATGCTGCTCCGTCTGATGGAGCTGGCGCGGGTGCTGTGTATCTGACTATCTCCCGGTCCGCAGACGTGCAGGTGCCGATGCTGCTCCGTCTGATGGAGCTGGCGCGGGTGCTGTGTATCTGACTATCTCCCGGTCCGCAGACGTGCAGGTGCCGATGCTGCTCCTTCTGATGGAGCTGGCGCGGGTGCTGTGTATCTGACTGTCCCCGGTCCGCAGACGTGCAGGTGCCGATGCTGCTGCGTCTGATGGAGCTGACGCGGGTGCTGCTCCGTCTGATGGAGCTGGCGCGGGTGCTGTGTATCTGACTGTCCCCGGTCCGCAGACGTGCAGGTGCCGATGCTGCTCCGTCTGATGGAGCTGGCGCGGGTGCTGTGTATCTGATTGTCCCCGGTCCGCAGACGTGCAGGTGCCGATGCTGCTGCGTCTGATGGAGCTGACGCGGTCTCTGTGTCTCTGACTGTCCCCGGTCCGCAGACGTGCAGGTGCCGATGCTGCTCCGTCTGATGGAGCTGACGCGGGTGCTGTGTCTCTGACTGTCCCCGGTCGGCCTCAGACGTGCAGGTGCCGATGCTGCTGCGTCTGATGGAGCTGACGCGGGCGCTGCTGTTCGGAGAACTGGTGCCGGACAGTGCCAGACGACCCTCGGCCGAAGACGCCTCGGACGGCGGTAAGGCACGCGGCCACAGCCGCTGGTGATCAGCTCACATTGACCTGACCACATGAACTTACCTTGATAAACTTATATTTTTGCCAATCAATTATCTAAATAAACCTGACTCTGTCAGCTGAATCATGGGGCAAGTCCGTGTCTGTTTGACTTCACACGACTGTACCGTATCTGTGTCTCCCGTGACGCCCGCCCTGGCTCTCTGGCAGGCGGCGGTGAGGAGGAGGGCGGCGCCGGCGGCCCGGCGGCCGGCTCGTGGGCCGACTGGGTGTGGTCGGCGGTACCCTCTCCGATGGCCATGCTGCCCATCACGTGGGACGACCCGGAGGAGGAGGGCGACGCGGGCGCGCGGCTGGCCGCCCACGAGCGCGTCGTGCACTTCTCCGTGTACGTGCAGCAGGTGGACTCGGTGTTCAAGGTGAGACGGAGCGGCAGGGAGGCGGGGATATGGGTGGCAGGAGTTACGACTCGCGACATCGTGTTGTTATGAAATTTTGGCAGATGTCGCGTGATTCGATATTGATAAACGTGTCGTTCGGGCAAGTTATCGAAATTGTTTACAGGTGTATTTCGTCAGGCCTTTGTAATAATAACATATTAGTTCAAACCAACGGAATGACCGTCTTGATCTCTCGACTGCTTGTTATTTTTTACTCCATGACTAAACGCCGTTAAGCTATCAAGGCCTATGACTCGGACTATTCACCCTAAGAGCAGTTCCTACCCTGCATCTGACCTCCCTCTCCGGCCCTCCCCGCAGGTGTTTGAGCCGTGCCGGTCCTGTCCCGGTTTCGAACTTCACCTCCCATGTCTCCCCAGATGTCTGAGCCGTGCCGGTCCTGTTCCGGTTTCTAACCTTCCCATCTCTCGCCAGATGTCTGAGCCGTGCCGACCCTGTCCCTGTTTCTAACCTCCCTATCTCCCCTCGCAGATGTCTGAGCCGTGCTGGTCCTGTCCCTGTTTCTAACCTCCCTATCTCTCTCCGCAGATGTCTGAGCCGTGCCGACCGTGTCCGGTGGGCCGGCGCGCCCGGTTCACGCCCTACCTGCGGCTGAGTGCGGCCGGCGCCATGCTCAGCTCTGTGGTGCGCGGTGTACAGGCAGTCAGCAGCAGCTGGGGCATCAGTCACCTGGCGCTGCGGCCGTGCGGCGGCTGCACCTGCCGGCACCACCCCGGCACAGACCTGCCGCTCGAGGTCAGTCAGGTGGGGCGAGTGAGCCGATAAAGACAGTAATGTTAGGCGAGTGGGCCGGTAGAAGGTAGTGGTGGGGTGAGAGGGATGGTACTTGAGGGCAGTTAATACCTAGCTCGTGGACAGGTAGAAGGCACTCACAATTCGTATCACCCGGCTATAGTTAAGTCAGGCTGGTCAGATTTGATTACCCTCGACTTATAACTAGGCCAGTGACACAGTTTCCCCGTTCAGTAAGCGCTGTATCACGGCCTTGGAGGTATTGTTTGACCAAGACTTCCCTCTCCCCGTGAATCTACCAGGTCAGTTACCTGGAGCTGGGCCGTCCCGGTGAGGCGTACATGGCCGGCTCCCTGTTCGTCGACCCTCCCGCCCGACCGGTGGACACCCGACAGCAGTACAACATTCAGTGGGACAGCCACATGAGGGAGAAAACCGGTACGTGCGCGAGGCGAGCGTGCTCGCTCGTAATCTTCCATGTCTGTCGCTCTAATCGGTCACTCTAGGAGCTGCGGTGCTGGTACCACTTTTTCATTTCATGGGCAATGGTAGTCTGTTTCCGGAGACGGCTATAACTGTCCTTATGCTAGTTAGCCAATGCTGTTGCTCTGTGCCATGACTCCGCACCTTCGTGACTCCGTACCTTCGAGTAATGTATATTCCGCACTGTGCCGTTTCGCAGAGAGCTGGCTGCTGGAGCGGACGGCCGCGATGGCTGCCGACTATCTCTATCAGCTGGAGCTGCCGGAAGAGTTTGGCGAGGAGGACATGCCGCTACTGGCCGACCTCGAGCACAGGTCAGTCAGAACGGACGGGAGGCCGCTGCTGATCAGTCAGCGACCGAGGCGAGCGTTCGTCTCTGTTTGGACAGCTGGGTGTGGGATGCAGCGCTCTGGCTCGTTCTACTGAGTGCTATCGTATTAGAGCGTAGTGGCTTCTATCAGAACGGCCAGTCTGTGAATATGAGGTGCAGAGATGTGACTCAATGATGGATCGAGTGCTGCACTGCCTTCCAACGTATGGTCGGCTGGTTATGTGACCGTGCCTCTTTGTGTCTTTGGTCGTGTGTCTGGCCTGTAGCTACGCCAGTGTGCTGTGACTGAAACTCTGTCTTGTTCTGCCCAGCGACCTGCCGGAGCGTTCCATGTTCCGTTTGGTGGTCGGTCCGTGCCAGGTGCTGGTCACCTCTGGCTCGGTACACCGGCTGAGCCACCTGCTGACGGCGGCGCACAGCGTGACCTATCCGCCCTACAGTCGACCTCAGCAGGGTGAGTAACTGTACCCGACCTACAGCCGGCCCCAGCAGGGTAAGTTTACTGGCGCACAGCGTGACCTACCCGCCCTACAGCCGACCTCAGCAGGGTGAGTAGCTATACCCGACCTACAGTCGGCCCCAGCAGGGTGAGTAGCTATACCCGACCTACAGTCTCCTCAGCAGGGTGAGCATACTGGGCTCACAGCGTGACCTATCCGCCCTACAGCCGAACCCAGCAGGGTGAGTACACTGGCGCACAGCGTGACCTACCCGCCCTACAGTCGACCTCAGCAGGGTGAGTACACTGGTGCACAGCGTGACCTACCCGCCCTACAGGCGGCCCCAGCAGGGTGAGTAGTGAGTACCAATACCCGCCCTACAGCCGGCCCCAGCAGGGTGAGTACACTGGCGCACAGCGTGACCTACCCGCCCTATAGGCGGCCCCAGCAGGGTGAGTAGTAGCTATACCCGCCCTACAGCGTGACCTATCCGCCCTACAGTCGACCTCAGCAGGGTGAGTACACTGGCTCACAGCGTGACCTACCCGCCCTACAGTCGGCCCCAGCAGGGTGAGTAATACCCGCCCTACAGCCGGCCCCAGCAGGGTGAGTACTATCCGCCGTACAGTCGGCCCCAGCAGGGCGAGTAACTGTACCCGCCCTACAGTCGACCTCAGCAGGGCGAGTAACTGTACCCGACCTACAGTCGACCTCAGCAGGGTGAGTACACTGGCGCACAGCGTGACCTACCCGCCCTACAGGCGGCCCCAGCAGGATGAGTACCTGAGCAGTGTGTACTGCGTAGTGCAGGCCTAGCCTGAAGCAGCTTTATATGATGCACTGTATTGCATAAGTCGTCCCCATCGCTGCTTGTGATGTAGAAAAGTTCCTTTTTCCGACAATACGCCCAAATTAAAGCAGCGATTTTCACCACTGAAAAGTAGCTCACGTGCCAGTGAAAAGCCGTATCCATTTGAAGTAAACATTCCTTTTCATCTGCCCACGACCACTGACGCCCCCACTGCGGACGGAGAGGCCCACCCTGACCGCCCTTCCCCCCTCTCCGCAGCGGACGGGGAGTCCCGCCCGGGCCCGGTGCCGCCCGGAGAGGCGGCGGCGCTGGAGGCCAACACCCCGGCTCGCGGCCTCCAGCTGACGGTGCTGGAGCCGCGGGTCACCGTGGTGGCCGGCCATGGGGACCTGGAAAAGGTGGGTCTCGACACAGCGGAGGGAGGGGCATCGGCTGACAGTGGGGGCCGGTCACGGGGAGCTGGACGAGGTGGGTCTGTGGCACAGCAGGGGTGATGGTGAGGGCGGCATTGTTTGAAGAGCAGCTGCTGCATGCTGCAGTTGGGCGTTGTGATGTGATGACAGGTTGTTTGCAAGGAGATGGGCTCGTGAGATGCGTGCTTTTTACTCCTATGATCCGGCTGATCCGGCTGATCGCTGTTGATAATGATGTTGCCTTCCCCAGGCCGGGGAGGCGCGTCTACCGCTGTTGTGTTTCTCAGTCCCGGCTGTCTCACCGGTTCCCCCGTCCTCAGGCCGGTGAGGTGCGCCTCCAGCTGCGCTGTCAGACAATCCAGTGGAACGAGCAGCAGCCCATGTACCCGTCCCGGCTGTGCTCGTGTGTCTCCCAGCTCCGGCGGCCGACTGCCGCGCTGCTCTACAACTGCCACGTACACACACGATGCACGGTCAGTCTCGATGCAATTAATTCTAACTTCGAAGGATAACGGGTGTTTTGTTTGGTTGACTAGAGTCTCTTTGCCTTTGTGTTTTCTGTTGAGTATACCTGCCAGTTGTGAAGTACTGTGATAGGACCGACATGATGGCTATTCATTAGAAGGGGCGGGAACATTGCCCCACTAGTGATTGGAAATAAATCATTACGTCCGCCGCTCCTGACGGTTTTCCCTGTTTCCTGTACGCCCTGTCGCAGGTGACGGCCGGCCAGGCGGTGCTGGTCTCGGCCGCAGCGGACGGGCAGCCCGCCCAGGAGCAGCAGGTCGCCTCACTATCCTCCGCCTCGGTCTACTGGAAGGCGCTGCTGGCGCCGGCGCTGTGGGCTGGCTCCCAGCACCCGCTCACAGAGCAGGTGTGCCACGCCGACTGGCTGCACTGTGAGCTCAGCGTGCGCCAGGGCGGTCGGCTGCTACGGCTCTACCGGAACCTGCTGGCGCCCGGCCGGGGAAACCCCGACTCCGAGCCGGCCGGCCCGCAGCTGGATCTGCCGCTGGAGACGGACCTGTGCGGTGTGGACGCGCGGCTGTGTCAGACCGGTTGGTGCTGGGCCGGTGCCGCCAGCCTCGGCTCGGTCCGCTGTCAGCTGGACGGCCGGCCCGTACTGGCCGCGCCCCAGGCGGCCGACGCGCCGGCGGCCGGCGGCGGCGGTGAGCGGGCGGTACGGGCGCTGCTGCAGCTGCCCACAGCCGCCGCCGCCGCGGAGAGCTGCCCGCTGCTGGTGGTGGTCTCGGAGCCGGCCCTGCTTTGCTGGCAGCCGGCGCTGCTGCTCTGGCTGTCCCTGGCCACGCAGCTGCTGGCCGGTCCGCCGGCGGCGCCGCCGCTGCCCCAGCCTCCCGAGCCGCCGCCGCCGCCGCCGCCAGCGGAGGACCGGGCGTCCAGTCGCTCCGGCCGCCGCTCGCCGGCCGTCGATGTACCCCGGCCGCACGGACACTCCCGTACCTCGCGATCGGCACGGAGCCACACCACGGAGCGGAACCTCCCCGCAGTGTCATCCAATACCCTTGCGGCGGCGGCCGTCTCGCCCGCTCCGCCGGCGCCGCCGGCCGCGCCGCCGCTGGCCTGGCTGCCGGCGCTGGAGCGGCTGGAGGTGCGCCTGCAGATCAGCGCGGTCACCGTCACCGTTCCGGCCGGTCCAGAGAGCGGCGGCGGGGCGGCCGGGGACGCGGAGCGGACGGCGGACCCGACCCCGCCCCCTCCCGGCCACCACCCGGCGCCGGTGCCGGGCCGGGTCCGCAGCAGCAGCGACTCTGGCCACCGGTACTGCCTGCACGGCCAGCTGGTCTCTGTGCTGCCCTCGGTCCGACTGGACAGCGCCGTGCTCAAATCGGCCGCCCTGCCGACAGTGCCCGAGGTGCCCGTCCGGCTCACCAGACCGTCAGCGGCCGCAGGTCAGTCGGCTGCCGCACGGCCTCATATCGGCCGCTGAGGAGGGGTTTCTCATAAACTTACATTGCTAGTGATTTTGGCATGGGCATAGACTGAAATAAATGCAACTTTTCGCGTCCTGTGTCATGAAAATTCCCCACCAGCTGGATCCCATTCTCTGGCAGTGCGTGCCTCCCCTTTCTCTGGTGTTTCCGCTCTCTGACCAGCCCCCTACCGCCTCCTCTCAGGCCGTCCGGCGGCGCCGTGGCAGGCCCGTCTCTCGGGCGCCGAGGTGTACGTCCAGCTGGAGAGCGGCCAGCGGCGCGCCCTGATGGCGCCCGCGGAGCTCGAGTGTACCGTGGGGCTCAGCGCGGCGGTCGACGGCGCCGGTCCGCTCAGCCTGGTGGTGCACGCCAACATGCCGGAACTGCAGATCACACTGGGACAGCGACAGGTAAGTAGCCGTGATCTGGGTACCATTAAGCAATGAAACAGAAACCGTCAAGTAATGAAAGAGGGACAGCTAAGCGGCAATCTGGGACTGGTCTCCGTCCGATCATTTCTCGTTTGACATTGTATGTTATCCGCAGATCCAGGGCCTGGCCGTGGTGGTGGAGCAGTGTTTTGCCGTGCTGGACCGCGTGGCGCCGCTGATGTCGGCTGCCGGGGCAGACGTCAGCGCAGAGGACTCCAAACTGGACAGTACGTCATGCTAGCTGATTTATTTGGAGTCGTGCTTCCAATTTACTAACAGCCTGTTGCTGGTCAATTCATGTTTGCAAGTAAGATAAACGTTATAAATGTCGCGCTTATTTCATGTTTCGTATTTGTCACGTCGCCACTGTTTCGTATCGCCTGAGGTATGTCTTCAGTCATGAAACTACTTTTTTATTTATTTCTCCTTCGGCTGATGTGCCCAGTATTGTTGTTGTTAAATTTCTTCTTCATCTGGGCAATGCTCTTACTTTAGCTGTTGTGTTTGTTCGCAGACGCCGCCCGGGCCAGTCAGAGTGAGGAGGTCTCCGCTCAGCTGCTGCGATCCCACGAACTCCGCTCCGACAGCTCCGGTGAGATCACCATACCCCCCCCCCCCCCCTAGATTTTGTACTTATAGGACAGTCGCTCATTCATACCTAAATATTTTGGCTGTGTGACTCGTTTGCTTTAGCGATGCTGTGTTTGCTCGCTCAACGGTCAGCCCCGCCGTCCGGCAGCGGACGGCTGTCCCGTCCGTCCGTCTCCGTCTGTACCCATGTGTTCTGTGTTTTGTCCCCCAGCGGTGGGCGCCGCAGTCTCGGCCGCGGACCGCTCGTCCCGTCCGTCCGTCTCCGTCTGGCTCCAGTGGACGCTGCCGCGCGTCTCCCTGCTGCTGGTCGGTCCGCCGGGCACCGACCGACTGCTCACCGTCATGGAGGACCTGGCCATCTCAATAGACAGCCAGGCCGTCTACACCAAGGCCAAGCTAAACCTGGCCTCGCTGGAGACATCGCGGCAGCCAGCCAGAAACGCCAGGTCGGTGGCGATAGGATGGGACTGAGAGGGCATGGAAGAGACAGTTGGATTTGTTAAACTAAGGCTTTTGGTAAAAGGAGACTGTATGTGTGATCATGTTACATGATGTATCATATTTTACTGATATCCTGCAGGTTTTTCGTGACTGAAATGGTTGCAGTAATGTGTATTTGACCTAGAAAATCAAACTCCCTCTACCTTTTCAACAGCTACACTAACTTGCACTATATGACTGGTTGCTGGCCGTGTTGACCGTTATCCGCTGTGTCTGTCCCCAGCTGCTCGGCCTCGGACCGGTCCCCGGTCCGCCCGGACGCCTCTCGTGTGGTGTTCACCAGCTCTCGGCGCCTGACGCGCGCGCTGGTCATGTGCCCGGACCGGGCCGGCGCCGGCTCGCCGTCACCGGAGCCGGAGCCGTCCCAACCGCAGCACCGGGCGCTGCTCTCGGCCGTGTGCACCCGCGCGCTGCGCTCCAGCGTGCTGCAGAAGTGGGGCTCGCCGACCACCGCCACCAGCAGCGGCGGGGAGTGTCTGACCGAGCTGGAGGTGCGCCTGAAGCCCTGCGACCTGGTGCTGACGCCGGACATGGTGCTGCCCTACAGCGGCCTGCTGGAGCCGCTGCTGACGCCGCTGCTGGCGCGGCAGCAGTCGGGCGGCGGCGGCGGCGCGGTCCCGGCCGGCCCGCGACTGGCGCCGGCCGCCACGGCCGCCGACCTGCCGCTGCTCTACGTCAGCTGCGAGCCGGTGCGGCTGTTCCTGCCGTGTGATGGCCGGCTGTGTCTGCTGCAGCTGGGTCGACTGCGCGTCCATCCGGCCGCCGAGTTCCCTCTGAGTCGGCCCGTGCTGCGGCCCGACCTGTGTCCGCCGGCCGACTGGAGCGGGTCCGGACCCGACGTGGACGACCGCCACTACCAGGCGGACGTGACCGGGGTGCTGGTCGCCACCGGCTCCTGGGACGAGGTGCTCGCCCAGTCGGACCGCGAGCAGCACCAGTCGGCGCAGACGCTGGTCACGATGGGCGAGAACCCGGCGGTGGAGTGGAACAACTACGACCCGCTGCAGAGTCCGCGGGACGTGACGCTCACCTCTGTGCTGGAGCGGTGTGACGTGCGCGTGACGCTGGCGCCGGCGCTGGCCGCCCCCGGCACCCCGGAGCCCACGCTGCTGGCCGGACACGCGCTGGAGGTGAACGTCACCGCCCCGCTGGCCGTCTCGCTCAGCGTGCGACAGGCGACGCTGCTGCGCCAGCTGGCCGATAACGCGGCTGTGGCGCTGCGCCAGCTGCTGGGCCCGGCGCCGGCGGCCGCGGCGGCCCCAGAGGTGGCGGCGCGCCCGGCCGGCCGCCGGCCGCTGGTCGGCGGGCTGCCGCCCTCCCCGGCCGCGGCAGACAGCGGCATCAGTAGCAGCCGTACCGAGCGGCCGGCCGCTGACACCGTGGTGCCGTTCGAGGCGCTCCTGACGCTGGGCGACGTGACGGTCACATTGTACGACCACGAGGACCCTCCACCGCACCACGGCGCGCACACGGAGGGCGAGCCGCCGCCGAGCCGGCCTGTGCCGCTCCTATACGTCTCCGCCTCCCAGCCGCACGCCTTCCTGGCGCGCCGGCCGTCCGAGCGGAAACTGCAGCTCTCCGTGTTCGACCTATCGGTGCTCGCCGGTGACCCGAGTGACCGCGGCGACCCGGAGCAGTCAGAGGACGAGCCACCGGTGCCGGAGCGGGCGCGCTTCCCGGTCACCCTGCTGGAGACCAGGCCCGGCGAGCCGCACTCCAAGACGGGCATCCCTCCGTCGCTGCTGACGGCCACGCTGGCGGACGGCGCCGTGCCGGGCGCGGCGGCGCTCACCGTGGACGTAGGCCGGCCGCTGAAACTCTGCTGGGCGGAGACCGGCGCCCGGCAGCTGGCCACACTCGCAGAGGCGGCGCAGAGGATCCTGGAGCTGCCGGAGCCGTCTGGGACGGAGCCGGCGGGGGCGGGGCCGGCGGACCTGTGGACGGAGCTGGGCGGCCAGGCGCGGCTCTGGGCGGCCGTGGTGAGCGCCGTCAGCGTCACCAGCCGGCAGCTGGTGCTAGAGCTGGACCCGGCGCCGGCCGGCGGCCGGCTGCGCGCCGCCGTGTCAGGGCTGAGTGGCGCGCTGCGCTGCCAGTACCTGCCCGGCGAGCCGCCGCGGCCGGCTGTCCTCTCCCTGGACGCCGAGACCAGCGACCTGTCGGTGAGCTGCGGGCTGCCGACAGGCCCCTGGCGGCCGCTGCTGGCCCCCTGGAGCCCTACTCTGACCGCCGAGCTCGAGTGGGAGCCCTGGAGCTTGCGGCCCTACTGCAGGCTGTTCGTCACCTCCGACGCCCTTGTGCTGGACGTGGGAGCCGAGCAGCTAGCCTGTCTGGAGTCGCTGATGAAACTGGCACCGGCAGCGAGTCCACCAGAAAGTGACCCACTGGAAAATCCACAGCCAAACAGCAAAGACATCAAGCCTACCGCCAGTCTCAGCGCCAACAGCGCTCCGGACGGTGAGCTGAGCTCTCTGGCGACCCGTTCAGAAGACGACCTGCGCCGGGGTCTCATGGCGTTCTCGCAGGGTGACCACGCCGCCTGCCCGGTGGGCCACGTCAGTTTCGACAAGTCGTCGGGCATCATGTCGTGGCGGTACGGCCAGCCGCGCAGCCTGACCGCCGTGCACGTGTACCCCGTGCCGTTTGTGGCCGGCTCCGAGGTGAGCCACGCCTCGGAGGCGGAGCTGGCCGCGGTGATCTGCCTGCTGCAGTACTACGACCGGCTGCGGCGCCGCTTCTGCACGCTCTGCCAGTTCGAGCTGTCCGAGAGCCAAACCAGCCGACTGCAGCTGCCCATCCCGGTGGAGACGAGCAAGGCGCCCAGCGCCGCGCTGTGGCGGGTGCAGATCTGCCTGGAGGACGGGGACGGGCCGGCCGGCCGGCTGGCGGTGTGCCCCACCGCGCTGGCCGCCTGTCTGCGCGTCGACTCCGAGTTCCGGCCGGCGGCCGTGGCGCGGCTCCGGGCCGTGGCCGAGCTGGGCGGCCTGCAGACGCGACTGTGGCTGCAGCAGGCCAGCCGGCAGGCCGAGCTGCCGCCGCCCGTGGCCGGTTACCGCCTGCAGCCCGGCTGGCCCGAGGAGCACGTGTTCCTCACGGTGGCGCTGGACGGCGCGTCCGCGGCAGCCAGCGTGTGGCCCGACATGGTGCGTCTGCAGGCGGACGGCGCCCTCTCGGTGACAGCCGTCAACTACGCCTACCTGACGGAGGCGCCGCTGCTGGAGCCGGTGCTGCTGCGACTGGACGCGGTGCGCTCGGCGCCGGCCGCGGGGCCGCAGCTGGAGCTGCTCGCCGCCGCCGGCCCGGCTACACTCCGGCTCAGTCCCAGCGCGGCGCACACTCTGTCGGCGGCGGCGGCCGACTGGCGGGCGGCGCTGCAGCGGTACCGCCCGGCAGCGGACAGGCCGACGGAGCCGGACGGCGGGCAACTGCTGCTGCCGGCGCGCTACGTCCTCCTCAACAACACCGGCTGTCGGCTGCGGCTGGGACAGGCCGGTGCGGAGCAGGCCGAGCCGCTGCTGCCGGGACACGCGGCGCTGCACAGCTGGAGGGACCGGGGCCTGCCGCCGCTGCTGCGACTCTCACTGACCGACCGGGACGGCTGGAGCCGGCCGCTGTCACTGGAGAACGACGGCGAGCAGGTGGTGCTGCTCCCCGGCGCTGCGAGCGACCCCGACCCGCCTGCCGACGACCGGAGCTCTACCGAGACAGACAGCGCCGTCAGCTACCCAGTGATCGTCACCGTGCGGCCACTGAGTGCCACCCAGAAACTGGTGACCCTGGAGGGGCGCCTGAAGGTGTTGAACGCGCTGGACTCGGCGGTGTGGGCGGACGTGAGGGCAGCGCCGTTCTCCCAGCTGCAGGCGGTGTCGCCGCGCTCCTGCTCCCCGTCAGTGCTGTGTGACTCGGCGAGGGTGCAGGTGGCGGCGGTGACGCCCGGCGCGGCGGCGGTGTACCGAGAGGTGGACCTGGCGGCCGCCGAGCGGGCGCTGCTGGCGCTGGGCCCAGTGCACGCCTGGTGTTCGGTGCTGCACGAGCCGGTGGGCGGCGCGGCCGGGTGCCGGCGCACCCTGGTGGTGCTGGCGCCCGTGTTCTGCGCGCGCTCGCTGCTGCCGGCGCCGCTGGAGCTGCGGCAGACGGCCGGCGGCGCCGTACAGCGGCTGGACGGGCGCGGCGCCGTGCAGCAGCTGCGCTGTGACCCGGCCGCCGCCCACCAGCTCACCATGAAGCTGAGCGCCGGCGCCGAGTGGTCCAGCCCGCCGGTGGCGCTCTCCGTGGGCGCCCTGGAGGAGGGCGCGGCCGAGCGGCCGGCGCCGCCGCTACCCGAGCTGGCCGCCCTGCTGACCGCTGACCGGCCCGACTGGCTGCCCGACGGCGCCGGTCTGCGCACCGTCGACCAGCCCGACATCCAGCTGGAGGTGACGGTGCGCCGCCGCTGGCCCTGGCTCAACACCCTGCTGCTGGACGTGCGACCCACGCTGCTGGTCACAAACGAGTGCGGCGAGCCGGTGGTGGTGCGCTGCGGCGCGCGCGACGCCGCCCCCTCGCTGCTGCCGCCGGCCGGCGTGCTGGCCGCGCCGGCCGCCGACGGCGCGCTCTACATCAGCGCCCTGGTCGGCGGCGAGGAGTTCCAGGCCAGCAAACTGGTGCTGGGCGACCAGCAGTGGCCGTACCAGCGGCCGCCGCCCGGTGGACAGGGCGTGCTGCCGCCAGAGGGCGCCGTGCCCGTGGCCGCCTTCGTCCGACAGCAGGTCAGTTATAGTGGATGAACGGGCTGGTAATGGTTAACGGAAAGGGGTAACAGAAATCAAAAAAGATCTTTCAATTCACGCTAATAACTGTTTCTTTAATTGGTTCAGCCCCATCGATACTCTCCAGCCAATGGTATGTCATTAAATCGGCAATTTACAGTTCCTTGCTCACCAATCTTACGTTCAGTGACAGTAAACGGTGGTATGTTCATTGTCCCCCGCTCAGTGACCGCGCACCGTTCGCTGTTCGGCAGGTTGCTCTGTTCAGCGTGGGTTCCGCGCGGCGCGGCGGGCTGCGTCATGTCTACATCCGTCCGCGGGTGGTGGTCGTCAACGAGACGGGCCGCAGTCTGCCGCTGGCCGCGCTGGCCGCCGGCGGAGCGGCCGCGCCCGGCGGCCGGCTGCCGGAGGTGCACGGCCGGCAGCTGGCACGCGCCGCCCAGCCGCAGCCGCTGCTCTGGTGGCAGCTGGCGGCCGGCATCGCGCCCGACCCGGCCGCCGCGCCGCTGCCGCTGCGGCTGCTGCTCGACCTGAGCGGGTGCCGGCAGCGGCCGCAGCAGCTGCCGGACGGCCGCGGCAGCCGCGTGCTGCACGGCCCCGGCACGCAGCCGGTCGGACGCTGCCTCAACAGTCTGCTGCGGGCGGCGTTCACACAGCGGGACGGCCAGACGTTTGTGACCGTCCGGGAGGAGGCGGCGCCGTTCCTGCTGGTGAAGAACGACACGGCGCTGCCGGTGACCGTCATACAGCCGGAGCCCGGTCAGTAACATAGCGGGGACTGGAGGGGGCTCGGGGGCAGTGCAGAGTAGAGCCGGTATGGCGGGTCCCTAAATTTCCAGAGTCATCGATTTGCTTTTCAAGACAGGTCCAAAAGGACTCGTATGTTCTTCCTTTCTAAGTTGGAAGTAAACAGAGTCATGGTAACATCACTGACACCACTGTTGATCCGTTTTCGTTTTTGTGTCCCCGTCTCTGACCGGTCGTCGTGTCCGTGTTTCCAGCCGAGCCCGTGGAGCAGTTTGTGGCGGCTGGAGCTCCGGGCGAGGTGCCCGCCGGACACAGCCTGTACCTGCCGGAGCCGGAGCCGGCCGCCTCCGGAGCCGAGGAGGCCCACTACCGACTCCAGCTGTCGGTGGGACCCGGCGGCAGGGCGGAGAGCGACGCGGCGGCGACCGCTGCTGCTAGCGGAGCCAACTCAGGACGGATCCCGACCGGTACGAAACGGGCTCATACCTACAGCCAGTCAGTTACTGGACTGAGGGATGGTGGTGATACTGATTGTGTGGCGAAATTATTGTTTTTCTTTTCCAAATGTGTCTTTGGCGTTCCTCATCCATACCAACAACACATATTAAATGTTGCGGCTTATCAAATAACAAACAACGCATGCCGTGCTCCGGAATTACAATAAATAACTTCCGTCCGTTGCAGCCGATCGCGCCACGGTGGACCTGATCTACGGCAACACGCAGTTCCTGCACGTGGCCGGCCACGACCTGACGGCGCACGTGCGCGTCCAGGGCCACACGCACCACGTGCAGCTGCGGCCCGTCAGTCGGCTGGAGGTGTCGGCGCAGGACGTGCGCGCCAGACTGTCCCGCTCATTGGTCGGCGAGCCGGCGGCCGAGCGGCCCGCCTCGCCCAGACCGCCGAGGGTGTCCCCGCCGCTGCCGGAGACGGTGGTGGCCGAGCCGGCCGGTCCGGCGGCGCTGGTCGTCCAGCTGACCGCCGTCTGTGACCAGCTCAGTGTGGTGCTGCAGGACGACACCGCGGACGTGCGCCGCTGCCAGGAGGTGCTGCGCGTCACGGCCGACCGTCTGGCGGTGCTGCTGTGTCCGCCGGCGGCGCCCGGCGCGCCGTGCCGCCTCTCGGCCTGCGTGGCCGACCTGCAGGTGGACAGCCAGCTGCCACCGACCGCCGGCCAGCTGTACCAGGTGCTGGTGGCCGCGCAGCAGCCGCCGGCGCCGCCCGGCCACCAGCCGCCGCTCTCCGGCCTGCCGCCGCTGGCGCTCAGCGCCGCTGTCAACTCCCTGCGCCGCTCGGCGCTGCTACTGCTCGAGCTCGGCCTGGAGCCGGGCGCGGCCGGCGGCAGTCAGCTGCGCTCACTGCGGCTGCAGGCGCGCCCGCTGCGCCTGTTTGTGGAGGACCGGTGTCACGCGGCGTACTCGGCCTACCTGCGCGGCCTGATGGCGGCGGTGGGCGGCGGCGCGGCGCCGGAGCGGGACCCGGACCGCGGCGGGGTGCCGGCCGAGGTGCGCGCCGAGCTGGCCGCCCTCTGCAGCCAGGTGCTGGCCGACCAGCTGACCGTGGAGCCGCTGGCGCTGACGCTCAGCGTGCGCACGCACCGGCAGCTGTACCTGTCCATCGACGACTCGCCGCTGAGCCTGCCGGCCTTCCAGCGGGTGGGCGTGCGGACCAGCCTGGAGCGGCTGCTCGACGAGCTGGTGCACCACTACATGTGGTCCGCCATCTACAAAGCAGGTCAGTGCCGCACTGTTTGGCTGTTTGGCAGAGCTCAGAGGTTGTGTGTCTAGAATAATGTTTGAACGAATGGGAAATGCCTTGTGGCTAGGAAGATGTTCAAGTGTGGGTATCTGTGCTTCCCATCGGAAGGGTTTGTTTCATCGGTGGTCTTAGTTCATTGACTCAGCAATAAATAAATCGTGCAGCTGGTAATTACATCATTTCATTTATCCTTTAGATTCCGGCTTGTTCACGTTCGTTGTTTCCCAACCATTTACACTCGCTCTGTGCTCGGCAGGCGGTGTGGTGGCCTCGCTGGACCTGCTCGGCGACCCGGCCGGTCTGGCGCGCTCTCTGACACTGGGCGTGCGCGACCTGGTGCAGCTGCCCTACCGGGGCCTACTGACGGGCCCGGCCGGCCTGGTGGGCGGCTGCGGCCGCGGCCTGGCCAGCCTGGCGCGCCACCTGACGGCCGGCGCGGTCAGCTCGGTCAGCGGTCTGGCCGCCGCGCTGGCACACAACCTGCACCGGCTGTCGCTGGACGCCGACCACCTGGCGCGGACCGAGGAGCAGCTGAGCGCCGCGCCGGCCGGCCTGACGCACGGCCTGCGCCAGGGCCTGACCGGGCTCGGCCTGGCGCTGCTGGGCGCCGTGGCCGGCCTGGCCGACCAGCCGCTGCAGGGCGCCATCGAGGGCCGCTCGGCCGGCGCGCTGGTCGGCGGACTCGGCCGCGGCCTGGTGGGCGCGCTCACTAAGCCGCTCGGAGGTGCCGCCGACCTGCTGGCGCACACGGGCCAGGGCCTGCTGCACAGCGCCGGCTGGCGGCGGCGGCCGGCGCGACGGCACCCGGACTGCGCGCGCGAGGTGTGCCGCGCCTCGCTGGCGCCGCTCTGGTACTCTGTGCAGCTGGCGGCGGACGGACTCGTGCTGGCCGTGGCCGACGCCACCCTGGTGACGGACTCCCGGCCGCCGGCGTACGCCGCTGTCACTGTGCTGCTGCTGACCACAGAGCTGCGTCTGCTGCCCGAGACCGAGCCGGGCGCACCGGACCAGGCGACCCCCCGCGCCGCCGCCGCTGCCTACGAGCTGTGCGACACCGACCTGCTCCCCTCGGAGACTGACCCGACCGAGGCGACGCTGCGGCGCCGGCCGGGCCGCGCCGGGCCGCCGGCCGTGCCCCTGTCACCGTCGGCCGCACTCCTGGCGCACGGACTGGCGCACGCCGAGGCCACACACTCATACGTGGCGGAGTACGTGCGGGGTGGAGGCGGTGTGCCGGCGCCGGCCGAGGGCGCCGCGCTGGCCACCCTGCTGCTGAGCGCCGAGCGCCGGCCGCTGCTGGTCTCGGCGTACCGGGCCGCGCAGAGACGCCTGTTCGGCACCGGGTTCCTGCTGGAGCTGCGGCAGCAGCTGGCGTGAGACGTGCGAGACGCCTGGAGCTGAGGCCAGAACAAAGGAGGGTTGTGCTGGGAATGGTGAGGTGATATTGGAGTGATATCGGATGCCTGTCGCTGGTGCCTGAAGTGAACTACCGAGTTAAGTCAGCGGGGATGCTCGTTGCCGGCCAGTTCTGTCCTTGTGGCAGCTGCCGTTCTCTGACTGGACCTAGGGTAGCTAGCGTTCTCTGTCGGCGGAGAACGCTGGTGAACGATGGTGTTCTCTGTCGGCCCTCGGTCGCGGCACTGACCAATCACCGCGCTCGGATTCCGTCCTCGCCCGGGACCAGCCGATCGAGAGTCGGAGTGCTGTGGTCCGAGCGGCTGTCACCTCTGCTGGTACTGGAACGTGCTAGCACGGCTGCGGCCTCCGCAGAGGATAACTGGTTTGAGATACGGTCTAAGTAGTCCCAGTCCTGGCGGTAAATCTATGGACGTGTTACGCGTAAAGGCTTCCATCTCCGATACGTATTTGTTGTTACGACGCATCTATGAAGGTGTGGAATTGGGTTTATTGATATTGAACAACACAAGGAAGTTAGCATCATGGTGTGCCAGACGAAGACGCCGGCTGACTATATGTGCCGTTACGTTGTGTATTGTTGGGTAACCACTGTGTGGGGCATTCCATTGATGGCGCCAGTCTTGGACGGTGGTGGTCGGAACTGTTACGGTTAAAACTAACACCTCTTGTATGTAGAGGAGTGGACACTTCTGTGATATCCCGTGAAATACACTGGAAACATCGATACGGTCTGTGAAGTTGCTGCTCTCTGACGGGTAGATGGGCTGACGAGGTAGCGCAGCTCGTCTATACACGGGGTGATAAAAAACGTGCTGAGCTTATGTCTCATCGCGGACGCGGATATGAATCACGCAGGAGTGTCGAGTGTACGAACGCGTACATACGCAAATGCATGACGAATGTCCTTAATTATGTGCGATCTAATCCCGGCATTTGCTGTACCTGGGGCCTGGTCAGGAGCCACGCCTTTGTGAATAGCCGATTACCTTATTGTGGATCAAGTTGTGGATATTGATGCTCAGTTTTCCGTCAGTTTTTGCACAATAGACGGACGTCTAATTTCGTGTGCGCGGTGCATAATTATTCATACATGATCAGTCCGGCGTAAGCAGATTTGCAGTTACTTAACCAGGCACTGATGAGTAATCGCGCCTAAACCCCGGCCGGTCCCCGCAAAGCCCCGGCGACCTGATGGTGAAAAATCGCACCACTTTTCCGTCGATGAACTCATCAGCTCAGCGGCGCGGCGGGCGCGTCTGATCCACTCTGACGGGCTGTCACGGGCTGTCACCTGCGGCGGCGGCGGCTGTCACGCGGACCGCCGATCAGCCGCTGATCCCGCCCGTAATCCTATTTTGGCCGGCGCGGAGATACGTCCCCCCCTCACGCTCCCCTGATTGGCACACTCGTCTGGGGACGCGACCGGCGTGGGACTAAGTAGCATGTCTCCAGCGACCCCACAGGGAGGGACGCTCTTCACTGAACTGAACACGTCAGTGGAAAGGAGGGGGACATTCTCTACGGACATTTTCTACTCGCTGAAGTAGCGAATCTATGTCATTTGCCGTTTTACTTGTTACAGTTGTCTTTTTTATCTTCTTTATGCCCAATTTCTATTGGAGGGCTCATCCTAAGTTTTCAGGTTACGGCTGCAGTAAAATCCAACTTCACTCACGTAACTGGGTAACGTAACGTAACTGGGTATGCCCCTCTGGGGGCCGGGCGGCAACGGGGATCGAACCTAGATCCTCTCGAACCCTGAACCAACGCCCTGCCAACCGCGCCACCACTTCGACTGGGGGATCTACCCTACCAGCCTGACTTTTGGTCAGTTTTCATGTGATCGTTATATTGAAGTTCCTTGTCATTTAATAACCCACTTTCACCGTGTGTCGTGATTGTGTCACCGAGCCAGGGTTTATCCATTTCCGACCAATTCACTCATACCATACGAACGGAGCCCACCAACCAGAACAGTATCAATGGAAAGATGAGAAGATCTAAGCAGAGCCCACCAACCAGAACAGTATCAATGGAAAGATGAGAAGATCTAAGCGGAGCCCACCAACCAGAACAGTATCAATGGAAAGATGAGAAGATCTATATTACATGACACATAAGTACATGCATGATATCGTAACACACTACTATAGCTGCTGAAAACGTCCAGGGACTTTTCTCTCGTTCGAGTAAAGTTGCCGAATCGAATAGGGTTCTCACATAACCGAACACTTAGTTTTGGCACATGAACATACCTACATAATACCATCCTCATTCCTCATACATGGAGACTGCAGATGTAACAATGAAAGGAGCAAATACTTCAGAAACACACTCAGAATCATTAACTCATAACTTAGACATACACAATCTCTTGACGAAACACAAAGGGGCCATCTGTTTCGACATTAAACACTCACACATCCATGCGCCGACGTTTAACACAGCTGTATCGCCCCACCTAATGAAGGGTCGCCTGTTGCACCTTTGGTGACTGGGCCGGAGCTGCGCGAGGGATCAGAGCAGCCTGTCCGAGCCCTCCTTCACACAGTGAGTTCTAGCCAGAGCTGGAGGGACACTCGCCGGGACGGGACGAGGGTTTCGACATTTAACAGTCGTCGGCTATCCAGCGGTGCGGCTCTGCCCACCACCCCCAGTGCAGCTCTGACTCTGTGGACGGCCCCGGCGGCAGATCTGAATGTCATCAGCTGCGACTGCGGCTCCGGCTCCGAGCACAGTCCGGGCGGCTCCGGCTCCGGCTCCAGCTCCGGCTCCGGCTCCGGGCAGCAGCTCACGCGGCGTATCACAGCTCTGGGGTGCCCGCCGCGCCGGCGCCGGTCCCGGACAGGGTGTCAGCGCGCTCCGCTCCTCTCCTCCCCGGCAGCTTCACAATACCAGCGGGCCGCCGCCGCAGTCACTTCCCCGGCGGCTGTGACACGCGGCGTCAAGCTCTGTCTCTGTCCCTGGTAGCCGTGTCACTGCGGCACACGCACGCACACCGCAGCCGGGCCGCGCGCTGAGAACTGGGCCGTGGCCCGGCGGGCTCGGTTACCGGCCTCTGACCGCACGGCACACAGGAGGCGGCGCTCCGCCGGCCGCGGCTGCGCCCGCTGGTCGGTGCAGGTGCCGCTTACTGTGTCGGCAGGGTCGGACTGACGGTGGTGGCGGGGGCCGCTGTGGTCCGGCGCCGGCCGCCCGGCCGCCGGCGCCGCTGCTGTCGGTGCCGCCGCCGGCCTGAGGCGCCGCGCGCCCGGCCCCGGCCGCGGCGCCTGCCTCCGGTGCGCGCCCGCTTCCTGCCGCGGCCGCGGGGCCTCTGTTTGTTACCGGCGCCGCCGCGGGACGGGGCCGGGTCGCCGGGAGCGCCGGTGGGCCTGACGCGGCCCGGCCGGGCCCGGCCTCTGGGCCTGCCGTGGCCGCCGGCCGGCCTGGGCCGACCCCCAGGCCGCGGCCGGCGGGGGCCCGGCCGGCCGGTCGGCGGCGGTCCGGAGGCGGCCGCCGGCAGCATGGCCTGCCGGATGGCCCGCTGGTCGGAGCAGTCCAGGTTCCGCAGGAGACGCCGCACCTGCCGGAACACCTGTAACACGCCGGAGACGCCGGGCACGGCTGTCAGACACGCCGGATGTCCGCTGACAGGGTCCGACACCTGCTGACACCGTGTGACCACCTCCCCGGGCCGGTCAGAGCGGCACATTATACAGGACAGGCCGACCGGCCGGCACGTCACTGACATCAGTTGACAGGGCGCCCGACACGAACAGGGCTGACGTCACACACCGACCCATATCTGCCGGGTATGCATTCAGCTACATGCATGGGGTGGGCCGCATTCAGCATGGTCGCCATGCAAAGTCAAGTGGTCCGGATTGGAGTGAGTCTTCAACTAACTCGTTCTCAGTTTTCACAAACAAAACAGCGAGACAATGAGAACCGACACACATGCCACACGTTCATTGACTATTCCGTACTTAGCATCACCCTTACACCAACATCCTGTCCGGCGGCCCTTTGAGCACACACCGGTCACTCACCGGC
The DNA here is from genome assembly GCF_019059575.1 of Amphibalanus amphitrite. Taxonomy (NCBI): domain Eukaryota; kingdom Metazoa; phylum Arthropoda; class Thecostraca; order Balanomorpha; family Balanidae; genus Amphibalanus; species Amphibalanus amphitrite. Next base: position 728,953 of record NW_024881516.1, read on the forward strand.
GTCTTTTTCCAAGGGGTGATGAAGGTGGGCACCAGCTGGTCGCCCTCGCTGCGCGCCATCACCAGATACTTGGTGCGCCGCTCCTGCAGCTGTGGGCAGCACGCCGAGTCGTGCGTCCAGCGGAACACGGGCCGCCGCAGGCTGCGACGCTCCGTCCGGTTCACAGCCGACAGCTGCGGCTTGAAGAAGCGCGCCTTGCCGGCCAGGATGCGGTCGGGCCGCACCCGGCGGAACCGGGTCCGCACCGCTGGGCGAGGAGGGGCGAGAGGTCAGCGGGAGGTGGTGGGGACACAGCGGAGTAAGGTCAGCTTAACTGGTAGTGTTCCGCGGCGACACTACACAGACTCGTCAGAATGAACTGCATTCAGAAAACCATCAATATGTTCTGGTAGGCGCTGTAAGAGATAGTGTGTGCTCACTGCTTATCTTCCATATGGCCGGCGGCCAAAGTAAACAAGGTGAAAATGAGCCAACATCTATAACCCGCAAGATTTCCAGGCAAGAATCTCTTTCACTGCACATTCGTCTCAACCGTGAGTGACAATGCATATTAAAAGTGAATTCCATTCTGACGGACCATTTCGTGGGCGGCTTAAGATCCGCTTATGCATGACTTCTTATTCGGTTTGTTAGGAATGGCGCTACTCTGTTTAGAGTGATGTGCGATAAGCCCGCCTCGGCACGTCACCAGGTGAGGGAGGGTGGAATTTATTGGACACTCTGACGGTCACCGCTGAAACATCCAGTCCTGCACACGGCTGTCAGCTCCCGGAACGGGGACCGACGCTTTGCCACCTATCTGACTATCGAATTAAGTTGAAAGGAGCCGAGCCGAGTGAACTTTCGATCGAGTTAACCAGCCCCCGGAATGCTGATAAGAACCCGTTCAAAGACGGCGGGCTCGTGTGGGCACGCCTCCGCCCACGTCAGCGTCGGCCGCCGCCGGTGTCCGCACACGTCCCGCGTCTGATCTCAGCGGCCGGCTTACCTACGTCCGAGCGGCAGAAGTGGTCGAGCATGTTCTCCTTGGTCTCTGGCTGGTTGCACGCGTTGCATGCCTCCGACGGCGGCTCCTCTGCAACAGGCAAAGAGCCGCGGTCACGCCAGCACCGTTCAGCTGTGAGGTGAGGGCGGCGGGGCCGGCCGGCTCGCCGAGCCGACAGATTACATCGCGGGCGGCGCCGGCCGGTGATACGAGCCTCACAACTCGTCACGGTCGGGACGGGTGAGGCGCGGCCCGGTGTCAATGTATATGGGAGGAGTTGGCCGGTGTCGGGGTTAGGAGGCCGCAGTGGCCGGTGTGACCCGGTACCCGGTGTCAGTGTATATGGGGAGGTGTTGGCCGGTGTCGGGGTGTGGGAGGCCGCAGTGGCCGGTGTGACCCGGTACCCGGTGTCAGTGTATATGGGGAGGTGTTGGCCGGTGTCGGGGTGTGGGAGGCCGCAGTGGCCGGTGTGACCCGGTACCCGGTGTCAGTGTATATGGGGAGGTGTTGGCCGGTGTCGGGGTTAGGAGGCCGCAGTGGCCGGTGTGACCCGGTACCCGGTGTCAGTGTATATGGGGAGGTGTTGGCCGGTGTCGGGGTTAGGAGGCCGCAGTGGCCGGTGTGACCCGGTACCCGGTGCCAGTGTATATGGGGAGGTGTTGGCCGGTGTCGGGGTGTGGGAGGCCGCAGTGGCCGGTGTGACCCGGTACCCGGTGTCAGTGTATATGGGGAGGTGTTGGCCGGTGTCGGGGTTAGGAGGCCGCAGTGGCCGGTGTGACCCGATACCCGGTGTCAGTGTATATGGGGAGGTGTTGGCCGGTGTCGGGGTGTGGGAGGCCGCAGTTGCCGCTGTGACCCGGTACAGCGGCGCCGCCGTCTCGCTGTGGATCGCTGGCGCGCTGAGTCTATCTGTTAGGGCCGCTCTGATCAGATGTGTGGCCGGCGTCGGGGCGGTGCGGACCGCGCCATGTGGGGACAGATGCCACTGTCCCCGCCACACGGATGCCATGAGACAGCTGTCGCGGGGCTGACGCCGCCACTTCGCTGGAAGGAAACCATTTGAATGCATACATGAATACTAACCGGGCGGGTCGGCCGTTTGTTTCTTTATCCGGGCCGAGACCGGGCTGTAGCTCACAGGGGAAAGCAGATCTGCGGCCGGACAGGCAGCAATATCGTCCATCTCTTTGCAATTTTTAGTAGCAATTAATTTCATCTAGACATTTAGCGTTAATCTAATAAAGGCACGATAGACGCTTCTCTTTCGAGAGCAATAATGAAAGGATGAAGAGAAAAATTTGTCATGATCAAATTCCTTCCCAGTCGCACGGCATATATTTATTATCATTTTTCCTGAAAACGGCGATTTTTCACTCACATATTTCCAGGGATGATTAATTTATGTAGGTATCTTCATTAACGCTTCTTCCCTTTCTTTATGTTCGACAGCAATGCGAAATGATTAACTTAGGTACCTACTGCAAATGTTTCAAACGAGACCGCGCCTCATGGTAGGCATGGAATAAGAGACGATACCAAAAGAACAAGCTTTCTTAGGTATGGACTTAATAAACAGACAGGATGTTAATAATTAAACTTCCTTTCTATCGCAATCAAGTCGTAAGTAATTGTGAGAAATCCTCAAAGAGGGGAAATGGCCCGCCGCGCCTCGGCCGGGGAGTGTTATATTGCTGCCGCTAGATGACAGTAGCTGTAGCGCCTGTGGGTATGCTGTACCGCCATGCACAAAATCCGCGAGCGACAGCCCCGGACTGAGAAAAGAGGACCGCAAGTTGCAGTGGACGGTTTTCATTAATTTTCCAGTGCTTTTTGGGACACACAAGGGTTTCAACAACATCAGGAAGAACAGACAATTGACAAATATTCGTGGATGCTTCACGCCAGCTGCCCTAGGCTATGCTCCCCGGTCCGATAAAACAGTTCGTTGTCCGTTTATATGGCCTTCATGTGTCTTTCCTATATGTGATGCTGAAGCTTGATATTGAGATGACGACACAATCGCATAGTGCATGGAATATCTTAACTTTTAAAAGATGTAAGATATTGAGAACGGATGAAACAAGTGAAAATGCCTAGCTCCCCGACTGTCCGAGACGGATAAAGGTAGGCATTTAAATCGAGCTCCTCTTGAACCGAACCACCATACCATGGCAACAATATAGGCAGGTACGGGTACCTACTCAGCACAATATTCAGTACGTATTGTGACCAGGCCCTGCAGATACTAACCGATACAGATAAAACCAATGCAGGGACCCGCCAATTCGCCACCGTTCCTCACCAATACCCCATAACCATATCTGTCCATATCCGTATACCCCAGAAGCTGTGCCGTACCGCAGAGGTAGGAGACGAGCGGCGGGCATAGAGCCGCCGCCAGTGCCGCCTCTCTCATGCTAATCGGGCGGCGGTGCAGGTCGCGCCAGCTGCACGGAGGCCACGGACGGCAGGCTCGGGAGGCGCGGAGGCGCGCCGTGCTGCAGTAATGCGGCTCGGCGGAGGTCACGGTCCCCACAGCAGCGCCAGTCGCAGCCGGCTACAATTTATTAGGCAATTTCCCCAGGGGCAGCGTGCATGCCGCCGTCGCTGCCGTAATCAGTACCGGGCGCGGGTACAGATAGGCGCGGCCGGCGGCGCCGGCGCCCTCTGAAGGCGGCCATCGGAGCCGATCAAGGGCCGCCGCCGACCGGCCGCCGATCGGATGCCAATTCGACCGAATGTAAATGTTGACACCGGAGCCGGCCGCGGTCCGCGGCGCCGGCGGCGGGCGGTCGAGCCGAGTCGCCACCAGTTGAAGGGCGCCGCGCGCTGGTCCGACACCGGTCGGTGTACGGTACACCGGCCCGGACCGGCTACCGTGACACCGGGCGACAGGCTCGCGCCGGTCCCCTATGCCGGACGGGGGTCGACCATCCCATCCCTGACCAAAGGCTATTCCAATGGGCTGGACGATTCAATTGGTGCGCATTTGCAGTTAAATATTGCACACAAATAGCATGCTTCCTGCACTGAAAACTTTTCTTTCTTTTTTACCTTTTGAGGTGTTGGAACTTTTTACCCATTTACCCAATTTTATCACTCGGCTAGAAACAGGATCCTACCAGCTTTATTTTCGATGTATCCGACTATAAATCAAGCTGCCCTCGCATTTAATATATGCAGATGTTGTCAGGTGAATAAGAAAGAGAAGGCTAGCCATTATTCACTCGGCATAGCTGAAGACGTAGAATAAGAGATCACCCTGGCGAGTGCTGAAGACGCATGTGCTTGGAGGCGGTTGCGCTCTACCTCTTTTCGAACTCATGGTATGCTACTTTAAGGACAAAAAATGCTCGATTAAAATAATTAAATGAAATGCACTATGCAGGTAAGTTGTGAGCTAGATACACATAAAGGTGCACTGTTCAAGATACCCTACGGCCTTATCTAATGCTAGCATGTCCCGAGAACATTTGGTTGTGATAAATTAAAGTTACTAATGTAGTCATTTACCTACCTGACTTTCTTACATCATCTTTTATAAAACGAAGCACACATCTTTTATAAAACGAAGATCCTAGAAGTTAATAAAGTACAAAAACGCAATGCAATACGTAAACCTGATTGCGCAACAAGATGTTGCAATGCTGAATATAACATGATAACGTGTAACATAGTAACAATAACTGCACCCAACGAACATCGAGCAGGCCTCTACGCTAAACTAGACAGTACCTACGATTCATGGACATCGATGCACCATATCATCCAACTTCTAGTAACTAACAGATGACGGGCGTTCGACCAGGCAGCATGCAGCCTTCCGATACATGTGTTGTGTCCGTCTGTCAGCGTATGTGTCGGCCACCGGTGGCCGTCTGTCAGCGCATGTGTCGGCCACCGGTGGTCCGTCTGTCAGCGCATGTGTCGGCCACCGGTGGCCGTCTGTCAGCGCATGTGTCGGCCACCGGTCCGTCTGTCAGCGCATGTGTCGGCCACCGGTCCGTCTGTCAGCGCATGTGTCGGCCACCCGTGGTCCCAGACAGCCAGTTATGACCGTGCTCACCCGAGGGCAGCTGGGGCGTTCCACGACAGATCGACCAAGCCATAACACCCTACCTCTCAGATTTTGATGAAATTGCGTCCAAGGGGTTATCAGTACCGTAGATTCTTAATCTCTTATTTGTAGCGTCATACTACGAACGGTTTACGAGTTATAGCCAGAGGCATTTTCCAAAATGCCCAGAGTAACCCTCTTTTAAACTCGTATTATCAAAAAATATAGCCAGTAACCTACATTAATATGCATATCATTGGAATCCTCATTGACTGTAGAAAATTATTCAACCAAAATATTTTGAAAAATTTTCAAAATCACGATTTTTTGAAATAATGAATTTTTGATTTTCGATTTTCAAAAGGTGGCCATTTAATTTTTGACAAAAACATTATGCCAAAAGATGCCTCTGGATATGAAAATTAAATGTCCAAAAAATTGGAGACATGTTTTGCCTTTAACTTTTTATATAATTTTTTGTTTACGACAATGTTTGTGGTAAAAGGGAACATTTGTGATGCCTTCCAGAGCCAACCATTCTCCTACCCTCATACCCTCGAACTGTTTCATGAAAATTAGAAATAAAAGCCTGGCACTCACACCACACTTACACAACAGGCATGCGATTATATTGAATAATTTTTGCTTCACTTTCGCTGTAGCTTCGAACATTGTTCAATGACGGTCAAAAAATTAATTTTGAGCTGAACACTGATATCGGCTGCCTCGCATGTAATTCTGATATGCTTCTAAGCAGCTTGCACTGATGAAACGTTACACTGGCGGATCCAAGGGGGGTAGGGCCATGCTCCCCCCAAGCCCGTTTGCCCCCCCCCCAAAAAAGACCCAAGTTTTAACATTGCGCCTATGGTGGTGCATGGAAAGGAAGGGGCCATTCCGGCCATTTGCCCCCCCCCCCCAAAAAAAAAACGTCCGGCTGGATCCGCCAATGAAACATTAGGAATTATCAAAATTGTGAATCGAACGTTGTGGCCGGACATCCCTACACAACTTCCGTTCATAAGAGCCGAGGCTGTGTTAGAGTCAAATGAGGAGAAGGCTCTAGCTAGTAATCGCATGAAGTTCGCTCTGTCCTTGTAATAATGGACTTTCAGTAATTTTGATGAATAAATTTGCCACAAAAAAAAATTATACGAGTACCAAAATGTGGCATTTGAAGGTAATTGATTGCAATTGTCAGGGGCGTGACCAGGTCAGAGTGGGTGGGGGTGACAAAGTTACCTACAAGTACTTGAAAACTCGCCGATATTGTATTCTGTTTTCTTGGAACTGGAAACATCTCTAACGTTTTGAAATTAATGCATTTCGAGGTAGTGAGTGGCTTGGGATGATGCTCCATATTTCACTAACATTCACTTTATTAGTATTGTTATTCCCACCCGGCCGAAGGGGAGGGTTTGATGTGCAGCCCCAACGGTTTTCTCGATATTGTTTGCAACGCTGTAAGGCTGGAGAGCTGAAAGTTGACACACTTCAACATTGATTTAATCCGAATCTGTTGACACCAACAGAACAGGCTAAGGTCAGCTTACTGACCTATGACGTCACAAATAAACATCGGAATGATGCAAAAAGTTGCAGCTTTGCACTGTGCTATCAGTGTATGGGAACCTTCTGCAGGGGATGAAACAAGTAACGGCAGTAACGGCTCTTGAGATTTCACAACATAAATTCCTCCAACTTTCCTAAATTTTCACCCGAGCTCAGGCTGGTCACGTGACTTCACTAATATAAGTCAATGGGAAATATTGAAACATTGAAACTGTTATTTAGATGCCGAAAATGATCCAAATGACGTCAATGTGACGTCATATTCTGCCGTTTTCGACCCAAAAAAGGGTTTCGCGGGAAGAGCTGTCAGGCCTATAGTTTTGCAAATACAGAAAAATGATAAAGACATAAAAGCTGTAGAATTGACAGGGCTACAAAACTGCTATCTCGGATTTTTGAAATGTTTTGATTTTGACCCCAAAAATAAAAAAATAGATTTTTTGGATATAATAGTCGTAAAATCCAACAAGTTTTTGGAATTTCGCACAAACCGGAATATATGTGATAGCCCTTACCGCCTGCCATCCACATACCAAATTTTAGATTGATATTATATTCAATACATATTCTGCCGATATTATATATAAACATATTCTGCCGTTTTCGACCCAAAAAAGGGTTTCGCGGGAAGAGCTGTCAGGCTTATAGTTTTGCAAATACAGAAAAATGATAAAGACATAAAAGCTGTAGAATTGACAGGGCTACAAAACTGCTATCTCGGATTTTTGAAATGTTTTGATTTTGACCCCAAAAATAAAAAAATAGATTTTTTGGATATAATAGTCGTAAAATCCAACAAGTTTTTGGAATTTCGCACAAACCGGAATATATGTGATAGCCCTTACCGCCTGCCATCCACATACCAAATTTTAGATTGATACCTCTTTTTTGGCGAAGTTATAGCGAAAAAACTGTTCAAAATTGATGACGTCAAATTTTCAAACTCAATTTTTAGCAATTCTAGACGCCGTAGCGCAAAGCAAAGACCACCATTAGACTTCCCGTGACGAGCTGCATCGAATCAATACCCATTTTATGCAAAACTATCAACTTTAAAATTTGACCTTTTTTGGCCTGACCTTGACCTGACGTTGACCCGACCTTCACCAGAAAGTGCCCTAAGCCGTACCTGATAGTCTTATAACCAACACCATTGAATTGGAAATGAAAAATTGGCCATAAAACATGCATCACACAACCTTAGTAAAGTTGGGCTCATGTGACCTGACCTGTGACCCTTGGTGACCTGACCTGTGACCTGACCTGGTATTGTCAGTGACCTCTAATAGCAACATATCTACTAGGCAACTGACGCACTATCGCTGATTCTCGACAAAATGCGTTTTCCTCGGTGTTATAGCGCATTCCCTAGTAGACCCGTGAACGGTGAAACATTTCATCTTTGACCTGACCTGTGACGTCATCGGTGACCCCGAGGTCAATTAAATTTGGTTTCCTTCGACAAATTTGACAGGCCTTTCGAACGCCGTTTGAATTTTGCGGATCCGTCCAGTAGTTTCGGAGATACGAGGGGGGGGGGGCAAAAAATAGCCCCCCCCCCCACCAGGTCACGTTATAAACAGACCCCACCGGGGCGCGGGTTAAGCGTCTCTAAAAAAATTAACAGCGTTGCACTGAGCTCTTGATCACATTTGACCGTACTCCGTTCAGACCGGTTGACAGTTATTGTTAATTTTTCCACTGTACGACGAAATTCAATGTTGTATAGCGACCTTTAGGGGAAAAACATGTTTTTAATATTTTCATCATTGAAAGTCAATGCGTTCACAAGACTTTTGCTGCAAAAATAAATTGTAAAAAAAGATGGCCACGTTCTCAAAATTTGATTTTTATAAATCAATTTCATGTTTAAAAAATTAAAAATCAAAATTTTCAAAAATAATTGATGTCACGAAAATCTTTGGTTAATTCTTATTGTGATGATATGCAGTTTTACATGAATCTGATGGGTATTTAGCTAAATATGTGGGGATGAAACTTAGAGTTTTTATGATAGCCGTTAAGTTGCCTGGGGCAATATCTCCCAAAGTATTCGACGAATGAGATTGAAAATGTCACAACACGAATCGCCGGGCAAGATAACCCCAAAGACGAATTTTCATCAGAATATGAGAGGTAGGGTGTTATTTCGCGATTTTTTTGGTCGAACTGTCGTGGAACGCCCCAGCTGTTCGTGTCACCGCCGCCATGCCATGTGCCTGTACCCGTCCGGGTCCTGACCGAGCCATGCAGAGTCTACCCAGATCTACCACCAGCCGGCCACCAGAAGCTGCGAGCGAACACCGGCTACCGATCGAGTGCGGAACATTCGGCGACGTCCCTCCAGCCGTCAATGAGCGAGCCTTCAGACCGGGGCGTCCAGCCAACGAACAAACTAACTACTCATATACCGCCGCAGAGCAAACAGTCAGAAAGAAGAAGCGGCCCCGAGCGAGCCTCCCCGTGCGGGGGAGTCTGGGAACAGACCGCCGGCTCCCGAGCGAGCCTCTCCGTGCGGGGGAGTCTGGGAACAGACCGCCGGCTCCCGAGCGAGCCTCTCCGTGCGGGGGAGTCCGGGGACAGACCGTCGGCTCCCGAGGGAGGCGGGCCTGAAATGGGCTCTATCGATCTGGGCAGGATGTGGGAGATGAGGCGGCCACACCGCGGAGGGGTCGCCGTCCGGGCAGGGACCGCGCCCGATCGGGAGACTCGAGCGCCGCTAGCTAGCACAGTGTGAGGGAGACAGGTCTGAAGAGACAGAGCGAGCGACAGAGACCGGGGAGGGGGTAGCATGCGGTCCGGGTGGGCGGCGGCCGGTCATGCGGCGCTGCCGAGGGCGGGCAGCTCGCCACTTACGGATCACCAGCGGGCCGCCGCCGTCATCCTCCCACCGAGTCACCTTCTCTGCAATACACAGGACACGGGCTGAGTCTCACAGAGGCCGCTCGGCCGCCGCCGGCCACAGACGACAGCGAGAAAGTCGCCCGTCCAGGACGATTCAGGAGTCACACAAGCAGGCAGAGGCATGGTGGGTTTCTCTGCCCGGCGCTGCAAAGGAAATCGCATCATACATGCTAGCGGCATGGCGGTGCACAGCACGTTAAAAGTTATCGGTGCAGCTGACCGAAACGGTATAATACATGTACAGATACAAAGGTGGTTCCACTTGGTTGGTAAATGGCAACGAAAAATGCGAGGATATTGCAAGCGCAAGTAGTTGGTAGCAAGAAACGGAAAACCGTAAAAACTGCCGGTTAATCAGTTCTACCCAACACAAAGGAGGTGCATCTGCAGTCTCCCCTTTCCCAGTATTCCTCATTTCTCTGACATTTGCGATTGGCGAACCAAAAACAATTTACTTACATTGCAACTGGCGACCAATGCATACCTACTCGTATACATCCGATTATATCCGCACATTGAATAAAGAGTGAGGAAATTCAGATATCAATCCCCCAACTGGTGCTATGTTAAGATAATGAACACCAGAAATTATGGGCTCTAAAAATGGTACCAAATAGCCTTTAATTCGGGTCGGTTGGGCGTCCATCGGCGCCTGTGATCGGCCCATCCCGTGTATGGCGCCGCACGGAGCTCAGACTCGGCCCGCACTCGGCCCGCTGCACACCAGGATTAATGCCGCGCCCGAAATGGCCCGCAGCCGCCTCCGAAGGCCGCCAGAAAAGACGCCGACTCGGTGATCACCTACAGATCCAGGCCGATTCAGAATCAGCATTTGGAAACTGAAATGCAGCCGCTATGCATAACGCCGATTTAATCTAAAGATTTTGGGCTATTTTTTAAGCGTCGGTAAATAATTGAAACCACTATTTGAAAAACGAAACTTTTGCTAACGTGGATAACAATGACAGGTGGCTGCCTCCCGTTGTATAAACGGCCTCGGGCCTCTCTCAGACTTCAATAATTTGTTTGCTTTCTGATATCCTAAGTTAACCCGCGCCCCAGTGGCGGTCTCAGCCAACTTCGCCCTAGTGGGGGGGGGGGGGGCATATGTTACCACCCACCTCTAACTCAAAAACTAAGAGGGATAGAAAGACGCAATAAAAAGCAGTCGATAGCTCTCAATGCGTACGTTTGAAAGTATTTCAGTCATTTTTCATCTTAGAGCAATATTGGGGTCACCAGAGGTCATCAAAGGCCAAAATTTGCCAATGGTCATTATATTTTTCAGAAAACATGCCGTTATCTCAGGAACTATGGTAGCTAGAAAAACGCATGGAAAAGCAACCGATAGCTTTTGAACTCTTCTTTTGATAAGGTCATTATCAAAATTGACCTCAGGTCAACGGTTTAGCCTCCAGAGGGCAAAAACTCCAAAAATAGCTGTTTTTACGAAAAGTGTTTTTCGACAATAACTTTCGACTACAAAAAGCCACGACATTTCTATTGCCAGAATCGTGTTCCTCTCGCCGAGACGCGTCGAATGAACTATAATTTGACATTGAAAGGTCAACCTGAAAATTTGACCTCAGGTCAAGGTCATGACCTGACCGGAAAAGGTCATGTTGCATATCAGTCGATGCGTCTCGGCAAGACAAACACAATGAGACCATCCCCAGCGTTCTATCTCTTTCCAATCTCGAGTTATTGGCAAAAATATGTTTGTAGCCTCAAATGACCTCGGATGACCTTTCTAGAGGCTATCAGCAAAAATGGCACCTTGGTCATCACGGGTGGCTCAAATCATTGTGATTCTGAAATATTTGGACTGTTCCTATGCGTACACACGGATCTAGAGGCATTTTCATTTTTCTCCATTGACTTGTAATGGAAAGGTCACGCCACTGACCTGACCTTAGGTCACGGATATAAGAAATCCGAGATATACAAATTGTGGGCGCCCATAAATTCATGCAATCCACCAAGTTTAAAACCTTTCCGACAAACACTGCGGGCTGGACATGATTGCAAACTTTTTTAGGCTTGGTCAGTTAACTTGACCTAGTGACCTGACCTGACATGACCTGGGGTAAAAAATTTCACACATTGTTAAAAATTGATGTACCAAAAGCTATCCCAAGCGGCGCGGCGCGTAGCAAAAAACGCGACAGGGTGGTAACATATGCCCCCCCCCCCCCCCACTGGGGCGAAGGTTAAGAACTCAAACAGCGATAGCCAATGCCAAAGCGTTTCTGGCATCTTTAATGGGCCATTAGACAGGCGGGAGATGCAGTTCAATCTGATCATATTTCCTCTCTTGTCTGTAGGTTGCCTGGCAAAGTGGCCTGGCCATCGGTTACAAAGTCGCAACCACAGCGTGATGGCAGGCCACCTGCGACCACCAGCAGTTTGTTACATCTTCCAGTTTCTGCCATTTTAATCCGCCACCGTGCAGCATTGCTCTTCGGCATGTCTGAGCGACACAATGAGCGGAAATGACTTGCATCGTTTTCCGTCGCTGGGGTTAGGACGTTGCAAGTCAAGCAAAAGCCTGATGCAACACATGTGCTCCCATGTCTAGTTGCAATGTGATGTTGGCCCTCAACACTTCATAAAAACGGCTTTGACGTGCAGTTTTAATTCAATTCGTAGTATTCTCTAAGGAGATTAATTTGATAAGTTTGTTATCGCTTTTACAATGCCAATGCCGTGCGATATTGTGCCTTTTAGTTTTGACCAGCGGTGGGCACACAAGCCTAAAGCAGACGTAAGGTAAACGATGTCTTTATTATTGTTTTTTTTCGGTTTACCTTGCTCATTATCAGATACGTTCCTTGACATTTTAGCCTGAATTAAATCACTATACCTCGTTGTAACAGACAATGCAGCCGAATCTTTAAGAACATAGTTACTTTTCATAGTCCGGGATAGGTCCATTCAAAATATTTTCGAAAACTTTCCAGCATTCTCCCGTGCTTCAAATTGAGCCTTTTTAAATTGACATAAAAGAATTGCAGAGGTCGTAAGTCAACCGGCAGTGGTATGATGCATTCGTGCATCATGTGTCGTGCCCTACCGTTTAATTAGACCCCAAAATGGTCTGCGTGATGCGCCACCACAATCTTTACATTGCCCTGACGGTACGTCTACGACCTTCGAGAACAATTATAAATAAACGCTGCTTTTGTACGCTGACACAGGCTGTGATTTCAAACTCTGTGCGGAATAATAAAATATAATTAAAATAGCCCTTGCACTTTAGGGGTCGACCTCTCGGTTTTTCGCGAATAGCTCGCGAAAAAGGCAGCCGATCGCGACGAAAACTTCAGTACCAGCAATTTATCCAATTTAACACATATCCTGAAAAGTTCATGACCCTGACCCAAAGGACCTTTGACCTGTGACCTATTTCTCGAGACCATGTTTTGCCGGAATCGCGATTCGGCGTATGTCGGCTCAGATTATCCGCGCGTTTGCAGTCTTTTTGTGTTTTTTAGCGTTCAAACACGTGGAATGATGTTCATCCCATGCATTATGGTGGGTGTCAAGGTCACGTTAAGGTCAGGTCAGGTCATTGACCAGTGATCTTTGATGACCTTGTTTTTCGAGTTTTACAGGTTTCTTGGCTAGCTTTTGGAGCTTATTTTGAATTTGGCAGCCATTTGAGCATTTACGATGTAGTTCTTGTGCCTTCGTGACATGTTACGAAGGTGTCAGTGGTGGTTGACACCTACTATGAATACCCGGCAGGAATCCTACTGGTTGACCAGACCTGGCCCGACCTTACCTAAATGCATTAAGACATCATCTGTGATCAAAACTTACATGATATTCGTGATCAGCATCCCGAAAAACCCCTTAGCAGCCACACGCTACGACGTTCTAACAGGTCCCGATTTTCCCGACTTTTGGGTCATTGACCTGACCTGGAAGGTCAATCAATGACCAAAGACCTTAAAGTTGGGTATTATCGGCCTCCTATCGTCACGGGCAGCACGTTCGTTTTTTCCGCAAAGCTCTAGCTCGATCAGGGGCCGAAAGGCAAGGGGGGTCCAAAATACCCTGCCTGCCCCCCCCCCCCCCTAGCTACGTTCGCGGCTACGTTCCAGTACGAACGAGGGTTAAAGAGAAAAAACGGATACGATGAACGGATGTTGTAATATTAGTCATGTTTTAGAGGACTTGTTGCATTTTCCTGAAGACCGCGCACACCGTCAATATGGAATTTCAAGGTCTCCTTTCGAGACCACAGGCTATCGGCGCTTTGTGCCAGGTGGCACGCGCTAAACTCATTGTCCTCATACCTCATCACTAATCTGATATTGCCCTCACTTAGCAGTACGGTTTCTGGTTTCCTTGAACTCGTGAGTTGAAAAAGCGCGCCCGGTTCATTTATAAGGTGTTGTGACGCGGTGTCGCCAAACATGACAGCCGTGCAACAAACATTCTCGGACGCTAATTGAGAAATGGCATGTTGCACGTGCTACCCATTGCTATAGTCAACCGCACGTGTATTTTTCGGTACCGGATAATGGCATCGCAACATCAAAGACGCAGCCGAACCGCCGAGCCCACGAGACGCCGCTGAAAGAGAGGGAAAAGCTGGCCACTCTGCCGCGGCCGACACGCCACGGAATGGCCAGACTGGCGGCCGGCACGTGTCCGAGCCGGTCGGGATGGAGCACGGCTCCTTTAGCTGCCGGCCTAACAGCCTTCCGGCACGAGAGGCACGCCGGACAATGAACACGTATGGGCGAGTTCGCTCGCCATTTGATAATTAATTGCACACGAACATGCAATACACGACTATTATGTGTAACCTGGCACCATGAGTAATACCTAAACCAACGTCCACTTTTTCGGACATTCCGGAATTCGGATGGTTTTCTGATGCGTCGACGGGCTTGACTTGTTACACCGCACAAACGGAAAAAGCTAATGCGACGCATTTCATTAATATAATGGACTTGTTTCATTCACCTAATTAGCATGCAGATCGCAGCTTATTGGGTGCCTAAATCCTTGCTTAAATCGAACGTCACTTAGGTACTGATGAAACTATTAATTGAGGCTTATAGTCTTGAAACCCTTCATATAAATGTTACCTTTCAGTAATAATAACTTCGTTTTATCGGTAACGCCAAGTGATATAGGTACGTACGCATCAGCCATCAAATACTTGAAATAGTGCATGCAATTTATCGAGAGGTAATGGCTAGCTCGTTACAGAACCATGGATGAGGAGTGAAACGTTTTCTGACGGCTTTCCCAGCTGCAGGCCAGTCGCGCTCTCACGTCGTCTCAGCGGGACTACATGATACCTAAGGATCCGACCCGTCAACAGCCCACCATCGACCCGTCACCGGTGGCGGCGGAGTGAGACAGCTGCTGACGCACCTCGGAATGGCACTCAGCGGTAAGATCATGGATGATCTATCCGTCCCTCGGCAGGACACGGGGTCCATGGCGAGCCACCGGGCTCGGCGACGCCCTCACACATTCCGGAAGTCACCTCTCCATGCTGAGACCTCGTGACAAGTGTCTGCTCGGGTCCGCGAACACCGCCGCACTGACTGACGCGCGGTGGTGAGACATTTGTCACGCGGTGGTGACATCTGCTGACGCCGGCTGACGAGCGGCGGTGACACGCGCTGACAGCACGACACGCTGTCTGCGCGGCGCGACACGGCGCGACTGACGCGTTATCGGCGGCAGGGCGGCGCCGGCGGCGACACCTCATCAGATAGCCGTGCTGCGGTCAATTATCAGCGTCTCCCCGCCGCCCGACCGGCAGACCTGCGCTGCAGATAATTGGCTGCCGCAACGCCGCCTCCGCCATCGCTCGCCGCTACCGCCCCCGCGCCGCCACCGCGATCGTCACCGCCACCGCCCGGGCGGTGACTGCCGCTACCGCCCCGCCACCGCCACAATGCCCGCACCGGCAATGGACCGATTGCAACGCCCCTAGTTACTACCGCCCCTCGCCATCGCCACCGCCACAGTCACCGCCACAGTCACCGCGACCGCCCAATTCACCGATCAGTAAAATCGACAGTTATTTGCTCGTGCATCACCAAGGGACCGAGCAGAGATAAGTTAGAAGATTTATGTCTAGTAAAACGTCAGTCTACTGTCTAACTGTGCCAGCCATTAGGTCAATTGAGTTTTCTGGCAAACAGTTTTGTCGCAGTTTTGCTATGCATACCATTACTTTCCATTTTGGGATAGCTCAAACAATGACGTCGCAAGTCAAACAAACGATCAGCTTGAAGCCGAAATCATTTAATCAATGGCGCAGAGCACCATTTCCGAGTAACGCCTGTTTGATGATGCTTCCAAGCCAAGAACATGAGAGCATGGATTTTCGAATTTTTAACATGTATGCACCCAGCTGCTTTTCAGCTAGCTGCTAGGTAGGTACTACAAGCGGCTGCGCCGCTTGCTTCGCGGCGTAGCCAGAAAATACGGCAGGAGCCAATTTGCTTTCGAATGGTCTTTGATTTAAATCCATCTGACGTCTGTAAGCAGAGATATGGACGGAAACGTGCAGAGGAAATTTTTGAACATAACTATTCTGAGGGCTTAGTTGGATGAAATTTGGGTCACACGGGGTCAAGTCAGGTCAAGGTGGTCATCCCTGGTCACACTGGGTCAGGCCAGGTCACCTTCGGTCAGGCCAGGTCGTATAGGTCACCACGTCACATTGGATCGGCCTGTGTAAGTACAAAACTTCTACTGCTTCTACCCATACCACTACTTCTACCACTACCCCTACCACTACCCCTACCACTACCCCTACCACTACCCCCACCCCTACCCCTACTACTACCCCTACCACTACACCTACTACTACCCCTAACACTACCCCTACCACTATACTCCTAATGCTACCACTACCCCTACCGCTACTCCTACCAATACTACTACCACTACACTACCACCACTACCACTGGGTCATGTGAGGTCACAGACTATCGTCACTCCATTATTCTTTTTCTCGTGCTATGTTCAAGAAGATGTTTACAGTGAAGGACGAACTTTAAAGGTAGTGTGCCAGAGCTTTCTTGGACCATATGGAGTTAATGACCCGGATAAGGAGAACCGGATTTTTAGAACTTATCCATACCTTCAAAACTCACGGAAACGTCTTAAATTCTTCAAATTTTGAGTACCCCAGTGCGAAATTCGCCCCGACGGGTTGTCGGTCGTACCCCAACCACATTTCACACCACTATGAACAATAAATGCACACACTAAAATCGCTATTACCGATAGGCTCATCCAATCAAGTTTCGATAAACCCGTTCATCATCATCTCCTGCGGTTTTGAACACGCCTGTTAGGTGGCTTCTGATGCTCGTCGAGGTCGGAATTTCCAAATACGCGTGGTGCGTCGGGCCGCGCGCTCTGACTTCGGCCAATAAAAATGCGTCAGCTGATCATTGTCATTTCTGCCACTTGCGTGTGGTGAAATGGGGTCATAACTTAAAGGGACCCTCCCACCTTTAAAAAAGTTTATGAATTGGCATGAAAGTGATGTCGCTCGGTTCAGAAAGAGCGAAAACGAATATCTACCAAATTTCACCGAAAAATATTCACCGGTTTTCAAGATATTAGACTTTTACTTTTGTTTACTTTTTGGGATCTCCGCTGTTCCTAGCGACTTTATTTAAAAGTGCGGCATTTGTTGCGCGCAACGCAGCATATACCACCGCGTGCTACAAAACGTTTTAGTCAAACATTTAACGGACGTTCGAAAGCCTGATGACGTCATCAGATTTAAGTGCCAATACCAATACATTGTGGCACTTATTTGCACAGATGTCAAAATCAAACTCAAATTTCTTTGCGATGAAGTAATTGCTGGAGAAACGGTTTTCACGGCACTGATTTTCAAAGAACGTCCATCAAGATGGCTATCTCAACTCAAATCTAATGTTAAGGTGGGACAGTCCCTTTAAGAGACGGCTGTTTCATATCAATTATTTTATATAAAATCATATTTCAAACCATAAATTAATGTTCGACAGCCAAATTAAAGAAACAATACCAATACAGGCTTACAGTTTAAGTTCAACATTGTGTTGTCTACGATTAGACAGCTGATAACTCATTCCCGTACGTCGTAACTCTATAATGACCTTTGCTTATTGTCACATGTGCGCCGCATTCGCGATTGTTGCCGACGCCTGTTTGCAGGTCAGCCCACTACAGTTGTTATACATATCGAAAAACCGATAAACTTTTAGGCAAAAAAGGCACTATTCCAGGCCCATTTTTTATTTTTTTTTGCGATATTAGGTAAAAACGGAAGCTTCTTATCCTAGGAAAAATAAAATGGGAAATCACTGGAAGGTGGCACACTACCTAAAAAAAAACGAACTATAGGTAGGTATCTCGCGAGCGCTATGTCGTGACCTTCAATTTTATTATGTCGGATCGTCACCGTTGAATTTATGCCATGCGTCGTATGAGGTGCAAAATTAAGGCTCACAGCGATGAGCCTGATTGATATTCAATCAGGGACGAAGAAATCTGATGCATTCTTCTGAGTTGGCAAGGGTTTGACGGGGTTTGACGACGCAAACCAAAGACGCTTTGCATCAGGCATAGGATGTGTTTGCGCTGCAAAATGCAGAGTAAAATGGCAACCGTCCGTTCGCTCTGAACATTTCCCAATATATACTATAGCCCTGAGGCATTTAAATAAATCTAAACATGACTGTTCGCCTTCTGTGTCAAGCTAAAGTTAGGTAAATGAGATCGGTGCAGTTTCGTCCATTTGGAAACTTCGGTAGCTTCGAACACCAGACTTCCAGTGGCGATACTGATAGCCCCGAGTTCGAGATGTCCGTCAAGACAGCCCATATTCAGCCCAGATTCAGCCCGGATTCAGCCCAGATTCGGGACACCTCCGATCAAGCTGAAACTCGCACACAATGTAGGCCATGACATGCCCAATCCACAGTGGAAGTCATTCGGTGGCACTCCCAGCCGTTTGACCTACAGAGGTCAGCAAAGGTCACGTGGCCCAAATTTGCACAGCAGATTGTGGCCCACCCAGTAGAGCTAGAGCGCTAAAAATGGCACCAATCGACTCGCCAGCATCTAATCTTACTTTCCCAACACTCATTTGACCTCTCAAGGTCATGCGATGACCTAAGGTTATTTGTGGGCTATGTCGAAAATACACTTGCACAGCAGTTTTCAAGTAGAGGGATTGACCGCATTCCAAATCAAAGCACATCATCGGGTAGCCCATAGGCCGTAGTAACTTTCCTTAAAAACCGCTTCTCGATATGTGACCCCGTTTGACCTCGGCAGGTCAAAATGTGCAAATAAACGACACTCAATACATCGCAGCCGGGATTCAGCCCAGATTCGGGACACCTCCGATCAAGCTGAAACTCGCACACAATGTAGGCCATGACCTGCCCAATCCACAGTCCAAGTCATTCGGTGGCACTCCCAGCCGTTTGACCTACAGAGGTCAGCAAAAGTCACGTGGCCCAAATTTGCACAGCAGATTGTGGCCCACCCAGTAGAGCTAGAGCGCTAAATATGGCACAAATCGACTCGCCAGCATCTAATCTTACTTTCCCATTACTCATTTGACCTCTCAAGGTCATGCGATGACCTAAGGTCATTTGTGGGCTATGTCGAAAATACACTTGCACAGCAGTTTTCGAGTAGAGGGATTGACTGAATTCCAAATCAAAGCACATCATCGGGTAGCCCATAGGCCGTAGTAACTTTCCTTAAAAACCGCTTCTCGATATGTGACCCCGTTTGACCTCGGCAGGTCAAAATGTGCAAATAAACGACACTCAATACGTCGCAGCCCGGATTCAGCCCAGATTCGGGACACTTCCGATCAAGCTGAAACTCACACACAATGTAAGCCATGACATTCCCAATCCACAGTCCAAGTCATTCGAAGGCACTCCCAGCCGTTTGACCTACAGAGGTCAGCAAATGTCACGTGGCCCAAATTTGCACAGCAGATTGTGGCCCACCCAGTAGAGCTAGAGCACTAAACATGGCACCAATCGACTCGCCAGCATCTAATCTTACTTTCCCATTACTCATTTGACCTCTCAAGGTCATGCGATGACCTAAGGTCATTTGTGGGCTATGTCGAAGATACATTTGCACAGCAGTTTTCGAGTAGAGGGATCGACCGAATTCCAAATCAAAGCACATCATAGGGTAGCCCATAGGCCGTAGTAACTTTCCTTAAAAACTGCTTTTCGATATGTGACCCCGTTTGACCTCGGCAGGTCAAAATGTGCAATTAAACGACACTCAATACGTTGCAGCCCGGATTCAGCCCAGATTCGGGACACCTCCGATCAAGCTGAAACTCGCACACAATGTAGGCCATGACATGCCCAATCCACAGTCCAAGTCATTCGGTGGCACTCCCAGCCGTTTGACCTACAGAGGTCGGCAAAGGTCACGTGACCAAAATTTGCACAGCAGATTGTGGCCCACCCAGTAGAGCTAGAGCGCTAAAAATGGCACCAATCGACTCGCCAGCATCTAATCTTACTTTCCCAACACCATTTGACCTCTCAATGTCATGCGATGACCTAAGGTCATTTGTGGACTATGTCGAAAATACACTTGCACAGCAGTTTTCGAGTAGAGGGATTGACCGAATTCCAAATCAAAGCACATCATCGGGTAGCCCATTGGACGTAGTAACTTTCCTTAAAAACCGCTTCTCGATATGTGACCCCGTTTGACCTCGGCAGGTCAAAATGTGCAAATAAACGACAAATGTGCAAATAAACGACACTCAATACGTCGCAGCCCGGATTCAGCCCAGATTCGGGACACCTCCGATCAAGCTGAAACTCGCACACAATGTAGGCCATGACATGCCCAATCCACAGTCCAAGTCATTCGGTGGCACTCCCAGCCGTTTGACCTACAGAGGTGTGCAAAGGTCACGTGGTCCAAATTTGCACAGCAGATTGTGGCCCACCCAGTAGAGCTAGAGTGCTAAAAATGGCACCAATCGACTCGCCAGCATCTAATCTTACTTTCCCATCACTCATTTGACCTCTCAAGGTCATGCGATGACCTAAGGTCATTTGTGGGCTATGTCGAAAATACACTTGCACAGCAGTTTTCGAGTAGAGGAATTGACCGAATTTCAAATCAAAGCACATCGTCGGGTAGCCCATAGACCGTAGTAACTTTCCTTAAAAACCGCTTCTCGATATGTGACCCCGTTTGACCTCGGCAGGTCAAAATGTGCAAATAAACGACACTCAATACGTCGCAGCCCGGATTCAGCCCAGATTCGGGACACCTCTGATCAAGCTGAAACTCGCACACAATGTAGGTCATGACATGCCTAATCCACAGTCCAAGTCATTCGGTGGCACTCCCAGCCGTTTGACCTACAGAGGTCAGCAAAGGTCACGTGGCCCAAATTTGCACAGCAGATTGTGGCCCACCCAGTAGAGCTAGAGCGCTAAAAATGGCACCAATCGACTCGCCAGCATCTAATCTTACTTTCCCAATACTCATTTGAAATCTCAAGGTCATGCGATGACCTAAGGTCATTTGTGGGCTATGTCGAAAATACACTTGCACAGCAGTTTTCGAGTAGAGGGATTGACCGAATTCCAAATCAAAGCACATCATCGGGTAGCACATAGGCCCCAGTAACTTTCCTTAAAAACTGCTTTTCGATATGTGACCCCGTTTGACCTCGGCAGGTCAAAATGTGCAAATAAACGACACTCAATAAGTTGCAGCCCGCATTCAGCCCAGATTCGAGACACCTCCGATCAAGCTGAAACTTGCACACAATGTACGCCATGGCATGCCCAATCCACAGTCCAAGTCATTCGGTGGCACTCCCAGCCGTTTGACCTACAAGGGGTCAGCAAAAGTCACGTGGCCCAAATTTGCACAGCAGATTGTGGCCCACCCAGTAGAGCTAGAGCGCTAAAAATGGCACCAAACGACTCGCCAGCATCTAATCTTACTTTCCCAACACTCATTTGACCTCTCAAGGTCATGCGATGACCTAAGGTCATTTGTGGGCTATGTCGAAAATACACTAGCACAGCAGTTTTGGAGTAAACGGGTTGACCGAATTTCAAATCAAAGCACATCATCGGGTAGCCTATAGGCCGTAGTAACTTTCCTTAAAAACCGCTTCTCGATATGTGACCCCGTTTCACCTCGGCAGGTCAAAATGTACAAATAAACGACACTCCATACGTCGCAGCCCGGATTCAGCCCAGATTCGGGACACCTCCGATCAAGCTGAAACTCGCACACAATGTAGGCCATGACTGGCCCAATCCACAGTCCGAGTCATTCGGTGGCACTCCCAGCTGTTTGACCTACAGAGGTCAGCAAAAATCAAGTGCAAATTTGGGCCACGTGACCTTTGCTGACCTCTGTAGGTCAAACGGCTGGGAGTGCCACCGAATGACTTGGACTGTGGATTGGGCATGTCATGGCCTACATTGTGTGCGAGTTTCAGCTTGATCGGAGGTGTCCCGAATCTGGGCTGATTCCGGGCTGCGACGTATTGAGTGTCGTTTATATGCACATTTTGACCTGCCGAGGTCAAACGGGGTCACATATCGAGAAGCGGTTTTTAAGGAAAGTTACTACGGCCTATGGGCTACCCGTTGATCTGCTTTGATTTGGAATTCGGTCAATCCCTCTACTCGAAAACTGCTGTGCAAGTGTATTTTCGACATAGCCCATAAATGACCATAGGTCATCGCATGACCTTGAGAGGTCAAATGAGTTTTGGGAAAGTAAGATTAGATGCTGGCGAGTCGATTGGTGCCATTTTTAGCGCTCTAGCTCTACTGGGTGGGCCACAATCTGCTGTGCAAATTTGGGCCACGTGACCTTTGCTGACCTCTGTAGGTCAAACGGCTGGGAGTGCTACCGATGGACTTGGACTGTGGATTGGGCATGTCATGGCCTACATTGTGTGCGAGTTTCAGCTTGATCGGAGGTGTCCCGAATCTGGGCTGAATCCGGGCTGCGACGTATTGAGTGTCGTTTATTTGCACATTTTGACCTGCCGAGGCCAAACGGGGTCATATATCGAGAAGCGGTTTTTAAGGAAAGTTACTACGGCCTATGGGCTACCCGATGATGTGCTTTGATTTGGAATTCGGTCAATCCCTCTACTCGAAAACTGCTGTGCAAGTGTATTTTCGACATAGTCCACAAATGACCTTAGGTCATCGCATGACATTGAGAGGTCAAATGAGTATTGGGAAAGTAAGATTAGATGCTGGCGAGTCGATTGGTGCCATTTTTAGCGCTCTAGCTCTACTGGGTGGGCCACAATCTGCTGTGCAAATTTGGGCCACGTGACCTTTGCTGACCTCTGTAGGTCAAACTCCTGAGAGTGCCACCGAATGACTCGGACTGTGGATTGGGCATGTCATGGCCTACATTGTGTGCGAGTTTCAGCTTGATCGGAGGTGTCCCGAATCTGGGCTGAATCGGGGCTGAATCTGGGCTGAATATGGGCTGTCTTGATCAACATGAGTTCGAGCCGCTCCGGCGCTCGAATCACGAGACTTCTGACTGAGATGGTCTTCTGCACTGAAAACAATTTCACCCGAAGCTGGCGAATTAAGCGTTGCTCTGCGGGTGGTATATGTGTATTAACTCGCCATGTCCAGATTCTAGCTAGAGGGTAAGCAGACTTGCCTGCCTTATTACTCGTAAATATGCACTGCACCCACAGTCTGCAGTAAGGTAGCTACCCAGCACCGGATATTGTCCCCGCGTGTGTCGAGTCATTGACACAGCCCTCACTGAAAGAGTTGGAACTACTCGAGGTATCGTAAACGCGTATCCGTTGATGGCGAACCTTTACATAACCTGCCCTGAAGGAGTTGGATCTACTGTTACAACTAGATGGCGTTGTCTCATACAGTTTTGAATTACAACGTTTTTTTAACTTTTTTTTTGAACCAATGATATATTGGCACATTGTTTGGCGGTTTCCAAGTGGGGGGAAAGTACAATTGTTAGGGTGCACGTTTAAAACCTCTGCAATATTCATCACGGGACGATTGGCAACGCTTTTTCTTCCGAAACTACCTAGTGAAACCATTTAGATTCTTATATAGGTCACGAAAGCAGCGACGACACATCTTCCTGATTTCGGGCGGTCTGCGTGACTGCCGGTGACTGAGTCATGTCTAAATTTCTATGGGAATTCGATTTGACCTTTCCCACCGATGTGGAACTTTCTTACCGATGTTTTCTAGGTGTGAGATTGCTATAATATAGATACAGGGTGTCCCAGAAGTCTTGAAGCTTTTTTATTTTTGTCGTGAGAACTTGCTATGCCACTGATTAAGGCAAATGACGCCTCAAACGAAAGAGAATGAACTGAAGTTTTGTATTTTCATGCGTAGAGCACCACTTTAGTCAGGTGGCCCCCGTTGTGAGTCGCACAAGATTGAGCACGAGAGATCACGTTCTTCGCTGCCGCCAAGATCTCCCGGTTTGCGAAACACCGGTGTCGCCATGCCCGTTTCTGGTCAGCTTCAGAGCCTTAGTTCATGAAGCGAGCCAGGAAACAGAGTATTGGATCTCCGAGAAAACATTAGCAAGATAATGATTACTGATCAGAAAGTCTCCTGACATGTTTGCACGCATCCATTACGAAAATAAGGCTCAGCTGCTTGAGCGCGCTAAGCAACAGCCCGTTGTAATCCTTTGATTCGTCGCATTATTATGGTGCTAAAACAAATATCAACCCGTCGCATATATATGTCGCTAATATTATGTCGCTCGCTTCAGGGAATAAGACTCTGAAGCTGACAAGAAACGGGCATGGCGACACCGGTGTTTCGCAAACCGGGAGATCTTGGCGGCAGCGAAGAACGTGATCTCTCGCGCTCGTTCTTGTGCGACTCACAACGGGGGCCACCTGACTAAAGTGGTGCTCTACGCATGAAAATACAAAATTTCAGTTCATTCTCTTTCGTTTGAGGCGTCATTTGCCTTAATCGGTGGCATAGCAAGGTCACACGACAGAAATAAAAAAGCTTCAAGACTTCTGGGACACCCTGTATTTTCCCGCAAATATGGTCAAGCGTGGGAGTTTTTTTGGCCCTCGTGACTTGGTCGGCGAAGGGTAGGCGTGGAGGGTAACCCCATCTCCTAGGGGTTTGTGGCTTGCTGCTGCCAGGTAGGCGTCGATGAATACCTTTCGATGGAGGGGTCGCGAGCCACTGGTGCGCGAATAGTCGTGGATGGTTACTACTCACCAGAGTGAATTGCAAAAGTGTTATGTCCTAAATTGACTCCTGGGAAGGTGGTTAAAAATGGTTGCGGATAGGGGTACCCGCGAGACACCGGTTTACTCGCCAGTTTTGGGTGAAATTGTTTTCAGTGTGTTAGCGAAATTAAGATCATTAAGTGGATTTCGATTTGATACATTCAGTTCGCCCAGCTCCGTCTATTCAACCCTTCGAGCTTAGCTTATAATGTATAAAACACTTACAATTTATATAACAGACAAATAGAGCCATCTACAATTATTTACTGAAAAAAATGGCCCCAGCTGACAAATACGCAGCTGAGACAGGTGACCAAATAAGGAGCCTGACAGGGCTGCGGGCTGAATCATCACGGTCCCGGAGGCCGGACGCCGCGCTGGTGCAACGATGACAGATTAACGCGTTGCCGAGAGCCGGCTGCTGATTGACAGGTCCGGGCGGCTGCTGACGGGGGTCGTCAGCAAGCGGTCAGCACGGCGCTACACGCCTAGTGGAGCCCGTATCTCGGAACGGACCGGACCGGTACAATACTGATTGCTTATGTCGCATGGGAAACTAACGCTTTGTGGTAAGGATGCGTTTCTACTTTGATTGCTGTAGTAAAGTGCATACACGAACATCATATAGTTTAAATGATTATGACGAAAAATAATGTGAAGGAGCCCCCCCCCCCCCCCTCCGATGGTGTTGACGGTGTCGACGCAGCTTAACGTCCGGAGCATATCGGTAGTGGTCAGAGCGCGGGGAAATGACGGGTGACCTGCTGCGCCGACCTTCGAAACGGAAAGCGAAATCTCTAAATTTTCATGTTATTTCACGCGATAGAAGGGCTACAACTTCGGGCCCCCCTGTATTATGCATTTTGCACATGTAAGGTAAACTATGGGGTCTTCCATTGTACATACATGAAGGCACATGACCCAGCATTACAAAGTTACCTTTTGAGGAGCATTAGTTGAACTGAGCGCCTGGGCGAAATGATTTCATCTGGTGACTTCATCGGTTATTGTATGCATATTACGCTTTAGTATCTATGGATATTTGTTTTCTTGGTGATGCGAAAACCAACTAAAAATAATTCTTTGAACTGTGAAGCCTTTACTCATACCTCAGCCAGCGAATATCCTTTACAATAGGAGTTTTGCCTTGCGTGTATGCAAATGACAACATTTATATAATAAACCTCAGAAATGTGACATTGTTTACACACACCGCCAACCACACAAAGTGTACCGAGTTGAAGTGATCTTTCACCCCGCTCGGGAACTCCAGCGTCGGGAGTATACCCGGGCATACCACGGGCCTTGAGATGGAACGTTAGTGTCACACTGAACCGGGCACGTCAGCACGCCTTGTCAGCATTAGCGCATAGATTACAAAGCTTACGGTTAGCCATCAGCTCAGATCACCTGGACACCCGCCGCTTTCCTCCGACTTAGCCTGTCTGTTCGGCCAGCTGTTGGTCAGATTATCGTAACTTTTCGAATAGTTTGTCGAGTGAGTAGCGGCTGAGCGGCATTTTTGTTGGTGTTTTCGGAAGCGGTCCGTTGTGATCGGCGGTAGGCCGGTCGGCTCGGCTGCCGGCGGGTCGGCCGTGGGTGGCGCGGCCCGGTGGCGGCGCCAAATCGGGCACCGCCGCCGCCGCCGACACGCGACGGAGCCGCCGCCGTGCCGCCGGACCGCCGGACCCTGCCGCCCCCAGACGTGCGCCGGTAGCGGCCGGCGCCGACACGAGTCTGGGCGCGGCGCCCTCCAGACCGGCTACCGGGCTCACACCATCGGCAGTCGGTACACGGCGCCGTGACATACCGTTCATCACCAGCCGCACAATATTGCGTACATATAATAAGATCTATAATTTTTCGTTGCGTCATGTTAAGCACTGCAGTATTGGCGGGGAGGTCACACCTAATAACTATACCCACAGACAGCTTTGAGCTCAGACATCGTTTTTCTTAAAAACAAGGCAACATAATCCAAACGAAAGGAAACAACGACAAATGTCAATTGTCCCTACTTAGGTACTCTTCGTTTCAACAGTCAGCATTCATGTCATATTCCCCTTCCTAGTCGATGCAACAAAGCCATACGTGATACGCACGCCGATATTTTATATCGACATATAAAACTATATAAGACTGTCACATTCCACGAACCTTTTCAGGAAATGTAAGAAAATAACTATAGTGTCGTAATTGAGTTGACATTACTTAAATGTTCTGCAGCGTATGGGGTGCACGATTTGTTCTATATTAATTTCGTAAGTCCTTGGGCACAAGGAAATGACATTTCCATGCTGCACCGAGATTCAAAAGTAATGACCGTACCGGGAAATGACTTCCTGCATGAAGTGTCGCTACGTGATCTTTGCTGCGATCTGACATATTTGCCTTAGGTGAACTTTGAAGCCATATATTATGTCTTATCCTACCATGGAAATATATCCGATAAAAGACGCGTTAAAATATGAACTTCGAGACCTAATTATATTCAGTCTCACAGATGCCGCTCGAGATATATCCCGCCCATTAAAATTCCAATCATTCCTTAGCGGTCAACGTCGGTGAAAATGCGCATCAATCACCCTGACACCAAATAAAGCCGTATATGCAGCGATGGGAAAAGCCCGCCTGGTATCATCAAAGGCTGACGCCGGTCTAAGTCGGCTGGTATCGCCGGCACCGTTCGAGCCGGGCGGAATCACCAGCCCGCAGTCAGAGCCATGTTCCCGTACACCGGCTATCTCTGACGCCGCAGACTGATGGGTGCGCCGATACGAAACACGACGGAGACAACCCATTAATTTCTGCAGATTTGCGACTAGATCATTTTGAGGATGCCGCCCAATTGTGACATCTGAAATCGCTATTACTATTGGATCAGTGACGGGAAAATATGAGATAAACATTGGTAACTGGAGTTGGAAAGTATCTTACAACTGGGACAGATAAATTCATTGGTCTTGCAATAACTTAGCTGTAAAAATTTTAAAAATTTACTGTCGGTAGGTGGGCCTTGGAAGAAAAGTATACACTTTACTACATGCATTTAATTGTGTTTTATAGGTATACCTACTTCGACCTAGCACACGTCAAGGAGGACGTACTTACAATTGAGCATTACAGATCTGGCCTTGTAAAGATGAAAGATCTGTTTAACCCGCGCCGCACTGGGGGATAGAGCCCCTTCCCGTTTTTGCAATATCTTTTAAACCGCTAGACGTAGCAACACGAAACTTTCAGTGCCTATGACTGTATCAATTTGACACCTTCTGTCTAAACCAAAAATTCGTAGCTACCATAGTAGGTCGTCCGAATATCACGTCAGTATGACGTCATGTTTGGCCGATTTTGATGCCAAACATTGAACTACGGCAATCATTCTCAAGAGCTCAGTTTTTTTTTTTAGCTAGATCCGATTGCTCCGCACGAGAGGACTCAAAATACACGGGACTACCAAACCACTAACTCGGAATTTCAAAATTTTGAAAGTTTTGAAATTATTAGTATAAAAACTAAAAAAACATATTTTAAATATTTTCTGATCAGTTTTTGACATCTCCATAAAACCGGAATATCTACATGTGCATACAACACATACAGCTGATCTACTTTGGGAGGGTTAAGCGCGATATCTTCAAAAAATAGCTAAGTTATGCGCTTTGTAGTCAACCTATTTCACGATTATCAACCATTCAAATCCATTTTTCAGCACGTTTTCGACATCGTAAACCAAAATAAATAGCACCATCGTTGCTATTTATTCAGTCAGTTAGCATGAGCTCAAACTGCAGCTAACTGACACCTTTTTGTTGAAAAAAATTAACTTCAAAATTTGACCTTTTTCACCCGAAAGTTACCTCAGCTGTATTCAGCTGAAAATTGCCTCAACTGACACAGACGACGCTGATTTCGAAATATATGGCCTAAATGGACCATAAAACATGTATCACGTGACCGATACATTATAAAAAAAAATCCGTGACATAAGATGACCTGCCCTTGACCTGAAAAATTCGAAGCACAATTTCGGTACCCTCAGGGTATCTATCTTGGCATCTGTTCCCGAGTGTGAAACAAAAAATGAGCCTGATCTGACCAGTAAGCCAGCGACCAGAGCCCAAATTGTGAACAAGCCAAATGTTGATAACTTTTCCTTTGACCTGAGCTTTGACGTCATCGGTGACCCCGAACTCCGAAGTCAATAAAATTAGTTTCACCCGACAGTTTTTCCGGGGCTATCAGACGACATTTGAATTTTGACCATCGCCCCATTACTTTCGGAGCTAGAATGAGGGCTATGAACAGCCCCCCCCCCCTCCAGCGTTATAGAAATAACTCAGTGGGGCGCGGATTAAAAATATACCTATAAAAAGTTTTTTTTTTCAAAAGGACGCTGGCTCAAAGTTCAATATCGAAGCTCTCACGTGAGTTTTGGCAGCTTCAGTGTCTGGCCAAGAATTTCTTACCGAAAAAATAATCGATTTCAAATTGTGCACGGTAAGTAGCTGGAAATTGTTTCTTAAAAATGAACTTACTATGATGACGTCACTGGTGGCAGCAGGCACCCAAATGTCCGTGCACTTTGACAAGTGTCAATGAATTTGGGTGAAACTTAGTTTTTCACTGTTGCCGAGCTAATAATCGAGTAAGCGGTTCCGTCCATGATAGTTATAAGTTACATTGCAATACCTACATGTTCGACAGTATGACGTCACCACTGTTCTCATATATGGTTCCAAAACGCACATATGGAAATTATCGGGAAGAAATCACATGTTAACCCTCGCCCCGTTGGGGGGGGGGCCATTTTGGCCCCCCCCCCTGTGGTTTTTCCTGAATAGCAAGAAAACGGCGGCGCGCAGCGCCGCCAAATTTTCAGTACCTTCCCGGGCATCAATTTGACACCTTCACACCAAATTTCAAGTCTTAGGTCACCTTAGGTCAGGAGTTATTGAGGTCAAACTGAGGTCATGTTCGAGCAAAAATGAGCAAAAAACATGCAATCTTGAAACGCTCACCAAATCTACAGTTATCAAGCAATTTCAAAGTTCTTTATATGGTCTAGTAAACAAAAGGCGGCGCTACAAAACTGCTATCTCGGATTTTCAGAATTTTGGGTTTTTGACCCCAAAAAAATCGAAAAATTGATTTTTTTTGAAAAACTAAAAAAAAATCCAAAATTTTTCCGAATTTCGAAAAAACCGGAATATATGTGATAGTCCCTGCGCTCTTCTATAT
The DNA here is from genome assembly GCF_019059575.1 of Amphibalanus amphitrite. Classification (NCBI taxonomy): domain Eukaryota; kingdom Metazoa; phylum Arthropoda; class Thecostraca; order Balanomorpha; family Balanidae; genus Amphibalanus; species Amphibalanus amphitrite. Next base: position 759,004 of record NW_024881516.1, read on the forward strand.
ACATACCAAATTGCAGATCGATATCTCGTTTTTTGGCCAAGTTATAGCGAAAAAACTGTTCAAAAATGATGACGTCAAATTTTTGAACTCAATTTTTAGCAATTCTAGACCACGTACGGCAGAACAAAGACCACCATTGAACTCCCCGTGACGAGCTGCATCGATTCGATACCCATTTTATGCAAAAATATTAACTTTGAAATTTGACCTAATTTGACCTGACCTTGACCTGACCTTGACCAAAACGTGACCTAAGCTGGCCCCAACGGCTGCCTGACCCACATAATCGCATTTGTCATGTAAAATGGACCATAAAACATGTATCACACGACACTTTCATATTGTGACCCCCCAGTGACCTGACCTCTGTGACCTGACCTGGTATCAGTGACCTCAAATAGCAAAATATGTGTTTGAAGAACATTTCCCCATCGATGATTTTCAATGAAATGCATTTTACTCGATTTAACAACGCATTTCTTGAAATGCCTGTAAACGGTCAAAATTAGACCTTTGACCTGACCTGTGACGTCATCGGTTTGACCTAGGTCAATAAAATTGGGTCACAAGGTAGTTCCCTGATAGGGCTATCCAACACCGTTTGCCGCTTGTCGCTAGGTTGCGTGGTTCTCGAGATCTTAGGGGGGGGCCAAAATGGCCCCCCCCCCCAACGGGGCGCGTTGCTCGGCAGAGCCCAACGGGGCGCGGGTTAAAATTAGTCGACGTTCGATTTTCTCAGGTTCAGTTTTTGCTCGTTTTGCTCGCTAAAACACGTGCTTGTTCGAAAAACATACTTGGAGCCAGCGTCCTTTTGAAAAAAAAACGAACTATAGTAATCATATATGCTTGTTCATCGTTGCATTTCAATAAAGGTATCGATGAGCGGCTGAAAGTGAGATTCTATCAAAATGATAGCGATTAAAATAAAAACATGAACGTAGAGAGCACAACAAAATGCGCACATGCAGGGAGGAGCATTCGACTTCCCGTCTCAAAACATTTCCTGAACTGATAAGGACCCTGATAATTATCCATTGGCTCAGTAACAATAAGTTTTATCCCATCCAGCAATGCATTCCAAAGCTAAGGTGTGAAACGATCCAGTCATGTTGGATCAAGTGCAACAGGATCTATCAAATCTCTCAATGTCGCATCTGAGGATGTGAAACACTCCTCGATGATTCCCTGCCAGCTCAATGGCATGCCATCGTTTTCTCGCAGGATGGGGCCTGAGTTTGTATGACTGGCGCATGCTCTAGTACGGGTTGCGGGTGCCCTGCCTGCATCATAATACCTAAGGAGCACGTCGCGATGCCGTTTGTTTATATAACTATATACCTACTTCTGTCCCGGAATATGGGTCGATGATTTAGGGAGGCAAATTAGCCTTTTCGTAAGGTAAGATAAGCAAACAAGTATTGATCGGTCTGAAGCTACTTCGACACTATTGTTCCTCCCAGGCCAACATGGGACATCAAACTGCACGTTAGCTTTCATCATCTTAGCAGTGCTACACCTTGACAGTTGACACCAAACTCTAATAACAGCTGCTTTATCCTGTCATCACACATGTCTTATACATTCCTGCAAACACTATTGTATGGGAAGACCCAAAAATGTTTAATTAAGCAGAAAGTTGGCACGCATCCTAACTGTTCTCAGTGATGTCAGCACTCGGTTGGAGGCGCCAGCACTAGTGGAAAAAGCACAAATACTATGAAATACTTCGCAAGGAAATTGTCTCGTGGCCTTGTGAGAAATGGACGTTCGTCCTTACTGTCTTAGTCACAGAGGAAACGATTCAGCGGCATTCACCGTCGGCATTCTACCTGATGTAACGTGCCAACTGAAAAATACAAGCATATTAGGGAGAAAAAAAAACAGAAACCAACCAAGAACAACCTTTTCTGGAAGGCCGGCTATGAAGGCCCAGTCACATCAGACTTCAGGCGTTTGTGTTTCTCACGCGGCAATGGTCCGTCATCTTAATAATCCTCCATCTGCGGACCGCATCCAAACCGACTCCCGGTCGACTGCGGACCAAGTCCGGACGGAGCCGACTCCTAGCATTCAGCCTGCATCAGTCAAGGCCGGCCTCTTCTCGCATCAGCGGTCACGGAGCGGCGGCGGCGGCGGCTGCGTGGGGCCAGGCTCCAATCTGAGCCGCTGTCGCCTCCCACCGCTGCTGCACGGCCGCTCTGAGCCACCCAGGTCCAACCTCATCCCAGCTGAGCCGGTGGCACCTTTCATATAGGTGCTGACCGCCCTGAGTCGCCGTCCCAGCCTTCAATTTGAGCCGGTGGCACCTTCCGTTGGTGCCGCGGCTCTGAGCCGCTGTCCTTGCCTTCCATCTGAGCCGGTGGAACCTTCCATTTGAGCCGGTGGCGGCACAGACCGTTCTGAGCTGGCGGCGCCTTCCACTGGTGCCGCATCTCTGAGCCGCTATCTAAATTTGAGCCGGTGGCACCTTCTGTTTGAGCCGCTGACGTCAACGTCAACACCCTGAGCCCTGTGAGCCGCTGATGGCGGCCGCTCTGCCGCTGCGCCTCTCACCCACTCACCACCGAGCGGTCAGCCGGCGGCTCCAGACGCGGCCCAGACCCTATCGGCGGCCGGCGTGTTTTCTGACACAACAAACCGCGGCGGGAGCGCCGACACACGCCCGATAGGATCGGCCGGGACCGGCAGCCGCCGGCGACAGGTCCGTGACAGGTGTGACAGCCGGCCGACCGCCCAATCGGCCGCTCCACACCCGGACAGACCCGGACGTCTCAGGTCCTCGGAGCGGGACGGGCCGGGCCCGTCTGCGGGATGGGGGACCGTGGACCACCGTCGGCCCCGCTGCCCGTGTCCGCCGCCACCGGGCTGACATCTTCATGGAGCAGATCGAGCTTGCCTGATTGGGCTAGCGGATAATTGATAGATCCAGACCTGCTGAGCTGCGCTCATCACACCAAACGAGAACCAACTACCGACTACCAAGAGACCAATTTTTCAGCAATTTTTTTTCCAAGAGACCAACTACGTGAAGCGGAGTGTATGCCTAGTAATCACGTTCACCTAATGAACATCCGACCGTCTCTACTTGTCCAGTGATACGACTCCCGGTGCCTGCAGCCCTTCACAGAGAACTCGGATATTCGACGATCTGCCGGCGGGTGCCTCCGTGCATCTGTCGTTCTCGGCACTACACGTCAGAAATAACTGCGCCTGACTGGGAACTCACTGACTGACACCTATCTGATGTGTGGTTTGACAGCTTTCATAAACACAGCAATTTATCATTGTTTTACCAGTTACCTCCTGATTGATTGAATTATTAATTGGCTATGGCCTTATTTGGAGACAAGACAAGCCAACAGCGGCAGCATTTTGACAACCTACTTTGTCAGCTGGCTAATTAATGTCAACTTCATTAATTAACTTGGAAGTGAAATCAAATAACATGGCTTACTTATTTCAGCTGTGTATGGGTTTCAACGGTAAGAATTGTCCTTACTAGCTCTCTGAAGAAGCTGCCTTTATCAATTCTTCATTTCCGATCAGAACACCTACACCAAACAAATAAGGGTTGTCCTCGCTAAACCTCAGGACTAACCCATCCGCATCTTTTCAGCCTTGCTCGCACTATACCTTGTCCGTGCTGACGGTCAGCCCCACCAGACAGCCGGTGGTGAGGTCAGCTCTCCAACAGGAGTGCACCTCTCCGGGGTGACCGTTTGAGTGGCACGGCGAGCCGGGCAGCCCATCGGGACACTCCCGGGGACGATCACATCCACTCCGCCGCGGTGCACCGCTCGGTGGCCCGCTCAGCTCCTTGGCTCCATCCTATCCTATCCTTCCATAGCTTTACAATCGTCTTATTAAACCCAAAAGGCATGACCACAACAAAATAAAAACAATTAGCATACCTAATGCAGCTGGCGGCCTGTTTATGTTTGCACAGGAAGAATGTGGTACTGTCGAAGAAAAATAGAGGATTCACAGCCAAATTTGCAAGTCATAAATAGCAAACATGGAATGCATGTGACTTGTGAGCCATTGCTCATCTACAAAACAACTGTATACGGACGCTACAGGAAATATGCAGGCTGCAGCCTCTTTTGCTGGTTTTCGTTACCATATGTCAGCCATTGCATTGGTATTCCAAGGGCCGATTCGTGCCATGACCGCTCTATAGTCGCCGATAATCTGCACATTTGCATGTGATTGTGCAAGAATCGCGCAGCGCACATCTTATGGCATCAGCATGGGTCGCCTACTGTTGCACAGAAGCCAGCCGTCATGACTTGGACAACCGCTGACACTGCTCTCGGCCGCTCCATCGGTGACCGAGACACCTTTCTGTTGCGGTAGACACACTGCGGCAGACTGTCTGTCGCGGCAGACACACCGGTACAGCTGTCTGTGTCACGGCCGATACAGCGCCAGACACAGCGGCACGGCTGTCTGTCTCGGCAGACACACCGGCCCAGCTGTCTGTGTCGCCACAGATACAGCGGCAGACACAGCGGCAGACACACCGGCACAACTGTCTGTCGCGGCAGACAGCGGCAGACTGTCAGTAGCGGCAGAGGCAGCGGCACGGCTGTCTGTCTCGGCAGACATTGGGGCACAGCTGTCTGTCGCGGCAGCCACCCGAGTTCGTGCATGTCACCGCGGCCGGCGGCACCTGCGGCACCGTGACATACCAGCAGCTCACGAGCACGGCGGCGGCCGGAAGCCGGTCGTGTGGGCGCCTGTGTCACGGGTGCCGCCGACACTGCGACACAACCGGCGACATCGGGAGCGGCTACTGGGCAGCTCAGGGGCCTCAGGGAGCGGGAACGGCTATCCGGCTCAGGGGACGTCACTAGATCAGGAGCCAACGGGGGCAGCTACTGGGCTCAGGGGCCACTGGGGCAAACTAGCGGACTCACGGGCCACTGGGGGCGACTAGCGGGCTCAGGGGCAGCATGGAGCGCCAGGCGACCACTGACGAGCTGGTGTCGGCAGACTTTCACTGTCTGTGCCTACATACAAGAATGACATTTCCTTTTACCGGTGATGTTTTGGATTGCCGTTTAGCTTATTTTTAACAAACTACACGGTTCCCAAATATGCTTTCCAGCCAATGTATGTTTCATTTCTCACGCCCCTAGCATCCGCCTCCAAGATTCCATTCCCAAGTCCCCACGCATCCCTCGCCCTCCAATCTCCCCTCCGTCCCCATCTATCTCTGCCCGTCTCCCCTGCGTCTCCGCGGCGCGGCGCGCTGTGCGTCTCCCGGGGCAGCGGGCGGTGCGTCTCCCCGGGTGCGGCGCGTCGCGCTCACTCACTCACCGGAGGGCTGTTTGCCCGACTGGGCCGTGATGCACATGTCGTTGTCGGCCGGGAACTGGTCGCAGCGCACCATGTCCGGCCACGGGAAGCCGTACTGCTGCATGCGGGCGCCGCAGCTGCGCTCCACCTTCTGGCACAGGCTGCGGCACGGGTAGATGTGCTGCTCCATGCAGATGGGCGCGAACAGCGAGCACAGGAACAGCTGCGCGTCCGGGTCGCAGCGCAGGTTCAGCAGCGGCACCCACGAGGCCGCCTGCTGAGAGATCTCCGACAGGCTGTCGTGGTCCAGCAGGTTGGGCAGCTTCATCATCGAGTAGCCGATGCCGCGGCACAGCGTCATGTTGTGCGGGATGGTGATGCAGACGGGCTGGCCGCCGCGGCCCGGCACCGTGTCCCACTGCTCGAACGCCGCCGCTGGGGCCAGCGCGGCCAGCACGGCCAGCGCGGCCAGCGTCGGCCACCGGTCGGCCATCTCCGCGACTGTCGCCGAGCGTCACCGGCGTCACCGCGCCGCCGAGACTGCCGCCGCCGCGCCGCCCCGCGCCGTCCGCGCCGCCGGTCACGTGACGGCCGGCCGGCGGCCAATGAGCGGCGGCGGCCGGCGCGCGGACGGCCCACGCTGTCCAGCTCATTACAGGCTAATGATGATGAGCAGCCGATGAGTATCTTGACAGGCGCGACAGTGGCCGGCGCGAGAGGGGCTGATGGGTGGGCGGCGCCTGCGGAGAGGGCGGCCGGCGCGCCGGTGGGGTCCGCCCGTCACCGGCCGCTGTCAGCCGCGGCGCCCAGCGGGCCTGATCCGACGCACAGCGATCAGACACCACCGGAGCGCACCGCACCCTCGGTACTGGCTGCCCCTTGTAATGATGGGGATTAGCGGAAACCCACAGTGGGGTGGCAATAAAGTTGTCAGACTACAGCGCCTACGATTCAGGTAAGATAGTAATCACATTATACGGAAAGTGACAAGACAAGCCAGCGAGAAGAGATTGATGGAGCCTACTGAAAGACATTTTTCACTCTATGGGAAGTGAAGAATTGATGGAAATAATTCCATCCAGGATTAGCTTGCTCAATTGTAAGGTACGCCACGCCGAACTGTCTAGATAGGAGGCGGCTTATTGGACGACTTTTGACGATCATGGACATGATTAGGGAGTCTTTCCTGGCAAGGAGACTGATGTTACGTTTGGTTTGTCTTTTTTACGTTCTGGTATTGCCAATCTCTGTAAACGCCTTCAGCTACTCTTCCTACATTTTGCTTGAACTGGTGCCGAATCGCTCGCATAAGGATCACACGGACGGACGTATGTTACTTGACTTCTTGTTGCTGATTTTGGGATTACCATCAACGTGAGCAAGTCTTCAAATGTCAACATTTCCCAAATATGCATGTTTTAATCCATCGTTGTCGTTCTTTACGGCTGCTGGGTGCGCCACATCACGCTCACCCGGGTGGCTATCGCCGCGGGATCAGTGTGGCCGCCTGGCAGACTCCCTGCACGTCCTGCCGGCCCGGCCAGCCGCCGTCCAGAGCAGCCGGCCGGGCCCCATATCGGCCCCGACGACACCGGGATCAAAGCAGCCGAGCGGCGGCCCATATGGAGCCGATACGTGCGCCCACTGCCGATGGCGGCCTGCCGGTGAGTAAGACCGCTCGGCTGTCGCTCCTCGCCGGCCGCAGCCACACATATTGTCGGCGACCCTTATCGGCCGGCTTACCGCATACTTCTCGGACACGGCCATCCATCGCGGCGAGTGCAAATTCTGGTAGCCGTGCCGCGGCGATCGGGTAGTCAGATGCGGGCCGCCGGCCAAGGAACTGAGAGCTGCCGTCTGAGGCACTGTCAGAGCCTCTGAGACTGAGAGACTGTCCGAAAGACTGTCTGAGAGACTGTCCGAAAGACTGTCTGAGAGACTGCGAGACTGTCCCAGAGACTGAGAGATTGCCTGAGACTGTTTGACCTTTGAGGGACTGCCAGCCGCCGCCTGAGGGACTGCCATCTGACGGACTGTCTGATGGACTGAGGGACTGCCATCCCAGGGACTACCGGCCGCCAGCGTCCATCGGTGGCCGCAGCGCGGTGAGCGGTCGGAACACGACGGGTCGGCCGCGGCGCCATTAGTATTCTGCCCGGGCCGGCAGTGGCCGCTCGCCGGCCCGGCCACTCGCTATCGATGTGTGTATGTGGTTCCCGGCCGACGAGACAGATGCGGCAAACATGACAGGCCGGGAGCGCGACCGGCCGCGGCGCGCTGCCCGTGAGCGCCGAACGGGAGCCACGCGGCGTGTCCGCCTGTCACGGTGAACTGCAGCGGAATCACGGAGCTGACAGGGAACCAGATGGTGGAAATCAGATGCAGAATACAGTTACTGGGGGAGACAGAACACTGCAGAGGCAGGTGTAGAATGGGAAACCGGGGAGGAATGCAGCACGTGGCGCCGTGGGGTGGCCTTCGGTAATCTCCGGGTGAGATCAGGATCCGCTAAAACTTTGCCCCGAACAGAAAAGATGCGCTGATACAATAACGTTCAAAAGCTATGGTGGATGCAAGGAACGCCTTTTAGGGGGACGCAGAACCTTAATTACATTTATATAATACAATGCAAGGCAATTAGAGGCCGAGGGGGACCGCAACCTCCAGATTCCTGATAGGTGCGATGGTCGTCGCTCAATGTCCGCATGATCATGTAGGTACGTATGAAATATAGAACCAGTGAACAATACTGGTTATATAAGAGTTAAGTACAACAAAAAAAATGTATATCAACCCATTAATAAAAAGTTTAAGGAGATACGCCGAGCTGTGGCAGGAAGTGGACATTGGTGGAGGAAGAATAACTCATGTGTGACTGTACCTAGGTGTGAGAAACCAGGTGTCGTCGGAGGGATAAGACGGCCGAACTCGTCCGTCTGAACACTGCACAAAAACAACAAAAACGCAGCACAATCGATGACTACTCCGATCGACATACAATTTCATCACTGATGATGACTAAGATGACCTTTGCACTTCTTAAAACGCCATGCCGGAAACTCCTGCAGCCTGTGATTGGCTGCTCCCGGGCAGCCGTTCAGTTTCCTCGTCTCGTCAGCCAGCCCACCAAGGAGAGATTACGCGAGCTGCCTTTTCTGAATCGTGGACCCATTGCGGGAACTATGCACAAACAGTAGTCGGCAGAGGCAAACACGGCTGCGGACCGAGGCCGCGGTGCCGGCGCCGGCCCGGCTGGCCTGTGGGTGTGTCCCGGGTCGTACCTGTCACTCGCTCGTCTCCCACGGGCAGAGTTTCCTTCCAGCGCCGAGCCAGGCACCGGCGCCACATCGGAAAATACTCCGCCGATCCGGCAGAGGAATTAGCAGAAATGCGCGTGGGACAGGTCACAGAGGACGTCGGAGCGCGGATGGCTGAGAGGTGATGGACCCGCCGCCACCATCAGATGCAGCTGAGTCAGCGCCCGAGAGCGCCCACTCCCTCGCTGCCGCCGAATGACCGCACAACGAATATATCGGCCGAGTATCGCCGCCGCGAGTTTAAACGACAACCCACAGTTTACAGACGGCGGCCGCGGCGCCGGTTTGAAGTGCCGCTGGCCAGTGAAAAATCGACGGAAACTTGCTGATACGACGATCAGAAGCGTTTCAATGTCGAGAGTCTATCGCGCAGCACTCAGCAGGTTACACAAACAGAGGCTAATTGCGTGTGCATTTCTGAGTATATTACGGGTATACGGCGGATTATTTTGCGAGGCTCTTGGGAGCGGACCGCCGAACAGGACCCTCTCTCCATCCGGTCGGCAGTTTCGGCCGATTTTTCTGCCGTGTGAAGGCGCCGCCCGGCGGCGGCCCGGGGCGATGTTTGGGGCCACCGACAGTGTTTGGAGCGGGCCGGCCGACTCTGTTTGGCTGGCGGCGCCGGTCGGAAGCGGCAGCGGGCGCGGCCGGCGGCCGGCGGCCGGCGCGCTCCATCCACCTGGGACCGGCGGGCGGCCGGACGGGCCGTCGTGCCGCCGCCGACGTCGCCCGCCGCCTGCGACACCTTGTTATTGTCGCCGTGATTAATGTTGTGCCCAGATTAGCCGATTAACAGAAACAACGGCGCGCATCTATCACTGATGGAGCGCCAGCCGCCGCCAGTCTGTCCCCACAGAGTCATAACAAAAGGGGCGGAGCGCGCCGAAAACAGCGCCGCTCCATTTATTTACCGGCCGCGCAGTGATAGCAGCGCCAATCGCTATGGTGACGCCGCACCCCCGACCAAACGTGCTCCGCTTGCACTCTCGGGAATATACAACATTGCCGGGCCACCGAAATCAAAGGCGCCGACAATGGCAGCGCACGAGTGCTCTGTAAATAAAGTCAAAGTGATTATTCGGTGGGGAAAGACGCAACGATTTTGGGAACCAAGTATTGCGGAGAAGCCAAACTCAAAATATCTGTTCTCTAAACAACACATGCACCTTCCGCCTACACCTCCATATGTTTACCACTTTCCCATATTCAGTCTGTTCTCGTTGGAGTTCTCCCATAAGCCCTCACACGTTCAGGTGTCGCTATCTCGGCCCGGGCCCCAGTGAGCCTGCAGGGCGCCTCTATCGGGCTCCGATCTCCCCAACAGTGACGCGGGGGATGAACTGCCTCCTTCGGCCCCGAGCAGCGCCCGACCGGTTAGATGTGCCCAGATAGCATACCTACTCATGGTCTGGACGGGACGTGTTTTGACTTTCCACGAGCGCATTTAGGAACAGAAGCTCCATTTGGAGGTGGACGTAATTTAGCGGTCTTGTGGTGGAACTACGATGTCATATTCGGTTGTTCACCAGTCACAATTATACAGTGAATGGTGCTAACTCCACAAGTCGTTATCAGGAAAAACAAGGACCTTTTTAAAAATGATGAACTAACCCCGAAAGAAGAAAAATAGGTGATAACTTCTGTTTGCTTTCCTTTTATTAAATCGTTGTGAATGATACATAAGCTATACCGTCAACCTAAAAAAAAACTCATACAAACAACAGCTATGCCGTGCCTTCAATACACATTTAACAATCTACATTCTATCATTCAAAGAAGTCTCACATCACTTGACTCGTTGCATTGCACAGCGGAGCAGCGCCCCACATCACCATCACCCCCCCCCCCCCCCGGCCACCGAGTGCCGCAGAGTGGGCACCCCGGGCGGACTGACCGTGCGGGGTTGGCGCCCCGGCGGACTGACCGTGCGGGGTTGGCGCCCCGGCGGACCGACCGTGTGGGGTTGGCGCCCCGGCGGACTGACCGTGCGGGGTTGGCGCCCCGGCGGACTGACCGTGCGGGGTTGGCGCCCCGGCGGACTGACCGGGGGCTCACCACCAGCGCTCGAACCGGACGTCGGCAGTGTTCAGCCGGAGCCGGCCGAGCAGACACCCCTCGACGGCCTCCACCATGGCGCTGGGCCCGCACAGGTAACAGAGCGGGGCGCCGCCCAGCCGGGCCACGGCCGACTCCACGTCCGAGCTGGACACGCGCCGGTCTGCCCAGACGGACGGGGGCGGGGGGGGGGGGCGGTCAGAGGGAAGTGGTTCTGGTTAGAGTTCAGGTCACTGGTTCGAGTTCAGGTCTGGAGATCATCAGGTCATGTACGCCTTTCGTCGAAAATCCGCACCTTTAATTGGTAAAATAAGAGTAGATACAGCGTTGTTTATGAGAATTATCAACAAACTGTCAAATACCCTTGAGAGTGAGTACTCACTATGGCAGGAGGTATCATCAACAGGCACGCCATTTCCCGTGACGAATAGGTTGGCCGTTACCAAACCCTCGTCGGCCATCCTCGCTATGGTGTCCTGTCGAAGAGCAGAGTCATTTGATGTAAAGAAACTAATTATATTCTTACATTGCTGCATTCCTTTATCTCAGTTACACATAAAACATATGTAGCGGTGTTAAAGTCAAAGCTATGTTCTCGTTTTGTAACTATACAGCAAGCTCGCGCACCTGTGTCAGTTTCTGCGCCCTCCCACCCACCACCCACCCGGAAGATGAGCTCGTGGCGGCTGCGCGCGCTGTAGAGCAGCTCCACCGGCCGCGGCACGTATCCGGCGCCGGTGCGGCGAGACTCGGCGCGCAGGTGGCGGCAGTGGCGCAGGATCGACACCAGCGGGTTAATACCGACGCCCCCGGCCACCAGCAGCAGCGGCCGGGCCGGATCCTGGGGCGCCGGGTGGAAGAAGAAGTTCCCGCCGGCCTTCAGGGTCACCCGACTGCCCACCCGGCACTGCGAACAGCCAACACGGTACAGGTCGTCAATGAGGGACGAAAAAAGTAAATGTTAATATGGTGCCGATTCTGAGCGCCGAGACAGACGCATCATTACAGAATATATAACTGATTTGGGATTATTATTCGAAGGTGATCTATAAGAAATTACGATGGACAATTTCCACGATTTAGTAAAACATAATACGCAACAAAGAAAAGCGAACTAATGGATAAGGTGTTCGTGGTAGCCTTAGCGCTCGCATGGTGGGAAACTGACGAACGAGACTGATGTGCCGGTACATTGCCCGGCTCATGTACTGACCTGCTGGTGGATCCAGACGGCCGGCGGCCACGAGGAGCGTTTGACGGCCAGCTCCAGGGTCCCCTCCATTCGCAGCTGGTCAGGGGCCGAACACATGCTGTAGCCGCCCACCAGATTCGTGCCGGGGATGCAGAAATCCACCCTGCACAACACGACATTAGCAGCTGTTTGGTGTTGCCATTTGATGCTGGTCTGACACGAACTAATGCAGTATTACCTACCGGTTTGATTACATGCATGATGCAATGCATCTTTTCTCATTTCGAGTGTTTTAAATAATATGCATATTGCATATGTAACCATAGTTGCTTTATGTGAATTCGTAAATGCACTAATAATATTTTCAAATGAACATTTGATGGAACACGCACTTCTTAATTTCGCGTCAGTACTTAACATCTGCATTATATTGCCTGCACGAGTCTTACTCGTCGCCTTAGTGCACACCAAACTTTGTTTGCTAAGCGAGCATGTCATATTGACGCCCAGCAACAAAGCCACTTGCCACTGGCCGGCATGAAATCCGAAATTCGGGTCTTCAACCTTGAGCGTCAGGCCGTAGACGGTCGGCGAGATGAGCCTCTTGTCGACGACCTCCGCGCCGCTGACCAGGTCGTGTCGGAACTGGCCGGCCGTCACGTCCAGGTGCTCTTTCCGCGAAGACGACATCCTCCTGAATGGAGGTACACACCGTCACAGCCTGTACTCGGGTCAGACATCACACAGCGCGGCCTTGCACATAGGGAGCACACGGGTTATCGGCTACCATACCACTCACGGCACAGGGTAAGCACAGCGGGTCCGACTCCGTCCAGTCAGGGTCCTTTAGCGTCAGTACTGACGGCCCACCGTTAGATCTACCCGAAATTCACACGGTACTGGCACAGGGATGCTTATCATAATCGGCGACATCGCAGCTACGGTACTTTTACCGCTGGCGGCCCGTTTAAGGCTAGCTCGCTGTTTTCCAATGCCACCCTGTTGTGCAACCCTGAAAGTTTTTCATGTAATGGCAAGTAAAGAAAGAGATAACATGAGCTTTGGGCACCCGCAGCGAGCACCCGCACTTTGTCATGGTCGGTCTATAGTCAAGTGGTCTTCAATTCTAAGCTGACTTACAAGCATATGACGAACTTTTGGCCTGCCCCCTTTTCGGAGAGACGATGTATACCGATTATTAATACGAGACATATTAATTAAAGACGATATCTTTACATGTGCATTTTTTCGTAGTAGGGGTTAGAGTAGGGACAAGAATAGTGGTAGAAGTAAGAGTCCTATATACATTACTGTGCATCATTAACCCGCGCCCTGGTGGGGCCTGTTTATCGCGCGACCTGGTGGGGGGGGGGGGTATTTTTTGCCCCCCCCCCCTCGTATCTCCGAAACTACTGGACGGATTCACAAAATTCAAATGGCGTTCGAAAGCACTGTCAAATTTGTCGAGAGAAATCAAATTTCATTGACCTCGGGGTCACCGATGACGTCACAGGTCAGGTCAAAGATAAAATGTTTTGCCGTTCACGGGTCTTCTAGGGAATGCGCTATAACATCGAGTAAAACGCATTTTATCGAAAATCAGCGATAGGGCGTCAGTTGCCTAGTGCATATGTTGCTATTAGAGGCCACTGATAACACTAGGTCAGGTCATTAGGTCACCCTGTAGGTTAACCCTCGCCCCGCTGGGGGGCAATTTCCCCCCCTCCCCCTGTGTTTTTTCTGAATAGCAAGAAAACGGCGGCGCGCAGCGCCGCCAAATTTTCAGTACCTTCCCGGGCATCAATTTGACACCTTCACACAAAATTTCAAGTCTTAGGTCACCTTAGGTCAGGAGTTATTGAGGTCAAACTGAGGTCATGTTCGAGCAAAAATGAGCAAAAAAAAAAACATGAAATCTTGAAAAGCTCACAAAATCTACAGTTACCAAGCAATTTCAAAGTTCTTTATATGGTTATGTAGACAAATGGCGGCGCTACAAAACTGCTATCTCGGATTTTCAAAATTTTGTTTTTTTTTACCCCTAAAAATTCAAAAAATGTTGTTTTTTAGAAAAACGCAAAACAATTCCCTAATTTTTTCCGAATTTCGGAAAACAGGGATATATGTGATAGTCCCTGCGCTGTTCTATATACATACCAAATTTCAAATCGATACCTCCTTTTTTGGCCAAGTTATAGCGAAAAACTGTTCAAAATTGATGATGTCAAATTTTTGAACTCAATTTTTTTTAGCAATGCTAGACCACGTAGCGCAAAACAAAGACCATCATTGAACTCCCCGTGACGAGCTGCATCAAATCGATACCCATTTATGCAAAAATATCAACTTTGAAATTTGACCTAATTTGACCTGACCTTGAACTGACCTTGACCTAACCTTCACCAGAACATAATCTAAACTGACCCCAAAGACTGCCTGACCCACATAATCGTATTTGGCATATAAAATGGACCATAAAACATGCATCACATGATATTTTCATATTGCGACCCTCAGTGACCTGACCTCTGTGACCTGACCTGGTATCAGTGACCTCAAATAGCAAAATATGTGTTTGACGAACATTTCCCCATCGATGATTTTCAATGAAATGCATTTTACTCGATTTTATAACGCATTTCTTGAAATACCTGTAAACGGTGAAAATTCGACCTTTGACCTGACCTGTGACGTCACCGGTTTGACCTAGGTCAATGCAATTGGGTCACAAGGTAGTTCCCTGATGGGGATATCCAACACCGTTTGCCGCTTGTCGATATGTTGCGTGGTTCTCGAGATCTTAGGGGAGGGGGGGCAAATTGCCCCCCCCCCCGGCCCCCCAGCAGGGCGCGTTGCTCAGCTCGGCAGACCCCAACGGGACGCGGGTTAAAGCCTGGGTCAGCACATGAACCCAATTTTACTAGGGCTGTGCGATGCATGATTTATGGCCAACTTTTCATTTCCAACTCAATGTTGTTCGTTATAAGGCCATCAGGAGCGGTTTAGGTCACTTCCTGGTGGAGGTCAGGTCAATATGTCAGGTCAAAAAAGGTCAAATTTCAAAGTTGATATTTTTGCATAAAATGGGTATTCATTCGATGCAGCTCGTCACGGCGAGTCTAAAAGTGGTCTTCGTTTTTCGTTACGTGGTCTAGAATTGCTAAAAATTGAGTTGGAAAATTTGACATCAATTTTGAACAGTTTTTTTTTTCGCTATGACTTGGCCAAAAATAGGTATCGATCTAAAATTGGGTATGTGAATAGAAGTCATTAGGGGCTATCACATGACATATATTCCGTTTTTTTCGAAACTCGAAAAACTTTTTGGATTTTTTGGCTGTTACTTTTTGGATTTTTTGGAGTCAAAATTCGAAAATTTCAAAATTTCGAGATAGCAGCTTAGTAGCTCTGGTAATTCTACACTTTTTCTTAAACATTTTTCTGTATCTTCAAAACTATAGGCCTCACAGCTCTTCCCGCGAACTTTTTTTTTGTCGAAAACGGCAGAACATGACGTCAGCCTTTGGAAAAGCTTTGGTCACAAATCACAATGTGTACCTAAAATTGATGCCCGGGAGGGTACTGAAAGTTTGGTGACGATCGGCGCAGCGGTTCTGGAGATATATCGAAAAGTCTGGAGGGGGCAAAAATAGCCCCCCGGGCGCGGGTTGAAATGCCCTGCAGACCCTTGCCTTGATCCCCCTTCCCCCTTCAGATACACGGACAGCATCCTTTCAGATGTTGAGACAAATTCGCAGTGTCGAGAGGCGGTTCGAGTTCCGTCTTCCAGGAATGCTGAGCACACTGTATGCTTGCCTTACGGGCTGATCAGCCAGTGGTGGACAGTCGGATAGCACACCCCATGCATCGTTTCATTTAGCTTCGGGTGAGCCGGGAGAGGAGATGGGCTGAAAGCATTCGCCTCGCCTCTCAAGGGCAACAGTCTAAGTGTTGTGGTCTATGGAGGACCAGGTGTTGGCAGGTCTTTGGCTCACAGCCCCCCCCCCCCTCTGGCTCTGTATATGGTAAAATACTACACATACCAATTTTAAAAAGTACACACTGATTCATACTCGTACTGCATGTGGCAAACATCGACGCCTGACTCCTGAGTCGCTACCTAGCGGCAAAACAGAGAAGCAGCAGTTGAATAGATCTCGCTGTAGATGACAGGATGGACCACATCCGTCTGTCAGACCGCCTCAGGTTATGTAAGCAAACCGGGACAAGGCAAAGACACTGAACATTTTGAAAGGCATGAATCGTTATATTAATTCTTTATCAGCATTTGCCTTTTCTGTCAATTATCTCCTTTACTCGCCAATCAAATGGTTGTCACTATTAGGCGCAGTAGAACCCTTGGAACCACGAGTCATGGAATAGCGACGATCCAGGGGAAGGGGAACATTTGCACTTTGCAATTCTGCATACCTATCCCTGTGTGGCCAAAAAGCAGCTCAAAGAATACAAAAGTGAACAAGTAGGGAGGGGGGAGGTTCAGGGCGTTCATGGCTACTATAAGTGTGCAAAAGTATACCCAGGTCCCCGTAGCTCAGTGTGTGTAGTATTGGATTCCTGGCAATGAGAGCCCAAGCCCGAGTCCACACCCCCAGGTCATCTCACCAGGATAGAAGCAGTCACAGCCAGTTGAAATCGAGGCAATAGAAGGAACCACGTCCGGTCTTCATGTGCACCCTAAACTCTGGCGTCCAAATTATCCAGATACCCGCAAATGCGCGATCAGACAGTAGGGACTGTGGGGGCCTGCACAAGATCGGCTTAGCATGGGCTCCAACTCTATTCAATACATCTCTTCTATGAGAATTTATGAGAAACTTAAAGGGACCCTCCCACCTTCAAAAAAGTTTATGAATTGGCATGAAAGTGATGTTGCTCGGTTCAGAAAGAGCGAAAACGAATATCTACCAAATTTCACCGAAAAATATTCACCGGTTTTCAAGATATTAGACTTTTACTTTTGTTTACTTTTTGGGATATCCGCTGTTCCTAGCGACTTTATTTGGAAGCAATAGTTTGGCAGCTGAAAGTGCGGCATTTGTTGCGCGCAAAGCAGCATATACCACCGGCATGTTTATTAATCCCACCCAGAAATGACAAACAAAGCCTCTGATTGGCCAGTTTTGGCTGACAGACGCAGAATATTTGTCACCCATAGAATACTATGCTTTAGCACTTTTTCAATAATGACGCATACGTTATATTCACAGGTTAGGGCAGCTAAAATATTGTAATGGATCTTACGTGTTAAATATAACATTTTTTGGAAGCCCGTACAGATTGTTTCTAGTGAATTAGGTGTCACAAAGTATCAAAAGAAATGATTGTTTTCTACTTACTTAAGAACTAAGGCTTTCAGCCACTAACATCCGCCAGACAGTCTCCAGAATCCTGCGTACGGGGACACCGCAGTCTCGGTTTCTTATGTTATCGCAATGGGGAAAAAGTGAAATTTTAAATGAGTCAGTATCGTGTAAGTACGGATGCTTTCAAAACTAAATACCTTTCAATTCAAATTCCAGAATATCCTTTCGCGGAAATAGCCCTTCTCAGCCTGTCGGCCCATTCTCTAACGCTACAAGCCTGAACAGTGAGCGTCTCATGCGTTGCTCACGTATCGCGATAAAAAGGACGGCGTCATATAATCAAATGAACTTTTCTTATGCATAGAGCATTTGAAACCTCACACCAAACGCCTCCCTTCCTTGTTTTCTACTGCTGCCTTTCACATACCTACCCAATGACCGTTCCCTCGACGTTCCTTATCGACTGCCTCACATTCAACGGCCATCCCAGTAAAAAATACCATTAGAAATTACCAAATGGTTCCAAATGGGAAAAACCATTTGACTTATTGAACACTTTTCCAAATGGTTCCAAAGAGGTTCCATTTGAAATGTGTCCAATTGGCCACCAATTGGTACCAATTGGAACCATTTCATGACCATTTGAAATGTATCCAATTGGTCACCAATTGGTACCAATTGGACACATTTCAAATGGTCATGAAATGGTTCCAATTGGTACCAATTGGTGGCCAATTGGACACATTTCAAATGGAACCTCTTTGGAACCATTTGGAAAAGTGTTCAATAAGTCAAATGGTTTTTCCCATTTGGAACCATTTGGAAATTTCTAATGGTATTTTTTACTGGGCAGCTGGATTACCATTTGAAGATCCTTTTGAAGTCCATGCATTTCATCCAGAAAATAAAAAACTGCACCGTGAATTCTTTTTATTGTTTTACTCTGCAAGCTTATACATTTTCATCAGTACGTACCTACCAACATTAGACATTAACTACACATGGACATTAAATCCCACCTACGCTGAAAACCAATCGGAGGCACTTTCAATCGTTCCTTGAATAAAACTGCTACCTACACGCATTTAGAGGAGAACGAAGCCCCGAAAAGGCATGCATAAAACGATCGGTTTTGGCCCCCATGGAATAAGCCAGCAGGTAACATCATATTGATTGAAGAACATTTTCGAGGACATGATATCTATTAGATATTATTTTGCAAAGGTATTGTGAACATAACGTCCGCGTATCGCAGCTCTGAATCTGCTGGTGTCAGTCCCATGCAGCAGCCACCAGACCACCGCCCCGCCGCCTGCCGTTCGCTGATCATACAGACCGGCTGTCCCAGTGTCTCATCAAACGATCACAGCTGACTCAGTATTTATAAAATGCCAAACAAAAACAGACACGCAATATTGTAGATCATGCCAGCTCTTTCAGTCATGCGCGTGGAGATATGTCGGTAGTTTTCCTATCACAGATCACACTGAACAGAGCAAAAGCGTAGACACGCAGCAATAAATAATGCATTATCAAGTACACCGATCGATGCATCGTGGAATACACCGAATAATATATCACTGCTTTAACGTTCCCCCAGGTGGGGTGGGTGGGGGCGTTTTTGGCCGCACCTGACAATTTTGTGCTTGCATAAATAAAACGACACGAAACTTAGTATAGCTTATGTATAATGCATCGATTCGCATCATTTGTGAAAAAAATGTAACAAACCCCATGTCACCTAAGGTCAGGTCAGGTCACCATGACGTAGAAGTTTGAAACTCGAGCTATTGCATGAGAGAATCAGTACCAACATCCAGAATACATATCTTTAATTTTGATATCGGTGACCTAGGGTCAGGTCAACTTTGCGACGTCTCCAGTTTCAGTCAGTATGAGGAACTCGAAATGCTCTGCTTTTGAAACAAAAACACTCAAACATCGGGATATATCGTATGCTCCTGAGGTCATCTCAGGTCATGTAACGTCTCCAACAGTTTATTTTTGTACATTGATTTTAGATGGAACGTGGCCAGAGCGCTAAAAACATCATAATCATAGGCGGCGGAACGGGGAGGGCACCGGGGCACAGTGCCCCCTTTGATTCTGGCATTTTAACATTAGCCCTATGGGCGTTGCATGGAAAGAATGGGACCAAAACTCGGCAATGCCCCCTCAATTGAAGGTGTTCCGCCGCTACTGATGTTAATCTCAATCTCAATGTAACGAATCGACTGACATGCAATATGGCATTTTCTGCAACTTTGACCTGAGGTCAAATTTATTAAGTTGACCTTGTTAGGTCAACAAAACGAGAGAAACGCAGTGCCGGTAAAATCAACGTAATAAAAGGTTAGTATCAAAAGTTTTAAAAGAAAAGACGATTTCCGAAGCACGCCGAATGTTCAGTTTTTGCCCTTTGGAGGCTCAAACTAGTTGACCTTAGCTCAAATCTGAGAATCTGAAAGATTTTCGAAAGAGCTATCGAATTCGCTTTTCCGCGGCGCTGTAGCTTCTTTGGTTCCCGAGTTATGAACCAATTTCTGAAGTTGTCAAAATCGGGAGCCAAAATTCGTCATCATTTTACTTTTGGTGACCTCCAGTGACCTTAGCGATGACCTGATCGAAAATGACCTGTATGATTCTGAAGAAAAATAGCGAGCTATATATTGATTTTACTGCGTCTTTCCAGCTTTGTTACATTCCAAGATAACCTGGTGTGGCCGAATACGCCTCCCCTCCTTCCCCCCCCCCCCCCACCACCACCACCAAGTTGGCTGAGGGCCACCCGGGCGCGGGTTAATAACATGGCGCAACAGGTTTTGTTATCAACTTGTCCTTTTCACACATAGGCGACACTACATATCACAACCAACGCCTATCACCAACCTGGTGGTGGGCTTTGGCCAGCGATCGCCGATCGGGGCCAACGCGGGCTCTTACTCGTCCGCAGTCAGCACGAATGATGAATTACAGCTGCTCCAGACCGGCCACTTCAATCCAGCGTGTAATCCCCAGTCCACATCAGAACCACTAGAGAAACTCTACTGAGTGGGCCAACTACACTGCATCTTTGACCTCCTTTGCAGCTCTGGCTTTTCAGAATTTGAACAGCCTTCTCTTTCCCCCCCTTCTGTGCTGATGAATGATGATCCTTTGGAAACCTGAAAAAAGACAGTACAGAGAGATGAAACTGTTTTGCTATGGGTCTGTTCCAGTCGCACTTCCTAACACATCTAAACTCCTCCAAGAGCAAGATAGAGGAGGTTGGAGCAGGGCCCTTCTTGTCTTTGTAGGGGCGAAAGCTGCCACTGGAACAGGGAAGCAATCTTGGAGGAGTTAAGAGGTGTTAGGAAGTGCGACTGGAACAGACCCTATGACAATGTCTGTGCATAGAGCGAGGCGCGAGCAGATGGTAGAAGTGGTCGATTGGTGAGTGGAACAAATGCAAATGTCAGGAAAGCAGTCATATTTTGTGATAGGCATGATGCAGATGTTGGCCAAGCTGACAAGGCATATATAATTATCAGCTTGTTACACTATCATATTTTGTTTGTTTAACAGAGGGAATATAATGTTAAAAAGCCTTAGCCAGATGAAAGTAGATAATATAAGCTCTATAGAAAAATGTTGATGTAAGTAATGTAGGATTTGTGGTTTTTAAAGGCTAGGTAAATCTAAATGTGTTCCCTGTTCAACAATTATTCAGCATTCAGACATTGATATCAATGTACATGCATCAACATACCTGTTGTGAAGTGATTCTGGGCTGCTTTCCTGCCCTGTTCAAGTGCTCTGCGGCCGCCGCGGCTCCCGCGGCCGGGAGGCGGAGCCTAATTTCGGTTAGGTTGAACACCCTCGCGGCTGCGGCCGCTGCGGCCGGGGACGAGAATGGCACGGTTGTTTTGAAAGGAGATGCTGATCAAAATTTTGTGCGTAATTACTTTATAATGGCTTTATTATTTCAATTAGTATCTTTTTAAACCAATTATTCCTTAACAACATAATAAAATCAACCGAAACAAAGAGCGAAATCCGCAATGTTTTGTCTCACGCGCGCAGTTTATGTCGAAGTTTCCCTGCGGTCGCTCCCGAGCGACCGCGGGAGCCGCAGGAAGAGCTACGCATTACCCAGAATGCTGCTCTCGCCTGATTGGCCGCCTGCTAAGCTCCGCCTTTTTGGCCGCGGGAGCCGCGGCGGCCGCAGACACTTGAACAGGGCCCTGAGCAATTGATGGCCACGACTGGAATATTAAAAACACAGCTAATTTTTTTCCATTTTGTTAACTATGACTGAGGATCTTCTGTGCTGAAAAAGAGATAGACAATAGACATCAGCTGATAGACATTGTACAACTCATTTGTGAAACAAGATCAATTCCATTTAGGGGGAGGTCTTGGGATAATGGTGACATGAATGATTTTCAGTTTTCACTTTTCACCAGTCCAGGTACCTAGTGACAAAATGAAATATTGTAGGAGGTATCAATGATAATGTTTCTGGTAGAAAATGCAGGCATTTTAGAATTCAGTTGAAGATTTAGATGGAGGATTTTTGGAAAATATTTGCCACAAATAACATAGGAATCTCAGAAACACAAACCAAATCTTATTTGATGTCAAAAACAAATCAAACTGTTACCATTGAACACCAAACAGCATGCTGAGTAGTCATTGACTAAGACATATGCATGTTACACATGGCTACAGTACTTTGAAATAGCTTTTATAAAATGTATGCATTCATGTAATCTGAACATGTAAATATTTCAGCTTAAACTTGTTTTACACTAAACCTGGTACGTCAAGAAAAAAATGATTAATATGAGAAGCCCAAAACAAGTTATTGAAAACATAAACAAAGGTAACATTACAACAAAACTGAGTCAAAACACTCAAAACTAAGTGTTTCAATGAATGCAAGATCAATGCGTGTCACTGTGTCTGTGTGGTTAGTGGCATGACGTGACATGACTATCATCAATACCTGACAGTACAATTAGCATGATATTATCGTTATTGCAATTGTAATAAAAAATGATAAATTGAACTTTTCTTCTCACTTTCTATAGCCAAAATACCTGAGATTTTTTAATATCAAGTTTGCGTACTCCAAAATCGTAACTATTCTAGGCTTCTTCCAGTACCTAATAAGTTTGCACAAGACTATTACCCATTAGATGTATAGGGAAAATCATGACCACTTGACTAAAAAATGGTTCACTTGGTTCTTACAAGCCTGTTAACTCACTACACAAAGTGAGGGGGGGCACTGCAAAAGGGCGTGGAAATCGCCACATTTGTCTCAAGATGTTTAATGCATAATAATCGGCACCAAAATATCGTCGTATTAGTATGCAATGTCACAAAAAGAAAAAGCCAACGTCATTTATCAAATATCAAAGCAAATTGGCAATATCTAGCGCAACGAAACACATAATTCAACACCTAAAGAGGCCGGCCGAGTCCCCGACACCACCATGGCGACCGCTCAAGTCCAACTGGCCGGCAACTGGGCAATCAGGGAGCTTGTTTGTCATTTCTGGGTGGGATTAAAAAACATGCATACCACCGCGTGCTACAAAACGTTTTAGTCAAACATTTAAAAATCGTTAGATATCTGCGCTGACGTCACACATTCAGAGGGGTATTCCCATGCATTAGCCCCTCTGAATCAAAATACTGCAATTTTGAAATTCAATATTTCCGATTTAAGGCATTTCTCGATGTTGTGAGTGCCGAAACCGGTAATTGTGAGCCAGGGACCCCATATTGGCTATCTCAACTCAAATCTAATGTTAAGGTGGGAGGGCCCTTTAAAGATTGAACCGAAGTCCAGCCTGTGCTGGAAATCATGTTCTACAATGTTCTACATGAATAAGGACAAAAATAAAAAATGTGACATACCTTAAAATGCTGTACCTTAAAACTGAGGTAATTCTTCTTAGAGCAGAGTGATACATATTGGACCTTGGCAATTATTAGCAAAGTAATCTTGTTGGCAATTACATTCAGTGCCCTGCAAGAATAGACATATTAGTAAGCATAGAATATTGATAATTGAAAACAAACATTGAATTATGAATAAGCTTAACTATTGTTATCATAGCATATTGTATAAGGGTATTAATATTGAAATATTGTAACATTGATTACATTTGTTATCAAGCATACTTAAAAGAAATGAAGAACCGAGTATCATGGCTGCGGAAAGCACTAAGCAGCACATTTTAAAATAAATATACCACTTTTTATGTTAGTTTTTGCTACAATCTTATTATTTTTATGCTTACAATGATCTGGAAAGAAAATAATATATTGACAAAAGGAATTTTTAAATTACTAGCCTAAAGGAAGAACTATATTCCATCATTGGAAGAGGCTAAATAGTGGTTGCAGCAAGAGCTTAATGCATTGACCAATCATGTTGCATAGTTAAACGCCAACTGCATGCTGATTGGCTTACATTGGCCTCTACGACAGGGGATAGGTGGGCCAGTGGCTGCATTCTTGGCATGCTTTAATGCACAAAATTCCTGTGTAATGCACTGATATTGGATCAAGATTCAAGAAATGGAGCATTTTTTCCCTAGGTTGATCATTGGGCCATAAAAGGTCCTGATTTGTGAATTGTGCTAATCTCGGCACAAACAACAAAACTGCTACTCCAGTCCAGAACCCCATGTTAAGAATTTACTTTTATCAAGTCGGCTCTAATACAACCTATAAATATAATTTAAAAATCAAGTACTTCTTAGTTCTCTTTGTTATCATGACCTTTCCTCCTTTCCAAAACTATGCTGAGCCAAAATTATATTGTTTTAGGGCTAAAAAATATAATTTTGGCTCAGCATATTTTTGGAAAGGAGGAGAGGTCATGATAACAAAGAAGTACTTGATTTTTACATTAATAATGATCCTCTAACAAGCACTAAAACAGATATAAATATAATTGTTTTCCATTCCTTCAGCCACCTTGTGTGCATGCATGTCTAGTTCAATATGAATTTAATAATTCTGGAAATTTCAATTCTTAGGATTTTGTTTTAATATGTAAATTGTAATGCACATAACATGTTTTACAATGAACATTAGTAAAAAAATACTGTTATGTGTTTAAAATAAATGTTCCAAAGATGACACTTGATTTTATAAATTAATTCAAATGAAAAGGTAGGCATAACTTACAAATAATGGCAGCATCAGTATTGGTATTCTTTAAAGGGACCCTCCCACCTTCAAAAAAGTTTATGAATTGGCATGAAAGTGATGTCACTCGGTTCAGAAAGAGCGAAAACGAATATCTACCAAATTTCACCAAAAAATATTCACCGGTTTTCAAGATATTACTTTTACTTTTGTTTACTTTTTGGGATCTCCGCTGTTCCTAGCGACTTTATTTGGAAGCAATAGTTTGGCAGCTGAAAGTGCGGCACTTGTTGCGCGCATAGCAGCATATACCACCGCGTGCTACAAACGTTTTAGTCAAACATTTAAAAATCATTAGATATCTGCGCTGACGTCACACATTCAGAGGGGTATTCCTATGCATTAGCCCCTCTGAATCAAAATGCTGCAATTTTGAAATTAAATATTTCCGATTTAAGGCATTTCTCGATGTTGTGAGTGCCGAAACCGGTAATTGTGAGCCATGGACCCCATTTTGGCTATCTCAACTCAAATCTAATGTTAAGGTGGGAGGGTCCCTTTAAGCGATTCAAACGTATTTGTTCATCAGCACTAGAACATTGATAACTACATCACATCATAAGTCGCATTTACATAGCATTTTTGACGAGGCTCCACTCTAGCTCGTTTATTTGGCGATAATGTCGATGCAGTGGTCTTCAAATATTTAGAGGGGATCATTTTGTAAATTGTTAAGCATCATTGCAATTGGCTTTTGCGACATCACGGACGGAGATATAATCTTGCAGCAAACCCTATGTAAACGCGTCTTTTGTTGGAATGTGAACTCAACTAGCCTTGGCTCAACTTATACTTTTCAAAAATCAGCATTCAAACCTTACCGACCTTACAAGGTGCCCATATTCTAGCCTCAGCCTATCTGTAATAATCTTGCCTCAGCCAACACAGCCCATGATGAAAGCGTAGCGCCTTCGCCGCCAGCTGGAGATGAGAAATATCTGTTCTTTTGTTTCAAGTCGTAATGATTGCGCCCGTGTTACCTAGCATTTCGAAATAATACCACTTGGCTGCTTGGCAACTTGGAAAAGCGTAATTCGACTGCTACTGAATACAAGGTCAGAGGTGCACGTCTATCAATTCAGCAGCAACGAATATCAGCCTCACAGCAGCATATTTCGGGGTCTTTCGATATGGCTGAAAATCGGTATACAGGGCCTCCTCGATGCGCTGATTCCGAAAATGTACCTCTTTGGGGTGGTATTTTGCACCGTTAACGAGTTAACGGCCATTTAACATTTTAACGGGAAACGGCGGGGTCTTTCGATTTGGCTGAAAATCGGCATACAGGGCCTCCTCGATGCGCTGATTCCGAAAATGTACCTATTTGGGGTGGCATTTTGCACCGTTAACGAGTTAACGGCCAGTTAACATTTTAACGGGAAACAGCGGGGTCTTTCGATTTAGCTGAAAATCGGTGTACAGGGCCTTCTTGATGCGCTGATTCCGAAAATGTACCTCTTTGGCGTGGTATTTAGCACCGTTAACGAGTTAACGACCAATTAACATTTTAACGGGAAACGGCGGGGTCTTTCGATTTGGCTGAAAATCAATATACAGGGCCTCCTCGATGCGCTGATTACGAAAATGTGCCTCTTTAGGGTGGTATTTCGCACCGTTAACGAGTTAACGACCAAATAACATTTTAACGGGAAACGGCGGGGTCTTTCGATTTGGCTGAAAACCGGTATACAGGGCCTCCTTGATGCGCTGATTTCGAAAATGTGCCTCTTTGGGGTGGTATTTTGCACCGTTAACGAGTTAACGATCCGTTAACATTTCCGCAGCATGTATCGATTTCAGCAGCAAATTTTCGGGGTCTTTCGATTTGGCTGAAAATCGGAATACAGGGCCTCCTCGATGCGCTGATTCCGAAAATGTACCTCTTTGGGGTGGTATTTTGCACCATTAACGAGTTAACGACCAATTAACATTTTAACGGGAAACGGCGGTGTCTTTCGATTTGCCTGAAAATCAGTATACAGGGCCTCCTCGATGCGCTGATTCCGAAAATGTACCTCTTTGGGGTGGTATTTTGCACCGTTAACGAGTTAACGGCCAATTAACATTTTAACGGGAAACGGCGGGGTCTTTCGATTTGGCTGAAAATCGGTTTACAGGGCCTCCTCGATGCGCTGATTCCGAAAATTTACCATCCGTTAACGAGTTAACGACCAATTAACATTTTAACGGGAAACGGCGGGGTCTAATTTTATTGACCTCGAGGTCACCGATGACGTTACAGGTCAGGTCAAAGTAAAAATTATTAGCATTTTGGCTTGTTCACATTTTGGGCTCTGGCCGCCGTCTTACAAGTCAGATCAGGCTCATTTTTGGTTTACACACTCATGAACAGATGCTCTAGATACCCTGATAATACCACCCCAAAGAGGTACCTTTTCGGAATCAGCGCATCGAGGAGGCCCTGTATACCGATTTTCCGTTATACCGTTATTTTATACCGTTAAATTGTTAATTGGTCGTTAACTCGTTAACCCGCGCATGACTGGGGGGCTCTGCAGAGCCCCCCTCCCGTTTTTCAGCAATATCTTCTAAACCGTTTGACGGATCAACACGAAACCTGCGGTACCTTCAAAGGCATCAATTTGACACCTTGTGTCAAAATTTCAAGTTCTAGCTACCATAGTTTGACCGGAAATGACGTCAAAGTGACGTCATGTCGGCCGATTTTCATGCAAAATAATGAATTACGGCAAACGCTCTCAAGAGCTCAGTTTTAAAGCTAGATCCATTTTCTTTGCATGAGTGGACTACAAATACACGTAGCTATCAAACTGACTTTTCGAATTTTCGATATTGTTAAAATTTTGAATGCTGAAATCGATATATGCTGCTGAAATGTTAACGGATCGTTAACTCGTTAACGGTGCAAAATATCACCCCAAAGAGGCACATTTTCGAAATCAGCACATCGACGAGGCCCTGTATACTGATTTTCAGGCTTCAGCCAAATCGAAAGACCCCGCCGTTTCCCGTTAAATTGTTAATTGGTCGTTAACTCGTTAACGGTGCAAAATACCACCCCAAAGAGGTACATTTGCGGAATCAGCGCATCGAGAAGGCCCTGTACACCGATTTTCAGCCAAATCGAAAGACCCCGCCGTTTCCCGTTAAAATGTTAATTGGTCGTTAACTCGTTTACGGTGCAAAATACCACCCCAAAGAGGCACATTTTCGAACTCAGCACATCGAGGAGGCCCTGTATACTGATTTTCAGCCAAATCAAAAGACCCCGCCGTTTCCCGTTAAAATGTTATTTGGTCGTTAACTCGTTAACGGTGCAAAATACCACCCCAAAGAGGTACATTTTCGGAATCAGCGCATCGAGGAGGCCCTGTATACTGATTTTTAGCCAAATCGAAAGACCCCGCCGTTTCCCCTTAAAATGTTAATTGGTCGTTAACTCGTTAACGGTGCAAAATACCACCCCAAAGAGGTACATTTTCGGAATCAGCGATCGAGGAGACCCTGTACACCGATTTTAAGCCAAATCGAAAGACCCCGAAAATTTGCTGCTGTAATCGATATATGCTGCTGAAATGTTAACGGATCGTTAACTCGTTAACGATGCAAAATGCCACCCCAAAGAGGCACATTTTCGAAATCAGCGCATCGAGAAGGCCCTGTACACTGATTTCTAGCCAGATCAAAAGACCCCGCCGTTTCCCGTTAAAATGTTAATTGGTCGTTAACTCGTTAACGGTGCGAAATACCACCCCAAAGAGGTACATTTTCGGAATCAGTGCATCGAGAAGGCCCTGTACACCGATTTTCAGCCAAATCGAAAGACCCCGCTGTTTCCCGTTAAAATGTTAACTGGCCGTTAACTCGTTAACGGTGCAAAATACCACCCCAAAAGAGGTACATTTTCGGAATCAGCGCATCGAGGAGGCCCTGTATACCGATTTTCAGCCAAATCGAAAGACCCCGCCGTTTCCCGTTAAAATGTTAATTGGTCGTTAACTCGTTAACGGTGCGAAATACCACCCCAAAGAGGTACATTTTCGGAATCAGCGCATCGAGAAGGCCCTGTACACCGAATTTCAGCCAAATCGAAAGACCCCGCTGTTTCCCATTAAAATGTTAATTGGTCGTTAACTCGTTAACGATGCAAAATACCACCCCAAAGAGGCACATTTTCGAAATCAGCGCATCGAGAAGGCCCTGTACACTGATTTTTAGTCAAATCAAAAGACCCCGCCGTTTCCCGTTAAAATGTTAATTGGTCGTTAACTCGTTAACGGTGCAAAATACCACCCCAAAGAGGTACATTTTCGGAATTAGCGCACCGAGAAGGCCCTGTACACCGATTTTCAGCCAAATCGAAAGACCGCGCCGTTTCCCGTTAAATGTTAATTGGTCGTTAACTCATTAACGGTGCAAAATACCACCCCAAAGAGGTACCTTTTCGGAATCAGCGCATCGAGGAGACCAGAGCTGGGCATTGCGCAACTTAAGTCCGCAACTCCGCAACTCCGCAACTTGCGGACTACCCTCTGGGTAGCGGAGTTACGGATCGGCTACCGAGCCCAAAAAAGTTGCGGAGTTGCGAGTTGCGGAAGCGAAAAATTATAAAGCGCAACCGCTACCGGGGCGGCCACCGCTGGTGGGGGCGCCACTGTATTCTTTGCTCTCCACTGCACACAGCACGTGTTTCCAGGCTAGTTTTTGAAGCTGATTTCGAATTTAATGACCTTTTGAACATTTACGAAGTAGTTTTAGTGCCTTAGTAACATGTTACGAGGCTTTCAGTGGTGGTTGACACTGGATAGACGGTAGGACGCCTACTGGTTGACCTGACCTGACCTGACCCGACCAGGCCCAAATGCATGAAGACGTCATCTTTGATCAAAACCAACATGAAATTTGTTATCAGCGCCCCCCCCCCCTCTAAAAAAAAGCATAAAAGCTTCACTTTACGAAGTTCTAGCAGGTCCGATTTTCCCGACTTTTGGGTCATTGACCTGGCCTGGAAGGTCAACCAATGACCTATGACTAGGGTGGCCCTCTGTATGGGGGTGAAATTTCAAACGAATAATGTCTATGCTCCAAACCCGGATTCTTGTTCCTTTTGACCCAGAAACGTGCTGTGCAAAGTTTCATTGAAATCGGAATATATTTAACCGGTGCTCAACGACTCTGAAATTTTACTCAGCGAACGCTAGTCACAAGCACTCCGGGTCCCACTCCCACGTTGCTCTCGTGGGAGTATTAGCCGCTTTCCTCTCCTGGCGGGGGTTATGTGGTTGCTACTTGCTAGCCACTCACTGTCGCCCGGTCCGTGCAAGCGTTCCCTTCCTGGTGTCCGGGAACTGGCGCCGATGGTCCGCGACGACCTGGACGAGGAACTGGAGTTGTTTTTCGTCCTTCGTCAGGAGCCGGTTATACTCCTGAATCAGGGCGACGCCTCGTTCCGCGTGGTCATTGGTGACCGACAGCTTCTCCAGCGCTTTGCACGCCTTGCCGTACGCCTCATCCTTCTTCCAGTCTGCCGGTTCCAACGCCAGGAATCCTTTGTCGATGGACATCTTGGAGAAGAACGAGGACGTATTGGAGGTCACGAAGTCCTCAAGGCTGCAGCCGCTGATCGCTGAAGCGGGAATGGTCACTCGCTTCTGGGCTGTGTCGTTGCCGTCCTTCTCCTCAATCGCCGCTACCATCTTCTTCTTTGTTTCTGATGAAACCCGGTCGTCGAAGAACGCCAGGGCTACCAGCTCTTCCGAGAGGTACCAGAGGTGGCCGAGGAGCTTGTTTGTCGCGGCCTTGGAGACCTCCGCGTCCTCGTACCCGTCCAGTGCCTGAAGCAGCTGAAGATCGTTGAGCGGAGCCGCGACAGCAAGTGGGGCTTGCGTCCAGGCTTTGCTGTAGAGGCGGGCGGAGAACATGGCCACCCTCAACAGTCCGCGCTCCTCCTTCGGCGTCAGTTTGACCTGTCCCCTGAACAGCCACACCTTGAGCGAGTACAGCACCTTGCTCATCCACCTAGCGTGGTGCATGGGGCCAGGGGCACGGAAGCGTATTCCGCGGGGAGGTACGCCGCCGAGAAAGATGACGGTTAGTTCCAGAAGTTCCCGGTAGTCGTCCCGAAGGTCTGTCCGCTCTTTCAGGGCCTGAAGGAACCACTCGATGTCGACCTCTCCTGCTCCATCCTCGATCGGCTGGAACTCGCCTTGGTTGATGAAGGGCCACCTCTCCTGGAAACGCTTGAACAGCAGGACAGCAGGCCCTGTAGTTGGCCCCATCACCGACGTGAAGACCGCCTCGATCACGAGCTCGAGAATGTGGTGCCGGCAGGCGAGGTAGAGGAGGTCGTTCTTCAGCTGCTGCTCAATCAGGGTACACGCCCCGTTGTGGCGACCCGTGTTGGCGGCGGTGGTGTCAAAGGACATCCCCACGACCCGGTCAGCGACGCTCCACTTATCCAACGCCTCCACGACGGCCTTCGCTTCATTCGCCCCTCTTCCACTGGGAAGCTTCGCCACCTGAAGCAGCTGAACCTCCCCTCCCCCAGACACGAGGATGGGCAGGCGGTCGACGTGGACGTTGCTGGTGAGATCCGGCATCAGCTTCCCGTCCCAGTGGACTACCAAGGGGCCTTCTACTCGCAGTTTCTCCTTGAGGGCGGAGGCCAGTTGCTCGCGGTGACGACGGCGCTGGCTTTGGATCGATGTCCTGTTGATGTTGTACTCAACTGTGTCGTGCCCCAGGGCACGCGCTGTCTCGGTGAGGACCACCATACAAGCGGATAGCCCACAGCCGCAGCAGTCGACAAGACGGAATCCGTAACATGATTAATAAGGGCAATGGAGGGAAGAGTTTCAATAAATTAAAAGAGGAATTCCTTCTCAATCAGAACGCACTCCAGAAACATGCAAACACGTTGAAAGAGTACTGCCAAGCACTAGACAAATCCTAGACAGAGGAAAAGGAGCACTAGACGAGAGTTGCCACACACAGTCCTTGGTCCATAGTCCACCAACGAGAGCATCTGAGAACAGAGCCGCGGCATTTGTCACCGACAAAGCCCCTGTATCGTTGAACGTGAAAATGATCTTAAATAGTAAAATTTTAAGGTCGTTGAGCACCGGGTAAATATTATTCGATTAAAAAAAAAAAATACTCGCGTGGTTTTCTCATGGAGTGGAACAAGAATCCGGGTTTGGAGACTGGATTTTCAAACTTTCGAAAATAAGGGCCACCCTACCTATGACCTTAAAATTGGGTATCATCGGCTTCCTCTCGTCACGGGCAACACGCTCGTTTTTTTTCCCGCGAAGCTCTAGCTCGATCAGGGGCCGAACGGCAGGGGGGAGGGGGTCCAACCGACGTACAAGTTAGACGCTGTAAAACACCGCACACAGCGAGGGTTAAGTCAAATTTTATGGTCGCCAGCACGGGGCCGGGGGCGGGGGGGGGGTGTTTGGACACCCCTCCGTAAGGTTTTCCGCAAATATATAAAAAAGGCGGCGGCAGCGCGGCTGTTTTCGACACTGCTATTAACACATCCTTTCCACACATTGTATCAACATGTCAGACCCAGGTCACCTCAGGTCAGGTCACCAGGTCAAGTCAAGGGACCCAATCTCCGAAAAAAAATTAAACACCCGCCCTAGCAATACAGGGCAATATAGCAATATAGATACACCTATTGACCGATCACTTTGAAACTGTCTGCATGTGACAAGGGTAACAAGATATAGGTACAAAGTGTATTGTCTCATATTTTTTTTTATTTGTGACTTAAGGTAAGGTCAACTGTGTGACCTCTTCATTATAAGTCAATGGGAGAAAATACAACTCGTCCGGATTTGCGGCAAAATGATCCCAAACAACTAAAACATGCAAAGAGTAGCACTGGCATGTCATTTACGTCGACTGGTGTCGCAATGACTTGCGCATTGAGCATTATAGGTCACGTGACGTCATCAGAGGCCACCAACAGTCAGGTCACCAACAGAGGTCAACCAAAGGTACTACCTGTCAGACATAACACTGCACTTCAGGACTAAAACTGATAAAACATAGGAACCTAATAGAGGTTGGTAGCGGAGTTGCGGAGTTGCGGAGTTGCGAGTTGCGGTTTTACGATCTGCAAAATAGTTTCGGAGTTGCGATTGCGCTTTGGGTACCTTAGGTTGCGGAAGGTAGCGGTAGCGGTTTCCAAATTTCGGTAGCGATGCCCACCTCTGGAGGAGACCCTGTACACCGATTTTAAGCCAAATCGAAAGACCCCGAAAATTTGCTGCTGAAATCGACATATGCTGCTGAAATGTTAACGGATCGTTAACTCGTTAACGATGCAAAATACCACCCCAAAGAGGCACGTTTTCGAAATCAGCGCATCGAGAAGGCCCTGTATATTGATTTTCAGCCAAATCGAAAGACCCCGCCGTTTCCCGTTAAAATGTTAATTGGTCGTTAACTCGTTAACGATGCAAAATACCACCCCAAAGAGCCACATTTTCGAAATCAGCGCATCGAGAAGGCCCTGTATACTGATTTTCAGCCAAATCGAAAGACCCCGCCGTTTCCCGTTAAAATGTTAATTGGTCGTTAACTCGTTAACGGTGCAAAATACCACCCCAAAGAGGTACATTTTTGGAATCAGCGCATCGAGAAGGCCCTGGACACCGATTTTCAGCCAAATCGAAAGACCCCGCCGTTTCCCGTTAAAATGTTAATTGGTCGTTAACTCGTTAACGGTGCAAAATACCACCCAAAAGAGGTACATTTTCGGAATCAGCGCATCGAGGAGGCCCTGTATACCGATTTTCAGCCAATTCGAAAGACCCCGCCGTTTCCCGTTAAAATGTTAATTGGTCGTTAACTCGTTAACGGCGCAAAATACCACCCCAAAGAGATACATTTTCGGAATCAGCGCATCGAGGAGGCCCTGTATACCGATTTTCAGCCAAATCGAAAGACCCCGAAATATGCTGCTGTGAGGCTGATATTCGTTGCTGCTGAATTGACAGACGTCAGAGGAGCAGGCTTATTTTGTCTCTTACGCGCCACTTCTAAGAGACTTCTTATTTGATTCTGTGTATGCTAAATCAATAATGCAAGCATCCTTGAAATGTTTTTATTTCCCAAAGTCCTTAAAAAGGCAATTCAACTTATCTCAACTTAGTTAACAAAAAGAAACAACTCTGAAAAGCTGGAGCCTCGTGATGAGGGTCTGCATTCGAATCCCCTGGCGCTTGATATGAGAGACTTCTGGAGGGGATGGGATGGTAGGCGGTTGGTGGGAGCAGCGTGCAGTGTACTCGCCTTGGATGGGGAATTCAAATTGGGGGCCCTTTAGTTAGATATCTTTTTCCTCCTGCATCATCAACACAGAACAGTTCAACTTCAGCCGCACGGAAGAGGTCAGGGCCTGCGCAAAAAGCTCTGCGTGGCGACTGGCGTAGGGTCCCCTCCGCAATCCGCATCTGTCAAGCAGTAGGTTATACAGTCCACAGCAGAAGTAATGTGCGGTTTCAGCAGAGCTGGGCAAGTGCGTTCCTTTAGTGCGTTCTTGCGTTCTTCCGTACGTACGCACCGCCCTTTTTAGGAACGCAAGAACGCAGGAACGCAAAGTTTTTCAAAGGAACGCAAGTAAGAGGAACGCACCACCCGAAATTTTGAAGCGTTCCTGCGTTCTTGCGGAACCACCCGAAAAATTATATTGCTGCCAATGACCTCTGTGTCAAATGTTTGAATCTCGAGTACGTGTGTTTGCCGGTAGAGGCGCCACTTGTCGGTCGAATCGAGGAAGGCCTGCTTAGATTTAGTGGTGATGTTTACTATTCGATTCGGTTTCAGGCATTAAATGTGTAAAGATTTTTAGTGGTGATGTTTACTATTCGATTCAGTTTCAGGCATTAAATGTGTAAAGTAAATATGATAACTTTTACTAAGACAAGTTTCACGACGAGCTTACTAGTATTAGAACGTGTTACTGTTGTCCTTTGAAACGCCAGGCATGAATCTGTTGACTTGATTTATAAGTTACTAGAGGTACAGGTTTACGCGATAACTGTATGTTTTGAGTTATGTTATGTTACGGGTGCATTCGTTTGGGTGATTGACTTGTATTTTTAGCTGTATTATTTGGGTAGATTTGGGTAGCTGTTTTTAATTTAACTGTAAGGGATGGTGGCATAGGCGTAGGAACAGGGGGGGCCGGGGGGGCCATGGCCCCCCCACTTTTTAGCCATTTTTTAAAGTAAAATCTTTATTTTTTATTTAAATACAAAACTAAGAGCAGGAAATGATTCAGCAAGGTGAGATGAGCACAAAACTGCAAAGAATTTCTTCATAGGGGTATTGGGGCTCCCACAAAGTGACATTGAAGTTTCGCTGGCCCCCCCACTTTTCGTGAGGTTCCTACGCCCATGGATGGTGGTAGTTGCGGAGTGTTCAAGTGTTTTGTATGTTGGACCCTTTTTGAACACAACCCTACCCCTACCCTACCCCTACCCTACCCTACCCTACCCTACCCTACCCTACCCTACCCTACCCTACCCTACCCTACCCTACCCTACCCTACTATCCTACCCTACCCTACTACCCTACCTTACCCTACCCTTCCCTACCCAACCTAACTCTACCCTACCATACCCTACCCTACTACCCTACCCTACCCCTACCCTACCCTACCCTACCCTACCCTAGTCCCTACCCTACCCTACCCTACCCCTACCCTACCCTACCCTACCCCTACCCTACCCTACCCTACCTGCCCTATTCTACCCTACCCTACCCTACCCTTCCCTACTATCCTACCCTACCCTACTACCCTACCTTACCCTACCCTACCCTACCTAACTCTACCCTACCCTACCCTACTCTACCCTACCATACCCTACCCTACTCTACCCTACCATACCCTACCCTACTACCCTACCATACTATACCCTACCCTACCCTATCCTATCCTCTACCCTACCCTACCCTACCCTACCCTACCCTACCCTACCCATACCCCTACCCTACCCTACACTACCCTACCCTACCCTACTCCCTACCATACCCTACTACCCTACCCTACACTACCCTACCCTACCCTACACTGCCACCGACAGTCCAAGTTTCAGCTAAATCGGCCCAGAAACGGCTTAGATATTGCAAAAACAAATTTATTGTATTTACTGGCGAATCCCCTTGGCGAGCGGTGCCTTGTGTCGGACTTCGTTGTCAAAGGTCAATGACCTCCCGGCATTGTTTCCACTCAGTTTTTTAAGCGAACAACTGAGCCTAAAGCACGTGCCCTCTGCTCGACGCCGGTCGCGGCCCTACCACGTGCACACCGCTGAACCCACACCCTCGAAAATTTAATACGACAAATGAGTGCACGCGCTCGACTTGGCGTGAAAATTTCAGCCCCGTAGCCCTTACCGTTTCCGAGCAATAGTCTGTTGCCGATTCTAGTGTAAACCCTATGGCACACCACGTGAGCACGCGCCACGGGCGCACCCCCGGCCGCATCGTGCCCAAAATATAATACGACCTGTTGAATGACGTGACCCACGAGCCGTGAAAATTTCACCCTCCTGCGTCAATCGACGGCGCCGTAATAAGCCATTTTGGGAGTTACCCCGACGGCGGACTTTTTAGGATTTATAATAGTAGACTAGAGGTACAGGTTTACGCGATAACTGTATGTTTTGATATGTATGATTAACGGATGCATTAGTTTGGGTGTAGAAACTTGCTGGTATTATTTGTGAAGAACTGGGTAACTGCTTTTAATTGAACTGTAAAGTATGATGGTGATGCATGCGAGTTGTTCGAGCCCTTTGTAAGATTAGGATGTTACTTAATTCAACCCTACCCTACCCTACCCTACCCTACCCCTATCCCTACACTACCCTAACCTACCCTACCCTACCATACCATACCATACCCTACCCCAACCCCTACCCCTACCCTACCCTACCCTACCCTACCCCTACACTACCCTACCCTACCCCCCTACCCTACCCTACCCTACTCAACCCTACCCTACCCTACCCTACAATCCCCTACCCTACCCTACCCTACAATCCCCTACCCTACCCTACCCTACCCCACCCTACCGTACCCTAACCTACCCTACCCTTATACTACCCTACCCTACCCTACCCTACCCTACCCTACCCTACCCTACCCTACTCTACCCTACCCTACCCTACCATACCCGACCCTACCCTACCCTACCCCTACACTACCCTGCCCTACACTACCCTACCCCTGCCCTACCCTACCCTACCCTATCCTACCCTACCCCTACCCCTACCTTTACCCTACCCTACCCTACCCTACCCTACCCTTAGCTCTACACTACCCTACCCTACCCCTAACCTACCCTACCCTACCCTACTCTACCCCTACACTACCCTACCCTACCCTACCCTACTCTACCCTACCCTACCCTACCCTACCCTACCCTACAATCCCCTACCCTACCCTACCCTAACCTACCCTACCCTACCCC
This sequence comes from Amphibalanus amphitrite, assembly GCF_019059575.1. Taxonomy (NCBI): domain Eukaryota; kingdom Metazoa; phylum Arthropoda; class Thecostraca; order Balanomorpha; family Balanidae; genus Amphibalanus; species Amphibalanus amphitrite. The sequence continues at coordinate 795,877 of NW_024881516.1, forward strand.
TACCCATACCCTACCCTAACCTACCCTACCCTACCCATACCCATACCCTACCCTACCCTACCCTACCCTACCCTACCCTACCCTACCCTACCCTACACTACCACCGACAGTCCAAGTTTCAGCTAAATCGGCCCAGAAACGGCTGAGATATAGCAAAAATAAATTAATTGTATTTACTGGCGAATCCTCTTGGCGAGCGGTGCCCGGCGTTGGTATTCATTGCCAAAGGTCAATGACCTACCGGCTCTGATTATTTCCAGTCAGTTTTAAGCGAACAACTGAGCCTAAAGCACGTGCCCTCTGCTCGGCGCCGGTCGCGGCCCTATCACGTGCACACCGCTGAACCCACACCGTCGAAAATTTAATACGACAAATGAGTGCACGCGTCCGACTTACAGCGAAAATTTCGCCCCCGTAGCCCTTACCGTTCCCGAGCAATAGCCTGTTGCCGATTCTAGTGTAAACCCTATGGCACACCACGTGAGCACGCGCCACGGGCGCACCCCTGGCCGCATCGTGCCCAAAATTTAATACGACCTGTTGAATGACGTGACCCACGAGTGGTAAAAATTTCACACTCCTGCGTCAATCGACGGCGCCGTAATAAGCCTTTTAGGGAGTAACCCCGACGGCGGCGGACTTTTTAGGATTTATAATATAGATACATCTTTTAACTTAACTATTGTTTTTAAGCAGGTCGTATTTTTGTTGAAAACCCTACGGATGATATTGGTAAAACGTATTTCAGATATTCGATTCGGAAAAGAGATGTCGAGCTGCTTTTCGGCCCCACGTCGCCATTCTGGGTATTCTGTGATCGATTCGCCCCGTGTTTGGTTGGGCCCGCGCCGCGTGGTTCGGCGGTATTTTTGAGGGAGGAACGCAGGAACGCAGGAACGCTAACGCACCGAGCGAAAAAAAATTGAGGAACGCTATTCCAGGAACGCACTAACCGCGGCCGGAGGAACGCAGGAACGCTAACGCACTACCGAAAATCGAGGAACGCGCCCAGCTCTGGGTTTCAGTCATGGTTATGTTCTGCTTCTGAAGCTTAGGAACGATTAGCCAGACTTGAGCCAGACTACGATGGAACTTTGAATGTAGCTTACATGTATCGTCACCTTTGCAGCTGCAACTTTATCCATTGGCGTCTTCTTTTCGATCACTCCGCATTAAAAAATCGCCAGTCAAAGCCATCCGTTGAGATTGGTAAAACCGCACATTACTTTAGCGGTGGGCTGTACCTATAGGTATTCCGATCATTGTAATAGGCATTCGAGCTGAATTAAATTTAGGCACTCAATCCCATAGGTATGCATTTAACCCTCGCCGGCCGAGGGGGGGGGGCGGGTGCCGCCCCGACGCAGGCATTGTTTTAGACGTTCACGCAACTCACCAAGAGTGTCGGGTTGGGCCGTGGGCGGCGTCCGAAGCCCACAGCCCACAGGCTCTGGCTAGCTGAAGTCATGCAGCTCACAGTGCCTATAGTCTATACTATATCAGCTCGAACATCGAAAATATGTATTATGCAGTCATTGCTGCAGGCGATAAGCAGCGACACAAGACGCTTTTAATTGTTGGTAAAAAAAAAACGAATAAATACGCAAAAGGAAGGAACAATTACATCCGCTCATATTAACATCCTCCAAACACATGAAGCGTCGTTGTTTCAAACGTGTTCTTTAATGACCTAGTTGTATCGTGGCCGGTAGCCGACGATGACACGCTCGTACTGGGGCTCCCCACGGACCTCCTCCTCCTTCTCTTCTTCCTCCTCATCCTCTTCCTCCGACACCTCCGGGGTGGGGTACTCGGTGGGCACCGGGGTGGGCAGGTGGTCGCCCTGCGCCTGGAAGCCCTGCTCGCCGGCCGAGTACAGCACCGTGTAGGTGACGCCATCGGGGGCCGTGTAGCTGAACTGGCCCGACACGCTGTAGCTGTCGTCATCCTCCGGCTGGCCAGACTCCGACACAGAGATGCCGTTCTCGCTCTCGAAACTGGCGGAGGGAGATGAACAGCAAGGTTCACACAATATGTAGTGACTGAAGTATAATGAGAGTGAGATTGAATATATTGAATGGATAATGGTTTAATTAAACTTGCTTGCGAAGAGCAGTAAATAATTGCATTGCACCGTAAGAAGTTAGCACCAATTATTTCGTCAAGAATTATGAAAAGAGGCAATGGATGGGAGACATGAATGCTTCCATCCGCCAAAGCGCCTCCATTGACAGACCCGGGGAGTAGGCCGGTCCGATTGTCATGTCACTCACGAGTGCTGGTAGGACTGGTCGTCGTTGTGGTCGATGTTCTGTCGGAGGATCTCGACAATGTTCCTCTCGTAGGGGAGCTCCGACGGGGCGGCGGCGGCCACGGCCAGCACGGCGGCGAACACGAGCTGAAACGGTACAGAGGGGTTGTTATTGCATACCTTTAAAAAAAAACACATCAAATTATTGAACCAGCATGAGCTAATTGAGAGTATTATAATTGAGAGAATTATAGCGAGTGTAAGACTTCAATTGCACTCCTACCCAATCAACGTTCTTCTTCAAAATCGTGCGTCCAAAAATATCGCTAGACTCTAGTTCAACAACAATATGAGCCCAGCTACTGAAGTCCAAGAAGGATGAGAAAGTAAGGGCATAAGTTAAGTACATATATACATTAAACTGCTTTGGAAAAACAGTGCATCATTACTAGGTCGCCGTTTCGTGGCCCAACTCACCAGCTTCATGTCTGTTGTTTTGGATCTGACCGATCTGTTGTCCTGGATCTGACCAGTAGCGAACTGTGCCCTCCTCCCACCGCTGTGTCCCTTTATACCGGTGGTCGGCAGGTGTACCGCGGTGTCCTCCGCTGGTCCTCGGCACCAGGCTGGGTTGGGACATCCCGGGCCGCCGGTACCGGCGAGGTCAGTCTCCGCACGGGAACCGCCGGCCATCAGTGCGATCGGTGCACGTGAACCCCGCCGTGTGACCGTCCACCCGGTCGCCCGTTCCGGTCACCGTTCACTAAGTGACCCGTCCCGGTCACCGTTTATTGAGTGACCCGTCCCGGTCACCGTTTATCGAGTGACCCGTCCCGGTCACCGTTCATTGAGTGACCCGTCCCGGTCACCGTTTATCGAGTGACCCGTCCCGGTCACCGTTCACTAAGTGACCCGTCCCGGTCACCGTTCACTAAGTGACCCGTCCCGGTCAGCGTTCGACGGGTGACCCGTCCCCCGGGCCCCGGTCACCGTTCGACGGGTGACCTCACCGTTTACTAAGTGACCCGTCCCGGTCACCGTTTATCGAGTGACCCGTCCCGGTCACCGTTCACTAAGTGACCCGTCCCTGATACCGTTTATCAAGTGACTCGCTCCGATCTCCGTTCAGCGAGTGAGTCGCTTCGATCACCGTTTTACCTGGTGACCCGTCACGATCCCCGTATACGTAGGCATGTAAAGTTGTACATATATACTCGTATGCTCCGTTAATCACCGCTCACTTCATATGTGAAGTGTATGTACTGTAACTGTGGGAAAAAGTGTCATGTGAACTGTAAACACATTTACAGTGCCAAGTTGGAATATATGAATGTATGATGCAGGTATATGAATAGGTATACCTATAGTGTCTAGCGAACGAAAAATGATTGATAACATCAGCCAAAAGGAGGAGCAAATGGAGGCGAAACAAAGCCTCTATGCATTCAGTCGAATATGTAAGCTGCATGTATTTTTCTTCTTTTTTTGTTGCATTGCATGATGCGTTTTCGGTACTATACCTATACCTACTTGGCAGCTACAATGAACCGTACATTTTCATTTTTGATGCCAATATAGGTACAGGTATGCATAGTAAAATATATCAATTTTAACGCCCCTACGATAAAATTGATTGAATTAGGCAAAGCATTGCTCTTCCATGCAATTTACGCATTGTATTTTTATTTGTCGACATTCCGAGTTAGACGACATCCCGAGAATCGCGTTTGCTTACGAACTTGTGATTCGCTCCGAATTAGACGGATCGATTTTGATTACATTTAATTCATTTAACATTTAACATAATTCATACATTTAATTTATTACATTTAATCGATTATAACATGTACCTATACCTACATTTGACCTGGGAAGGACTTGCATAACTAATGAACCATTCCTGCCAGCTATGGTCGTCCGTTCTGCCGCGCCCCGCTGAACTGTCGCGATGGCCGCGGTGGCGACGCAGAGGGCGCCCCCAGCGTGAAACGTCACACGCCCTCCGCGGCAGACACCTCCCGCGTCGCTCCGCGCAGCGCGCGCCGCCGTCGATCTCGACGGAACGGCCCGGGCCGAGCGCGTCGGCGTCAGGGGCGCGTCCAGGCGGCGCCGGCGGCGGCGGCGGGCGGCCGCGGCGACCCGCTGTGTCTCCTCTGGGCCCGCCGCTGGAGGCTGAGCGACGCTCCAGCGGTCGATACGGGACGCCGGCGGGCGGCCGTCCGACAGTCTCCGAGGGCCCGGGCCCGCCAGGCAGGGCGTCACCCCAACCGGTGGACAGAGACAGTGCGCCCGACAGCCGCCCTCACCGGCGACACGGCAGCCGCCCGCTCTTTCCCACGTCTCCTTGTCATTCTGCGAGCCAGTGTATCGTTTGACGACTGGACGGAGAACTGATAAGGGCTGGTGGGAAACGGCACCATCTCTGGACCCGCGACGGCCGCGCCCGCAGAGGACAACGCCCTTGGACAACGCCTCGGGCGCCCGCAGTTGCAAGGCTGGATCGGCCCGAGAAATAGAGCCTGCGGACAACGGACGGGCTTGAAGGTAAAAAGTGGGAGGAACCTTTATGATAGCGATATTGTACCTAATGCGTTTCCATCATTGGGTACGTACCGTTACTGATTCGGACGGACGTTTTGAAGTTGAAAAAATAAGTCATCTTTGCCACAAGGGAAGGTGAAGGGAGCCTCTCCCACGTATGCCTACTGCCGAATTATTTAAAGTTCTTTGTTACTTCTTGTTCTAATTACAAGTGATGGTTTGCTCTGGAATAAGGTAAAAAGTGTTCTGTTTGCGGTGATGAACTTTGATGCTAAAAATATCGTGAATACCTAATACCTAGGTATACAAGAACCCAATGGCTCCGCTACGGGCGGGGGGGGGGGAGGGGAAGGTCACAGTAATCCGTACCCCGAATGATTAAGATTTGACCTCCTTAAAGCAGGCTGATGTATAAGGCCCTTATAAAATGTACATCTTTTTTGGTCGGACCCCCCCCCCCCCCATCCTGAAACCGTGGCGGAGCCCCTGCAAGGACCTTTGTTTCGGCAAATAATTCCAAGACAGCTCAATCGCGAATTTTGACGGTCATGCGCAGCGCTGTACTTACCGAGTGCAATGAGAGTAGCGCCGTCCGACGGTCTGACGTCCCTCCCAGGGTTCCGGACAAAAAGTCAAATGATAAAAGGTAAAAGGATGATTAGTGAACAGACATTACGTCAAAAGCAAGAAGTCAAAAATCTTAAAAGCCAACAGGTAAAAGGTCAACAAAGAGGAAAGTCAAAAGCATGGGTGTAGGAGCGCCAAAAATATTGGTGAAGGATGCCACCTGAACCTTCTCCCGCGCCCCGCTGGGGGGGGGGGCAGATTCTGCCCCCCCTCCCGGATTTTCGTGATAACTCCAAAACCGTTGCAGATATCGCCACGAAATTTGGGATACCTTATCCTACATCAATTTGACATCGACTATGCAAGTTTCATCGAAATCACTTTGAAAATTTTTGAAAAAATGCGTTTTTGTGACGTCACAACATGCCAAAATTTGAAAGCAAATTTTGGAAGTTCTAGACCATCTACAACAACGAAAATACCACCGGTGGATTTGCCATCAAAAACTGAATCAGAGAGACACCAATTTTGTTTGAAAAGATCAATTTCGAAATTGACCTAGTTTGACCTGGCTTGACCTGACCTAGACCTGAACTTCGTCCAAATGTGATCCAAATCATTTAGTGAGTATCGTCATTGCATTCTATGGGCAAAATGACCCATAAAACATGTGTCGCACATAGCCCGTTCAGTGGCTACTTTGTGATGACCTTTGTTGACCTGACCTGACCTTGACCTTGAACTTTGCATGGCGTTTTAAGTAAAGCACATCGTCTCCCTACCCTAAGGATGCGTTCTGGGTAGCGCCCTCAATCGCCTCTTCACCAACTGGGCTCAGACGCCAATGCTGTGAAAACCTGTCATTTTGACCTTTGACCTGACTTTGACCTGACTTTTGACCTACTTAAGCAAAATTTGTGGTGTTCTTAAGATTGGTCTCGTTGAGACCTTTCGTTTTCCGCTTACCCCGTCTCTCTACGGCCCTCCGTTCGGAAGTTAGGCAGGGGGGGGCAGAATCGCCCCCCCCCCCCAGCGGGGCGCGTAGTGCTGAATACCCCAGCGGGGCGCGGGTTATGAAAAGGGACAGGACCGTGCTCATTAACACGCGCAGTGGAAGGGGGGAAGGGTTGCGAATTTCGCTAACCCCTCCTGTTTTTCGCAGATATCTTACGCCCTTATCATCCCATTAACGTCAAATTGTCAATCCCTGTCTGAAATTGAATTGTGCATCTTGCCATGAAAGCAATAAGTACCTAAATCGGTCTACAACTTTTCATAATAATAGGAGTGTAAATAAAAAATCCATCCAGCCGGCGGTGCAGCGGCCGGTGTACATGCCAATTCTCACTGCCGGCACCGGACGGTTCCTTTGCATTGCGCTGATTACCGCTGCGATACAGCTATACGTTTACCAACTTCCATGTAGTTTTCGGTTTTACCTATCATTTATTAACCCGCGCCCTGCTGAAGGAGGTGTTTGAACACCCCCCCCCCTGCGGTTTTTCGCGGATTTTCCGCGCCCCGCCGTTTTGGCACACCTTATCATACATCAATTCTACACATGTTGTGAAATTTCAGACCAAGGTCATTCAAGCTCAGGTCACCAGGTCACTTCAAGTGACCTCACCTCATAAAATGTTTCAATGTATGAGAGAAATTTCAAAACCGCCTCTTTTGGACAAAAGTCATTCTAAACACACACTCAAACACTGAATTACAAGTAACTTTGACACACTGAACATGAAAATAGCACCCGTGACCCCTGTTTATGCCCCTGAGGACATCTCAGTGCCTTAAACAGTGTTTCGCGAATAACTTTTGATAGAGGCATTCTAGAGCGATGAAAACGCCTTAGATATGTTCAGCTCGACGATACGGATCCACTGATATGCAACATGACAATTTCCGGTCAGGTCATGACCTTGACCTGAGGTCAAATTTTCAAGTTGATCTTCCGAGGTCACATTATAGTTCATTCGATGCGTCTTGACGAGAGGAACACGATGCCGGTAAAAGAAAGCTTGTGCAAGGCTCGAGTGAAAAGTTATTGCAAAAAAAAAACTCCGAAAAATCGTCTATTTTGGCAGTTTTTACCCCCTGTAGGCAAAACGGTTGACGTTAGGTCAAATCTAAGAGGGTGATTCAGAAAGAGCGTTAATAGGGCTATCAAATGCGCTTTTCCGCGGCGCTGTAGCTTTATTGGTTTCCGAGTTATGCGTCGGCTTCTTGCAAATTGTTGATATTCGATCTAAACATCGGCGAAATTTGGCCTTTAATGACCCCTGGTGACCTGACCTTTGACCTGACCAAAAAAGTGACTGTATCGATTCCGTCATTATTTTTTACGCTCTTTCGAACGCCGCCTTTCGCGTATCGCTACATGGCCCAGGAGCCGAGCCCCCCCCCCCCCCCAGCAGGGCGTGTAAATCCAGGGCCCCCAGCGGGGCGCGGGTTGAATGGCGTGAATTGTGAAGAAGGTAGGTATAACGCTTCACAACTGAAAGGACGGGGTAATTGGGTGCCTATTACCGTTTTACCTTTTTCTCTATCCCATCTGGCACTGTTGTTCCTTTAAAAAAAGACATTAGATCAACCGTCGAATCCAGTCGTTCTAAGCATAGGTGAAGACCCTCCCTTGCATTGCCCAAGATTGGTGAAGGATCCTTCACCAATCTGAAACTTTGGTGAAAGGTATCCTTCACCAAAGAGATACGTTGCTACACCTATGGTCAAAAGGCAAAAAGTCAAAAAGGATAAAACGTCAAAAGATAAAAAGTGAAATTGCCAAAAAGTCAATGAACAAAAAGTCAACTAGCATAGAAGTCAAAAGACAAAAAGTCAAATGGACATAAGGTCAAAAGACAAAAAGTAAAAACGATAAAAAGTCAAATTGCCAAAAAGTAAAAAGGACAAAAGTCGAAAGACAAAAGGTGAACAGGACATAAAGTCAAAATCCAAAAAACCAAAAGGACAGAAAGTCAAAAGGACAGAAAAACAAAAAACAACAAGTCAACCGGGCATGAAGTCAAAATAAAAAGTCAAAAGGTCAAAAAGTCAAAAAGACATATAGTCAAAGTCCAAAAAGTCAAAAGGACAAAAAATCAAAGGGACAGAAAGTCAAAAGGACAAAAAGTGAAGAGGACAAAGGTCAAAAGACGAAAAGTCAACAGGACATAAAGTCAAATTACGAAAAATCCAAAGGAAAAAAGCCAAAATCCAAAAACTCAAAAGGACAAGTCAAAGAGACAAAGTCAATGACACCCGGATCATCAGTCATTACATACATGAGATAACATTTACAAACAGCTGTACCAGGATGCTGCACAATATAACCTGCATCATTGGACATTGAAGCGAGACTGCCTCCATTGCGCGACAGATGGGGATTCCAATGGCCCGCAACCGCGACTCAGCTGGTCACACGGGCATGCTTGGCTGAAATCTGACACACATCCGTTGACACTTACGTGCTAGGTGGGAGCTCGCTCGCATCGTAAGGTTGTCATGACTCATGAGGCAGCGTTACATGATCCTTCGAGACAGCTGGCTGTCCCAGGCGCAGTTTACTGGAATTATTTCAACAAATATAGTTAACCCGAAATGTTATCGATACGAAAGGTTCGCTTGTTCATTTCCTATATTGTTTAGGGAGACGTTTCTTATCAATTGATTCCGTCACGGGTTCTATTAGCGATTTCCCACTTTTATCCCGCGCCCTGCTGGGGGGGGGGGGGGGGGTGTTTGAACACCCCCTTGTGGTTTTTCGCAAATATCTCAAAAACGGCGGGGCGCTCATCATACATCAATTCTACACATGTTGTGAAAATTTCAGACCAAGTTCATTCAAGGTCAGGTCACCAGGTCACTTGAAGTGACCTCACCTCATAAAAAGTTTCAATGTCTGTCATAGCTACACCGAGTGACCGATCGCTTTGAAACTTTCAGCGATTGCTAAGAGCAATAGCATGTACAAAATGTATATCTCAGAATTTTGACATCGATGACCTAAGGTCAGGTCAATTTTGCGACCTCCCCATTATAAGTCAATGGGAGGAAATTGAAATGCGCCTCTTTTGGACGAAAGACATTATAAACACTCCCAAACACCGAATTACAAGTGGTTTAGACACACTTAACATGAAAATGGTGTCCGTGGCCTTTGTTTATGCCCTGAGGTCATCTTAGGTCACGAATGGTATCTAACAGTTTTTCGCAAATAACTTTTGATAGAGGCATGCTAGAGCGATGAAAACGCCTTAGATGTGTTCAGCTCGACGATACGGATCGAATGATATGCAACATGACCTTTTCCGGTCAGGTCATGACCTTGACCTGAGGTCAAATTTTCCAGTTGACCTTTCAAGGTCAAGTTATAATTCATTCGATGCGTCTTGACAAGAGGAACACGATGCCGGTGAAAGTAAGCTCGTACAAGGCTTGGGTCAAAAGTTATTGCAGAAAAACTGTTTCAGAAAAAATCGGCTATTTTTGCAGTTTTTGCCCCCTGCAGGCAAAACCGTTGACGTTAGGTCAAATCTGAGAGAATTGCTCAGAAAGGGCGTTAATAGGGCTATCGAATGCGCTTTTCCGCGGCGCTGTAGCTCTATTGGTTCCCGAGTTATGAGTTGGCTTCTTGGAAATTTTCGACATTTGACGTGGAAATCGGCGAAATTTTGCCTTCAATGACCTCTGGTGACCTGACCTTTGACCTGACCAAAAAATTGACCAAAGTTTCGTCATTATTTTTGACGCTCTTTCGAACGCCGCCTTCCGCGTATCGCTACGTGGCCCAGGATCCGAGTTACAAGGGGGGTGTTCAAACACCCCCCCCCCCCCAGCAGGGCGTGGAAATCCAGGACCCCCAGCCGGGCGCGGGTTATTATAGTTCAAGCGTATTGTATGGTACAATTGGTACAATAGTAAAGCGCGTCGTTTCTTTTAGATAGGTGGAAGTTGGAACGAGAGGCAATTGTGTGATTGTCGGATTGTCCTGCCTTGAAAGGAACGCTCATATTATCAGCATCAACAGACAACAACATGTTAATATTCACGGACTGCATACAATTAAGGTGACCAATTTTCATCGAAAGGTACGGACTGCATACATTTAAGGTGACCAATTTTCATCGAAATGTATAGGTCAATTAAGTTATCGAGATGTGATTGCTAAAAACACAATTTTTTCGGACCTCGGAGCTGTGACGTCCAAAGAGAGGTGACAAGTATAGCGCATTGTGGCCACCAGTTACTGTCCCTCTCCTTCATCTTTGCCTCCGCCCTACGTCTCCTTATCGGAACTGCCCCCCCCCCCCCCCGCCGCCGCCACCAGCAGGCACAGTACGCCAACTTTATACAGATAAGTTCACATTCCCAATATACTTTTAAAGCAAAGTAAAAATAGGTAGGAGCGTTCTTATCGGTAGTGTCGGGGCACGCACGGGGACGCGCCGAGACGCGCTATGCGGTGCAGCCGGCGCCCAGCGGGCGCACACTGGGCCGATCGCCAGGTCTAGCACGACATGGGTAAAAAATCGAACTTTGTGGATGTGCAATGAAACCTATACCAATTTGTTCAAAAATGATCATACTACATTGCTGTGGTCTTTGGTTTTCAACACAATTGCTATTTCATGGCGAAAACTCAGCTTAAACACGAACTTCGGAATCGTTTGGACCGAACTCGTCCCCCGCACTCTTCGACAAGGTATCTTTGATCCACGAAAACAATCACAATTTGAAGAGGAATTCCACATTTATATACATCAAACAATAGCTCAGGTTTTGCAGAACACACATAACCACATGAAAATGGCGAACTCTTACTTGGTTATGATGTATTTGCACCGCAAAGATTTAAAGACGAAAATATAATTTCACATAATTGATGTCACACACAAATAGACTTTTAACCCTCGCCCCGTTGGGGAAAATTTTCAGTACCTTCCCGGGCATCAATTTGACACCTTCACACCGAATTTCAAGTCTTAGGTCAGTGGTCACCTTAGGTCAGGAGTTATTGAGGTCAAACTGAGGTCATGTTCGAGCAAAAATGAGCAAAAAACATGCAATCTTGAAACGCTCACCAAATTTAGTTACCAAGCAATTTCAAAGTTCTTTATATGTTCTAGTAGACAAAAAGCGGCGCTACAAAACTGCTATCTCGGATTTTCAAAATTTTGGGTTTTGACCCCGAAAAATTCAAAAAATTGATTTTTTTAGAAAAAACTTAAAAAAATCCAAAAAATTTTCCGAATTTCGAAAAAGCCGGAATATATATGGTAGTCCCTGTGCTCTTCTATATACATACTAAATTTCAGATCGATATCTCGTTTTTTGGCCAAGTTATAGCGAAAAAAACTGTTCATAAATGATGACGTCAAATTTTTGAACTCAATTTTTAGCGATTCTAAACCACGTAGGGAAAAACAAAGACCACCATTGAACTCCCCGTGACGAGCTGCATCGAATCGATACCCATTTTATGCAAAAATATCAACTTTGGAATTTGACCTAATTTGACCTGACCTTGACCTGACCTTGACCTGATCTTGACCAAAACGTGACCTAAGCTGGCCCAAAAGTCTGCCTGACCCACATAATCGCATTTGTCATGTAAAATGGACCATAAAACACGTATCACACGACACTTTCATATTGTGACCCCCCAGTGACCTGACCTCTGTGACCTGACCTGGTATCAGTGACCTCAAATAGCAAAATATGTGTTTGAAGAACATTTCCCCATCGATGATTTTCAATGAAATGCATTTTACTCGATTTTACAACGCATTTCTTGATATGCCTGTAAACGGTGAAAATTCGACCTTTGACCTGACCTGTGGCGTCATCGGTTTGACCTAGGTCAATAAAATTGGGTCACAAGGTAGTTCCTGATAGGGCTATCCAACACCGTTTGCCGCTTGTCGCTAGGTTGCGTGGTTCTCGAGATCTTAGGGGGGGGGGGGCAAATTGCCCCCCCCCCCGACGGGGCGCGTTGCTCGGCAGAGCCCAACGGGGCGCGGGTTAAAAAAAGTACCGCAAAGTACCGCTTCGAAAATCTCGCTACATGTCAGTGAGTCATTGCAGTACAAGATCCAACAGTCATTTCTTGCGAATTTTTGCGACTTTGGATGTAGCAGCCAAACATCAACCCGCGCCAGACCGGTATTCGGCGTCAAACGCGCCGAGCCGGGAGGTGTTGATTGAACACTCCCCTTCTAACTCGGCTCCTGGGCCACATAGCGACACGTAGTAAGTGGCATTCGAAAGAGCGCCCGAAATTCCAGAGAGAGTAATTAGTCATTTCTAGGTCAGGTCAAAGGTCACGTCACCAGAGGTCATCAAAGGTAAAATGTTGCGTATATCACCATTTCTCGAAACACCGGCCCTTACTTCGCGGACCAATAGAGCTACATCGTCGCAAAAAAGTGCATTCAATTGCTCTTTTAACGGTCTTTCTGAAATAACCCCTCAGATTTGGCTTAACTCTCGCCCCTAGTGGTGTTTTTCCAGCCGCGAACTATAGAAGGGGTCCGTTGGACCCCCCCCCCCTGCCGTTTCGCCCCTGATCGAGCTAGAGCTTCGCGGAAAAGACGAGCGTCTTGCCCGTGACAAGAGGAAGCTGATGATACCCCATTGTAAGGTTCTAGGTCATCGGTTGACCTTCCAGGTCAGGTCAATGACCCAAAAGTCGGGAAAATCGAGACCTGTTAGAACGTCGTAAAGGGAGGCTGCTATGGGTTTTTGGGCGCTGATCACGAATATAATGTTATTTATGATCATAGATGACGTCTTCATGCATTTAGGCCAGGTTGGGTCAGGTCAGGTCAGGTCAACCAGTAAGGGTTTTGCCGGGAACCTATTTGTAGTAGGTGGCAACCGCCTCTGACAGCTTCATAACATGTTACGAAGGCACCAAAGCTACATAGTAAATGTTCAAATGGTTGCTAGATTCGAATTCAGCTCCAAAAACTAGCTGAGAAACATGTAAAACTCGAAAAAGTGAGCCAAGGTCATCAAAGGTCAATGACCTTACCTGACCTTCCGGTGACCTTGACACCGACCCCAATGCATGGGAGCAACATAATATCCCATGTTTGAACGCTTTAAAGCACGAAAAGACTGCAAACTCGCGGCTAATGCGAGCCGACATACGCTGAATCGCGATTCCGGCCAAACATGGTCTCGAAAGAAGGTCACAGGTCAAAGATCATTATAGTCAGGGTCATGAAATTTTCAGGTTAGCTGTGAAATTAATTATCGCGAGTGTACTGAAAGTTTCGTTGCGATCGGCCGCTTTTTACGCGAATTACTCGCGAAAAACCGAGGGTTCCGTTCGAAGATTCAGGCCCTGTCGCGCTAGAATGGCATACCGGCCCACTGTGGGGCGGGGGCCGGGGATCAGGTGGCCCGGCGCGGGTCAGTCGCCGACCGGAGACGCGGGCTGCGGCGTACTTGTACCGACTTAGTTAACGACTGCTGTTTAAGACTACTTTTTGCTGTTGACTTCATTTTGCGCATCAACTTTTCGCGCACCTATTAACTGTTTGCTTGTTGACTTTTTGTGTGTTGACTTTTAGCGTATTGACTTTTAAGCATGTTGACTTTTAGCGTGTTGACTTTTAGCATGTTGACCTTTCGCGTGTTGACTTTTAGCGTGTTGACTTTTAGCGTCTTGACTTTTTGCGTGTTGACTTTTTGCGCGTTGACATTTTGCGTGTTGACTTTTAGCGTGTTGACTTTTAGCGCGTTGACTTTTTGACATGTCGGCTTTTTTTTCTCTTTGACATTATGTCTTTTGACTTCTTGCGTGTTGACTTTTAGCTTGTTGACTTCTGGCGTGTTGACTTTTTGGCAGGTTGACTTTTTGTTCATTTGACATTTTGTCCTTTGACTTCTTGCGATGTTGACTTTCTGTCTGTTGACTTAATGTCCTTTGACTTTTTATCCGTTTACTTTTAACGTTTTGACTTTTCATCCGGGAATCGACGTCCCATCCCAATCGACTCTGAACAGTCTCAGTCTACTCTTAAAAGTACCGCGCATCGGTGCGTCGGATCCACCAAGCACAGTAGCGGCGGAACACCTTCAATTAAGGGGGGGGGGGGGCACTGCCGACTTTTGGTCCCATTCTTTCCATGCAACGCCCATAGGGCTAATGTTAAAGGGACTATCCCACCTTCTAAAATGTTGTTAAAACCAGTTAAATTGTGCCCGACTTTATAGATTGGATGACCAGGAACACGGTTCTGGCATTTATTTTTCATTAAACATCTTAGGCTTCCCATATTCCAAAGACAAACTTTCAAAAATGTGACGTCACAGCCCAAAATTGCCTCCTTCCCCACACTGGCGGATCCAGGGGGGGGGGGCATTTAGGGCCATGGCCCCCCCCCCCCCCAAAGGCCTAAAGTGCCCTGTTTGGCCCCCCCAAAACGTCAGAAAAATTGCTAAGAAAATATACCTTGATGGAGGTTTTTAGCCACTTGAAGTAAAGCTTTCTACAGCATAATATGGAAGCAATATGGTAGCAGTGAGGGTCAGTCAAAAGTTGCGCGAGCGGAGTCGACCTGACTGTTGTTGGCACGTGTTTATGGCGCGGCAGCTGGCAGTTGGCGGTGTTTCGCGTGGTGTGGCATCACTGGCGGATCCAGGGGAGGGGGGGGGGGGGGTGACCCTGACAGGCCCGTGGTGCCCTTGCTAGGCCTGTGGTGCCCCTGGACCCTGGCAGGCCTGTGGTGCCTCTGGCGGGCCTAGGGTGCCCCTGCTAGGCTGCTGATGCCCCTGGGACCTGACAGGACTGTGGTGCCCCTGACAAGCCTAAAGTGCCCCCAACAGGCCCGTGATGCCCCCGACAGGCCCAAGGTGCCCCTGCGTGATGCCGTGATGCCTGCGAGGCCGGTGGGGCCCCTGACAGGCCCATGGTGCTCCTGCGAGGCCGGTGGTGCCCCTGCTAGACCGGTGGTGCCCCTGGCAGGCCTGTGGTGCCCCTGCTAGGCCGCTGGTGCCCCTGGGCCCTGACAGCACTGTGGTGCCTCTGACAGGCCCAAGGTGCCCCTGCAAGGCCGGTGGTGCCCCTGCGAGGCCGGTGGTGCCCCTGGCAGGTCTCTGGTGTCCCTGACAGACCTGGGGTGCCCCTGACAAGCCTGTGGGGCCCCTCACAGGCCCATGGTGCCCTTGCTAGGCCTGTGGTGCCCCTGGAGGGCTGGTGGTTCCCCTGCTAGGCCGATGGTGCCCCTGACAGGCCTGTGGTGCCCCCGGGCACCAAGGGGGGTCATGACCCATGTGGCCCCCCTTGGATCTGCCACTGATACATAATATATTGATTTGTAAAGGCGTTATGGCTTATGCAATATGCAATTGCAGGCACTTGGTATCCCTCACTTATCCCTCATTGGGGGCTCTGGCGGGCTCCTGAGGGCCCACGTCTATCTCCGGGAGCCCTAGACGGGCTCCTTTGGGTCCTTTCAGTCCACTATAGCATAAGAGGTCTCCACGCGAGTCCTATACATCTGAGGGCGTGCCCTGACGTCTGAGGTACCCAACTGCAGCTCCAATGGTCTCTTACACTGGCGGATCCAGGGAGGGGGCATTTAGGGCCATGCCCCCTTCCCAGAGGCCTAAAGTGGCCCGTTTGCCCCCTCCCCCAAACGATAATAAAACTTCAGAGTTCAATCAGTGCGTGGCCCAGGAGCCGGGTTAGACAGGGGGTGTTTTACCACCTCCCGGCCCGCAAAGGGACCCAAGCACTGACTCGAAGCGGGTTAACTGGTCGACAAAAGCAATGGTAAGTGTTTACAAAGTAATATAAAGGCATGGGTCGGGTGGGCTACCATTTATATATTTTTCTTTTTAGTTAAAAAAAATATTCATAGTGTCAGGGCTGTGACGAGAAATAAGTGGCCTAAATCCGATGAGAAAACAGGATTTGGGGGTACCGTAGGTTTGGCTCCTGCATGAGTTGGCCCCCCCCCAAAACGCAAGCCTGGATCCGCCAGTGCAGTTCCCCAGGCCACATTACTGCCATAAAGCTGATTCTTTTTTACTCTGTAGGCACCACAACAAAGTTCAGACCAAGTTTTAAGCGATTTTTCAACGAACAAACCCATTTAAATCAGAATGACTAAACGAGGTGACGTCACACTAACGGTCGCTCCATGTTGAAGATAGGGCCTTGCGCAAGGCCCATTTTCAAATGAAGGGAACGAATTTCTTCAACACCAAGAGGCCGCGGGGGTTGCAACCTAGATAGATAGTGGTTTCTGGACCTCGCCGCAAACTTGGCTATCTCAACTCAAACCCCATGTTAAAGTGGGATAGTCCCTTTAAAATGCCAAAATCAAAGGGGGGCACGGTGCCCCGGTGCCACCCCCGTTCCGCCGCCTATGACCAAGCACAATCGAAGGAGGGCTCAGGCTGCTGCAGGCACGTACCCAGGATTTCGCCCAGGAGGGGGCCACCTGCTTCCGAAGGGGCCCTTAGGTCACCCGGGGCCCCCAGGCCGCCCAGGCGACCAGGGGCTCCCAGGCAACCAGGAGCCCTCAGGGGTCCCAGGCAACCAGGGCCCCCATGTGACCAGGCCCCCGCTACCAGGGGCCCCCTTGGCGACTAGGGGCCCCAGGCGATCAGGGGCCCCATGCGACCAGAGGCCCCATGCGACCAGGCCCCCCGGCTACCAGGGCCCCCTAGGCGACTAGGGACCCCAGGCAATCAGGGGCCCCCATGCGACCAGGCCCCGGCTACCAGGGGCCCCCTAGGCGACCAGGGGCCCAGGAAACCGGGTGCCCTCGGATGACTGCAGGGACCCATCGGGTCATCGGGGGCCCCTCGGGTAACCAGGGGCACATAAATGAAACTTTGATATCATTTTTTCTTCCTAGTAAAAGACGTTTTATCCAGTGTTTGAAAAAATATACCGGGGCCTGAGCCCCCCCCCCCTTGGCTACGTCACTGGGCTGCTGAAATTAGAATTGAGAGTCGCCGAACCAATTGACCTGGGTTAGGGTGACTGGTTCGATGACTCTCTTGATATTAGCAGGCAGCAGTGACGTACCCAAGGGGGGGGGGGGCCTCAGGCCCCGGTATATTTTTTCAAACACTGGATAAAACGTCTTTTACTAGGAAGAAAAAATGATATCTAAGTTTCATTTATGTGCCCCTGGTTACCCGAGGGGCCCCTGATGACCCGATGGGCCCCTGAAGTCATCCGAGGGCCCCCGGTTTCCTGGGCCCCTGGTCGCCTAGGGGGCCCCTGGTAGCGGGGGCCTGGTCGCATGGGGGCCCCTGATTGCCTGGGGTCCCTAGTCGCCTAGGGGGCCCTGGTAGCCGGGGGGCCTGGTCGCATGGGGGCCTCTGGTCGCATGGGGCTCCTGATCGCCTGGGGCCCCTAGTCGCCAAGGGGGCCCCTGGTAGCGGGGCCTGGTCGCATGAGGGCCCCTGGTTGCCTGGGACCCCTGAGAGCCCT
Organism: Amphibalanus amphitrite; assembly: GCF_019059575.1. Lineage (NCBI taxonomy): Eukaryota > Metazoa > Arthropoda > Thecostraca > Balanomorpha > Balanidae > Amphibalanus > Amphibalanus amphitrite. The sequence continues at coordinate 813,699 of NW_024881516.1, forward strand.
TGGTTGCCTGGGGGCCCCTGGTCGCCTGGGCGGCCTGGGGGCCCCCGGGTGACCTAAGGGCCCCTTCGGAAGCAGGTGGCCCCAGGGGCGCGGGAACTACTTTCCGACTGGGGGGGGGGGGGGCACACCATAATAGAGATCAACCTAGGGTACCCCCAAATCTAGTTTTCTCACCGGTTTTAGGCCACTTGTTTTTCATCCCTCGGCTTTTTCAACAAAAAAGAAAACATTTGCAAAAAAACTGTGGTATTCCGTCTCAAAGCTGTGGGGGCACCGCCCCCACGGCCCCAGAGTTGGGGGGGCAAGCTGCCCCCACTGCCCCCCCGGCTCCCGCGCCTATGGGTGGCCCCCTCCTGGGCGAAATCCTGGGTACGTGCCTGGCAGGCAGCAGCCTTCCTTCGGTTTGGCTTGATGAATCCGACGCACCGATGCGCGGTAGGTACTTTCAAGAGTGGGTGTAATTAATTACAATATGTTGAATTTTCATTTATGTTAGTACATGTCCCAGTCCCGACTCCCGATTGTCAAGACTCGAGAGTCCAAGACACCCCTCAGGGTTCTCCCTGGCGGGCCTGCCTCGGCCACTCCCCCCTCCAACGCCGCTGCCGCCTGTGAACCGAAGGGGGAGGCTGTCCATCGTCCCGGCCAATCAGCGGCCGGCGCGGCGTCTCGTTCGTCGCCCGGGGCGTTTTGCGCCCGAGGGACAGCTGACTTCAGTTGCCCGTGCATGAATGGAGGGCGGGCGGCGAGCTTGTGAGGTGCGGAATTTCCACGTGCGATTGTGGTTTGTGAATTGTGATCAAACCACGCGGGTGGTGGTCTTTCAGACAAATGTGTGAGCTGTGTGACGAGTGAGCTGCTAGGCCCAAGATTAGGTACTTCTATGTCAGGGGCCGACTTTTTTGGCGGATTTAATTTCGAATGAGTGACTTAAGCCGGACTTCGACTTGCCTTCAAATGGAACTTAAAATGAGTACACGTTGCTTTCAACCTCAGCTTCAGTCTCCTTCTGACCTTCAAGAAGCCAAAAGAAGTCAGAAGGTTCAGAGGGCCGCATCGAAATGGAATCCGGAATATGACGCCTGTACCTACCTGCAACTCCGCATGGTAATGTATCATTATTTATTATGCCCATTGTCATCTTGTTCGTCCCTCCCCGCCCCTCCCCTCCCAAAGTCCAGCATTTCATTTTGCTTCATTTCATTTAGCTTGATTTGCTTTGGAAGATAATGGGCAGTACAGGGTGTCCCAGAATTGACCGAACACTGTTGATCGGGGTATATTAGATGAGGGAAAAATAATTTCACTTTTTCTTTCTGTTTTCCGAACTAGGACAGCTACAGAATGACAGATGCAAGGAACACGCTAGCTACAAGCTAAGCCAAGGCTATGCCGGCAGTAGTGGACAAATGCAAGCCCTTCACCTTGCTGGTCTCGGCTGTTCTAATGGGTCTCCCCACTCTGGCTCTACAGGCTGCCTTTCAGTGACCTCTTGCCGCACTCCGCAGCATACATACATACTACAAATATTTTCGATTAAATTTACATCCGAATTATTTCCAGACCATAAGGCATTCTCCCCCCCCCCCCCCCAAAAGAACTCGTGCTTTCATCAGCCGCCACTGTCGCGCTGTCTGGCATCTGAAATGGACTATGGAGGACCTCCATTCCTGAACAAAACATGGCGTGACTTTTGGCTTCCAACAGATTTGGTTTCCAAAAGGAAGGAACCCGTTCATGGCCATTCGATTTACGAAATCCAGGTCTTTGCAATGCTAGCTATGTAATTACCGCAGTGGTGCTCTCTGTTAACCAGCGTCGTATTGTATTTAGAAAATCGCGAAGGGGGGGGGGGAGGGGTGCCAAGGTTTTGAGGGCGCCACCTCACCCAAGGAGGGCGCAATCCTTAAAGGAAATAGTTCACTTTCACGAAATTATTTTTTTTGCAATGGATTTATGATTTTTTATGTTCAAAATGATCAGCAAAGAAAATAAAACCTTTTTATAACAAAAGATAATTTTCTATATTTTGATATAGGAAGAACTTTTCAGTTTCTGTAAGGCACACACGATCCAGTATGAAAAGAGCATGGGTCCCGAAAATTCTTCAGAAACTAGAGAAATTATCGCGGCCACCGGCATTTGGGCGATCTGCTCGTGCTTTTGTTACTGGAGCGCCTCTTTCCCCGAGATTGCGCCGGCCGCCTGCCATGGACGAAAAATACACGACTTTGAAATCCGGCTGATCGCGGGAAAATACCGCCGGAGGTCTCGGCTATATGCAGGAATTCACCGGGATGTATAAGTATATACCACTGCCTCGATGTATAGGCTATAGCCTGCAAGCTGGCTTTGGTGTAAACTGCAAACATGTCAAACATGGTATAGGGCGGATTGTCGATTGATGTAAGCGAATCAGACGTTCAATTGACAATTTCCGATTCTTATTCGATAATTACGGCCAATTATATTTTATTTTAGGAAGTGTTATTAGGAGCAGAGCAATAAAATCTCATTTCTCCCCTGTCTCTTTACCTATCTCTCAAATCCCTTGCTCACTCATCTTTCCTCTCCATAGGCGGCGGAACGGGGAGGGCACCGGGGCACCGTCCCCCCCCCCTTTGATTTTGGCATTTTAACATTAGCCCTATGGGCGTTGCATGGAAAGAATGGGACCAAAAGTTGGCAGTGCCCCCCCCCCCCTTAATTGAAGGTGTTCCGCCGCTACTGTTCCTCTCTCTAGGCATCAGTCTCCTTGCCGTCCTCCCTGAAGTCTCTGTTAGTCTTTTCCTTTTCCTTCATTAGTCTTATCCTCCTTTCTCTCACCACCCCCCTCTCTCTCTCTCTCTCTCCCCTCTCTCTCTCTCTCTTTCTCTCTCTCTCTCTCTCTCTCTCTCTCTCTCTCTCTCTCTCTCTCTCTCTCTCTCTCTCTCTCTCTCTCTACCCGTCCGTCTGTCCATCTCTTTGTCCGTCTCTCCGTCCGTCCGTCCGCCCTTCCGTCTCTCAGTCCGTCCATCCATCCGTCCGTTTCTCCATTCTCCGTCCGTCGGTCCATCCGTCTCTCCGTATGTTCGTCCGTCCGTCTATCTGTCTCCCCAGACCCCATCCGCCCGCCCGCCCGCCCAAGGCCCTAAAACGAGTCCTCAAATTAATAGGTTAGGGGCATATGCCCCCCGGACAGGAGCCTGAGGGGCATTCAGTACAAGTATGCCCCCCCCCCCCCATTCAGACTTACACTTCTTACGCCCGCTATAACGAGGAACTAAATAAAAATTGATTAGAAAGCCTTCCTAGTAACTAGGTACTTTTGTGCTCAGAGTCGTTTTAGTAACCTCAATTTAGTTGTCATTGCCTTTATTTTGTCTAAAAATATGTTGCTTCTTACCACAAGGCCAAGGGAGCAATGCCGCTTCAACCCCGTATTGCGTAACGACGGCAGTCATACTGCGCAAGCCAGGAATCGGCCGCCGCCTATGCTTGGGAATAGGGACGGTTAGAATACGATTTACCTGTATGGCCGCAGCCAGCGCAGCGTAAGCGGGGGGGGGGGGGGGGACACAAGGGGCGCGTGCCGCCTCATTAGATGCATGGTGCCCTATGGGCCCGAGAGGCCCTGCAGTGCCAATTAGTGGCCACTCAGGGTCCAAGCGTGCCTCATTTCGACTGATATAAGACCCGCAGGACTCGTGAGAGCACCTCACGGAGACACGGGCTCCTGAGTCGCCACACATCACACATCTCCATAACGGCCCCACTCCGACTTCTGATAGCCCTGTGCTGGCCTCTGAGTGCTCTTGCTGACCCATTAAGCGTCAGCTCAGCTCTAATTAGGGTCCTGACCCATACCCGCATGGAACGGCTTCACACCAGTGTCTCTGAGGGCCCATAACGGCGCCTGTGAGGGCCTCACACCGGCGCCTCTGAGAGCCCAATACCACCAATCTGAGGGACTAACACCAATGTTTCTTAAGGCCCTACATCGGCGGCGGCTCTGAGGGCCCCACACTGGCGCCTCTGAAGGTCTTACACAAGCGCATCTGACGGCTACCTACCTGCAACTCTGTGGGCCCCACACTGGTGACTCTGAGGGCTCCCAGGGAGTCCTCCCATGAGAGCCCTCAGGCGTCGCTGCAGCGACGCCTGAGAGTCCCATGCCGATCTATAAGGACTCCACAGGGCTCCTGAAGATAGGCCGGCAAGTGAGGGCCGGCTAGTGAGGGCCGGCAAGATAGGCCGGCAAGTGTGACGTCATCTTTGACCTGACCTGAAAATGACCTCAGTAAAAATTATAGACCTTATCCATTTGTACCCTGCACCGTTTACCGATTGTCGCTATCTTGCTTTATTCTCGAGATCTCGCTGTCGCTCCCGCTCGTAATAATGGACAGGTCATAAAAATTACCTGACCTGAGGTCAACGCAGGGCGATATCCACTTTTTTATTTTCGCATATGAATGACAATTGATAAGGCTTTAATCGTCATCAGACAAAATTACAACTTTCAGTGGGGAAAATATCACGGTCACTCTTCGAAAAATAGGTCAAAAGGTCACGTGATCAAAATTTTCAAAAATTGAAAATGCGAGATAGCCAAAATGTTTGTTGGCTGATTGTGAGTTGAACCATATAAAGTTTTTATCGCAGAAAACCAATAGTTTCTGAGTTATAGGCCGCCAAACATAGGGCTGCAGCGCGACCTGCTGGAATTGCCCGAGGCTATATCTCGGAAACCGTTGTTCGAAGAAAAAAATCCTTGTCACAGCTGGCTTCCCCGCCCATCACAACCCCTTACACCAGTTTTCAACGAAAAATAAAATATGAGGGTGCAAATTTAATTTTTTATTTGTCGATTTGTCGTGGAACGCCCCACGTGTAATAGCAGCGTGTTGCTATCACCGGTGAAACAGGGCCCAGGTGGCCTACCATTTGTTTTTTTTTTTTAGAAAAAAACTCGTATCAGGGCTATGACGAAAAATAAGTGGCCTAAATCCGATGAGAAGACAGGATTTGGGGGTACCCTAGGAGAAGGTTTGGCTCCGTGACCTGGTATGCCCCCCCCGCGCTGAAACCCTGGATCCGCCAGTGCGTGAAATAATGCATTAAAAATTAAAGAACCATGCAAAGTTAGCCCTTTTACTAGTTTTACTGGCAAGGGCGATAATGTTCCCCTGAATGTCCTTATTGATCAGTACGAGAATTTTTCTAGAGTTCTCGTAGATAATTTCTCTAGTTTCTGAAGAATTTTCGGGACCCATGCTCGTTTCATACTGGATGCAAATATATGCAAGGCACACATCCTCAACGCAAAACACCTTTTTCGGGACGAGAAATAGAATATTTTTGCCTAGGGTGATCGTTGGGCTGTAAAAGCTCCTGATTTATGCTCGTCTCAGCCCAAGCTACGGAACTGCTATTCCAGTTCAAAACCCATGTTAAAATGTGAACTATTTCCTTTAACGATCGCTCAGCGGGTGGGGGGGGGGGGGGAGGCGTTTCTTACCACGCCACCCGTTTTTTTTTTTGCGTAACTTGGTATAGGTTATACTGCATTGATTTCGCATCGTGTGTATTTTGTTTTTACTCCAGGTCACTAAAGGTCAAGCTGCCCGCGCACCGACGGGGGGGGGGGGGGTTAACCGCCCCTCCCCTGAGGTTTTTCGTAAATAGCGGTTTACACATAATGTGCAAGTTTAAACCTCCTAACTTTCAAGGTCAGGTCACCAGGTCACTCCGAATGACCCAACCTCAAATTACTTTTTTGCAACTTTGTCACCGTGTCAGTAGATGTACAGTAGATGACACTGAGGCCTTTGAAAGTCGCAGGATGTAATGAGGTCATTGGTAGCTGCAATTTGTATATCTCGGAATTTTGATTACGTTTGACCTAATGTCAGGTCAATTTCCCGGCCTCCCCATTATACCTAAGTCAATGCATTGACTTAGGTATAATTCCCCCCATTGCAATGCACAGTGGGGATTTTTCCGATCTAGCGCGTCTTAATTCCAAAAATCTTTTTTGGATTTTTTTTATTTTTTTTGTGTCAATGGGGCTAAGAAATGTCCGAATTTTTCATATATGGCATTGTTTTATCTGTATGTCCACAGCAAGACTAGGAAAAATGCGCCCGAAGTTCACACTCATGCGTGATTACTCAATGCGCTCAGTAAGGCCCGAAAGTATAGCTCAATTTCATTGTCCTGTCCTGTTGGTTTTATTCTTGCGGGGTCTTAAAGTTGCATATCTTCTGAAAGGCAACTTTATTAGGAATGGAATGGCAAACAGAAAGTATGCCACAACCTTACTAAGGTCACAAAAATGCCATTTACAAAAAAACCCTTACAGACACCATATTGAAGGAATGGTATTCTAAATAAATGTAGGAAATCAACAATGTTCTCCACACTTTTCCACTCCGAAACATATCCTATCGAATTCGCCACTTTCTCCTGCACAAGACAACGCTTAGTTTGGCTGCCGAAACTTGCCTGAACACATAATATTCACATTAGAGTATCTTAATACCCCACTCTAGGAGCGCTAGGGCAAACAGCACGATATAGGTATGTTCCGAACATAGGCGAATAATTCTACTTCGTGATTTATATGATGCATATTTTCTGAGACACATTCATTAGGAATAGGATGACAAGCGTAAATTATCCCGCGCCCAGATGGGGTCTGCCGAGCAACGCGGTCTGATGGGGGGGCCATTTTGGCCCCCCCCCCCCTCAGATCTCGAGAACCACGCAACATAGCGACAAGCGGTAAACGGTGTTGGATAGCCCCAACGGGGAACTACCTTGTGACCCAATTTCATTGACCTCGGTCAAACCGATGACGTCACAGGTCAGGTCAAAGGTCGAATTTTCACTGTTTACAGGCATTTCAAGAAATGCGTTGTAAAATCAAGTAAAATGCATTTCACTGAAAATCATCGATGGGGAAATGTTCTTCAAACACATATTTTGCTATTTGAGGTTACTGATACCAGGTCAGGTCACAGAGGTCAGGTCACTGGGGGGTCACAATATGAAAGTGTCGTGTGATACATGTTTTATGGTCCATTTTACATGACAAATGCGATTATGTGGGTCAGACAGACTTTAGGGCCAGCTTAGGTCACGTTTTGGTCAAGGTCAGGTCAAGTTCAGGTCAAGGTCAGGTCAAATTAGGTCAAATATCAAAGTTGATATTTTTGCATAAAATGGGTATTGATTCGATGCAGCTTGTCACGGGGAGTTCAATGGTGGTCTCCGTTTTGCGCTACGAGGTCTAGAATTGCTAAAAATTGAGTTCAAAAATTTGACGTCATCAATTTTAAACAGTTTTTTCGCTATAACTTGGCCAAAAAAAGAGGTATCGATTTAAAATTTGGTATGTATATCGAAGAGCGCAGGGACTATCACATATATTCCGTTTTTTTTTCAAAATTCGAAACAAAATTTGGAAATTTTTTGAGTTTTTCTAAAAAAAATCAATTTTTTGATTTTTTGGGGTCAAAATCCCAAAATTTCGAAAATCCGAGATCGCAGTTTTGTAGCGCCGTTTTTTTTCTATACAACCACATAAAGAACTTTAAAATTGCTTGTTAACTGTAGAATTGGTGAGCGTTTCAAGATGTCATGTTTTTTGCTCATTTTTACTCGAACATGACCTCAGTTTGACCTCAATAACTCCTGACCTGAGGTGACCTGTGACTTGAAATTTTGTGTGAAGGTGTCAAATTGATGCCCGGTAAGGTACCGAAAATTTGGCGGCGCTGGTTTTTTCGCTATTTAAGAAAAACCACAGGGGGGGGGGGCAAAATGGCCCCCCCACATCAGGGCGCGGGTTATACATACCGTAACCTTATTGACCCTCGCACTTGTGGGGAGGGGGAGGGGGAAGGGGTCGGAAAAAACCATGGTTTTCCGCAAATTACTCGCGCTAAAAGCGACCGATCGCGACGAAACTTTCGGTGCCCTCGAGATCATCAATTTTACATCTAACCTGAAAATTTCATGACTCGGACCCAACTGACCTTTGACCTGTGGCATATTTCTCGAGACCATGTTTGGCCGGAATCGCGATTCGGCGTATGCCAGCTCACATTATCCGCGGTTTCCAGTCTTTTTGTGGTTTTTAACGTTCGAATATGTGAAATGATGTTGGTGCCATGCATTATGGTGGGTGTCAAGGTCACGTGAAGGTCAAGTCAAGGTCATTGACCTTTGATGACCCTGGTTCACTTTTTCGAAATTTACTTGTTTCTAGGGTGTTTTTTGGTACTGATTTCGAATTTAGAAAGCATGTGAATATTTACGAAGTAGTTCTGGTGCCTTCGTACCATGTTACGAAGCTGTCAGTAGTAGGTGACACCTACTATGGATGGCCGGCAGGACGCCTACTGGTTGATCTGACCTGACCTGACCCGACCTGGCCTAAATGCATAAAGACATCGTCTGTGATCAAAACTAACATGAAATTCGTCATCAGCACCCCAAAATACCCCGTAACACCCTAACTTTACGAAGTTTCAAGAGGTCTTGATTTCCCAACTTTAGTTGGGTCATTAAACTGACTTGGAAAGTCAATTAATGACCTTGGACTTTGAAATTGGATATATTCAGCCTCATCTCGACATAGGCAGCACGCTTGATTTTTCCGCGAAGCTCTAGCTTAAAAATTATAGACCTTGTCCGTGCGTATCCCATACCGTTTACCGCTTGTCGCTATCTTGCTTCTCGAGATCTCAGGGGGGGGGGGGGGTGGTCAACCGCCCCCCGTCGGTTCTAAGTTGGCGCGGACCCCCGTCGGTGCGCGGGTTAAGTGACTATGCTTAAAACTTTTTTTAAAGTTAGGTCACTTGACATGACCTAGTGACCTTGCTTTTAGCGACTATGGCCTGCATTTTTTAGAGCACCGCGTGTAAGAGCAATGTACCAAAAGGTGTGCCCCTCCCGCTCACCCGCCCCCCCCCCCCCAAGAAAAAACAGAAGCTCGTAATGGCACCTTTTTCTGATTTTTTTTTACCGCATGTCTGAAGAAACGTTCTGGCGCGGGTTAATCTCACACGTGACAAAAAAGGTCGCAAGTGATTGGCATCGATACTATGCTAAGTTTCACTAGAGAAGTGTTCTTGAAATGCTGCGCCGGAGGCGCGCGATTTTTTTAAACAACCTTTTGCTCTGCTTTTTATGCACATCTTTTATGTGCCTGCACTGTTTAAAGCTCTTCTCGCTCTTTTACCAAATTTGAAGGTGTAAAAATGCCTAAGGTTTGGTGGGGCCGCTGCCACACAAACTGTATAGGAAGCTTCGCCCATGGGTGACGATGTAGAAAAGTTTATTGGCGGTGGCATACGCACCAGACCACCGTATCGGATTGATACCGGAGCGCGAGATGCGTAAACACAAACGTACAACGAGAAGGCGGCAGCAACAGAAATATAAACCATAACAGGACTGTTCCTCATGAGATTGATTAGCCTGCTCGGGCTTCTCATCCAAATTACCCCAGAACAGCCCTCATGGCCTTCTCACAGATGCATACAGTGTTGAGTAATAGGAGTAGGAGAGTTGCGAGCAGCAGGAGGGCGCCAATGGGTAGAAGGGGGCATGGCCCAGTGCCCCCCTGCCTACGCCCCTGCTGTTAACCCTTGCCGCGCTGGGCTATTCCGCCATACGCGCCATGCTGGGGGGGGGGGGAGGGCAGATTCTGCCCCCCCCCCGTCTTACTTCCGAACCGATGATCGTAGAAAGACGAGAAAATCTTTTGAGCCAATATGTTTTGCCTTAAGAGGTCAGAGGTCAGGTCAAGGTCAGGGCAAGGGTGCAAAATGCAAGTCTCTTCATTATCGGCTTTGGAGCGCAGTTGGAGAAGAAGGGACTGCGATTGATTGCCCAAAACGTTTTTTTAGGCTACCAAGATAAGATGCGTTGCAAACGATGTCATTCCTCATGCTTGATGTCAAAGCCAAAGTCTAGGTCTGGTTAGTTCACCATAAAATGAACTATACGAGAGGACAAGTGCGACAGATGTTTTATTGGTCATTTTATTCATATAATTCAATGGGCATACTCAATTAGTGATATACACCATATCTGGATGAATACCAGGTCGAGGTCAGGTCAAGGTCAGATCAAGTGAGGTCAAATTTTGAAGTTGACTGTAAAAACTCAAAAGGTGTCTATATGCTGCATTTTTTTTTCACGGCGAATCGAATGGTGCCATTTTTGTTCCTGTACGAGCCGAGGACTAGAACTTCCAAAATGTTATTTTTTTAGTTGGTGTGTCGTGATGTCATAAAATGTTGAATTAACTACTGCTACATTTTTCAGTCGATTCTTCAAAAATTGGAATGTAAGTGCAAAGAATCTAATTCTCCAACAATTCTTATTTATTCCGTGTTTTTCGACAAACTCAAATTTTTAGATTTATCTTTAAAATGATTTTCCACCAAAAATCAGTTTGGAAAAAGTTTGAGCCACAATCCAACATTCTCGAAAAACCGAGATAGCCATTTGAAAGACAAAGCAGAATCACGTACATTATTTTTGTTATGTCTCGATTCCTTAAAAAAACTGAAGATGTTAGGAGTGTTTGAAGTTTTGCAATTTTTGAAGCGGAAATGGCGTGATATGACGCAACTAAACCGCCATTTCCTCCCAGAGTTTCCGATGGATTTTGTGGAAATTTTCCGGGAGCATGTCAAATCAAATATCAATGCATGGTAAGGTAGGTAGGTACTGAAAATTTGACGTCGTGAGCTTAGCGCGCTTAGAAGCTATTGGCGAAACACGGGAGGGGGCAGGTTATATATGGCCTTGGGCAGGTTCTGCCCCCCCCCCCCCGCCGTCGTGTTTCGAGTCGTGTTTAGAGCATCTCATTAAGCTGAATGAGTGCACCATGGCCTAGGTATATAGGCCTTACAACGTGGCTCAAAACAGCTCACTCTTGGATTTTCGACGAGAGCCTTTGTTGACCCTAGCGGTGAAGGGACGTACCTTTGGTTCACCGTTTCGACGGCAGGTGACAGCTGATGCTTGCTGACTTCTGTGCCGTCAGATACCTACCTACCGACCGCCAGTGATGCTTATCCATGCGTCTTATGGTGGGTAGGCTGCATGACACATGACAACGCGTATTGAGTATTGCATTTATGCCTACTTTATACTGTATATTGTCAGCCTACAACTACACTTTCAGTCGAGAAAAATTTGACAGGTTCGGACTCGGGACGGTCCAGCCTTAGCGAGTCCTTCCTCTGGTTTCCAATTACCTACCTAACCTACTTTACCTATTACCTATGTATCCAGCTCTTAGCAGTAGCTGTGCGTAGCTTCAGTTGCAACTGATATGGTTTAAGGCTAAGCTGATAGTTCCCTCCCCACCCACAGAGCAAATTCTGGGACTTTTGACCTGACCTGGTGAACGGACCTTGAGAGACGTGGGTCTGAAATTTTTACAACCTGTACAGAAATGATGCATGAACAGCTGTGCCAAAAATGAAGGCGCAATATCTGCGAAATACCTGAAGGGGATGGGGGGGGGGGGGGGTGCGTAAAATGTCCCATCCCCCAGCACGCGCGGCGCGTGTTATCGTATCACGAGTAGTTGCCTAACTATAAAGTTCTTTGCATGGGCAAGGTCCTCCCAGGTCAAAGGAGGGAAGGGTGGTGTTGCTATCTGGACGTTTTTTTCTCGAATGCTTGGAAAGCGTCAACCCGCGCACCGACGGGAGGGGGGGGGGCGGTTAACCGCCCGTCCCCCTCCTGAGGTTTTTCGTGAATAGCGGGAAAATCGCGGCGCGTAGCACCGCGAAATTTGGCATGACTTTTTCCTCATTGATTTCACACATAGTGTACAGGTTTGAACCTCCTACCTTTCAAGGTCAGGTCACCAGGTCACTTCGAATGGCCCAACCTCAAATTACTTTTTTGCAATTTTGTCACCGTGTCAGAGCTACAGTAGATGACTGAGGCCTTTGAAAGTCGCAGGATGTAATGAGGTCATTGGTAGCTACAATTTGTATATCTCGGAATTTTGATATATCAATGACCTAAGATCAGAGGCCAGTTTTACCAACAGAAAAATAGCCACCTGCCGGATTTTTTTTTGCGCAAAGACCGCTTCACGTCCGGAGCGCAAACGCAATGGGCATGGCAGCGGATAGGGCTTTACCGTTTATGCTCCGCATGTGAAGCGGTCTTTGGGCAAAAAATTCCGGCAGCGCAGGCGGCTATTTTTCTGTAAGTAAAACTAGCCTCAGGTCAATTTCTTGACCTCCCATTTTAACACGCGCACCGACGGGGGGGGGCGGATATCCGCCCCCCTTAGGTTTTTCGCGAATAGCGGGAAAACCGCGGCGCGTAGCGCCGCGAAATTTGGTACGACTATTTTCTCATCAATTTTACACATGGTGTGCAAGTTTGAACCTCCTAACTTTTAAGGTCAGGTCACCAGGTCACTTTGAATGACCCAACCTCAAGTCACTTTTTTGCAACTTTGTCACCGTGCCAGAGCTACAGTAGATGTTGGAGGCCTTTGAAAGTCGCAGGATGTTATGAAGTCATTAGTAGCTACAATTTGTATATCTCGGAATTTTGATATCGGTGACCTAAGGTCAGGTCAATTTCTCGACCTCCCCATTATAAGTCAATGGGGGGAAAATCAACTCCCTGTTTTTACCACTAAAACGGGTCGGAATGGCACCATACACCATACATGACTTCATATACGATCAACCTTCACTACCTTGAGGTCTGTTTTGCTGTTGGGCAGCTGTAAGGTCATGTGACGTCATCAAAGGTCGCCAGCGGGTTTTTGCCAATAACTCCGTACAGGAACAAGATACAGCAGCACAGATGGTCTCATTGTGTTCAGCTCGTCAAGACGCATCGAATGATATACATGATGACCTCGAGGTCACGTGACCTGAGGTCATCCTTTGACCTTGACCTTTCGAGGTCAACATATATATCATTCGATGCGGATTGACGAGAGGATCACGATGGTGCCCTTAGTTTGTTCCTATCTTGACTAGTTCGAAAGTTATTCGAGAAAAATTCTCCCCATATCTAGCGCCGCCATTTTGACTTTTTTGACCCCTGTGACGTCATCTTTGACCTGACCTGAAAATAACCTTAGTAAAAAATGTAGACCTTGTCCGTGCGTATCCGATGCCGTTTACCGCTTGTCGCTATCTTGCTTCGTTCTCGAGATCTCAGGGGGGGGGGGCGGTCATCCGCCCCCCCCCCGTCGGTACGAAGTTGGCGCAGACCCCCGTCGGTGCGCGGGTTAAGTTAATCGGGGAAAATCAACTCCCAGTTTTTTCCACTAAAACGCGTCGGAATGGCCCAATATACCATGATCGACTTCATATACGATCAACCTTAACTATCTCGAGGCCTTTTTTGGTCTTGGGCAACTGCAAGGTCATGTGACGTCATTCCAAAAGTGTTTTTGCTTATAACTCCTTACCGGAACGAGACATAGCCGCGCGGATGGTCTCATTGTGTTCAGCTCGTCAAGGCGCATCGAATGATATACATGATGACCTTGAGGTCACGTGACCTGATGTCAACCTTTGACCTTGACCTTGACCTTTTGAGGTCAACGCATACATGATTTGATGCGGATTAACGAGAGGATCACGATGGTGCTATTAATTTGTTCCTAGCTTGGCTACTTCGAAAGTTTTTTCGAGAAAAAAAAATTCATTTCTAGTGCAGTCATATATATTTTTTTGTATCCCTGTGACGCCATCTTTGACCTGACCTGAAAATGACCTTAGTAAAAATTGTAGACCTTGTCCTTGCATACCCCATGCCGTGGGTTCTAAGTTCGTGCGTACCCCTGTCGGTGCGCGGGTTAAAGAAAGAGAACTGACATTCGACATCTCCAACGTTGATCTCAAGCTGAATCTTTTTTTGCCACCTACGTTTTCACTCCATGATGCACGCTGCTGAGATATGACGTCATACATGATTTTGCCGGGATGCTGGCCCGTGCAATGGTTCTTGTTACATGAACCATTGCACGGGCCAGCATCCCGGCAAGATCGTAACGCTCTCGATGTCAGGGAATCTTTCGTAGTGCGCTCAAGGTTTCAGGGACTGGAAAACTCCAATGAACTGATTGAGCTGCCGAATCGTACCACCACTTTCAGCACCATGTGCTGCATTCACAATATACAGCACCACTTTATTCAATAACCTTTCTGACATGACCAGGTGTGACCTGACCCTAGCTTGAGGTCAACACCCAAACTGGCCTTTTGGAACAAATGGTACCTATATCACTCGACCCGGCTGCACAAGCACATGACAAATGTCACTGCTCACTGTCAACAACCTTCGTTTAGTGAAATTATGCACTTGCCGAAAAAACCGGGCCCCGGCCATTTAGTAGTTGAACTGACTGACCTCAGATATCGTCGGCCATTGGTGGAAGTTGGAACCAGGTAGGTGGCGTTGGACGCGCGTATTTGGAATTTCCGACCTCGACGAGCGTCTGTGGTAGAAAACCACCACTTTGGTAGGGGAAATTACTGCTGTCTGCTACCGTTTGCACTGCATGTCTCGCTGTAGTTGCGACCGATTGCGACATCTATGCAAGTCAGCAAGGGTACGTACCTTAGCGATATACGTACTTTATAATTTACGTACTTTTTCGATGCGTATTTTCTTCTTTGACGTACTTTTGTCTACATAGGTATACGTACTTTGTACTGTACGTACCTACCTCTGCGATACGCCTACTTCTGTCCTTGACGTACTTATTCCATACGTACTTTATACTCGACGTAGGTACCCCTTGACGTACTCTTGTCCATACGTACTTTATGCTGTACGCACTTTTACGATATGTGCTTTTGTCCTTGACGTACTTTTGTCCATGCGTACTTAATAATGCACCTATATACGTACTTCTTCGATACGTACTTTTGTCCTTGACGTACTTTTATCCATTCGTACTTTATACTGTACGTACTTTTGCCACTATGCGTACTTTTGTCCTTGACGTAGTTTTGTCCATGCATACTTTATACTGTACGAACATTTGCGATTCGTACTTTTGTCCTACGTGCCAGGGGCGTCGCCACATATTTTCGACAGGGGGGACGCGGATCGGCCGACTAAAAACCCAAAATAAGGTATCGTTACCGTACTTTTTCAGGCCGATGCACTATCAGTTCAACGATACTGGGCTGAATTCCTACGCGGTACGCGTCTGAAGTATTCATTTTTACACGGGTAACCATAGCCTCCGGTCTTCTATCAGGGTATAATTGTTGACACATGCCGTCAATCTGATAGTTAACTGTTAATGTATATGTACATCATACGTGGTGGTTGCTTTAGGTATTTGTCACAACTCTGAACTCATAATCTCTTTTGGTCTTTAGGATGAATGGGCGGCGCGGGTCGGCGCGAAGCGCCGCGAGATTTTCGTCGAGGTCGGAAATGTATATGCATAGATGTCGCTACAATAGCTTGACATGCAGTGCAAATTGTAGCAGACAGCAGTAGTTTCCCCTACCAAAGTGGTGGTTTTCTACCACAGACGCTCGTCAAGGTCGGAAATTCCAAATACGCGTTGGACGCGGCATGGGGCATGCCATACTCCCTAAACACATTTTCCAACTAAAAATACTTCTCGGATTCTCTTCTCTGTGACTATGACTATGACTCTATGACTATGACTCTATGACTTCTCTATGCCTCTATGTTGAGGAACATGGAACAAACTTTATCTAAAGTTGTCAAGTCTTCTTCATGCAAAGAAAACAGAACTTGACCAATTTTGGATGCTGCAGATGTGCAAATGCCCAAACTGGCTCCCTTTTGGATCTGCCAGTGTTACCTACGTGCTGGCCAAAAATTGTCCCGCGCCCTGCTGCGGAGGGGGGAGGGGTTGAGCACTGAGCAGTGAGCACCCATTTGCGGTGTTTCTCGAATATCTCAAAAACGGTTGTTGGTGCACCTTAACGTACACCTTTCCGACACGTGCAGTGAAAATTTTAGACCCAGGTCTTTCAAGGTCAGGTCATCATGTCAGGTCATTCAAGGTCAAGTGACCTTACCTCAGGAAAAGTTACAATACATACTTGCTATTATGTAGCTACACCGGCCGACCGATTGATTTGAAGCTTCCAGCGGTTGATCAGGGCAGCGTATAAAGCGCTTATCTCAGAAATGTAATATTGGTGACCTAAGGTCAGGTCAAGTAGGCCGAGCGCTAGCTACTCTACACCAAAGTTCAAAGAACTTGTTATACTATATGTGTACATGTTTATTTTAAAAAATCAACTATATATCAATTCAAACATACATCAACAATGCATACAAACATGCCAGCTGAAACTTGCACACATGCGTCTATCACAAGTTGCTACTGAATTAAACATACACATTTATGCACATTTATGAGATCCTGTTAATAAGTACATGTTTCACACATGCTTATGAACATGTGCTTATTGAAACTATTCGGTAGAAAATATCTGGTAATACTTGGCAGCATTGTAAATACACCGTATGACCTTATTGTTCCAGTCACCAGGTAACGATGAAAACAACAAATTAATTGTGTCAGGTACCTGAGAGTTGGCTGCACCCGCCCGCGGGCCAGCCTGCACGTAACAACCGCAGCAGCAGCAGCGGCAGCGACAGCTAGTAGTAGAAGCTGTCGGCCACGCACTGGCCGTTGATACAGTGCAGGCCGCGGCCGCAGGCGGAGCCCTCTGCCGCCGGCCGGTACGACACGCAGTAGCCGCTGGACGGCTCGAAGCAGTACAGCTCGGCGCACACGCGGTGGTCCTTGAAGCAGGCGCTCGAGCCGCGGTCCCGCTTGCACTGCGCGTCCACGGTCATCAGCTTGCCGGGCAGCTTCTTGGCCGACGGCAGGCTGGCCGGTTTCTTGGCGTGGTTGTGCATGCACTTTGAACGCTTGTCGTTGGCGAAGTGGGCAAACTGATTGAGACTGCACACCGACCACTTGAGGCCCTTGTGGTCGCGCCGCATGTCGGACATGATGTAGCCGTCCTTCCAGGGACAGGAGCGGGCTCCCGGCCCGCCCAGGTACGCTGCCGGCGGTGAGCCATCGTGCACGGCTCCCAGCAGATGTCCGATCTCGTGTGCGGCCACGATGATGCCGGAGAAACCAGTCGAATCCTCTACCAGAGCCACCGAGTTGATCTTTTTGTGGTAGTTGCTGATGCTGCAACCACCGCCGACGTATGCGTAGCCAGCCGTCACTTTGTTGCAGGTGCCTCTGCCGTTTCTGCGCGTGCACATGTCACGTTTCGTTATAACCATAGCAGCATCGTAGGTGGGGAACCGCTTTTCGTTGAACAAGTACTTGCCGATGGAAGAGAGAGCGTTGACGGCGTCCAGATCTGTGCTTGTTACCATGTGCTTCTCCAGATATGGGGTGGCTTCCTTGGATTTGCTGATGACGATGCCGGCCACCTTGATGGTGATGGATGGCTGCTCGGCAGACTTGTAGCGCAAATCAACAGCGTTCATGAAGGTCATCATGTAGCGTTTCACGGCCTTGGCATCAAAGTTGTGCGCCTCGTATGTCTGGTAGTCGACTATCAGTAGCACCTCTGGGTAGAGCGACGGAGTGCTGCGCTTGTTACGGCTGGGCGACTCGTCCGTCAAAGAGTCTTCACTGGCTGCCGGCTCCTTCTCCACCAGCAGCGAAGAGTCTTCGTGGTCGATGGGAGCCGAGCCGGTGGCCGACGACGGCGAGGCGGCGCGCTTGTAGATGACGTGCAGTCCTCGTGTGACCGGTGGTGTCGAGCGGCGCTGGCGCAGCCGGGCCGTGCTGTCGTGGCTCTCGGACCCGTCCAGCGGCTCCTGGTCATCAGCCAGCAGCGCGTCGTCGTCATGGGACGACGGGTAGTGGTGGTGCACGCGCCTCGGTGCCGGCGCGATCACCAGATCGGACACCACGCCGTTCAGCTGCAGCGTGTCGTCGTCGGCGTGGTTGACCAGCAGCGCCGCCTCGCGACTCACGTCCTGGTACGGCTCGCCCACGTACATGTCCGTGTCGCCCTCGACGCGCTCGATGTTGATGTCGCTGTCGGAGCCGTCGGCGTAGAAGAGCCGGATGTGGTTGTCGATCTCGCGGTTCATCTCCAGGTCCAGGTCGATCTGGTCACCGAACGCTTGCACGTGAACGCTGCGCCGGTGCCGGCCGTTGAGGCTGCGCTTTCGTCTGGAGCTCACGTGGGAGAGGTCGTATTCTGGCACGTCCTCGTGGCGTTCGACGGCGAACACGTGGCGCAGCTCGTCCACGGAGAGGTGGAGATGCAGCGTGTGCCGCGGAGCTGTGTGTGAGGCGGCCGTGGCCAGCTCGTCCGCAGAGGACGACTGGAGGGCCGCAAAACAGCTCAGCAGCGCCAGGGTTGAGGACAGAGTGTGCGCCATTTCGGTGAAAATCTGCGGCACACTCTTTCCCAGTCGGAGAAGGACCTGGGCCCTGTGGAGTCGGTGTGCGACTTGCCAACACTTCCCTATGTTGCGCTATATGTACGTTTGCGTTCGAGAGGAGCCGCCCAATGGCGGTCGCCGCGCGGTGTGACGTCACCTGGCGCGCCCCGTAGCCCCGATTGACGACGTCATCAGCGGGCGCCGCGCGCGGCACGTGTGCGCTGCTCGACAGAAGAACGGGTCACTGGCGCGAGGGTGTGTCCCGTGGCGCCGCTCCCCGTGCGTAGACGGGAAGTCGACAAACCAACTCGGCAGACACTGGCCGGGTGTTTTGATTACACTTGACGCTCCCTGAGTTGAAAATGGGTGATATGTTTCTCACCTGGGACGGTGATTCTAAACGTTGGCGAAGGTGATGTTCTTTCAGTGAGAGGTGTCAGGGTATTGCGCAAGACGCTAATTCGATTTGATTTTGATTTATAAGATTATATGATTCACATTTTGGCAGTTTAATGCCCTTCTCCTTCCCTCTCAAACCATGCATGCCTATGTAAGTCGTATATATCTACCTACAGCTGCACTTGGCTTTGTAAATAGTG
The DNA here is from genome assembly GCF_019059575.1 of Amphibalanus amphitrite. Lineage (NCBI taxonomy): Eukaryota > Metazoa > Arthropoda > Thecostraca > Balanomorpha > Balanidae > Amphibalanus > Amphibalanus amphitrite. Next base: position 832,721 of record NW_024881516.1, read on the forward strand.
TTCTTTACTAATGTTAAAATGATTTGTTCGCCATTCAGTGTCAATGTCCGATATTATATATTGTCCGTCAATGTGCGATATTCTTATTGTACCCAAGGTCCAGCGAGGCATTTTTCTTGCATATAGGTGCTTATTTTAATAGAAAACATGTTTTATATCGATAGTCCGTTGAAAACTTTTGCTCTCCTCTTTGTTATTCCTTTCCCAGGTGCTGCTTGTCACTCGTATCGAACGTTATTGAGTATTTTAGTTTAGCCAAAGACTCTGAACTGGTGCTGAGCTTTTATTTATAACGCGTGTATTATTGATGCATATGTAATAGGTATACATGATATGTGGACTTTGTATAGCACTTCTGATAACACATGTTATTCAGGTGGAAATGGGTACTTTCATTGAAATAATGATCAATAGATAATACATGTAGGTAGATAAACCACATGCAGGTACCAACCGTTACAACTGGTTTGTAACGGCAGGTAAAAATCACGACACTGTTTCTGTCGATGATAAATTGCGCCACAATCACAGCACTGCTAAAGTCACCTCACACAGTTCAGCTTAACCAAGGAATACACTATTTTGCAGCTGTCTCTAATATACACGCATTTCCGGTGCCGGCATCACAGCATCCCAACACACAAACACGCCTTATCTACATACACCCCCTGCATCACATCAGCCGGAATAATGGTGCCTCGGAACACCGCCGCCCCCTCGGTCGTCCGGCCCCATCCAGCGCCGATTATGGACCCGGCGCAAAGAGACCGCATTACTGACCCGCAGACAGGCCCGGCTCCGGTCCACCGCCGGGTCCTCGTCCACCCAGAGGGACGGGGACGGGTGCTATCACCGGCCACACATGGCCGTCCGCAGGCCGCCGCACCCAGGCCCCAGCGCCGGTCACTGGTCACTAGCAGGGCCGGTACTGGCGCATCAGGGTGATCTCCAGGTCAAACACCTGCTTCAACGCGCCGATCCAGCACCGGTTCTGGTCGAAATCGTAAAACGGGAAGAAGAACAGGCACTGAAAAGACAGAATTGGGTTATGCATGGGCAAGGTGCATTAGCTTGTGCTTTTTCTTTGGTGCGGGCTGTGTAAATTTATGTTCCCCAAACCGAAAAATCAGGAATTTCATCCGGCGTCTCACCGCGTTGAGGAGAGGCGCCAGCGGCAGGCTGACGGGCAGCAGGCCCGAGGAGAAGGAGCGCAGCGTGATAATGGTGGAGCCGTCCACGGAGACAAAGTCCACGTCCACCACGTCCAGCCAGCTCAGCGAGGCCGTGAAAAAGTGCAGCGTCGCCCGCGCCTGGCTCGACCACTCCGACATCTGACCGCAGGGGCGGGCACACCGGCGGGGTGCGCGGGTTACCGACCCGACTCGGGACACATTTGGCATACAGGGTAGGTACAAGTGCAGTTACGTTGAGTGTGAAGCAGCTGTGTCATGGTTTCCTGCGGAAGGAGCTGTTTTAACGACCAATGTTCACGATAAGCTCTGCTAAACTCAGACCCCCTGCCCGGTACCGCCGCCGTCCACCGACTCACACGGTTTTCACTTGGCACTTGACGCCGGCGCGGAGCTGTTTGGCGGCGCGGACCAGCGCCAGCAGGCACACGCTGGGCGTGGAGCCGGCCCGCCACGTCTCCTCGAACATGTGCGGCGTGCGCAGGCCGGGCAGCCAGCGGCCGGGCCGCAGCGCGCCCTGCAGGTCGGCCTGCCACCGGGTCAGCGAGTACAGCGCCGCCGGCGGCGTGGTCACTGCCGCAGACACAGGGACAGCGGTCAGGGAGGGGCGGAGGGGTCAGAGACTCACTTACCCAATCACACACTCACTCTTCTCCTACAGTAGGTACTCGTTCACGACTGCACTTGTCCACAGTCCATCCAACCACCAAACGCCCAGCCGGAGCCGCCTTTCCACTACTCCATCGGCTCGCTCGTTCACTCAAAAGCTTCATCACGCACTTCACTACTCACCGTAAGTACTCCTAGTCTCCATCCATCAAAGATGATGCACTCATCCACTCACTCATACACTAACTCATCGTCCTTACTGACTTAGCATATATGCTAACCGAGTTCCCCCTCACTCATCCAATGACTCGCCCACGTATCAACTCATGCACTCACGCACGCACGCACGCACTCACTCACTCACTCACTCACTCACTCACTCACTCACTCACTCACTCACACACTCACTAACTCACGCAAACTGACTCATCAAACTCACGCACAGACTCATTAATTCAGTCACTCACTCACTCACGCAACCTGACTCTTCTAACTCACGCACAGACTCACTCACTCACTCACTCACTCACTCCTCGAACTCACCGTCGGCTGACTCACTCACACTCTCACTCACTCACTCACTCACTCACTCACTCACTGAGTCCTCAAACTCACCGTCGGCTGACTCACCGTCCAGATCCACATCGGACCAAGCCGGTGTCATGACGGGCGGAGGTCCGCCGCCCTGCTCCATGCTGGAGCTGGCCATGCCGCTCCCTCGGCAGAGCCCGCGCTCACGGCTCGCTCACGGCTCCGTCGCGGCTCGCTCACGGCTCCGGCGCGCTCCGCGGGCAGCTCCTCTGTCCCAGCGCGCCGGAGGGGCGGCCCGACCGGGGCGGCTATCTCGGCGAACGACGGCCATTATCGGGCGGCCCGATAGCAGGGTCGGGCGCCACTGCCGCCGATACCCGTGACGCAGCGGTGACAATACGATTGGCGGCTGGGACTCTGATTGTGAGTGACCCTGCAGATTGCAACAGGGGGCGCAGGTCACACCCATGATCTCCGCTCACGTGTCGGGAGTGTTGGGTGGGGATGAGCGGACAACGTTTGTGGGGTAGTCGGCTGAGATGGGTGTGGTTTACATCTTGTGTTGTTTGTTGAGGCTTATAGGCAATGGGCATGCTGTCGTGACGGAGAAAATTAGGCGTGGGTTTTTTATTGTCTGACATTACGCAACAGCTCTGATAAGTCATTACATTCGCATCCCTCATTAGTGAGTCAGGTGACAGCTCTCCGAGAGTACCTACATGCCTTCAGATGCGGCATAATTAGTGCGATTTAGCAGTGTTTTTTTGTTATCGAGCGCGCGATATTCTGTAGATTCTTTGTTCGATTAACGGCTAATGTGGCTTATAAGTGGCTATATAAGCCAATAATGTGGCTTATAATGTGGCTAAGGCTTATAAGCGTCTTTCTTTAGACTTAAGTGTTAGTGCATGATGTCTTGCCTGCCGACTGACAATTAGGTATAATGTAGGTGTTCATAGCTGCGCCGTGCGGGGCAAGATAAATGTAACTTAACCCGCGCCCCGCAGGGGTGGGGGGCAGAATCTGCCCCCCCCTCCCGTTTTTCGCCAATAACTTCTAAACGCGATACGCCAGCAACGTCCAACTTTCAGTACCTTATCATACATCAATTTGACACGTTCCCTGAAAATTTGAGCGAAATCCGTTGGAATTTTTTTGAGAAATTGACGTTTTAGTGACGTCATGTTCGCCATTTTCGCCTCAAAAACGGCAAAATTTCAAACGCCGCTAACATCTTCATTTTTAAAGGAATCAAGACGTAACAAAAAAGGTTATACGTGATTCTACTTTGTCTATCAAATGGCTATCTCGGTTATTTGAAAATTTTGGATTTTGGCCCAATTTTTTTCTTAAACAACTGACTTTTTTGGTAAAATGATAATAAAATCCAAAATTTTCAGTGTATAAAAAAACGGAATATATGTCAGAGTAGTGGTCTATGTGCACCTACATACCAATTTTTAGAAGAATCGGTTCAAAAATGTGGGAGTTATTCAAAATTTTATGACGTCACGACACACAAAAATTTTGAAAAATGTTTTTTTTTGGAAGTTCTAGACCTCGTACGGAAACAAAAATAGCACCATACGATTCGCCATGAAAAACTGCATCAGATAGACACCTTTTTAGGCCTTAACAACCAACTTCAAAATTTGACCTCACTTGACCTGACCTTGACCTGACCTCGACCTGAAATTCATCCAGAGGTGGTCCATATCACTTATTGAGTGTGCCTATTGAATTCTATGAGTAAAATGACCCATAAAACATGTGTCGCACATGCCCTTTTCTATATTTTGTTTTTGGTGACCTGACCTGACCTGACCTGACCTTGACCTTGACCTTTGAATGACATTGTATGCAACGAATATTGTCTTGGTAGTCTAAGAACACGTTTAGGGCAATCAGTCTCAGTCCATTCTTCGGCAACTACGGTGCAAGGCCGATACTGTAGAAACTGGCATTTTGTACCCTTGACCTGACCTTGACCTGACCTCTGACCTACTTCAGCAAAAAAATTTGGGCTCTTAAGATCCGCCTTGTTGAGAGCTTTCGATTGCCGTTTTCCCCGTCTTTCTACGACCATCGGTTCGGAAGTTAGACAGGGGGGGGGCAGAATCTGCCCCCCCCCCCCCAGCAGGGCGCGTATGGCTGAATAGCCCAGCGGGGCGCGGGTTAAGATGTTACTATCAATAAGAGGTAAACTCAAGCAACTTTTCATCACAATTATTCATCGCCTTTTCATAAAAGTGCATCAAATCATCTAAACTATCGCTGTTTCATGAGTTAGGTACTTTGCTGGATCGCATGCTGAGATCCAGTTTGGTTGGCTCAGGCGATAACTTGGGGCGAACTCTCACCTTTTATAGCCGGGCAACTGGAAGATTCAGCTAATCGCCTTCGGAATAAAGCTTTTAATTTATATTAAAGAGCCGTGATGGCTGACCGCATTTCTCCCCAGCCCCTGGAATTCATACATGCCCAAACCTAGCGGAATCATGCATCACGTAACTGTCAGTGAGGTCGCCGAAGGTATCGTGCAACGGAAACCCAGGAGGAAAGCTCGTGTACCAGAAGTTTGCACACATTGCGGGAATGGTTCCTCTGTCTGACATACCTGTTGCCGTGCGGCTGCCGAGCTGACAAAGCCTAACGACAAGGGTTAGAAGCCGCGGGCAGACGTCCCTCGCCACTGCGCTGAGAGGAAAACGGCGAGCGGAGAGCTGGCCCGCGCCCCCGGCGGGCACGGGAAACATTCCTGCTACCCGCTGACTGAACGGTGCATGTACAATGAGCTGCAGAGGAGCAGACCCCCAGAAACTGGAGCATGGTATGCAATGTAGCAGCCCCTCCCCTGCATTGATAACGCTGAACAACCTGCTGCATGATGAGTAATCAGCCATGCTCCGGTAACCAAGGTGCAGTAACCCCTGCCAAGAAAGAGAAGAGGTGCAGTCCTGTTAGACGACTGGCCATGACAATGCCGCTGATAAGTGTGATGCCCTTGATCTTGGTGCTGTTTTTTATATGTTCAGTCCATGAGCCGGGTGTCTAACACCGGTCTCACGTCAGTCTCACAAGTCGCAGTTCATAGCGCTGATGAGACGATGCAGAGGCGATATGGAGCGCTGATGAGACGATGCAGAGAGGGGCGATATAACTGTCGTGCGCCGGTCCGGGGCGGCGCTCCACTCAACTGTAGATAGCACGCCTTCCTGCGTCACTGCCATGAAACTATCGGTGCGCTGGCTATCAGTTATCAGTGAATGCGTGACTTTAGCAACCGCTGTATGTGACGTAGGGGTTGGTCGGCAGAATTGGACCCTCAATATCCGGATAGAAATCAAGGATAAATAAAAAATATTATTTCGTCACGGAAACAGACGTGTCTCTCCAAAATAAGAGTCAATGTAGCTTGAATGCTGAACAGCCGTCCCATGCACCCAGGTCCTAAGAGTCTTCCTGTTCCAATGAAATACGTTTTTACTTTTTACTTTGCAACTGTGGAGTGTGGATAACGTTGTGAATAAGGCCACCAAATCATGGGTACCATCATGGGTACCTTATACGCATGATAAAGTGCAAGATATAATGAAGTTCAGCTTGTTTGTTTTGTTGGGTAAGGCCCTTTCGGTCTGATAATTGACAAAACCATTTCAGAGCCGGAAGGATGATAGGAATTAGGAGGAGACATTGGTCTGGAAGTTCAGCATACCGACCGGTAGCCTATATTCGGTTGCGCCACCACGCGCTGTTCAGTGGCCCTCTAGCTGCACTGGTCGCGTCTGAGCTCCGCCCGGCGCCCCGCCGCTCCGGCAGTGCCGACCCTGGCCGCAGCCAGGTGCGCATGGCCGTCCATTCCGGCGGCGCCTGAGGGGCCCGCCGGCCGTGCCAGACAGCGCGGCGGCACCGGCGCGCAATGTGCGTGCCCCGCTCCCAGACGTCCGCTGCAGACCGGCGGTCAACGAACCGGGCGCCGCTGCGTTAACGAGCCGTCAGCGGCGGCTGGGAGCGGCCGCCGGCACTGGGTGTGAGCAGTGCGTGCAGACGGGGAGTGTCCCGGCGCAGCTGCAGACGCACCTGCAGGCCCGCCGCCGGCCAGTGCAGACCCGCCGGCCCACATATTGGATCACCAATCACCATGGACCGCTGGTGAATTTCAAACAGCGTCAGCTTATGACGTAATCTATAGGCGTCATTTACTACGCAGAGCTCTTGAAGTTTTATGGGTGCGTCCCGTTGTGACTGGGACCAGAAGATGTCTTGCTAATTTCAGACCGATGGACACCGCTGGCGGCTCACCTCTGTACGGAGTATGTACAAAGTGTTCTCGGGTCAGTGGTCCGGTGGCGGTGATAAGTGGCACCGTTCGGCGATTTCCGAATCACCGACCGCAGCCATGCCCGGTTGGCACAGCTGCCGGCTGCGCCCCTCCCAGTCGCAGGAGGGGCCGGTGCGGGCTCCGGTTTGCCGCCGCCGCGGTCACCCCGAGGGCAGTTCTGGGACCGCTCGGCTCTCCGCTCGGCTCTCTCCGAGCCGGGAATGTCCGGACCGAGAGACTGCACCGGCCGACCGGGGCAGGTTCACTGACGCCCATTAGCTGTCGGCAGGCGGCGAAAACCTGCTCATACTGTCAACAAACCATCGTTGCGTCACGTAAAAATGAGCGTCACATCTAAGTGATGACAGGGTCATTAGTTCTAAGACATCTTCTTCTTTTTAAATCAGTACGAGGTGGGTGCACTTGATCTTAAGGCATGGAGTTGCCGAGGGTTTGGTTTCGATTTATCAATGATCTGGGGCATCACTTCTCAGCATGAGAAGCGCAAGTTATCGTCGCTATTTGCCTTCCTTTCATTCTTTGTACGATTGAATTTGAAATGTAAGCCTATAGCGGTAAAATGAAGTCGTGCTGCGCTATTCTCCTCCCCACGCGCCTGCTCTGAGACGGGGGAGCACCGCGGTCTGGCGCCGGCGTTTTTCGGTCACAGACGGTTCCCACGGCGCTCTGCCTGCAGGGCCGCTGAGCTCCGTCGGCGACCGAGCGGTCCGGTCCGGTCCGGCGCCGCCGAGCCGACCGGGAAGAAGCAGCTCCGACCTTTCCCCACGAGTTTTCCTCTCCTCGGTAAATAAACAGCCGCTGCCCAGTGAGCGAGCCCGGACCTCATCAGAGATAATTTGCCACTGCTCAATTCGGAATTCGGACAGCATAGGTCCTATTTATTGTTTAGAATGAGGGGTCTCCTTAAATCACTTTAAGCATAGGCCTCTGCACCTTTCTACATATGCCGGTACTTATTCAGAAATTTATGCGTCAAGTCATTAACTAAGACGCTGAGTCATGTGAAGTAAAATGTTCCGATAGATTTCACTGACCGGGCCGACGAATTTTGGTACTTGGAAACATAAAAAAACGTTTGCAAAATACGCGGAGGCCCGCGGAGCGAATCTTGTGAAAACTGTAAGTCCCTATTCTCATCCACTAGGCTGTTGGCTAAATCCCGGAGAGGGTATGTTCAGCACTTTGGCCACAATTTTACTGCACCAGGAATGTAATCTAATCTGAACAGGAACTGGTGCGAGTAATCGCATCACGGCATTGCACCGCATTAACGACACAAGCCTATTCATGGGCATGTCATAAGATTCTAACAATTGTATGAGCAGTCAGATCAGAGCATTACTTGCATTTGGGGGGGGGGGGGGGTAGACTGACAGTGTTGTGGACAAGTGTAACATTTGAAAGCCACTGCCAAAATAAGAAATCCTTGAACTTCGCGGCGGATTTCTACCCAGCTAGCTCCGATACCAAAGCAGTCACCTGACCCCAGCTGGGGTCGGAGGGTCGCCTGCCCCGAGGTCATTGTGCGGCCGCGCGCGTGCGCCCTGTGACCGCAGCTTCCTCTCTCCGCCGCACTTAGACCGATCGGGCTGGTCGGCGGCGGCCCTCTCAGGCACAGTGCTCCGGAAACCGGGCCGGAAACGCCACCTCACCTGCCTCCGACCGGCCAGCGCCCACGGCGACCACCACAATGGACGGAACGGGACGGGACGGTATACGGCTGCAGTCGGCTCGGCCCGGCGCGCTCCTGCACCGCGCCGGCCGACCAGACCAGCTTCCGGCGGGCCCGCTGCAGACTGCAGACGGTGCAGACCGCCGCGGTCCTCTCCAGACACGTGCGAGACACGACAGACACGTGCGGCTCCCGGCTGGCAGGGGACTGATCATGACAGCGAGCTGTCCGAGGTGGCCGCACGCAGCGCGTGGGGTTCGGACGAGTAGTACGGATCCGCTGCTCTGTTATATTTCAGCAATGTGGTCTTGCTGTTCGTCTGAGACTTCGGAGCCGTTTAAGAAAAACTTATTCGTGCTGTGACGTGGATTATGGTTGGGTTATTGGATCGCTGTGCCTATTGAGATTCAGACGCCATGGTGTGTCCAACAACTCAATGGGTGCAGTAACATGCAATGTATCTTCACCTCTTCTGTCATGTCGAGTAGGAAAACATTTTCAGGTAAAACAGAAGTTTCCGTTTGGCTGATAGTGATTATGCAGGATATTGCAATCATTGTGTCTACCGTTAGAGACCTCCAGCAGGAATAAGGGCAATGAGAATTACTCAGTAATTTTCCCGGTCAGTAGGTGGAACCGTAAACGAGATACTGATACTGAAAAATGTGTAGGTATCTTCTGTGCAAAACCCATGTTTGGTGATGTTGTACCGTTGTCATGTGAGGTTCTTTTCCTTACGCGCTCATAAAAGTGTGTAGTAAACGTTATATCAGATCCTGTAACAAACAGAGCTGTTGGGGAGAGACGCCGGGTGCCGGTAACAGACCTGCTGCCACACCGCTGTGTCTCAAGTGCTGGTGCACACGTTCGGATTGTTCGGCTGTCCATGAATTGGAGTTCTATGCAGTGGCGGCGGGACACCTTCAGTTAAGGGGGGGGGGGGATGGCACTGCCGACTTTTGGTCCCATTCTTTCCATGCAACGCCCATAGGGCTAATGTTAAAATCCCAAAATCAAAGGGGGGCACGGTGCCCCCCCCCCCCCGTTCCGCCGCCTATGTCTATGGGCAGGATGTGATGTTTGGAAAGTTTTTTTTTTGTGCATTTTAATGCACGTTAATGACAGACTTGGTTTCTAGTTACATGTATTGATGTGTCTTTACATATCTGTAGAAGTTTGATAGAGGCATTTATTTACTTGTAAGAAAATGTTAATGCTGCCCAGTGCCCATATACATATCGAGCTATACCTTCCGGCAACCTAACTATGGGTATATGTGTTTCATAGCACGGAACTAGTTTTTTCTCTCTGTACTAAGTTTTAACTAAAATGCCGAAGAACCGAAGTTTTTTTTAGTTCCTATCGAGATTCCATTCGTGAAACATGTTTAGTGTCCGCCTATTTCAGCGCACCCTCTGCAAGTTACTTCATCTTCGACTTCATTACAATTTCGTGTCTGTCATTTCATGATCTCCTTTGTACTCTGCTGCTGCAAATTCTTTCCTTACCGCTTAAAAGGGTCAATTTTCATGAATTGATGAGAGAAGCTCGTGTTGTATGCTGATGAATTCGGCATCACCCTCCCCGTGTTGATACAATGGTAATGTTACGAGTTATGTAAGTGTGTAACGATAGCCCAGGCTGCAGTTCAATGAAAAATAACATAAAGCACGGATTACGCCACCTCCCGCGGAGAGCTGTGCCTCCTCGGATCTCGCCACCTCCCGCGGAGAGCTGTGCCTCCTCGGATCTCGCCACCTCCCGCGGAGAGCTGTGCCTCCTCGGATCTCGCCGACGCCGGCCAGTTCTCCGAGTGCGCCACTCTATCGGCAGTAGTACACGGAACGCCCATGTCCAGAACCGGCCTTGAAGACGCGTCACGTGTTTACGAGCGTAAATACCGGCCATAACAATAGCGGCGGGCGGCTCCTCCGCGGCCGATCGCCATTGTTTCCAGAGAGAGACGCCGTCTTGGACAGTGCGCACCGCTTCGAGCTACCGGTGACGTCACGAGCACTTAGCGCCGAAGCCTTTAATAGGTCGAATGGAAGCGTTGTGACGCGATGGAGTGCCGGCACGCGGTGCTGTGGAGCGGCAGGGGCTGCTGGGGCGGCGCGGCGGCGCGTCTGTTCGGCCGCAGGTCCCAGTAGTGTGAGGGAGTTCCCGGTATATTGGAGTGGCCCGGGTCACCGTTCGGCGGGCCCGCGGCGCCATTCGTTACTCCGTTGCGGCCCGCGCCTCTCTCGGAACGGCTCTCTCGGAGTCTCGGAGGAGCGGGCGAGGCGCACGGGATGGCGTCATGCCGTCATCGAGCCTGACGGCGGCCGGCGCATCGCTCATAGCCGGGCTTTGTATCGTGCATACCTGGGTCGGGTGTTGTTTTGCGGCGCGGCGTGGAAGCACGTAGCCGGATGGGCGGCTGAGGCGGCCGCCGTCAGACGAGCTGGTTTTGTCCTGTTCATCCAGACAGTAGTCGACGAGGCTGACCTCACAAAGCCCGTTCCAATGGCGCATCCAGTCTCTTTCCGACTACTGTAGCGTGGCATCATACTACTCCGCTGTTGTAGGCGCATTGGTGGCGCACCCAACCTGCTCTGTCTTCTTCCTTCATTCTCCGAGTGGCAACTACGAGATTTGCGACAGTCTTTTGTGAGTCTGTTGAGAAAGCTCATAGCTTGTCAATCCAGTTTCCTAGTCAAGTCGAAGTTCCATCATCAGGGCTGGGAAAAATGCTGAATCTGCTACATACCAGATATTACGAGAAACTCTTTATTAGCTACTTTGCCACAGATGTTCCTCACATCATTTCTGCTAGAGAAAATGATTTTACAAGTAATCAAAATTCTGGACAGAGCTTTCCACTTTCATTTTCTATCTATTCTCAAATTGAGCTTTGAATGTTTTTATTTAGTTGGTTGCACAAGCAAAAACAGATACAGTGTCTTGCTTATGCCCCCTGTGAATGTTCTTTTTCTTATTTTTTACTCTTTGTAGGTACTCACTACTCAGGTTTAGAAAAAGCATACAAATATCAAAATAAGGTGCTGTAGGGCTTTCTCAGGGCAAGTTCCAGCACCACCTGAGAGCACGAGAGAGCTCCAGTGAGCCCTAGAATTTTCCTTTCAGCATTCCAGCAACTTCAGGATTCAGATGGTATCAGCCTACTCAGGCAGAAAGTATTTGAAAGAAATCAGGTTGATTTGGCTGCTCAGTCTGGTCAACAATTTACAATCATTGTGCATGCCGAACCCGCTGTACAAAAGTTGCCAGTTGCCACCAATCAAGGTTTAGAGTTAATACAATAATTGAACATGTAAAGAAGTAAATAAAAATTCTTTTCTGGGCGTTACTTGATCAATATTTCAATCAGATCTCACCTTCTGCGCAAATCCGATCATATCTCCCTATATCTTCACACATCTTGCTTTGCGTGCTGGGCGGCTACCTTGCTCTTTAACTGTGTACTGCACGCCGCTTTAGGGACAGTTGTCATTGCAACACTTGAAAATAGGCCTGGAATATCCCACTTTCCTAAACTAGAGACAAAATAAAAGCTAAAATAGCTGAAATAATTCAGAAACACCCAGAAACACTCATCAAACTCAACTGAACTATCCACGCGAAACGACAACTAGAATTGTCTCTAATGCGCCAGAAACAATGCATCAACAAAATACACAAATAGCAATGACGTAATTTGCATATTTTTGACAAGATTTCTTAATAACACTTACAAAAAATGTTTATTAGTTCTTTTAAACTCTAATTTGGTTCAAATGAGTATGATTTTAACAATGAAATACATTAAAATCTGAATAAAATTGTGTATGACGTCATCAAAAAGGATTAAAGACGTTGCAGGACACTGTATCATAAAAGATGGCTTTTTAGAGATGCCATGGGCAGAATGAGTTGATTCTTTTTGTATTTTTATTGATCATTGAACAATGCCCTTTTAAAAACAATTTGTTTTGTTTCGTAAATATGTCATTTGAATATTTCACAAATAATGAAACTCCTTTTTGCAATATTCATAAGAAAGATAGCGCATAAAAAGGCGTAGCAGATACCTTTTGTTACACGACTCAGAGTATGAAGAATTAGTGATGCTACAATGGAAACTGCTACAAAGAGCCGCCAGATTCGTCATAAAATGGAGCACAAAGCTGACGTTTTGAACTTGTGTTATAATAAAAAAAAGTCCGTTTTTCTTAAGTTTGCCCCTCACTGTAAACGTCTCTTTGAACACAGCACGAGAATTGCTAGCTGAATTACTGAGAAAACTGGTTAGCGCACATTGTATTGTATATATGAATAATATTTTCAAAAATAAGTTTTGAACATCGACGATTTAACGTTATGTTAAGCGCCGTGCAATTTATTTATTAGTTCAGACATAATTCCTGAGAAGTCGTCTATCCCTGTGGGGCTGTAGGTATTGGCAGATACGATTTACGAGTCTGTGAAATAGTAAATAAATTTGATGAAATTGATCGACTGTGAAATCTGGTTAAATCAGTGTGCGCCAACCAGTTTTCTCAGTAATTCAGCTAGCAATTCTCGTGCTATGTTCAAAAAGACATTTACAGTGAGGGGCAAACTTAAAAAAAACGAACTATAGTCTTACAGATGTTTTGTTCTTATTCGCCGACGAGATCACTGGCTGGTGGTACCTCTATTTTAAAAATGTGCGAATTTTGATGTTTTTGTTGTATTTTTCTTTTTGATGTACGGAAGAGAGAAATGTTGATCTTGCTACAATTGATGGAACAATAAAGCGATATCTGCTACCTACTGGGGTATGAAAGTATGAGAGATTTCCCAGCCCTGTGACCATCATATTTCTATGAGGAAGAATTGAAGACAAGAGAGTGGGTGAATGCTAGCTGTGTGAGTTACATACATTAGCGGGATATAGCCGTTCAAGTGGTCGTAAGTCCGCCTCCTCATTCTACATTAGTGGTGTCATTTTCCAAAAAATGTCTGACCGATACCGACCGAAATCAAAATTTGGGAAAAATTTCCGACCGAATACCGACCGATAACATCCCAAGCCAAAATTTGACCGAAATTTGACCGAAATTCTATTTGCTATTACTCTACCCCAAAATTAAAATAATTGGTAAATTCTGATGGAAAATAATGGGAAATGGCATTTCAGTCCAAATTCAGTCAATTCCTAGCCACTGCAAAATACATTTTGTGGTAGAAGTTACATTGCTAAGGGTAGACTAGGAACACATGGACCTCAGCATTTCACAGATTTGGTTAATTAGAATTGTCAAGAATCTGCTGTGGTCTATGTAAGGAAGAATACTCATTATGTTGCAAAAGCACGATCAATTAGTAAGTCCAATGGTTGGTAATAGGTATGTTCATGACAACATTCCCTAGGAGAAAAGGCAGAATCAAAACACCACAAAACACATCAACACTGCTTGGAAACTGGCCTTGAGTCTTGAGATGTGGTCTGAGATACTCTACGAAGAATTTGACACTGAAAATCCAGCTGAAAAGGCAGGTATTAGGTAGCTCTGAGCCTGAATTTCGTCCCAAAAATGAAATGAAAATTCATTAAACTGGCACTTTGTCTTATCTTTACAAGAAAACACAATATGCAGACAAAATTAATGCAAAGTGGCGCAAAATAATAGTAGAACCCAGTAGAACCCAAGTAGAACAAAGGATTGACTTTAAGATCCTCTCTTCCCTAACTAAAGGATGTAAGACGATGACGTAATATTTATTTATATACCCTTTTGGTTGAATTATTGAAGTGAAACTAATTTTCTTGTAGTGAATTACACTTACAATGTTGATTTCATTAGACTTCAAATCAAAATCGTGTTGGACCATTTACATCAATAAAATCATTCACGAGGCAGCATATAACAATCCAGAACCTTTTTTGCAGCAACTTAATCAGCTGGTTTAAAGTCGCTGTTATGGCGCATCCTTCATCCATGGCGCATCTGTTTCAAAATCCCTTGTGTTTGGAGATGATGTGGAAGATTCCAGAAAGCGGACATGGCCCTCTAGTTTTTATCAAGATTCCTATGTTTTTATGTTGTGGTCATCTAGATTTCAAACATTTGGTTGGTACCTGCAATATTTAAGGAGAATGTGGAATAGTAGAACACCTGTGAAATGTAAATTGAAATGTGATCACTGCTAAGTGCTTAGTGCTAACTGTCCAGTCTTCAGAAACACATTTCAATTTCAGTAATTCGTTCTTTTTGTCCTTGCATTTTTGATCACTGAATAATGATTTTTGTAGGCAATACTTCTTTGATTACAGGTGATATCTTAACAGTTAGACTGGAATTGAGTTTCGAAATTGTGTGTATTTGTGGGGCCAACTGAGTCAAAATCAGCCTGCTTGTAGTTGTGGTTGCACAATGGGTGGCTGCTGCCTGCTGGGTGGGATCAGGATGGGTACTGAAGTTGCCAAAATGTGGCATCTCTTGTAGCTTTTGGGGGAAATTTTGCAACTCTTTATCATTAACATCCCAATAAATTTCATTTTAACTAGGCAAAAATGGAATACTTTCTCTTTTTGAAAATGGTTTCACTGGCAGGGTGACCGAAAGTGTCCGATTTTTGGGGGGCCTGACCGACCGATTACCGAATCGGTCAGCATATCTTTTCGGTAACCGAAATTTTCGGTAACCGATTGACATCACTATTCTACATTGGAGGACGATCACGCATATTACGCACATCAGCACTTAATAACCCTCTGATTTACTGCCCAGAGCGCAGCTGGCGCGGGCTCATTTAGGTATTCACCCTAAAACTCTCTCCCCATTGGCCACCCATTGTGCGGTCATGTCTCTCAGAGCGGGCCGGGTGGCCTTCACGCACCGGCCCGCGGCGGCACGCACAGTCCACACTCCGCCGCGGTCATTGGCACCCATTGGCCACCCCCGGCAGCCGCGGGCTCCGCCGGCTGCCGGTCCTCCGGGGCGGGACTGTGCAGAAATCCGCTCACCCCATTCTCCGGGCCGCGATCACCCCCAGCGCCGGCCAACGGGACCTGCGAGCTCAGCTGCACGCACACCCAGTGATGCGAAGGTGACAGCCGTAAAGACGGCGCCCGCTGCGTGGGGGCTGCGCGCGCGACACGGGTGCGACCTTAGTCACCTGAGCCGCGCGTGTGCGCCGCGCCTCGTGTGCAGCCTCCCCTCCGCCTGCCCCGCTCGTATCGGCACAATTAACGACTCATTTAGCAGAGTATCGCGGCGGCCCGCCGGTCTGCGGAGCGCACCGCCCCGGCCCGCGGCAGGGCCGCCTGGCGTTCATCGGTAACATATACCACTGATGTGTTGCACAATCGCACGTGCACCGACAGTAGCACGTTTGAGACAGGCGAGCAACGGGACCTCAACGTCGCCGGCGCCGAAACACGGGCACACGATCGTAAGGGTGCTGGTTTGTTTTACAACTGAACTTGACCGCACCAGGGTCAAATGGGGCCACCAAAGGTCTCCAATGCCGGGCACGCGTTTGCAGCTGGCTTCCGATATTCTCCCCTTCAAGGCTGTTCCGTGTGCAGCGGGTTGGTGGGGCGGCGCGGCGGCTGCAGAGACGGACAGGGGAGGAGGGCAGTGCAAATATGCGCTCGGCTGCACGCGGGGGGCTCAGTGGCTGATGACGGGTCAGGCGGCGCCGGAAGCGTCCCACGACCATTGGAGGGCGCTTTGGTGGGTGTCTGACCATCTGAGGAGGCATTAGTGGGTGCCGACCTCCCCTGGCGCCGCCGCGGTGCGTATTGGACGGAGGTCAAGTGGCGAGATCACGGCCGGACAGTTTGGCGGCCAGTGGCCGGCACTCATCGATCATCACGCACTCAAGCGGGCAATGTAAACGCCGTTGGGCAGGCTGGGCTTTCCTGCCGATCGTCCGACACTGCCCACCGATAGAAAACAGGGGAGCCAGAGCGTTTTACTGTATATTATATATATATGTAGGCATGTCATCTTTTGGTTTCTTTCTTCGTATCATCTTCTATAGGTCCTCATTGCTTGCTCTTGCTTTTCTCGTTTTCCTCATCGGTTTTCTTCGTCCACGTTTTAGTCTTTGGCAGCGTTTTAGCGTGTTTTGGCTTTTCATTGTTATCTGCGATTTGCTATGTTCTCCATTCTTGCTTTCAGTATTTCTTTCGTGTATGTCTTCCTTTTCGTGATCATATCTTGCTTCTTCTTGTACTGTATTTCGTGTTTCCTTCTGTTTCATGTTTTGTGCTGTGTTTTACTGCAATCAGCTGTTTGTCTCTTCTCACCTCCTTATTTAAATCGTAAACATATTTGACTTCTGCGTTCCGTAAGGCATATCTGTTAAATGAATTGTTTGTCTTATTCGATTTTGTAATGTCATTTTCTTTATCTGTGCTTTTGGTTATTGTGTATTTAAAATGCAGCCCTAGTAGCTACAGCTGATCAACAATGGAATCGCAAATCTCGTGCTCCATTGTTGATCAGCTGGTTTTTGAATGAGATGTAAACAAAAACTGGAACTTTGGTCTTGGGGCTGAGGCTGGCTGTCTGTCTTCTTTATGTAATTTGCGGATTTGCTCTTTATGCTTATCAGGGCCCTGTTCGGGTCCACGCAAAATATTTTGCTGAGTGTGAAGCAGGGGCGGATCCAGGAATTTTCGGGAGGGGGGGCGGCAAGTTGAAATAGGGGCGACCTGGCAATCCGGGGGCGCTCCATACAAAGGGGGCGCCAAACCGTCAAAATCGGGAGCTAAAAGCCCGCGCCGTGCTAGGGGGCGTTATCGCGCTCCCCCTCAGGTTTTCGCAAATATCTGAAAAACGGCTGCGCGCAGCGCCGCCATTTTCAGCATACCTTATCATGCATCTTTTTTGCACATGTTGTAAAAATGTCTGACGCGGGTGATGGAAGGTCAGGTCACCAGGTTATGCCAAGTGACCTAGCCTAAGAAAAAGTTCAAATGCTTACCATTGCTATACCGAATGAATGATTGCTTTGAACCTTTCAGCGATTGATGAAAGCAACAATATTCATGAAACGTATATTTCGGAATTTCGATATCTTAAGGTCAGGTCAGTTGTGCGACGTCTCCTTTAGGTAGGTAGGTATAATTAAGTCTTTGGGAGAAAACTGAAAGGCATCTCTTTTGGACGAGCGCCATTCTAGACAATATCAAGCATTGGGATACATATAAAATTAACACACTGAATAAGAACATTGCACCTAGTGTGACCACTCATTATAACCCAGAGGTCATCCCATGTCATGAAATGTCCGCAGCAGTTTTTTTAAAAGAACTTTTGATAGATTCAAGCTAGAGAGATAAAAACACCTCAGCTGTGTTCAGCTCGACGATACGCATCGACTGCTATCCAGCATGACCTTTCCCGGTCAGGTCATGACCTTGACCTGAGGTCAAATTCTCAAAATTACATTTCATAAGGTCAACCTTTAGTTTGTTCGACGTGTCTCGACGACAGAAACGCAATGCTGGCAAACATAATGTCGAGACTCTCTTGAGTCAAAAGTTATTGCAGGAAAACATTGTTCGTAAAAAGGCTATTTTTAGAGTCTTTTGCCCTCTGAAGGCTAAACCGTTGACCTGAGGTCAAATCTGAGCGCAGCTTGCAGAAACACCTTTAAAAGGGCTATCGAATGCGCTTTTCTGCGGCGCTATAGCTCTATTGGTTTCCGAGTTATGTGCCGCTGCTTCGAAAACGGAAAAAAATTTGAAACAGGCAACATTTTACCTTTGATGACCTCTGGTGACCTGACATTCGACCTGACCTAAAAAATGACCGTTTTGTTTTCGTCCTGTTTTTTTTTTGGCGATCTTTCGAATGCCGCTTATCGCGTGTCACTACGCGGCCCAGGAGCCGAGTTAGACGAGGGAGTGTGCCCCCCCCCCCCTCCCCAGCAGGACACGGAAAACTCAGACCACCAGCACGGCACGGGTTAAAAGTCGTAGATGGGCACCGCTACCCTAGCAAAAGATTTTAGCAAAAAGGTGGCCTCCATTTACTGGTGCAGTCCTTCTTCTCCCGGTGATGCCCCCTCCTTTTTCTGGAAGCGTCTCACTTATGCTGGTATGCCTCACTTCCCGGGGGCGCCCAACCTCTGCTTGGATCGCCTAATCCATTATGGAGAGACCCACTTTGCTTAAGTCGCCTCATTTCTTCCTTCTAAGAACGACCAATTTGCTGTAGGCGGCCCACTTATCTGGGACGCCCATCTTCTGCTAGAAGTGCCCCTCTTCTTCCTGATGCGTCCCACTTCTACTACGAGTGCACCTTTTCTGTTAGGGCGCCCCTTTGCTGCTGAGGAGTCTTTTTTCTACTGTGAATAGGGCGGCCCTCTCCTGTTGGGCGACCCCAAATTCTGCTGGAGGCGCCCCACTTCTGCCCAACTTTTGGTGGGGTGCCCCTCTCTTGCAGGGGGCACTTCTCTTTTGCTGGAGACGCCACTCTTGTGGGGACGCCCTTCCACTGCGGGGAACGTCTCTCTTCTGCCAGAGGCACCCCTTTTCTTCTTATGGGGCTCCTGTTTTTTTTTTCTGGGGCGAGGCGACCCTCTGCTGCTCGGAACGGGGCACGCCTCTCCTTTTACTGGGGCACCGCCCCTCTGCTGAGGTTGCCCTTCCGCTGTCGTCAGGGGCGCCCCTCTTGGTAGAATATACTCCTTTTCTTTTTGTAATGGGGCGCCCCTCTTCTACCGGGGGCGCCCATCTGCTGCTGGGGCGTCTGTCTTCTGCCGGATATTGTCAATGGGGCACCCATATCCTGTTTGGCGGGCCCAAACTCTGCTGGAGGCTCCCCATTTCTGATTAACTTTTGCTGTGGCGCCTCTCTTCTGCTGGGGCGCCCCTCTTCTGCTTGGGGCGCCCGTCTCCTGCTGGAGACCCCTCTCTTCTGCTGGGGCGCTCCTCTTCTGCCAGTGGCACCCATTTTCTTATTATGGGGCTCCTTTTTTGCTGGGGCGCCCAGCTGCTGTCAGGGCGCCCCTCTTCTCGGAATGGGGGCGCCTCTCTCCTTTTGCTGGGGCGTCGCTCCTCTTCAGGGGGACACGTCTCCTGCTAAGGGTGCCCTTCCGCTGCCAGGGGCGCCCCTCTTGAACAGAAGGTATTTTACATTCTTGTAACGAGACACGCCCTCTTCTGCTGGGGGCGCCCATCTGCTGCTGGGGCGACTCTCATCTGCTGGGAATAGGCAATTGGGCGTCACTCTCCTGCTTGGTGAGCCCAACTTCTGCTGGAGGCGCCCTATTTCTGCTGAACCTTTGCTGTGTCGCCGCTCTTCTGCTCGGGGCGCCCTCTCTGCCGCGGGATATGGGCGCCTTTTTCGGATGGCGGGGGGGGGGGGAGGCGGCCGCCCCCGTCGCCCCCCCCCCCTGGATCCGCGCCTGGTGTGAAGTCACACATGCGATGATGTCAGCCGCCTAGCTCCGCCCATGTTCCGCCCCCTCTCCGCCGGTTCGCAAAGCCGAGGGCCACGCGACACGCGGCGAACCGTGGCGCGGATGGAATGGTGTGTTTCGTTCAGTTACTAAGTAAAATGCGTTCAAATGTGGTTAATAGCAATGTGCCACTGAAAAGAAAGATAATGATACCAAAACAACACCATACTAACCACTTACAATAAGAAATATATGAGGGTAAACTTTAATCCGCGCCACTTTCGCCTCCTGCAGCTACTATTTTCTTCTTGCGCAAAACTGAAAGATTTTGCGCGAGCCTACGTCACACGTGTGACGTCATACGCCGAAGGGCGGAGCTTGGCACCCGAGAGACCCCAACTGCGCATGCGTGGTGCAAAATTTTACAATAGGATGCGCTGCCCGAACAGGGCCCTGACTACGTGTATAAATTCGGCAGTGCTACCATTCTTCATGTCTTCCTCCTGTTGATTGATCTCGTCAGACGATGCAAGTGTCATGTGAATGTTGAATGAGACTGACTTTGGAATCTGAAACAAAATGAATTATATTTTACTGAGAAGTTACTTGCTTTGTTTTATTTCACTTCAAGAACGGAACGAACCATGGACATCCATCACCAGAGAAAGCTGAGTACCCAATTCTGAGACCGAACGAAAGGTCTACATTTGGTGGCAACGGTGAAGGATCCTTTTAATTTTAACATTTGATATCAAATACCTATCACGAAGATGAATGTATGAAACGAATTAAACTACATGAAACAACTTGAATACAACTAGAAGAAACAATAAGAAGAGCACTCCTACTTCAGACTTTTGTATGCGTATCTTCGACTGCAGTGAAGAAGCTTTGGCAATTGGCGCTTTGACATCTGGTCAGTGGCAAACAGCGGCTGCTCAGGCTTGGTGGACCGGGGAGTGCTGCAGCTCACTCTCGTGATGACACGCCGCCTTGGACACGCCTGAGGCCGCTGAGACCGCCCACAGCACCGCCCGGCGCCCGCACGCTGACCTGTTCTGCGGGCTCCGGCTCCGTAGGACCAGTGTTTCCACGGACAGTCCGCAGCCCGACTCAGTGGACTCTGTGACCTGCCTTCCTCGCCTCCTCTCGGCGGCTAGATGCTGTGAACACTTTGTGATGTGATACAGTGCCCGTCTCCGCCCGGCAGAACTAGTGGGGGTGCTTCGGGACTGATCGTTTGCGCCTTCCTCGCCGGGGCGGGGTCATGTCGCAGGAGGAGCAGCAGTGTGGGTCCGGGCAGGACGGCCCGGGATGTGACTGAGCAGTGGTGACGGAACCGTGCTTTGTGAGGCGTGTGTCTACGGTGTCGCGCAGATGTAGCTCATGTTTCATTGAAACTGCGCTTCTTTAGCGCTGACTGGCGACCATGCAAATGTGTCGGCAGGCTCCCTTGTTTATTATTTTGCACTGACTCGATTTTGGTCTGAAAGGCTTGTGTCGGGGTCGGCCAACCCGATTGTCAGTGCGTTACGCGCTGCAATGCTTGCTTAACCGGATCTTGCCAGTGCAGTTAGGAAACGGGGTTTATCGCCAGCACATTATGTTTTCTCAGTGAATGCCTTGCATTGCTTTCAGCAGCGATTTTACTTGGACTTGCAGCTACTGCCTCTCGTCCTTTTACATGCCTACATAGGTGACGGATGTGAAGCATTGAGCATCTGCCTTACGGTTAGCCTACCTTCTTTGCCTGGGAAAAATTGTTTGGAAGGGGGTGTGGTGTAGGAGGTGCACGGATTCGCATTTGATATTTCACGATATGAGAAGTACTTAATGTTTGTATTTGCTCATGCCATGCCACGAGTTAGAAAAGTAAAATTAGGTCATGAAGTGAGGAATCTCGAACGACAGCTGCGCAGCGAAGGTCATTTTGTTTTGCCTGAATTCTTTGTCGACGGTTTTATAATATATTTTATTTGTCTTATTTACTTTATTGATCATTACTAATATGAATGACACACTAATTCGGTCATGTCTACATATATACAATAATGCCTCTTAATACCAAAATATTTTTCTTACGCTATTACGGTCCACCCGCCATATTAACCCGCGCCCCGCTGGGGGGGGGGGGGGGGGCAGAATCTGCCCCCTCCCGTTTTTCGCCAATAACTTCTAAACGCGTTAGGCCAGCGACGTCAAACTTTCAGTACCGTAAACCGGGGTGAGTTGATATGGATTTTGAGGTTATACTAGATTTCTTTAAAAGCGACATTCATTTACGGAATTCTTTTTGTGCCAGTTTCATGGCACATGCCTTGGGGAGGCAATCAGCAAAAATGAATAAAAAATGTATATATTAAGCCCCTTTTTTAAAACGCCAAAGCTCATATCAACTCACCACCCCCCAGGGGGTGAGTTGATATGTTTTTGGATTTTTCAAAATTTCTCGGCCAAAGAAGCTCAGAGGTTAGTTGATAAAATGCCAGTGTTTAAAAAAAGGATGAGAGAACACATCCTGAAAGAAACCATTAGAAAAATGATAGTAGTTTGGCAGCAGACCTCACATTCATGAAAACGCAATCATGTCCAACACAGCGCTATCGAAATGGCTTGATTTTAGCAGCATCATTTTTTCGCTTTATGCTACTTAGTTTTACTTAGAACATTCTGAACTTGGCTAGTCACGTGTCCTCAAGCCAACGGTATCAAAACTGGCAATATATTTTGGAATTACAAGTGTATTTTCTTGTAATTAAAACACATTGTCAGTTGCGGGTCAAGGTTGATATGCCTCTGACAGAAATAATGGATTGAAATGAAAGAATACATATACTTCTGAGCTTTTGTGGACTGGTAGTCAACAAAATATTTATGAAGTGAAGCGAATCTAATTCGGACTGTATTCTATCAGGTGAAATAAGCGACATAAAACAGAATTCGGCATCAAAAGCCAAAATTAACCCTCGCACTTATAGGCGGGCGAACGGACCACCTCGGCTTTTCGCACATAACTCGCGCAAAAAGCGTCCGATCGCGACGAAATTTTCAGTGCCTCTCGAGTTTATCAATTTTACACATGTTCTAAAGATTTCATGACCCTGACTCAAATGGTTTTTGACTTGTGACCTGATTCTCGAGACCATGCTTGGCCGGAATCGCGATTTGGCGTAGTCGGCTCACATTATCCGCGCATTTCCAGTCTTTTTGTGATTGTAACGTCCAAACATGTAAATGATGTTGGTCCCATGCAGTATTGTGGGTGTCAACTGTCAAGGTCACCTGAAGGTCAGGTCAGGTCATTGACCTTTGGTGACCTCGGCTCACTTTTGGAGTTTTACATGTTTCTAGGGTAGTTTTTTTCGGGCCGATGTCGAATTTAACATGCATTTGATCATTTACGAAGTAGTTTTAGTGCCTTCGTAACATGTTACGACACCGTCAGTGGTAGTTGACACTTGACACTCCCTATGGATAGCCGGCAGGCAGGGGCGTAGGCAGGGGGGCCACTGGGCCATGCCCCCCCCCCCTTGGGCGCCGAAGGCGCCCTCCAATCGCAAATGCAATTGTGATAGAATCGAATCGAAAAACAATCGCGACTGGAGGGCGCCCAATCGCGAATGTGTTTGCAGGGAAAATACGGTTGAAGGGCGCCCTCGGAGGGCGCCATTCCAAATACGCCCTCCAAATACGATTGGAGGGCTCCCTTGGGCGCCCTCCAACCGCATTTGTAGGCTGTAGCTTTCTAAGCGTAGCGGTAGTCGCCTATGTAAGCCTGTTGATCGCTGCCCTCCTACCCACTGGCGCCCTCATTTGATCGTTGTACTCCTACCTATTGGCGCTCTCCTGTAAATAGGCGCCCTCTCACCCGAAGGCGCCCTCCTGCAGGTCGCCACCTTGCCCTACACAATGGCGCCCTTCTGCTGGTCAGCACCCTCATAATTATTGGCGCCCTCCCACCTATTGTGCCCTCGTGAAATTTTGATGGCCGCCCTCCTCCCTTTTGGCACCCTCTTGTTGAGTGCCACCCTTCTAGCCATTGCATGGCGCCCTCTTGCCTATTGGTTCCCTAGTCCCTCCTGTTGAATGTTAATCGGGGCCCTTCTACCTATTGGCGCCCTCGTGTTGATCGCCGCCCTCCTAACCACTGACGCCCTGCTGTTGATCGCCGCCCTCCTATCCACTGGCACTTTCCTGCTAAATTGGCGCCCTCCCCACAGGTCCCCTCCTGTTCAATGTCATCCTCTTGGGCAAAGGCACCCTCCTCACCATTGCCACCCTCCTGTTGATCGTCACCCTCTCATCACTCATTGGCGACCTCTTGTTGATCACCACCTATCTATTGGTGCTCTCCTGTTCCTTGCCGCCCTCTCACCTGGTGGCACCCTCCTGTTGATTGTTGATCGCCGCCCTTCTACCCATTGGCACCCTCCTGCTGCTTGCCACCCTCCTACCTATCGGTGCCCTCCTGTCGAAACTCGGGATGTTGATCGGGGCTCTCCTACCTATTAGCGACCTCCTGTCGATCGCAGCCATTCTACCTATTGGCGACCTCCGTTGCTCGCTGCCCTCCTATGATTTATCTACTCCTTTGGCATGGTTCCCAACTTAGCAGTTCTCTTGCACATATTGATGTCTTTCCTGATTTATCTACTTTGTTCATTTGTGGCCTGTGAAAACTACCACAAATGAACGTGCATTCAGAAGTATTGTCAACAGGTTCGGTCGCAACAGCAGGCATCAGTTTTGGTGATTGAAGCTGGTTATTTAGGTATTCAACACTGTGATATGCATCTGTGAGAAGGTCATGAGGGCTGGTCGAGGTAATTTGGATGAGGAGCCCGAGGAGGCTAATCGATCTCGTGAGGAACAGTCCTGTTATGGTTTATCTTTCTGTTGCTGCCGTCTTCTCGTTGTGCGCTTGTGTTTACGTACCTCGCGCTCCGGTATCAATCCGATATGGTGGTCTGGTGTGTATGCCACCGCCAATAAACTTTTCTACATCGTCACCCATGGGCGAAGCTTCCTATACAGTTTGTGTGGCACCGGCCCCACCAAACCTTAGGTATTTTTACACCTTCAAATTTGGTAAAAGAGCGAGAAGAGCTTTGAACAGTGAGCACGTAAAATACTCGTATGTGCCTAAAAAGCGGAGGAAAAGGTCGTTTTCAAAATATTTCGCGCGCCTTCGGCGCGCACAACAACACTTCTTTAGTAGGAATTCTTATAGCCAATCACTTCCAACCTTTTCGTCACGTGTGAGATTAACCCGCGCCAGGACATTTCTTCAGACATGCGGTAAAAAAATCTCATATACCACTACGCTACGAGCTTTCGTTTTTTCCTGTTGGGGGAGGGAACTGGGTGAGCGGGAGGGGCACACCTTTTGGTACATTGCTCTTACACGTGCTCTATAAAATGCAAACCATAGTCGCTAAAAGCAAGGTCATCAGGCCATGTCGAGTGACCTAACTTTAAAAAAAATGTTTCAAGCATAGTCACTTAAGCTGAGCGGGTGACTTGACCTTTTGTGACCTGGAGTAAAAACAAAATACACACGATGCAAAATCAATGCAGCATAACCTATACCAAGGTACGCAAAAGAAGTAGTGGCATAGTAAAAAGGCCTTCCACCCCACCCACCCCCCCACCCCCCTCCGCTGAGCGATCGTTAAGGATTTTTATCTCGCGACCGTATGGCGCCTTCCTTGGGTGAGGTGGCGCCCTCCAATCCCTTGCCCCCCCCCCTTCGCGATTTTCTAAATACGCCGCTGCCGGCAGGACACCTACTGGTTGACCTGACCTGACCTGACCTGGCCTAAATGTACGAAGACACGTGATCAAAACAAACATGACATTCGTGATCAGCAACAGCCAAAAAATAATAACCTCGCTTGACGAACTTCAAATAACCCCTTATTTTCCCGACTTCTGGGTAATTGACCTGGCCTGGAAGGTTAACCAATGACCTAGGACCTTAAAGTTGGTTACATCGGCTTCCTCGCGTCTCGGGCAACACGCTCGTTTTTTCCTCGAAGCTCTAGCTCCACCAGGGGCCAAACCACGATGGGATTCCAACGGACCCCCCCCCCCCCCCTCCCTATACGTTAAACGCTGGCAAAACACGAATACGGGTGAGGGCTAAAACACCAGTCAATTTCTTTATATTGTTTGTTCCATTTCATTTTGTCACTCATTCTCGGTTGGCAACTGCCAAGCAGGAAAACTAATCTGTTTCACGAGATCAGAATTCCCGCGCTGTTAGCCATACAGAAACGACAGTTCTGTCATTTTCGAAACCACGAATAATTATAACATTTTTTTAAAATCTGTATGTATATAACTAGGTGTTCTATAGTGTTCCTTTGTAGCTTGTAGGGAGCCATCTTGAGACTTGACAGGGAGTTGTGCTGTGCCTTTTGCATGTTAGGTATGTCCACAGAAAAAAACTTTGGGGTCACTGATTACGGACCGAGCGAAGCGAGCGTAGTCTTTCCTTAGATTAACGGAAATTTCTGAATATGAGCGGCCGGCCGGCCGACCGGCCGGCCGGCCGTGCGGACGCTTTTGCGAGGCTTATATCTCAACAACCACTTGACCGATTTACACGCGGTAATTTTTGTAGGGTAGCTTCATTCCTTCTACCAAGTATTGGACTATTCCCAATGCATGTGGGTGACCCCTTATGCACGTGCCACGTGCAAAACGAAGAGGTGTCAGTTTTGTAATTGTTGCAATATCTTGGTAACTACTCGGCCGATTGCGCTGAAAGTTGGCATGTAGGTAGACACCCACTAGGCACTGCATATCCATGTGCCAGAGTTGGGGTGCTGCTGCACGTGCGCACGTGCAGGGGTCGTTCCCAGATCTCGAGAACGGCTCGACCGATGGCGCTCAAATTTGGTACACAGTTAGGGACCGGTTAGTAGGGCGCCGTGCACAAGTCAGTTGGGACCCATTTTGCACGTGCGCACGTGCAGGGTAACGCTTCCAGATCTCGAGAACGGCTGGGCCGATTGTGCCCAAATTTGGCATATCGCTAGAGACCGGTTAGTAGGGTGCCGTGCACAAGTCAGTTGAAGGTACCCCCTCGCAATTTCGCACGTGCAAGGCCAACCCTCTCGCTCGCTCCGTTAGTCGCCCCAAAAGGCGTTATACTGGTGTTAGTTGTCGGACCTTCGTCCCCGTCTTGAGTCGAGAATTGAGATGTTAGTTTCAAACGTTTCGGCCAGTTACTCTCCGGCCGTCGTCACTCGTCAGGTGTGCTTTGACCCTCAGAAGGACCTGGATGTTGGTGGCGTTGCGCCGTACGCGTCCAACCGTTCGAAAGCTCCTGTAGTCAGCGGGAATCGAACTCGGGTTTCCCCGGTGATGGTCCACGGTTCTAACCACTCCACTATCGAGGCAGATTTGACTATGGCCGGAGAAGTTACTTGGTGAAACGTTGTGAAACTAACATCTCAACTCAAGACGGGGACGAAAGTCCGACAACTAACATCAGTGATACTAACAGGCCTCGTCTCAAGCATTCAGAAAAAAACTAAAGCTTTTGGGGGTTGATGGAATGATGTGGGGAGAGAAAAGGAGAAGAGTTGGTCTAATTGACTTTGTCTTACTTGCAGACCCATATTTCATGCTAATTTGCATGCCTACCAGCCTGGTATCAGCTTTTATCATGCATATCAACTCACCACTTGATGGCATATCAACTCACCACCTGTCACTTTTTTAAAATTATAAAAAAGCGTTGTTATAGGTGAAACCCAAAACTACCTGGGATCAACAGTAAATTGATGGTAGTTTCTTTCCCAGTGCATGTTGTTCCATGAATATCCACCGTCTTTGCTGTAGGGTGGGGACTTTTCCGTAGTTTCAAAATCAGAAGAAAAAAAAAGACTTTGAAAAAAGTAATGTGTTAAGAAGGCACTGCACCACATGCATGCCTTTCTCAGCTATATGCATCACTTATTGGTTGCTTCACTTCACATAAAAATAAAACTAAAAATTGGTTTACAAATGGATGAGCAGCACACATTTTAACATTTTTCGAGCAATTTATATCAACTCACCACCCCATATCAACTCACCCCGGTTTACGGTACCTTATCATACATCAATTTGACACGTTCCCTGAAAACTTGAGCAAAATCCGTCAGAAAGTTTTTGAGAAATTGACGTTTTAGCGACGTCATGTTCGCCATTTTCGCCTCAAAAACGGCAAAATTTCAAACGCCGCTAACACCTTCATTTTTTAAGGAATGAAGACGTAACAAAAAAGGTTATACGTGATTCTACTTTGTCTTTCAAATAGCTATCTCGGTTTTTTGAAAATTTTGGATTTTGGCTCAAATTTTTTCAAAAAACTGTTTTTTTTAATAATTATAAAATCCAAAATTTTGAGTGTATAAAAAAAACGGAATATCTGTAAGAGAAGTTGTCTATGTGCACCTACATACCAATTTTTAGAAAAATCGGTTCAAAAATGTGGGAGTTATTCAAAATTTTATGACGTCACGACACACAAAAATTTTGAAAAATGATTTATTTTGAAGTTCTAGAGCTCGTACGGAAACAAAAATAGCACCATTCGATTCGCCGTGAAAAACTGCATCAGATAGACACCTTTTAAGGCCTTAACAACCAACTTCAAAATTTGACCTCACTTGACCTGACCTTGACCTGACTTCGACCTGAAATTCATCCAGAGGTGGTCCATATCACTTATTGAGTGTGCCTATTGAATTCTATGAGTAAAATGACCCATAAATTATGCGTCGCACATGCCTTTTTCTATATTTTGTTTTTGGTGACCTGACCTGACCTGACCTGACCTTGACCTTGACCTTTGAATGGCATTGTATGCAACGGATATTGTCTTGGTAGTCTAAGAACACGTTTTGGGCAATCAATCTCAGTCCATTCTTCGGCAACTACGGTGCAAGGCCGATACTGTAGAAACTTGCATTTTGTACCCTTGACCTGACCTTGACCTGACCTCTGACCTACTTAAGCAAAAAAAATTGGGCTCTTAAGATCCGTCTTGTTGAGAGCTTTCGATTGCCGTTTTCCCCGTCTTTCTACGACCATCGGTTCGGAAGTTAGACGGGGGGGGGGGCAGAATCTGCCCCCCCCCCCCCCAGCAGGGCGCGTATGGCTGAATAGCCCAGCGGGGCGCGGGTTAACATTGTGAATATCGAACGGTACAGCATTTTGTAGTGACGACCATCCTTGGAAAGCTTTCACAGTAAATCCGACGTTCCTCTACCTCCACTGCCTGGGGACGGAGATGGCAGACTGATACACGACACGGGTCGGGGAGCTCGGCTGAGTTTATCCTCGTCGCCAGGGCGAGCCGGTGGAATGTTCCTCGTTCGGACCGCCCGTGTTTCCCAGCCCCGCGTGGCCGCTATGGAAATCGGCCGCGGGATGGTCCTGCACACCGAGTCTGGCCCTATTTTCCCGGTGAAAATAGCACGTGTTGTACGATCGTCATGAACAACTCTACCATATGGGTGACCTACGCAAACTAAGAAGCACCTTTTGCTTCTACCTTCATCGTTCTGCAGTTCAATCTTCGTAAGCTGTTTCTATTTGTTTTTCTCGCTTTTTTATTATTGACTGCATTTTTGCTGTGCCCTGTCCAGTGTACATACATACTCTGCTTACGTGGGCAGGTTTTTTTCTCCGGTATGCTTTCCTTTTCACTCGCGGCTGCGTTGCAATCTCGAGCTTCGAAATTGCAGGGTAAGTACGTACCTGTTGTTGAATACCTACATTTTGTCCTACCTTTTGTCAAAATTGAAAACTTTGAGCAAACAATATCAGAAACGCACTACCTAGCGCTACCTAGTTACGGTTCCAATTGGTAATCGTATTTGTTGTGCCTATTGACTTATTCAGTCGTGCTGCGGAAAACTTTTATTTTTATCAATTTGGAATCCATTTTTCGGAAAAGTCAAGTAGGTACGAGAGAGGGAACGAGTCACTGGGCACCTGAAAATGAATAGCCGCTGCTGCAGCATAGGTATATGTAGGTATGTATGGTCAGGACAGGTGTTAACACTGCCCTCTAGTAGATGTTGCTACAAAGATCGCACTACCAATATTTCGCACTACCAATATCGCATTGCCATTTTCTGTTACAGTGCAATCCGCTTAGTAAATCCTCGGATAATAAATCCAGCCGCTTATTGTGGCCGCTTAGGCTGTTCACGGATTTTCTTCATAAATACCCATGGTTAATAAATCCGCTTAATAAATCCACCCACTCCGCTTAATAAAGCCACTTTGGAGTTTCGAAGTCCGCAGTGACGTCTCTCCACTCGAAATGTAGCATCCAAACCGCTCCCAAAGAACCACTCTGGAGCAGCGTTCTGTAGCAGTTGGAGTTCTAAAAACAGAAGGAGTTCAGGGCTTTCAAGAGTGCAATCACCATGCACCTCAAAGAAATGTTCCCGGCAAAGAAGGCACTCTCGGCTGTTCCGTTGGCATGGCAGGCATGACGGGAGTGATCGCGGATAGATGTGCTGCATTGATTGGTGTGACAGCTGTGCAGTGTGCGCTGGTCAATTTAAGAGGCATTTCTACGCTCGCAGGTTTGGAGATGCCCAACCCTAAAAGGCACGCCATTTATAGATTTGGCTGCATTACGAAACTCAAATTATTGGGGGTCCGGACCCCTGCGACCCCATCGGTGGCGGAGACCGTGGTCACTTTCATTGGAATAAGTAAGGCAATGAGGAATGCTAGCCTATAGGTACGCTAGTATTGCAGGGGAACGGAACGTGCAGCTGCGATACACGCTTTTTTAATGAAAATAACACTTCGGTTAATAAAGCCACTGCTTAATAAATCCCAAACACCTTGTCACCAAGGTGGATTTGTTAAGCGGATTCCACAGTATCTTTAGATGTAGACATCTTCCCAAGACGGGAAAACAGTAAGTATTGCATTCTTGATCGGTGCAGTCGCAATGACAGCGAGGCATTCTGCAAGCAGCAATCATTCGCCTATCGCTGAAATGTGGATGAGCAGCGTAAATTGATCGTAGAATGAGCGCTTCATCACGTTGCAGTCCATCATCTTCAATTTCTCATTACAATGTGCAAACGCAAAAGGCGGCAACGGCTATAAACGGCGCTCACGCAAACTTCACTATCCTTGATGGGAACGCGGCGAACTTGGAGCCAGTTGACCTTGTTTAGACCTTCGATTAGACCTTCCCCGATCTCACTATACGGACGTCGGAGCGCGCAGGCCCCGCACTACTTTAATCAGAGCTGAACTCGTGTACTTACATGCATTTGGTACTGTGATTCTAGATCCTTATGCCTTCTCATTGTTAACAGATTCGCGATTGTTATGTTGACAGCTTATTAGGCGCTTTATGAAGAGTTGATAACCGATGTCTCCCAAACGATGTCTGCTTCGAACACAAAGCTATTCTTATTTCCAAACTTCAAACAAAATTTCCACGTTCCTGGGTTTCAACCAGAAGCCCTAAGACCATCATCGTCACAACGAGAAGGTGGAACTGAATATAATATTTATCCATCGCAGTCTACCTGTGACTTATGCTTTCCGCCCCAATAAGGCCTGATAACACTTTCCAAATGAACGGGGATTGTGGTCCTAAAGAAAGTAATGATAAGTTATAAGTTGCGGCACGCTTTTTAGACCCAAGGTGATTGGATTTCTCTCCCCCGCCTTCTGAACAAGGATACTCTGTCAAACTACAACACACAGCGCATTGTTGAGAGCATTGTTGGGTGTGATATTGTGCAATAAGTCGCCGCTGCCGTCAGATATGCATCGTCTTCCTTCCGCCCATCGCGCCCGTTCCTTCGTATTTATCCAGCGGCCGCTCATCGGACAAAACCCGACTGGCCCATCGCGCTCGATCGCCGGGTCTTGCAGTTCTCTCCATCGCACACACTGAGCTGGCGACCTCCGCCGGTCCTTCTGACGCAGCCAAAAACGGCACTTCCTGCACGGTGTCCTGACGGCGCGCGAGGTGCGAGCCGCTCCTCAGACGGGGGAGGGTTTTTCGGCGGCCGGTCCTCTGGCGCTCGTGCGCCGTCCCTGGGCCCTGTTCCGGCACGGTATGACGCGCGCGCCGGCCGCCGCGGCGCCGCTGTTGACACCGCCGATGTTGACGCCATTGCTGTTGACGGCAGGCGGGCGCCACTTCCGCAGTGCGCGCGTGCCTCAGAGGCATGATATGACGGATCGCCGCGTGCGCAGTGCAGATTTTTGTGCGCCGGTGCATTGTGTGGGCGGTGCGGCCTGTTCCGTGTGCACAGTGCGTATATGTCACACCCGGTAGTGAGGGAAGTCCGCGGGAGGGACTGGGAGGCGCACCTGCCTGGGCCTCGGACGACAGCGACCGGTTATTGTCTCTTGTGCAGGGTGAGTCACACGTCACTTGTCGGAGGTCCATTCTCTTTTTTTCGGGGGGGGGGGGAGGATGGGACGATCTTGAGACGTGCCCCGCATTGTTTCCGCGACCGATTCCTCGGAGTGTTTGTTTTCATTGTGAGGATCATTTTCTTTTACTCCAGCTCATCAAATAGCTGCGAGTTTCAGGCTGTCCGCTTATCATCAACGTGCAACTTAATGAGTTTGCAATGTTGAATCAGTTGGTCTGTTGGACAGTCCGTGACGTCATCAAGACTGTGGAATGTTATTGGTCAAGTGTTTGAGTGACAGACTGTCGCTGCTGGCTACAACCCTCCCACTGGCTGCCCTGTCACATCTAAATTGTCGATCTCAGTTGTCCGGTTTCGGTGGGACAATGTCCTGATGATACCAGATTGCAGCCTTGCCAGATTGGTCTGATTTTTATGTTCACTTGCGCTGTAAATACATACCAGAATGGGCTGGATTTTCGAATTTAATTGCGAAATGTTGGATGCTCGCGTCCACATGGTCAACACTTGGCAGGTGACCTTTTGTCAGCAAACTGAGGCCTAATTTTTCATGACTGAGTGTTGTCCATTACTGGGAGATGAGTATTACTGAGGAGGGTAGTCGTAATTCGGCAGTAGGTAGGTATCCAATTCCATTTAGTTATGTTACCACTTGAAATGAGCAGGATCGAAAGTTTTCCACCCTCGTCTCCCCGACCACCTTAGTTCAGTGAGATGTTATGTTTTGTAGATAATATCGAGCTGATTCAGTGCAATAGTCCCCAAAAACAACATTTTTTTTTATTCGTAAGGTTGTAGCTACAGGCGCTACAGCTTTATTTCCTGTTGGTATGACACTTCAATGGCACCTTAAAAGAATACACACACTAATGACAAATAATTGTATCTGAAACTAAACCATCTTGAATTAACCCGTACCCCACTGGGGTCTGTGTATAACACGCCACACGGGGGGGGGGGGCTATTCTACATAGCCCCCCCCCCCTCCTAACTCCGAAACTACTTGGCCGATCGTCAAAATTCAAACGGCATCTGATAACTCCGGAAAAACTGTCGAGCGAAACCTAATTTCATTGACCTCGAGGTCACCGATGACGTCACAGGTCAGGTCAAAGTAAAAATTATCGATATTTGTCTTTTTCACTTTTTGGGCTCTGGCTGCCGTCTTACAAGCCAGATCAGGCTGATTTTTGGTTTACACACTCATGAACAGATGCTTTAGATACCCTGAGGGTACGAAAATTGTACTTTGATTTTCAGGTCAGGGTCAGGTCATCATAGGTCACGGAAATCTTATGTCATAAGTCGGTCACGTGACACATTTTGTATGGTCCATTTAGGCCATAAATTTCAAATTCGGTGTCGCCTGTGTCATTTGAGGCCATTTTCATCTGAATATAGCTGAGGTCAGGTCACCTTCAGGTCAAAAAGGTCAAATTTCAATGTTGAAATTTTTCAACAACAAAAAAATGTCAATCAGATGCATTTTGAGCTCAGGAACACGATGGTGCTATTTATATTGGTGTACGATGTCAAATTCGTACAGAAAAATTGATTTGAAAAGTTTAAAATTGTGAAATTTTTGCTATAATGCGTATAACTTGGCTATTTTTGAAGATATCTGGCTAAAACGTGCTAGAGTAAGTCATAAGCATATGTTCTATCATATGTATTCCGTTTTTTCGAAAGGTCTAAAAAAATTGAAACTACAAATTTTGAATTTTAATATATATAATTTTCAGAATTTTCAAAATTTTGAAAATTCGAGTTAGTAGACTAGTTTGATAGCGCAGTCCATTCTGAGTCCTCTCATGCAAAGAAATTGGATCTAGCTAAAAAACTGAGCTCTTGGGAGCGATTCCCGTGGTTTAATGTTTTGCGTCGAAATCGGCCGAACATGACGTCACTCTGACGTCATTTGCGGCCGACCTATGATAGATATGAAGCTCAAAGTTTGACACTAGGTGTAAAATTGATGCAGCCGAAGGTACTGAAAGTTTGGCGGCGATACGTCAAGCGGTTTAGAAGTTATTGCAGAAAAAACGTGAGGGAGGCTAGAATAGCCCCCCCCCCCCAGTGGGGCGCCGGTCAAATAATCTGCTCCCCTTCCATGGGCAGTACTACATATGAGGGTAGGTAAATAGGCATCGATGGCCGATTTCTTAGTCAAACATTTTTCACGAGCTTTGTAAGTGCCTCATGAAAGTATTTTGCTTTTTGCCCACGTACCTATTTTAATTATGTATTATCTATTCATATTAATATATCTGCATTTTTGTAGCAGACTTCCGTGATATCGCATATTCGATTAAAGGATTTTCCCTGCAAAGCGTCATCTGCTGCTCATTTGACGTCAATATCAGGATACCGGTCGAACAATTTCCAATACAAACATCGGCCTCGGTGGCATTAATCCCCGCATGCGTCTTCACCGAGCTTCCACGTCCAGTGCACGCGCGCACGTGTGCGGGCCTTGACCCCGTGCGGAGCTGCGCGTGCGTGCGTCGCGGCGCGGATTATCCCGGCATCGGGCGGCGTTTGCTCCGCCGGCCGTCACATTGACAGCCGGGCCAGTGCGGCGTGACAGATCGCGCCCATCCCGTCCGTCACGGCGCAGTCAGACGCTCCGCGGCCGTCCCAAGCACGCGTGTGCCGCCGACCGGTGTCGCACGTGGTCTGCAGAGAGCCGCAGCGGTACCCAGCCTGAGTCACTGCGAGACAGATCACCCCTCTCCACTGTCCCTCTGAGGGGCCGCGCGGCGGCCAGAGTGCGTGTCTGACGCCACAAGTTCTGCTCTTCTCCTAGTTCCTACTGTTCCATGCAGCAGCTGACAGATCTACTGAAATGATCCATCATATAGTGCCGGATGAAGGATTGTTCCGGCTTCCTGCGGCTAACAGCTTCTGACAAGACAGCCGCCTTGGGATGTTTTTTTTTTTTTACGTGCCTATTGCGGCGTTGTGCACCCAGCGGCTTCCCGTACTCGTGGCCAAGACGGTTAAGACGGTCAAATACTCATATCTCCAAAGTCGCCTTTTATCCTGAGGTAGTGCCTGCTTTCAGCGAGGCCTGATCAGTCACACGGCATTTTCTCTGTGCAGAGGATATGCTAGCCACAAAAGGGACGATAGGTCCTTATCAGGTGGCCAGGGGTGACACCTGTGCTCCGTACGTCTTCGTCATGGAGCCTAGCGCGGATCTGCACCGCTCACACCGAGCCAAGGCCTTCCATTCAGTGTCTCTGGGCGGAAACAGGGGACATTGGGGTGAATGTCTCCCCGGCCTCACTCATGATAACGTCTAGATGAACAGCTCTGCGTGCAGGGGTGATGTGTGAGGTGAGAGGAGAGAGCGGTACGGACAGGAGCGCTGAGCAGGGCGGGGAGAGGGCTGACTGCACAGAACTGTCCCCTCCGTGTCCGTGTGAAGTATCCTCAATTGTGTTACGAGCTCCCCAATCCCCATCGCTCGCTAGATCTCTCCCGGTGAGAGGAATTTAGCCAGGCATGACATCGTCAAATCGCTGAATTGTCTTTAGTTACTCGCAGGCGACAAACAGTCGTCGATAGTACTTCTAGCTGAGAGATTCTTCTATTGGCTCCGGACGAGTGGTGGGCCGAAACGCTCTCTTTATATTAGCTGTCTTCTTCACATATGTCTTCGTTTTATCGAATGAAAACTCCGCCCTTCAATTTAACCCCCGCCCTGGCAGGGGGAGGGTTTGATGCAACCCCCCTAAGGTTTTTCGAAGATAGCGTAAAAACGGCGGCGCGCAGCGCCGCCAAATTTGGCACAGCCTATGGGGCAACCTTTTTACATATGACCTGAAAATTTCAAGTCCGGGTGACCTTGAGTCAGGTCACCAGGTCAGAAAAACCTGTACAAGGTCATGGTCAAATTTCAATTGTCTTTTTGCACCTGTCCAACTCACAGTTTTTGACTGATTTCCTTCAAACTTTCAGGATGTGCTAAGTTCACCGAGTTGTATAACATATAGTTCGGGTTTTTTATGTCACTGACCTGAGGTCAGTTAGAGGTCACTACGTCGTAATGTTAAGCCTATAAGAAAATACTAAATTTGGAAAATACTGGAGATATCCGCTTCGTTCCATCCCTTTTGTGCTTTGAAACCATAGTAATTAACAGCAGGTCACTTGGTGCTTCTTTGTTTGGTGTACTTATCCATGGGTCAGGCCAAATGAGGTCAACTGAGGTCAAATGACGTTTTTGCCAATAACTTGGCACATAATGACGCTAGAGCTTAAAAAATGGTGTCATTTTGTTCCTGGTGATCAGCCGAATCGAATGATATGCGATATGATGCAATTTGGTTAGTTATTATTAATAATTAAGTCATTAACTTAATTAGTTATTTAAAGTTTACTTAAAAATTAAGAAAAACTTTAAGTACACTCAAGCAAACAAAAAGTATATCATACGACGCGCCTTGACGTGCTGAGCTCACTGGTGCTTTTCTTTTTTCTCTATCTTAATTAGATCAAAAGTTATAAGCGAAAAACTTTTGACCTGTTTATAGCGAAATTTTTACATTTATACCCCCAAAATCCCCCTAAATATTGACCTAGAGCAACCAAATTTGCACAGGGGCGAGAACTCCTAGGGGCCCACCTACCTACCAAATTTGGTGTTTCTAGGTGCCATAGGAGCCAATCGCGAGGGGGGTCGCATCAACCCCCCCCCCCCCTGCCAGGCCGTGTTATGAAAAATGCCCTGCCAGGGCGAGGGTTAAAAAATCAGTAGTGACTAGTGGTTACATTTTCAGAAAACGCTTGGTACCTAATAGGTGCAATTGTCAACTTTCAATACAACTTTTTGTGAAAGGTAAAAGTGGATGTCATCTCAGGCTGTTCATGAACTCTATGTAGACGGCTGGGCGCAAAATGACCTCGCAGTCGGCGCGCCCCTAATACACAACAAGCAAGCAAGCAAGCAAACAAGCAAACAAACAATAAGAACTCTAGACGACCTTCCTCTCTTCCATGACTGACCAGCAATGTTGATCATGTCTGGATATAGTTATATCAGTTGGTGATGGCAGGTTAATCGGAAGTATGTAGTTGGAACCTGCTGTTGGACATGGTTGTGTTTTGCCAAGCAGTTCACTGACTTTATTAATAGTTTTATCAGAAGTTGTGAGTATCTGGTGCCGGTAACGAGAGTAAATGCCGTCAAAACATCGTCAAACAGCTCTGTGCTAGGTTCCTGATCAAAGCGTCGCGAGACCTTATTTTAGCCACCAGGCCACCTTCCACTCTCTTTAGCCACCTTCTTGTTTTATATCCCCAGTCCCATTCAGTGCCTTTTAAAAGCCGAGTATGTTTTGTGCAGGCTAATCTTATATCACTAATGTTTGTTGGAATGTCAGCAGCAGCTGTCAATTTTCGACAACTCATTAATCCTCTCAACTAATTTTGTCTGGACCGGGCCGACCCGACTGGTCCCAGAGACACCATCTGTGTGTTACCTATACTCGTATGTAGCACATCACCTCTCTGAGGCCGACGGCCCCCATACCTGAAACAGCTTAACGTTGCGTAAACGTGTGGTGTAGGTCATTCCCCGACCGGACCAGCAGTCAATGACGTCATTAACGATCCAATACAAACATTTACGAACTTCGTGAGAACCGCTGCGCCTAATCCCACGGCACTTCCCGCAGCGGCTTTCGAACATTTTTCCTTCTACAACCGTCACAAATACTCCGCCTGCCACAAGTCGCATTACCTTCGGATCGCCACACATTTGCGAAAATCTGCATGCTACCACGCTCTGCGAAAGAGAGCTGCACGTGCGTTATTGGATCATCAACATATTTGGCGGAGGTGGCTGCAAAATCGGCTGTCGTTGATGGGTCGGTGGGCGCTGCTGGTATGGCTTAAATCCAGCTTGGATGGAGTTAGCAAGGCTATAGAACTCCGGAGTTAGCGTGATAGTATGGGAAACACGGGAAAATAGACAAAAGCTTAGCCTATATCACGATCGATTTTTTATGAAATGTGAATGCATCTTAACATCTAAACATCATCAAATCATCAAAACATTATAACCCTCGCGGCTCGCATGTGTGTCGCACACATGCGAAGTTTGCCAGCTTCTAATGTGTAGGGGGGGGGGGGCGGTTGGACCCTCCCCTGCCGTTTGGCCCCTGATTGAGCTAGAGCTTCGCGGAAAAAACGAGCGTGTTGCCCGTGACGAAAGGAAGCCGATGATACCCAAGTTTAAGGTCCTAGGTCATTGGTTGACCTTCCAGGTCAGGTCAATGACCCAAAGTCGGGAAAATCGGGACCTGTTAGAAAGTCGTAAAGTGTGGCTGATAGGGGGTTTTCGGGGTGCTCATCACGAATATCGTGTTAGTTTTGATCACAGATGATGTCTTTAAGCATTTAGACCAGGTCGGGTCAGGTCAGGTCAGGTCAACCAGTAGGGGTCGTGACGGGTATTCGTAGTACGTGTCAACCGCCTCTGGCAGCTTCGTAACATGTTACGAATGCACCAAAACTACTTCGTAAATGTTCAAATAGTTTCTAAATTCGAATTCAGCTCCAAAAACTAGCCTAGAAACATGTAAAGCTCGAAGAAGTGAACCGAGGTCACCAAAGGTCAATGACCTGACCTGACCTTCAGGTGACCTTGACGTCCACCCAAATGCACGGGAGCAACATCAAATCACATGTTTGAACGTTTGAAACCACGAGAAGTTTGCAAACCCGCGGCTTATGTGAGCCGACATACGCCGAATCGCGATTCCGGCCAAACATGGGTTCGAGAAATAGGTCACAGGTCAAAGTTCACTTGGGTCAGGGTCATGAATTTTTTAGAGTAGGTGTAAAATTGATCAGCTCGAGGGTACTGAAAGTTTCGTTGCGATCGGCCGCTTTTTACGCGAGTTATTCGCGAAAAACCAGGGGGGGTCCATCCGACCCCCCGCCCCCTACACATGCGAGGGTTAAATATAAACATCAAGAATGCTTAGATTTCCGCCACATCTCGCAGACTTCATGATCGGCAGTGGGCACACACATTTAATTAGGCACATGTTTAATTGAAAAACGAAGTTAATGATTTAGTAGTGAATGTGGCAAATAAAAATTGCAGATGGTTTCTGTTTCGTTCCGTCATTTTTTCTTCTTCTCTTTTCATCCTGACCTAGGTCGTTACATATTGATCGACTGTTTGATTTCGCGCCCGTCGCGTCTGGCCGACGGCTCCTATTCGCCCCGAGGGCAGTGAGGCAGCTCCGCCGGTGCAATTTTTGGCCGTCAGTCGGGGTGGTTAACGGTGGGGCGAGGCGGCTCGCCGTCTGAACCGTCCGCGTCTGCACGGACCAGGCGGACAGTGTCGGTCAGGACTCAGGATAGCAGGGAGGTGGCAGAGGATAATACGTGGACGTCATTCAGCCAGGGCTGGGCCCTGCTGTCGGTCTTTCACATCGAGAGTGCGTGACTTACGGGCATACCGAACCAGACGGCCGATTTAACGGAGGAACTAGGAAGCGCGTTTCTCGACCCAGAAAAACATCCGAAACTTGTTTTAGGAATCCGATGGATTTTCTGTATGTCTTTTTAACGTAGCAAGATGTCAGGGAGGAATAGATTTAAGAGCTTCTTTATCGCAAGACTCGCAGATGTTGCAAGTGCTAATCGGATGTGATCAATATTGGCAATGCCGTCTTTTCTGTAGGATTTCTGTAAGTGTTGTCAAATGTCCAAAACAGAGCTTAGACATGTCGGGTTCGTGGCTGGAGATAAATGCTGTCGTTGCTGTCATCTCAATGATTTGGCCTCTACATAGGTACTATTTGACTGTAACCCTCAGCGGTGAGCAGTCAGCGATCCACTCCATCACATATCCAAGCTGCTGTAGCTTTGTTCCGGCGGCGGTAAGCAGATATCATCGGACGTGACTGTTCCAGTTGCGGTTAAGGTGGCACCAACCCGACTTGATATTCAGGAGGTTCCTCTTTGTCAAAGTTCTTAGTAGTTCATATAGACCGATGGCCGCGTATAATTTGTTCCGGACTGGTCGGTCATCTGCATTCAGAGCGCGCTACAATCGGATATGACGAACATGTGAACCGTCTCCCGGGGCTCTCGAAGGCCCGATAGGCGGTCAGGTGCACCAGCTCGGCTGCCGAGACCGGAACTCCCGTTAGTGACGGCGCGGAGGGGCTGACCGCAGTCGCCGGCGGCGCGCTCGCAGCTTTGTTTCCCTGTCCCGGCGGCGGCCTCAGATGTCCGCGGGAAGTGTCGCACGCGAACCGGCGACTCGGGGCTGTTTCAGCAGTCACTCCCGTTCCGGCGGAGATGAGCTGATAGGCGGCCGGCAAGTCGGCCAGCCGACCGACTTCCTGTGCATACTTAATATTTCATGTAACAGCTACCATCTGCAGTAGAACCTAAGCCACTCGTCAGATGACCGAAATCAAAACAGGCCAGATATAAAGGAGCCTTCATGGCTTCGATTGGAAGATCATGATATCATACCCAAGCGAGTTTCTGAAAACCGAGCGGCAAAGGAGCGAGGAAATTGAGTGGCGGCCAGTGTGCCTACACACACGCGTGTG
This sequence comes from Amphibalanus amphitrite, assembly GCF_019059575.1. NCBI lineage: Eukaryota > Metazoa > Arthropoda > Thecostraca > Balanomorpha > Balanidae > Amphibalanus > Amphibalanus amphitrite. The sequence continues at coordinate 873,463 of NW_024881516.1, forward strand.
GCCAGCGGCCAGCTATCTGCGTAGTGACCCGTTTCATCAGCCGCCGGTGTGCAGGACAACGGACCCTGTCAGCCCGCACGGCATAGGGAGGGCAGTGAACGCCGACCCACCCCCGCCAGGCCTCGGTCAAGCTCGGATCAGTGTCACCACAGAGTGACCGAGCGCATCCCCAGTCGTCAGTCCTGGGCTGGAGACTTGAAGAGTTCAACTGTGGCCACCAAAACCTCCTCGAACTAAATCCGCCCCGACCTCGGCAATAATCACAAAGCTGGTCACGTCGACAGAGCTGCAGTTGAACGTCACGTTGCCTCGGACTGTCCACCACTCTGACACATCTCAGGGAAGGCGCAGTAAGCCCAAGAAACGGCATGTGTGAGGCGCGTGCGTTCTGTTCTCCTCGATACCTCGGGCATTCCGCCCTCTAGGCCACTCTGACACATCCCAAGGAGCGCGCAGTAAACCATGAAGTTGCGTGTGGGGCGGCGGTGCGTCTGCGAACTCTCGGATGACGGCGCCGCCGCCATCATGGCCGGCGTCATGACGAGCTCGTTACTGGCGGCCGGGTCACGTCAGCGCGGCCCTGCGGCCGGCGGTGGCCCGGCCACTACGCAGCCGACGCCGGCTGCTGCGCCGTTTTTGTGCCACACCTACCCCCGCCGCCCCCGCCCGGAAGAGATGACGGCAGTATCGGCGCCGCCGAGCCATCCCACAGGGTATTTGTGCTCGATGACTTCTTTGTAGAGCCGCAACGCCGATCTTCGACTGAGCCGATCCATTTGCTGAGTCACGGGTTTTTAGAGTGCGCTGCGTTATGTGAACTGACAACGAGAATTGTTGTGAAAGTGACTCCTCTGCAATAGGCGCTTCTCGAGGGAACAGGAGCCTCTCCTACCGACGTGGTGTTAGCCGTTTTCACGACGGGCTATCCGGCGAATGCACCTGATTTGACCAAATCTGCACCCAATTTCTTTTACAGCAAATATCTTCATTTTATTAATTTATTTCAGTGTTTTAATCGATGATGCTCTCTGATAATATGACAAAGCAGGCATATAAGCAATTAGTGCAACCCTAGCTGATAGCTGCTAAGAGACACATTGAACCTGATTTGACCAAATCTGCACCTAATCTGTACCAGATGTGCACCAAATGTGTACCAGATGGCCGTCGTGAAAACGGCTACCATTTTCATGAATCTTAGATTGGTATTCAGTGGTCGTATTGGATAAATATTTATCTGCCCCATAGGCTTCTTGGTTAGCTTAAAGGAAATAGTCAACTTTTAATATGAGGTTTTGAACTGGAATAGCAGTTTTGTAGCTTGAGCTAAGACTACCACAAATCAGAAACTTTTACGGCCCAACGACCACCCTAGGCAAAGATATTCCATTTCTCGTTCCGAAAAGTGTCTTACTCAGGAATGTGGTGTCTTACTGAGGAATGCAGCCACGTCTTCGTCAGCTAATAAGCATGCTGCTTACAGCCAATGCAGCATGCGTAGGTTTGAACTACGCTATATGATTGTCGTAATAAGCTTCCGCGTCAAATATTTTATATAGAATATAGTTCTTTCTATACCTATTAAAATATAGAAAATAATCCTTTTTATAAAAAGGTTTTATGCTATTTTTTGATCGCTTTTAGCATAAAAAATCATAAATTGCAAAAAAAACTAATTCCAGGTAAGTGAACCAGGTAGTTCCAGGTAATTCCAGGTAAGTTCCAGGTAAGTGTATTCCCTTTAACCACACCTCCAGTTGAGATTAAATTTAGTACCCCCCCCCCCCCCCATGGCTCAAGTAACGTACAGAACAGCTTTGTGTCCTTCAGTTCGGAACATTATCGGCCTTCTGTCAGACCGGTAAAAATGCACGCAAATTGCGACTGTCTCAAATAGGCAATCGGTAAGCTAAAGATACCGATTGCCGTGTCAAAACAAAGCTTGAAGCTAAAAAAGATCCAAGCTACAGATGTTCAAAGCCGGATATATGGGTAAGATGATACGACATCCGGTTATCACGAGCTGTGTGACCGTTTCCATAAAGGGTTCTGGCCTCTCCCGTTTCCGTAGGTTGTTCTCTCGAGGTACGAGCAGCCGTGAGTGAGTACGTTCCGCGCCCCTCCTGCACCGGCTTCCGTCACCAGCACCGTGTCCTCGCGGGGTATCGGGAAGCAGTAGCTACATGGGTAGGTATCTGCCGCGCTCCCACCGGCGACCGTCACTACGCCGGGCCAGTCGGGCACTGAAGCGCGCGCACAGAGACGTGACGCTGATTGAGGACCGTGTCACCAACAGGTTTCACATCCTTGTAACGACGACAATAAATTTCCCGATGCCCAGCCTGACCTGTCGTTGACCGGGGCGAAATTCAGATGCCAGTGACCGGCGGTGATCGACAAAAAAAAAAAAAAAACGGGAAGTGGTCGTTGTGCGAAACTGCCGCATTGATACTGATGGTTTATAATCCATATCTCCAACAGTTGGCTTAAAGGCAGGCTACTATCATAGCTATAACCATTAAATGACAATGTCTTCCCACAACAGTGAATTATGCTACACATTTCTGCAGTGTTGCACTCTTACTTTGTGTATGGACGTTTTCTGAACTGCATTCAAAGGAATACAAAAACAAATGGATGTCCTATGACCTTTCCGTCTCACGCTCAATCTTTTCGCATGTAGGCCGTGTGTCATGGCAAACTAACTACCTATTGCTCCGTACTGATAATCCCTGGAGTTTTAATTGAACAGGCTATCGAAAATTGTCTCATTAATGAACATATCGAGTAGGAGAAAACCACTTTTCATGCATTTTCATGATATTGGTGACTGCTCTTAGATATTATTTCAGAACTTACCGAGTAAGTTGCCTCTCACAAATCAAATGCATATCTAAACGTAATTAAGTGATAATTAATTAATGTCATGCCATGTGCAACGAAAAGGGCAAACGTTGCGAATGCTCTGGAAATGTCCTCTGGAAATGTCCGATCTCTGAGCCATTTGGTTCCCAGCCCTGCCCGCGGTCACTCGGCTGGGAACGCACACGTGCCGTGCCGCGCCCGCTGATGATGTCGTAAATCGGTTGTACGGAGCGCGCTGCGCTGTGTGACGTCACCCCTTTCCACGCCCGTTATTGGACGGCGATCCGCACCCGCCAGCGTACATATAGCGCATCCGCCGGCAGAGTGAGCAAGTCGCACACCGACTCCACTGGGCTCCGGTCCTCTGCAAACTAGGGAGACGCTTTGGCTCGTCACCCTAGTCAAAAACAACTAGCTAAATTTTGCACACTCAAGGTGCACAAAAATAAAGCTTAAAATGGAGTTCTCTCTGCTATATATTGTGGCACTGCTGAGCTGTTTTGGGGCCCTCCAGGCGTCCTCTGCGGACGAGCTGGCCACGGCCGCCTCACACACAGCTCCGCGGCACACGCTGCATCTCCACCTCTCCGTGGACGAGCTGCGCCACGTGTTCGCCGTCGAACGCCACGAGGACGTGCCAGAATACGACCTCTTCCACGTGAGCTCCAGACGAAAGCGCAGCCCCAACGGCCGGCACCGGCGCAGCGTTCACGTGCAAGCGTTCGGCGACCAGATCGACCTGAACCTGGAGATGAACAGCGAGATCGACAACCACATCCGGCTTTTCTACGCCGACGGCGCCGACAGCGACATCAACATCGAGCGCGTCGAGGGCGACACGGACATGTACGTGGGCGAGCCGTACCAGGACATAAGTCGCGAGGCGGCGCTGCTGGTCAACCACGCCGACGACGACACGCTGCAGCTGAACGGCGTGGTGTCCGATCTGGTGATCGCGCCGGCACCGAGGCGCGTGCACCACCACTACCCGTCGTCCCATGACGACGACGCGCTGCTGGCTGACGACCAGGAGCCGCTGGACAGCCACGACAGCACGGCCCGGCTGCGCCAGCGCCGCTCGACACCGCCGGTCACACGAGGACTGCACGTCATCTACAAGCGCGCCGCCACGCCGTCGTCGGCCACCGGCTCGGCTCCTATCGACCACGAAGATTCTTCGCTGCTGGTGGAGAAGGAGCCGGCAGCCAGTGAAGACTCTGTGACGGACGAGTCGCCCAGCCGCAACAAGCGCAGCACGCCGTCGCTTTACCCAGAGGTGCTACTGATTGTCGACTACCAGACCTACGAGGCGCACAACTTTGATGCCAAGGCCGTGAAACGTTACATGATGACCTTCATGAACGCTGTTGATCTGCGTTACAAGTCTGCCGAGCAACCGTCCATCACCATCAAGGTGGCCGGCATCGTCATCAGCAAATCCAAGGAAGCCACCCCGTATCTGGAGAAGCACATGGTCAATGGCAAAGCTCTTGAAGCCGTTGGTGCTCTTGATTCCATCGGAAAGTACTTGTTTAAGGAGAAGCGTCTTCCCACTTACGATGCTGCCGTTGTCATCACGAAGCGTGACATGTGCACGCGCAGAAACGGCAGAGGCACCTGCAACAAAGTGACGGCTGGCTACGCATATGTCGGCGGTGGTTGCAGCATCAGCAGCTACCATAAGAAGGTGAACTCGGTGGCTCTTGTGGAGGACTCGACTGGCTTCTCCGGCATCATCGTGGCTGCGCATGAGATCGGACATCTGCTGGGAGCCGTGCACGATGGCTCGCCGCCGGCAGCGTACCTGGGCGGGCCGGGAGCCCGCTCCTGTCCCTGGAAGGACGGCTACATCATGTCCGACATGCGGCGTGACCACAAGGGCCTCAAGTGGTCGGTGTGCAGTCTTAATCAGTTCGCCCACTTCGCCAACGACAAGCGTTCAAAGTGCATGCACAACCACGCCAAGAAACCAGCCAGCCTGCCGTCGGCCAAGAAGCTGCCCGGCAAGCTGATGACCGTTGACGCGCAGTGCAAACGGGACCGCGGCTCGAGCGCCTGTTTCAAGGACCACCGCGTGTGCGCCGAGCTGTACTGCTTCGAGCCGTCCAGCGGCTACTGCGTGTCGTACCGGCCGGCGGCAGAGGGCTCCGCCTGCGGCCGCGGCCTGCACTGTATCAACGGCCAGTGCGTGGCCGACAGCTTCTACTACTAGCTGCCGCTGCTGCTGCTGCTGCTTGTTACGTGCAGGCTGGCCCGCGGGCGGGTGCAGCCACCTCTCAGGTACCTGGCGCTGTTGTTATTTTGCACTGTTTAGATGGACGGGGCAGCTGGCTTGTACCACGTCGGCTAGGACGCTGCCAGTAGGCGGTGGCTGCCACTGCCGAGTGAAGGTCTCTGATCTCTGTGAAGCGCCCACTATTTCCGTCCTACGTCGGTGCTGCGTACTTATTTGTAGGTATGTGTGTGAATGCTTCTTAGTGTCATGTTGTTGATGTTCTATTCGAATTGTCTTAATAAAAAGTCAAATATAGTAACAAGTGTATTTATTTTTACCTTAAAGATAGTATGTGACCCTTTCCTACAAAATCTGAGTTAGGACCATTTTCTGATAAAACGCAACAAATTATAATGTAAATTAAATCCCTTCTACTTCAATCAGTAACTAATCGCCAATAACTCATCTTGAAGTCACCTAAGCGGGGAACGCTGAAAATGACCGTTGAACAAGTACTTACATCACTTTTTGCCTAAATGAAATTCTCTGAAGGGAGCGTATTCCTGACCTTTGATCTTCATCACGTCTAGTTACTTACCAGTCGTCTAAAGTGCTTACAAAAGATGTTCATTGTTAGGAAGTCTTTTATGCCTAAGTTTACGCAATTATTTTCCTTTTTAAGATTTTAAGAATGTCCTGCCATACGCGGCTATTTTAGTAGCAGCGATGAGCGACTCGATTTTGAATCGGTTCCGCCGACTGCACAATAATTGAAGATGGATACAGCACTTCCGCAGCATTACTGAAAACAAATGCAATAGTCAATACTATCATTAAACTTTTAATGACATGGTTCTGCAAACCTGAGCTGTTTTGGAAATAGAGATGCTTGCATTTTTTATTGAAGCTGTGGGTCTGGCATAATGAATTTCGTAGTCACAATAGAAAATTTCACCTCGTTTCTGGCGCATGCCATTGCTGTTATATAGGCTATATTGCTGTTATATATGAATACTCTTGTCGCTTGCTGTTCTTTATTTAATGATAAGTCCTTTAGCATTGCAAGGGGTGATCAAGCGTGCGTTCGACATCCGGAAAATGAGGGATAATTATCCGAGATCACCAGCAATAATTTGGTATTGCAGGGACTATCGATGCAATCAGGGTAACTTTTAAAGGGGGAAAGGGGAATTTCCCCCCTTCGAAAATTCCGCTCCCCCTTTCAAATTGTGCGTGAACGGCTAGGGAGGGAAGGGGGAATTTCCCCCTTTCAAATTTATTTTTGAGCCCATTTTCAATCAATTCACTACTCAGATTCTATAATCATCGTTTGATCAGACTCTAGTCATCAATCAACGTTGCTGGCGCTTAGATAATTTTCAATTTGAGGTTCCATCCAACCATTTTACGTTCAGTGCAGCGGGAACTCCAGATTTGACCCGATACCGATCGGATGGTCGGTGGGACCGTCTCTTGTCTTGTCTGTTCCGTCTCTTCGCAATCACTGACATATCGCTACAGGCGTCGGCGTAGAAACCGGCGGGGGACGGGGGTCATGACCTCTCCGAACCAAGGGTCTTCCTTCGAACCAGGGTCCTTCAATCGGTCTTGGCCTAGCAAGAATAGTCACGTGTTACCTCTCTCTTTTTAGAAAGGCGCTACTTGATGTTTCGCCAGGGTAATAGGTTGATACTACTGATTGACATTCGCAAGGGCGCAGTCAAGTTGGGACCTCCCCCGCCCCTTACCGCCAAGGTAGGTACCTACGTATACATATTTTTAGCTAATTAATTTTTTGGCCACCTAACAATATAAAGTGGCCAGAATCCGGGGAGTGAGTAGGATTTGGGGGTAGGTAAGGTTCTGCAGGCGCCATCCTAACCAAAACCTAATAGCATTGGGCCCCCCTTCAGATGCCTCTGGATCCGCCCTTGCCCCGAACTAAACCCCATCTCGACTTTTCCTGTAAAAGTAACCTTGGATGCAATAAGTCATATTTTTATATTGTTTTTGCTTCAGTAATGGCTCTTTTACTCGTTGGATGTTCGTTGTGCACGGTGTCAGCCTAAAACCCCGAATGATCCCATTGATTCCGGAAAATTATCCCTATTTTCCAGATGTCGAACCCGGGGCAAATCCATGGGCCGATAAACAAAAACAAGCGTCATTATTTGTAACAAAAGCGGCACACAATGCAACTTTTTTAAAAGAGAAGGACAAAGTACTTACTACTTTCCATAGGTGCTGCCAGTACTGCTTCTCTCTTGCTAAAAAAGGCGCTTTCACTTACAGAAATGTGTAAAAATCATATTTTAAGGAAGCTACAGTAAAAATAGCACAATGCTTCAATAATTTTTCTTAAAGAAATAAGGACTAGTTGTTGGGAAACCAGTGCACGATCACCCGACCCTTCACTATGGCCGTCCAACACTTTCTGGCCTCCCTGTTCGCGGCACTCGACGCTGACGCAGGGTCCAGGGATTCACTGGTGACCAGTACCGCTCGTTCTGCTTGTTTGGGCTTGCTCAAGATGAAACCACTTTTCGTCTGGCCAGATGAATTTTCTTTAAAGCTGCCTGATTTCTTCAGGAGCCAGAGCCACTATAACAGAAGGAGACCCGGTCAAATCGATGCTTGTCAGAGAGGGGAACCACCTGAGGTTTGTATGGGTACAACCATCCCCTAACTACATACTTCCTCAATTCTCTCCACGCCGTCGGGGTGGAGATGTTGTCCGATTGCCGATTGCGCTGATATCCATTCCATGCCAAGTATCAGCGCAATCGGCAAACTAACTAAAGAGTCATTAGACTTGTTACCGAACTGACACCTCTTCGTTTTGCAAATTGCACGTGGCACGTAGGTACATTAGGGGTCACCCATACGCATCGAGAATAGCACACTACGTGTAAGAAAGGAAGAAGCTATCCCACACAAAAGACCGCGAGTGAATCGGTCAAGCAGTTGTGGAGATATAAGCTTTGCAAAGGCGCCCCCACGGCGACCGACTGCTAATATTCAGCAATAATCAGTGTCGCATCCGCGCACTGGAGGTATCCTCGTCACCTGTTCGTATACTCTAATGTGGTTGGGTTCAAGTCACAGTCGAGCGCTGCTTTTTTACAACTTTTCTGAAAACGGCACCTCGTGCAGTGACGTTCTATACATCGTTGGAAAGAGCATTGAAATTTGTATATTATATTAACTTTTCACTTTTATATATCTGCATCGTAAAAAGTTATTAAGCAACAAAGACGCTCCCATTGACTTTCCATGTTAAAAATTGTCATTTTTAAGCAAGCTTTAAAAGAAAAACGATTTTGCACAGCTTAACGAAGCACAACAGTATATACTATGTTCTCTTCTCAGCAACATATGAAAGTTTGGACGAAATCGTGACACATAATTTTGTACAGTGCGCGAATGAAAATATCTCTGCAAAACTGTCCATTCACTTAACATGGGACACAGCAAAATTCCAACTTTGACCTCGTGCAAAGAAACGTTCCGAGGTTCTGACGGGTGTACGGCGCACACTGGCGTGTACCTGAACGTGTTTGCAATAAAATGCCTGGAAGAAAATCACCTCTTCCTTGGCTCGTTTTTCCGCCATTCGTGATGGCGTAAAAAGTGTCCAATAGACGAAAATTGAAAAGCACGTGCCACGCGCAAAAGATTTCCGAGGGAGTAGCGACCGGTGTCATCAGCGTGGTGTCCGACCTGGTGATCGCACCGGCACCGAGGCGCGTGCACCACCACTACCCGTCGTCCAACGACGACGACGCGCTGCTGGCTGGCAATCAGGAGCCGCTGGACGGGTCCGAGAGCCACGACAGCACGGCCCGGCTGCCAAAACCCCATTGACTTAACATGGCTGTCCAAAACCCCCTTAACCCTCGCCCCGTTGGGGGGGGGCATTTTGGCCCCCCTGTGGTTTTTCCTGAATAGCAAGAAAACGGCGGCGCGCAGCGCCGGCAAATTTTCAGTACCTTCCCGGGCATCAATTTGACACCTTCACACCAAATTTCAAGTCTTAGGTCACCTTAGGTCAGGATTTATTGAGGTCAAACTGAGGTCATGTTCGAGCAAAAATGAGCAAAAAACATGCAATCTTGAAACGCTCACCAAATCTACAGTTATCAAGCAATTTCAAAGTTCTTTATATGGTCTAGTAGACAAAAAGCGGCGCTACAAAACTGCTATCTCGGATTTTTGAAATTTTGGGTTTTTGACCCAAAAAAATTCAAAAAGTTGATTTTTTAGAAAAACTTTTAAAAAAATCCAAAATTCTTTTCCGAATTTCGAAAAACCGGGATATATGTGATAGTCCCTGCGCTCTTCTATATACATACCAAATTTCAGATCGATATATCGTTTTCTGGCCAAGTTATAGCGAAAAAACTGTTCAAAAATGATGACGTCAAATTTTTGAACTCAATTTTTAGCGATTCTAGACCACGTCCGGCAAAACAAAGACCACCATTGAACTCCCTGTGACGAGCTGCATCGATTCGATACCCATTTTATGCAAAAATATCAACTTTGAAATTTGACCTAATTTGACCTGACCTTGACCTGACCTTGACCTGAACTTGACCAAAACGTGACCTAAGCTGGCCCCAAAGGCTGCCTGACCCACATAATCGCATTTGTCATGAAAATGGACCATAAAAAATGTATCACACGTCACTTTCATATTGTGACCCCCCAGTGACCTGACCTCTGTGACCTGACCTGGTATCAGTGACCTCAAATAGCAAAATATGTGTTTGAAGAACATTTCCCCATCGATGATTTTAATGAAATGCATTTTACTCGATTTTACAACGCATTTCTTGAAATGCCTGTAAACGGTGAAAATTGGACCTTTGACCTGACCTGTGACGTCATCGGTTTGACCTAGGTCAATAAAATTGGGTCACAAGGTAGTTCCCTGATAGGGCTATCCAACACCGTTTGCCGCTTGTCGCTAGGTTGCGTGGTTCTCGAGATCTTAGGGGGGGAGGCCAAAATGCCCCCCCCCCCCAACAGGGCGCGTTGCTTGGCAGAGCCCAACGGGGCGCGGGTTAAACAAAAACAAAATATTTAGCGAAAATCTTCAGTTAAGTTGTGGGGGCGGCGTCGCGTCGCCCCCACGCCTTCAAGTTGTGGGGGCGTCGCCCCCACAGCCTTCAAGTTGTGGGGGCAGCGTGCCCCCATTGCCCCCACGGTTTCCGCGTCCATGCAGGGAGGTCAAAAAAAGGTCAAATCAGTCCAAATCAGTCCAATTTACAATGACGAGAAGTCGGTCATAAAAATGAAATCTAAGTTTCCAAAATGAGTCTGGATGATATGATGTATAGGTATGATAGAGCTGGCATGTGGATAGTCACCTGAGTGGATGATGGCCTATGACGTCACAACAGAGGTCAGCCTCGACCAATCAGAATACGCTTCCGTGAATCGTAAGGAAATGCATGTTAAATTGTGAATATTCAAGTCTTTATGAAGACATGTCATAGGTGTATTTAAGATATAGTCATATGTATATAAGATATAAGATGTAGCTCGCTACAGTATTTTGCCAAATAAATCCCCGTTATAAATTGGCTTGCTGTAACCCAGATTATTTTTTGTAAAAAGTGACTTGAAAAATCTAAAAAAAGTGACTGAAATAATCAGCATGGATTCCATGGAAATAAAATACTATAGATGATCCCTATAAAGGAAGATGCACCATGTGTTATTCCAAAGTCCCTGAAAGGCATATCTTACGATCGATAAATATTTGGAATTTAAGTTAACGCAAATTCCAGCTCGCGGTACGATTGTAAATCCCATCAAGTTGCCACATCGCTCATCGTGACCGGTTTGGAGGAGTAGCCGGCCCACCTGTCGGGAGACGCACACGTGTTGCGCCGTGCGCGCTGCATGATGACGCTGTAAATCTGCGCGCCGGAGCGAGTTGAATGACGTCACACCATTCGGAGCTCGCCATTGGACGACGGGTCTCGCTCGCCAACATACATATAGTGGATCGAACTGTGGCAAGATTGGCAAGTCGCACACCGACTCCACAGGGCCCAGGTCCTTCTCCGACTGGGAACGAGTGTGTCGCAGATTTTCACCGAAATGGCGCACACTCTGTCCTCAACCCTGGCGCTGCTGAGTTGTTTTGCGGCCCTCCAGGCGTCCTCTGCGGACGAGCTGGCCACGGCCGCCTCACACACAGCTCCGCGGCACACGCTGCATCTCCACCTCTCCGTGGACGAGCTGCGCCACGTGTTCGCCGTCGAGCGCCACGAGGACGTGCCAGAGTACGACCTCTTTCACGTGAGCTCCAGACGAAAGCGCAGTCTCAACGGCCGGCACCGGCGCAGCGTTTACGTGCAAGCGTTCGGCGACCAGATTGACCTGGACCTGGAGATGAACCGCGAGATCGACAACCACATCCGGCTCTTCTACGCCGACGGCGCCGACAGCGACATCAACATCGAGCGCGTCGAGGGCGACACGGACATGTACGTGGGCGAGCCGTACCAGGACATAAGTCGCGAGGCGGCGCTGCTGGTCAGCCACGCCGACGACGACACGCTGCAGCTGAACGGCGTGGTGTCCGACCTGGTGATCGCGCCGGCACCGAGGCGCGTGCACCACCACTACCCGTCTTCCCATGACGACGACGCGCTGCTGGCTGACGACCAGGAGCCGCTGGACGGGTCCGAGAGCCACGACAGCACGGCCCGGCTGCGCCAGCGCCGCTCGACACCGCCGGTCACACGAGGACTGCACGTCATCTACAAGCGCGCCGCCTCGCCGTCGTCATCCACCGGCTCGGCTCCCATCGACCACGAAGATTCTTCGCTGCTGGTGGAGAAGGAGCCGGCAGCCAGTGAAGACTCTTTGACGGACGAGTCGCCCAGCCGCAACAAGCGCAGCACGCCGTCGCTTTACCCAGAGGTGCTACTGATTGTCGACTACCAGACCTACGAGGCGCACAACTTTGATGCCAAGGCCGTGAAACGCTACATGATGACCTTCATGAACGCTGTTGACCTGCGCTACAAGTCTGCCGAGCAGCCGTCCATCACCATCAAGGTGGCTGGCATCGTTATCAGCAAATCCAAGGAAGCCACCCCGTATCTGGAGAAGCACATGGTCAATGGCAAAGCTCTTGAAGCCGTTGGTGCTCTTGATTCCATCGGGAAGTACTTGTTTAAGGAGAAGCGTCTTCCCACTTACGATGCTGCCGTTGTCATCACGAAGCGTGACATGTGCACGCGCAGAAACGGCAGAGGCACCTGCAACAAAGTGACGGCTGGCTACGCATATGTCGGCGGCGGCTGCAGCGTCAACAGCTACCACAAAAAGGTGAACTCGGTAGCTCTGGTGGAGGACTCGACTGGTTTCTCCGGCATCATCGTGGCCGCGCACGAGATCGGGCATCTGCTGGGAGCCGTGCACGATGGCTCGCCGCCGGCAGCGTACCTGGGCGGGCCGGGAGCCCGCTCCTGTCCCTGGAAGGACGGCTACATCATGTCCGACATGCGGCGCGACCACAAAGGTCTCAAGTGGTCCGTGTGCAGTCTCAATCAGTTCGCCCACTTTGCCAACGACAAGCGTTCAAAGTGCATGCACAACCACGTCAAGAAACCGGCCAGCCTGCCGTCGGCCAAGAAGCTGCCCGGCAAGCTGATGACCGTGGACGCGCAGTGCAAGCGGGACCGCGGCTCGAGCGCCTGCTTCAAGGACCACCGCGTGTGCGCCGAGCTGTACTGCTTCGAGCCGTCCAGCGGCTACTGCGTGTCGTACCGGCCGGCGGCAGAGGGCTCCGCCTGCGGCCGCGGTCTGCACTGTATCAACGGCCAGTGCGTGGCCGACAGCTTCTACTACTAGCTGTCGCTGCCGCTGCTGCTGCGGTTGTTACGTGCAGGCTGGCCCGCGGGCGGGTGCAGCCAACTCTCAGGTACCTGATGCGTCTTATTTTTTTATTACCAGTTAATGGTAATGGCGTGTGTTACATGCTTGGCTCTACAGCCTTAAGGTGGCTGTTTCAAGCCTACCACTTATACCTATTGTGATCGGATGTTAGAGTTCTATGTACAGTTGATAAGCATGTGCGTACGCAGTCACCACGGTTGAACGGCTTTTCGAAAGAGCCTTTTAGGTGTTCTGACTTATGAGTTCTGACCACTTGATCTGGGATATTCTTTATCCAATGCTGCAATTTTCTAGGTTCCTTGTGGTTTCATATAGGCCTACTCTAAGGCACTTCATGATCGGTTATGTGCTTCGGCAATCAGCATGTCTTAGGTATTGTTGTATGTATGGGAAAAGAGGTACTATTTAAACCTGTTACGTTGATTTCAATTATTTCATATCATTCAGTTGTAAATACACGTGCATTCGAAATAATATGAGTAGCGCACCTCAACCCGCGCTCTCTCCTGCCGTCAATGGATGATGTCATCGACGCTGTGAGCAGAGAGTGCATTGACGTCCTGGGAGTCTCAGAATCGTGGCTCAAACCTAGTGTAACCGATGAATTCGTCCTGATACCGGGATTCTCGGTGATCAGGAATGACCGCAGATCCGGCAGAGGGGGCGGGGTGTGCGTGTTCTACCGTGACGGCCTGCGCCCGGAGAGACTCAGAGTACCGAAGGCCGGCTCACAGCTGGAGACGCTGTGGCTGAGCTTCGGACGGAGTCGCGGTATCACGGTGGGCGTGGCGTACCGGCCTCCCAGAGGAGCAGTGCTGCCCTACATTGAGGACCTGAGGACACAGCTGGTGCACGTGATGGGACTGGGCCGCCCCGTGTGCCTTCTGGGGGACATGAACTTTGATTTGTTGTCACCTGCCAAACCCGGTGTGGCAAGCTACGCGCAGCTACTTAGCGACCTACACATGTCCCAGCTGATCAGGCAACAGACTCATCAAGATGGCTCGCTTTTAGATCATATTGTCATCCCAGAATCTGACGTGAAAGCCACGGCTCGTGTCATACCATTTCATTCAAGTGATCATGATTTAGTGCTCGCGAACCTAAAGATCCCTGTTGTGCGAGATAGGCAGACGGAAGTAGTCGTTAGGTCTTCCCGACGTCTGGATCGCGACGCACTGTGCTACGACCTTCTCACCGCTGATTGGTCTTCCGTGTACGCTCTCCCAGGAGTTGGGGACAAGTGGCGGGGCTTCCTAGATGTTTGGAGTCCCATCATTGATACGCATATGCCTCTAGTCACGGTGAAGCTTCGCCACCCTCCCTGTCCCTGGCTGGACGACAACCCCGAGCTCAGGGAGATGATGAGGGAGAGGGACGCGGCGCGTGCGGAGAGGGATCGTGATCGGTGCGGGGAGACCGAGCGCCGGTACCGGCAGTATCGGAATGACGTTAAAGGGGCCCAGGCCAGGGCGCGGTCTGCTTTCTTTGAGGCTTCTATGAAAAATTCTCGCAAGCAGACTTGGAAGGACATTAGGAAGTTTCTCGTTGCCTCGGGGAAGAGGGGCGGAGCTGGCAGTAGTGGTGCGCCGGTCACGGACCGCACACGGGAATGGGCAGAGAAGCTCAATCGGCACTTTTCGTCGGTTGGCCCCAGTATCGCTGCGTCCCTGAGTACAGTGGCGGCTGCCGGGCCACAGCTGTCACCCCGGCCGCCCCGTGTCTGCAGCGGCGCATTCAGGGTGAGACCGGCCACTCTGCCGGAGCTCTCCAGTGCGCTAGAGCGGATGAACTGCTCCAGGGCAAGCGGACCGGACGGCATCACGGTCAGCATGCTCAAGCTGACGTTTCCGGTCGTCGGCCCTCACCTGCTGCACGTAATTAACCGCTCTATCGTGAACGGTGTGGTGCCGGCGGAGTGGAAGGTGGCCACAGTGACGCCGCTGTTTAAATCGGGTGACATTTTAGACGAGAACAACTACCGGCCTGTGTCAATTTTACCTACCGTGTCGAAGCTAGCCGAACGTGTCATATGTGATCAGCTGATGTGGTATCTTACGAGCTGTGACATTATCTGCCCCGAGCAGCATGGTTTCCGGCCGGCCCACTCCACGGAGTCGGCCATGCTTGACGCTGTCAGTTACATTTCTTCTCAAGTTGACAGGGGGCAGGTAGTCTCTCTTATAGCTGCTGACACCTCTAAAGCTTTTGACAGCGTTGAGCATGGCCGGCTCGTGGAGAAGCTGGGCTGGTATGGTATTGACCCCTGGTGGTTTGCCGACTGGCTCAGTGACCGCAAACAGACGGTCAGGGGCGGCTCGGAGTCCCTCCCGGTTTCCCACGGTGTGGTACAGGGTAGTATTCTTGGACCGATACTTTTTACAGTTTTTACCAACGACCTTCCGTCTCACGTACCGTGCGGCAGACTGATTATGTACGCGGACGACACACAATTCATTAATACCTGTGGACAGACCAGTATCGGAGAACACGCAGCCGACCTAGAGGTCATGCTCGGGGTGGTCCAGGCATGGTACAATCAAAACAGCCTGAGGATAAACCCGTCAAAAACAGAACTGATCATGTTCGGAAAAAATCACGGAGCCGATTTTTCTATCCAGTTTGCCGGTGCAGTAGTTCAGCCATGTGAGAAGGTGAAGGTGCTGGGAGTGGTGCTCGACTCGCGCCTACAGTGGGTGGACCACGTGTCCTTAGTGGTGCGCCGGTGCTACAGCACCTTATCAGGTCTCTCAAAATTCTCCCATCGGCTGCCGAGTTCGGTCAAAAAACTAGTCGTCGAGTCCCTGGTGTTCCCACACATTTTGTACTGCGCTACTGTTTGGGGCGGGTGTAATAAAACCCAAAGACATAGGGTTCAGAAAATTCTAAACCATGCCGCGCAGATCGTGTCGGGATGTTCACGTCGGATGCACGTTACGCCACTTCTAGCCCAACTGGACTGGCAGAGCGTGGACTCCCTCATACGCGAGAGAGATATCATTACCGTCCACAAGCTGACACACTCGCATCTGGCTCCTGTCAGACTGAAACAGCTGCTAACACGGCGCAGTGAGGTGTCAAGCCGCTGTACCCGGGCTACGGAGGCGGGTCACCTGGAGCTGCCCCAGGTGCGCTCTGAGCGGGCCCGGCGGCACTTTTGTTTCCGGGCCGCTATGAGCTGGAACGATGCCTCTGATGCTGTCAGGGAGCCAGTAACTGTCGCCACGTGTCGTGCGAGACTGCGATCAAAGTGAGCTTCTGCACTGTGATGACTGCATTTTAACTCTGTATCAACTTTGTGTATTAATCTGTAGAACGCGTCGCGAGGTACAGTGTTTTATAGTTAGGCTGTGATTCTTGAGCGGTGACAATAATATGTAGGTATGTAGAAACCATGTGATCATAATTTGTATGTAGGTACCAATACCATACATGATGCTTCAATGTATATTGACGCAAGCTTTAAAACCCACCATGTGGAGGCTTAAGATCGTAAATAAATAAATAAATAAATAAGATATAGGAATGACAATTGATGTCCAATAAGTCAGCGTCGTGTTCGTACTTGTTTACCTACAGCGTCGATATCGAAGCTGCACGATACTATGTAAACTGATAGATCCAGACAGGCTGGTTCCGAAAACACCCTTCGTTTTACCCTTGGTCAAATACTTTGGGCTCTACGGGTCAAGAACCCCCTGTGGTTACAAGAACTAATAGAGTATACCAGGCTATTTACCAACTGACCGGGGTCAAGATGGCACCACAACACGTGACGTGACACAAGGAACGCGTTACATCCGAGAAATTGCCGATCGAGGGCAACGGTCAAGGTCAACTTTTGCGAAAAGTCGTTCTTTTTGGGCGGGGTACAGCATAAAAGCTTTATTTACGAACCAGTTAAATCAACTCATATGACATGAGTGCTGTCGCAATAACAATTCCATCTGCAGTCCATGCATCGGACGTTGCGAGGAGCGCTTGAAATCCCGATTCTATATTTAAGAAAGTACAATAAATCATTTCAGGCGCAAAAATAGCACTTCCTATATTTCCCTTAACCCTCGCCGGCACAGGTCATTTTGCGTCTTTGACGGCACAAGGGGGGGGGGTACGACCCCCCTCGCGTTTGGCCCCTGATCGAGCTAGAGCTTCGCGGAAAAAACGAGCGTGTTGCCCGTCACGAGAGGAAGCCGATGATATCCAATTTTAAGGTCCTAAGTCATCGGGTGACCTTCCAGGTCAGGCCAATGACCCAAAAAGCGGGAAAATCGGGACCTGTTAGAAAGTCGTAAAGTGTGGCTGCTATGGGGTTTTCCGGGGTGCTGATCACGGATATCGTGTTAGTTTTGATCAGAGATGATGTCTTTAAGCATTTAGACCAGGTCGGGTCAGGTCAGGTCAGGTCAACCGGTAGGGGTCGTGAGGGTAATCGTAATACGTGTCAACCGCCTCTGACAGCTTCGTAACATGTTACGAAGGCACCAAAACTACTTCGTAAATGTTCAAATGGTTGCTAAATTCGAAATCAGCTCCAAAAACTAGCCTAGAAACATGTAAAACTCGAAAAAGTGAACCGAGATCACAAAAGGTCAATGACCTGACCTGACCTTCAAGTGACCTTGACATCCACCCAAATGCATGGGAGCAGCATCAAATCACATGTTTGAACGTTTGAAACCACGAAAAGCTTGCAAACGCGCGGCTAATGCGAGCCGACACACGCCGAATCGCGATTCCGGCCAAACATGGTCTCAGAAAGTAGGTCACAGGTCAAAGGTCATTTTGGTCAGGGTCATGAAATTTTTAGGGTAGGTGTAAAATTGATCAATGTGAGGATACTGAAAGTTTCGTCTTGATCGGCCGCTTTTTACGCGAGTTATTTGCGAAAAACCTTAGGGGGGTTGCATCAACCTGTGCCGGCGAGGGTTAATGGCTAATCATGGAGAGGTCACGTGACTAAGCGGATCTAAGGTGACCTTCATGATAAATCAAAAATTCCTATACCTATCTTATAGGTAAGCTGTGTGCACTGGGGAGGACACTACTTGCTGTAAGCTAGTTTCATTAATCAATAATGATCTCCCTGCGAAAGATCTCCCCAGCACAAAGCGCGTTGTAAAGTTGCGACTTTTCAGAACCATACAGCTGTTTACGCATGACGTGTTATCACGGAACATATAGTCTACGACAGACTAAATATTTCGCAGACTGTTGTAGACTATATATGCCGTGGTCTTACCCCGCGCACCGACGCGACGGGGGGGGGGGGGAGGGGCGTTAACCGCCCCCCCCCCCCCCCCTGAGGTTTTTGCGCCGTGAAATTTGGCATGACTCTTCCTTTACCAATGTTACACATAGTGTGCAAGTAACCTTTCAAAAGTTACCTTTCTCTTACCTGTCAGGTCACCAGGTCACTTCGAATGACCCAACCTCAAATCACTTTTTTGCAGCTGCTTCACCGTGTCAGCTACAGTAGATGACGGAGGCCTTTGAAAATTGTAGGATGTAACGAGGTCATTTAGTAGCTACCATTGTTTTTTCTCGGAATTTTGATATCGATGACCTAAGGTCAGGTCAATTTTTTTACCTCCCCGTCAATGGGGGAAAATCAACTCCCTGTTTTTTTTCTCACTAAAACGCGTCAGAACGGCCCAATATACCATAAATAACTTCAGATACGATCATCAACTTTGACTACCCTGAGGCCTGTTTTGCTCTTGGGCAGCTGTAAGGTCATGTGACGTCATCAAGGGTCACCAAAGGTTTTTTGCTAACACCTCCTTACAGGAATAAGATACAGCCGCGCCGCGCGATGGTCTCATTGTGTTCAGTTCGTCAAGGCGCATGGAATGATATACATGATGACCTTAAGGACCCGTGACCTGAGGTCAGCCTTTGACCTTGACCTTTCGAGGTCAGCACATATATAATTCGATGCGGATTGACGTGAGGATCACGATGGTGCCATTATTTTGCTCCTAGCTTGGTTACTTCGAAAGTTATTCGAGAAAAACTATCTTCATTTCTAGCGCCGCCATTTGAACTTTGTTAACCCCTGTGACGTCATCTTTGACCTGACCTGAAAATGACCTTAGTAAAAATTGTAGACCTTCCGTGCGTACCCCATACCGTTTACCGCTTCTCGCTATCTTGCTTCGTTTTCGAGATCTAGGGGGGGGGGGGGGTGTTCAACCGCTCCCCCGTCGGTTCTAAGTTGGCGCAGATTCCTGTCGGTGCGCGAGTTACGTTAGTGGCCTGACTTGACCTAAGTTCCAGTTAAGCGTCACAATTTCTGGCTTGATTTACTTAAAGGTCAGATATGCCCAGTTTCAACTCTCTATCGCCAACGCTTCCGAGCGATTGCAGACAAAAGTCAGAGAGTGGCATCAGTCCCCTTTTTGTACGAAATTGGAACACTAACTAGGTCGGTTGCTTTTGTTTTGTGTTTAAATTGCGTTGCTCCTGGCCATTCGATTCTATTAATTTACGTATGTTTGTTTGCCTACATGTATTGCTCATTTTTTTTTTTTAACCAAACGAACACTGACGATCCAGCTTCAGATATTCATGTCGGCCAATCTACTAGTAGAAGCATATTGCTATCCGCGCAGCTGCTGCTGGTAGATAGACATTTGCCGTTCCCCTAATATTTTACCACTGGCATTAAAGTAAAGTTGACCCACATGAAACCCAGACTCATTTTAGCCATTTTCAGCCCACATTGAGCTAAAATAAGCAATATGAGGGCTTTAATCGCGGTTTGGTTCTCGCCTTCGGGTGACCGGTAAAATGAAGTGTTTTGGCAAATTCTATCAAAATTTGGACCGCATTTAAGCTGAAAAGAGATTAACTTGGTCTAGGGTGATCGTCGGATAACTTTTATTTCGTGCCTATACCAGCACATTCAGAAAAAGGCGAATGTCGGTCTACCAGCAGCAGATTCGCGAATATCAATGTACTACTAGGTTGGCCCATGTTAAAAGATATTGCTCCACGATTATGACTTTGCAAAGATTCTGCTCTTGAAAATAAGAAACTTAATGGAAGAGGACTCTTTTTGAATGAACTGACAATGGTAAGTGCACTGTTATTGAAAGTATTGTTTCAAATAATAAATGTCTACTCACATGTTTGGGTATACCTACGAGTAAAATGCACAGCAGACTTAAGGCCGCCCCACTTTGCGGGTTTTGAGTTTGCGGGCATAATACTAATTCATAGAGTGATTAGACCGTTCCCTTATGGTAATTTCATGAATGCAGTGAAGCCGGTACACCTTCAGAAAATTACATATAGTCGCAATGCCAGCGCAACGAAATAAAATTCGACTCCAACGAAAAACCCGCAAACCTCGCAGAATTCGCAGACCTCGCAGCGAGGAAAATCGAAAGTTGACTCAAAATCAACTTTTGGAATGCGATGCAAGGTCGCTCGCAAGCTACATAAAAACATGCAGACTCGCTTGTTAGATGGTAGTGTAGGTCACTCAGCTTAAATTGTATTATTTGATCTTGGAGAAACCCGAAAACCCGAAAACTCGCAACCCGCATGCGAATTCCAGTGTGGGGCGGCCTTTATAGACGATCATACGCAGCTGTGTTGCCAAGAGAAATCGTCTTTTGAACACCCACCGCCTTAGGGGAATACTTGGCGTAGCGTGTCGGTTCTCGAATGGGCCGATGTGGGTCCCGACTGCGCTCCTGGTGTGCGACCGTGAGCGGTGACGTCAGGCCGGCGCAGCGGCCGCCATTGGGCAGTCCCGCTCTCACGGGTAGCCGCAGTTCCTACATATAGCGGGCCGGCCGAGCACGCCGGTAAATCGTCCTCCGACACCACGGGGCTCGGGTCCCAGCTGACAGGCGAGACGAGCCGGCCGTCTCCGCCGCCAGAGTGCCTCGCAGATTTTCCGTGCAAAATGGCGTGCATTCTATTGCAAGTTTTAGTGTGCTTATGGGTGAGTGCAGCCCTCCAGGCGTCCTCTGCGGACGAGCTGGCCACGGCCGCCTCACACACAGCTCCGCGGCACACGCTGCATCTCCACCTCTCCGTGGACGAGCTGCGCCACGTGTTCGCCGTCGAGCGCCACGAGGACGTGCCAGAGTACGACCTCTTCCACGTGAGCTCCAGACGAAAGCGCAGCCTCAACGGCCGGCACCGGCGCAGCGTTCACGTGCAAGCGTTCGGTGACCAGGTCGACCTGGACCTGGAGATGAACCGCGAGATCGACAACCACATCCGGCTCTTCTACGCCGACGGCGCCGATAGCGACATCAACATCGAGCGCGTCGAGGGCGACACGGACATGTACGTGGGCGAGCCGTACCAGGACGTGAGTCGCGAGGCGGCGCTGCTGGTCAACCACGCCGACGACGACACGCTGCAGCTGAACGGCGTGGTGTCCGACCTGGTGATCGCGCCGGCACCGAGGCGCGTGCACCACCACTACCCGTCGTCCCATGACGACGACGCGCTGCTGGCTGACGACCAGGAGCCGCTGGACGGGTCCGAGAGCCACGACAGCACGGCCCGGCTGCGCCAGCGCCGCTCGACACCGCCGGTCACACGAGGACTGCACGTCATCTACAAGCGCGCCGCCTCGCCGTCGTCGTCCACCGGCTCAGCTCCCATCGACCACGAAGACTCGCTGCTGGTGGAGAAAGAGCCGGCCGCCAGCGATTCTGATCCTATTACTAAGTCTTCTAGTCGCCAAAAACGCGACACCTCTGATCTTTACCCAGAGGTGTTACTGATCGTTGACTACGAAACTTATGCTGCGCACAACTTTCAAGCGAAGGCTGTCAAGCGCTATTTGATGAGCTTCATGAACGCCGTGGACCTGCGTTATAAATCGGTAAGGTATCCTTCCATCACTCTCAAGGTGGCTGGCATTGTCATCAGCAAGACCAAGAGCGCTACGCCCTACTTGGAGAAGCACATGATCGGCGGGAAGGCGCTGAGTGCGATCGCTGCCCTCGAGTCGATCGGCCAGTACCTGTACACGGAGAAGCGGCTGCCGAGCTACGACCTGGCCATGGTGTTGACCAAGCGCGACATGTGCACGCCCAGCGGCCCGTGGGGACTCTGCAACAAGATCACCGCCGGGTACGCCTACGTGGGAGGCGGGTGCAGCATCAGCAGGTACTTCCACAAGATCAACTCGGTGGCTCTGGTGGAGGACTCGACTGGTTTCTCCGGCATCATCGTGGCCGCGCACGAGATCGGACATCTGCTGGGAGCCGTGCACGATGGCTCGCCGCCGGCAGCGTACCTGGGCGGGCCAGGGGCCAGCTCCTGTCCCTGGAGGGACGGCTATATCATGTCGGACCTGCGGCGGGACCAAAGGGGTCTCCAGTGGTCCGTCTGCAGCCTCAATCAGTTCGCTCACTTCGCCAGTGATGAACGGTCTCGATGCATGCACAACTATCCGTCAAAGTCAGGACATTTGAAGTCAGGCACTGCACTGCCTGGGAAGCTCCTAAGCGTGGACGCGCAGTGCAAGCGGGACCGCGGCTCGAGCGCCTGTTTCAAGGACCAGCGCGTGTGCGCCGAGCTGTACTGCTTCGAGCCGTCCAGCGGCTACTGCGTGTCGTACCGGCCGGCGGCAGAGGGCTCCGCCTGCGGCCGCGGTCTGCACTGTATCAACGGCCAGTGCGTGGCCGACAGCTTCTACTACTAGCTGTCGCTGCTGCTGCTGCTGCGGTTGTTACGTGCAGGCTGGCCCGCGGGCGGGTGCAGCCATCTCTCAGGTACCTGACACACCTTTCCATTAACCATGAGATTAGTACCACGGTTGTTTTCTGTGATTCGTGTCATGTAGTTGCTCTTACATGCTCATTCCAACACTGCCATCATCGAGATAGACATTCTGATGTGCCATCTGATAGGGCTAGGTTTGCTGAGAAATGATTTGTTTTTGTGTATACATGTACATGATCTCCCATGCATTTTGCATCGGTTTGTAGGAGTTCCTTCAAACATGGTAGGTACATTTCAGCTTAGTAGTGTGAGCACGAATTTCGTCATTATCGAGTTGCATGCTACTAAATTGCGAAGTGTTGTGGAGCTGCTTATGCAATACTTGGTGCCAGATGCAACTGGTTTTGTGTATTCGTTTCAATTCAACGTCACTGTCTATAGAGTCTTTCAAATAGAATGTTTCGCACTCATCACAACAATGCCAGGACGACTAATGTGCTATGAATAAATGTGGCTAGAATGAAGAGCTTGTATGTTTTCAGCATTGGTTCAAACGACAACCATCCAAGAGTAGGCATAGGTATAAACGGTTTAGCATTGACCGTACTCGAAGCAAACAGAGAAATTATCTTTTAAAAAAAGTGATTTTGTTCGTCTAAGATGATTCAACGCATCTCGTTAACTTTTGACACTCTCCATTTACACTGGATTCTTTTTTAGCACGCAACACAATGATTCGCTGGGTTATCGCTCTTATAATTTAATGTATCGTTCCAGCGATTCGTTTCTTCTAGTTTGACGAACAAATTAGGACGTTATAGTTTAACAAAGGGCGCTTCGTTTCCCAAAATTTCGCCTGATAAGTATGCGATTAATATTCTGCAACCGTCATGTCTGGCACTTTTCTGCATAACATACTAGATACCAGGCGTGATAGCATCATCTCGCCTAGCCGGGTCCCTCCGATATCATCTACCATCGTGTCGGAACTGGCGGAAAGGAGCGTTCGGCTGATGGACATCGCGGCGCCGGCTCGGCAAATGTTCGCCGGGTCGAGCCCGTCTGGGCACTTCACGGAATACCTATGTCAGGACCTGCGCGAAACCCACCCCGCAGTGTCTCCGTATTCACCCCCGGCCGGGTGCTGGTCTGGAAGGAGGCCTTTCGGAACGATAGCCGATCTGCGGTGATCGGAGACGAGCTGGGTGCTGCTGTGTCGGACCTGCGGGCCACGGGCGCTGCCTATACCAGGAGCCAGTGGGGACTGTAGCTACATACGTAAACACAACACCAGTCATGGTCATGGAAACCCAGCTGCGAACCCTGGTGGTCATAACTTGCAGCATAGTAACGTGAGCCTGCCACTAGGTGGCGAACAGTCTCCGGCTGCCGGCCGACCCTCTGAGGATGGCACCACGCGTCGAGGAGAGGGGCGGGCCCGCTGAGAGTCGGCCCGGCTCAGACGGCAACTGTAATCCGGCGCGCTAAGCACCGTCCACATCCAATCCAATCAGAACACCCGTGACCGGAAAGCTGGTGGAATCCAACCCTTTTTAAGTGGAACTGGGATTGACGCGCGCCCCACGCCCGCTGAGAAGGAAGTTGCTGAGAGATTTGCCTTAAATGGCACGGCAAGACATGTGCATATTACCCTTACCTTAGGAGGTCAACGGGATGCAGCATTATTACTCACGAACGCTGCTGTAAAGTAAAACTGTGTTCCTACATGCAAACCCACGACCCACGTGATATCAAAGTTAATAGGCATGTATTATATATGGTAGACCGGGGCAAGTCGCCCCGCCGAGGTAAAACGCCTCACCGATGTTTCTCGGAACTGGCAGAGTTCTGGGGAAACATCCTCTCTTCTATAAAACGTGCACTATATGATCATTATATGAGCAGACTGGAAAGAAATTGTGATGACTCTTTCGGGAGATGTGGCCAAAAATGTGTTTTTTTGAGTGATTTTTATGTTTTGTTGTCAGATTATGCATCATGGCGTTCTTTTATGGTCCACATCAGGTTAACGACTTTTATGTATTTTGAACAACTATTGTCTAACGCTTATCATGCCGGGTTGGTTCGTGTTAAATTATGTCTTGCTGGAGTGCAAGGCGTTGTTCTCTGACCGAACTACGTGATGGGGTAAAACGCCCCAGTAGGTCGCGGGGCAAAAAGCCCCATGGGGCGTTTTACCTCATGTGTTGTTCGGGCTACCCACTTTCTAATGTTCGGTAGCTGGCGAACAGTAAGTTTCTATGCCTTTATGTGTATTTTTCTCAGCAACTGGATGGCAAAGGAAGTATTTTGTAAACATTTGCATTGCAATAATTTATTATTTCGTCTTATGAGGCAAGTGAAAAACCTGCTCATACAATAGTGTCATAGCTGAACAGTGAACACCTGACAAGATGGAATGTGCTTACTTTAGTGCCGTGCCTCCAGAGGTCTAACGGACCTCTCACATAAGATTTAGCCAACTACCATGTTAAATCTTTAATCTAAAGTATGGGGCTACTTGCCCCAGGCCGTGGGGCGTTTTGCCCTGGGGTTGGGGCAAAATGCCCCATTTGCAGTTGCTTCACAAATCACTTCCTAGCTTGGAGTCCGATCATAAGTGAATGAATTTGAGGGGTGCAATTTAAAGTAAAATGTCCAAAGAACGCATTGAGCACAAATTTGGCCTTCCAGGTGTTATGGGACGAAAGTTACGTAGCAAAATAAATTATCTGGGGCGTCTTGCCCCAGGCTACCCTACTCGTAGTTTCTTATCTATGAATGTCATCAGTCATTGGCAAGTGTAACCTATTTTACAATCTCTAGTCCTTCCAATGTTACGAATCACGATCATGCGGAAACGGCTCAAGCTCGGCAGCAGGAAGTCATGCCAGGAAGCCTAAGCCGCCACGTCCTATACATAGGCATGGCCTGGGGCCGATACTGCTGGGTGCGAAGATACCTACATAGGTGCATATTTGTATGTATATCTTAACCCGCGCCCGGCTGGGGGTCCTGGATTTCCACGCCCTGCTGGGGGGGGGGGGTGTTTGAACACCCCCCCCCCCTTCTAACTCGGCTCCTGGGCCACGTAGCGATACGCGGAAGGCGGCGTTCGAAAGAGCGTCAAAAATAATGAGGAAATCACTTCGGTCAATTTTTTGGTCAGGTCAAAGGTCAGGTCACTAGAGGTCATTGAAGGCAAAATTTCGCCGATTTCCAGGTCGAATGTCGACAATTTCCAAGAAGCCAACGCATAACTCGAGAACCAATAGAGCTACAGCGCTGCGGAAAAGCGCATTCGATAGCCCTATTAACGCCCTTTCTGAGTAATTCTCTCAGATTTGACCTAACGTCAACGGTTTTGCCTGCAGGGGGCAAAAACTGCAAAAATAGCCGATTTTTTCGGAAACAGTTTTTCTGCAATAACTTTTGACCCAAGCCTTGTACGAGCTTACTTTTACCGGCATCGTGTTCCTCTCGTCAAGACGCATCGAATGAACTATAACTTGACCTTGAAAGGTCAACTTGAAAATTTGACCTCAGGTCAAGGTCATGACCTGACCGGAAAGGGTCATGTTGCATATCAGTCGATCCGTATCGTCGAGCTGAACACATCTAAGGCGTTTTCATCGCTCTAGCATGCCTCTATCAAAAGTTATTTGCGAAAAACTGTTAGATACCATTCGTGACCTGAGATGACCTCAGGGCATAAACAGGGGTCACGGACACCATTTTCATGTTCAGTGTGTCTAAACCACTTGTAATTCAGTGTTTGGGAGTGTTTATAATGTCTTTCGTCCAAAAGAGGCGCATTTCAATTTTCTCCCATTGACTTATAATGGGGAGGTCGCAAAATTGACCTGACCTTAGGTCATCGATATCAAAATTCTGAGATATACATTTTGTACATGCTATTGCTCTTAGCAATCGCTGAAAGTTTCAAAGTGATCGGTCACTCGGTGTAGCTATGACAGACATTGAAACTTTTTATGAGGTGAGGTCACTTCAAGTGACCTGGTGACCTGACCTTGAATGACCTTGGTCCGAAATTTTCACAACATGTGTAGAATTGATGTATGATAAGGTGTACCAAAAACGGCGGCGCTCCGCGCCGCCGTTTTTGAGATATTCGCGAAAAACCACAAGGGGGTGTTCAAACACCCCCCCCCCCAGCAGGGCGCGGGTTAATGTATGTATATGTATATGTATGTATATTGTATTAGCGAAGCATTCCAATGATGGATTAGTGTCAGCTTCTAGTCAATGACAATAGTAAAAACATATAAAACACAAGCACACACACGCATACACATTGTACTAAAATACCAAAACGCTAGTCACATATATGTCGAGTTTAAAAGTCGTAAAAACTCCGCTCTAGTTCGAGAGCCGGTGGTGGCAGGCGGCAGGCGATTCCAGGACGAGGCCGCTCGGTACGACAAGGCCCGGCGCGACATAGACAGCCGGTAAGCCGGCAGCTCCAGTACACCGGCACACGTTGCCCGCGTTGAGCGCTGCGACACAGCGGCTCGCCGAGTGAATAGGGAGCGGATCGCCTCCGGAGCGCAAGGGTCACTCAGCGCCCTGAACACAGTGGAGCAGTCACGGTGGACGACAAGATCAGCAATGTCATGCCAGCCGAGGGCTCTCAACACCGGTGAAATATGTTCAGAAACCCGCGCTCCGGAGACGACCCTAGCACCAAAATTCAGGATCTTCTGCACCTTATGTAAATGACAGCGAGCGGCCCCGCCCCAGACGGAGAGGCAGTAAAGGATGTGGGGGAAAACATGGCACTGGATAAGGAGCTAACGGGTCTCGGGGGTAAGATGATGACGAATTTTATACAAACATAGAAGGATGGAATTGCACTTTCTGACAACATTTGAAATGTGCTTTTCCCAGGATAGGGTTGAGTCGACCGTCACTCCCAGCATCCTCACAAAAGGGGATGGTTGTAGTGTGTGACCGGATATGGTAAGGGAAAAGGATGAGGTTTTCTTGAGGTTCTGGCCAGTACCCACAAGAAGCAGGGTGGTCTTACTAGGATTCATTTTCAAGGAATTGGATGTGTAATAGGACTGGACAGCGAGCAAGGTGTCTTCCTGTTGTTTTTTAAGGACAGGTAAGTCAGTGGGAAGAGCGGAATCGAGGAGTTGGGTATCGTCTGCATAGGAAATGAGCCGTCCATGAGGAAGGTAGGAAGGTAGGTCATTTGTGAAGATGCTGAAGAGGATTGGGCCGACCAGGGAGCCCTGCGGAACGCCATGGGACATAGGAAGGGATAGGGAGCCGCCTCTCACCACCTGCCGCCGGCCACCGAGGTAACTCGCGAACCACCCGGGGTCAACACCGTACCAGCTCAACTTGGACAATAAAATACCATGGTCAACACTATCAAAGGCGCGACTGAGGTCCACCGACGTGATGGCAACAATGTGACCCTTGTCGACGCGGCGCGTCACCCACTCGACAGCGTCGGTGAGAGCATCCTCCGTTGAGTGATATCGGCGGTACGCATACTGAGATGGTGATAAAATAGAGGACGTATCAAGATAAGAAGCGAGCTGATTGCAAACCACCTTTTCACATACTTTCGATAACACTGGTAAAATTGATATAGGTAGGTCTAAAATTAACAGCGCTGTCACGGGAACCAGACTTATGAAGCGGCACGACAGAAGCAAGCTTCCAAGATGAGGGAAACGTACGTAAAGAAAATGAGGCATTGACTAGATGGAGAATGTGGGGTCCAATCACAGGAAAACACCGGCGAATAGCAAACAGTGGTACACCGTCATGTCCCACCGCACGGGAGGACGACAACTGCCGCAGGGCCACAGACAACTCCGGGAGTGTCGCCGGCCGCAGACACATGCTGGCCGTGGTGACACAGGGCGGCCTCGGCGGGAGTGGCGGGGGGTTGCCGGTTGCCAGTTCAGCGGCAATACGCGGACCGACTGTCGCGAAGTGCCGGTTGAACTCATCCGCCCGGGCCGGCGACAGGCCCTCGCGGGAGTTACCACCCCCGCCCCTCCCCGGACGCAAGGCGAACTCGCGCTTAAGGCACCATATCGGCTGCAGCCTGTAGTAGTACCTACTGTAGTGGTACTTAAATTGATCCATGCAATGGGGCAATATGGGACTCGGGAACCAAAGCAGGGAATAATGGTTATGATAACATGGCTCGTATGCAAACTGGGTGTGTGATTATAATAATATTGACTGTTGACAGCATTTTTCATCTTTGATTTCCTCCAGAGGGATTACCTGTTATTATCATTGCCACCATGACAACGGGTAATAGTGATTTAGTGTGTTTTAATCCTTTTCAATTTTCTTCTCAGTGCAGTGGCGAGATGTTTAGCAGCATTTATTAGCGAGTTGTTTCGGGCCAAGTATTAAAATAAACACTGTATGGGGTAGGGGCTACAAGAAAGAAAATATTGCTCTTTGTGACGCCACTGTAGCCCTCGGGTGAAAACCTCAACGAGTATAATCGCCCGAGGCGTAGCCGCGAGGGCCATAAATTATGCTTGGGTCTTCAATGAAAACTGAAGATGTTCGACGCGTTTGAAGTTTTTTTTTAGTTTTGAAGCAAAAATGGCGTGACATAACGTCACTAAAACGTCATTTTCATCCGACGGATTTCGCTCAAATTTTCAGGGAACACGCCAAGTTGATGTAGGAAAGGGTACCTACTGAACGTTTTATTTAGAACGTTTTATTTAGTCTAGCTCAGCCTTAGATGTAGTTATCTGTGCATATCTGTACATATCTGTATCTGCGGTTATGTGTATATCTGTGCATATCTGTAGTTATCTGTGCATATCTGTATACCTATTTGAGGTGCATATTATATTTGTACCGGTACTTTGTAATATATTTTTTATATAAAAAACAAAAATTATTTAGCTGGCTTGACGTGTTATTTATCCATCCAGTCTAAGAATACATATCACGCAATTGAATCTCAACCCTCGCCCTGGCAGAGCATTTTTCATAACACGGCCTGGCAGGGGGGGGGGGGTCGATGCGACCCCCCCCCTCGCGATTGGCTTCTATGGCATCTAGAAACACCAAATTTGGTAGGTAGGTGGGCCCCCTGGAATTCTCGCCCCTGTGAAAATTTGGTTGCTATAGGTCAATATTTAGGGGGGGTTTG
This sequence comes from Amphibalanus amphitrite, assembly GCF_019059575.1. Lineage (NCBI taxonomy): Eukaryota > Metazoa > Arthropoda > Thecostraca > Balanomorpha > Balanidae > Amphibalanus > Amphibalanus amphitrite. The sequence continues at coordinate 903,330 of NW_024881516.1, forward strand.
GGGGGTATAAATGTAAAAATTTCGCTAAAAACAGGTCAAAGGTTTTTCGCTTATAGCTTTTGATCTAATTAAGAAAGAGCAAAAAGAAAAGCACCAGTGAACTCAGCACGTCAAGGCGCGTCGAATGATATGCTTTTTAGCTTGCTTAATTGTACTTAAAGTTTTTTTTTAATTTTTAAGTAAACTTTAATTAATTAATTAAGTTCAAGTTGACCAAATTGCATCATATCGCATATCATTCGATTTGGCTGATCACCAGGAACGCAATGACACCATTTTTTAAGCTCTAGCGTCATTATGTGCCAAGTTATTGGCAAAAACGTCATTTGACCTCAGTTGACCTTACTTGACCTGACCCATGGATAAGTACACCAAACAAAGAAGCACCAAGTGACCTGCTGTTAAGTACTGTGGGTTCAAAGCACAAAAGTGATAGAACGAAGCGTATATCCCCAGTATTTTCCGAATTTAGTATTTTCCCATAGGCTTAACATTACGACGTAATGACCTCTAACTGACCTCAGGTCAGTGACATCAAAAAACCCGAACTATATGTTATACAACTCGGTGAACTTAGCACATCCTGAAAGTTTGAAGGAAATCAGTCCAAAACTGTGAGTTGGACAGGTGCAAAAAAAAAATTGCAATTTGACCATGACCTTGTACCGGTTTTCTGACCTGGTGACCTGACCCAAGGTCACCCGGACCTGAAATTTTCAGGTCATATGTAAAAAGATTGCCGCATAGGCTGTGCCCAATTTGGCGGGCGGCGCCGTTTTTACGATATCTTCGAAAAACCTTGGGGAGGGGGGGGGGGGTCGCATCGACCCCCCTGCCAGGGCGAGGGTTAAGTTCATTACGAGCGAGCGAGCGCAGCGAGCGAAGCGAAGTCTTTTCAATATAACGGAAAAATCTCAGTATGAGCGGCCCGGCCCGGCCCGGCCCGGCCTGTAACGCTTTTGAGAGGATTATATCTCAGCAACCGCTGGACCGATTGGCCTGCGGTCTTTTTTGCTGGGTAGCCCCATCCCTTCTACCCCGTAATTGACTACTTTTGATACATCTCAGTGACCGTCGTGGCACGTGCCACGTGAAAAGTCAAGGGTGTTCAAGCAGTTTTGCAAAAGTAATGATTTTGAGAGGCCCATATCTCAGCAGCCATTTGAGCGATTGTCTTGCGGTAATTTTTATAGGGTAGCTGCATCCCTTCTACCAAAGGTCGGATACTCTTGATCTATGTGAGTGACCCCCACTGCACGTGCAAAATACAAAAAGAAGAGGTGCCAAATTTGTTCCCATTTCAGTAACTCGGTAATTACTGGGGCGATTTCGCTGAAACTTGGCATACAGGTAGGCACCCACCAGGCAATGCATTCCCATGTGTTGCGGTTAGGGTGCTACTGCACGTGCGCACGTGCAGGGGGCGTTTCCAGATCTCGAGAACGGCTGGGCCGATTGCGCTCAAATTTGGTACACGGTTGGGGACCGGTTAGTAGGGTGCCGTGCAAAAGTCATTTTGGACCCCGTTTGCACGTGCGCACGTGCAGAATGCCGCTTCCAGATCTCAGGAACGGCTGGGCCGATTGCGTTCAAATTTGGCACACCGCTAGCGACCGGTTAGAAGGGTGCTTTGCACAAGCCCGCTGGAAGTACCCTCTCGCCCTTCCGCACGTGCAGGGCTCACTATCTCGCTCGCTCGTTCTTCGCCCAAAAGGCGTTTTACTGGTTAGTAATAATACAGGTACTATGAGCCATAGTGCGTAGTCCATAGACATTGTTCGCATAAGAACCGTAGGCAGATACAGGTGCCAAAATAGCTATCATTCAGTGACACTAGCAAAATGCTGGTTAAATTCGGAGGCGTCGCACTCATGAGCTAAAGACTCGCTTAGAAATTACACCATTTGTACCTTTATTCATCCAATCCTTGCATATATTATATTACATATCAATATAAATGTCATGTTATCAACACACAAGATAAAAGAAAGAGTATCATCAAGTGAATACAGACCAGCTGTGCCCAGAACGTAATAAGCATGGATGAAGCGTCGTCGATGAGATGCAACAAGTGATCGCAGGATGAGCGAGGTGTGACTGTGAGCGCCATCGGTGCCGACCAGCGAGTGTACCGACGTCCGACCGACCGACCGGTGGGGCGACATGGAACCAGTGTGTAACGCCAGCGGCGACCGCACCGCACCAACAAGCAATGTACCAGGTACCTGAGAGATGGCTGCACCCGCCCGCGGGCCAGCCTGCACGTAACAAGCAGCAGCGGCAGCGGCAGCTAGTAGTAGAAGCTGTCGGCCACGCACTGGCCGTTGATACAGTGCAGGCCGCGGCCGCAGGCGGAGCCCTCTGCCGCCGGCCGGTACGACACGCAGTAGCCGCTGGACGGCTCGAAGCAGTACAGCTCGGCGCACACGCGCTGGTCCTTGAAGCAGGCGCTCGAGCCGCGGTCCCGCTTGCACTGCGCGTCCACGGTCATCAGCTTGCCGGGCAGAGGCCTGTCTGCCGGTAAATCCGCTCGCTCTGACGGATAGTTGTGCATGCAGCGTGATCGCTCATCACTGGCGAAGTGGGTAAACTGGTTAAGACTGCAGACGGACCACTGGAGACCCCTTTGGTCCCGCCGCAGGTCCGACATGATGTAGCCGTCTTTCCAGGGACAGGAGCTGGCTCCTGGCCCGCCCAGGTACGCTGCCGGCGGCGAGCCATCGTGCACGGCTCCAAGCAGATGTCCAAGCTCGTGTGCGGCGACGATGATGCCGGAGAAGCCACTAGAGTCCTCGACCAGAGCCACAGAGTTGATCTTGCGGAAGTACCTGCTGACGCTGCATCCTCCTCCAACGTACGCGTACCCAGCGGTTATTTTGTTACAGGAACCCCATGCGCCGTTACGGGTGCACATGTCGCGCTTCGTTATCACCATGGCAACGTCGTAACTGGGCAGCCGCTTCTCTTTGTAGAGATAGCGACCAATGGATGCCAGGGCATCGATGGCGTTCAGAGCCTTCCCGCCTATCATGTTTTTCTCTAGGTAAGGAGTTGCCTCCTTACTTTTGCTGATAACAATGCCAGCCACCTTAACAGTGATGGAAGGCTGGTTTACTGATTTATAGCGAAGGTCAACTGCGTTCATGAAGCTCATTAAATAACGTTTGACGGCTTTTGCTTCAAAGTTGTGGGCTGTGTAGGTCTCGTAATCAACAATGATCAGGATTTCGGGGTACAGGTCATTTGTGTCACGCTTTAACCGGTGAGACTTCCTGGAGCCAGGAGAGGTGTCACTGGCTGCCGGCTCTTTCTCCACCAGCAGCGAGTCTTCGTGGTCGATGGGAGCTGAGCCGGTGGACGACGACGGCGAGGCGGCGCGCTTGTAGATGACGTGCAGTCCTCGTGTGACCGGCGGTGTCGAGCGGCGCTGGCGCAGCCGGGCCGTGCTGTCGTGGCTCTCAGACCCGTCCAGCGGCTCCTGGTCGTCAGCCAGCAGCGCGTCGTCGTCATGGGACGACGGGTAGTGGTGGTGCACGCGCCTCGGTGCCGGCGCGATCACCAGATCGGACACCACGCCGTTCAGCTGCAGCGTGTCGTCGTCGGCGTGGTTGACCAGCAGCGCCGCCTCGCGACTCACGTCCTGGTACGGCTCGCCCACGTACATGTCCGTGTCGCCCTCGACGCGCTCAATGTTGATGTTGCTGTCGGCGCCGTCGGCGTAGAAGAGCCGGATGCGGTTATCGATCTCGCGGTTCATCTCCAGGTCCAGGTCGATCTGGTCACCGAACGCTTGCACGTGAACGCTGCGCCGGCGCCGGCCGTTGAGGCTGCGCTTTCGTCTGGAGCTCACGTGGAAGAGGTCGTACTCTGGCACGTCCTCGTGGCGCTCGACGGCGAACACGTGGCGCAGCTCGTCCACGGAGAGGTGGAGATGCAGCGTGTGCCGCGGAGCTGTGTGTGAGGCGGCCGTGGCCAGCTCGTCCGCAGAGGACGCCTGGAGGGCCGCAAAACAGCTCAGCAGCGCCAGGGTTGAGAGTAGAGTGTGCGCCATTTCGGTGAAAATCTGCGGCACACTCGGGTGAAAGTGTCCGCGGCCGGCAGGGTGTGCTGGTCCGGCGGCGGCTGCGGGCGACTCCGGAGCGCGCCCACCTGATGCGGTATAAGTACCGGCCCTGGTGTGTGCCGCCGTCCAATGGCCGGCTGCTGCACCGTGACGTCATCTGCAGCTTCTTTCGGTGCTACCAACTCACTGGGAGTACGGCGCGTGCGTGCTCTCATGACCATGTTCCCGAGCTTACTCTCATTGATATGTTTATTCATGCCTCTATTCTTCAAAGGAACGGAACGTGAAATGGAGCCGAGTTAATATTCTCATACAGTTCATATGCAGTGCAAAAAGTTGGTACTTTTTAGGACATGTAAAATGAAAATGGCATCAGTTATTGAGCAGTCAAAAGCATTGTGTGTGAAGTTTAGCATAAGAGGAATTTTATTCCTGTATGGTCTGGAATAAGAAACCGAAAAGGTGACCTTCGGCATGCACCTTGCTGTTGTTACCTAATTAGGTACCTATATTCAGCAAGGTCAAGGTACACAAATTAACGTGATTAAATTGTCGGGAAACTCAGGATTTGATTTTCAATAGAAAACACAATTCTAACGACCAATGTTTAAACTAATATTGAGCTAAAACCCTCGGTTACTTATAAGCTCACTTTCGACTTATTTACGTCAGACTAATTACTAACAGCCGTGACAGCGCGAGCTCTCATTCGGCGAAAGCCGCCAGCGTCACGTGAGTGTACCTATCCCTCTCACAGAGCCGTCCACATGTAATCTCAGTCCTGGACATCAGCCGGCTGATACGAAGATCCCGGGGAAATGGAGCGGCGGCTACCAGAAAAGTAATCTTAAACGGTGGTAAGTACTTACATACCTGGCCAGTGGCCATATATGGAAGGAAGGTTTCCATGGCTGATTCGTGTGTGGTAACACGCCCAGTGCACATCAGGTTTTCGTACCTACGAAGCTTGTTCTTCACTGAACAATAGGCATTCAATCGCTTTGCATGTGTCATCTTACAGACAATAGCCTTTTTCACGACGGCCATCTGGTACACATTTGATGCAAATTAGGTGCAGATTTGGTGCAGATTTGGTCAAATTAGGTTCATTTTGTTTCCTGAAAGTTGTGAGTTTGGGTTGGACAGATGCTTATAGGAGGGGGTATCGAAAAGTTCTGATCATCACCGTGAACTAGATATGACGGAAATTTGATTTTTACATTACGTTCATTAGTATTTCTCCTCCACAAGCCACCAAACACGATAACAAATTTATTCCATCGTTTCTTGACCTGCCCCAGGCCGCCATAGTATATAGAACCCTTCCCACTGCCCGGTAAATCACTGTTCCACCTCATCAATGACGTCATTTCTGTCTCTCATTCACCTGCCATGCTGTGGATTCTTCATCTCCCGGAACAATTCAGCGTCACTTAATACCAGGTCAGATGACTTTGTTAGATGCAGTAAGATTAAATGCCCACAACATGCTGTTCCTTCAATCGCAGCTCAGACCGTGTCGGCGAGGAGAACATCTTTATTTGCCTTTTTGCAGCGATTTTACTCGAAAGCATCTCGCAGACTCTTCAAAAGTGTGCTTATTATCATCCGACCCTCATCAATACAGTCGGCAATGACTATCTTACGCCAGACCCAGAACACTGACTACATTCCGACCCTCATCAATACAGTCGGCAATGACTATCTTACGCCAGACCCAGAACACTGACTACATTCCGACCCTCATCAATGCAGTCGGCAATGACTATCTTACGCCGGACCCAGAACACTGACTACATTCCGACCCTCATCAATACAGTCGGCAATGACTATCTTACGCCAGACCCAGAACACTGACTACATTCCGACCCTCATGAATACAGTCGGCAATGACTATCTTACGCCGGACCCAGAACACTTATTACGTTCCGACCCTCATCAATACAGTCGGCAATGACTATCTTACGCCGGACCCAGAACACTTACTACATTCCGACCCTCATCAATACAGTCGGCAATGGCTATCTTACGCCAGAACACTTACTGCATTCCGACCCTCATCAATACAGTAGGCAATGACTATCTTACGCCGGACCCAGAACACTTACTACATTCCGACCCTCATCAATACAGTCGGCAATGACTATGTTACGCCGGACCCAGAACACTTACTACATTCCGACCCTTATTAATACAGTCGTCAGTCGGCAATGACTATCTTACGCCGGACCCAGAACACTTACTTATACATTCCGACCCTCATCAATACAGTCGGCAATGACTATCTTACGCCAGACCCAGAACACTGACTACATTCCGACCCTCATCAATGCAGTAGGCAATGACTATCTTACGCCGGACCCAGAACACTGACTACATTCCGACCCTCATCAATACAGTCGGCAATGACTATCTTACGCCGGACCCAGAACACTTACTACATTCCGACCCTTATTAAAGGGACCCTCCCACCTTAACATTAGATTTGAGTTGAGATAGCCAAAATGGGGTCCCTGGCTCACAATTACCGGTTTCGGCACTCACAACATCGAGAAATGCCTTAAATCGGAAATATTGAATTTCAAAATTGCAGCATTTTGATTCAGAGGGGCTAATGCATAGGAATACCCCTCTGAATGTGTGACGTCAGCGCAGATATCTAACGATTTTTAAATGTTTGACTAAAACGTTTTGTAGCACGCGGTGGTATATGCTGCTTTGCGCGCAACAAGTGCCGCACTTTCAGCTGCCAAACTATTGCTTCCAAATAAAGTCGCTAGGAACAGCGGAGATCCCAAAAAGTAAACAAAAGTAAAAGTCTAATATCTTGAAAACCGGTGAATATTTTTCGGTGAAATTGGGTAGATATTCGTTTTCGCTCTTTCTGAACCAAGCGACATCACTTTCATGCCAATTCATAAACTTTTTTGAAGGTGGGAGGGTCCCTTTAATACAGTAGGCAATGACTATCTTACGCCAGACCCAGAACACTTACTACATTCCGACCCTCATCAATACAGTCGGCAATGACTATCTTACGCCGGACCCAGAACACATACTACATTCCGACCCTTATTAATATAGTCGGCAATGACTATCTTACGCCAGACCCAGAACACTGCCAAAATTGACCTTCTATATGGGCTTCCGTATCTTCACCTTTAAGAAGGGCAAATGTGCTGTACGTCAACTTCTTGATTATCTCTTTTGCCTTTGCATCATGCACGTACGCCCAGCAATCGTGAAAACTCACCAAACGATCGAAAATCTCTTCAATTTCCCAAAAAGGCCTAGTTTTCGCTTTTAAAGGCCAAGCCGCACTTTGCTCTTGAACAAAGTTAACACACGAGCTTCTAAGCGGGCTGACCCCTTATCGTTTGTAGTTGTAGTTCTTTGCTGGTAATATTTTCAAGCACTGCCAGCATTAAGACCATTCTAATGTATTATCATTTGAAAGGTTACACGACGATCTGCAAGGATGAGATCCCCCACTTTCTTCACAGTCACCACCTTGTCAGCCATTGGAAGTCACACAGTTCTTGACTCTCCTGCAAGAGCCATGCAACCAGTTTGAAAATTATTTTTCTACTTACGGTAAGTGTGGACGTTCTTCGTCATAAACTATTTTCACTTTCTAAAAGCATTTCCTCAGTGTGATACCCTTTTTAATACAATTGTTCGTTGACGGCTCGATCCTCAGTGGGCCCATTGCTCATCTTTTTATTTCAAAGTCTTTCCCACATGAGATAAAACTACGTTTTAGGATTTTCTTCTGCATGACCATTGTTCTTAAGGATCAAATATAATATCGGCAAAAAATGATTAAAATCTTTCTATAACGTCTGTGCGATGATCAGAGCTTTTTGATGTCCCCTTGTAGACCTCATTTATCAAATTATAAGACATTATTTTTGTTTATTAAAACACTGAAATAAATTTACGATATGAAAATATTTATTGTAAAAGAGATTTGGTGCAGATTTGGTCAATTTAGGTGCATTCGCCAGATAGCCCGTCGTGAAAACGGCTAATATACCTATATTACTTTTGCATGGACAAGGACATATAAGTAGAAGTAAACGTATAGATACAAACAGGAACACTAAGCATGTCGTTCATGCTTAAATTCTCAGTATTCGAGCCTATATCGCACATTTCTATTCTTTTTACTGGCTGCGGACCCGAGTGCAACGCGCTAAGCAGAGCTCGCTTCAAAATGACACCATAAATCCGCTGCCTGTTATCAACATGTAAACCGGTAGACGGTGTAAAGGACAAATATGTGCACACTACTTCCCTTAATTATCAGACAAAAAGCTCTCGACGTCGTTTTATTGATATGAAACGTTATACACCTACGTGTAATGTTTATCACATGCTTGTATTGTCGTTAAGTATTATGGCTCCTGGCAATTGAACACTGAACAGTTTGTTTTTAGCAGCTTCTCCATGGTCAAGAAAATATTGGGAATGATCAAATCCTTGCAGCAATGCGTATAAATTTTCAACTGTAGAAATATGGTCTTCAATCTTCATGTTATGATTGATGCATGAAATTTACTATTCTCTCACACATATTCATATGTGAAATATACGTGATGAAACAACTAGTTTCCATTGATTGCTATCAATGCATTTGCTATGGAACGGCACGCCTTCGAACGGTTCTATGGAACGTTTCTACACTTTCAACTCTGGACTTGTATGTGACACTACCTATTTTGGGATTTTTTCCACAGCCATTACTTATTGCACGCTGTCACGCAAATCCTAACAACCGGCTCTCGCATACTAATTGCTCAATGCATGAATTCCGAATACCAGTCTGGCTGAAAACGCATTTCCCCAATGTTGCCATTAGTGCAATCTGTTGGGCGGCTCGAGTTTTCAATTCCACACTACTTGTTGCCGAAGTTTTGAGGTGACCGCGGCTCGTGGGGTCGGCGTACGACACATCTGGGTACCGCGTACCTATGCCTGCATGGACCATGGGACCGTCGCTGAGGCACGCGCATCGGTTGCACGTGAGTAACTGGTTAGCTGATAACCAGTAGCCACTCCCCGGCACCGGTCAGGCTGCGGTGACCGCCGGTGGGCGGGCAGGGAGGGAGGGGTCACAGAGAGACAGACAGACAGACAGACCTCCGCCCCCGGCCCCATGGCACCCGGACCCTAATCCACCGTCTCAGACGGCCGGGCCGGCCAAACGGCCGACACGTGAGGTTTAGGCGGCAGCAGGCAGATTTTTGGTGCATAGCTGCATCTCATGTCGGCTCAGAGGCAGTGCGCCCAGGTTCTAATGACCCGAAAAGGAGATGGACTGCGGCGCTAGCGACTCAGGTCTCATGCACACCGGTTTACCTCACGAAGCGCAGTTGGTGATGAAGGCTTGAGAGGGTGATTTTTCACCATTTCTTTCGTCGCTGATGATGAAATTTTTGGGAACTTTTTATGTAGTCAAATTGTGTAAAGTAATTACGCCGTTCGTAAACTCTTGTTCCGGAGACAAAGCTGAATAAGCCTACTTATTATTAAAAGGACAAAGCCTCCTTCAAAATAGAGACAAAGCTGCTTTGACTCTATTTTGAAGGAGGCCTGACGATAGAAGTCCTATTCATATGGATCAGAACTTGTCACCTTTTTTTGCATTGTCCTGCGCACTGAGCCATTTGACTGCTCTAAAGGCTAAAACTGTTAGCAAATACGATTAAAAAATAAGCAAGTAATAGCCTTTGGCTCATTGTAGGTATAATTGACAAAAGAAATGGAAAGAATATATGTGCGATATTTCGTGTTCGACTCTTTTTCATGCACTGAGCCATATTTGTTAGCAAATACGGCTCAAATAGCAAATAGCACATTCAAATAGCAATGTATAATCAATTATACATAGGTTCCGAAACGAAACTGCCAATTTGCTTAAAATTCACCACAGGAAAATTAATACCTATTTATTACTTATCCTAATATTAAATTTGAGTCTTACCGTACTTGTCTTTGACTGGACAGACATGGATGTCATTTTCACCATCGTCCCCTCACCATGTCTCCCCGTCCGAGTCTCACCTCGCCCGCAGTGGCCGTGCGGTGTGCCTCTAACTGGCTACATTCAAATCAACTTCTCGCGGTCGGCTCAGTTAAAACTGTATGTCGGCCACCGGGTGACGTTTTGGCCGTCTTTGAATCATTGAGCCCGCTGCCGTGTTACTTATGGCCGACCTCTGTCAGTGTTGTCTGTAAGAGTACCTATTTCTTCTCTGATGCTCTTCAAGGATGATGATGAGTGGTGACAATCCAGGAAGCAATTCTCTGGGGCCGCACCCCGTTTTCTAAATGCACAATATCTGCTGCGCTCAATCTCTGAGCTGTCTGTGAATCCGCAGACAGCTCGTTTAGCCGCATCAGCACGACACACGTATGCAGGAGCATTGATAGGTCCGCCAGTGAATCCGGGAGGACGGGCGCGCCCTGCCGGCGGGGACCGGCGCGGCCGCGCCGGGCCGTTTGCGGTGGGGACGGCCGACCGCACACCGTCCGTGGAACGCCACACCGGCACAGCCAGTCTGCACGGGGACGGGTGACGCAGCACGCACTACCGCTGCACACAGGGTGGGGCGCATGACCGCACCTCGCACTCTGCATAGCTGATGATCGCTGTCTCAGATTAGCACTCGCTGCAGGCCTTATGAAACAAGTCACTTATTAGCTTGTATGTCCAGTGTCCACGAAATTGCGAAGTGATTTTTGTATCAATGAACGACACCTGATTCAAGACAAGTAGGCATTGAGTAAGACTTTGGCCGAAAACATGAGAGAAAATCACAGTGTGGTTTATCCAACCATTGAATGGGGGTTTCTGTTCTGAAACGGCCGCGCCGCTGGGGATTGGGGAGTCGGTCTGGGCGGCCGTCGATGCTGCCAGCCCTCCACTGCACCGTTATGTCATCTCCGTGGCACCGCTCCTTGTATGGTGTGCGGTGGGCGTCACTGCGTCGGTGTGCCACCAAAGACGCTCAACTATGCACGGATAAATTAAACATCGATATTTCGTAGCCGGAACCCGGCAAAACTTGCAGTTCATTTTGGAGACAGCGATGTCCGGCAACCTCCACCGGGTAAAGCACGAACTGAAATAATTGGCCCGGCTCCATGAGCCTCTACCATCTATGTACAGTGGATCTAACGGGTGGTCAGTATGAAACTGGACAAAATTTGATTAGGCATAGCATCTCCAATTATGGACAGATTTTAATTATTTTTGGCAGGTGAATACTTCCAGTTATTTTGTATTAACAGCTCAGATTTCAACTTTTTACTGTTAACTAGTAGGAAACATTGTGCCGGTAAGTCAGCAAGCGTTCCGGGGCCTGTTCGCGCAAGTTTGTGAAAATCACCCAAACTACAAAAATGCTACCATTTTGCGTCACATTACGCCATAGGGTGTCACAATATCTTAAGAATATGTGATCATCAATAAGCTCTGAGGACTTGCGGATGTTTTGCATAGTGAGAACGGCAAGATCACCAAGGAAATGTTCATCCAGCTCCGGAAGAAACAAACCGGCGCCGTCACCGAACAGTTGGGGCTCTCCTAGTGATCTCTGGGAAGAAAGTTTGGGATCTTCAAAATATATGACCAATTAATATGTCAACAAGCAGGAATCAAGTACAGAAATAGGATAAAGGTGATAAAGGTGACGGAGACACAATTTCGTACACAGAAAACCCGCCTGCGCCGTCTGTCACACGGTCCAATGCAGGGTAGCAACAACATGGAGGTGCATATGGATGATGAATCTTATTTCACCTGCAGTGGCAGCCAAATGCCTTACATTGCCGAATGGTACACCTCAGCTGGTGGAGACACTATTCCACATGCGGATCTCACCTCCTCTTTCGACCTGAGAACAAGTTATCCACCCGAGATGCCCGTCTGGCTTGCCATGAGTCCGAGGGGCTCGCGCGTCCAGTTACTTGCCGAGCACAGGCAATGTAAAGGGCAAACTGTGCTATGGAAAGTGTTTGAATGGCGCGTTGTTACCACTTATTGAGTCTCAGAGCACAGAGCATGATGCTCTGTTAGGTTCTGACCTTGCAACAGTCACAGTACGCGCGTTAGACCACGAAACTTCTTGAGGAGTCTGGGGTGCCCGAAATAGCACGTGACATGAACCCGCCATGTACCCCTCAGATTTAGCCCATTGTGGATCTGTGGGGGCTCATCAAGCAGAAAGTGTATAAGGGAAGGTGGCAGGTCAGCTGAGACGCACAACTGAAGTGGAGAATCCAGCAGGCCATCCGTCAAATGGACCCGGAGGTGCCGCGAAAGACAATAGCGGGGCTGCCAGCGCGCGTGCGCTTGGCGGCTGACAGAGGTCCAGTGTCACAGATCCATTAGGGCAAGCGTGATCACAACAAAATAAGGGCACAGCAACGCGATTTTCGTTGCTTTCGCTTGAAAACTTTTGACACAGTAACAATGCAAAATTTGTCCAGTTTCATACTGACCACCCGTTAGTAAGGATCTCCAGACGAAACTACTATGCATTTCAGACCCCATGAGACCCTGTTTTTCGGCGATAATTTCTTCAATTTTTGTCCAATTAGCTTGAAATTTTGGCAGACGATATTTCAGCTCAAGCGCCAATTTTTGTGAATATGGTCTCTTAACAAAATATCAAAATTTAGAGCACTTGTCGTTGCCTCGTAATGTTAATCAGTTTTTGCACACGGATAGAGGCTCGCTGGCTACCGCACCGGATTGGATAGGAGCGCTGGCCAATCACGTTACGCCGTGCTCAACTTGACTCCGCCCACTGGCCGTGACCGCGATGGGTCTATGCCGCTTCAGTCGGTGTCAGCACCGCGGAGAGGTCGCATCGGGGCCACATAAGTGAAGCTGGCAAAGTTGTTTCGGGACGAAAGCCAGAAAATTATCCGTTCGAGGGCATTTGGTGTCCTCTTTGCCCTATGTTGGTATTTAAACGTTGAACCAGCTCAGAATATTCAGAATGATCAGAATCAAGGTAGTATCTATTGGAACGGAACCAGCCGTAGAAGGAAAGATAGATGGACTCTTGGACTCTGAACATTTATTTAAGCCGGAGTTGTGCCTATCTCATCGTCAGGTCACTACCCGATTACCTATAAGATCATGCGTAAGCCTCTGCATGACCCAAAAATATTGATATATTTTGCAGCGTCAATAAATGTTTCTGAGGAAGGCGCAGAAAGCAACAAAGTAGGATGAAGAGTCTCGGGCACGGCCGATTGCCTTGGGCATCGCTCCAGCGAGACGATCGTATTCGTGGTTCGTGAGGCGGTAGGGGAGAGTGGGGTAATTTGGCCGCTTTTTTTAGAAAACGATGTAACTAAAAATCGACAACACATTTCTACATTTTCTCAACGCTGACAGGTGTGGCATACATTTTACTTTCTTGGATAGTAAAGTTTAAATGATAGAGTAACTACTTATATTAAAATTGTGACGCATTACAAAGGTCTGCAAAGCGGCCAAATTGCCCCACTAGCAGGGTTATTTGGCCGGGGGTGTGGGGCAATTTGGCCGGTGTTAGTTTGAGGCCATGATTTTTGTAATAGGCGAGTCAGCTTCACATTCAGCAATGACGCGTGTCCTACGACGCATTTGAAGCATTTTGGAGGTTAACTCAGCCGTCACAGGGGTCGAAAATAGTCAAAATAGCGGCTCTAGATGCGATGACAGTTTTTTACGAATAGCTTTTGAAGTAATCAATCTAGGCCAAAACTAAAAGTACCATCGTAATTCTCTCGTCATTCCGCATCGAAACATGTATGTGTTGACCTCGAGAGGTCAAGGTCAAAGGTTGGCTTCAGGTCACGTTACCTCAGGTCGCTTGACCTCAAGGTTACGTGAGTTCAAGGTCATCATGTATATCATTCGATGCGCCTTGACGAGCTGAACACAATGATACCATTTGCGCGGCTGTATCTTTTTTCTGTAAGTATTTATTAGCAAAAAAGCGTTAGGTAACCTTTGATGACGTCACATGCCCTTACAGCTGTCCAGTAGGAAATATGGCATCAAGGTAGTCAAAGTTGGTCATGAATTATGTCCTTTATGGTATAATTGACCATGACAACTCGGCCGTCCCAGCATAGTGACTCTGAGCGCACCGGCCAAGTTGCTCCGCTAGTCCCGGCCAAATAACCCCACTGTGGGCGCCGCCGATTCAGACGTGGGTTGCCTGTAGACTCAGACTTTATTTTCAGCAGGTTACAGAAGGTGTCTCCACGCACCCGCGGCGCCGGCGCTCGCGCGCGCTCTGTCGTTCACCACCCCGCGCCAGCCCGGCTGACCCGACCGCGGTCAGCTGACCGTGCCCCCCAGGCAGCAGCCGGGCCGCCAAGGTCACGGCTGCCGCGAGGGAGGCACCGGCCGTGGACCAGGAAAGGGGGGGGGGGGGGGTGCCCGCACTCTCAACATATCAGAATGAGCATATAACCATAGACCTCTGCATATATAACATAACAAAACAAACGGCGCTCACACCCCCCGCCTTGAACCTTCCCGGTTCTAAACAGCACCACCGTTTCTGATCTCACTCACAGAGGAAGGTCATACACCCTGCGGGTGTTGTATCTGGTCTGCTCTACGACTGTCTTCAGGGTGCAGCCCTTTATCGCCGCGATTTCCCTCGCCACGTGCCCCACCATCCCCGGGTGAGAGCACCGCGATTCGTTCCGGAGGCGGTGCGGCACAAAATGCGGCGCGTCCGTCTCTAGCAGCATCCTCTGGAGAGGTATCTGCTCTGCTGCCTCTCTTGCGTTCACCGCCCGGGGGTTGGTGATCAGTGCGGTGAACCCCATGTAGCAGTTCGGGTAATCGTCCAGGTACATTTCTTGTACTTGCAGGTCTCCGGTTACGCAGTGACGATGCATTATATGCCCCCTCGGGACACATCTTCTGATAATATCGTGGGCGTCGCGCTCGGCCTCTCGGATGTGGAGTACCACCGATGCACCGAGCGCTACGGCCAGTTCCAGCTGCTGCGTGAACACCCGCTTCTGGACGTCTCTGTTCACGTGGTTGTTCCTCGAGTAGTCCAGTCCAATTTCTCCGATCGCTTTGACTGACTGATCTTGTTGGACGATCTCAGACAGAAGCTGGTGGGACTCGTTGGTGAAGAAGCCAGCCCTATGTGGGTGGCACCCGAAGGCTCCCCAAACACCCGGCTCGCCGAGGATGGACGTCCTTCCGGATGAGTCCGACCATCTCCTCGGATCCTCGAAGACCGTGATGCAGCCCCCGAGCGTTGAAAAGCCATGAGCTTGCTCTCTGTACTCCGAGAGACTCCGACATCCCGGGCTTCCATCACGACGGAACAGGAGCTCCAGATGGCAGTGAGAGTCGATGCAGTCTGTGGCGTCTGACGACAGCTCCACAACGAGACGCCCGTCGGACTCTGAAGACGTCCACCTCACCGTCCTCTTCTCCGCCATCTTCTCAGACGTTCTCTGAAACGATCATTTGCGTAAGTTTGTGCACAGTACTGACGGTAAAGTGACAACCGTTTGACTTTGTCTTGATTGCTCATTGACGGATAATTGACGATCATTTGACGTAACAACAACGAAACAAATGACGATCATTTGACATAACACTAACGAAAACAAGCAAGTGACGATCATTCATGTAGCACTCTCAGAACAAATGACAATAATTTGACGTAACAATGACGAGACAAATTGTTAAAACCAATGGTTGACAGTCACTACCACCTGCCCTGACGGGACTCAGTCGTCACACAGAAGGACAACTTTGGACACGGGTCTGTCAAGCGATGACTGTCCCAGATTGACTTTGACTTTTCTCACTAGACCATCTGAGCTGGGGTATACGTGTTCTACTTTTCCCAGGCGCCACTGGGCTCTGGGAAGGTTTTCATCTACCAAAACAACTATGTCATTGACTTTCATGTTTTTCTTTGTCTTTGTCCATTTGTGTCTTTGCTGAAGCGTGGCCAAATACTCTTTTCGCCATCTTTTCCAAAAAAGATCAGCAAGATACTGGACTTGCTTCCACCATCGTCTGGCGTAGGCGTCCTCACGTTGGAACAAGCCAGGAGGCAGCAGCACACTTGACCTGAGGTGCAGCAGATGGTTCGGCGTGAGAGGGGCTGCATCTTGAGGGTCGGTGGACACTTGTCAAAGGTCTGCTGTTGATAATCGCCTCTATCTCGCACATCAAGGTCCGGAGGTTGTCCTCCCTGATAGTCTGCTCGGTCAAAATGGCGGTCAGTATCTTTCGAATCGTTCGTATCTGTCTCTCCCAAACTCCCCCGAAATGAGACGCTCCAGGCGGGTTAAAGGTCCATTGTATCCCTGTCTGGAGCATAGTTTCGACAATCTGTCCCTCGTTCCATTCCTTGATCATTTCGGCCAACTCTCGTTCTGCGCCAGTGAAATTTGTTCCTCTGTCTGACCTAAGGCTTTTGACTTCTCCTCGCCGTGCAATAAAACGTCGCAGCGCATTTATGAACGAGTTCGTCGATAGAGAATCGGCAATCTCGAGGTGGACTGCTCGAGAAGCCATGCACGTGAAGATCACGCCGTATACCTTGACTTCCGTTCTCCCCCGCTTCACATGAAATGGTCCAAATAGATCTACTCCAGTGTTTGTAAAGGGTGGCTGGTCACTCATCGTCCTCTCCTCCGGAAGATCAGCCATCTTTTGGGTCACGGGAGACGACATCAGCTTCCGGCACACCACACACTTCCTCAGAACTTTTCGCACCAAACTGGTCCCCTGAACGATCCAAAACTTTTCTCGCAGCGTCCCAAGCACGTGTTCTCTGCCTTGATGCCCGAGACGTCGATGAATGTCTTCCACGATCAGCTTTGGAACGTGGCCGGTGTTGGGAAGTATGATGGGCTGTGTCATGTCGTGGTTTAGAGTTGACCTTTTCAGTCTTCCACCTACTCTCAGGATGCCATTTTCCATCATCGGGTTCAGCTTCCTCAGTCTGCTGGACTTTTTGACTCTGTTGTAGTGATCGGGAATCTCTCCTTCTTGAGACATCTCCTGCTCAAAGTGCTGCTTCTGAACGTGCCGAAGGATCTCAGCTTCGGCATCTTCGAGCTCAGAAACCATCAGTGGACCTCTTTTGACTTTCGTTTCGTTTCTCCTTTTGGAGCTCTTCGAAAGGATGTACAGCTTGAATCGGAGCATCCAGGCTACAGCTTTCTTGGCCTTGTGCCAGCTGGAATATCTTTCACATATTTCTATCACTCTGTCTTGATGAGAAGTTGAGACCGTTTCAGGATTTTGTGACACGTTAGTCGCACACGAGCTCACCTTGACTTCTGGATCGTCCATCTCCACCGAAAGCGTAAGTGGAAGGTCTGGCCATGCTGATTGATCCTTCAACAAGAACTGCGGGCCCTCCAACCACCTCAACGTTTGGCGACCCCTAGATCCTTCGTCTGCAGGGTTTATCTCACTTGGGACATGCTTCCACTGTTGAGGTGAGGATCGCTCGTGAATAATCTTCAGGCGGTTGGCGACAAAAACGTGAAACCTCGTCTTTGTATTCCTGATGTATCCTAGGACTGTGGTGCTGTCGCTCCAGAAGGTGACTGAGCTGGGCACCATCTCCATCGCTTCCTCTAGTTTCTTGCCCGTCTTCACTGCCAATACGGCTGCGCTCAGCTCCAGTCTGGGAACTGTGACCGTTTTGAGTGGTGGAACTTTGGATTTGCCTTGCAAGAAGGAGCAGTGAACCTCGCCATGGCAGTTAGTCAGCCGGGCGTAACTGACTACTCCGATCCCAGCCGTACTCGCGTCGGCGAAGTGATGCAACTGTGTGTCGACTATCTGACCAAAGTAAGTCGGCACAATGCAGCGTCTGACGCGCAGCTCCTTCATCTCTGGCAGCTTCGCTAGCCAGCCTTGCCAAATCTTTACCTTTCGGTCGGGAAGCGGTTGGTCCCAGTCGAGGTTTAGTCGGCACAGGTCCTGAAGAAGTTTCTTTCCTTCAAGAAGAAAAGGTGCGGCCATACCCAGTGGGTCAAAGACCGAACCAATCGTTGACAGGATCCCTCTGCGGGTCATCGGCTTTTTGATGTCGCTGATTGCCACTCCTAGAACATCTTCGTCCACGTTCCAGTACACTCCAAGAGCCTTTTCCTCTGGCAGTTTGTCACGCCTCAACTCCACTGATTGCAGGTTCTTCTTCCTGTCTTCTGTCTTGAAGGAGCCTATCACCCTCCTGTCGTTGCTCACTATCTTTGCCAAGTTGAACCCACCGCGGCTACATAGATCTTTTAGGTCGTGAGCCAACTTGATGGAGTCTTCCGCGCTGGAGGTGGATTTCAGGCAATCGTCTACATAAAAGTTTTCTCTGATGATTTTGCTGATACGGCTATCGTAATCGTTCCCATGGTCTTCTGCAGTCTTCCGCAAGGCGAAATTGGCACAGCTTGGAGAGGAACACGCACCAAACAGATGCACGCTCATTCGGTACGTAGTGGGGCTTTTGGAAAGATCTCCTTCTGGCCACCAGATAAACCTCAAGAAGTCTCTGTCTTCTTCGGGCACTTTCACTTGATAGAACATGGCTTCTATATCTCCGGTGAAAGCCACTTGTTCTTGTCGAAACTTCAAAAGAACATCCAGCAGGTCGTTTGTGAGATCTGGTCCCTGTAGTAAGGAGTCGTTGAGGGATACTCCATGGAACTTTGCTGGACAGTCAAACACGACTCTTATCTTGTCCGGTTTTTGAGCATGTCTGACTCCATGATGTGGAATATACCACACCTGACCATCGTCCCTCAGAAGATTTGCGTCCGGCACCTTTTCAGCATATCCACGCTCCAGCATGTCCTTCATGAAGTCGTTGTACTGCCGGTGGAGCGTTTTATCGGCCAAGAGCCTGCGCTTCAGTGACGCCAGTCTGCTGAGCGCCATCTGACGGTTGTCTGGTAGCCTTGGTTTCGAACTCCTGAATGGAAGAGATATCTGGTAGTGTCCGTCCCCGGACTGTTGACAAGATGCTTTCACTTTTTTCACCCAATCAACGTCTTCTTGGGACATCCCTTTCTTGTCAGTGACATCGTCGTTGTACTCTTCGTTGTACATTTTGACGAAAAGGTCATGAACCTCTGCTTCTCTCACCTTCACTCTGTTGAACCGGACATTCTTGCTAGCACGTTCACTGTTTTCAGTTGACCCCCAAACCGTCCATCCCAGTTTCGTCTTCACCGCAAATGGTTCACCTGGCTTGCCATGTAGAACTTCCCAAGGTTCCACGGCCTCTGGAATGTTGTTTCCTATCATGAGGCCGACATCACAGTCCAGTTCCAGCATGTCCACCGCGTCCAGATGAGGCCACTTCCTTAGATCTTCAGGTTTTGGAACGTCTCGCTTACACACGGGCAACTTGTTCAGCGTGTACACGGGTGGCAATCTGATGAACAGGCTTTCATCCATGTCAGACACCTGCAAACCTGAGACCACAGAACTTTCCAATTCCATTACTTCTGGGTTGACTGTTTCCAATGTCAAATGTGTGGCCTCACTTGTTGCTTGTAGCTCGTTCAGAAGAGAATCAGTACAGAAGCACGCCGAGCTCCCGCTATCTATGAAGGCATATGTCGAGACTGTCTTTCCTCCTTCCACCCGAACCTTCACCGGCACGACTGGCATTCCAGATTGCGTCTTTGATGCTGCTGACACTGCCTCCGCAAATCTTTCCTTGACACTGGTCTCGACGCGTTCAGGTGCTTTGGCAGTGTCCGCCGACAAAGGAGGATCCACTTCTTTCAGGTCCTGATGAAGGACGGTCAGATGACGCTTCCTGCATATTTCGCAGGTGCGTCTCGATCTGCATTGGGCGACGCGATGACCTCTCCGACAGCAGCCAAAGCAGAGAGACTCCTTCATGAAGAACTCATTTCTTCTTTCTATCGGCTTTGCACGCAGAGTTTCGCAGTTTTGAAGATAATGACTCTTCTCACAGTACCAGCACTTTGGACCCATGTTTGCATTTGTAGCTAGTACACTTCCTGTCATCGTCCTTCCACTTGACCTTTGTTGTGTCGTGCGCGCTGCTCCCTTGGCTTCCGCTGAGTGCTTGCCAAACAGCGGATCCAAAAGAATCTTCACCTCGTCCTGTACGAAGCTGACGAAGTCGCCGAATCTGACTGCGGTTGGAATGTTCAGGGCGTGTCGTCTCCACCTGTCCTGCATGTTTTCTGGCAGTTTTTCCATGGCCGTCCTGAGGATGTTGGGCTGGTCAAGTTCAACTGATGAAGGAGCTGTACCTTGAACCGTCCGGTGACACGTATTCAAGAAGATTGAGAACTTGTCAAGTCCTGTAACATCATCAGGGTTGTTACGAGCAAAAACCCAACCCACTGGGTTTTTGGGTTTTTGGGTGGGTAACTGAAAGCAAAAACCCAGGGTGGGTTTTTGCAAAAAAAAACGTGTTTTGCGAACCCCGCGAACCCCGTGTCTGTCACTTTTTCCAGCAAGAAATGACACAAAGCTGAATGATGAAGACAGAAGTGACCGTGACGTCATCGACGAGTGCCGGCCATGCCAGAGACGTTTTTAATCCCAGCAAGAAATGATAAACAAGGCCTGCGAACCTGGATCTATACCCGACCAAGCACTTTAACAGCCCGAACACCAAAAAGACCGTTATGACCAAAAGACCAAAATGACCAAAAAGACCAAAAAGGCCAAAATGACCAATAAGACCAAATTGACCAAAAAGCTCGATGTAGAGACCAAACAAGTACCAAGTACGTTTGCAAGTACCAAATACTTTTACAAATACCAAATATGTTTGCAAATACTAAACCAGTACCAAAAACTTTTGTAAGTTTGAACAGATTTTCGCGTATCCCTAGTGAAAAAATCCTACAGGATTTGTACCAAAATCCTGTACGTCCCTACAGGGTCGTGCAGGGTTGCTGGAGTAGCCGTACAGGATTTCATGCAGGCAACTATGGCTGTACATGGAATCCTACAGGGTGCCCTGCACGACATCCAACAGGGGACCCTGTACTGAATCCTACAAGGAGCCCTGTACGGTATCTGATAGGGAGCCCTATAGGGAATCCTACAGGGCCCTGTAGGGAATCCTTCAGGGAGCCCTGTATGCAATGATACAGGGAGCCCTGTGCGCAGTCATACAGGGAGCCCTGTGCGCAGTCATACAGGGAGCCCTGTACGCAGTCATACAGGGAGCCCTGTACGCAGTCATACAGGGAGCCATGTACGCACCCATGTGAAAAAGTCTTATAAGATTTTACCAGAATCTTCACTATCTTGCATGATCTTATAAGATTTTGAAGACAGTCTTGCAAGGCCTAGCAGAGCTTGTACAAGATTGGCCAACATCATACAGAGCTTATAAGAATCTGGCATAGGCAGATTCTCGCGAGAATGCTGATTCTGGTAAGATTGAAGAATCTTATAAGAATGTGCTGATCCCATGGAAGGCTACTCCCGCTAATCGTTTTTCGCATAAATCATAATTAAAGAGCTCGCTAAACTCTCAAGCAAATGCGATCATTTGCTCCACACGGACTACGTTGAGAACAGTTGTAAACGATGCACCTGTCAAGTAAAGTATGAGGACTGAGGAGTACCTACCTAGGGAGAAATGCCTCGCCCCGGTGCGTTGATATGTTGGACAATGGACATTTTTCTCAATCTGCAACCTACCGGGATTTATTCATCTCCTCAGGACGGTACTGCTCATTATTAGAACTGGCGGGGACATAAACATTCGAATGTTGTTGTCAACATTGTCCCGATATATAGGGAATTACGAATTGTGAATTGATCCCTATAAAAGAATCGATTCACTTCATAACTCCCTAATCCTTTCATAACATTATCATCTTAATTTGACGCGTTGCTGTACTGTATTATTCGGGGACTAAAGTGTGCATTTGTGCGCTGTGGTGATCTTTCAGAGACTGTACCGACTGGAATTTAGCGACCACTGTCCGTTTTGAGACCGTACGGTCGGCGGCGGGCGTCCCGATCCTCGCCTGGGGCGGAGAGGGGAGCGCGCGTCCCCCTCCGCCGCATTCCGTCCGTCCCATTCACTGCCCGCTCGCGATGTGCGGAGAGCCGACGGAAGTGTCGAGTGTGTGCCGTGCGGTGTCATCTGCCGTCTCCTCTTCCGACCTGAAGGTAAGTTTCTGCCATGCTGTATTGCTGTGTAACAATAAAAAATTGTTATCAATATTTGCAGCATTACAGACAAAAAAAAAAAAAACGGCACCGAAACGTTCACTCAAAAATAGCTGATCGAAAAAAAATAGCTGAAAAATAGACATTTAAATGTCTACTATCAGATACCAGAGCGCATTAGTAGCGTCGACGCTACTACATAGTAGCACCCAACATTAATTCAATATTAAAAATTGGTTGAATCCAGGTTGATTGTCAACATTGAGGATCAACCGTTTTTCGACATCGATCCAGCATTTATTTCACGTTGAATTTGCGTTGTATTTGGTTGATAGGAGATTGATATGCAATATTGTGATACAACATCAAAACAATGTTGTATGCCAATCACTTTGTATCGCGTTGCATGTATCACTTTTATGCCGATTAGTTACTTTCGACGGCAGGGGTCCCTTCAATCAATATATTATCATTGTAACATGTGAATATCCACCTTGTTACAGGAACGCAGGACGCGAGGATCGTCGGGCGACACCACCACTCGAGATTCGTAGATCGATGGACGGAGCGGCAGCCGCGACGCGACGACATGTGTCGTAATGTGACGGGATGTGACCCGGAAATGGCTGTGTATTTATCCCAGAAATACATTAATTCCGAATATTGACTTTGTCGGTAACGCGGGAACTCGTGGGTCTTTTTAGCATTCCTGGTCAACCGGCTCAAGATGCCCGAGTCGGAGATGCCCGAGTCGGAGGTGTGCTGAGCCGCTGTTTTCAACAGCGGCTCAGCACAATAACAAGATGCGGAATACTTATAGAATGGCGAGTGTGGTGCCCTGTACGAGATCCTTTACGATACCCTGTACGACACCGTGCACGGTACCCTGTACGACACCGTGCACGGTATCCTGTACGACACCGTGCACGGTACCCTGTACGAAACCATGCACGGTATCCTGTACGACACCGTGCACGGTACCCTGTACGACACCGTGCACGGTACCCTGTACGACACCGTGCACGGTACCCTGTACGACACCGTGCACGGCACCCTGTACGACATCGTGCACGGCACCGTGTACGGCACCCTGTACGACACCGTGTACGACACCGTGTACGGTACCCTGTACGACACCGTGCACGGTACCATGCACGACACCGTGCACGGTACCCTGTACGACACCCTGTAGGAACCCTGGTAACAATTTCGTCAAAAATCCTGTAGGGTCAACCATACAGGGCTACACTGTAAGATTTTTTCACTAGGGATATCTCAACTTCTAGACGTCCAATCGGCTCAGGCAAAACACTGGCAAGTTTTCCTACCCGGCGAACCCCGTGTCTGTCACTTTTTTATCCCAGCAAGAAATGACACAAAGCTGAATGATGAAGACAGAAGTGACCGTGACGTCATCGACGAGTGCCGGCCATGCCAGAGACGTTTTTAATCCCAGCAAGAAATGATAAACAAGGCCTGCGAACCTGGATCTATACCCGACCAAGCACTTTAACAGCCCGAACACCAAAAAGACCGTTATGACCAAAAGACCAAAATGACCAAAAAGACCAAAAAGGCCAAAATGACCAATAAGACCAAATTGACCAAAAAGCTCGATGTAGAGACCAAACAAGTACCAAGTACGTTTGCAAGTACCAAATACTTTTACAAATACCAAATATGTTTGCAAATACTAAACCAGTACCAAAAACTTTTGTAAGTTTGAACAGATTTTCGCGTATATCTCAACTTTTAGACGTCCAATCGGCTCAGGCAAAACACCACTCGAGTTCATATTTCATCGCCAACCGTATCAATCATTTCCATGCGTAGCGATAGCGAGCAAAGATCCCCTAGAAACACGAAAAACCCACCAAAAAACACCAAAAACCCACCAAAAACCCATGAAAAACCCTGGGTTTTTGCAAAAACCCAGGGTTTTTGGGTTTTTCACCAAAAACCCTGGGTTTTTAACAACCCTGAACATCATCCGATCGGATCTGAGGCCATCTTGATAATCTGCTCACCAAACTTGTCACTGTTCTGCAGCTATCTCCATATCGACCATCCAGAATCTTCCTTGCTTCGGTATATCCAGACCCCGATGGCATGAGTAAGCACCCTTTGATGACGTCCTTCGGCTCTCCCACAAGATAATGATCTAAATAGGAAAGACGTTCCTCATCGTTGCGAAGCTTGGCCTCTATCCTTATCTCGAATGATCTGATAAATTGAGTGTAGTCCGTAACAGACCCACTGAACTTTGGAACGTCGAGCCTTGGCAGTAAGTTCCTGTCTTGCTGTTCCAGAAGCACCTCTAGAACTGAGTTCTGCCTCGACATATCTTCATCTGAGGTGCGTTCTTGTTGTTTAGCGCACCGAGTGTTCCGATGTTCCCTCGCTACCTCTGAAAAGCGTCCCAGTTTGATGGACGTGCTGTCACAGTGGGCAGAGGTGCCAGGGTCGATTGGATGACCCTTGAGCTCAGCTCCATCGCTGAAGATCGTTTTTTGTCGTTGTTTTCCTTCGACCGTCCGCTGTGCACTAACATCTCTCGAATGGATTGGAGCTGAAGGATTGGTGCACTTTTGGTAGCTTGATGGCGCCATGGTTTCCCATGTCGTCTGACTGACGAGCGGCCTGTCACTCCCAATCCGAACTGGTGGAGCGTTAGTAGGAACCGTCACCGGTGCCGTTGAATGTTGGACGTCGTATCCTTCTGTGTCTAACTCCACTTCTAGTATCGCCTTTTGTCGAGCTTCAATCTCTGCTAGCTTTGTTCTCAACTCCAAATCCTCCATTTTTCTTTGGTTTTGTACCTTCATCCTCATTTCCTCAAGCTCTTTCAACTTCCTCTGCTCGAGCTCTTCATCTTCGAGCTGACGTTTCTCCTCCAAGAAAGATGCTCTGGCAAGAAGTTCTGCTCGCTTAGCGGCTTCCTCCATCTTAAGTAATGTCGCTGATCGAGTGGACGTGGATGATCCTCTTGAACCCCCCGACCCACTCGAAATGACTGACGCTGCATCGTCTTTTAGGCATCTGGAGTCAGTCACCCGATTGGCCCGTGTCACTTCAGCAGCTGCCATCTCCGCGTGGCCGTCTCCTTTGGGTGCTGCAGTCTCTACCTCGTTGCCGTCGTCACCGTCATCGCCACCATCATCTCCTTGTCGTTGTTGGATGTTTTCCGTCGCTCCATGCGTTTCGTCTGAGACTGCAGGCGCTGTTTGAAGAGGACTCGCTCCAGCGTTTTTCCATTTGATCTTGCTGGTTCTCCTGTACGGCCATCACTAGCCAATCTTCCCCGCTGGTACGATCCAGACGAGAGAATCTCGGAAGCATAAGAGCTTGGATCTTTTCCTTCAGCTTCCAGCGCTTGTCGCAGTCGATCAGTCAAAGCCATTTTTGTTCCCTTTGTCGGCAACTCTCTCCTTTGCAGTTCCGACTTAAGCATGGGCATTGTAAGTTTGTCCATGTTCAAATTACTGACGTCGCAAACGAAATGACTGTCAGCTGACGTCTCAAATAAGAAGACGCAAACGAAACTCGCCACCAGCGCCGCGATATACGCCTGGTTTATCAAACGCGATCGAACCATCAGTATCGGTAACTGTTTCGTCGAAAGTGAGTAACCAGGGATGTCTCTGTCTCTGCCAATAGTTAACGCGCGGTGTTCAGCTTCGTAACTGACAAATGACGGTAGGACCAATGACCAACTGGTGGAACGTCACGTCTGACGACTGATGATCCACTTCACGTATAGTAATTGGCTAACGATAATGTATGACAGCTGACCGGCAACTTCGAGAAAATAAATCAGCAAAAGACGTAACGTATTGAAAATGACGTCACAAATATTAATTGACGAATTATGTCACAAATAAGCAGCAAATGAAAATGTCGTAAATGTCCACTGAAGAATAATTTCCAACGATAAACCCACGGCTTGACGTTACAGCTGGCAAACTGGTGAGTGAACCCCGTTTATGATCAACTGGTAGCTAGTCACGAGTAGGTCGTTACCGACGCCGTGACCAAAATGATGATGCTCTTTAAACTGTTACTCTCGTGATACAGATTGACGGCTAATATCCATTCACTGATACTGACGAAACACAGCTGATAATCTGACGAACAGCAAATGACGAAATTAGACGCTATACGAGAGCCATTAACTTAAACATGTAGCAACATTTCAAAGTATCAATACTCTGACCTGGTTTGACGGTCTTGCAGGCTTGATGTCTTCTGTAACTGTGGGCGCCGCCGATTCAGACGTGGGTTGCCTGTAGACTCAGACTTTATTTTCAGCAGGTTACAGAAGGTGTCTCCACGCACCCGCGGCGCCGGCGCTCGCGCGCGCTCTGTCGTTCACCACCCCGCGCCAGCCCGGCTGACCCGACCGCGGTCAGCTGACCGTGCCCCCCAGGCAGCAGCCGGGCCGCCAAGGTCACGGCTGCCGCGAGGGAGGCACCGGCCGTGGACCAGGAAAGGGGAGGGGTGCCCGCACTCTCAACATATCAGAATGAGCATATAACCATAGACCTCTGCATATATAACATAACAAAACAAACGGCGCTCACACCCACATTAACCGTGTTTACATAGGGTTCCCTTAATCTTCCCCTATTTGTCTCTTAAATGTCCCTTATAAAGGAATCCTCTGTCTCCTTTACCTCGCTTCACTACAAATATGGCGCAACTAAGTCATTCTAGAAGCAGTTTGCAATTGTTACTTACCTTTAGGGCTCTCCCAAATAGCTTCCAGACTAGACACTGAGGTAAAAGTGATAGCACATGAAAGCTCAAAGCAAGAAAAATCAGAAAACTATCTGGCATTTAACATACTTTAAACGGCTGAGCTATTATTCAAGTAGGTGTAATCACATCCACGGCAATATCAGAACACCGCACCTGTCGAATTTCCGCCTTGACTTTCTGCCGTTTATGCGTTAATGCCACTTAAAAATCCTCAGTCGGCGCACGTGCGCTTGTCGAGTCGGGGACCACCAGTCGGACGATTCGGAACTGCCGGCCAATCAGCACGCCGCTTTTGTGATGTGGTAGTTTGAGAACCACTGGATATGGTAGCGTAGCAGCTTTTGGAAAGGCGCTACGCTACCAAATCCTCCCCTATTTGTCGCTTAAAGAGGGAATTGAAGGGCAGGATAAAATTACTTCAAAATATGAATTGTTGAATTTCGAGTAGTAAATAAGCCCAATTTTTATTGTTTACAGCATAAACGATGCTTAGTATGCTTCTAACAACAATAGCGTCCATAGCAACGTTACACGCGAGCGCTATGATGCCCAAAATTCGATCTGAAAATAGGGGAGAAATAGGGGAAGATTAAGGGAACCCTATGTAAACACGACTATTGCCATTCTGAAAATTTTTGTCTATAAAGTCGTCATGGCTGTACAGAACTAGATGAAATTGCTCTTGGAACCGCTGAACACCCTCAAAAATGGCGTTATAATGTTGGAATTCGTTTACAGCCCAAATACTACACGTTATACAAATTTTTAAACGGAAGTAAAAGTTACCATTTTCTAACGAAATTCACCTTTTATTAATTTTGAATAAAACTAAGAGGGGGAAAGTTTTGACATTTGTTCTCGAGTTAGTTCTGCCGACGACAAATGAATAGAGAATAAAGTTATTTCATTCACTTTTATCAGCTTTCGTACAGGTGGGGGCGGCCGATTTACACCACCGGCCAAATTACCCCACTCTCCCCTACGGGGCGCCGGGTGGGGCAGAAGCGTAATGTGTTGTGTGGTAGAAATGGCCTTTATCGCCGTATCATGTGTGTGTTATATTGTTAAGACGTGCACAAAAAGAAATAGGAATGTGCCTCAGGCGGATGTGTACTACACGAGAGCGATCATCAAGAAACGCGTATCTTTATGTAAAACTTATGTAGCAGTAGGTATGTCGTCAATGGTGAGGTAACTATCTCTAGGCTTTTACTTTTCATGTTTGCATTTCAACACACAAGGTCTGGGGGTAAAGTTCGTCTGGCGACCTCCTCAGCCTAAATTGATGATAAAATGGATTAGTCCTGAAGGTGTTCAATGCTTATGTTGCACCGGGATGATATAAATCGATCACGCCGGCATACATTCCAAATCGAATTTCATATATCAAACACATAAATTGCATCCTATTTATGGTGATTCTATTTTGCAATTTGGACATAGTCTGACACGGTACATAATTTTACGCAATCATTTGAAATCAACAGCGTCTTTTATTTGCGTTTTTCACAAGCCGCCGTCTATTTCTCTATTTCTCTATTTCTTGCGTGGAAATAGATATTTTGTTGTGACTGAATAAGGTGTACGTACATTTGTGATAAATACAAAGTCGGGGGCTTCAGCTAGCGCGTTACTTATGCGCGCTATTTAGCTCATTCCATGAAGTTACGGCTGCAACGACAACTGCACGGCAGCTACGTTCCATGCGAGCCGCCCCGGTACGACAGCTACTGCCTCGCCCGCTCCACGCAGCCGACTGACCGGCCAAGGTCACCGCCCCGTCCGCAGGGAGGGCGGAGCTTAATGGTCACGTGTTTGTGACGTCACGCCTACGCACGGATAGCCTCTACTCCACTGACGGATTTACGGAGCCGATTTTAACATTACAAGGCAACGACAAGTACCCTAAAATTGGATATTTTGTTAAGAGACCATATTGACAAAAATTGGCGCTTGAGCTGCTGAAATGTGCATTGTGAAAATTTGAAGCAAATTGGACAAATATTAAATAAATTATCGCCGAAAAACAGGGTCTCATGGGGTCTGAAATGCATAGTAGATGGCGTTGAGCCTCAGTCGAGTCCATGTGAGATTCAAGGAGAGGTCACTACCGAGCTGAGCCCGGTGGGGAGGTGGGAAGGGGTGAGGGGGCGGGGCGGGTGGCGAGGTCACGGTGCGGGTGACCTGTCAAACAGCCCCGGCGCGGTGGGGCACTGCCGCAGGCAAATGGCGCACTCCAGCGTTGTTCCATATCGCGGTGGTGGGCCGGGCGGCCGGTTAGCTTGGCAGTTGGCTGCTTGGAAGGAATAGATAATGAGGCATGGGTTTGCTGTGGCCGGTTTATCTACTGTCAACTATGATGAACCCAAAGTAATGCAAATGCGATGTTGGTAATGCAGCTGGCAATGCAATGCTAGCGAATGCTCCGGGCGCCCAGTAGGTATAAGGATTAATATTATTTATGTCTCTTGAAATTTTCATTGAATAGGTATTATTCAAGCAATAGAAAGATCGTATCGTTCGCCAGTTTTTTGACTGGCTGGCGTTTCTAGCGTAGCTTTGGCAAATAATTATCACGCAGGTGATTTTTTTACTTATATAAGTTATAGCGAAAAAACTGTTCAAAATTGATGACGTCAAATTTTCAAAGTCAATTTTTAGCAATTCTAGACCTCGTAGCGCAAAACAAAGACCACCATTAGACTCCCCGTGACGAGCTGCATCGAATCGATACCCATTTTATGCAAAAATATCAACTTTGAAATTTGACCTTTTTTAACCTGACCTTGACCTGACCTCCACCAGAAAGTGACCTAAACCGTACCTGATGGTCTTATAACCAACATCATTGAGCTGGAAATGAAAAACTGGCCATAAAACATGCATCGCATAACCTTAGTAAAGTTGGGCTCATGTGGTGACCCTTGGTGACCTTTGGTGACCTGACCTGTGACCTGACCTGATATGACCAGTGACCTCTAATAGCAACATATGTACTAGACAACTGACGCCTTATCGCTGATTTTCGACAAAATACGTTTTACTCGGTGTTATAGCGCTTTCCCTAGAAGCCCCGTGAACGGTGAAACATTTTATCTTTGACCTGACCTGTGACGTCATCGGTGACCCCGAGGTCAATGAAATTTGGTTTCCTTCGACAAATTTGACAGGGCTATCGAACGCCGTTTGAATTTTCCGGATCCGTCCAGTAGTTTCGGAGATACGGGGGGTGGGCAAAAAATGCCCCCCCCCCACCGCGCGGAAGGTGGCTGGTAGGCCCACCGCCTGCCGGGTTAAGATTACTTATGTCTCCTGAAATTTTCATTGAATGTAATTCAAGCACTAGAGAGATAGTATTAGTTCGCCAGTTTTTTGACCGGCTGGCGTTTCTTGCGTAGAGCGAGCGCCCTTGGGCAAATATTTAGGTATAACGCAGGTGATTTTTTTTTTTGCTGGTAAGACGCCTTTAGGGTCAAATCAAGCAGTGGCGGCGGAACACCTTTAATGAAGTGGGGGCACTGCCGACTTTTGGTCCCATTCTTTCCATGCAACGCCCATAGGGCTAATGTTAAAATGCCAAAATCAAACGGGGGCACGGTGCCCCGATCCCCCCTCCCCACCCCCCCCCCCCCCCCCACCCCCACCCCCCGTTCCGCCACCACATGAAATCAAGTCGCTAAGAGACGATGAGGAAAAGTGGACGAACGCCACATTTCCGTGCATGAAGTCTCGAGTTATAAAAAGCTAAAAGTTATTTTACGTATAAGCTAAAAAAACAATAAGATCAGTTAATAAAAATATTTGACCCGAAATTAAAATCTGTTTTGTCTGACCATGCATGACCATGCGGGGTCATACATGCAATGTCTGACCATTGCATGTATGACCCCGGTCCAGCCTGGTTCAACTCGGCCCAACCTGGTTCGGCTCCCCCTTTTTTAAATATAAATTTGGCCCGAACCTTTTGAATGGAAGGAATCACAAGGACAGAGTCCCCGCTAAGCTGAGCTTGTTAAGCGTTGAAACCTGCCATCTACCCTCCGATCAAGCAATTCCTGGTCTATTGCAGACTATGGTTTTGAGGTTTAGTCTATGGCAAAATGGTCTATGGTTTAGAGTCCAAATTTTAACGTGCGCACATAGCCGCGCACGGCCGGTCCCCTCGCTGACTTCGCCTGGCAGCGGCCTGCCACCAACCACAACCATACCCGTCAGGAGGCTAAAAAATGTCAAGCATACGTCGTGTTTCGAACCCGGACTTTTGCAACCGGGACGTGCGCCTTCACCACATGGCACACGGAGTCAAACGCTCTACCGACCGAGCTACCGGGACGGACATTTACCTTGGGGTTTCGCCTCGTGACATTGACAGACGTCAGACACTTTGGCCGAACTTTAGCCGAAACACTGAGCAAGCTGCGCAGAGCAATAGGTGCTCGTAGCGTTGAGGTTGGGCAACCTGTGAGCTGAACGCGATGTCGTGAGTTCCAGCCCCACTCCCAGGTCTCGTTTTATCTAGACACAACCAAAACCTTTCCTTCTACTGCAACACAGCTAAGCACGATGACATCTTTCCCCAATATCTTTCCCCAATATCCTCCCCAAAATTCAAAATTATCGCTTATAAACGTTTAGCTAAGTTTCATTTTTTAGGAAAATATTTTTGGTCATTTGTCTGGAGCCATTTCAACTCTTTTCTTTTCTGATTCTTTTCGACCCGATAAAACCCACCAAAACTGAACGTGCCAAATGAAAAATATCTAACTCAAATAACAGTTTAGAAAAGCCTCATCATGCACCATGAAAAGCATCATGCAACTATCGACTGAAAAGTTGCATGACTATGAATACGTCCTAGATTGTTTCAATTATCATTGTTCAACATTTTGGCTGGAACTGACGCTGCCTCTGGCTTGCCCGTTTGTTTGAGATAATGATTCCCTTCAGTCGCGTTCTTGCCGGTTCCAATGAACAGGATACCACCATACCGGAGTGAACGCACCCGCAACCATCATCCCCTCCCCTCAGCCTCGGCGCAGTGGCGGGCGGCCCTGGGCGACCCACTCCCAGCGCTACGCACGCCCCATGCGCCGTGATACCGCGTCACTCCCCCTCCCTCCTTCCCCCACAATGACCGGTGACCTCACTTCCCTCGGGATTTGGACTCGCCCTACCCCGACCGTAGCGCCACGTGGTGGCTCTGGAGATCTTAAATAGACCCACTGTACACGCTGACACGTTTCAAATGCTTTACGTTAAAATTTTAAAGGATATGCATGTTGTTACAATGCACGCTGGATGACAGCGATAAGAAGGCAGGTAACTGGCCACCATGCACATCTGATTTCCAGGTCAGGCGGACCGTTGGTCTGTGCCTCTTTCCGTTACGGTTGCTTATATCGGACCATGAAACGCTCGGTGGCACACAATTCGCTGCACTTCCTCTCAGTGACAATATGTGACAACAGCGAACTGCTGCACTTCCTCTCAGTGACAATATGTGACAACAGCCAACTCCAGTCACACCTCAGTGACAATGTGACAACAGCGAACTCAAGTCACACCTCAGTGACAATATGTGACAACAGCGAACTCCAGTCACACCTCAGTGACAATGTGACAACAGCGAACTCAAGTCACACCCGCTGAGAAATGAGCAATCTGTCGCCTTCCATCTGACTAGGCAGGCCTTCATTTTGTTCCTGTGACCCATGATGCGCCGTGTTAAGATGTAGTTGTTTTGTGTTCTTTTCTTCTCCATTTGACATGATGATTACTTGCAGTCTCCTGGCTCTTTTCCCCGATAAAGAGCTAGAAACTGCGTCCCTTGTGATAAAAGATGTAGGCCTGAGCTGTATTGGTTTGTTAACCCTCGCCCCGTTGGGGGGGGCCATTTTGGCCCCCCCCTGTGGTTTTTCCTGAATAGCAAGAAAACGGCGGCGCGCAGCGCCGCCAAATTTTCAGTACCTTCCCGGGCATCAATTTGACACCTTCACACAAAATTTCAAGTCTTAGGTCACCTTAGGTCAGGAGTTATTGAGGTCAAACTGAGGTCATGTTCGAGCAAAAATGAGCAAAAAACATGCAATCTTGAAACGCTCACCAAATCTACAGTTATCAAGCAATTTTAAAGTTCTTTATATGGTCTAGTAGACAAAAAGCGGCGCTACAAAACTGCTATCTCGGATTTTCAAAATTTTGGGTTTTTGACCCCAAAAAATTCAAAAAATTGATTTTTTTAGAAAAACTAAAAAAAAATCCAAAATTTTTCCGAATTTCGAAAAAAACCGGAATATATGTGATAGTCCCTGCGCTCTTCTATATACATACCAAATTTCAGATCGATATCTCGTTTTTTGGCCAAGTTATAGCAAAAAAACTGTTCAAAAATGATGACGTCAAATTTTTGAACTCAATTTTTAGCGATTCTAGACCACGTACGGCAAAACAAAGACCACCATTGAACTCCCCGTGACGAGCTGCATCGATTCAATATCCATTTTATGCAAAAATATCAACTTTGAAATTTGACCTAATTTGACCTGACCTTGACCTGACCTTGACCTGACCTTGACCAAAACGTGACCTAGGCTGGCCCCAAAGGCTGCCTGACCCACATAATCGCATTTGTCATGTGAAATGGACCATAAAACATGTATCACACGACACTTTCATATTGTGACCCCCCAGTGACCTGACCTCTGTGACCTGACCTGGTATCAGTGACCTCATATAGCAAAATATGTGTTTGAAGAACATTTCCCCATCGATGATTTTCAATGAAATGCATTTTACTCGATTTTACAACGCATTTCTTGAAATGCCCATAAACGGTGAAAATTGGACCTTTGACCTGACCTGTGACGTCATCGGTTTGACCTAGGTCAATAAAATTGGGTCACAAGGTAGTTCCCTGATAGGGCTATCCAACACCGTTTGCCGCTTGTCGCTAGGTTGCGTGGTTCTCGAGATC
The DNA here is from genome assembly GCF_019059575.1 of Amphibalanus amphitrite. Taxonomy (NCBI): domain Eukaryota; kingdom Metazoa; phylum Arthropoda; class Thecostraca; order Balanomorpha; family Balanidae; genus Amphibalanus; species Amphibalanus amphitrite. The sequence goes on from NW_024881516.1 coordinate 937,314, forward strand.
TTAGGGGGGGGGGCCAAAATGGCCCCCCCCCCAACGGGGCGCGTTGCTCGGCAGAGCCCAACGGGGCGCGGGTTAACATTTATAGACGTCAGGCAACTGCAGAAGTAAGAAACGGCTCTAAATCCGATGTGGCGAATATGTTGAGCAATAAATGATTATATCGAGTGCGATGGAAGATTGTGATATTTATTTGTATCCTGATATTGTAACTAGATCGTTAGTCTGTCCGTCCTTGGAATTTTTCCTCATTTTTGGAAGGATCCAGCTTTAAGAGTCAAACGGCCTTCCTCCGTTAGGCCGCCGACCTTTAGTCTGAGCTGGTAAATCTTCCTTGTGTGGAAGTCTTTCCGTGAAAAAGCATATTTGTAGATCGGCATTCACTCGATGACACATCACTCAAGCGATAGGTATACCCACTTATGGTAATAATTTCAAACACTTTACTTTGCTCAATAGATAATATTGAAAACAACTATCTCAGGTGTAATGCGGAAGTTGTTTTATTAATCGACATTTCAGTGGTCTCGGTGGCAACCGTCTTCGATTGGTATGTTTGGTAGGTGCGCTCTTTCTGCAGGAGGCTCAGGGATGCTAATCTACGCGCCACATTTTCCTGCGTCGTTCAGCTATCATACATCCCTCATTTCACTCTCAGTGCTGAGCTCACAGTCGTTGAGCCGCGCCCCAGTCGTTTGGGCAGCTCACACACGGCGCTGCCCGACCGGCCCGCGTCCGAACCTGCCGGGCTGCAGCGACCAGTGCCGCTACTTTCCGTTCCATCACCAGCCTCGCCAACAGGTGATTTACGGCGCGGAGATAAGGGCCTGGCCGCAGCAGCGTCCGCATGGACCAGCCTGCGACGGGCCGCGGCAACGTCTATGGATCCAATGTCTATGGATCTAACTGTGCGGAGGCTCGGGAACGCCGCCCATGGATCCAACTGTGCCATGAGACGGTCGGACAGTGCCGGGTAGCAGAGTGGCCCATGGATCGGACCTCAGCCTGCACCTTAGAGTTCGTTCACGGTGCGTCTCATGCGCCGGTGGTGCGTATTTCCATGCAGCGGCACACCCCCTGCTGTACCGACTGGTCGTCATCCGATAAGGATCATCTGGCGCGGTGGTGGGAGAGCGGCCGAGCCCCAGCCGCTGCGCCGGGGACGCTGCAGCTATGCCTTTGTCATTGAGCGCGACGTGCCTTGACTGTTCATTACTGGCGGCAGCGATGAACATGGCTAAGCCATGTCCATTGTAGACGCATCGTTTGTCGACAGTTGGCCGGAAGAAACACTGCTATGGGGCGGACACTGTAATGCACATATACAACATGTGCAAGAAAAAGATGCAACTAAGCATCGTCCGTCCGCTTCCTTGTGTTTGACATTGGAGGGTTGAATATTAGCCCCGTCAGCAGCGTTGAAATGCCGCCGCGCGGGCATAGCCGAACAGACGGGGGGAAGGTCACACCGGGAGATCCGGTGTGCCTCTGCAGCGCTCTCTAAACGGCTTGACCTACAGGGACGCATAAGTCATCTGTTTAATTGAGAACGTGCCCAGCTTTGGTTGATGCGTGGTGGTTCAAGTCGGATTCATTTTCAATGCATCGGCTGATCTACATATTCTTTATGTGTAGGTATATCGGATTCAAGGTTTTTAATGTACTGATATAGCTTCAGGCTAGTTGTACTGATCCTTCTGATGACTATAATGTCTCTGAAAGCATTGTAAAAAATCCTTGGGTGGCCACTGGCCGATAAAGGTGTCCGCCCTCATGTAGCGGAGTGACTGCAGGCTAGGCAATAGGCATGGAGGTCTCCCCTCCGAGTGATCCAGTCACGGAGTTATCCTCCGCCCGAGTGACCCAGTCACAGAGGTCCCCACCGCCAGCCCCACTCCCTCTTTACCGTTTGCTGACATGACTGCAGCGGGCCGGAGCTGCCAGCTCCTGTTGACGCCGAGCTCCTCCCCTCCCCTCGCTCTGCACGGAGCACACGGCAGAGCTGAGACTTGACCTGCGCCGTGCTGGTGAACTGAGTTTTCCGTAACGTGCTGGGGGGGGGGGGGGGCGTTTTCACCCTCCCCCGTCTAACACGGCTCCTGGGCCACGTAGCGTCACGCGGTAAGCGGCATTCGAAAGAGAGTAAAAAAAAATATTTACGGAGATACTTCGGTCATTTTTTAGGTCACCTAAAAGGTCAAGTCACCAGAGGTCATCAAAGGTCAATTTTTTTTCAACAATTTGCGAAACACCAGACACATAACTCGGGAACCAATAGAGCTACAGCGCCGCGGAAAAACGCATTCGATAGCTCTTTCAGGGCCCTTCTGAATATTGTTCTCAGATTTGACCCCAGGCCTCCAGAGTCTAGAGGGTAAACACTCTAAAATAGCAGTTTTTACGAATAAAAATCGGTAATAGCTTTTGACTCAAGAGAGCCACGACTCTGTTTTTGCCACCATCGTGTTCCTTTCGTTGAGACGCGTCGAATGAACTATAAGTTGACCTTACAAGGTCATTTTGAAAATTTGACCTCAGGTCAAGGTCATGAACTGACCGGAAAGGGTCATGCTACATATCAGTCGATCCGTATCGTCAAGCTGAACACATCTGACGTGTTTTCACCGCTCTAGCACGTATCTATCAAAAGCTAAAGTCCAAAAACTGCTGGTGACCTTTCATGACCTGAGATGACCTCAGGGGCACACATAAGGGTCACGGTGCCATTTTCCGATTCAGTGTATCATTTTACGGTTTACCTAAAATCCGATGTTTGAGAGTGTTGAGAACGACATTCGTCCAAAACAGACTTTTTCAATTGTCTCCCAATCGAGAGGTCGCAAAATTGACCTGCCCTTAGCTCATAGACATCAAAATTCTGAGATTAACATTTTATGCATACCTACTGTTACTCCTATCAATTGCTTGAAAGTTTCAAAACGATCGTTCCGTCGGTGCAGCTACAGCGAGCCTTCGAACCTTTTCTGTGGTAAGGTCACTTGACGTGACCTGGTGACCTGACCTTGAACGACCCGGGTCTGAACTTTTCACAACATGTGTAGAAAAGACTTACAACAAGTGTACTAAAAAGGACGGAGCTGCGCGCTGCCGTTTTTGAGATATTCGCGAAAAACCTGAGGGGGGGGGGCTTAAAACGCCCCCTCCCAGCACCGGGCTAAGAGCTCTTGGAGGAGCTTCGACAGGCAGAAAGTGTCTCCTTCACCCTTCAGAGCGTCTTGGACTCACATGCAATGGTTGCTTCCCCTCCAGTTTTGGTATCTACTTGTGCCCGCAATGGAATGTTGCATTCTCAGAATAATGTAATGTCTACCATGTTGTGACAAAGAATCCAGTGGCTTAGTTAGTAGGATTAGAGAAGTGCTAACAGCCTCACGAAATTATATGGTTGGATGTGTTGTTTGGCAGAAATAAAGGTCACTGAACTTTTCATAGCCGAAAATGTATAAACACGCCACTCGCTATCACATAGAAAGTTGACGGGATGTCAATAAAGAATAGTTTTAGGGCGCACGCCATGCCTGACGAGGGCGCGAGGCGCAGGCCAGGCCGTCGAGTGTGTCACATGAGCGGTGTTTTCCCGGTGCTCTGTGTCGCGGTAAATCAGTGGCCGCCCGTCCGGAGGTGACGGGCCGGTCAGATCATCCCGCGGCGCCGTCCCGCCTCTGACAGCGTCTGTCCCTCCTCTGACAGCGTCTGTCCCGCCTCTGACAGCGTCTGTCCCGCCTCTGACAGCGTCTGTCCCGCGTCTGACAGCGTCTGTCCCGCCTCTGACAGCGTCTGTCCCGCCTCTGACAGCGTCTGTCCCGCGTCTGACAGCGTCTGTCCCGCGTCTGACCGCGCCTGACAGCGTCTGTCCCGCGTCTGACAGCGTCTGTCCCGCCTCTGACAGCGTCTGTCCCGCGTCTGGCAGCGTCTGTCCCGCGTCTGACTCTGCTGAGAAGAGCACTGGCCACCGTTCTCATGACCACCAGTGTCCCGGGTCGGGTCACCGCCACCCCGGCTCCAACAGCCGCCGAGATGGGCGCCACAGCTATTGCGAACAACGCGCTATTTTTAATAGGGGCATCTTTCACAGCGAATTGACAAACAATGATACAAAATACTGTTTGCTGAAGCCTGAATATATGTTTAGTTAATTCTAGCTATGGTAGGTATTCAATTAAATCGATAGATGGAAGCAGTTAGCGACATTTTTTCTAATGGTTTTGGAAATATCCATTCCGATTTTACTGTGGGATTTATTTAATTAATGAAAATAATTAACCAGTAAAACGCCTTTTGGGCGAAGAACGAGCGAGCGAGATAGTGAGCCCTGCACGTGCGGAAGGGCGAGAGGGTACTTCCAACGGGCTTGTGCAAAGCACCCTTCTAACCGGTCGCTAGCGGTGTGCCAAATTTGAACGCAATCGGCCCAGCCGTTCCTGAGATCTGGAAGCGGCATTCGGCACGTGCGCACGTGCGAACGGGGTCCAAAATGACTTTTGCACGGCACCCTACTAACCGGTCCCCAACCGTGTACCAAATTTGAGCGCAATCGGCCCAGCCGTTCTCGAGATCTGGAAACGCCCCCTGCACGTGCGCACGTGCAGTAGCACCCTAACCGCAACACATGGGAATGCATTGCCTGGTGGGTGCCTACCTGTATGCCAAGTTTCAGCAAAATCGCCCCAGTAATTACCGAGTTACTGAAATGGGAACAAATTTGGCACCTCTTCTTTTTGTATTTTGCACGTGCAATGGGGGTCACCCACATAGATCAAGAGTATCCGACCTTTGGTAGAAGGGATGCAGCTACCCTATAAAAATTACCGCAAGACAATCGCTCAAGCCGCTGCTGAGATATGGGCCTCTCAAAATTATCACTTTTGCAAAACTGCTTGAACACCCTTGACTTTTCACGTGGCACGTGCCACGACGGTCAATGAGATGTATCAAAAGTAGTCAATTACGGGGTAGAAGGGATTGGGCTACCCAGCAAAAAAGACCGCAGGGCAATCAGTCCAGCGGTTGCTGAGATATAAGCCTCTCAAAAACGTTACAGGCCGGGCCGGGCCGGGCCGGGCCGGGCCGGGCCGGGCCGCTCATACTGAGATTTTTCCGTTATATTGAAAAGACTTCGCTTCGCTCGCTGCGCTCGCTCGCTCGTAATCAGTAGACGTAAAATAAGAAATTAAAGAAAAACACAAGCATGTAAGGACGTAATTAAATTCTTCACAGAACACGCAGCGACGTTTATGATTGTGAACGTTAACAGAATAGCAATTTGATTGCTGTCGCTATATAGCGTAGCTTACTGGTTGACTGCAACAGGTTTTGGCATCAAAATGCAAGGAAATGATCGCATGAAACGCTAATGAACTTGTCTAAGGCAGCTGACAGAACGACGTTCACAAAATCTGGTCGTCAACCCGGCTTCATGTGCCATGCCATTGTAAGCCTCTCGGGCCCAAGAAGCGATCAAATCATTGATAGTGACTCACCGATGTCACCGAGTCATTTAGAAAGTTGTTTGCTTTACTCCCACTCTGCTCTGAACAACTGTTACACCTACCGACATTGATTTGACGCGCTAGCACAAAACATGCTGACCCGCGACCAAAATCGCATAGTGTGTCGCTGGCTGGTGAGACAGATCCCCTTTATTTTGCCACTTTTCTCCATGTTGCGGCTACGTATAACCATTAGTAAAGTAATCTTGACGTATAACATTATTCACCTCTCGGGGAGGATTTAGAATGGAGGTTTAAGTTCTTGTGAGGTCGTCATCGTGCAATTTCAGGCGGAACTGAAATGAAGGTCAGGTGACTGGAATTCACCAGTTCATTGACAGAGTTTGTGCCAGACAGGATTAGGCAGGTACGATTGTTATCTAAATTATTAGTGGTTAGGCACTCCCTCCATCGGTATGTCTTTGATTACCACTTATGCTGACAACAATACCGAGCTGATGGAAGGATTAGCGAAGAGTTCTTAAAAATACCAGGCACGATTAGTGTTTGTCATGCACTTTAATAATGAATATTTCACATTTGCTAAGTTTCAACTTTCAGCAGGCATTTCTGCAGTTTTGCGATTTTCTAATCAACTTTGTGGAATGGATACAATACACCTTAAAAACTGCCTCAGATTGTCACCTTGTAAACTCCAGCTCCAATAAGAGTTTCTTAAAGGAAAAGGGCCACCTTTAACATGGGGATTGAAACTGAGATAGCCATCTTGTAGCCCGTGTCCGAAAACCTCTCCGTCTACCTCCTTACGGCCGATTTCGGCCTCCATTCGTAGTTATCGGCAATTTTAAAAGAAAATATGCCAGGAATGCGTTCTTATCCCAGGAATGCGTTCTTATCCGACAATACAGCCACCCGCGGCGAGGCTTTGGTTTTTAACCAATCAGCTTGCAGCAGTACTGATCAGGCACGGATCCCTGTACTAGCGAGCAGACCACGAGCAGTTGCGTTATTTTTCGTTGTCTGTTCTGGCAATCGGCCGGCGGATGAACATCCGCAATCGAATCTTGAAATCCGTCGCGCTGATTGGTGATGAGTTTCATGAGCTACTTTCATGAGGTCTATGAAAGTAAACCTATGCTATGCCCTGAACAGATGACATCTCGTTTGGTAGTCAATTACGTGCATCAAGTGCTATGATATTCAGATACACTTTCAAATGCACATTCAAAAAAACTCACCAAATGCAAAGTTTTGGCTACCATCGTGTAGCCAGGAAAGCCCTGATTCTGAAAATATATATCCCAATACATGACACTCAATAGTTTACGAGATATACCTGTTTTCCTTTTGAAGGTCATTCAAGGTCATATAGTGGCAGGTCATCAAAAAAACTCACCAATATACACCAAAATTACAGGATATATAGTACAAAGCAGCCTCCATCGAATGGTGGTAGTCGCTATTCATGACATTTCTGCGTTTTTGGTACAGGGGCCATTTTTATTTTCAAATGCCTATCTCGCTAATGTTAACACTGCCTGACTTAAAGGCCAATAACTCCCAAAGTACATCACCGTTCTCTTTCATCTTTTAGTGACACGCCCTGATTCTGAAAATATATATCCCAATACATGACACTCAATAGTTAACGAGATATACCTGTTTTCCTTTTGAAGGTCATTCAAGGTCATATAGTGGCAGGTCATCAAAAAAACTCACCAATATACACCAAAATTACAGGATATATAGTCCAAAGCAGCCTCCATCGAATGGTGGTAGTCACTATTCATGACACTTCTGCGTTTTTGGTACAGGGGCCATTTTTATTTTCAAATGCCTATCTCGCTAATGTTAACACTGCCTGGCTTAAAGGCCAATAACTCCCAAAGTACATCACCGTTCTCTTTCATCTTTTGTTGACACGTTTGCAAGGCCCTGAGGCATTTTTTGGTCAAGTGCCTACCCATGACGCCTTCCCAAATCGTTTGTACGCAGGTTTGAAAATTTGATATTTTTGGTCATACGGCCAAAGTCAACAAAAAAGAACTCGCCAATATGCACAAAAAATACAGGATATATAGTCCAAAGTGACCTCCATCGAATGGTGGTAGTCTCTATTCATGACACTTCTGCGTTTTTGGTACAGCGGCCACATTTATATTCAAATGCCTATCTCGCTAATGTTAACACTGCCTGACTTAAAGGCCAATAACTCCCAAGGTACATCACCGTTCTCTTTCATCTTTTAATGACACGTTTGCAAGGCCCTAAGGCAGTTTTTGGTCAAGTGCCTACCCATGACGCCTTCTCGAATCGTTTGTACGCGGGTTTGAAAATTTGATTTTTTTAGTCATACGGCCAAAGTCAACAAAAAAGAACTCACCAATATGCACAAAAATTACGGCATATATATTCCAAAGTGACCTCCATCGAATGGTGGTAGTCGCTATTCATGACACTTCTGCGTTTTTGGTACAGCGGCCACATTGATATTCAAATGCCTATCTCGCTAATGTTAATGCTGACTGACTTGGATGGGTATAACTCCAAAAGTACAACTCTGATCTTGTTAAACTTTTAGTGGCATGTTAGCAAGGCCCTGGGGCAGTTTTTGGTCAAGTGATTACCCATGACGCCTTCTCAAAACTTTTTTACGCGGGTTTGAAAATTTGATTTTTTTGGTGATACGGCCAAAGTCAACAAAAAAGAACTCACCAATATGCACAAAAATTACGGCATATACTCCAAAGTGACCTCCATCGAATGGTGGTAGTCTCTATTCATCACACTTCTGCGTTTTTGGTACAGCGGCCACATTGATATTCAAATGCCTATCTCGTTAATGTTAACGCTGACTGACTTGGATGGGTATAACTCCAAAAGTACATATCCGATCTTGTTAAACTTTTAGTGGCAAGTTAGCAAGGCCCAGGGGCAGTTTTTGGTCAAGTGCCTACCCATGACGCCTTCTCAAAACTTTTGTACGCGGGTTTGAAAATTTGATTTTTTTGGTGATACGGCCAAAGTCAACAAAAAGAACTCACCAATATGCACAAAAATTACGGCATATATAGTCCAAAGTGACCTCCATCGAATAGTGGTAGTCGCTATTCATGACACTTCTGCGTTTTTGGTACAGCGGCCGCATTGATATTCAAATGCCTATCTCGCTAATGTTAACGCTGACTGACTTGGATGGGTATAACTCCAAAAGTACATCTCCGATCTTGTTAAACCTTTAGTGGCACGTTAGCAAGGCCCTGGGGCAGTTTTTGGTCAAGTGCCTACCCATGACGCCTTCTCGAATCGTTTGTACGCGGGTTTGAAAATTTGATTTTTTTGGTGATACGGCCAAAGTCATCAAAAAAGAACTCACCAATATGCACAAAAATTACGGCATATATAATCCAAAGTGACCTCGATCGAATGATGGTAGTCGCTATTCATGACACTTCTGCGTTTTTGGTACAGCGGCCACATCGATATTCAAATGCCTATCTCGCTAATGTTAACGCTGACTGACTTGGATGGGTATAACTCCAAAAGCACATCTCCTATCTTGTTGAACTTTTAGTGGCACGTTAGCAAGGCCCTGGGGCAGTTTTTGGTCAAGTGCCTACCCATGACGCCTTCTCGAATCGTTTGTACGCGGGTTTGAAAATTTGATTTTTTCGGTCATACGGCCAAAGTCAACAAAAAAGAACTCACCAATATGCACAAAAATTACGGCATATATAATCCAAAGTGACCTCCATCGAATGATGGTAGTCGCTATTCATGACACTTCTGCGTTTTTGGTACAGCGGCCACATTGATATTCAAATGCCTATCTCGCTAATGTTAACGCTGACTGACCTGGATGGGTATAACTCCAAAAGTACATCTCCGATCTTGTTAAACTTTTAGTGGCACGTTAGCAAGGCCTTGTGGCAGTTTTTGGTCACGTGCCTACCCATTACGCTTCCTCAAAACTTTTGAACGCGGGTTTGAAAATTTGATTTTTTCTTGGTGATACGACCAAAGTCAACAAAAAAGAACGCACCAATATGCACAAAAATTATGGCATATATAGTCCAAAGTGACCTCCATCGAATGGTGGTAGTCGCTATTCATGACACTTCTGCGTTTTTTTTTTATTCTGCGTTTTTTGTGCATATTGGTGAGTTCTTTTTTTTGTTGACTTTGGCCGTATCACCAAAGATATCAAATTTTCAAACCCGCGTACAAAAGTATTGAGAAGGCGTCATGAGTAGGCACTTGACCAAAAACTGCCCCAGGGCCGTGCTAACGTGCCACTAAAAGTTTAACAAGATCAGAGATGTACTTTTGGAGTTATACCCATCCAAGTCAGTCAGTGTTAACATTAGCGAGATAGGCATTTGAATATCAATGTGGCCGCTGTACCAAAAACGCAGAAGTGTCATGAATAGGGATTACCACCATTCGATGGAGGTCACTTTGGACTATATATGCCGTAATTTTTGTGCATATTGGTGAGTTCTTTTTTGTTGACTTTGGCCGTATCACCAAAAAAATCAAATTTTCAAACCCGCGTACAAAAGTATTGAGAAGGCGTCATGGGTAGGCACTTGACCAAAAACTGCCACAGGGCCTTGCTAACGTGCCACTAAAAGTTTAACAAGATCGGAGATGTACTTTTGGAGTTATACCCATCCAAGTCAGTCAGCGTTAACATTAGCGAGATAGGTATTTGAATATCAATGTGGCCGCTGTACCAAAAACGCAGAAGTGTCATGAATAGGGACTACCACCATTCGATGGAGGTCACTTTGGACTATATATGCCGTAATTTTTGTGCATATTGGTGAGTTCTTTTTTGTAGACTTTGGCCGTATCACCAAAAAAATCAAATTTTCAAACCCGCGTACAAAAGTATTGAGAAGGCGTCATGGGTAGGCACTTGACCAAAAACTGCCCCAGGGCCTTGCTAACGTGCCACTAAAAGTTTAACAAGATCGGAGATTTACTTTTGGAGTTATACCCATCCAAGTCAGTCAGCGTTAACATTAGCGAGATAGGCATTTGAATATCAATGTGGCCGCTGTACCAAAAACGCAGAAGTGTCATGAATAGCGACTACCACCATTCGATGGAGGTCACTTTGGACTATATATGCCGTAATTTTTGTGCATATTGGTGAGTTCTTTTTTGTTGACTTTGGCCGTATCACCAAAAAAATCAGATTTTCAAACCTGCGTACAAAAGTATTGAGAAGGCGTCATGGGTAGGCACTTGACCAAAAACTGCCACAGGGCCTTGCTAACGTGCCACTAAAAGTTTAACAAGATCGGAGATGTACTTTTGGAGTTATACCCATCCAAGTCAGTCAGCGTTAACATTAGCGAGATAGGTATTTGAATATCAATGTGGCCGCTGTACCAAAAACGCAGAAGTGTCATGAATAGGGACTACCACCATTCGATGGAGGTCACTTTGGACTATATATGCCGTAATTTTTGTGCATATTGGTGAGTTCTTTTTTGTTGACTTTGGCCGTATCACCAAAAAAATCAAATTTTCAAACCCGCGTACAAAAGTATTGAGAAGGCGTCATGGGTAGGCACTTGACCAAAAACTGCCCCAGGGCCTTGCTAACGTGCCACTAAAAGTTTAACAAGATCGGAGATTTACTTTTGGAGTTATACCCATCCAAGTCAGTCAGCGTTAACATTAGCGAGATAGGCATTTGAATATCAATGTGGCCGCTGTACCAAAAACGCAGAAGTGTCATGAATAGCGACTACCACCATTCGATGGAGGTCACTTTGGACTATATATGCCGTAATTTTTGTGCATATTGGTGAGTTCTTTTTTGTTGACTTTGGCCGTATCACCAAAAAAATCAGATTTTCAAACCTGCGTACAAAAGTATTGAGAAGGCGTCATGGGTAGGCACTTGACCAAAAACTGCCCCAGGGCCGTGCTAACGTGCCACTAAAAGTTTAACAAGATCGGAGATGTATTTTTGGAGTTATACCCATCCAAGTCAGTCAGTGTTAACATTAGCGGGATAGGCATTTGAATATCAATGTGGCCGCTGTACCAAAAAACGCAGAAGTGTCATGAATAGGGACTACCACCATTCGATGGAGGTCACTTTGGACTATATATGCCGTAATTTTGGTGCATATTGGTGAGTTCGTTTTTGTTGACTTTGGCCGTATCACCAAAAAAATCAAATTTTCAAACCCGCGTACAAAAGTTTTAAGAAGGCGTCATGGGTAGGCACTTGACTAAAATCTGCCCCAGGGCCTTGCTAACGTGCCACTAAAGGTTTAACAAGATCGGAGATTTACTTTTGGAGTTATACCCATCCAAGTCAGTCAGCGTTAACATTAGCGAGATAGGCATTTTAATATCAATGTGGCCGCTGTACCAAAAACGCAGAAGTGTCATGAATAGCGACTACCGCCATTCGATGGAGGTCACTTTGGACTATATATGCCGTAATTTTTGTGCATATTGGTGAGTTCTTTTTTGTTGACTTTGGCCGTATCACCAAAAAAATCAAATTTTCAAACTCGCCTACAAAAGTATTGAGAAGGCGTCATGGGTAGGCACTTGAACAAAAACTGCCCCAGGGCCTTGCTAGCGTGCCACTAAAAGTTTAACAAGATCGGAGATGTACTTTTGGAGTTATACCCATCCAAGTCAGTCAGCGTTAACATTAGCGAGATAGGTATTTGAATATCAATGTGGCCGCTGTACCAAAAACGCAGAAGTGTCATGAATAGGGACTACCACCATTCGATGGAGGTCACCTTGGACTATATATGCCGTAATTTTTGTGCATATTGGTGAGTTCTTTTTTGTTGACTTTTGCCGTATGACCAAAAAAAATCAAATTTTCAAACCCGCGTACAAACGATTTGAGAAGGCGTCATGGGTAGGTACTGGACCAAAAACTGCCTTAGGGCCTTGCAAGCGTGTCATCAAAAGATCAAAGAGAACAGTGATGCACTTTGGGAGTTATTGGCCTTTAAGTCAGGCAATGTTAACATTAGCGAGATAGGCATTTGAATATCAATGTGGCCGCTGTACCAAAAACGCAGAAGTGTCATGAATAGAGACTACCACCATTCGATGGAGGTCACTTTGGACTATATATCCTGTAATTTTTGTGCATATTGGTGAGTTCTTTTTTGTTGACTTTGGCCGTATGACAAAAAATATCAAATTTTCAAACCCGCGTACAAACGATTTGAGAAGGCGTCATGGGTAGGCAATTGACCAAAAACTGCCCCAGGGCCTTCCAAACGTGTCACCAAAAGATGAAAGAGAACGGTGATGTACTTTGGGAGTTATTGGCCTTTAAGTCAGGCAGTGTTAACATTAGCGAGATAGGCATTTGAAAATAAAAATGGCCCCTGTACCAAAAACGCAGAAGTGTCATGAATAGCGACTACCACCGTTCGATGGAGGCTGCTTTGGACTATATATCCTGTAATTTTGGTGTATATTGGTGAGTTTTTTTGATGACCTGCCACTATATGACCTTGAATGACCTTCAAAAGGAAAACAGGTATATCTCGTAAACTATTGATTGTCATGCATTGGGATATATATTTTCAGAATCAGGGTTTTGCTGGCTACACGATGGTAGCCAAAACTTTGCATTTGGTGAGTTTTTTTGAATGTGCATTTGAAAGTGAATCTGAATATCATAGCACTTGATGCACGTCTATTCATGACACTTCTGCGTTTTTGGTACAGCGGCCACATTGATATTCAAATGCCTATCTCGCTAATGTTAACAGTGCCTGACTTAAACGCCAATAACTCCTAAAGTACATCACCATTCTCTTTCATCTTTTAATGACACGTTTGCAAGGCCCTAAGGCAGTTTTTGGTCAACTGCCTACCCATGACGCCTTCTCAAATCGTTTGTACGCGGGTTTGAAAATTTGATATTTTTGGTCATACGGCCAAAGTCAACAAAAAAGAACTCACCAATATGCACAAAAATTACAGGATATATAGACAAAGTGACCTCCATCGAATGGTGGTAGTCTCTATTCATGACACTTCTGCGTTTTTGGTACAGCGGCCACATTGATATTCAAATGCCTATCTCGCTAATGTTAACGCTGACTGACTTGGATGGGTATAACTCCAAAAGTACATCACCGATCTTGTTTAACTTTTAGTGGCACCTTTGCAATGCCCTGTGGCAGTTTTTGGTCAAGTGCCTACCCATGACGCCTTCTCAAAACTTCTGTACGCGGGTTTGAAAATTTGATATTTTTGGTCATACGGCCAAAGTCAACAAAAAAGAACTCACCAATATGCACAAAAATTACAGGATATATAGTACAAAGTAGTCTCCATCGAATGGTGGTACTCACGATTCATGACACTTCTGCGTTTTTGGTACAGCGGCCACATTGATATTCAAATGCCTATCTCGCTTATGTTAACACTGCCTGACTTAAAGGCCAATAACTCCCGAAGTACATCATCGTTCTCTTTTATCTTTTGGTGACACGTTTGCAAGGCCCTAAGGCAGTTTTTGGTCAAATGCCTACCCATGACGCCTTCTCAAAACTTGTGTACGCGGCTTTGAAAATATGACATTTTTGGTGATGCGGTCAAAGTCATAAAAAAGAACTCGCCAATATGCACAAAAATTACAGGATATATAGTACAAAGTGACCTCCATCGAATGGTGGTAGTTTCTATTCGTGACACTTCTGCGTTTTTGGTACAGCGGCCACATTGATATTCAAATGCCTATCTCGCTAATGTTAACAGTGCCTGACTTAAAGGCCAATAACTCCCAAAGTACATCACTGTTTTCTTTCATCTTTCAATGACACGTTTGCAAGGCCTTAAGGCAGTTTTTGGTCAAGTGCCTACCCATGACGCCTTCTCAAATCGTTTGTACGCGGGTTTGAAAATTTGATATTTTTGGTCATACGGCCAAAGTCAACAAAAAAGAACTCACCAATATGCACAAAAATTACAGGATATATAGTCCAAAGTGACCTCCATCGAATGGTGGTAGTCTCTATTCATGACACTTCTGCGTTTTTGGTACAGCGGCCACATTGATATTCAAATGCCTATCTCGCTAATGTGAACGCTGACTGACTTGGATGGGTATAACTCCAAAAGTACATCACCGATCTTGTTTAACTTTTAGTGGCACGTTTGCAATGCCCTGTGGCAGTTTTTGGTCAAGAGTGCCTACCCAAGACGCTTTCTCAAAACTTTTGTACGCGGGTTTGAAAATTTGATATTTTTGGTCATACGGCCAAAGTCAACAAAAAAGAACTCACCAATATGCAGAAAAATTACAGGATATATAGTCCAAAGTGGTCTCCATCGAATGGTGGTACTCCCGATTCATGACACTTCTGCGTTTTTGGTACAGCGGCCACATTGATATTCAAATGGCTATCTCGCTAATGTTAACGGTGACTGACTTGGATGAGTATAACTCCAAAAGTACATCACCGATCTTGTTTAACTTTTAGTGGCACGTTTGCAATGCCCTTTGGCAGTTTTTGGGTCAAGTGCCTACTCATGACGCCTTCTCAAAACTTGTGTACGCGGCTTTGAAAATTTGACATTTTTGGTGATGCGGTCAAAGTCATAAAAAAGAACTCACCAATATGCACAAAAATTACAGGATATATAGGCCAAAGTGACCTCCATCGAATGGTGGTAGTCCTTATTCATGACATTTCTGCGTTTTTGGTACAGCGGCCACATTGATATTCAAATGCCTATCTCGCTAATGTTAACACTGCGTGACTTAAAGGCCAATAACTCCCAAAGTACATCACCGTTCTCTTTAATCTTTTAATGACACGTTTGCAAGGCCCTAAGACAGTTTTTGGTTAAGTGCTTACCCATGAAGCCTTCTCAAATCGTTGGTACGCGGGTTTCAAAATTTTATATTTTTGGTCATACGGCCAAAGTCAACAAAAAAGAACTCACCAACATGCACAAAAATTACGGCATATATAGTCCAAAGTGACCTCCATCGAATGGTGGTAGTCTCTATTCATGACACTTCTGCGTTTTTGGTACAGCGGCCACATTGATATTCAAATGCCTATCTCGCTAATGTTAACACTGCCTAACTTAAAGGCCAATAACTCATAACGTACATCACCGTTCTCTTTCATCTTGTAATGACACGTTTGCAAGGCCCTAAGGCAGTTTTTGGTCAAGTGCCTACCCATAACGCCTTCTCAAAACTTTTGTACGCGGGTTTGAAAATTTGATATTTTTGGTCATACGGCCAAAGTCAACAAAAAAGAACTCACCAATATGCACAAAAATTACAGGATATATAGTCCAAAGTGGTCTCCATCGAATGGTGGTACTCCCTATTCATGACATTTCTGCGTTTTTGGTACAGCGGCCACATTGATATTCAAATGCTTATCCCGCTTATGTTAACGCTGACTGACTTGGATGGGTATAACTCCAAAAGTCCATCACCGATCTTGTCTAACTTTTAGTGGCACGTTTGCAATGCCCTGTGGCAGTTTTTGGTCAAGTGCCTACCCATGACGCCTTCTCAAAACTTTTGTACAAGGGTTTCAAAATTTGAGATTTTTGGTCATACGGCCAAAGTCAACAAAAACGAACTCACCAATATGCACAAAAATTACAGGATATATAGTCCAAAGTGGTCTCCATCGAATGGTGGTACTCCCTATTCATGACATTTCTGCGTTTTTGGTACAGCGGCCACATTGATATTCAAATGCTTATCCCGCTTATGTTAACGCTGACTGACTTGGATGGGTATAACTCCAAAAGTCCATCACCGATCTTGTCTAACTTTTAGTGGCACGTTTGCAATGCCCTGTGGCAGTTTTTGGTCAAGTGCCTACCCATGACGCCTTCTCAAAACTTTTGTACAAGGGTTTCAAAATTTGAGATTTTTGGTCATACGGCCAAAGTCAACAAAAACGAACTCACCAATATGCACAAAAATTACGGCATATATAGTCCAAAGTGACCTCCATCGACTGGTGGCAGTCGCTATTCATGACACTTCTGCGTTTTTGGTAGAGCGGCCACATTGATATTCAAATGCCTATCTCGCTAATGTTAACGCTGACTGACTTGGATGGGTATAACTCCAAAAGTACATCACCGATCTTGTTTAACTTTTAGTGGCACGTTTGCAATGCCCTGTGGCAGTTTTTGGTCAAGTGCCTACCCATGATGCCTTCTCAAAACTTTTGTACGCGGGTTTGAAAATTTGATACTTTTGGTCATACGGCCAAAGTCAACAAAAAAGAACTCACCAATATGCACAAAAATTACAGGATATATAGTCCAAAGTGGTCTCCATCGAATGGTGGTACTCCCTATTAATGACATTTCTGCGTTTTTGGTACAGCGGCCACATTGATATTCAAATGCTTATCCCGCTTATGTTAACGCTGACTGACTTGGATGGGTATAACTCCAAAAGTACATCACCGATCTTGTCTAACTTTTAGTGGCACGTTTGCAATGGCATGTGGCAGTTTTTGGTCAAGTGCCTACCCATGACGCCTTCTCAAAACTTTTGTACAAGGGTTTCAAAATTTGAGAGTTTTGGTCATACGGCCAAAGTCAACAAAAACGAACTCACCAATATGCACAAAAATTACGGCATATGTAGTCCAAACTGACCTCCATCGAATGTTGGTAGTCTCTATTGATGACACTTCTGCGTTTTTGGTAGAGCGGCCACATTGATATTCAAATGCCTATCTCGCTAATGTTAACGCTGACTGACTTGGATGGGTATAACTCCAAAAGTACATCACCGATCTTGTTTAACTTTTAGTGGCACGTTTGCAATGCCCTGTGGCAGTTTTTGGTCAAGAGTGCCTACCCAAGACGCTTTCTCAAAACTTTTGTACGCGGGTTTGAAAATTTGATATTTTTGGTCATACGGCCAAAGTCAACAAAAAAGAACTCACCAATATGCAGAAAAATTACAGGATATATAGTCCAAAGTGGTCTCCATCGAATGGTGGTACTCCCGATTCATGACACTTCTGCGTTTTTGGTACAGCGGCCACATTGATATTCAAATGCCTATCTCGCTAATGTTAACGGTGACTGACTTGGATGAGTATAACTCCAAAAGTACATCACCGATCTTGTTTAACTTTTAGTGGCACGTTTGCAATGCCCTTTGGCAGTTTTTGGGTCAAGTGCCTACTCATGACGCCTTCTCAAAACTTGTGTACGCGGCTTTGAAAATTTGACATTTTTGGTGATGCGGTCAAAGTCATAAAAAAGAACTCACCAATATGCACAAAAGTTACAGGATATATAGGCCAAAGTGACCTCCATCGAATGGTGGTAGTCCTTATTCATGACATTTCTGCGTTTTTGGTACAGCGGCCACATTGATATTCAAATGCCTATCTCGCTAATGTTAACACTGCGTGACTTAAAGGCCAATAACTCCCAAAGTACATCACCGTTCTCTTTAATCTTTAAATGACACGTTTGCAAGGCCCTAAGACAGTTTTTGGTCAAGTGCTTACCCATGAAGCCTTCTCAAATCGTTGGTATGCGGGTTTCAAAATTTGATATTTTTGGTCATACGGCCAAAGTCAACAAAAAAGAACTCACCAACATGCACAAAAATTACGGCATATATAGTCCAAAGTGACCTCCATCGAATGGTGGTAGTCTCTATTCATGACACTTCTGCGTTTTTGGTACAGCGGCCACATTGATATTCAAATGCCTATCTCGCTAAGGTTAACACTGCCTAACTTAAAGGCCAATAACTCATAACGTACATCACCGTTCTCTTTCATCTTGTAATGACACGTTTGCAAGGCCCTAAGGCAGTTTTTGGTCAAGTGCCTACCCATAACGCCTTCTCAAAACTTTTGTACGCGGGTTTGAAAATTTGATATTTTTGGTCATACGGCCAAAGTCAACAAAAAAGAACTCACCAATATGCACAAAAATTACAGGATATATAGTCCAAAGTGGTCTCCATCGAATGGTGGTACTCCCTATTCATGACATTTCTGCGTTTTTGGTACAGCGGCCACATTGATATTCAAATGCTTATCCCGCTTATGTTAACGCTGACTGACTTGGATGGGTATAACTCCAAAAGTCCATCACCGATCTTGTCTAACTTTTAGTGGCACGTTTGCAATGCCCTGTGGCAGTTTTTGGTCAAGTGCCTACCCATGACGCCTTCTCAAAACTTTTGTACAAGGGTTTCAAAATTTGAGATTTTTGGTCATACGGCCAAAGTCAACAAAAACGAACTCACCAATATGCACAAAAATTACAGGATATATAGTCCAAAGTGGTCTCCATCGAATGGTGGTACTCCCTATTCATGACATTTCTGCGTTTTTGGTACAGCGGCCACATTGATATTCAAATGCTTATCCCGCTTATGTTAACGCTGACTGACTTGGATGGGTATAACTCCAAAAGTCCATCACCGATCTTGTCTAACTTTTAGTTGCACGTTTGCAATGCCCTGTGGCAGTTTTTGGTCAAGTGCCTACCCATGACGCCTTCTCAAAACTTTTGTACAAGGGTTTCAAAATTTGAGATTTTTGGTCATACGGCCAAAGTCAACAAAAACGAACTCACCAATATGCACAAAAATTACGGCATATATAGTCCAAAGTGACCTCCATCGACTGGTGGCAGTCGCTATTCATGACACTTCTGCGTTTTTGGTAGAGCGGCCACATTGATATTCAAATGCCTATCTCGCTAATGTTAACGCTGACTAACTTGGATGGGTATAACTCCAAAAGTACATCACCGATCTTGTTTAACTTTTAGTGGCACCTTTGCAATGCCCTGTGGCAGTTTTTGGTCAAGTGCCTACCCATGACGCCTTCTCAAAACTTCTGTACGCGGGTTTGAAAATATGACATTTTTGGTGATGCGGTTAAAGCAATAAAAAAAGAACTCACCAATATGCACAAAAATTACAGGATATATAGTCCAAAGTGACCTCCATCGAATGGTGGTAGTCCTTATTCATGACACTTCTGCGTTTTTGGTACAGCGGCCACATTGATATTTAAATGCCTATCTCGCTAATGTTAACACTGCCTGACTTAAAGACCAATAACTCCCAAAGTACATCACCGTTCTATTTAATCTTTTAATGACACGTTTGCAAGGCCCAAGGCAGTTTTTGGTCAAGTGCCTACCCATGACGCCTTCATAAATCGTTTGTACGCGGGTAAGCGAGTTAAGTCAGTCAGTGTTAACATAGGCAAGATAGGCATTTGAATATCAATGTGGCCGCTGTACCAAAAACGCAGAAGTGTCATCAATAGAGACTACCACCATTCGATGGAGGTCACTTTGGACTACATATGCCGTAATTTTTGTGCATATTGGTGAGTTCGTTTTTGTTGACTTTGGCCGTATGACCAAAAATCTCAAATTTTGAAACCCTTGTACAAAAGTTTTGAGATGGCGTCATGGGTAGGCACTTGACCAAAAACTGCCACAGGGCATTGCAAACGTGCCACTAAAAGTTAGACAAGATCGGTGATGGACTTTTGGAGTTATACCCATCCAAGTCAGTCATCGTTAACATAAGCGGGATAAGCATTTGAATATCAATGTGGCCGCTGTACCAAAAACGCAGAAATGTCATGAATAGGGAGTACCACCATTCGATGGAGACATTTTGGACT
This sequence comes from Amphibalanus amphitrite, assembly GCF_019059575.1. Taxonomy (NCBI): domain Eukaryota; kingdom Metazoa; phylum Arthropoda; class Thecostraca; order Balanomorpha; family Balanidae; genus Amphibalanus; species Amphibalanus amphitrite. The sequence goes on from NW_024881516.1 coordinate 957,469, forward strand.
ATATATCCTGTAATTTTTGTGCATATTAGTGAGTTCTTTTTTGTTGACTTTGGCCGTATGACCAAAAATATTAAATTTTCAAACCCGCGTACAAAAGTTTTGAGAAGGCATCATGGGTAGGCACTTGACCAAAAACTGCCACAGTTCATTGCAAACGTGCCACTAAAAGTTGAACAAGATCGGTGATGTACTTTTTGAGTTATACTCATCCAAGTCAGTCAGCGTTAACCCGGCGGCCGCTGGGCCTCCGCGCCACCCGCCGGCCGCTGGGGGGGGGCATATAGTTGCCCCCCCTTTACTTCTGCGACGATATCGTCGCAACGCGAAGAGATAGCGAAGCGAAACTTTGCACACATCTTCCTGAATACCTAGCCGAGGTTGTGTCCAAATTTGGTGTCGATCCCATTTGAAATGACGTCACAGTGACGTCATAAGTGAAATTATAGATTTGCGACTCTCATATTCCTCACGATACATCATATATATGGGACCGAATATAAAGGGTCGATTATTGGTCAGAAACTAGATGGAAGTGTAGTTAGATGTTTTAGGATGGCAGCACGTGCTGTCTAGTTCATTTACAGTTGAGTTTCATGCTCAGCGTCATCAGAAACGGTCCATATCGGAAAACGACAAAACTTTATGACGTCACTGTGACGTCATCTTAGGTGCTACAACCACCAAACTTTCCTCAAACATTGTCTAGGTATTCATTTGAAGCTATGCCAAGTTTCACGTTCGTAGCTCGTCAGGTTTCGGAGATATTTCACAAAACGTAAAGGGGGGGCAACTTTATGCCCCCCCCCAGCGGCTCGTGGGTTAACATTAGCGAGATAGGCATTTGAATATCAATGTGGCCGCTGTACCAAAAACGCAGAAGTGTGATGAATAGCGACTGCCACCATTCGATGGAGGTCACTTTGGACTATATATGCCGTAATTTCTGTGCATATTGGTGAGTTCTTTTTTGTTGACTTTGGCCGTATGACCAAAAATATCAAATTTTGAGACCCGCGTACAAACGATTTGAGAAGGAGTCATGGGGTAGGCACTTTACAAAAAACTGCCTTAGGGCCTTGCCAACGTGTCATTACAAGATGAAAGTAAACGGTGATGTACTTTATGAGTTATTGGCCTTTAAGTCAGGCACTGTTAACATTAGCGAGATAGGCATTTGAATATCAATGTGGCCGCTGTACCAAAAACGCAGAAGTGTCATGAGTAGAGACTACCACCATTCGATGGAGGTCACTTTGTACTATATATCCTGTAATTTTTGTGCATATTGGTGAGTTCTTTTTTGTTGACTTTGGCCGTATGACCAAAAATATCAAATTTTGAAACCCGCGTACAAACGATTTGAGAAGGCGTCATGGGTAGGCACTTTACCAAAAACTGCCATAGGGCCTTGCAAACGTGTCATTAAAAGATTAAAGAGAACGGTGATATACTTTGGGAGTTATTGGCCTTTAAGTCACGCAGTGTTAACATTAGCGAGATAGGCATTTGAATATCAATGTGGCCGCTGTACCAAAAACGCAGAAGTGTCATGAATAAGGACTACCACCATTCGATGGAGGTCACTTTGGACTTTATATCCTGTAATTTTTGTGCATATTGGTGAGTTCTTTTTTACGACTTTGACCGCATCACCAGAAATGTCATATTTTCAAAGCCGCGTACACAAGTTTTGAGAAGGCGTCATGAGTAGGCACTTAACCAGAAACTGCCACAGGGCATTGCAAACGTGCCACTAAAAGTTAAACAAGATCGGTGATGTACTTTTGGAGTTATACCAGTCCAAGTCAGTCACCGTTAACATTAGCGAGATAGGCATTTGAATATCAATGTGGGCGCTGTACCAAAAACGAAGAAGTGTCATGAATCGGGAGTACCACCATTCGATGGAGAATACTTTGGACTATATATCCTGTAATTTTTGTGCATATTGGTGAGTTCTTTTTGTTGACTTTGGCCGTATGACCAAAAATATCAAATTTTCAAACCCGCGTACAAAAGTTTTGAGAAGGCGTCATGGGTAGGCACTTGACCAAAAACTGCCACAGGGCATTGCAAACGTGCCACTAAAAGTTAAACAAGATCGGTGTTGTACTTTTGGAGTTATATCCATCCAAGTCAGTCAGCATTAACATTAGCGAGATAGGCATTTGAATATCAATGTGGCCGCTGTACCAAAAACGCAGAAGTGTCATGAATAGAGACTACCACCATTCGATGGAGGTCACTTTGGACTATATATCCTGTAATTTTTGTGCATATTGGTGAGTTCTTTTTTGTTGACTTTGGCCGTATGACCAAAAATATCAAATTTTCAAACCCGCGTACAAAAGTTTTGAGAAGGCGTCATGGGTAGGCACTTGACCAAAAACTGCCACAGGGCATTGCAAACGTGCCACTAAAAGTTAAACAAGATCGGTGATGTACTTTTGGAGTTATATCCATCCAAGTCAGTCAGCATTAACATAAGCGAGATGGGCATTTGAATATCAATGTGGCCGCTGTACCAAAAACGCAGAAGTGTCATGAATAGAGACTACCACCATTCGATGGAGGTCACTTTGGACTATATATCCTGTAATTTTTGTGCATATTGGTGAGTTCTTTTTTGTTGACTTTGGCCGTATGACCAAAAATATCAAATTTTGAAACCCGCGTACAAACGATTTGAGAAGGCGTCATGGGTAAACACTTGACCAAAAACTGCCATAGGGCCTTGCAAACGTGTCATTAAAAGATTAAAAAGAACGGTGATATACTTTGGGAGTTATTGGCCTTTAATTCACGCAGTGTTAACATTAGCGAGATAGGCATTTGAATATCAATGTGGCCGCTGTACCAAAAACGCAGAAGTGTCATGAATAAGGACTACCACCATTCGATGGAGGTCACTTTGGACTATATATCCTGTAATTTTTGTGCATATTGGTGAGTTCTTTTTTATGACTTTAACCGCATCACAAAAAATGTCATATTTTCAAAGCCGCCTACACAAGTTTTGAGAAGGTGTCATGAGTAGGCACTTGACCAAAAACTGCCACAGGGCATTGCAAACGTGCCACTTAAAGTTAAACATGATCGGTGATGTACTTTTGGAGTTATACTAGTCCAAGTCAGTCACCGTTAACATTAGCGAGATAGGCATTTGAATATCAATGTGGCCGCTGTACCAAAAACGCAGAGGTGTCATGAATCGTGAGTACCACCATTCGATGGAGACTACTTTGGACTATTTATCCTGTAATTTTTGTGCATATTGGTGAGTTCGTTTTTGTTGACTTTGGCCGTATGACCAAAAATCTCAAATTTTGAAACCCTTGTACAAAAGTTTTGAGAAGGCGTCATGGGTAGGCACTTGACCAAAAACTGCCACAGGGCATTGCAAACGTGCAACTAAAAGTTAGACAAGATCGGTGATGGACTTTTGGAGTTATACCCATCCAAGTCAGTCAGCGTTAACATAAGCGGGATAAGCATTTGAATATCAATGTGGCCGCTGTACCAAAAACGCAGAAATGTCATGAATAGGGAGTACCACCATTCGATGGAGACCACTTTGGACTATATATCCTGTAATTTTTGTGCATATTGGTGAGTTCGTTTTTGTTGACTTTGGCCGTATGACCAAAAATCTCAAATTTTGAAACCCTTGTACAAAAGTTTTGAGAAGGCGTCATGGGTAGGCACTTGACCAAAAACTGCCACAGGGCATTGCAAACGTGCCACTAAAAGTTAGACAAGATCGGTGATGGACTTTTGGAGTTATACCCATCCAAGTCAGTCAGCGTTAACATAAGCGGGATAAGCATTTGAATATCAATGTGGCCGCTGTACCAAAAACGCAGAAATGTCATGAATAGGGAGTACCACCATTCGATGGAGACCACTTTGGACTATATATCCTGTAATTTTTGTGCATATTGGTGAGTTCTTTTTTGTTGACTTTGGCCGTATGACCAAAAATATCAAATTTTCAAACCCGCGTACAAAAGTTTTGAGAAGGCGTTATGGGTAGGCACTTGACCAAAAACTGCCTTAGGGCCTTGCAAACGTGTCATTACAAGATGAAAGAGAACGGTGATGTACGTTATGAGTTATTGGCCTTTAAGTTAGGCAGTGTTAACCTTAGCGAGATAGGCATTTGAATATCAATGTGGCCGCTGTACCAAAAACGCAGAAGTGTCATGAATAGAGACTACCACCATTCGATGGAGGTCACTTTGGACTATATATGCCGTAATTTTTGTGCATGTTGGTGAGTTCTTTTTTGTTGACTTTGGCCGTATGACCAAAAATATCAAATTTTGAAACCCGCATACCAACGATTTGAGAAGGCTTCATGGGTAAGCACTTGACCAAAAACTGTCTTAGGGCCTTGCAAACGTGTCATTTAAAGATTAAAGAGAACGGTGATGTACTTTGGGAGTTATTGGCCTTTAAGTCACGCAGTGTTAACATTAGCGAGATAGGCATTTGAATATCAATGTGGCCGCTGTACCAAAAACGCAGAAGTGTCATGAATAGAGACTACCACCATTCAATGGAGGTCACTTTGGACTATATATCCTGTAATTTTTGTGCATATTAGTGAGTTCTTTTTTGTTGACTTTGGCCGTATGACCAAAAATATCAAATTTTCAAACCCGCGTACAAACGATTTGAGAAGGCGTCATGGGTAGGCACTTGCCCAAAAACTGCCTTAGGGCCTTGCAAACGTGTCATTACAAGATGAAAGAGAACGGTGATGTACTTTGGGAGTTATTGGCCTTTAAGTCAGGCACTGTTAACATTACCGAGATAGGCATTTGAATATCAATGTGGCCGCTGTACCAAAAACGCAGAAGTGTCATGAATAGAGACTACCACCATTCGATGGAGGTCACTTTTGACTATATATCCTGTAATTTTTGTGCATATTGGTGAGTTCTTTTTTTATGACTTAAACCGCATCACCAAAAATGTCATATTTTCAAAGCCGCGTACACAAGTTTTGAGAAGGCGTCATGGGTAGGCATTTAACCAAAAACTGCTTCAGGGCCTTGCAAACGTGTCACCAAAAGATGAAAGAGAACGGTGATGTACTTTGGGAGTTATTGGCCTTTAAGTCACGCAGTGTTAACATTAGCGAGATAGGCATTTGAAAATAAAAATGGCCCCTGTACCAAAAACGCAGAAGTGTCATGAATAGCGACTACCACCATTCGATGGAGGCTGCTTTGTACTATATATCCTGTAATTTTGGTGTATATTGGTGAGTTTTTTTGATGACCTGCCACTATATGACCTTGAATGACCTTCAAAAGGAAAACAGGTATATCTCGTAAACTATTGAGTGTCATGTATTGGGATATATATTTTCAGAATCAGGGCTTTCCTGGCTACACGATGGTAGCCAAAACTTTGCATTTGGTGAGTTTTTTTGAATGTGCATTTGAAAGTGTATCTGAATATCATAGCACTTGATGCACGTTAGCCAATTGCTAAAATGCATTTTTATCTTACGCAAGGCAGTATACCATATTTTATACCGTGGCTCTGATCCGAAATCAGGGCATTTTTGTTCGAACAAATACCTATAATAACGATGAAGAAGTGCGTGATCCGCGGAGCAAACGACCTACGTCGGGTCGGGACTGATATGCGTGTGACTGTGCACAAGTAAGTACCTAGGTACCTAGGTAGGTACCTAAATTCTTATTTATTGCAATGGCTCTTCTATTACTTTTGTTTTCACAGAACTCTCCCCTGGATTAGCAAACCCTTTTGAACTGTTCAGGCTTTCACAACTGAAATGCCAGACTGGATAAAAAAACGCAAGTTATGCCGAATATGTCATGCGAAGTGGCGTGATTGCGGCGTTGCCCCGAAAATTTCATCGCACATCCAGCATAATTTTGCATGCGTCAAATTCAGCGCATGGTGGCAGCTGAATTTTTAGGCGCAGGGTGACCGCATGGCGCATAATGTTTATGCAAATGGCTGTCACCGAATTTTTTGACACGCTGTGGTCAATCTAGCAGCAGACTTGCCCTGCGGGCGCTGGCAGGTCTGAAGAGAGTCGGAACTTCCGGCCTGGGCCTTGTTTCACCTTAAGATTCTACAGTGTGCCACACAAATTGTGGTATTGGGTTTTCATGGGAACATTAACTAATTCAGACGCTCAGAAAGGGAAGAGCGTCTGACTCCGAGGCCCCGGAACGATCTGTCTGGTTGATATAGCCTTGGTCGGTAGATATGCACATGTGCTTTATGTAAAAGTGGCTTAATTTTGGTGCAAACAGGCACCCAACTTTCAGTGGAAATCATGCACTGGAATTTCAGCTCAAAATTGCTTGCTTCAAATTTTGGCGCATGAGGGGCTCACGGGCATCCGGCGTAGTGTATGGATGTTTTCCAGTCTGGCTGAAAGGCAGAACTCAGACACATTTATCCAGCCCTTCAAATCCCATTTCCTGGTTGTGGTAACACCTACCTTTCCATGGGGGTTTGGTTCATCTCTTGTCTACACAGTTTTCTTTCACTTATGTGCTGACAAGAAAAGGAAACTCACCAGAGCCCAGTTTCACCAAGTGCGGTAAACTCAATTTGGGGTAAACTACCAAACTACCCCACTACTTAACTACAAAAACTACCCCAAAATTAAGTTTACCGCACTTGGTGAAACTGGGCTCAGTGGAGCTATTCAGCTTAATACACAGAGTATGTGTTGCATGGACTAAGCATGTGTTGACCCTTTTTTACTTTTAGGTTCCCGCTTAAAAAAGAAGTACAGAGAAAAGTGGATGAGGGTGTGTGGCATGACCAATGAGCCAAGACCACATGACCACTTAAACTTAACAAGAAGTGCGCACCATGATAAGCACAGTCAAAAACGTTTGCGTCTAAAGAACAGTGCTGTGCCGGATCAGAATGTAAGTTATTTTTTAAAAGTGATGAAAATGCCTGCAAAGTTATCAAAAGACTTTGAATATTGTTTTTGTAACACTTCACTCTAAAGTTATTCCTAGTACCAGACATTACAGCTTTAGTGCAGAGTCTTTATTTGTGATATTTTTAGCCAAAAATTATTACTAGTACCGAGCCCTTACAGCTTTACAGCCCTAGTACCTTGCCCTTATTTTTTATATTTTTTAGCCATTTCAACCTTACCGAATATCTGTATGTTTGTATGTTATTGTTTTGATCTGTATTTTATGCTACCTCCCTATAGGTAAGTTTTATTAAAACATGTGGTAACGGTGTGCTGATTTTTTACAGATTCCGTATACGCCTTGGGTTGCTGTCGCTGCTCGGTCACCCACAGATGAAAGTGATCAAGAAATGGACATCACTCAGGTAAGATTCAAGCGTCCTTTATTTTACACATAATACACTAAGCAGTAGCACCCTAACCGCAACATATGGGAATGCATTGCCTGGTGGGTGCCTACTGCCTACCTGTATGCCAAGTTTCAGCTAAATCGCCCCAGTAATTACAGAGTTATTGAAATGGGAACAAATTCGGCACCTCTTCTTTTTGCATTTTGCACGTGCAGTGGGGGTCACTCACATAGATCAAGAGCATCCGACCTTTGGTTGAAGGGGTGCAGCTACCCTACAAAATTTACCGCAAGACCGCCCAAGCGGCTGCTGAGATGAGCCTCTCAAAATCACTTCTTTTGCAACTTTTGACAAATAACACCCTTGACTTTTCACGTGGCACGTGCCACGACGGTCCCTGTAATGTATCAAGAGTAGTCAATTACGGGGTAGAGGGAATAGGGCTAGCCAACAAAAAAAAGACCGCAGGCCAATCGGTCCAGCGGTTGCTGAGATATAAGCCTCTCAAAAGCGTTACAGGCCGGGCCGGGTCGGGCCGCTCATACTGAGCTTTTTCCGTGATATTGAAAAGACTTCGCTTCGCTCGCTCGCTCGTAATTAACAATTCATGGTTGACTATATGGATTAAGCTAAGTGATTGCGCTCTATTAGCACACTATCTAAGTAGCCCTTAATTGCTGCCGGTGCGTGGACTGTGAAAGTGAGCCGAGCTGTGACGCAAACCGTGCGCCTTTTTCAGGTGTGGGATCACTCGTGGAAGTTCACGGCGGATACGGAGCCGTGCATGCAGCTCTGGTTCGATCCTGCTCAGGGAAGCCCCAATGACGCCGTGGCGCGCATCTGGGCTGAGCGGGTGGTGGCGGCCGGTGCGCGGGCGCTGCCGCGTGGCTGGTGGCCGCGGCCCTGGCGGCAGCGGCCCGCTCCTGACCCGGTCGCCCTGTGCCGAGCACAGAGCGCCGACTGAGGTCAGTCTTGTGATCGAGCTTCCGCGCCGGAGGTGGAACAGGTGGAGCTGGCGGTCACCTGCGCGGGCTCGGCGGCCTGTAAGCCGTGCCGAGACGAACCGCGACACTCTTGCTAGATCTGCACCCCATTGTAATCTTCTGTAGTCGATATTCGGTAGGTACTCAATGCTCATTTTTCTGATATTAGACGAGTGGCGGGTTTTGATGTTACATTGGAGACTGCTGTCTCGGGTGGCCCGACAGTGTTCGATTGTGGTGTAATGTAGATACATAGACGGGATGCCGCGGCTCGGATTCGTAGCTGGACTACCATGTGCCTGTCGATTGAGATGCTTTGCCTGGCGATTGAGATGATTCGGGGCGCGGCCCCACACTGACGCCATGGTGCAATGAGTGACTGGCGACAACTAAGCAATTATGTACTTTTGTAGAACACATGTTTTCATGGATACGAGAGGCAGTCCTTTTTTCGCTAGCAGTCATTTGGTTCACGATACTTTCGATACCGACAAATATGTTCGGGCGGCCGGTCCGTCCACAGCTAATGCGTGCTTGCCCGCCGATGCCTAACGGAGCGCTGTGCTGTCTACGCTCACTGGTCGCTGGCCCGAGAGCCGTTCGGTTGCTGCTGTTAAAACAGTTCTCACAAAAACACGCTGGCTGGCTGCCAGTTCTTCACCAATGAGAGGCCCAGTAGCATCAGCAGGTAGCATTGTTTAATATTACTATTCCATTTTGTTTACCCATATGTCCGACCTAGAGCCGACTGGTAAAAAGCGGCAACCGAGCAGCCCTCCGCAGCGCTGCAGATCATGTACGCTCGATTATACACAATATATGTGTCTTTCTTGCACACAGAGACATGACGTTTTGTAGAGCTTTTATATCGCTTGTGGCTGAAAGGAATATTGTACATTTTAGAGCTTTCATATACGCGAGAAAATATGGTGCAAAAAAACATTTATGAAGCCTGTTGAATTTTAAAGGTTGTTGGGGCATTTCACAGACTGTGTCGGTGAGCAGGGCAGCCCGGCCCCGGCCGCCGCCGCCGCCGCCTCCTTCACTGGTATGTGGCAGGGACGGAAGCTTCGTATTGATATACCGGGGTGCAACTCAAGCAGCATATCACCTATCAAACAACCTTCGGTTATGAAGTGAATGAAAACTAAATATTATGTATAACTGTGATCTTCGCTGCGGTGTTTCCAAAGTGGAGGAAGTACGGGGAGCTGGACCCGGACTCGATGAGCCCTCTACTACGGATCTGGGTCTTCGCAGCTGATCGTCTGTGAATGAGAGATCATATGATACCAATGCATACCGAACGGATCAAAAACAGTGCCATTATATATTTGCAATTCTACAGCTTTACGTAAGCCCATCCTAGTGAATGCATTAATACGCGTTGATTTGACAACTGACATCCGGTTGAAGGCGTTTTTTTTTCGGCCAACAGCCGGCCAGCAGTTGTTGCAGGCCGGCCTCGTTCGGAAGCAGGTTCATTTTCCGACAGCCACTGCGTGCGGAAGCACTCTCTGATGGCGCGGACGGCGCGCGCCGGCTCCTGTTTCTGTAACGTGTAGAGGCGGGTGTCGAGCAGCTGGGCGCGTAGCGGGCGGTCCTCGAGCACGCGGAACGCGGCCGGCTGGCGCGGGTACAGGCGCTCCCTAAACAGTATGTATGTATGTATGTATGTATTGACGATCAAGAGCAATCGGCCCGAGTGGTGGCAGAGTCGAGCGTCGCGGCGCGGCAGAGCGCGCGGCCCGGCCGCCGTCTGTTCCAGCTCGGCGTCGGCGCGCCCCTCGGCGAACAGCAGGTGCAGCTGACGGTCGGCCAGGCAGAAGCCGCTGATGCCAGGTGTGCTGACGTCGCCGGGCCGGCGCGGCGCGGCGCCCTCGGCCGCCGCCGGGCTGGGCGGCTCGTTGAGCTGCTGGATGAGCTGCAGCACGCCGCTGCGCTGCAGGCCGCGCTGCGAGACGACGGCCAGCAGGCGGCCGTAGGCGCAGCGCGCCGGCGCCGGCCGCGGCAGCAGGTCCAGCGGCACGGCCAGCGACACGGAGACGGACAGCTGCGCCGCCGACTGCAGCAGCTGCAGCGGCCCGAACGGCGGCGGACACGTGCCGCGCTCAATGTCGGCCGCCGGAGAGGCAGCCGGTCCGGCCGGCACCGCTGTCAGCGGCACCTCCACACTGAGCAGACGCACGCCGCGCGTCAGGGCAGAGACGTCCACCACCACCTGCCGCGCACACAGAGGGCCGACAGTGGTGACAGCGCGCGGCGGGTCAGACCTCACAGTGGGGATAGCGGCAGCGGGTCAGACACCCTTATAGAACAGCACGGGGCGGAGCCGACAAAAGAGGACGAGGAGACGGTCATACAGCCGACTGAGGTCCGGGCACCGACTGACTCAAAGTGCTGAACATGTCACACATTTCTAAATGGCTTCTGTAGGACGGAATAGTGTCTCTTCCTTCCAAGGCTTACTTGCAGAATAATATGGAAAGACACAATTTTACAAGTTGTGTTTTTATGACATAAGTTCTTAATAACATTTCAACACGCAAACATCATACCTTGACAATTGTTCACGATGAAGATCATGCAGGAACATTTCATATTTAGTCACCCTTGATTATTTTGTTGATAGTGATGCGAAAGGCAAATTACCAAAGTATATATTTGCAATTATTTGAGTTAATAATTTCAACTTTTTTGTGTTGAAAATTGACTTTTGAAACAATAAAGGCAAATGAATTATCAGTGTCTGGAAAGGTGCAATGCTGTAAGCTTCTTATTACATTCTAATTTATATCTAAAGCTTTGTGATATCCAAACTCTCAGAAATAACCAAGGACGTAACCAAGGAGGGGGGAGGGGCACGGGAGCCATGCCCTCGTGCCCCTTCCCCCCTCGGTGATGGCGATTTTTTTTAAAAATAAAAACAGCTGTGACACACCCCCAAAATAGTGGGCCTAATCAGAGAAATTTTCCTTTTTTGGAGGGGGTACAACACTAGGCCACAACCTGTGACCCCCCCCCCCCCTGAGCAAAATCCTGGCTACGTGCCTGGAAATAACAAAGCACATCCTATCCTTTGATGTTGGACGCAAGAGCCAAGTTGCTACGCGCCCTAACCCATAACAACAACAACATCCTATCCTTTGATGCCACTTACCAGGAGCTTTGCGCACTACCAAACAGCCACCTTTGGGCCTTTGTTGTTCTTGTTTTGGGCATTGTCAGTGGTAACTGGAAATAATCAGACATGATGGTCAGAGTAGGGAATGTGACTACAACAAAAATCATTTCATTCCTATAAAATAGACATGATTTAATAGAAGACCTTCTTCTTAAGAAAGTGTGTCATGGATACCAGCTAATCTGTATGGTATTTATCTCCAGTATTATCATATAGGTATAACAATTATCACCACCCGCCACCATTGAATGTAGGTTTTAGGTTGTAGGTTGTAGGTGGTAGGTTGGGTATCGGTAAAGCTGGTGTCACCGTCAGCGCTAACCGGTAAATGTGTAGATAAAAGGAATCTTAAAAACAATCTAACCTAACTGTAACCTAACCTTACCTACTGACCTGCAACCTACCTACCCACAACCTACCAAACTAATATACGCTGACAGTGATGCCAGCTTTACCAATGCCGTACGTTGTAGGTTGTAGGTAAGGCTAGGTCAGGTAAGATTATGTTTCATTATATATTTACTGAGAAGACGGCTGAATGCTCTTGAGACGTGGCTATACATTTACATTTTGTAAGTAATTTTCAGGTTTCAATGAATATTTCCTAGTGGAATGTTTTGAAAACCATTCTAAATGATGACCTTTAGCATTCCATAGTACTTTAAAGCTAATTAACCACATCGCCAATGCTAGGTCACATTGCATGCCTACTTCCACCGGCAGCTCCATGGGATATATGATAGGCAGGGGTAAATGGAATATTTTTTATTAATATTCTTGAAGAAAATTATAGGCATGAAAAGAAGATGATCTGCCTTTGAGATTGATATGTGATGCCTACTTTGGAGGAACATAATCATAATAATTACACAATCATAAAAAATGCAATGTAACCAAACAGCCGCTTATGCCGCATAATGAGAATCAAGCGAATCACTGAGGACAAACAATTTCAAACCACCAAAACTATATTCTTGCTATTCACCAATAATCCTAAAATAGCGTTCCATGGCCATTATATCCATCTTTCACCCTTACCTTCGACAGATAACTAGCGCCACGGGCAGACACACGGGGCGACAAGTTGTTTACAACCGCTACAGTCCGACGAGTCTATCCTCCTCAAGGCTGATTGGCTTGAGTGTGACGTCATTGCTATGACATCATACAGTAGCTGCGGTAGAGAGTATAAACATAGTACCAATATGTTAAATAGTTTGAAATACTTTTTAGCGAATTATGCACTTCTGGCACCGGTTTTGAAAAGAAAATGGAAAATAATAATGTCAAAATAAAAACCAACGATATCTTCATATTTCAAGAAGGTGGCACTTTTCCTTTAACCCTCACCCGCACATGCCATTTTCCCATCCTAGAACGCACATGGGGGGGGGGTTGCCACCCCCCCGCGCCATTTCGTTCCTGTTGGAGATAGAGCTTCACGTTAAAGGCCAAAAAAATTCTTTGGGAAGAGATGAATCCAATGATACCCAGTTTTATCTTCCCAGGTCAGTCATTGACCTTCCAGGTCAGGTCAAACTAAAAAATGTTGCTATTTTGGGTTACCGTTGGATATCAAGTGCGCTGCTCATCATATACCGATGACGATGCCGTTTTGTGGTGCCAAGCCAGCTAGAACCTCTTTGTCACACTATCCGATCAGGTTTTTGCTGCTGAGGTCATTTCAGGTCAAGTTAGGTCAAGGTCAATGATATGTGATTGTATGTCTGTGTGTGTCTGTTTTCGTGCTGATGTGTGCACCGATTGTTTGTGTCCATATTACATGAGATCATGAAATGAGAAGGTTTTACCAAAAATACAGTCAAAGAAACTTCACGAAAAGTAAATTCAGCTTGCCTAAAACGCAATGATTTTAGATGACCTAGGTTGACCTTGACCCTGACCTTGACATCTGTACATCGTCGAACAACATGTTCCATGATAGGTGGGAGGTAAGACTGGCAAAAAAGGCCGAAATCAAGGTGTAAAAGCTCACAAGACCCATAGCCAACGTAAGATATTAGGTATTTGTCATTTGGGTCATGACATGACCTGAAGAACAAGGTCACATCTCCGAAACCAAAAACCACATAAACTTGAAATTTTCAGTGGACATCATGAAAGGATAGAGGAGCATCTACGAAAAATCAGGCTTCTAGCTTAAAAATGTTGAGTGCAGAGCAGAAAAACTACCTGGGGGGGGGGGGGTGGCAACCACCGCCCCCCCCATGTGCGGGCGAGGGTTAACCCGCGCCCCGCTGGGGGGCAGAATCTGCCCCCCCCCCCCTCCTGTTTTTCGCCAATAACTTCTAAACGCGCTACGCCAGCGACGTCAAACTTTCAGTACCTTATCATACATTAATTTGACACGTTCCCTGAAAATTTGAGCGAAATCCGCCGGAATTTTTTTGAGAAAATGACGTTTTAGTGACGTCATGTTCGCAATTTTCGCCTCAATAACGGCAAAATTTCAAACGCCGCTAACATCTTCATTTTTAAAAGAATCAAGACGTAACATAAAAGCTTATACGTGATTCTACTTTGTCTATCAAATGGCTATGTCGGTTTTTTTAAAATTTTGGATTTTGGCCCAATTTGTTTCTTCAAAAAACTGACTTTGGGAAAATAATTATAAAATCCAAAATTTTGAGTCACAGATAACAGTAGTACTACTGTTATCTGTGTTTGAGTGTATCGAAAAAACGGAATATAAGTCAGAGAACTGGTCTATGTGCACCTACATACTAATTTTTAGAAGAATCGGTTCAAAAATGTGGGAGTCATTCAAAATTTTATGACGTCACGACACACAAAATTTTCGAAAAATGAATTTTTTGGAAGTTCTAGACCTCGTACGGAAACAAAAATAGCACCGTTCGATTCGCCGTGATAAACTGCATCAGTGAGACACCTCTTTAGGTTAACAACCAACCTCAAAATTTGACCTCACTTGACCTGACCTTGACCTGACCTCGACCTGAAATTCATCCAGATGTGGTCCATATCACTTATTGAGTGTGCCTATTGAATTCTATGACTAAAATGACCCATGAAACATGTGTCGCACATGCCCTTTTCGATATTTCGTTTTTGGTGACCTGACCTGACCTTGACCTTGACCTTTGCATGATATTGTATGCAACGAATATTGTCTTGGTAGCCTAAGAACACGTTTTGGGCAATAAGTCTCAGTCCATTCTTCGGCAACTACGGTGCAAGGCCGATACTGTAGAAACTTGCATTTTGTACCCTTGACCTGACCTTGACCTGACCTCTGACCTACTTAAGCAAAAAAATTTGGGCTCTTAAGATCCGCCTTGTTGAAAGCTTTCGATTTCCGTTTTCCCCGTCTTTCTACGACCATCGGTTCGGAAGTTAGACAGGGAGGGGGGGCAGAATCTGCCCCCCCCAGCAGGGCGCGTATGGCCCAGCCCAGCGGGGCGCAGGTTAAGGTAGTAATCGTGATATACCAGAGTAAGCCAGAGTTTGTTTAGCATCAGCACAACTGCAGGTTATTTACATTTACCAAGTCGATGAACATGACGTCAAGAGCAAACGTGTGGATACGAGAGCAGATAGTGTTGATCATGGCGGGATAAGGGGCGAAGAAAATAATTCGTAATGTTACATGCTGGGCCTCAATTAGGAAGCACAGAGCACCTGCACCGTAGCTGGACGACATGGGATCCCATACGGGCGTCACTTTCCGAAATTTATTGGTAGGGCTCTAATGGTTAGTTTTAGGGTACCAAAGCCATCTTACCATACAGCGCCAAAGGGCTAATGTTAAAATTACGAAATTATTGGTCGGGCTCGGGCCCTACCAAGCTTATACAAAACGGTACCCATGTGCACCCGTGTGTGGCCGAGTGGGGCAATCAACATTCAACATGTATAGATGGGTCAACATTCAGCATGCTGTCCGCTCTCCCGGCCCAGGTAGTGGGAGATTCACGGACAGCGACCGTGGGAGAGACCCACTACGTGACCGTGCCGGCCGGCCTTGAGTAGTACCTGTACAAACGCATCTCACATGTAATGTGCAGGTGCCGGATATACACATGCAGCGGTGCAGGGAGTGTCGTAGGAACGCCGTGTGCCTAGTTGCCAGACCGTAAAGTGTGCATACATACCTACATACAGTGAGCACCGCGTAAGGCGTCTCAGATGCCCGGGGATGAAATGGAAGCACTAAGGGCATTGTCTGGAGCGCCTCATGTTATGGCAGTGCATGGCGTGCAGTGTATGCACATTGCAGACACTCGTACATTCGTGCGGAGTGTCGCATGGATGGATGTCTGGCGGTGCGGTATAGGGTACGGTGCGCCGTATAGGTGCAGCGGCGGCAGCGGTGGAATGAATCTGTGAAGCCCGCCCACCGGCGCCGGACATTGCCAGCGGGATTTGTGCAAAATATGCAGCAATGACTGACTTCCACGAGCGGAATGCCAAGTCAATCCAGTGGCGGCAGCCAAGGCCAATACGCTCACTACATGCTACCACACGATTTCTTGAGTATCACTGTTTTTTTACGATTAAGCATTAACGAATGGAATGCTTGGTGCGATCAGTTGTGCGGATGTCAGGAAGTCGTACAGCCAACGCGACCGCATGTATTTGAGAGACGTCGTTCCAAGCCCGGCTGTCAGCTGGGGATACCGCTACAATGCCAATGGTCTGCTGCCTGGGATGCAGTCCTTTCAGCACGCAGTGCGTCATTTCCAGTGCCAAATCTGGGCGAACCGCGACCACTGGCGATTGCATGAGCGGCAATGGGGCATGGAGCCGGGAACAGGTTCCTGTAGGATGTGACTTTTGACTCGATGGTGGCAGTGCACAGCACAATAGTCAGACAAGACTGAAATATACCAAAGTATGTGTCCTTCTTGTTGAAATGTTATCAAAGCTAGGGGAGAGTGGGGAAAGATGCCCAGGGTATGCTATGTCATATATTATTCGAAAATGATGATAGGAAAGCAAGAACTTGGAGTTTCAACGGAAGCCGACATCATTTTTCTCCAAAAATATCACACTTTCGTGCCTGAAATATGATAACTTTTTTTGCTATTAAGCATTTTCCTGGAGAAGTGAAAGGGGCATCTTACCCCACAGGGTGGGAAAGACGCCCCCTGGCGTTGGGGAAGATGCCCCCCTGCACTATAAGTGACATAAATGGGCACGTGAATCGCCTGAACGAATCAGTACTCCCGTCGACCCTGCAGTAGACACCAAACATCATCGTAAGGGCCCTCAAAAGTAGTCGTAAGGGGCTTCAGAGGTCATCGTTAGGGCCATCATAGTCCAGCGCGGCCAAACAAGCCTCCGTGGTGACGTTCGGAGACCACTGTGGGGCCCTTATAGGTCTTTATGATGCTTGAGGGTCCTCGAGCCCATCGTGGGGACCTCAGATGCCAGCGCGGCCCGTGGAGTCAACGACGTGGGAGCCCTCAAAGGATGTCGTGAGGGGCCCTGGAGCCAACAATGGGGCCCACAGAGGCCGTCGTGAGGGCTCTCAGAGTCAGATGCCGCCCAAAAAGTCGCTGTGTGGGCCGAGAGACCGGCATGGGGAGCACCCGACCGTACTGGACTCTCAATAGTCCCAGATCGGCTTTTGTCTCTCATCACAAGTATGTAATAAATGATTTGACGGGCTGCTTGAAGGACAGCCTACGGATTTAGGGGGCGTCTTTCCCCATCAGGACAGGGGGCATCTTACCCCAAGGTACCGAAGTAACATTAAATCAGTACAATTTGTTAGCCATAAAACTACACCCTGAAACAAACTGTTTGGGACACAGTACACGCATGTTAATGTATCACGACTATAGCAAGGGACGCAAAAATTATCTACCTTCTTTGATATTTACAATGTTGTGACACCAAAATATTTTTTGAAAGCAGCAGATAAAAAACATGCAATCACCAGCCAGCCGTTGTCCAACTGAGCTTCGCAAATTTTTGTGCAGTTAACAAGGCAGGCTTCCGCTTTACGCTAAGAACATTAATTTCCCGGTTCGATTCTTTGTTTCGCCGCTAGACGGGGTGGGGCGTCTTTCCCACCCTGGGCATCTTACCCCACTCTCCCCTACTATCCAGACCAGTGATGCGGAGCCGTGGAAATTTCAGACGGCTCCGGTTCCGGCTCCGGAGAAAAAATCGGCTCCGGCTCCGGCTCCGACTCAGTACGTACGTATATACATCCCCTATGCGATCAATTAAATACGTGTGGAAGTCGCAGTCCACTGCACTGGCTTCAAAACAATGGCCATCACCTGATGACGGGTCCTTAGGTTATGGGGATGCAGTAGACGAGGGGAGGGAGGAGCAGACAGGATGTTGATTGCGTACTGTGGGACACTTAGGATAAGCTTTTTTCATTCACGTGGTGGCCCATAACATACCACATGTCTTACTGCCTTGTACTGTCAAACCGAACTAGGTCAATTAACTTTTTTTCCTCTTAAAAAAGCCGGAGTCGCCCCCTTCTTTGACGGCTCCGGCTCCGGCTCCGGGCTATATAGTTTCACGGCTCCGGCTCTGGGCAAAATGTGCCGGCTTTGGCGGCTCCGGCTTCACATCGCTGATCCCGACTGCATCGTTTCATAGGATCCGCAGCGATATTGATAATGCATGTAGCACTGGCGGATCCAATGCCCCCCCCCCGCCCCCGCAGCGCCTGAAATCGGCAAAATTTTGCTGTTTTTTTCGAGAATAAAAGTAAATAAAACAAGTTCTTTAGGAAAATATTGTTTTAAATTACTCAGCAGTGCGTAAGGAATCGAAATCCGAGAAATTTCTCAAAAAGTTTCTAGAGGTATGCCCCGAAGCGTCCGAGGCCGCCTTTCTGGATCCGCCGGTGGCATATAGTTTTGGTAGCTATACCTTCATCAAGTCGCCGCCTCCATTTACTGCGCTATGAGGAGGCGGCGCTGAAACGTACGGGCTGGGACGGCTGCGCCATTTTTGCCGCCGCGGCGTAAGCTTTGCGCTGTGATATATGGCCGTCACGGCTGCGACATCACCGGCCGGTGGGACGCCGTCAGCCGATCGGTGACTCGCATTGTTGCCCACCATTGGAGCTGGACCTCCCAACTGGTCGTCCGGTCCAGGGCCCAATCTTACCAATGCCGTGGATGCAGATGCCGTGGATGCCTACCACGGCGGCTGATCCACGGCACTCCATTTACCCAATCTCACCAATGCCGTGCCACGGCATTTCTATTCACGGCATTTTGCCCACGGTACAATTCAGCGCCGGCAGAAAACACGCAACGTGATTGGTCAATTCTTGTCACCTTCGCTATCGGAAATTGTGCGTATTGCTTGTGAACAAGTATAGCTCTCTATTTAAAGTTTTGTCGGGCGTTTATTTGTTTTAGAGCCATACATATGTGTGAAGGATAAGTTATTTGTGGAAAACGTGATAGCAAACTATGAAAAACTAAAGCCTGCCTAAAGAATTCTCCTGAAAAGCGGATTACTGGCCTAGTAAACTTCCGCGAGGACATTCTCGCGCTGAGAAAATCGAGTGGATTAGATTTCAACTTCGTTTCGCTGCTCATCATTTCTATTTACTTGCTGTTAAGATATTGCAACAATTTTGAGATAAAATTATTGAAGTAACGACCTAGTGATAGCTCCGCTGTTTGTTTCTAAGACATTGGAATAATGCAATTGAAATGCAGCTCGTAAAGTTTAAACTTTGGGTACATGCACCCGGCCAGCTCAAGCTATAGCCTTATTTGCTGCTTTTTACGAGCACGATAACAAAAGGAATCACTCAAAATATTGAAGAAACCCGTCTACATCTCAAAACCATAGCATATCAAGAAAAAGGCATTCAGTTCAGAAGTCAGATTGAGACGCATGAAGACACCATGCTCCGTAGCTGTCTGTGCAAGACAGAAAGTGGTAAAATATGCATTGTGAGTGCTGATACTTGTTTGACAAGTTTACGGTACTTAATTGTCTTAAATATTTACTTAGAAATCATGAAGGATGTTTGTGAGACGTCCGGACGGGGTGAACACTGAAACACCCATATTATAGCATATATACATAGATAGGTTTGGCATTGGTATGATTGGGCCCAGATGCTAAAATCGCCTCCACGATCTCGTATGGATTTGAAAAATAAGACTATATAATGAATAAACATGTTTATTTTTATGGATTTGAGTGTGATTTTAACCCTGGAAAATACATGTTTTTGAAATAATAACTATGCGTGTAATTGTCGCTCTAAGATGTCAAGGGCATTATATGAAGAATTCTTTACTTTAAAAAAATAATAGTGTCAAATATTGCATAGTAACATCCTCCCAGCGACCTATCCCTTTCACAACACCCGCCATTCACGGCACTAAAAGGTGGCGTGAATGGAACGGCCACCGACAGCGCAAACAGCTGATTATTTGCGTTTGTTCTGCCGCCTTCGCGGCAGCTTGTGCCACTGCCCATGTTAAAGCACTGCCAAAATGCCGTGGATAAACATCGACCGCATGCCGTGAATGAGATGGCGTGAATAGCTATCCACGGCATTGGTAATATGCCGTTGCCGTGAATGGGCTCCATTCACGGCATTTTGCCTATTCACGGCATTGATAAGATTGGGCCCAGGTGCTGTCAGCGCAGGCCGGCCACTGCCAGAGATAACGGTGCAAAATGCATTTTTGTGCAGCCGCCTGCCAACGGCTCTCGTGTGTTGATGTACCACAACTGTTTGTGTTGCTGCGTTTAAGAGGCATTGCCTGGTGATCTCAGGCAGCCATAATGTCACGGCGGTCATCCTAGCAAGCTGCTGAGTCAGTCTTTTTTCCTAGTTTTCCGCCACGGTGTGATTTCACGGTATTAACTGCAATTGTTAACATATTCCTGATTTCACCTAAACGACTAAGACTGAAGTTTGCTTTAGGGCTGCGATTGGGAATATATATTCCTACATGCCGGGGTATGTCTTAAGCACAGCACGAGCCGGGCAGTAAAACTATGACCAAGAAACTGTCGGTGTCAAAATGCCATGTTATTTGATAGGCCGGGCAGAGCCCTGTTCGGGTCCGCGCAAAATATTTTGCTGAGTGTGAAGTCACACATGCGATGATGTCAGCCGCCTGGCTCCGCCCATGCTTCGCCCCCTCTCCGCCGGCCCGCAAAGCCGAGGGCCACGCGACACACGGCGAACCGTGGCGCGGATGGACTGGTGTGTTTCGTTCAATTACTGAGTAAAATGCGTTCAAATGTGGTTAATAGCAATGTGCCACTGAAAAGAAAGATAATGATACCAAAATAACACCTTACTAACCACTTACAATAAGAAATATATGAGGGTAAACTTTAATCCGCGCCACTTTCGCCTCCTGCAGCTACTATTTTCTTCTTGCGCAAAACTGAAAGATTTTGCGCGAGCCTACGTCACACGTGTGACGTCATACGCCGAAGGGCGGAGCTTGGCACCCGAGAGACCCCAACTGCGCATGCGTGGTGCAAAATTTTGCAATAGGATGCGCTGCCCGAACAGCACTCAGGAAACAAAAGTTTACTGCCCGGGTTTACTGCCCAGGGCAATGACCTCTAAACTATAGAGCCTATCGCATTAGCCCCGAGGTATTGACTCAGGGAATGTATAATTGACATCATTGTTGCATGATAATTGCATCGTAAAATTAGAAAACTAACATTGTTGGTAACAAAAATATCTGCTCTGCTTATCAGGGCTTTGAAATATTTTGTATTGGCTACAAAGCCAAAATTATGACCAAAATCCATTATCGCTTGTTGTCTTATCTGCGTTTTATGTCTACCGATTCCTTGGGCCTAAGTTTATTTATTTATTGCGTTATTATTTGATATAGTTGTAGTCCTTTCCTTGAAACGAGCATGTAAAATATAGAAAATATATTGTATTTCACGAAAGTTTTGCCATAGGGCATCAACAAAGCATGATTACATAAATAAAGTAAAGATTCTTGCAAAAGGACAGGAAAACTCACGTTTAATCACTAGGAATAGTATACCTTCTTCCTGTTCTTATGTCGTGCCAAATCGTTTATGTATTATGTTCCTTGGATATCCAATTCTTGTGCCATTCTGAGGTAATATTTTCATTCCGTTTGAAGTAAGGTATTTTGACGCATTTTCTTCTACGAATTTCCTTCAAAGCTTTATCCACAGCAGTAGCGCAATCACTGTTAGGAAATTATGGACAAAAAAATAACTATATAAGTGTCACCAAAACCTGTCAAAATGTTTTAATAGGCATGCGGCATGTAGGAAAAATCTTACTGACCTTCAGGGCTGTCTCATCCCTATCTCCGTAACGTGTCGTGTGCGACCAATGACGTCACGGCATTGCGGCGTTCTGATTGGGCGGCAGCTCTGAATCGCCCGACTGGTGGTCTCCGCTCGACAAGCGCACGTGCGCCGACTAGACATTTGTAGTGGCATTGACGGCAAAAAAGTGAGGTAATGCAGAGCTCTGAATATACTTGAATAGAGTCTAAGCCGTTAGTAATACGTAAAAACGTCAGATAGGTTTCTTGTTCGTCTTGATTTGAGCTTTTATGTGATATAACTTTTACCTTAGCGTCGAGGTTGGCAGCTATGTGGGAGAGCCCTAAAGTTGGGTCATTTTCCATAGGATTGCATTACAGCCGTCCGACCCTTCGTACCAGTGACGTCACGGAAATCGCTGCTTCGGCCTAATGAGCATACCTTCTATATAGGGCCTTGACTGACCTTAGCCGTACCAGCCCCCTCCAAAGTCATATGGCAGCATGGGCGTGACTTTTCCTACTAGCCCATAGGGTTGCGTGTTAAAATGAGACTTTTCGCGCTCGGTTTTCAAGGTCTCGTAGTGTGGGCAGCCACATATAAGGTATGTTAAAAGATAGCTACAACATTTTTATTTCCATTTTTGGGACGAGAAGTTCAAGCCCATCCAACCGTTTTCGAGATATTCGTCCATATATGACCCCATGTTTTTGACACATCCGAAGGTCCTGTGTTCGAATCTCGGACAGACCAAAACTTTTATCGTAAATGTGCGGCAAACCATGGCTGCAATGCAAAGTAGGGGTAAGCGCGCTGGTGATGGAGAGTTGTAAGCTGGCATACCTGACCTTTGATTCAAGCCGGATTTTGTGGCACCAACCTCATTTTCAGGTCAGGTCAGGTCACTGACCTATGGCGTCACAAGTTAACCTCTCCACGGTCTCGAAGACGTCGCAACATCATAACTCCATCAATGCAAGGAGATCTATCACAGGTAGATGAAACTTACAGAACTGATCAAACTCCCTAATTTTAAAAAGTTGTTAGCTTCGGATTTCCCCTAACGGTCACGTAAGGTCAGGTCGGTCAGGTGATCTGACCATTACCTATCAGCCAAAGGGGGAATAAAGAGTTGTTTTGGCGCTGACAGTGATCTTAGACGGAAAAGACACGAATAGACTCAGAAAGACCTGCCGAATTGAATCATGTGCAACTTGACCTAATGGCTAATCATGAGGTCATGACCTGACCTGACCTTGGAACATCCTAAATTGACCTCATCCATACAAAAAGCATATTATTCGATGTGGCTGAGCATGACGAACACGATGGTGTCAAAATTGCAGCTCTGATACTATGTTGGACGACTACAGACCAATCCATCTACTGGTATGCTAATGCTTTTATTATCTATCGACGATGAACACTGAACATTCTCATGTATGTAAACATCCCACTTTGGGTTACAGAGTAAGTGGTTCCCAATCGTGCAAATTACATGTTCCACACATCACATTACCGCTCGTTCCAATGCAAATTGACTTTGGCTCTTTACAAATAAACTTTGGCATTGAAAGATGTCACGGTGTTACACTTAAGTTAAACATTGATCACAAGATACAGCTCATCCTCAACACATAAGACGGAGAACACTATGGTAACCCTCTCAAAAAAGTTTCGGCCATGGTAGGCAATGAGGCATAGCTGCGAGCAGGATCCTCCATCTGGGAACATATCACGATGAAATTACATGCATCACACTTGCAATGAAAACAAATTCAGGTGGTACTTATGTTTCAAAAGTCAGGATGAAAGAACGTGTACCTATCTGAAAACATGACAAGCATTATCAGAGGAGTAATGCATGGTTATTTAAGTGACCTGTTAATTTAACCTGTTATTAAGTGACCTGTTATTAAGTGACCTGTTATTAAGTGACCTGTTATTAATTAAGTGACCTGTTAGCACCCTGAAAGTCACAGCTTCACACAAGCTGGTGCCTATGCTGAAAGCTAGGCTTCCTTCCTGTTCAGATTTAGACAGTTGATGGCAGCTTTGGTTAGCTTTGTTCGAGGAAGCATTCATTTTGCCAGTGTCGGTAGGGCAGCCTGGCTATATATAGGAATCTTGAGCCAGCTGCACAACATACATGTAGTAGTGCACGTCTTGTCCTTAAAAAGGATCAGATATACGGCTAAGGAAGTCAATTTGATGTGTGAGTGAAGTGGAATATCAAGAACAGCAACAACAAGAACAAAGGAAAAATAAAAGTTGATCTAGAAATTATTTTCAATGTTTAGTTTCAATCAAATAAATCTCACATTATTTCATTCAAACTAAAATTACCAGGATAATGCATAATTATCACAACAAATGCCACTTTTTACTTACTATCCACTCTCATGGATACAGGATGCATGTGTTTTGATTTCATTATCACACCAACATAGTTGTACGAGATGCTTACACAAAGTATGATGTTATTTGTTGATGTTATTCAGCTGGGACAGTGATATTGTATTGTTAAATTTGTTCAAACAGTGTCCCAATACTTGCCAGTTTAGGGTGGGAAGTGACATCCAAATGAAATGAATTTTCCCCTTTCATCTCCAATTTTCCAGAACAATTTTTCACCCCTAATTTTACCAATAAAGAGCACTTCCAGTGCACGTACATTTGCTGGCTGGCTTTAACCTACCTCCATTATCCATATTACATTGGATCATCTTATAATGCGGCTCCCACATTCTCCAACATTCACCAAAAAAAACTGATGATCCCTGTTTCAATTTCTTTGTGCCTTTCTTACTGGCGATTTTCCACTCTCAGCCCTCTTTGTGGTGCGGAGTATCTCCCTCCGACACCCAAGCCCAAATCAAACTTTGGAACACTGTTCAAAACACTAGCTTCATTTCTTAGTAATGATAGCTTTCAGAAGACTTCAGTCTTCCTTCGTCAGCCTGTCAGAGCTATAAAAATATATACAAACGACCAACATAGAAAAGACAATACACAAATGTCATATGAGAGCTACCATTGCAAATAGATAAATCTGGTGTAAGCAATCTTTGCAATACAATTTATATGCAAAACATGCTCGCAGTCAAGTCCAAAGGTGTCTTTATGTCTCACATTTGATAAAAAACCTTGAAACTTCTTTTTAAACACACTGTTAAGTAGCAGTGAAAGAATGAGAGAGCGAGGCTGCAGCCCACCACCCAAATTCAAGTTCATCAATTTCAATTTGCAAATTTGCACACAACTGCCCAGAAATGTATTTTTTCACATAATTCTATGCATAATAAAGAGCGGATTTTTTGTGTGCATACGATAGCTATTAAATAATTAGCCAGCACAATTTGCAAGTCTTTAATTGAAGAGAACACCATGGAACGTCAAACCACAGGCCGCCTTGTGTATAAATATGAAGCGCAATGTATTGAAACACGAGCGCCAGCTGCGCCGCGCTTGAGTGCAGCCATATCCTGGGATAATTTTCGGTATATAATTGTAAGCTCCCGGTTCTAGTTGTTTTTCTAGTTGATATAGTATAATTCTAGTACATACTAGAAAAAAAACTTTGGAGTACCCGACTCTTTAGTGCCCTGAGCCGTACGAAATTATTTGGAAACTCGGCTTGCAAAATTTGAATCCGGCCCTCGTGCTCCGCACTCGGGCCTCCGTCAATTTTGCAAACCTCGTTTCCAAATAATTTCGTCGGCCCGGTCAGTAATATATATTACTGACCGGGCCGACGAAATTATTTGGAAACGAGGTTTGCAAAATTGACGGAGGCCCGAGTGCGGAGCACGAGGGCCGGAGTCAAATTTTGCAAGCCGAGTTTCCAAATAATTTCGTACGGCTGA
The DNA here is from genome assembly GCF_019059575.1 of Amphibalanus amphitrite. Lineage (NCBI taxonomy): Eukaryota > Metazoa > Arthropoda > Thecostraca > Balanomorpha > Balanidae > Amphibalanus > Amphibalanus amphitrite. The sequence goes on from NW_024881516.1 coordinate 983,109, forward strand.
GGTCAGTAAGATTTTTCCTACATGCCGCATACCTGTTAAGCAGTTTCGACAGGTTTTGGTGACACTTTTATACGATTGTTTTGTCCATAATTTCCTAACAGTGATTGCGCTACTGCTGTGGATAAAGCTTTAAAGAAAATTTATAGAAGAAAACGCATCAAAACTCCTTACTTAAGAATCGCGTCTGAAAACATCAACTCAGAATCATGGAATGGCACAACAAGTTGATATCGGCAAGGAACATAATACATGAATAATTTGCCACGACATAAGAACAAGAAGAAAGTATAATATTCCTAGTGATTAAACGTGAATTTTCCAGTGCTCTTGCAAGAATCTTTCCTTTATTCATGTAATCGTACTTTGTTGATGCCCTATGGCTAAACTTCGTGAAATACATTATATTTTCCATATTTTACATGTTTGTTTCGAGGAAAGGACTACAAACTTATGTACAAAATATTTCAAAACCCTTGATGAGCAGAGCAGATATTGTTTACCAAAAAGGTTAGTTTTCTAATTTTACGAGGCAAATATCATGCAATAATGATGTCAATTATACACTCCCTGACAATTATACCTCTGGGCTAATGCGATAAACAATAGTTTAGAGGTCATTGCCCTGGGCAGTAAACCCGGGCAGTAAACTTTTGTTTACTGCCCGGCCTATCAAATAACATGGCATTTTGACACCGACAGTTTCTTGGTCATAGTTTTACTGCCCGGCTCGTGCTGTGCTTAAGACATACCCCGGCATGTAGGAAATAAACTGACTGCATTTAAAAAACGCATGCATGTCAGTGTGATGTCGAGGTACAGACTGTTCTATATTGTTCCATATTGTTCTAATCTAACACCATTAAAGTGAACATCTCACCTTTTTTCGTTTTGAGTTGAGATAGCCAAATTGGGGTCTCTAGTTTGCAATTGCCGGTTCGGGCACTCACATCGAGAAATGCTTTAATTCGGAGATATTTAATTTCAAAGTCTGCAGTTTTCGGATTTTAAGGGGCTAATGCATTTGAATGCCCCCTTAGACTTTGTAACGTCTTAGCGCAGATCTTGCGATTTTTAAATATTACTACTAAAACCTTAGTAAATGACAATTGTTGCTGTGGTGGTATATACTGCCTTGCGCGCAACAGCTGCCGCACTTTAAAGATACCAAAGTGTTGCTTCCAAATGACGTCATGAGAACAGCGGAGGCCCCAAAAATAAAAGCATGCTAGCATGCTTTTGATCCTTGATCCTCCGGCTCCAATTCTGGACAAAAGTTCAAGTCTAATAGGTATCTCAAACCGGTGAATATTTTTTGTTGAAATTTGGTAGATAGGTATTCACTTTTGCTCTTTTTGAACCACGCTCTTTTTGCTCTTTTTGTTCTTGATGTATACCTATCTACATACATCACTCTTATGCCAATTCATTAACTTTTTTAAGGTGAAAGTATTTGTATTTCAGCGTGCACATTCATGAGACTATCAACGAGAATCATGCTACCGTACTCGGCAAAATTGCCTACATGTGTTGTGAAAAATTTCCTGTATGGCACTAGTGGTACCTATCTACTACCTACTTAAGTACTTAGGTACCATGGGTGCCATATGACACCTTGGCGTGCCATATGGTGTGGATGCTTCTATATTTACACAATGCAGCTGTGGTTTGGACAAAATGCGGTGTTTGTTACGAGGTGATTCTACTGTCCCGGACCTGATATGATCTAAAGCGTCAGATTATTTTGGAATGCCATAATGTTGATTGATGCTGGAAGCTCAAACATGATTGGAGTCATTTGCAGCGTCTGGGAGCGGTCGCTCGCCCTCCCTGGCACAGTCTGCAGCTGTGTAGCAGCCGGACTGGCACCCGTCTGATGTCGGCAACAGTGGCACGCCAGACTACAGTATGATCCATGAATTATCATTAAAAGCTAGCGGGTCTGGGACTTACGTATTATTAGCAGCTACATTGGGAACTTCAGCGATATCCAGAAGAGAACTAATCGATTATTTGGATTATTGGGATCAAAAGCCGTTTATGGCTACATGTGTTTCACTTAATGTACTATATACTATATACAAATATAAATAAATATATTTGTCTACGACTTTTTTCCTTTGCTCTTAAAAATTGATTTCAAATCGGAGATAAAATGATGAATTTAAGGGTAAAACCATACGCACAATAACAAATAATAGAGTAGTGTTATCAACCCGTTTTAGTATTTTGCTGGCATTGACTTTCATTAAGGTCATTTCCCTGGCTGATTTGTATCTAGGAATGCCCACAGGCCACACCTATATATTATAGGTATATTTACAGAATGTTCTGGATGTACCAATACAATTTTGCAAAACGTGAGTTGAGCGCTGTCTAGTTATTTATTTGAAGTCACTGATAACGAGGTAATAACGATTATCACCAATTGCCTACAAATCGAATGGAGAATCTCCCACTGTTCCATTCGGTAAAGTTGTTCTTTCGCAATGATAGTGATCAACATACTTATGAAATCTGACAGTTTTCTAGATAGGACGTCAATTAGTGTTTCAGTCTAGTCGAATGTACCATAAATAACGATTAACGAAACCAGTCCAGCTGAATTACTGCACAGCCGCTGAAACGGGCATGAGGCAGTGATGATTTATTTTTAACTATTATTATTAGTCTGTTGTAAAAATGCGTATTATGTACTATTACTGCACTGTGGCATTTTGACAGGCTTCCGAAATAAAAAAGGAAGTATTTTTATTTTAAGAAATAAAAAAGGGTTTTAGCTTATTCATTCATTCATCAATGTCATTAACTGTGTCGTTTATAGTTTACCAGTATAACGCCTTTTGGGGTGACTAACGGAGCGAGCGAGAGGGTGGGCCTTGCACGTGCGAAGTTTCGAGGGGGTACCTCCAACTGACTTGTGCACGGCACCCTACTAACCGGCGTCTAGCGATGTGCCAAATTTGAGCACAATCGGCCCAGCCGTTCTCGAGATCTGGAAGCGGCACCCTGCACGTGCGCACGTGCAAAATGGGTCCCGACTGACTTTTGACCCTACTAGCCGGTCCCTAACTGTGTACCAAATTTGAGCGCCATCGGTCCAGCCGTTCTCGAGATCTGGAAACGACCCCTGCACGTGCGCACGTGCAGCAGCACCCCAACTCTGGCACATGGATATGCAGTGCCTAGTGGGTGCCTACCTACATGCCAACTTTCAGCGAAATCGGCCAAGTAGTTACCGAGATATTGCAACAATTACAAAACTGACACCTCTTCGTTTTGCACGTGGCAGGTGCATAACGGGTCACCAACATGCATCGGGAATAGTCCAATACTTGGTAGAAGGAATGAAGCTACCCTACAAAAATTACCGCGTGTAAATCGGTCAAGTGGTTGCTGAGATATAAGCCTCGCAAAAGCGTCCGCACGGCCGGCCGGCCAGCCGCTCATACTCAGAAATTTCCATTAATCTAAGGAAAGACTACGCTCGCTTCGCTCGCTCCGTAATCAATCCGTGCTTCGAGCCGCGTGCTGGAGCTCTAATAAATTTGTTATGGAGAGATTCTCAATGCTTTGAGCTTTTTAAATAAGAAATAAATATGAATATGTATCATATAGTACTTCATACAGGTAGTCATACAGTAATGAGTTAGAGTACAGCCTGGGAGTTGGGGAGTCCAAAGGGTTTATGGCTTCGCCTGAAGAAGGCTTTTGATGACGCCCATTTAACAGTTTTCTGCAGAACGCAGAAATGGACTGACAAATCACGATCAGTGCGGGGCGGGGCTAATGGTCCACGAAATCCACTTAAACTGACCGCTGTGCCATGCAAGTACCTACTAATAGTTACATGCGATTTCACGATTGAGTCGGTTTGTTTCCTTAGAAACGACAATATCCGCAGAGCATGCCGGCTCTCCCAGCTCACACAGTGGCGAGGCCACGCAGCCTCCTGCATATTCTCACAGGGATCAGAGACCGCAAGTCCCCATAGCTGTCATCAGCTCCCGGCGGGTCCACCGCAGACACGGCTGCCGTCCCCGTCTCCGGGCCGCTCCCGCCGAGTCCCTGCCTCCGACCTGCTGCCGCTGAGCCGACCCGAGCTGCCGCTGCTGAGCCGACCCGAGCTGCCGCTGCTGAGCCGACCCGAGCTGCCGCTGCTGAGCCGACCCGAGCTGCCGCTGCTGAGCCGACCCGAGCTGCCGCTGCTGAGCCGACCCGAGCTGCCGCTGCTGACCTGATGTTGAGTCGCTACCGGCTACCTCAGAGATGCCACCGCTGAGCCGACGTCGAGCTGCTGAGCCGCTCCTGAGCCGCCGCTGCTGAGTGATTCTGCCGCATCAAAGACCTCGCTGCTGAGCCGTTGATGCTGAACCGCTGCTGAGCCGGTGATGCTGAGCAGCTGCTGAGCCGATCTTGCTGAAAGTCTGGGACTCAATCACTCCGTTCTGCACGGGCCGAAGAGCTCCGCTGCACTCGCGGCGGCCGACATCAAACCGCGCGCTAATCCGGCGTGAGTTCGAGGGTGGGGAGGCGAGCGGGCCGTTCGTGCAGCGGTGCCGCCAGATCTCCGTGGCCGACGGTCGGTGCCAGCGGAGCCGGCGCCGGTCTGTGGCGGTCCGGGGCGCGCCCCCCGCCCGTCCCGGCACAATCGGGCGTGATGCTGCGCCCCTGAGCCGCTGGGAACGAGCGGCGAGGGCTCGGCGCCGTGAGGAGGGCATTTCGGACAGCTCTGTGCCGATAAGTAGGGCGAGTCTCAGATTGAATGTGGTACCGTTTCGCTTGAAAGATTGATAATGCTGTTTTTTAAATAAAAAATATGTAATCATGTAAGGTGCACTATTGCAGTTCAAGAACTAATTCCTCATAATTATTTCATAACTCGCATTTCTCTTGCATGTCCGTCGATACTATCATAAGACATATAGGTAAGGGGGGGGGGGCACAGCGCACACCCATTTAGGCTGAACACCGAGCCCGCCTTGCGATCCGTCAAAATTAGTGATGTCAATTACGGAAAATCGGAATACCGATACCAAACCAAATACCAACCAAAACCATGGGGAAATACCGAAACCAAACCAAGTTGGGAAAATGAGGTAAATACCAACTTTTTACCGATTCTTAGCCTCTTATACATAAGTGAGGGTTCATCATACCAACAAAATACCAAACACATTACGATTGAAATACCAAATACCAAGTTGGTAGGTATCGGTTTGGTATCAGTATACCAAAAAGTTGGTATACGATTGACATCTCTAGTCAAGATTAATGTGCGAATCATAACTATGTCAATCTCATTAAATAATTGTTTCGTTGAAAGCTGTACGAATTTCTTCGGTATCTTCGGGTCATTCCTAAGAAACGCAGTGCTGACTGCTGGTGCCGGCTTCGGCCGCCGCCTCCAGTCCAGTTCAGCGTCTGGCTGGCAAGGACATCCATGGAAACTGTATACGAATATCAACAGACATACACATTTTTGGGGAAGCCACGGACCATGCGAGCACCATTGACATGCATGATGAGGGAGCGTGAAGATGGTAAGGGTTGCTTCCGAATGATGGCCGATGATAACGGACTTTCGCTGAATATCGTTTGAGGTGCATTTTCATTAGAGCTTCATTATATTCTCGTTTCTTTTTTTTTTACCGTTTACCGCAAGCCATCCACCTGGAACCACGAAATACGACATATGGGTGGTAAGCGGAGATTATTGGTTTTATCAGTTGGGTTACATTACCAGCAATCTTACATAACGGTCTTGGACATCGTTTGTCAGTTCATACCGTTGGCACTTCACGTTAGTTGCCTACATGTCTTTACTATTCAAGTGACATGTCTGTGTCTGACAGTAGAGCTATTTCCATAATGGCAATAACAAAATCGTTGTTTATTCAGGAATACTTTCTACCTACTTTCCCCTGTCGCTAATGGCGTCTGGTCATGCATACAAGCTGAACGTTGAGCACACATTTCATTTGTGACCAGTTACATCTACTGCCAAATGTGACTCACACAATGCCACGAACGCCATCACCAAGCAAGTATCTAATCCAGTGTGAGTGGTCCCATTAAAGTATACGTACTTTCATATTTTCTTTGGCCAATAGTACCCCGAATCCATTAAGATTTTAACTTTACAAGTCAAATCGTAAGTGTAAATAGCTAATTGAAGATAGAAAATGCTCTTAAAAAGTATGTACATAATTGCAGCAAAGTGGGCAAAACATGCAATGCTAGAAACTCAATTTTGGGGCATGTGAATTAACTCCTCCACTCTTCATAACAATCAAATTCATCGATAACATCGGGAAGCCTTTTTCCGTTGAAGCCAGCTCAGTATCTGCATCCAAAGCCTCGTTTTGAGCGAAATAATTCATGCTAGTCCACTTCTTCTTTCGAGTGAGACCAATCCGTAGCTGCTCGCCCGGCCGGCAGGCTCCGATATCTGGGCCTTTGAACCGTTACGTTGCTTGATAGCGCTGTTATCAAGGGTGGCGCCCTGCTATCGGTGGACGCCGCGTACTGCGGAGTGCCGAAACAGCGACACAGGCGGCCGCGCCCCACGAGTGACGGAGCTGCCGCGCCCCGAGTGACGGAGCTACCGCGACTGAGTGACGGAGCTGCCGCGACCGAGTGACGGAGCGGCCGATCCGACAGAGACAGTGGCTGAGGCTGTGGCAGACAGTGATACCTGATTGGAGGGACGACATCAGCGGTGAGGCGAGAGAAGAGCGGCTGGAGGGGAGGAGCCGACCCGGGTGAAATGGACGGAGTGGCCGGTCCGTGACGGCGCTCAGAGCAGTGTGCCGGGGAAGGAGGCGGTGACGGTGACGGGGCGTGGCTCGCCACCATGGACTCGGAGCCGGGATGCTGCTGGCGCTGCGGGGAGCCGGCGCAGGGCATGTGTCCCATGTGCCATCTGGCGCTCTACTGCTCCAACACCTGTCTCCAAGACGACCGAGCCTCGCACCTGGTGAGTTGATGCTGCTGCTGTCGTCGTCGTCGTCGTTGTTGTTGTTGTTGTTGTTTTTGCTTTAACCTGCAGTAAGCCGTTGCACAGAACCGGTGCAGCTTCGTCCATCCCTTCCAGTAACTCAGAGGCTGGGTGTGTTTCACATAATAACAGGATTTCATTTAATACGGGACTGTGTCGCGTTTCAGTGTCTCACGTCTCAAACTAATAGATGGCCCGCTGATAGCTCTGATGTTGAAACTACTCATGGAATCTTGCTGTGACTGATGTACATACATAGAATGCGCAAGTGAAATTGGTGAGATCAGCTTTCTCAGGAGCAGTCACGTCTGTTCGTGGCACTTATACATGGAAGTAGCCTGCGTGTTCTGTTACAGAACACGCATCATTTTGGAGATTGCCAGGACAGATCAGTGAGGTTTTCTGTGCGGCCGTGTCACCCTGCGGGTGTGTCCGTCTGTGTGCCGACAGAGCGAGTGTGACGAGGCGGCCAACGCCGAGCTGCCGTGCGCCTACTGCGGCCGCATGTCGCGCGAGCTGTCGCGCTGCGCCCGCTGCCACCTGGCCGGCTACTGCAGCCGAGAGTGCGGCGAGCTGGACGGCCGGCGCCACCTGCCCGCCTGCCTGGCCGGCCGCGACGCTGTGCTGCGCCTGGCCAACCGGCTCAGCCACGACGCTGAGCCCTTCCGACTGCCAGTCTACTTCGGCGACGGCGTGCACGCCCTCAACCTGCTCAGGTGGGCCGCTGACGCTGGCAGGATAACCGGTGTGCGATCTAGCTTAAACATTTCTGTTGTAGCACGAGTGGCTTTCTTCTTCCACAATTTTCCTTCCGGCATCGGTCTTTTTAGGCATTGCGTCGGTCATTGCGCAACTCGGTCATTCAATTTTTCAGGCTTCAGCGCAAAAATGACCCCGGGTGCTTGACCTCTAATCTATACCTACGAGTACCTTTGTTGTTGGGACTGATAGTTACTAAAATGATAAATACGAAAGGCAGTAACGAGTGGCAGCGATAAAGCCTTCCGCGACAGGCAGAGCGATCATATCAGCACGGACCACGTCCGTTATAACTCTCAGCACTTGATTTCGTTCTCACCAACACGCCTATCTAATCGTCCGCGTCCGCTGTCCGCTGTCGCCGATAGGAACACGGACCAGCGTGGCGAGGAGCCGTGCCAGGTGCTGCAGCTGTCGGCGCATCTGCCGCACCTGCTGCGCACGGCGGCGGACGTGTCGGAGAGCCGGCGCCCGCTGCTGGCCACGCTGGCCTCCGACAGCGGCCACCAGCTGGCGCGCGCCTACCTGCTGCTCTACCTGCTGGCGCGCGAAGCCAGACCGGAGGCCATCGTCCAGGTGATGTACTCGCTACGACTAAGCGCCGAGCACGCGCGCTTGCTGCAGGCGGCGCTGGAGCAGCTGGTGACGGCCACCTACACCCAGCTGCTGCAGCTGGTACCCTGGGTGCGAATCGGCCGCGCCGCGCTCTCCCACTGGCAGGAGGTGTGGCGCGCCTGGCTGCACGCCATGCAGGACGCCGGCTGTCTGGCGCGCATGGAGCGCTGCCGAGACGCCGCCATGGCCGAGCCGGAGACCGCCGCCAAACTGGAGCGCTACCTGGCGGCTCTGCCCGAGGGTCAGCAGCGCTCCGCCAGGGACTTCCTGCTCGGTCACGGCACGCTGATAGGGGACCGCCAGCGACGCGCGGCCGCCGACTGTGCCAACGTCACCCTGCTGGCGCTGAACCCGCGGGAGTCGCGGCACCGCGAGGCCTTCTCGGACCTGCGGCTGGGCTCCAACCCGCCGGCGTGGCTGGAGCACGCCGCCGGAGCGGACACGGTGCTGGCTCCGGCGCCGGTGCCGGCCGGCCCGCTCACCGACTGGGACCGCGCCGAGGTGCAGCGTGCGCTGGGCGCCGACGCCGACCCGCTCGAGGGATGTCGGATGCTGGCCGAGGACGGCGCCGAGGCTGCCGAGGCGCGCGCTATCGCCGGCCAGCTCAGCGTGCGGCTGGTGCAGTTCTCCTCGCTCTCCGAGCTGGACGAGCTGCTCGCGGACCTGCGCTTCGAACGCGTGTTCACCGCCGACGCCACCGACCGACTCGGGCTGTTCGCCGTCCTCGAAATGGCCGAGGTCCTCCTGGCGCCGGTACCGCACTCGATGATAGTAACTAGTCACAGTCGCTGGGCGACCTTGTTGCCGCCAGCTGGAACGGCGCTGTCCGCCCTGCGCGGCAGCGGCTCTATGCACTGGGATAGAGAGATGGACAAGGAGAAGTTCCGAATTCAAACCTACCTACAAGCCGAGAGACTTGCGTACGCGGCCCGAGCAAGACAGAAAGACGTTCTCGATCCTCAGCTTCGAGTACCGACCTTACCAGAAGTCACCACCTTCGGCACACTCCTGATGACAAACTTCTCGCGTCAACTAAATGCTGCCGTACCGCACAAATTCCGACCTGAGCGAAGACTAGCCTCTAACGGCGATGAGATGATCCGCTTCCTCGAGTGGTGCCGTGACCGGGAAGGAGTTCGTAAGAGGCTCGCTAGTCAGCACGACTGGGAAAACCTTCAGGCTGCCGAAGAAACAGCGGCGTTGGCGAGGGCGGGAGCGGTTGCTCGCGGTGCGGCTCAGTCGCCTGCCCACCGAGGTCCCGGGCTCTATGAGCGCCATGTGCAGAGTCCAGCATATGAGGGAGATGCTAAGGTCACCCATGGCAGCATGCGGCGACAGGCCGGCTCGGATCGACGTCCACCTGCCATGGTACAGTCCAGCCCTTCCCCAAACCAGGAGTCGACACTGCAGCCTACCCATCACCCAAGCCGAACACAGAGCGCTCGGCGACCGCGCCGCGCGCCTCCGGCCCAGATCGTCCGCACCGGTTCAATGCCGGCGACCCGGCGCTCCAGATCCGAGAGCCGCGGGTTCCAGCCATCACGCGATTCGCCACTTTACGAGAACCCGGCGGCGGCAAGAGAGGCGGCCAGGGAGGAGGAGCGCGCGATTAGGCTAGCAAGGGAAGCAGAGTTATACGAGAACCCAGCAACAGCTAGAGCGGCCGCGAGGGAGGCGGACCGCACGACGAAAGAGGCAAGAGAGCTGGACCCCCAGGAGACAAAAGTGATGTCAATAGAGCAAGCCCCGCTGCAGCGTCCTCAGTCGAATCAGGCACGACCTCAACGGCGAGTTAGCAGGCGTAGGACCCTTGAGGTCGATCCCGCCAGTCGGTCAGTTCAGTCGTTGGAGCCATTCAGACGTTCCGCTAGTCTGCGACTGGGGAGCAACCACCCTTCTGCAGGAAGAGCTCGGGCTCCATTGGCTGGTGGAGAACCCGTGCCACTACGAACAGGGAAGCCCCAGGCCAATCGAAAGCCTGCACCATTGCCAAGATCCTTGGAAAGTAACTTCCCTAGTTTGCGGTCTCCACAAAGCCCGAATGGAAGCACGTACCCCGACGTCCCTACGAGCGAGCAAGACAAGTCAACACCGAGGAACACCCCGCGCACTGCACAACGTGAGCCCATTTACGCCTCATCCCAGAGCACACTTCGGTCCTTACCACCACATCAACAGTCCTCAGTCGGTCGGTCTGGGACCCCTCAGTTTTCGCTAGGTCCGGACGGTAGACCGTATGCAATGCATGGCGGGCAAGGGAGGGCGAGATCACCGGGCAACGACAGCCTGAGCTCCCAGCAAGACAGTTCGCTATCAGCTAGTGAATACTCGGCGTTGCAGACTCCCGAGGGCCGTCGTCGATTGGCTAATATGTTCACCTACCCGCCTAAACGTTCGGAACGTCCAGCCAGCATCAGCTCTTTCCCGACCATGTCTCGGGAAACGGCAGGTAATCCGCCGAGTCTCCCAGTCAAGCGCTCCACCACAAGGCGAGAGACTCTTCCCAGACAGTCTGAGTCTCGTCATGGTCCTCAGCCATTGATCCAGCCGGGGAGAAAGAATCCTTACGCTGCTTTGATCCTGCCCAAAGAGGAAACAGAGAGTCTGGCTCCACGTCGGCGGTCTCGTCCACCAGACCGCGCACACACCCTACCGAGCCGGCTTTCTGAGCCAGTGGCTCAACTTCCGACTGGTCAGTACCCTCGTTCCAACAATGGTGCGCCTGTGCCGCCTCCGAGGAAGAAGCAGTCAGCTGAGACGCTGCACAGCTCCGAGTATGATGACTACGCTGTTCCCCAGCCAAACCCGAGGCGAGTTGGAGAGGGACCCTTCAGGCAGCAGTCCGCTGCTGGTTCTGAGGAAACACTGGTGCCATCTTCTACCAGCAGCGATAAAGACACGGCCGATGGTTCACCCACCGGTAACAATAACACAGAGCCTTATCAGCCCCCAGCCTCTCCCGCAGAAATCGACCGGCTCACCCAGTGGAAGGAACGAAAAAGTATTGCTGACTGGCTTCAACAGGATCGTACGCGTCAGGACGAATTCGACCGTCGCGCTCAGCCAACGACTAAAGACCTCCGTTGGACGCGATCTCAGCTCGAGCCTCTGCCTTCTACATCACCTTTGCCGACACGACCTGGTCGCATCACACCAACTTCTTCGAATTCGACATCTGCTCCGTCGGCCTCCGCAACGGAGAAGCGTCATGCCTTTTTGCGCAGCCGAGAGACCACAGAGGAAAAACTGCTAAGATCTCTAGAAAAGGCTGAGACCGCCTGGTGGGTAAAACGGCCGTCTTCGACCGACACGACTACGTCTGAGGAGCGCTCATCACACACTGGCAGCTCATCCAGTCGTAGAGTCCCGCGCAACGAGCAAGCCAAGTCACCTACGGAATCGTCAGCTCGGGGCCAACATGAAAGTTTTCGACAGAAGGAAAACAAGCTTGAGAGTCAGGAAGCAGTTCTTTCGACAGACGAGCTTCCACACAGTGAAGGTGAGCCTCAGACAATCGCTGAGCTTGGTCTGCGGGACGATGCCGCTGCCTGGGTGATGGACCAATGCCTACAAGAAGTGCTAGTTGAAGAACAAGAGACCCTGCAGGTGCAGCTGATTGAATGGATGGAGCGTGAGATAGAGAATGAAATGCTGTCAGCCAAAAAGGCATTAGAGGAGCTGAAAGTGGCATCGAAAAAGGCACGGAAGGGGAGGAAAGCCACAAACGATCGCAACGCTGTGCTGGATGGTCCTGTTTCTAAAACACGCCGGGAACAAAGTGGAGAGAGCTGTTTCGCAGAGCAAGCCGACAAAGACATACTCGACACGGACATTAAAGCCAAAAGGTCGTCGGAAAATGAAGGAACGGAGGAGAAACGTGAGTTGGACCACCTGCCTCTACCGAGAAGTCCAAATACCGCACTTTCGAAACAAAATCAGACCAGGCTCAGCCCTTTTGACATCAATTCCCAAGAGACTGGGAAGCTCAGTTCACCGCAATGTCCCATTGTCGATACGCCAGCACCCAAAACAATACCCAACGAGTTCTTAGCCGAAATGTTCCAGTTCAAGTCCCCGACAACAGGCGAACAGCTTTTGACACTTCGCCTTGATGCCACTGCTGAGACACCATCTTCGCAAGGTGAGGTAAATCTACCAAAGACGCCACTGTTCTCTTCCAGCGTCACCCTGCCATCCTCAGAGAGGACGCTGACAGTGCCGGGAAGGATCGTCATCAATGTGGTCGCCGAGCCAAACACGATGCAGCCGCCAGCCATTCGCGTGCCACGTGAGCAGCCCATGGTAGAGACCGAGGTGAAAAAGCTTCAGTTGCCAGCTTCGCCTGCGGGAGCCCCTCCAGACAAACACGACACCAAAATAAAGAGCAGACCTGGATCGGATGGCGTTCCTGTCGCCGACAGTTTCGTGGCTAGTGTCGATCCGTCTGTCCGTGCTCCAGTCGCAACATCTGTAAATGGCAAACAAGCCACGTCAGATCATCCATCAGTCAGCGAGAGGACGAATAGCACCACATCAGCGGCCCCGCAAACCAGGCCAGCCAGCCAACATTCTCGACGTGAGGCCTTCAAACCCTTAAGTCTTCTCGCTCCGAACAGTGCCATCCAGCCGATGTCGGCACATATAGGCCACCTCCACCGTTCTCCCGTGGAAGAGCCATATCCGGTTCTGGAAGAGGACCTCAGCAGCCGACGGAAGCGATTAGAGGCTCGCTTCGCCGCTAGGGAGTCATCTACCGAAAAATCCTGTCCGTCTGACTCCTCCCCCGAGCAGCCACAACCACCCACTAACATTCAAAATATCGGAACGTTCGATTCCGCAGGCGAAGCGCCCCAAAGGGAGAGCTCATCCGAGGCAGGTGAAAACATCACTAACTTGACTGCGAAGGAACAATGTGAACAAGGAGAGTCCGAATCGGAAAGCGGATTAGAAAGCGAGAACACGTCAGCCACATATCGATCCTCCCTGCACATACCAATAGATGGAGCCCAGGAAGATGCCACGAACCCCCGACTCCAAGAGATCTTCATCAAGTTCCCCCTGGTGACTCAAGATACCGAGCAAACACAAGAACACTACGACACCCCAGTTAACCCAAGTTGGAATCCTGAAACAGTGGCATCCGCTGAACAGATCTCAGGTCGCACTTTGGATGACAAGGGAAAGATAATCCATCAATCTGCTCAAGAAAAATTTGAACACATGCATCTTAAACGTGATGACAGCAACGCGGCTCAGCAGCAGCAGTGTGCAACAACGACGAATCCACCAACACACCATCAGATTGTGCGGAAAGACGACAGCCATGATGATTACAGGACACCGCCACCTCTACCTCTGTCACCGCCTCCGGAACCACATCACCTACCAGCGGCGCATGGTATATTTACGCCTGTGAAGGACTCACACGAGGAGTCACAGGTTGTATCAAACTGTTCAGCATCTTCTGAGTGTGTCGTTACAGAGGCCGGCGACCTACCAGCACCAGGGCTTCAGATGGTGACGGCTGACAGCACCGTTGTAGTACTTGAAGGTAATGCGGTAGCTGGAACGACGACAGACACCAGCGAAGAGAAAGCAGACACAGTTGGAGTAGCAGAGAGAGGTCCAGCGACAAATAAAGATGACCAGGCAAGTTCGAGCCTTTTAGTGGCAGAAGAAGAAGAAGCTATCGCAGGCTTAGGCGTGAGTGCAATGGATGACCTAGCCTCAGGTATACCTGGTAGCGAGCATGTGCCATTGGTGACGGGGGAGTGTCCACAACCAGAGTCCGATCTTCAGCACCAATCGATCGAAGACAAACAGCACCAGCGGTTTGGCAAGTTTATCCAGCGTCGCCGATCCAGGAAATTGTCCATGGACAAAGAGTACCACGACATGAAGCGAAAGCTGTCCGAGGCCAACGCAGGATTATCGTCCGTGCATGCCTCACCAGCAGCTGACAGCCCTGGCCGAAGTACACAAAACCTTCACAGCGCCTCTGAGGCGCCTGCTGGGAACGCCTCGGAATATACGCAGACGCAAGAAGCACAAATTAGGGGCTTCACAGAAGCTTCTCCTTCGGAACAAACTGGCCAGAAAAACGTTACCAAGCGCCCGGGTAGCGTGGCGAGCACTCGTCGGAAGTCTCGTCCTCTCTCAATGGACGCTGAGTACTTTGCCATGAAGAGCCAGTTGCAGCTGCACAATGGGCGCGCAGGAGGGCACGCCACAGAGGGTCAACCCTCACAACAATCGGCGGAAACTCAAAGAAGTGGCCAGACACCAGTACCGGCGGGTAATAGCGCAAACCACGTCCAGATGTCAGGAGCTGTCGGAAAGGAAGGAGGTACCAGCCAATCGCAGTCAAAGCCACCGGTCGCTGACCGGACGGCGGCCAGGGCTGCGTTCCGTCGGCGCAGCGGCCGTCTGTCGATGGACAAGGAGTTTTTCGAGATGCGCGCTCAGCTGGCGTTACATAACGGAGGTCACCACAACAACGAGGTGAAGAGGGCGCCGCCGGGGAGCGACTCGGAGGGGCCGGTCAGTCCACCCCCATCACCAGTTTCCGGCCCGCCGCCGGCCGCCGCGCCGCCGTCCCGGGACACCAGAAGAATGTCGATGGAGGATGAGTTCTTCGCCTGCAGGGCGGCGCACCTTGCGCGTCATCCGGAACTGGAGCCGGACACAAGCTCTCCGCCGAGCTCTCCGAAAGTGAAGGACCGGTCCTCAACAGAGGAAGGTCACACTGTTATACCAAAGAGCGAACCGAATCTAAGGTCTGCTTTGAAACATCAATCC
Organism: Amphibalanus amphitrite; assembly: GCF_019059575.1. Taxonomy (NCBI): domain Eukaryota; kingdom Metazoa; phylum Arthropoda; class Thecostraca; order Balanomorpha; family Balanidae; genus Amphibalanus; species Amphibalanus amphitrite. The sequence continues at coordinate 998,278 of NW_024881516.1, forward strand.
CCGGCATCGGCACGGACAGATTCTACCATTCAACCGTCCTCGCAAACACCGACAACCAGTCCCAAGCCTTCCGTGGTAGCACAGACCATCGACCATTCGCCGGGCCAACACAGCGCCCCCGCCGCCAGAGCAGCGCCCGACCGTGCCAGTCTGCGGCCGCTCCCACTGGACCCGGACCTGCTGGTGGCCAGGGCTCGCGAGGAGTGTCCCGCGACGGGGCAACGTGCTCTCGACTCTCCGACCACGCCGCCTTCGTCTCCGTCGTCCGTGCTAAGCCGCACCGGCCGGCCCGGCAGCATCCGGCAGAGGGTGCGCGAGCTGGAGCGCTCAGCAGCGGAGAGCCCCCGGTCACCCGAGCAGCAGTCGGCCCCGGAGCCATTCAGTCGCACCGACAGGCCGGGCAGCGTGCGCGATAAGGTCCGACGCTTCGAGATGACACAGCGGGGAGAGCTGCCAGCGGCCGCGCAGCAGGCGGATGACGGGGAAGGCTCGCCGGTGACGCTCAGAAGACGTTCGACCCACTCGCCGTTCACCAGACTCGGCAGCGGGGACGGCGGAGGCGCGGTCACCTCCCTGTCCGTTCGCCTGCGGCCCTCACCGCCGCCAGTGGCGCAGCGCGCCTCTCAGCCCCCGAGCGGCACACCCTCGCCAACGCCGCTTCAGCGAGGCGTCAGCCAGAGACGGAGCCTTCCCGCCGGCGGCCTGCGCAGGGGATCGCCGGCCATCCCTGAAATTCCGGCGCGGAAGCTGTCCCATAAACAAAAGACTCCTGCACAAGTCCGAAACGGTGCCCAAGCACCGGGGACAAACAAGGGTAGCAAAGAGTCTCCATCAGCCCCAAACACTGAGGCGCCATCGGCGAGAGAGAATAGACGCGACGGTCCTCCGCATGCTTCTCCAGGGACTCGGCACCAGCCCCACGCGGCTGGAAGTTCTCGCGACACGACGCCCAGCCCGCCCGACCTGATCAGCTGGCCCTGCACAACGGACGACGAGGTCGCAGACGCACGGAACGCCGAGCACCGCGCCACCAGTGCGGCCGGGCCGCCCCCGCGCCAGCGCAGCGCGTCCCAGAGGTCGGGCCACTCCAGTCCCTCCGCCTACGAGACGGCCAACGAGACGTCGTTCACGCAGCGCGAGTCCACCGGGGAGCTGGGCGAGCCGGAGCTGGCGGTGGCCGGGACCGAGAGCCTGGACGGATCGGTCGGCACAGAGGTCGACCCCCAGAACGACGACGTGTTCACTGACGCCTCGGGAATGCCGGCGCCGGTGACGTCGACCGTAACGTCTCTCTAGTCGCAGCGCGGCGAGCTTCGTTTGGTAGCTTGTTTCGTGGTGGACGTGCAGTGCAGTAGCCAAGTGCAGAGAATGTGCACTTGGCCTGTACGACGTGATTACGATAAGATTGTGATGTGATTTGCTGAGCTGTGAGTGATGTTGCGGCTTCTTTTACCGTAGGCTCTGACAGAATAAGGCAGGGGCGGCGGCTGGCGAGGGAACTGTGTACTCGAGCGCACTGTATGTTCTAAGTGGTTTTCTAGGTGGTCCTGTCAATTGATTTTAAATCAGCTTTATAACTATGCCAGTCATGTGATTATTACACAAATATAGTTCTTGTATGTCAGCACAATAAGGGCCGCCCCACACGAGTGCGTTTTTCATGCGGTACGGTTGCGGTGCGGCGCGGTGCGGCATGATGCGGCACGTCGCGATGCGGTGCGGCACGTCACGATACGGCTCAATGCGGCAGGATGCACCGAGATGCGGCGAGATGCGGCTGCCGCAAGCTTGCCGCATCGGCGCCGTACGGCGTCGTCTCCATGGCAACGGCATAAACAAATGGCGCCCTCCTCTTGTTTTCTTGGCCTAATGGTTAGCGAACTCGCCTCGCAACTCAAAAGGTCCCGGGTTCGCGGCTGGTCACTTCCACATTGCAGCATGTTTCGATGACACGTTGCAAATTTCGTGAGGTATTTTGTGATTTGCGACTAGACTGTTTTGTGAAGCTTATATTTTCACAACCACTGGACCGATTCATTTGCGGTAATTTTTGTAGGGTAGCTTCCTTCCTTCCACCAAGAATTGGACTATTTTCGATACATATGGGTGACCCCTTATGCACGTGCTACGTGCAAAACGAAGAGGAGTCACTTTTGTAGCATTGCAATATCTCGGTGACTACTGGGTCAAATACGCTGAAACTTGGCATACAAGTAGGCACCCACTAGACAATGCCTTTCCATGTGCCACAGTTGGGGCGCTGCTGCACGTGCGCACGTGCAGGGATCGATTCCAGATCTCGAGAATGGCTGGACCGATTACGCTTAAATTTGGTACACGGTTAGGGACCGGTTAGTAGGGTGCCGTGCAAAAGTCAGTTGGGAGTTGGGACCCAGTTGGCACGTGCACACGTGCAGGGTGCCGCTTTCAGATCTCTAGAACGGCTGGGCCGATTGGACTCACATTTGGCACATCGCTAGAAACCGGTTAGTAGGGTGCAGTGCACAAGTCAGTCGGAAGTACCCCCCCCCCCCCCGCAATGCCACACGTGCAAGGCTCGCCCTTTCGCTCGCTCGTTTGTCGCCCAAAGGGCATTTTACTGGTACCTATGCTGCAACAGTTTGATACCAATAATTCAATCGTGTCAAGAGACCCCAAACGACATTTGTAGTCATGAATGTCATACGAAGTGGCTTGCAGACAGCGGTACCAAGGTCTCAGTGACCTCGGAGGGCAGGTCAAGGGACCCTAGGCACGGGAGTTATTGTATAATGGAATAAACTTGATGCCTCTTCGTTCCTCACATGGCACGTGCATTTGAAGTCATCCATATGCATCGAGAGTAGTCCGATGTTTCGTAGACGAGATGCAGCTACCCTACAAAAAAAAACGCCGACCGAGAGGTTGCATTGCACAGCGCCCTGCTAATCGGCTCCATAACAATACATGTACGTATCAAATTGAGGGTCATGGGCGCAGCCGTTCTAAAGATATTAACCCGCGCACCGACGGGGGGCGGATATCCGCCCCCCCTGAGGTTTTTCGCAGATAGCGGGGCGAAATTTGGCGTTTTTTTGCCAATAAAAAAAGTTTTTTTTTGTCAATAACTCCGTACAGGAACAAGATACAGCCGCGCGGATGGTCTAATTGTGTTCAGCTCGTCAAGGCGCATCGAATGATATGCATGATGACCTCGAGGTCACGTGACCTGAGGTCAACCGTTGACCTTGACCTTTCGAGGTCAATATATATATATATATATATATATATATATATATATATATATATATACATATATATATATATATAATATATATATATATGTATACAATATAATATATATATATATATATCATTCGATGCGGATTGACGAGAGGATCACGATGATGCCCTTAGTTTGTTCCTATCTTGTTTAGTTCGAAAGTTATTTGAGAAAAACTCTCTCCATATCTAGCGCCGCCTTTTGACTTTTTTGACCCCTGTGCGGTCATCTTTGACCTGACCTGAAAATGACCTTTGTAAAAATTGTAGACCTTGTCCGTGCGTATCCCATGCCGTTTACCGCTTGTCGCTATCTTGCTTCGTTCTCGAGATCTCAGGGGGGCGGTCATCCGCCCCCCCCCCCCCGTCGGTACGAAGTTGGCGCAAACCCCCGTCGGTGCGCGGGTTAAGCTGGCACCCTGAACGTGCGCATGTGCAGTAGTTTCCCAACCATGATGTATGAAAATTTGGTGTGCATGTCTACCGACATCCCAAGCTACAGCGCAATCGGCTCAATATTTGCCTAGTTATTGCAGTCAGAACAAGCCTGACGCCTCTTCATTTTTGCAAGTGACACGGATAGTGGACGTCGTGCATCTCTCATGTGCATTGGGAGCATTCCGATACTGGTCTGGATATTCGGGCATGTCTGTAATCAGTTCATGATCGATAGTTCAATAGGGGCTCTAAAGTTACCCACTAGTGGTGATTAGGGTCAATATTATTGACGGGCTACCGATGTGACGAAAGTGAGTGTGGGCACTGATGGGCTGACAGCTTGCGGTGGGTTGCGGAAAGTAGGAACCATTTCTACTTTCCGCAACGCGACGCACGGCACTGTGGACAGCATCTCACAGATTGACATATTTTGACTAGGAGCAGTCAAAGTTCACCATGAAAAAGGGCTAGCTAGACTCTGAATTCAACAGAGGATATGTTAAAACATCATTTGTTTAACTTTGCGTACGTTGCTGTATTTAAAACCTATTTTTCTTGTCAGCCGCGACTCGTGGCAAGAAACCGCACCGTATCGCATGGACGCCGCACCGCGCCGCATGGATGACGCATGGCGACGCAAGATGCCGTACGATAGCCGCACGGTAGCCGCATGGTGCCGCATGTCTGACGTGCGGCAGCCGCACGGTAGCCGCATGGTGCCGCATCCTGACGTACGGCAGCCGCACCGCAACCGTACCGCATGAAAAACGCACCCGTGTGGGGCGGCCCTAAATCACAAAGCTTGTTCGTACGTAATCCAGGTTCTACAGCGAACTGCAGCCTTTTCCTATGATGCTTTATTTGTAATACATGATTCATAAGTAAAACGCTGTTTGGGGGATCCTTGGGGATCCCCGACCCGTCGAGGAACCATTGGCCTCTCAGCGGTCGGCGTTCACGTCCGTGTGTCCCAGTCGAGATTGTGTGGTCGCAGGCCGGCGTCGGCGTTCGAAATCATATCGCAGCCGCCATGACCAAACACTGAGTTTGAACTGCCGGCCCCTTTACAAACACGGCCAATCGGGCGGCTTAGGTCAACACTTGACTGGCGCCAGGTGACCCTAGACTAAATATCCTGGCTCCCGTTGACTCATAATAGGCATAGGCTTGGGACTCGGCCCTTTGATTCGGGAAGGGCTACTAGTTAGAACTGTTGGCGAGACAGGTAAACCGTAGATAGTGCGATGATGCACACGGTCAACAGCCAGTACTCGGTACAAGCACAAAATCTGTTATCGGTAGTGGGAAATAGAGAACGATATCAGCTGTCGAGCTGGCAGTGCGATGCTCCAGTCTGAGTGCCACAGAGACTCGACAATGATTCACGCATCATCCGACCAGCCATCACAGATACTAATGCAGTGCAGCAGTCACCAATATATTCTACCAGACACACAGACGCACACGGAGAGAGCGGGGCAGCTGCGGCGCCGTGCGCTCAGACGCCAGCTGATACACTCGGTCCGACGCGGAGCCCGGCCCGTCCCCCGCGAATCGGGACAGGCCGCAACCGACGCTCCAAATCCGACAGAACGCCGACACCACAGGCAGCTCACCAGTCACCGCGGTCACATTTCGGATACAGCACCTGTTTAGTGGCAGCAGCCGGCACGGCGCTCCTCCAGCGCGCCCGGTACAATGAAAGGCACCGAGCAATATGATACAAATCAAACGCGGCAGCATCAAAGGCATCGGTCAAAAACTTAACAACTGCAGAAGACTTCACCACATAAGTACACGGATACACTGGGTGACGCAACATAGGGACAAAACTCGAGGCCAGCTCCTTCACTTCGCACAAGACCGGACAAAATACCTTCCGCCTTGGTCCAACGACACTCGCCAAACTAATTATCTCTCATCGATGGCACAAAATCGCGTTTACATCCTCGCAAAACACACTAGCGACACGTTTACACACAAGCACATACACTCACACAAGTCTGATACTGATGTGTCGGACCGGCTGGCGCCCGTACTGGTCCCTGGTGAAATCCGCGGACTGCTATGAGCGCAGCTGAGAAGTCCTGAACAGGTTCACAGTTCACGCAGTAATACTCGCTGCCTGGATGGTAACGTATGCCTGCACGTCAGCAGGGGACAGCAGCCCTAGCCGGTGAAGGTCTGGCCTGTCCACTGACGACTCTTCCCGGTGCCAATCTTCTCCTTATCCCGCCGTCAATCTCCCGCTCCGTCAATCTCCCCCTCGCCCTCCCGTCAATCTTGTCTGGTTCTCCACCCAATTTTTCCCTCTCCCTTCCATCAATATTCCCCTCGTCCTGTCGCCAATGTCTCCCCGTGCCAGTGTCACCCCTATCGTAACCGCCGGTGTCTCGTCTTACGTGTCCACTGTCCACTGGCCGTCCGGGTCCCGCCCAACCTAGCCTCTGAACTCGGCAATGGCTGTGTGCATAGTGACAACTCCCTCACACGTCCTGGCCCGCCCCGCATCGCGCCCCGATCTCACTCCATGTCAAGCCAGCGCCCTCTGTTCCCTGTCTCTGAGAGTTTGGTGTGGTCATAGCCCTCCCTAACCGTTGGCCGGGGAAAGACGGACGGGATGTGCCTGCCTCTGCGGCTGTTGGAACTAATCCGTCGCCAACTGCTGATGGCACTGGGCGACGTCAGCGCGTCACCACACGTTACACGTCATCACCAGTGTCACGGGCGTCACAGTGTGTCACGGGGCGTCACACTTTGTCACGGGCCTGCCTGTGACGTGTGTAGCGCAGCCTAGCAGCGCGCGGCTCGTCAGAGCAGCTGGCGCACCATGTACCTGAGGAGGCCGCCGTGCCGGTACCAGGAGATCTCCGTCTGCGTCTCCAGTCGGGCCGTCATCGGGAAACTGCGGCCGTCGTCCGTCTGCCGGAATGGAGAGGGGAGGGTTAGAGGTAGCTGTAGAGTGTGTGGTGGCGGGAAACATTGAGAAGGCGGTGAGAGGCAGAGGCAAACGGTGGGCGATCTCTGACACTGACCGTCACTGGGAACGGTAGCGTTTATTCAGGGTATGCCTCTGACGGCTTGAGTCTCACATGACTGACCGTTACCCAACTGTGGAGTGTGGGTGGTGTGGTTCGATCGAGTGTTACATCTCACCGTGACTGTGACTGTGGACCGCGGTGCGAGGTCGCTCGGCAGTGCTATACTGAAGGTCTCCCGTCCGCTGAGTCCCAGCTGTTTGGCCGACTGTCCGGGCAGAAACTGCAGCGGCAAGACGCCCATGCTGACCAGGTTACTGCGGTGTACGCGGTCAAATGACACCGCCAGCACCGCCCGCACGCCCTGCCGGAGAGACGGACGGTCAGACGGCGGAGCACGCAGCGAGAGAGAGAGAGAGTTAGCGAACGGATGGAATGACAAGTCAGGACGGTTCCCTTCCCCGGGCCAGGCTGAACAGCCTCTGGGGCACCCGTTCCTTCCCTCCCTCCATCCAGACTGAACAGCAGTGGGTCTCTTGGCGGCCCAGTCCCGGCGGGTCTCCCACAGCCGTCCCCTCCCGACTCACCAGCAGTGCGGGTCCTTTGGCGGCCCAGTCGCGGGAGCTGCCGCAGCCGTACTCGGCCCCTGCCAGTACTATGAGCGGCGTGCCGTCGCGCCGGTAGCGCTGGGCCGCGTCGAACACGTCCAGGACGGCGCCGGACGGCAGGTGAACGGTGCGCGGCCCCGGCGCCGCCAGCAGCCCGTTGGCCAGTCGCATGTTGGCGAACGTGCCGCGCACCATGACCGCCTCGTTACCGCGCCGCGAGCCGTACGAGTTGAACTGGCGCGGCGTCAGACTGACGCAGACGGAGAGGCGGAGCGGTTAGGAACGAGTTGATGTCTATGACAAAGCGCTGTCAATCAAAGAGGATCGACACGACAACAGCAAAATCGAGAGCAGTAATAATAAAAACTAAACAGCGCTGAAACTTCAGTTGTTTAGAATTCAAATCGAATGGTGAAACACAAAGTAGATTTGCTAAATTTCGGACGAAAATGCGAGAAAAGCCTGCTAAGATCTTTCCCATATCTAAAGCCGAATTAGTAGGCGGACCCTCTCACTCACCCCATCTCGATGAGGTAGCGGGCGGCCGGGCTGGTGCGTGCGATGCTGCCCGCTGGTGAAATGTGGTCGGTGGTGACGGCGTCACCGAGCACCAGCAGAGCGCGCGCCGCCTCAATGCCCCGCACCGCCGGCGGAGCCTGTACAGAGGGTAACGGTAACGAGTCACAAGGATGGCCGGCGGAGGCAAAACTAGCGGGGTGCAACAGGCTAACGTCTTCACAAGAGGAAGGTGGGTAAATAAGGTAGATGAACGTAATACGATCAACTTTTGTATTGCTATTTAATTGCTTTTGTCACTGTCACGTTTTGACTTTTGTCATTCGCCGACGGTTCTCACAGTAGCCACTCAAGGTGACATTTGACATTTTATTCCGACACACGACACGGCATTTGGCAGCGCCAGGACAGTTCTGCGCCGTCTCTCACCCGCGTCATGCCCTGGAGGAAGGTGGGCATCTGGATGTAGGTGGACCGGTCGCTCCACTGGAAGGTGGCCGAGTCGGGCACCTCCAGCGCGTTCCAGCTGGCGTTACCTGCCCAGACGGGAACAGCCAGGGGTCAGCTGACTTTCAACGAACGGACCACTGTACGATAGGAGAATCGCGCCGTGCCATAGCCATAATTTATGCGACACTCATCCCACTTGTGATGTTATACAGCAGCGGTACTCGAACCGCAAAATAATTCATACATGAAACGTCTCGTGAAAAAGACACATCGACGCCATCATCCCATGGAATATTCAACCACAATGACGTGATTTCAAAAGAAACATGAGCCTGTCATCATACCTTTGGTGATTTTCGAGTAGACGTCGGCGAAGATGGCCGGTATGACCGACTTGGACTCGAGCTGATGGATCTCCTCCCGTGTGGGCCAGATGTCGCGCAGGTACACCGGCTCTCCGTCGGGGGAGGTGCCTGGGGCGCGGGCACACAGGCCGTCAGCGGACACAGTCGTCAGCGGACACCGCCGTCAGCGGACACAGTCGTCAGCGGACACCGCCTTCATCACTGAGCGGCAGAAGCTTAGGAACTGGCCTAAAGGCTGTTTGTGCTTGTGGTGAACCGAGGGCCGTTCTAAGAGAGCTCGTAAACGCTCACATCTGTCATCATAAATAATAAAACGGTCACCATCCCGCCGCTTTCACTATGCCATCAGCTTACGCCCTGGCTTCTCCCCGGCTCCTACCCCGCCCCTCACCGATGGGCGTCGTCTCGAAGTCGATGTCGACGCGGCCGGCCAGCGCGTAGGCGATCACCAGCGGCGGCGAGGCCAGGTAGTTGGCGCGCACGTGCGGGTGCACGCGGCCCTCGAAGTTGCGGTTACCGGAGAGCACGCCGCAGCAGACCAGGTTACACTGTGGGTGTACGGAGGCGTGTGTGGGGTGAGACGAGCGGAGAGCCAGCGGGACGGACTGCCGAGAGATATGGAGCATGGTTGATGGCGAAACACACGCCAACTAGCGGAACGTCGCCATAAACTGTCCCCACCCTCGCTAAAGTATATCTAATTTGCATCAAACCTTGCTACCGGATCGATACAAGTACGAACGATCTCGTTATTAATCCAAAGGGAAACAAACACGAACAGCATCAGCAGAAACAACCGACGACCGACCAATCCACTATGCACGCTGCGCCCCGCCCGTATGTACCTGCTCGATGGCGTCCACCACGGGTCGGGGCAGCGGCCCGCTGTTGCCGATGCACGTCATGCAACCGTAGCCGACGATACCAAAGCCGAGCCGCTGCAGGAAGGGCAGCACACCGCTGTCCTGCAGGTAGTGGGTGACCACGCCGGAGCCCGGCGAGAGCGACGTCTTGATCCAGGGCGGCACCGAGAGGCCGCGCTCCACCGCCTTCTTGGCCAGGATACCTGGCGCAGCGGGGGGGGGGGGGTGAGCGGGGGGGGGGGGGGCGGTAGGGTGTGAGACACGCCAGGAGGACCCTGTAGCTAACGGGTACTGAACACCTAACTACCGTCAAACCAGGTGGACTTCCTGTATTCGAAGTCCAAAAATGGAAAGGCACTTGAAGATGCCTCGGGTTGTTCAACTGGAATGGTGCTTACTTCTTACTACCAGGCGATGTTATTAGTTGGTGATATTATTGATGATGGTGCTGGTGTCGCTACTCTCTCACCTGCTCCCAGCATGACGCTCGGGTTGCTGGTGTTGGTACAGGACGTGATGGCGGCGATCACCACCGAGCCGTGGCCCAGACTGTAGGTGGCGCCCTCGAACTGAATGTCGCACCGCGCCTCCAGCCGCTCCGCGGGCACGCCGAAACCCTTGTAGCCCACCTGACGGACGCGGGGCGGGGTGGGAGTCAGTCGGGGTAGACTCGACAGACCCCGTGCACGGTCCGGTACCTCAGAGCGCAGCCGAGCGCAAACAGAAATAGTCGGTCACCATATTCAGATACTGTCAGAGGCAGGCATCCGGTCCGGTATCATGACTGCAGCTGAACCATCGGCAGCCTGCAGCATAATGCAGTGGTTCCGGCCGATCAGCCTGACAGAACGTGCTTCGGGTATTGGACGCTTTGAATCTGATCCAATTTTAACTTTAATGTGACTTTGGTTGCAACTGTGATTTTATAGATAACCATCAAAATATCATCCTACCAAGCAGCCTCCAACAATTCTCACACTGCGGCCACCCTCCGTCGCCCATTGCGCATCCATCTGTCCATCTCGTGCCCCGTCTCCGACCTCCCCTCCTCCTCCCACCTCCGGCCGGCCTCACCTCGGCCGGCAGACACCTGGTGAAGTCGTCCCTCAGCTGGCTGGCGGCCACCCGGTCGTGCGGCCGCTTGGGCCCGCTGACCGACGGCACCACAGTGGCCAGGTCGAGCTCGACCACCTGCGAGAACGCTGGGTCCTGATCGGCGGCCGAGTAGTCGCGCAGCAGACCGGCGGCCGACAGGTAGGCGCGCATCACCGCCACGCGGCCCGCGTCCCGACCTGGGGACGGGAGAGGGGGGGGGGGGGGGGTCAGAGCCGGCGTCGGTGACGGGGAGGAGCGAATTACCGCCATACGGCCGGCGACACGGCCTGGGAACCGGGCAGACAGGGGTTCAGAGGCGGGGACGGGGCGCGTCACCGCCACAAGGTCGGCGTCTCGGCCCACAAAGGGGAATAGCATGGAGATCAGAGGCGGGTCAGACAGAGAGACTGGTTCTGAGGCGGCATACCGGGACGGGAGGGGTCGGGTGGTTACAGGTAGGGGACTGTAGCGCAGACACGAGAGGCTGCACTGCACCATTGATAAAGCTGCTTCTCTTATTTGTTAACCGCCCTTCAAGATCAGCTCAGAGCCTGGAGGTCCTCAATCTTTATCATGTCAGTGTTCCACCAAAGCCAGTGGAATCGTGCTGCAAGTTTTGCCCCTTTTCCATGCAGACATGGTTTAACTCCAAAGGGGAGCAGAGAGTTAGTACACCGGAAAAGGCAGACGGGTCCGTCAGATCTGTGTGCCTAGCCATATTGGGATTGACAGCCAGACAAAGTCCTGGAAAAGACACGTGAGCGGCCGACCTTTCTGAAAAAAAACATGTAGTTATTCTCAATGAAGATGAGAAGCTGAACTTAATGCCTTGTGCCGAGCGCGGTGCGTACACACCGCGCCCGTCGGCGGTCAGAAACCACGCCGGCCCACCCGCCTGTCTTATCGGCCGCGTGGCACCGAGCGACGCCGGCCGCACGCCATACCGGACACACCTAGGTCATCGCCATCGGAGAGCGATACCGGCTTATCGGAGCAGAACCCAAACGTGATGTCAACTCCTCACGGGCGTTGTTTTCACAGCTAAGAGGCATTAGCATTCCGCAAACAGAACGCGGCTCAACTGGTAAAGCTAGTTTTATCTGTCATTTGTTTAACCACTCTTCTCAAGATCAACTCGGAGCCAATCGCTTCGGCGTTCCAACGAGCCCAGTGCCACGATATCCCCTCCCCTCCCCCTGAGCGTGTGTTTCCCGCCACTCCCGTCCACCCGTCCGCCGCCTCTCACCGGTCTGGACCAGGTAGTCGAGGCTGCGCTCGTCCACCGGGAAGAATCCGACGGTGGCCCCGTACTCTGGACACATGTTGGAGATGGTGGCCCGGTCGGCGATCGACAGCTGACTCACGCCGGGGCCGAAAAACTCGACAAACTTGCCGGCCACGCCCACCTGGCGCAGATGCTGCCGGAAAAACGGAGAGGGGAGTTCATGAGCGGACAATGGTTCACGCAGCTGCAGTAAATACTGGTAACTCATGTGCATACAGCTGTGACAAATGCCTCACAAACATTCCATGACCGCAACAGCTTGCAAGTCACTTTGTCCAACAGCCTCACGCTCCCACAAATCAACCTCCAATTCTCATCCGGCCAACAAAACTCCTCGCTCGCCGCCCACCTTGGTAATGGTGAGCACGATGTCTGTGGCGGTGGCCAGCGGGTTGACCTGGCCGGTGATCCTGTAGCCGACCACCTCTGCCAGCCGCAGGGTGACCGGCTGGCCGAGCAGGGCAGCCTCGGCCTCCAGCCCGCCCACGCCCCAGCCCAGCACGCCCAGGCCGTTGATCATGGTCGTGTGGCTGTCGGTGCCGACCAGAGAGTCGGGTCGCAGCAGGCCGTCCGTGTCGAACACGACGCGCGCCAGGTACTCTAGGTTGACCTGGTGCACGATACCGGAGCCGGGCGGCACCACGCGCATATTGGCGAACGCCCGGGAGCCCCACTGCCCGAGAGCCGGGGGAAGGCGTCAGGCTTGGCAAGTAATTTGCGAGAGTACTTCAAAGATGGTTAAACAATTTCACTCAATACAACACGTTCAGCTTTACTTCCAGTACATATTTACCAAATAGGGTGCCCATTGTTCGATTCATAAATAATCTGTACACGTTTAGTAATATGGGGAATACGAGCGGATAAAATACGAGCAGTAGCTTAACCGAACGGCTTACCTTCAAGAACTGGAATCGTTCGCTATTGCGGTCGAATTCCAGCTCCTGGTTCTTCCTTAAAGCCTCAGAGCTGAAAAAAGAATGTCGGGTTACATCGTTTACGTCATGGATTTCATATGGGGTACGCAGTGACATCGAAGTGGAACAAACCGCAAAAAGTAGAACACCACGGAGGGAGGACGCTACGAAGCGCTCGTATACTCGAGATATGGCTCAGAGCACTTGACGTCCACTCAGTCAGATTTGCAATATCGTCCTAAATACGTGACTGATACCGGCGTAGCCTTGAGCTTGCAAAGGGACCAAACTCCACAACGGTTGCTAGAAGCGAGCAGGCATCCTGCTGTTGCCATGCGCCCCAATAACCGTCAATGCATTGCAGTTACTCGACTGCAGTAATGCATTGCAGTTACTCGACTGCAGTATCAGAAACATACCAATGACAGGCGTCATGTCACGAAATCATCTCAGATGCCAGATTGCGCAATGCTGCAAAAGTCAGCCGTCTGCAATGTATGCAGATCGATGGCTTTTAGCATCGCTTTGGGAAGAGAAGAATGATGACAGCTGCAGTCGCCGTATTCAACAACCATTTTTTTCAGCGATGTTGAACGTGACACTAGGAAGGTAGCTGAACACTGAGCAGTGGAATATATGTATACAGGGTGTCTCAAAAGTTCGTTGGCACGTACCAGCCATGCTTTTTCGTCAATAATTCTGAATCAACAAAAAATTCAATGTCGAAATTTTGCATGGGCATTGTTAACAACCGTCCTCACGCAGTGTCATTATTTTCAAATGCGTTCGACCCTTCATGAGCTCACAAAAAGGGTTCACCTCTTATCATGGGTCAGGCATAAAAATGGGGGTCGCAAAATCAGGTCTGTTGTGAAACTCTCTGTTTCAGGAGTAACGGGAATGGTTCGGTCGGAACTGACACGCATAGTTAAGTGTCGGCGAGGATGGGTACAACATGATGATCATTAAAAAAAAAAATGGTGGCTAAAAAATTTCCAGGACGAAACCATCCCAGATTAACGGTGTTTTGAACGACCCTCGTACGGCAGCAGACTCGTATGCCAGAAAGCAGCTGAAAATACGGCCATAACTATTAAAAACTGGCAAGAAGCTCACAAGTAAAAGCTACCCAGTTCCAAAAATAGCAGGTCATCGTAAAAAAAGACAAAACAACGTTTAAAATTCTTCATATTTTCTCAAATGCTAGAATTTTTTTTTAAAGAAAATAGCACAAAGATCGTCATTGTTACGGACACTTGGCCCCCAAAAAGGTAAATAAATGTAAAGTTTGATCCTAGGAAGTTTCAAGAGGCAAATCTGGAACGAATAGCTCTCTTTCAGACACAAAATCCCGACAAGACCACATACAGGCTTAGGCCGTTTATAAGGCCGAAGCTCTCTTGAGGAAAACACTCCGCAACCCAGCGCATGTTTTGGCATGGGGCATGGCGAGCGTTTGGGAATTGCAAAATTTGCACAATGTACATCAGAAACAGACGGCCGACACATTTTGCAACGATATGATGCGAAAAATTTACCCCTGGCACTTCCCGTTTGTTCACGAATGGGGTCGTTTTGAAAAGGAAAAATGGTGCTTTGGATGTCGGCGCCATGAGTCTTCGTGAAGGAGTTGGTGCCAGATCATACCTACAAAATACTCATGGATGGTGTCGATGCAAGCTGTCGGCTCTCAGGGAGAAGCAGATGTGGCCGTGGAGCTCGTCGAACCTAAATCCGACGCAGAAACTACAGGGGATTTCCCTAGAAAGGCTTGAAAGCAGGTCACCTTTTATCAGCCTCCGGCAGCTGACGGAGCGACAAAAATCGGTATCGGCAAATATTTTTGGAGCTACAGCAAAGGACTTGGTTTCCAACATTCCGAATTCGTTGTCAAAACACGCATATTTGTCTAATGTACACATAGGCATCAAAGCCTTATATTTTTGACTGGTTCTTATATGCTTTACTGGCATGGAAAAGGTGTCAACGGGCTTTTGAGACACCCTGTACAGCAGGCAGCCATTGCTACCCATCTGCTGCAGACCTGCGTTCGTCAATTCCCACTCATGCTCGGTTCCCTGGGGTCCCTCTCCTACTCACAAAGCCGACTCCTCCTCGTGGAAGGGGCAGATCTCGTCTTTGATGGGCGCGGCCGGCACGCCGCAGGCGGGCAGCTGCAGCTGGTCCACCTTTTTACAGGCGCACTGGCCGTCCTTCCTGCTGGTGCACTCCTTCTCCTTGTCGCCCGCGCCGCCAGTGGCCGCCGCCGCCCGCCTCTGGGGCGGTCGGTACGGCGGTGGTCGCAGTGAGGGAGGCGGCGGCTCGGCGCCGGCCGCGGGCGGCTGCCGGCGGTGCGGCGGACGGTAGGCGGCCGGCCGGGGCTCCGCCGGCGCGGGGTCTGCTGCCGGTGCCGGCTCCGGTGCCGCGGCCGGGGCGGCCTCGGGCGGCTCGGCCGGCGCACCGGTGGACGGGGAGGAGGCAGTGGCAGAGGAGGCGCGCACCGGCTTCCTGACACGGGCCTGCGCGCGGCGCGCAAACGCCGACCGACCCGAGCCGGCGCCACCCTCGATGTCGTGCACGGGCCGGCCGCTGGTGCCGGAGGAGGGGGCCGGGGTGGAGCGACCAGGGGTCGGCTGACCCACGCTGAAACAGAACACAGGTACCGTCATATGATCCGTCTTCACACTGAGTTACCGCATAAATACCACGACATTTCGCCACATATTCGGTCAACTGGGGGGGGGGGGGGGGGTTGGAAACCCGAACCCGGCGGGGACGGCTCCCATTTGATACACCTCTCGCCACGTCCAACCAACAAACAGAAAACCCAGCTGACAGGGAGGCCCAATCAACAAACAGACCGTGCGAGAAACAATAAAGTGACGCGGCTGAGTAGCGGGGCCGCCCGAGTTGTCTCAATGTCAGGCCGTGGTCGCGTGATCGGTGCACAATGCACCGGTGTGCCGGCGGACGGTGGGGCAGGACAGGACCAACCAGATGCCGGCCGGCTCCAAAGTCGTACTCATAGACACGATATAAGTAGTTCAGCGGTTCACGATGTGGCATTGAGGGGTACCGCAAAGTTTATAACGACAGTCTGATACAGCGGACAAACAACACGCACTCTACAGTTAGAAAATATACACCAAATCGCTGACATACCTAACCAGGAAGCTGTGCACGTTGCGGTAAAAAGAAGTTCCGTCGCAATCCTTCGGAAGGCCCATCATCGGACCAATTCGCTGCGTCCACCTCAGAACTTTATCCGTCCCCCGGTACTGTAGTCCGTTATTACTTCATAGCCTACCCCCTCCCCCCCCCGTACGTACGCGCGTGAGAAAAGAAGTTAGCCCCCCCCCCTCTCCCCCCGGTACTTACGCCCGTGAGAAGTCGACCTGGACCGAGTGGTCGATGACCAGGTCGGCCGGGCAGATGGGTCCGACCCGGGCCGGGTCACCGCCCAGGTCACGGACCGCCTCCCGCATGGCGGCCAGGTCCACCACGGCCGGCACGCCCGTGAAGTCCTGTCGGCAGGGAGGGGGGGGGGGGACGGTGTCACGGTACAGCGAGGAGGGAGGGAGGGGTTAACTATGGTGCACACTAACGGCAGGGAGAGGGTTTTTTTGTGAGGGCTGGTGTGCAACTCCGTAGTGGACGCCGAACAAGTTCGCATGTACGAATATCCCACGTTGTGATATTGATTCCAGAGAAACGACACGAAATCTCCATTTGAAAGGCAGACGTTTCTTCTCATTCAAAGTCATGAATATGCGACTCTATTTTGCAAGAAAAATCCCTTACAGTTAATACATTTTAAGCTTTTCCTGAGCTCCCGGGAAATTTGAGTCGCACACATTTCATCAATCTCCTGCAGTTTCGGTCTATATCTCCTACGTCACACCCTTCCCTTATTGAGTAACGGACAACAGCAATCTAAGGCAAATCCTGCTCTAGAAATCTCTGGAGCATCACGAATGACATTATCCATTCGTGGAATTCACATCACTTCATTGCCACTCCAGCTAATGGCTAACACTGCTCTCAGGGAGGTGGACACTCTGGTTGGACATGTTCCCTGTCAGTGCCAGCGCCGGTAGCACAAACAGTCTGCAACTCCTCCCCGGCACCCGAAACAGAGTCTCCTGCGGTGACGTCGGCAGGTCATTAGCACACACCGGCCTGGAGGGGGACCGGGCGGGCAGGACTTGTTTATGGTACAGCCGGTGACGTATGTGCACTGGGTGCCAATCTGGGCGGACACAGCCGATGGCATGATATATTCAGCAGACACAGTGTTAACCCTATTCCTGGCGGGGGGGGGGGCCCTCAGGAGCCCCCCCCCCCCCTGAGGTTTTTTTGTTATTTCTCCCAAACGCTTTGAGCTAGGAAGCTCAAATTTTCTGACTTTTCCTAAAAGGCTTTTACGCAACATTTCTGAAAATTTTGAGTTGATCTGACCTCAGGTCAGGTCACCAGAGGCGGTTTGGTGACCCTACCTCAGAAAAGTTTGCAATCACGCCAGAGCTAGAGTTTTTGACCGATCAATTTCTTCTCTTCAGGCTTTAGTTAGGGTACCAGTATGTGCAATTTTTATATCTCAGAATTTTCATATCTGTGACCTGAGGTCAGGCCAGACTCGTGACCTTTACATTGCAAGCCTATGGGAAAATATTGAAACGCCTCCTGCTTCGTGTAAACGAGTCAAAACCACCCAATTCTTTCAGTATTATGGAAGATTATCTCATCGGTGATGATCCTGGTGCCGCTAATTGACAGGGGCACCGGCAAAGGTCATCTGAGGTCATGTGACGTCATAAATCGTTTTTCTGTCAATAAATCACGACATGATGGTGCTAAAGACTTGTAAGTGGTACCAAACTGCTCGCCTGGTCAAGGCGCGTCGTTTGGTATGCAGCATGACCATATCCCGCAACCTCATTGATGAATGACCTGACCTTGACCTCAGGTCAAATTTCAAATTGACCTGTGAAGGTCATCACATACTTATTTCGCATCGCCTCGGCGAGAGCAACAAAAAATGTATTGGTTTTATGTCTCTATGTTTCTTAGTTTAAAAGTTATATAGGTAACTAATTCCAAAACATTTTATCGTTGATGACCTCTGGTGACCTCAATATTGACCTGACCTGAAAATGTTTTATGTAAAAATTGTAGATCTTTAAACGACCTATCAAACGCCGTTCGCCGTTTGTCGCTGCGATGTGTAGTTTTTGAGATCTAAAGGGGGGCCGAATCGGCCCCCCCCCCCCGCCAGTTTCTTGTCCCGGCGGAGCCCGCCAGGAATAGGGTTAAATAACGAGGTCATACTGGAGCCGAGCACTAGCATGACGGGTATCAAATGCCATGAAAATATGTAGGCATTGGTATAGTTACATGAGAGCTCGACAGATGTTCGTAAATAGTACATACTTAATATGCAACAAAAAAGTACTAGCAGGCAAAATAGCAATAGGAACGGGTTCGCTTGTTTCGCTACACGCCTTTGCCCATACTGAAGCGATTCGACAGTGCGTCTTGCCCCGTGCCGACTCGCCACCCGTCTCGCAGCAGCGGATCTGCCTCGGCACATGCCCCAGTCAGAGACAGCCCCAGTCAGAGACAGCCCCAGTCAGAGACAGCCCCAGTCAGAGACAGCCCCAGTCAGAGACAGCCCCAGTCAGAGACAGGCGGCCGGTCCCGTGCGGCCCCTTACGGGCGCCGAGACGCCGTGGTACCGTGGAGTGCTCTGGGGCCCGTCACACTCGAGTATCAATGTCCACTGGCAGACAACAACAGATAGCGTGGGGGGGGGGGGGCGGCAAACAGTCATACAGACCGCTCCCAAAATGGGCCCAAGCTTAAACACTGTTAAACTTAGCATTGACTTTTTCGGGACACTGGATTTTGTGCAAATTGCCCACGGCAGATAGGGCCATGTCGACTGGGTCAGGTGAGGTTCAATCATATCGAACCGGGTCAGTCCAGAACACAAGCATTGAACCTGGCTAATCGGGTCGGGTCAAAGCGGGTCGGATCTGGACAAGTACCGGTTCATGTCTGTTGTCTACGCTCCACTCCCCGCGTCTGACCTGCAGTATGACGCGTCCCGGTTTGAAGGGCACGTGGACGGGCTGGCCGGCGTCGGTGAGCCGGCGCCAGTCGAGCAGTGCCTCCACATCGGCCCGCTGCAGCTGGACGCCGTCACAGCAGCGCACCGCCGCCTCCAGCAGCACGCGCACAGAGAACGGCAGCCGCTCTGAAACAGCGGGAGGACGCGGCGGTCAGGGAACGGCAGCCGCTCACACATCGAGAAACAGCGGTCAGCGGAGGGCGGATCACCGCAGCCGCACGGAAACACAGCACTGCGGTCAGCGGTCGGCCTCGTTGCCGCGCACGCTGCAGACTCAAACGGTCAGCACAGGACAGAGCCGCACTGTGAAACACAGCACTGCGGTCAGCGGTCGGCCTCGTTGCCGCGCCCGCTGCAGACTCAAACGGTCAGCACAGGACACAGCCGCACCGAAACACAGCACTGCGGTCAGCGGTCGGCCTCGTTGCCGCGCCCGCTGCAGACTCAAACGGTCAGCACAGGACACAGCCGCACCGAAACACAGCACTGCGGTCAGCGGTCGGCCTCGTTGCCGCGCCCGCTGCAGACTCAAGCTGCTGCTGACTGCTCCACCGTAGCCGGCTTTTAACATGCACATTACAAAACAGTGGTGTAACTGCGGAGGCACAAACGACATGTCGGGAACACCGTAACAGGACTCGGTCACTTGGCAACAACTGACAGGCCCATGGTAATCCATCCTGGGGAGCCACTGACGTGCCAGTGGCATGGCATAGATCCTCCGCACGGAATGGCAAGTTGCTGCACATTGTATAACCAGTAACCAGTAACCAGTAACCACCCCCTCACGCCAAGGAAACTGTCAGTCTTGCATACTGATACCGCCGCCGAAGGCGACACGGACGTTTAGGGGAAGTCACATTTTTGCAGAAGTTTACAACCCATGCAAAGCACATGAACTAGCCGCTCGTAGAAGTAGCTAACTCAATGGCCGGGAGTATTTGGAAGGCAGGGTAGTGTGGTTTGTTGTTCGGCGTGACAACATTAAAAGTTGCAATAATCATTATGCATAGTATATTTGGTGTATTCAGTACAACCGAGTTATGAATATTGCCATCACCTCATAGCCCATTCACATCCCGGTCATGTCACATCAGGGGCCCGTACCCCGTCCCGGGGTCAGCTGTTCGTGCCATGACCTCCCCCCCCCCCCCCCTCCTACCGAGCTCCAGCTGTGCCGGCGGCCGGGCCGAGCGGGGGCAGAGCCGAGGCAGTCGGCACTCGGCGGCGCACCGGCATAAAAACAGCCGCCGGCGGTCCGACCGCCACCGGGAGGCTGACGCAACCGCCGGCCCCTCTCATACACATCGAGCCAACAAACTACGGAGCCAGAGCGCTCGCCGGAGAGCACGAACGCCTCATCCGTCATACTCAAACATGGCCCTGCGGAATGCTGACCTGACCAATTCATAAACATTCTCCACGTCGTAGAAACCGAGGCGTACCGCCGCCGCCTGTCCGCTGTATGACGCCGGCCGCTGTCAGAAGTATGCTGAAGACTCGATAACGGCGGTACATTCCCAGTCCGACCGTCTCATGGACTGACCCGGCGGCACGGCAAGGTGCGGTGAGGGGAGAAGGACGAGGTCCCGGCAACTCGACAGCGCAGATCACACGGTCCAGACCAGACCCCTGAGCTGGGGAGGGGGAGATGCCAGGAGCGCCGCACAATGGCTGATAGCACTGACAGAGTTCAGTCGCGTGACGCACTCAGTCTGTCGCATCGGAGAACATGGTCAAAACGTCAAGGATACTTTTTTACCGGCATGGTATTCGAGATAAGCGTGGCACAGATAAGTTTTTGCCGTTGTCCTGATATGACGTAGTCAGGAGCGTCACCGGTCTTCGAGCGGGCACGTGTAATGAACACCACGAACTGAGAACGAATGAGGCTGTTGAATTATTAAAAAAAAAGAATTACTGTGATGTGATGAATGCATCAAATCGAAGCCAACAGGAGGCATGAGCTCACACAGATCATGCCCAGGCGTTGTCCTCCTCGCTGCGAATATGCGCCGATGCAGCGGCCAGCTCACGATGGAGCGCTATACAATATAGGCAGCGGCACGCCCCTCCTCTCGACCTGCTAGCAGTGAGAAAAGGAGTGGCAGGTGTGGCCAACCCTTTACCGCACGGCCTCCGTTGTGACCTGTGCTGGAGCGGGGCAGGCGTCTGGACTGGTTCACCGTAGATCATTCTTTCCTTGGACCTAGAAAATTGATGACTACGTGCAAATATCTCGTTTCTTCCTATTCATGATCATTGCTTAGCCGAGCCTGGCTTGAGGGCCGAGAGACGCCGAAAGTAACAGCAGGCGAAACAGAGTGAAGAATAACAGAGTTCGATCGCAGCCAGCTGCTATCACAACTCCGGGGTGGGGCGTCCAAAACGACAACGGCGCTAGCCAAAGTACGGCAATGTTGTACACGCACACTTCCGTCGACACTGGAAGCTCATACTGCCCGCCAATGTTCCTATGACAGACGAGTTACGGAAAATTAACCATCGACGTGGCGGTGGCCCCATGGCCCATACACAAAGCATCGAGCACAATACGCACACGCCGAGGACATCCGTACTGGATACCAACAGATACAACAAAGGTACCTACAAATATTCCGCAATATGCAATGGTGATTTGTTTGGTTTCTTCGGAAAGCTGACGCACTCAGGTTCTGGCCAGTATGATTCGCGCGTGGATAAAGGCAGGCTATACTAAAGAGGACTGAGCGACACCGCGAATGAGACTAAGCCGCAAAGCACTGCATGTCACAACTTCAGGCAGCGGTAGTTTACAACGGAAATGTGCGGCAGTCAATGTCCCATTACTAATTTAACAAATATTACGTTTTCCGTACTAAATCTGTCTGATATCATATAAGGCGTAGAACAGTCTAGCATGAATGTCTGGCGCCCTTCTCGTCAGGGGTCATTAGTCATTTTCCGCGAGCCATCAGGCAGTCCGGCGGCCCAGCTGACAAGGTCGACACAGGTGTGGGCAGCAAATACGGCGCACTCGCTCAGGTGCCAACTAATTGATGTGACATGCCGACGAGGCGTCAAAAGGCACACTATTTAGAGGCCGATGAGAAACGAATTAAAACCATGAAATATCTATAAGGAAACGGATTGTGGCGTCGGTATTATCCAGCCCGCCCACAACTAGCGGTCGATGTCCCGCAGACAGTGACAGTGACCGCGGGACGGGCAGGGTGGGTGAAGCCGAGGGCCGGAAGTCGTGGCCACCCCCGGCGGCTGGCGACCACCGTCCGACTCCCCTCCCACCGTCCAGCCAGCTGCCAGGGTCGGACCCTGACGCAATGTGGCCAGAAACAGACAACTACGCCGCACTCCCTTTACATCCGTCTCCTAACAACTAAACTAAAAATCACGCACTGGGCCGGAAAACCGCCATTAACCGCACTACCGTGGCTACCACGCAATATCATGGCTTGCACCGATCAGGAGGAATGCATGTGAACGACGTCCCTAGCCAGCCCGACCCCGAGGCGACCCACCACCGCGTGGTCCAACGCCCGCAACAGCGTCCCACGGCCGAGGCAAGAGGCTCGGAGCGGTTGTGGCGTTGGTGGCAACAGCATCAATCAGCAGCCGTACGCCCACAAACACGACAGTGTCACCCGGCAGCACCGCAGTCCGAAAACCACAATCTTTTATGGTCCATAAATGGCTGTGTCCTTGAGGGTTTGAAACGTCTGTGAATGTGTGTTTCTTTTGACAGATAACGGACCAGAAGAAAACGGGGCGCCAGACGGAAATAATCCAGGAGCTTCAATTCATACCTGACTTTGAATAACATGGCCACCAAATCGCCGGGCTATCCTACCCTCCCCTCACGGAGCTCCTAATCGTGTTGCCGCCCTTCCACTCAAACAGCGTTGTTACGGATTGATATCTGTCCCCACGACAGGGGACAGGGGGGGGGGGGGGTCCGCCGGACCGGTCCTTACATAACGACAGGGGGTCTGATAGCGTCGCTCGGACCGTCCACCCGGCAGGACCTCTCCCCTCCCCAGGTAGCCGGGACCATAGCCTCAGCTCCTCGCACGCGCCCTTGCTCCCCAGGCTGAGCGCCCCACCTCAGTTCCCGAACCGGGCCACACGCACAGAGCTAGCGCGCTGAGCTCTCAACTGGTAATAACAGCGGACACACAAATATAGAATCGACCCAGCCAGCTTCAGTGCTCGATAAGCATGGGTATGAAAAAAACGTGAAGTTTATACACCTGTTTAGTTATATCACAGAATACAATGAATACCACGAGATTTCATTTCACTAAATATCGTCTGTCACCTAGCAGACTTCACCCTCGTGCTGTCGGTTGTGTCCCCGGCCATCTGACCAAGGCACTCAAACATCGGCCGCTCTCCGAGTTCTGGCGAAGGTCACTGACCTCACTACCGATGAAGTGACGTCACGGTGCATTTGCCGATCGTTTACCTCCTGTGTGGAGCTACAAGGGTGTGCTATGGAAACTGAAACCACTCGGGGTATCGGTAGCCGCCAAAAATGCTTCGTCCAACAGGATCCTGACTGAAACCACTCCAATGCCTCCGTCTGAGACACGGCTGGCGGCACATAGCTGGAGCGGTGGTAGAAACAGAGAGCTCTGCACAGAGGAGCTACCGGCAGCGCAACCACAATGGGGTGCAGGGAGAAACGAGCACACCACCAGACACCAGAAAGTCACGAACGAGAATGTGCCTACCGGCTACCAGCAATGGATGAAATCACACCATATGTGATGCCAAATTGAGTTGGCCAGTGACGCAGGCGCCTCAACTCTATGCAAGTCAAGGAAATGTATGGCATCTCAAGCTACGAATTTTAGCTTCGTATTATTATGGTTGCAGAAGTAGTCAAAACTCCTTGATCTTCTTCAGTAACAAAGTACCGATAGGGTTGAAAATCGCCGTAAATCGTATCAAATTGGTACTTGGCAGAGCATCAACTCCTGAGACGCCAGCATAACCAATAAGTAATAACCATCTCTTGTGAAGAGAACAAGTAAAATATTTCACAATTAACATTTTTTTAAAACTTATAACAGCAGACTGCAGCAGCGTCAAGATCCATACAGCGATGAAGCACAACCCCTAATCCGGTTTCGACCAGGGCCCGGCCACGCTCGCCCATGCTCTTGGTCCGACCCATTCCGCCAGCACGAGCCATGACCACGGTTCAGCGGCGGCCGCGGTGTCGTAGACCTCGCCCCTGGAGCCGGAGGACCGACTGGTA
Organism: Amphibalanus amphitrite; assembly: GCF_019059575.1. Lineage (NCBI taxonomy): Eukaryota > Metazoa > Arthropoda > Thecostraca > Balanomorpha > Balanidae > Amphibalanus > Amphibalanus amphitrite. The sequence continues at coordinate 1,022,444 of NW_024881516.1, forward strand.
CGATAACCCGCTCAGATCGCCTCGGTGGCGTCGCACCGGCCGGAAGCAGACAGCGAGCACCCAAGGGGCCAAACTGGGCTGGAACCAACCGAGCCAGCCAACCCACACCGTCTGCTAGTGGGGTAGAGGGCGAGTCACCGGTGTGAGGTCAGATGATGGTTGGGCCAGACCAACTGAAACAGCGCAACCCTCCAAACAAGCCATTAGATTGGTAGTTGAGTAAACAGATAAGCTCCATAAATGTAATCCACCAATGAAGTAGGCTTAACAAAATTATAATGGATGTGCCTTATCCAAATAATATCAATGTGATGCTTCATTTAGGTAAGCATTTGCTGATGAGGTATTCTGAGTTAATGATAGAAAAGGAATGGTATAAGTGTTAACTAAATAATATAAACTAAAGGCAGCAGCACTACTCTGATCAGCAATTTTTTTCCTCATTCCCTGCCCAGCAGGGACTTACCACATCGTGGGTCATTGAGGCCAGCCAAGTCGAAGTACCTGAAGGTGGCACCATCCACAACCAGCTCCCGCTCCAGGTGCTGGTATGGGTGAGGTGCACCTGCAAATTGTCATGGTGAAAGGTATGCAACTATTCATATGATATACTGATGCATGCATCACCTGAAAAATTGATAGGTATGTATTTATGTAATATGTTTAACAGCCATATATTTTCATACTCAGCTTTGAACAGTTTTGGTTTATGGCACACACTTCACAGTCTGTTTCTTTTCCTACATAAGAACTGCTAAGCACAGATTTCCCAGTCATGCCAAATAACACAGTAATGATAGCAAGATCAATAGATAGGTAGGTAATTGATTTAGATTCAGATTGTGTGACATGACAATCATACTTACTCGAGCTCTCCATGTCCAAGTAATTTGTGAAATATGCAGCTTTAACAGGGTGCAGAGTGCAGACTGCAGATATCACTTCAGAAGAGTATATTCACATTCCACAGAATGACTGCATTATTTAGTAACTGAATGGCACACGTGTTGATGCAGTCGAAACATTCGTCGGTGCTTTATTGTTATGAGACACTGTGTCTATGAAACACTCCACGTTAATTCATCACCCGATAACCGAGCGACCTGGATCAAACCTATATGAACAACAAGTTGAACTTCCGGTTTCTCACGGGCCGATCGAACGGAACGACCAAGGAAGACGAGCCACCTCCACACGCCCCCTACGCCTCCTACAACCCTTGCCTACAACCCTTGCTACCAAGATTACTTTACTACTCCTTGCTACAACCCCCCCGATTCCTCTCCAACAAATTACAAAAGATCAGCTGTATGGAGCTAACTAACTGCATACAACTCTGGCGCATCTAAATGAAACTTGCTTTGTTCTTCATTTCTTTCATTTTTGTCAGCTGGCTGTTGTTTCAAGGTCATATTGAAAGCTGAATTAAATTGTTTTTCTCTGTTTCTTTGGTTTTTACCCTTGTTTTTAAAACATCTTTGGTACTTGTTATGTTTTACGCCACCATTCATTTTTTGTTTCAGATAAAAAAAGACAAAGAGAAAAATACGAAAATACATATATTCGTCACCTATGTTCGTCACTGATAGTTTTTCTTATTTTTTTTCAGAATAAGTGCTAGTAGTCTAGTAGTGAGATATATTTTAAGCGTTTTTTGTAAGCATTCGCAACACTTTTTGTTCTTATTGCTTGAATTTCCTTTTTATGGAGTAGGAAGGCATGTCATCAGCTGAGTGGTATTTCACAATAACACATGCCAACTAGACAACAACAAAGTATTTCGCAACATCTGCGGAAGTAATGCGCAGAGACCCTGCGTGGGGAGGGTCTTGGTGGCGTTGCGGTGGTTGCGGAGTTGCTTGATTATTCTGATTTTTTATCTTCTTGGTCTTGTCTGTGGTTTTGACTAAGCTAAATATCGCTTTGCATCTGAGCCTGAGCCGTACAAGTTACGGGTCAAGGCGTATTGTGGGTCGCTGATTCGGTCTCGCCAGTCTTCAGTCTTGCTTTGTTTTGAAGTCAAGTCAAAGTGAAGTTATCGAATCTTCAATCTTCGTACGGGGTGCCTTTTTCCAGCTCCACTTGCCCTGGTGAATTTGGATTGGGGAAAAGGGCTTGTAGGTAAGCTATCATCATTTATTTGACCCATTTGTGTAGATTGTTTTTGTGTCATTACTAATGCCATGTAAAGATATGCATCTGCAGTAAACACAACTGTCAAATGAGACAGTAACGTAGAGGGACCTTTAATTATCAACAATTTTGCTGAGTGCACCAGGATAAATGGAAGAATGTACCTACAATTGATTCAGTGATCTTGTTTTAACCTGTTCTTCTGAATAGCCCCTAGTTGTATTAGCCTAGTTAGTGCACCAAAATTTACAACAGGTTTTGTGTATGGTTGTTCACTTTATTTCAGAAAATTATAGACATGCTCATTTACTTTTTAGGTCTGCAACAAGCACATAAGAGTAGCCGAAGATGGAGACTGAGCCTGCCCAGGCTGGGGACTCACCCAAAGCATCAGCATCAGCTGATGATCTTCAGATTGATGAAAGCAAGTCAGTGCAGGAGCAGGTGGCTCATGGAAAGGGAAAATCCAAGAGAACCCGCTCCGTGTCTATCTCGGAGCCTCAGCCAACAAGGGTACCCTCAAAGTTCTCTAAAAACAGCAGGAGATCTAGGGCTGGCATGGGAAGAGGCCTCCCAAAGAAGGGTGAGTGATTTTTCAGCTATCCTGCAGCTTTTTACCCAAGTTTAGTGTAATGAAACAGGAACAATGTGGTCTGGTGTCAGGGGGTCTTCATTTCAGTGTCTTGATCCCACCATTTGCCATCACCAACACTCATGGAAGTGAAAGCAATGCTATGCTGAGGATTGCAGGTATCCAGTCACATTTTGGCCTTTTACAGCTCCAGGGGTAGATTTTTGTCAAACAGACTGGATGGAATGCCTCAAGTACCTCTGATATGACAATAACAGTATATGGGGCTGTATGGCTTATGCTATATCACCATACCTCCTCAGAATCACAGCATAAATCAACAGATGCAGATAGTGATTTGATTGGCAAGGGTGGCATGCAATGCACATGTTTCCTTTGTATTGGTGAGGATTTAGACAAAGTGCCTTGGTTAGAGCTGGATGAAATCACATCCATTCCACCAAATTGCACTAAATACAGCCACTATGACAGCTGACTTGTCACCCATGTCTGTCACAAAGTCCTCCAGTCCTGTGGAGTCCGAGCCCTGTGAGCCTGAGCCCTGTTCACGTCTGTGGCCGTTTGCAGGCGGTGCCGGCGGGAAGGGCGTCTGGGGCAAGCCGGGCGCCGAGCTGGACGCGGCCGAGATCGACTCGGGCGACCCCAACTACGACTCTGACTCGATGGACGACGTGCAGCTGGAGCAGGTGGCCGTCGAGCTGACCGAGGACGAGATCAAGGTGCGTCCGCCGCGCCGCCGGCATCACCCGCGGCACTGGGACGGGGCGCGGCGAGACCGGACAGGGTGACAGATTGAATTAATTGACCGAAATGAATATATTGTTAATTTATTCGACGGCAACTCACTGCCGCGAGATGGTCAGATGAATCGTGTTTTTGTTTACATTGCATTATGTTCTTTTTTAGGTCAACATCTAAGATCGGTTTTTCACTGTTAATAACGTAATTTGCGTTGCCGACCTACCCTTTAACTCATGCTTACCTACCCGATGATTACGAGGAGCTAATAAAGGCGGGTATAAATTCTACTGTATGAATGTTTATATCGTAGTATCGGTGTTGACGCCGGTTTCATACCGCCCTGTCGAGCAGAAGATGACCGAGGGTCTGGTGTGCGAGTATTTCGAGCACGGTGACACGGGCGAGGTGGACGGCAGCCTGACCGACCACTGGGACAGCATCAACATGCACCTGCGGTACCTGGTGAGTACCCAGATCCTCAGCGGCACCACCCCTGCGTGTTTGTTTTGAAAGACGTGTGAAAATCCGTCGCGACTTCGGTTCTTATCAAATAGATACTGATAGACTATTATGTACTTAATGGAAGCGCCCATTTTGCAACGTTTTCCATTTTGCTGCTTTTCCGTGTCAAGGAAAATCATCCTTCCGTAGTTAGGCAGGAATTATTGATAATTTATGTGTCAGAAGTGGAAAACGAAAATAACGGTAGTACTCGATGCGCCGCTAGGTCTATAATAGAACAATGGAACGGCGATGATGCAAACATTGCCAGAGACGGGTGCTTGTTATCACGTAATTACATTGATAGGAAAGTTTGAATGAGATTACATAAATATCGGAAAGTGATTCAGGGCACGACTGAATCTTCCTTTTGCCGTTTTTTTTTTTTTGTCTTGATTTTACCGATTACTGTCCGATTTTAAACCACGTAAGAAGTTTTTTTTTAATTTTGCTCGTATTGCCACTCCGGTGTCCGTTCGGTACCTCATGTAGAAGTGTATCTGGTGGTTTGATTACACCTCTATGCATTTAATGCGCTCTCCAACGTATGCCAGTGGGGAACCATAGTAGCATTATTATTGCACAACGCGCGGTCGGTCGCTGAGCAGAACGGTCTCCAAAACTGCTTATCGAAGGAGACTCGCCGAAATTATTTGTTTCGAGGAAACCACCGGTGATATTCGAATATTGTGAAGTGACAGTGGCGATCGGTTATCGATGGCGTGGGTAACCGAAACTGAAACTGACGTTTCCTTGACCGCGGCGCTGGTGTGAGCCGCGTCACCGACCCAACTGAAGTCGGGGGAACCACCCACAGTGAGCTGTGGCTCTGTCCTGTTAGTTGTTTGTCGGCGGGATTATTGAGCTGCTCGGTAGACCTTTGTTGGCTTGGCGTGAATGCATTCTACGGAGTTTCATGGGCCTGGCATGCTGACATTGCACCACCTGAGCTACACTGTCACTATTATCTATCATCCATGAGGAATTTTCGGCATTTCAACCAGTGGCATGGGACTGGGTGATGGCTATGATTAATGATACCTACGATTATTTATGCAGTGGTAGCATACTAGGAGGCATCCCATAGAATCCGATGTTACGGGGTTGTACGACTCAATTTCGGATTCCGGTCAGCACCTGGTCAGTCGGGTGTGCTGGTGGCTCCACTGCCGCCGACCGTCGTGCCGTTGTTTTCGTTCCAACCCTGCCGAGCCCATTCAAGGGCGCGGACCGTGCCATATACCGCCGTGCAGCCCGTTTTGCTGCCGGCGCGCGGTCCCTCGCCTGACGGCCGCGCACGCGGTCCTGCCGGAGCTCGGCCACTGCTGGCGGTCCTCTGAGGTGCCCAGCCGCCAGTGGAATGTTTGTTTACTCGTGGAATGATGCCCGTTGTCCGGCGACGCTGCGAGGGAGCGGAGCACACGCTCGCCGAACTCACCGCCAGCTGCTGGGATGTCGCAACTGCGCACCGACAACAAACCTGACCGAACCTGTCGGGCGGATCTAAATTCGCCGTCGGGCGGCTGGCCCGCCATGTTAGTAGGTTCTGTGTCCGGTTTCGCTGTGCAGTTGTCCGTAGAGTGGCGGCCATTCCGCGCTGTGCTTCAATGTCGCCCCTGCAGCGCTGCCGGCGCGGCGGACTGAATCGATCAGCGCCCGCCGACCGGGCCGGTCACTGGGCGGGCCGGGCCGACGGAAAATGAACGGTGGTGCGCTCCGGTCCGAGTCGGACAGGAGTATCGCGGGCTAACACGGAGTAGCGCACAGGGTAAATGTGCATCGTCTCCTGACCTGAAACTATTCCGCGCCACAAGACTGAATCAGCACGTTCCTGTTTGTAATCGTTTTACAACTATTGCGGGCGGCTGCGTTAGCTGTGCAGCTGAAGTTCGCTATGTTACTGTATACACCTCTAATAACTCATAATATGAAACCTCCAATTGAGCTTTGATCGGTGGCTTATGTAGCGAGGGGAATTAGAAAGAAAGAGAAATACAGAGCTGTATCTTCGCGGTTGATCCAGCACCGCGGTCCTCTGTCGCTCAACTGGTTGTACAAGAAGAGAGAACTATTTGCTGCTGTAATGACTGGGTAGTAGAGCTTGTGATACAGGGGAGCTTGAGAGTCGTTGAAGAGATCCTGAGATAGCTATAGAGAGGGATCCAGATGGTGATGAAGATGGGATCCTGAGATAGAGAGATGTAGGTATCCAGATAGAGATCTTGAGGTGACGTCCACCTGGGAGAGATGTAGATACCGATCCACCTTGCATACAAATACATCTGATGGAAGATGCTTTTTGATTTAGAGGCTTGATGATTCTGTTCATTGTATAGACCATGATGCACGATATGCTTCTTCACTGCTCGGATTAGGGATAGAGGGATCCGATCAGCTGGGTTTGCGGCACAGTTGGGCAGGTGAAGGACAGGGCATTCGAAGTCCCGATGACCACTGCCAAACATATGGGTGGTAATTAAATTGATTAATTGAATGTGATCATTCGTCCAGTCACCCATTCCTATATCACTGGCCTCCCCATTACGAAAATTGCCCACTTAGTTCGTATTAGCGTTGCTAGCTTAGTTGCCCTCGAGAATCATTAGCTCAACTGCCCAACCTGAGTTCTGCTTAACTCCTATCGGCCTTATCCTAAGATGTATCCTTCATCATTCTTACGCTCATTTACACAAAACATTTGCCCTCCATTCACTCACCCCAATCGATTTAGCAGCCCCGAAATTCCCTCCGATAGTGTTAGGTGTCTGGCTGACGACGATCTCCCCGGCGAGATAAATGTCTCCTTCCGAAATCCATTTGCATGCTCCGCTAACCGGCGACAAAGATACTTATCGCAGGGCCGTCCAGAATAAATATGTACAAATATCCACCCTACTAATCTATGGGATTCCCACACGTCCGATAGACTTATGGTACACACATACACGATTTACATCCGACTTATCTCTCTATCCGGGAGAGATTACCTATGCCCTCTTCCGGTCCGCGTGTAACACCTCCGTTCACGACCCAGAGACCACCGTTCATATCCTGGAACTCTCCTCAGGAACTCTCCTTAAACCCTGGGATTTACTTTCAAGGCCTTACGTGTCCTGGAGTACATCGTTACCTCCCCTGAGGCTGTCCAGTACCGATTAAGGTACCCTTACAAAATAAGTATGAGGACTTATTCGGGACACTACAGCTTGCCTTATCCGCCCTTTGGGTGACTCACCCCTGACCTTCGGCTTCTTACCTTTGGCATAGCTCCAACTTACTCTCCGACTGCACTGTACCAGTCTTCTCCTTTCCTCTGCCATAGAAACCTCTCACTGCCTCGTTACCCAGTATTACCTAAGCGGGAAATTAACAGTGGCCGGTACCACTGGCGGAAAACGTGCATATGCCCTGCGTACGTGACGGTGTGTCCCTCTTATTATTCCGGTCTGGACGTGGGTTTAGAGAAGTGCATCTGTGTCTCATACAGTCATGCTGGTAAACGTTACGCCATAGGAGACGGGCAAACAAGCCGTCTGTGCCTCACAATGCCCTGTGCCAATATTGGTGGAGTAATCATTGGCGCTAACTCGCAAGAACGCGAAGAACAAAAACGCATTATTTATCCAAACCAAATCGTAATCTCAAGTCCTAATTGCTGCTGTACGCGTGAACCTAATCATCAGTTCTCGTATACAACCCTAGCAGACCTTGAACCGCTCTTGATTTAATCAGATGATCTAGAACCAATTAGTACGCACGGATCTGTCGTCTGGTTGTGACCGCCGTATCATAGTAAATTACTGAGTGCTCAACGGAAATGAGTCCTTGAAACTCGCTCGATAGTTTCTGGTGGCAGTTTCTGATGGACTACTAGTTACCTATACAATTTATCTTTATAGAATGCCAGAATATTGTCATACGGATACGGATCGCTAGCTTTTCAGAGGAAATCTAATTTAAATCATCCTATCAACAGTAAACAATGCACATTAAACGACCTGCAGTCTAGATATTACATAGCATGTCGTATTTATAATTATGCAGTAACTGTTTACGTTCTTATCCCGTGGCAACTTCCACAACTAACCATGTTCCTATACCTACGATGACCTTCACCTACCGCACGCGCCCAATTACGGTTAGCCCACTGCCCTACTGTGGCCGCTGCTCCACTCCCGACGCTGCTCTCGTGTGCCATCTAGCGGCGCACGGTCCCGCGTCGCGAACGATGATTACCGCGGCGCCGGCCGGCGCCGCGTCGACAGTCGACAGTTGTCAAGGCCGCGCCGCGATGGGCGCGTCATCACTCGCGGTGCAGTACTGGTGTGTGCGGTCTCTCCGGGCCGGGTAGATTCAACGAATGTGTCAGTGAGTGTGAATCTGGTAAAATATCGCTGCAATATCTCCCTGTTCGACATCTCATCAGCTCCATTCCACGTAAGTTTTTTTTTCTATTAAATTCCTGTCCCCTTTAATCGTTCCCCAACAAAGATGGTCCTTTCTAGTATTTATTCTACAGAAGCACAGCGATCGGTACCTATATTAGTCGCATATTAGTTCTAACCACAAACAATTCTACAGCTACCTGTTACACGACATTTCGCAATTTCACTGACGGTAAGTACAAGGACCATCTAAAGTCGCAAAGTGTCAAACCGTCGACCTCAAACCACTACTCTCAACTCTGCACCTAAGTAACAGAAGAAATTCCGCCGTAAGCTCAAGCATTCGTATCTGTCGAAAATCATAACTCATAGCCATATTCATAGATCGATTGCATGAATCAGTCGCCACCTTAAAATAGTACATTCCTTTTCAACCGTATTTACCTGTTCTACAATTGATTTCGACTTCGCAATTAATTCCTACAGTCATATTACCAATGATTTCGCAATGCAACTTTTAGTGAGTACAGCACGAATCTAAACTCTTAATTTCACAGACGTTCCAACCTCAAATTGCGCCTGGCCACCGCGGATAATAAATCAAACGAACCAGTTTGACCAAAGACAAAGACGTTTCAACGCTGTTACGCATCCGGTCATCGATTTCAGCGTTCGTGACACTGAGCTGCTTATTCAAATTTTAGCATCCCGTTCTCGACCTAATCGCGATGTATCCCGCACTCCAACTGACGATAACGTATTTACTGGCGGCTCTGACATGACTTCGAAATTCAGATCCTAATGTGCTACTAGGGTGTCTGGACCAATAAGTTCAAAGTAATTTAAGTTTTCCAATTCCAATTGAGAGTGCATTTTATGGCAACCAAAAATGTTTGGCAGTCGTCACGGGCACGGCAAGCTGGGCAGAGGGGGGGGGGGGCAAGGATCAGGGATAGAGCAGACTTTGCAACAGCACTCACATTCTGGAGTTCCTCTGCGCTCGAACTGAAGAGACTTCTCGCGGGTGACCCCGGACTGACGGCGGCTCCCAGATGGCGTCTCCGGCTCCGGCTGCAGACTGTGACTCTCGGCTGCTCGACTGTGTCTCCTCTCTCTGGTTGGGTGGTGCACCCTTTTATAGCTTGGGGGGAGGGGGTGACTGCCACGCCCTTGCGCCGTCATCTTCCTCTGCCTTCCTCTTGTGGGTGGGCCCGTAAGATGGCGCCCTCTGTCCTGTTTAGTCACCTTGCTCCTCTGTGTCTGCAATTTTTGGCCGTCGAATCGTCTTCGTGTTGAGTGCTTTATCATCTTAGTAGTCGCTGGCATAAACCAATCCCCGAAAGGTTGGTGATTTTCGAGTTTTAATTTTGATTCTTCAATTTCACTTTATTCAAACTTTTGTTTCCTTCCGTTTCGTCTGCCGGCAACGCCCCTTGTGACGTCACTCTTGCTCCACCCACTGACGTCATCTTGGTTGGGAGGGTCTGTAGAACAGCGCCTTCTGTCCGCGGTGGGGACGTCCTGAACTACGTTTGTTTCGGACAACAGCGCTTTCTGTCCGCAGTGGAGACGTCCTGAACTACGTCTGTTTCGGAGGCTGTTTGCTAAGTTTAGCAGATTCGTTGCAGTGAGACGCACTGTTGTGCTACCATGGCTACGTGAGACCCAATGTGCTACGTGCCTTAAGCCTGCGCGTGGTCTCACAGTGTGCCGACGTTTGCTTGTAGCTTCAGCTGCTTTGTAATGACTACCAATGACTCATCCTGATGTGACTGTCTTCAGAGGTGCTTGTCTTAATTGGAGTTTAATGGCGGCCCATTCTGTGCGGACAGTGAGAAATGATTGGGGAGGGTGGACCTGGGGACGGGTGGGAGGAGGGAGGGAATAATGACAAGGGAGGGAAGCGTGCGGCAGCGCTCTGCTCAGCTGCGCGTCACCGGGCCGGCCGTGCCGAAAAGATACTACGTTAGATGGTCAAGATGTAGCGTGCTACACTTACACTGCCCGGAACCGCATTTTGGGCGGGGCGGATTCGCCCGCCTTCCGGTCTGCGATTCCCAGCCTGCCGGCCACTGATTGTGCCGGCTGGCTGGAGCGACGCGTGCCGCGGGGCCGCCGCCTCTGCCGTCTCCGCCTGTCGCTGGGCCGACCAGAGTGCGTTGGCCGCCGCCGCCTGTTGTTGGGCCGACCAGAGTGCGTTGGCCGCCGCCGCCTGTTGTTGGGCCGACCAGAGTGCGTTGGCCGCCGCCTGTCGCTGGGCCGACTGTCTGTGTTGGCCGCCCCCGCCTGTTGGTGGGCGGTATAGAGTGCGTTGGCCGCCGCCGCCTGTCGCTGGGCTGACCAGAGTGCGTTGGCCGCCGCCGCCTGTTGTTGGGCGGTGTAGCGTGCGTTGGCCGTCGTCTGTTGCTTGGCCGACCACCGTGCGTTGGCCGCCGCTCAAGGCGGGACCGTGCACGGAGCGGTGCACTGGTGCGGCGCAGCGGAGCGGCTCCAGGCGGTTCCAGAGACAGTGCGCGGCGGCTGCACGTGCGCGTGAGGGGAGGGAGGGGAGTTGTTGCGTCTCGTTCCGCGACACGACCCGAGACGTCCTCACGTCGGGAGGCGTGCCGAGACGGCCGCCGCGGCGAGCCCGGTGTCAGCTGACTGGAGCAGGTCGGCTGACCTTGGCTGGCCGCGGGAGACGCAGACGCGCGGGCGGCGTCGGCCAGCCTGCAGGGGGAAGGGGCGGGTGGCACTCCAGCCGGCGGGGCGGCGCCAGCAAACCTGGCGAGGGAAATCTACGCCGGCCTGGTCGGCGACGTGATGTCGCAATGCAGGCAGTTAGCTGTTTCACACGGCTCGCGGCCCGAAAGTTCCCGATGCGGTTGCACGGTCCCGTTTTCGCCACTGTGAGTTCAGTGACCGTGCGTGCATTTATGCGGTGTGCTGTTTTATGAAGTGGGCCTGTTGCGGCGGCGCCACTCGGGCCGCGTGTCTCTCGGGTATCGCCGTGCATTGCGAACGTACGGGAAATGTCACGGCTGGGGCCGGTGGGCTATCGGGTGGCATTACGTGCTGCCACCGGACTACCGGTGGTCACTGCCGCAGGTGCATTAGGAGGGCCGGATGTTTCAATGGTTTACAATGGTTTCAATGGTTTCAATGGTGTATAGATGATTTGTGAGTAGATTTTTCGTCTTCGAAATTTCGGGAATATTTCTCAGAAGTGCGGCTAGAACGTTGCTGACATTAATGGGGTACAAATGTTGATGGTGATTTTCATTCTCAAGGTTCAAAGTCGCCCTAAACAGCTTTAGTTGTGCAAGCTCCCTGGTCCGACCGTCTAATCCGGCTTTGAGTTCCGACCGGACGGGAACGCTGAGACGGATGTTTAGCGGGCCGACATACATTATGCTCTGCCGGCACACGCTCATTGACCTCCGTACGCTGAGGGATGGCCGCTGCCGCCGACCGCAGACCGTCCCTAGCACCACATTGTGCTCTCACAACCGGCTCCCCGGCAGTCCAGTTACCTGTTTGGCTTCTTCAGGTTCCAACTATGCCGAGCGATTGACCAGATAGAGCGATGGGACGATAGGTCGGCTTTGTTAGTGCACACTGCACGGCATAGGCGGATGGTGGTACTCGGCTTGGTCATAACAAGCCTGAAAATGTGTCGTTTAAACGTTGAAATTTCGCCGAACGAGACGCATGCGACGGCCTTGTGAGTCGTGACTACAGGCTAATTGAGGACTTCAATAGAAGCGACGCACTTTTTGTCAAGACCGCGTTTAAAGTAGTGATAGTTCATTGTTTTTCCTGTCACCATGCGGACTGACGATGGTCAACTCTGTTCCCAAACAGCCGGTAGCCAGGCATTCCTCAGTTAGGATTGATACCTACGTTTGCATGCGTTGTTTGTTTTCAATGTATAGTCTGTCAAAGCTAATAGCTGCAGTGGCGGTGTGTTGTGTTGTGTTGTGTAGTGTAGCCGATAGACCGTTTCGTTGTTGGGGTGTTTCGTTCAAGATTACTTTGTTTCGTTAGCCGATGCGTGTTTCGTGAGCGGCCTATCCCCCCTGTCCGTTTCAGGTAGTGGTGACGATGATCGAGGTGGCCATGGACCACAAGTCGTCCCACCGGGAGATGACGTCCATCCTGCTCTCCGACCTGTACCAGGAGTGTCTGACCCAGACAGACATCACCAGAGGTGGGTACTGTACCAGGAGTGTCTGACACAGACAGACATCACCAGAGGTGGGTACTGTACTAGGAATGTCTGACCCAGAGGTGGGTACTGTACCAGGAGTGTCTGACCCAGACAGACATCACTAGAGGTGGGTACTGTATAGTCGCCTACAGAATGATGTTCCACTCCTCAGAAGCTATCAGTTGACCGGAGCGCTAAGTTGTGCGGTTTATCACGCAATTAAGCGTGTCGATCGTGAGCATTGGGACAAAGCTATAATTTGTGAACTCAGCCCGTGTGATGCGGCACAGCCTACCACTCCAGGCAAATAATTGCCTGTGAAAAGTGGAACATCATTCTGTAGTCGACTTTACCTGTACCAGGAGCAGGGCTGCGGAGTCGGAGTCGGAGTCGGAGTCGGAGTCGGTCGGAGTCGACAGTTGTGACCGGAGTCGGAGTCGGAGTCGGAGTCGATTTTAGAAACCCGAGCCGGAGTCGGAGTCGGAGTCACCGAAAATCCGTCGACTCCGCAGCCCTGTCAGGTCTGCGGAGTCGGAGTCGGGAGTTGGAGTCGGTCGGAGTCGACAATTCTGGCCGGAGTCGGAGTCGGAGTCGGAGCTGGTTTTTGAAAGCCGGAGTCGGAGTCGGAGTCGGAGTCGCTGAAAATCCATCGACTCCGCAGCCCTGAGTCCAGGAGTGTCTGACCCAGACAGACATCACCAGAGGTGGGTACTGTACCAGGAGTGTCTGACCCAGACAGACATCACCACCAGACATGTGCTTGGATCCGGAAAAATGGATCTGAGATCCGATCCCATGGATCCCGATCCGAGATCCATTCAGATCATAGATCCAACCCCTCAATTTTGTCGAGAGATCTACTGGGATCATAGATCTGACCCTTCAATTTTGTCGCTAGATCCACTCGGATCATAGATCTGGCTCCCCAATTTTGTCGTGAGATCCGTTGGGATCATAGCTCATACATAGGTGCTCAAAATGTTAACAACTTTCTTTCATAAGAAGTTATGAATACCAAAGTATGGTTAGAAACAAACAATCTTATACAAAGACCATATTAGTAAAGGCATCCAGTTACATTATACAGAATACAAAATAAAGGAGGCTCATGACGGTCACAACTTGAGAGAATTGAGTGACATGAAGATTGTTCACAGTTCACATACCAACAGAAAAGTTTGCATTAACAATTAACATAGAGGTAAGTCAAAGTAATGACTAATGAACAATACATAACTAGGTACCTACCACATCACAATTCATGTTAGAATCTACATAATGATATTGATAAGACAATCTCATTGATCTTGCTTAGACAACCATGAGGCTTTCCAGTTTCCAGCTACCACAATTGATTGATAAACAATAAAAGATGATACTGACACATGTGGCTTGGTTAGGTAAAGGTATTTCAATCTATTGAAAGAAATATTTGATAAAATAAACTGAGATATAAACAAAAGTATAAAAATATTCAACAGCCTGCGGAATCGAGCATATTTACGTCTGGCGGAAGCGATGGGAAGCGAAATATCAATTGTAATGGCCAAGGATATTTACCGTAAAATGATTATTCAGTATCTAAATTGAACTCGTGACGTCATTTCAAATAACAAATGAGCTAGGCGTTCTACCTTCGAGTATAATGAAAATAAATAAAAAATCAAACTGGAAATTCAAAAGTCTGGAACTTTTTTTTAAAGAATGTTCATTTTTTCTGCCTCACATGATTTTACGATACGATTGTTTGTGAATATCATCTTTGTAGCGTTGAATTTAATGACGTAAACGTAAGCTGAAACGGTATTATATGGCCCTGAGCGGTGTGCGCCTTGCATCTTAATTTTATTCACTTTTCAAAAGAATAACAATATCTTACGTCATTAGTTTAGAGGGCCTATTACGGGGAATCTTTTGGAATCATTACGGTCTTGGTCAAATTAAGATTTTTCATTGGTCAAACGATAATGACGTAATAAAACCATATTACCAAAACGTGAGCTGTGAATTTCGTTTGTCTTTTTTTGGGAGGCTCTCTCATAACAAAAGCACAGCATGGCACCACACGTGGCAGCTGGCAGGATGCCAAAAGTGGCCAAAAGTAGGTTATCTGAAGAAGTTGATGCCATTTTTGAACTTGTAATTTTATTAGGAAAGTATTAGAGGTTGGTTGCTATTCTTACTAAATCGAAATTGTGTTGCACATACTAATAGCTCATATGAACACTCTGGATTGGGATTTCATACCTGGCAGAAGTGGATTGCTGGATTATTTTTAACAAAACTGACCTATTTGGCTTCCAGGTTTGATTTCCTAACATCTGTCCATAGGCAGCAGAACAGGGGGGGGGGGTGTGGCACCAGGGTACAGTGCCCCCCATAGAGTTTGGCATTTTAGCATTAGCCCTACTGGCGTTGCAGAAAGAATGGGACCAAAATGAAAATCTGCAGTGCCCTGCTGCCACTGCATCTGTCTGTACTGTTTGTTCTTTGAATTAAAGTGGCTGTAGCTTGTTGATAAGATTGTCATCAGTGCTGTCATGAAAAAGTTACAATTGGTCACAAAAAGTAGCAATATGCATGTTCTTGGTTTATTTTAAATGTAGTACAAATGTTGTTTATTTAAATTCAAATTTAATGATGATACCTAATGATCACAAGTGGTCTTAACCAATAACCATGTCCACAAGTGATAATTCTCAATTGTATTGCACTGTAAGGTGTACAATTATGTAGGATAAGGGTTTCATTGGCTACATGTTGTCGTGAGATCCATACAGATCATAGGTCCTCCACAAATTTTAGCCCGCTGGATCCACAGAGATCATAGATCCGACCCCTAAATTTTGTCGAGAGATCCATTCAGATCATAGATCCAACCCCTGAATTTTGTCGAGAGATCCACTCGGATCATAGATCCAACCCCTCTATTTTGTCGAGAGATCCACTGAGATCATAGATCCAGCTCTCGGATCCAAGCACATGTCTGATCACCACAGGTGGGTAACGGGCTATATTACCCAGTGAATACCCGCCGACCACGCAGTGAGACGAGGGCTGCACTACAGCGTTCATCACCGCCTGGCCGAGACCGACGTCTGTGTTCTTCCGGCTGTGGCCGCTGCCGTTTGGAAGCCGCTCTGGCTTTGTTTCTGGCTCAGACACCGGTTGTGTCGCAGTGCTCGATATGCATCACGCGTCTGTATTTCTCTGCACGGCCCCACTGACCTCTCCCCTGTACCGTCCAGGTTTCGAGACGCTGCTGGCCTCCCTGCCGGACCTGGTGCTCGACTGTCCCGAGGCGCCCGTCATCCTGGGCAACTTCCTGGCGCGCGCCATCGCCGACGACTGCCTGCCGCCCAAGTTCCTCACCAGCCACAAGGGCAAGGTCGAGTGCCGACTGGCCGTGTGAGTCGGGGCCCGGTGCGGCTGGAGGGGAGGGGAGGGGCTCGTCAGGGAGTGGCGGGGAGCACTGAAAGTGGAGATTTGGAAGGTCTGTGTTCTAGAGAGATTATCTATAGTGGAGCTGGCACTGTCATTCAAAGCATCTGCGCGAAGTGTGTTGCTTAAGCCGGTGGCGAATAGGTCGGTGATTTCGCGAGACGAACGCCAGCCGCAGTCTGGCCGCAGCCAGGTTTCGTCAGCGTAAATACCTCACCAGTTGGTTTTGGCGGCCTCACAGGAGCGGTAGTGGTCTGATCGGTAGCCCTGTGATACTGACAGTGACTGTCCACCGAGTGTTTATTTTCGCACCTCGGTCCGGTCTTAGCAGTTTGAACGAGCTAAAAATAGCTTTGGTTTGTGTATTTAACACAAACAGCCCAACTTATTCACACTTGAAACAGCTCAATCTGCCTACTCCGTCACCCATGCCATCATATTCCACAAACCTCCCTGAGCGCCCGTCACGACGCAGTTTGTTTGGCTCGGATTTCGTGACGCCGCCCTTCTGTCGGCGCCCGGGCCGTGGCCGGGGACTCGCGCAGTATGAACTAGTTCCGAAGGCCGATACCGTGTCGTATGGCGCAGTCCGTCCCCTGACGTATGAGTGGCCAAGGTCGCTCGGTGCCGCCGCTGGCAGCGTAACGGTCAACTCTGCGGCGTCACACTGACTGACAGACTGGCCGACTGATGACCTATAGCGCCTCCCGCCGGCATGAATCCGCAGCGGATAATCTGCCGCGTGATCGGCTCATGTCATCTACTGTAAAATCACATAATTACACTGCAGCAGCATCTGTTGTTTCCGGTTGCGACACGATTTCAAAGTACTGCTGGGTGGAACAAAAGCTGGGTTCATTATATTTCTTTAATTTTTTATCTCAGTGATTATATAGACTATTGGTGTCCTTCCGAAGTTGGCGCGATAGGTTGGATGTTGTTTGCCCCCCCCCCTCCCATCCCCCTCCCCCACTGAGGCTCTGGGCTGACTGTGTATCCGCCTCGTTCTCAGTCAGGCGCTGGACCGCGCCGAGCACCTGATGAACATGAAGGGCGGCATGATGCGGCTGGACACGGTCTGGGGCGTCGGCGGACCGCGCCGGCCCGTACGACTGCTGGTCAAGCAGATGACCATGCTGCTCAAGGAGTTCCTCACGTCCGGCGACTCCGAGGAGGCCATCAGGTACGCGTACCGCAGGAAGATGGTCGGGGAGGAGTGGATAGGTGATGGTGGGACAGAGCTGACGGTAATCAGAAGCCGATTTGGAAACCAGTGTTTTTTTTTTTTTTTTTGCTCGACTTTTTGTTATAGGTATCGGAACTAATGGAACTTGCAGCTTGCAGGGAGTTTCTGTAGGCTGTATTTTGCATCACCAATCAGTCTGGGCTGGTGATCGAACTACGTGGTGGCCTATGGTTTACGCCCCTGCCGTCCGCGTGTCTTACACCATGCCGTCCCCGTGGCTAACGCTGTGCCGTCCGCGTGGCTAATGGCGTGGCGTCCCTGTCACCCGTATCTAGCGCCGTGCCGTCCCCATGTCTAACGCCCTGCCGTCTGCGTGTGTCGTCCAGGTGTGTCCGTGAGCTGGAGGTGCCGCACTTCCACCACGAGCTGGCTTACGAGGCGGTGACGATGGCCATCGAGCGCTCGGACGACAAATCCATCTCGGAGCTGTCGCGCCTGCTGCGCGTCCTCTCCGAGGCGGGCGTCATCAGCATCAACCAGATGGACGAGGGCTTCCAGCGCGTCTTCGAGAACATCGCCGACATCCAGCTGGACGTGCCGAACGCCTACGCCCTGCTGGAGAGCCTGGTGATGCTGGCCGCCCAGAACGAGGTCATCTCACCAGACACAGTCCGCAAGATGCCGCTCAGGTCAGTCAACGGCCGGCGCCCTGGGGACAGAGCCATAGGCTGTCCAGCTCAAGTGGGTTATGCTTGGCGTGTTTTTCCTGGGACTTTGGGTACGATGGTATGAGTGTGTTATTGTTTTATCGATTTAAATGCCCGTTAGCTTTAATGTTTGGTAGATATTGGGGTACGGTTTGTACTCCTCAGGTGTTTGCTAAATTAGTCTTTACTGGCGAGTAATGAGTTGTTTCTTTTTTCAAGTTTGAACACCGGCACTCCCACAATCTTAAAGCCGTCAGAGTCGCTGACCCGCTTGGTCCGGCGCCCTGCTGCTGGTTCTGGTGAGGTTCTCGGCCCGTCTGACCTGTGCTCCTCTCCGTCTGCCCGCGCAGGGGACGTAAGCGGTTCGTCTCCGAGGGTGACGGCGGTCGGATCAAGGACCGCAGTGACGTGGTGCCGCTGCAGCTGTGAGCGGTACCCGGTGCAGCTGAGTACCACGGGGTGCCCCGGGGTCCACCAGTTGGGTACCCTGGGTGAACCCCGGGTCGAGCGGGGTATCCTGGGTCCAGCAGGGTACCCTGGGTCCAGTGGGGTGTCCTGGGTACCCCGGGTCCGGCTCTGAGACCGACCGCTGCCCGTCCCGACCCTGGCCGACCCCGGACCGACGTCAGACCGACCCGACCCGACCCGGCGGCGGTGGCACGGGCGCTCAGGCCCCGCGCCGCCAGCCGTGTGCGCCGCGGAACAGAGGACTCGCTGAAATAGCCGGCGGCTGAAGACGTGCGTTTTGTATATTTTTGAAGTGTTGTTCGGGTGCGAGGGTTTCGTTATGCGCGCGCCCGCGGCTCATGGTTGATGCGTGTGTGCGTGTTTGGTGGCTGTCTTGGATGCGGGTGTGGCGGCGTTTTGGGTGTGCTTTTCCTGGGCGCGTTTATGTGGCGCGGGTCGGCGGAGGGGGTATTCCGCGTTCCGCGCGGTGGACAGGTGTAAGTGGAGCGTGCCGCGCGGTGAGAAGGTACGGGGTGTGAGCGGGCGTCGCGAGCGCTGCTCTCCGTGCGTCACCATTGCATAGGGCGGTCTCAGTTTCGTGTTCGGCTAAGGAAGTACAAAACCTTGTTTGAAAGAGGAACCCTGAATCAGTTGGTTGGGCGTTTGGGGCTCGGATTGGCGTGGTTGCCCGTTATAGAGGCGCACTTCTGTCTCGTTAGTTCAGCCCCGAAGCGCTGATAGCTTAGTATTAAGACTGCTGCTTTCCCACAGCTGGGTTTTCTTAGAGCGGCGCTGCCTTTTCTGCCTTTTTCTTGCTTCGGTGTGATTGTCTGGCGAGGAGTGCTTTTTCAGTTAGCGGTGGTTTCTAAGGTATATTCGTCTGTCACTATGAGGGGTAAACGGCTCCTGGTGGAACGATCTCCGGGCGTTACCTCACAGTTACACCTGAGTGCAATGAATGATGTAATTGTACAGGCCTGAAAGAACGGTGTGTTAAAGCTGCGCGAGTCATTGAAATGCAACACAGTTGACAGTTGAGTCATAATGAACCATTATCGGTCTGTAAGAGGCTAGCGTTCTCATCACGGTGCAACGAGTTCAACGAGTGCTACTCAGCCGGTATCGACTGGTGTGCCTGTCTCGCCCTCTGTCCTCCTTTTGGGGCCGTTTGCCGCTGTGCGTGTGTGTGCGGTGCGTGTTTGGATATTGCTGTATATTGCCAAATACACATGGAGCCACCTCCGCTCTTTCACTAGGGGGAGCGGGAGGCGGATCGACCGTGAGGCCGTTTAGGCCGAAACTGGTACCGAAGGACAATCGATTTCCGCTGCAGGATGGTCAATCGTGAAATTTGCGCAGGTCGGTGCTTGTTGTTGTTGTTGTCGTTCCGGCCGTCGGGCCCGGTGGGCCCACATGGGGGGCCCGTGAGGGCCCCAGCCCCCCTCGGGGGCGACACCTGCGACGTCCGCGCAGGGAGGGCAGCAGGCCCCCGGGCGGGTTCCGGCGGACTCAGACGCCGGGTAGGGCCGGAGAACCCAGCACCCCGCCAGAGTGTCTAGCGCCGTGGGCGCTCTATAGTCGGCCCAGGCGCCGCAGGAACTCGATAACCCGGCATGGGTCAGCGAAGACCTCCCGCAGCGTCGGGTCCTCTCTCCCGAAAACGTCGTGACGGACGCGGGCCGTCGCGGGGCACGACGTCAGGAAGTGTTCCGCGTCCTCCCTGACTCCGCCGCCGCAGGTCGGGCACCCATCGTCCTCCTCCGCCCCGATGAAGTGACGGTAAGCTTGCAGGGCAGGAGAGTGGCCGGTCCGGAGGCGCGCCAGAGCGGTGCCCTCTCTCCTAGACAGGCCGAGCCTGTCTGCCAGCCTGACCCTGCCCGGGCCGACGACATCGTGGTAGTCGTGGCTTAGGTGCGGGCGGGTCGCGGGAGCCGGTCGGGAGTGGCGCGTGCTCTCCACCCACTCTCTGCTCACGTGACGCTTCAGCAGGCTCTTGGCCGCCGCGAAGGTGATGGGTGTCCCGTCCTGCGGCAGCTCAGCGGCCTCCCTGGCCACGGCATCGGCGATCTCGTTGCCGGCGACTCCCGCGTGACCGGGAACCCACTGAAGGTCCACGCGGTGGCGTCGTCCTAGTCGCCGGAGGGATAGCCAGATTTGGTCAGCGACCCGTTCAGTCTGGTTGGCCGGGCCTTCCCTCAGACGCATGAGGGATGATAGGGAGTCGGTGCACAGCTGGATGTTGAGTGCAGGGTCTTGATCGGTGAGGATGGACTCGATGTATTTGAGTGTCTCTCGTAGAGCGAGAAGCTCCGCTGTGTAGCTCGACGTGAAGCGCCCCGCTGGCGCTCGGATCCTCTTCACTTCCCTGCCGCTCCTATAGACGACTGCCCCTGCTCCGCCTCGTTCTGTGCCGGCTGTGGCCGAGTCGTCCGTGAAAGCCTGGACGTCCGGGTTCGGCAGTCCGGCTAGCGTCTCCTCGGCGGCAGTCCGTCGCTGTTCGGCGGGGGCGTTTTGCGGTAGCGGCCTCACAAGTCCAGTGTGGAAGAGGACCGTTGGAGGTGGCGGTGACTCCCAGGGAGGGGTGCTGGCAACCACCAGGAACGGTTCGCGTGGGAAGTCGTCTAGGCCGGCGTCTTTGGATATCCCTTGGCCCGTCCGTGCCCATCCTCTGTCATAGCGCAGACGTTGCCGGGGGCGGTTCTCAGGGAGGAGGATCCGCTGCACAGGGTCGCCTGGTAGGTCCCGGGAGTGGCGCTCCATCGCCACAGCCGCCAACTGCCTCCGCCGCGCCGAGAAAGGCAGGAGATCCGCCTCTCTGGCCAGGGCGTCCACTGGTGTAGATCTGACACATCCGGTGATTGTCCTGCACGCCTGTCTTTGCACCGTTTCCAGCTCCCTCAGGCCAGACTCGCTGAGGCCGGGCATCCAAGCGCCGGCGGCGTAGTCGGCGCAGGCGCGAGAGAAGGCGAGGTATGTGCTGCGCAGATCAGACGGTGAGCAGCCCCACGTCGTGCCGCTGATGGCCCGGAGGACGTTGTTCCTTTGGAGCATCTTGGCCTTGGCCCAGGTCGGTGCTCGGTCTAATGGTCACTGAACGCGGGGGGCGCTGCTGTTGCTGCTCTCACTATCGCGGGAGGGGGTGGGGCTGGGGCTTCTATTGCATTGGTATGCTGTTCCGAGGCTGATGTCTGCCTCTGACAAATCAATCGGAATCGATGTGTCGCTGTTGGTCACTGCAACAGTGGCTGAACGCTGCACTGATATACATAGATTTACATCGGGTGTTGCCGGATCCTATAGCATGACGATGCGTTACCGACAGATGACCATAATCGAAGGTCATTCTTACAAATAATGTGTATTGATTAGCAACAACAATGTACAAAACAGCGTTTTCAACATTAATCCACCTTGACGTGCCAGCTATTAAAATTCAAACATGCCTCCTAGGCCAGATACTTCAATTCCAACTGGTCGGTGTTTCGGCCTTCACTGACAGTGTTTGTAACTTATAATCATCGACAACATGCCCATATTTCGCCCAGTGAAGCGATGCTTCTTACGTTGTTGAATGTCTTGTTCCTCGGTTCATTCTCGTAGCTAACATATCTCATACTTTATAGCATCAAATAACAATAAACAAACGCACATTACCATCATAACAAAAATGTAACATCTGAACGGACGACAGTCATACCGGAGCCCCCCTCGACTCAGGGTAAAACTGCGGTCTGGTGAACAGGTCCGACAAATAGACTAGGGGAGAGTGGGGCAAAGCGGCCACCCGGGGCAAAGCGGCCATCCATCGTTTTAGCCCTTCATAGCTGGCGTCAGTTCCAATTTATGGTTTCCAATTATACTTCTCTCCACGGTCGTTCGAATGAGCCAGACCGGGGTTTCAGGCCCATCAGCATTGTTCTGTGAAACACGGAAAAGCATTTCTTGCCAGGTTACCAACTATGTTTACAATTTTTAAATGTTATGTTATTCCATAACCGTTTGGAATTTTTATAAGCGTTCTTGTCCATGCATTGCATGGTTATCGTACATGTATTCTACCAATTTTAATGTTTTTACCCCACTAATAACTAAGCTGGAATATTTTTGTCTCTGACGGTATGCGCGGGGCAAAGTGGCCGGGGCAAAGTGGCCACTCCCCAATTGGCCATAAGTTGCTTCCATCTGGATAAAAAACATTATTTATATTCAAATGTGTCGTCATGCATTCATCTTGGCCACTTTTCAGTTGCATGAGTTACCAAATAATGCAATTAAATGTTTATTTCCATGAAACTCCTTTCTTTGTTTACCTACAGGTGGAAGATGATAAAGTAAACATCCATCCTCGCTTAACCTTGTCACCATCAAATACCCTAGTCGTACACGAGGCAACTATTTTGTTCCTCATATCGGGGCTTGAGAAGACGCCGGTGGCCGCTTTGCCCCAGGGTATGGGGCAAAGTGGCCAATATGCATAGGTTTAAAGTTTTGTCAATATCTTTCATATGTGAACGCCTTTGGAAATAAAACGCAGTTGAAATAAAAGGCAACTTAATAGGGATTACATTGGTATAGAAAGAATCTTTCCAAGTTTAAAAATCAAGCGTTGGCATCGTGAGAAGCGTTAGGGTGGCCGCTTTGCCCCACTCTCCCCTACATGAAAATTGCATCATCACGCCACATAACCAACTAATGGATCCCAGTGAAACAATGACGAAGGTACGACAGGCTGTGTGAAAGGGTGCTGCAGCTTTTAGTCTGTTGATGTGCTCTTGCATTCCGATCCATGGCGCGGGTTTGGGCGTTGGCCGCTCTTTAGCTTCCGTTGGCCGCAAGATGGCGATGCTCAGTCGTCCTTTTTCCTCTGATTCACAGGGAATTAACTCGGTGAAACATTTTTTAATGTTTCAGGGGCAAAAAGGCACCCGCTCGTGTCTCCCGAGTTCGGAACCGTCCCAGACCATGAGACGGTGCAATTGGTCCGGACTTCTGATGTGGGAGAGTCTGGCTTTGTTGCAGCCCATCAGATGTCAGGTCCATCGGACCCTGCACCGCCATCTGGACGGATTAATTGTCTTTCAGAACTAATGCTGTGTCGACCCATTCAGCCTGAAACCTGACGTGACCCAGCCTCTGACCTGACCAGACCGCGTAGACACTGCTGACCTAACATGACCTGACCTGACTTGACCACACGGGCCATGCCCTCATGCAAAACTGTGTGGGTCCAAGTATCGCCCCATGAGGAGGATCGCCCCCGTGGCCTCGTGGCGTACTGCGTACAGGAACGCCCGCTCGAAGTTGACCCTGACGAGAGGGGTACCGGGCGGCAGGGGCTGCTGCGCGGGCCGGGCGCCGTGCTGCTCCCAGGGCAGCCGCTCGGGGCCCACGGCCCACCGCGAGCGTCCCGCGCGGTCCGAGAACAGCGGCGACGGCAGCGTGGGGAACTCCAGGTCGTCCTCCGAGCCCGCGCCGTGTGCGCCGTGGTCCAGGCGGTTCGCGTGACTTTGTCCGTCGTGGTCCGCATGGTTTGCATGATCGTTGTGCGCTGCGTGATCACCGTGATCTCCGTGGTCTCCGTAGTCTCCATGATCTCCGTGGTCCCCGTGGGCTCCATGGCCCCCGTGAGTTCCGTGCTCCCCGTGGTCTCCGTGAGCTCCATGGTCCCCATGCCCGCCATGGTCCCCATGCCCGCCATGCTCCCCATGCCCGCCATGGTCCCCGTGTGTTCCGTGGTCCCCATGCCCACCATGGTCCCCGTGCCCGCCATGGTCCCCGTGTCCGCCATGTCCGCCATGGTCCCCGTGCCCGCCATGGTCCCCGTGTCCGCCATGGTCTCCATGTCCGGCGTGTCCTGCGTGCAGCACACTGCCGTCCCCGAGGTGAAACTCTGTCGCCTGCAGCACGCCGCCCAGCCGCAGGTCTCTCAGTCCGTTCACGCCGGAGAAGTCGGCGCTGCCCTCGGTCAGCGCGGCGCGCACCCCGAGCTGACCGAGCAGCGGGCGCAGCTCGGCCTCGGTCCGGTGCGAGATGATGGGCACGGTGACCTCCAGCTGCTGGGGGGTGGCGGAGCGCATCAGGCGGTGCCAGGCGGCCGGCGACAGGCGCGACTCCAGCTGCGAGAGGCCGTCGGCGTTGAATCGTCCGGCGGTGCCTGGCAGCAGCAGCACCAGCTGCAGCTGTCCGTCCGAGTAGGGCAGCGCGGCCACCGTGCAGTCCAGCTCCGCGCTGTAGCCGGCCGGCAGGGAGCCGCGCACGCGCACACCGGCCGTGGCCAGCACACGCCGCAGCGCCGACGGGAACCGCAGGAAAGTCGTGTCCACCAGCCGGACGTCCAGAGAGGGCGCCAGCGTCGCCTGCAGGTGGAGACAGGGCAACGGGTCAGGGAGAGACCTTAGATTGTCTTTTATGACGGCAGTGTATGTAGACAGACTAACTGGTGTATCTAAACAAATCCTGCAAAATGTTAGTTCTACCGATATATTAATATATTAACCTTGATTGTGCAGTATGCTCGAGAATCAAAATTCGATATTTGTCCATCTGCTCTTTACGTCTCTACTTTTTTCCATCGGAGATTCGACAGATGTCTCGCCATAGCTCACGTTGAAGAAGGTGCCGGAGGCGGTGACCAGAGAGGGCTCCACGGGCGGCAGGCTCTCGGGACGCCGGATGAAGTCGCTGACCAGGCCGCCGGTCGATCTGCTGACGCAGCTATTGATGCTTTTCTGGATGGCAGTTCCCGGAGCCAACTTCAGGTCCGCCTGGAAAGGGTCACATACGCTCATGTTAACGGAGAAGTCTCAGATCGGCATGACCGGGATAGCTTGAAGACAGAGAGGAGAGACGGTCACCTTATCGGCATCGCTTTGTAATCAGTCAGAAATCATCTGATCTCATGTGAACTAATCGACCCTCGTTCAGCGGAGCAAATACTTTGTGATGAAGCAATACTGTGTGACAGTGCACGTGAAGGACATTGCCCGGCCATGAAACTAAGTACCGGGGTAGGATGGTAGGCAGTATACACATTCACGGTACTCACATTTTTGTCGATGACAGGCTGGTAGAAGCGAGACAGCAGGAATTCGTAGCCGCTGAACATGTCACCCTGCTCCTGCGACAACAATAAACGACATTTTAAGATGGTTATTAGATATCTTAATAACTACGTTCATTTAGTTAAATGTAACATTGAATAAATTTACATATTTTAAGTCACATACATAAAGGTAGGTATAAAGGTCTCATATAAAACCCACATGTTTTACACCATGCCCGTTGCTAATTATGGGGCTCAGTCAAGCAATGTCGAAAATGGACACCTAAATGATGTCAGATGTGCACCGAATAAAATACGAGGACGCGGAGCTGGACTCTACCCGTGACCCGTTTTCGGTTACAGTTACCCACCGTATGTGTAAGCAGAGCGTTACAGACGGCCGACTGGGCGTGCTCGCCGGCCTGGTTCATGTAGCGGAGGAACTTGAAGAAGCCCACGTGCGGGTTGAAGCTGGTCATGGTGTCCAGCTGCAGCAGCCTGTCCAGCTGGTGGGCCGTGTCGCCGCGCGCCCCGAGGAACAGCTGCGCCAGACTGCTGCTCACACCCAGCGGCGAGAACACCATGTTCTGTTTGGGGTAGTCGGGCGCCAGGCGGCGGTAGAGCGACAGCCCGAGTCGGTTGATGTTTTCCACAAACGTGTCGGTGCTCTGGTCCACGTCCAGAAGGGTGTCCTCCAGACCCAGGCTGCCCTCTGGCGGCGACCGTAAGGTGGCGCCACCTATACCGTTTCCGGCGCCGTTGTCACCGTGATGATCGCCGTGGTGTTCTTTGTGATCTCCGTGGTGATCTCCGTGATCTCCATGATGACCCTCATGACCCTGATGGTGACCCTCGTGGTCGCCGTGACCTTGCGCGTGGTCGCCGGAGTGGGACTCGTGATCGGCGCCTTCGTGGTGATGCTCATGATGCTTCTTATTCTCGGCACTGATATAGTAGCTTGTATCGTGCACTTTGTGATCTCCTTCGTCGTGATCTTGCCTATGTTCGGCCTCAAACTTCTCATCATGGTGACCTTCGTGATGTTGGATTTCGTTGCTGAAGTTCAGCTCCGGCGTCTCCTCATAGCCCACGGTCAGGGGCCGCACCCGCGAGGAGAGGTCCTCCGTATCCAGCAGAATGTGAGGAAGCTCTGAGACCCCCTCGTCCTCGTCAGGAGCCTCTCCGGAGCCGTCCTCCGACGAGCCGACCTCGCCGGAGAAGGAGAGGAATCCCCCGGCTCCCAGCGCCCCGGGTCGGAACAGACTGGACAGGGTGAAGGTGGGTCGCACGGCGGGCGACTCGGCGCCGGACCCGCTGCCGTCCTCCAGCTCAGTGTCCGCAGCGCCGCCCGACGCAGGAGACGCTGCAGGTGCTGTCGGTTTCGCTGAGGGTGTCGCTGCGGGTGCCGTTTTGGACCCGACACTCCCTCCTTTGCTGGTTGCCTCACCAAGCACCATGAGCAGGTCGTCCTCCTCCAGACTCGTCTGCTCGCTGGACTGTATGTCGGAAGGAACGGCTCCGCTGGCGTCGACGGTCTCAGAAGCGCTCTGCTGAACTGTCACTGGAGCTGTGTCGATGGTTGAGGTCGTCTCCTGCGACTTGACGGGAGTTGACAGAAGTTCCACCAAGTTCTCCATGGCCTTGATCTGATCGGCACTGATGGTCTCTCTGTTCACGATCAGGGGCCGGGTCTCGTGGCCGGGAGGAACCCTCTCTCCCTGTCCCTGTCCCCCATTCGCTCCGGAACCCGCACTGTGAGCCATTCCGTGGCCGTGGCCGGCTCCGATGGCGTCCGGGATGAACCGGGAGGCGATCGAGTGGGAGAGGTACGGCGAGAACACGCTGTCCACCACCGGGTGCAGCGGCAGCGGCTCCTCCGCCTCCTCCTCCTCCAGGTAGGCGGCCTCCAGGGCGGCCAGCTCCTCGGCTGTGTACGGACGCAGGCCGCCGCCCGTGATACCGTCCATCGTCGGGGACCGCACCGGCGCTCTGTGGGCCGGCCGGCGCCGCGGCGGGGTCGGATCCTCGTCAATCGCCGAGATAGGCTCTCCTTGGCTGCTCACGCGACCCTCTAGCGCCTCTGTCGGTACTGGGCCGAACTGCGAGTCGCTCTGTTCGCCATGAGGGGTCGGCGACGCAGGTACGAAGTAGTGAACTTTGGACGGTGTGGTCCGTTCCGTTTGCATGTAGGCGACTTCACCCAGCGGCACCTCGGTCGTCATGGCAACCTCGGGGTCTGAGAGCAGCGCCACATTCAGCTGAGAGAGCAGCTCGATCTCCTCCGGAGTCAGAACTGACGACATCACCGACGGGGAGATGTAAGGCACACTCGGCCGAGTGTGGTGTGTCTGTTGTGCGGTAGAGGGCAGCACTGACGGTGTTTCGATCGATTCAGGCTCAGCATAGCTTTCATCGCCCGCGTCACTGCTCCCCTGCTGATCATTTTCACTATAATCTTCCACGTCAACTAACTCCTGTTCAGAGTTGAACATCGACTCTCTGTCGGTTACCGCACTGTCGATCTGGGGGATATATTCCGTCTCACCGCCTGTCGGCAACTGTGGCGCCTCTTCACTGTCTGGCGGCGACTGTGGCTCCACCTTTTCCACTTCCTCCGCTTGGTAGCTAACGACCCGCGGCGCCACGGTGCTCTGGTCCCGGCCGCCCATCGAGGCCACCTCTGCGTTGACGATAGTGCCGATGGTGGCCACCACGCTGTCCATCTGGGGCAGAGGCCCGGCTGCCGGCGGCGGGCCCGACAGCGGCTGCGGCGAGAGGAAGGTCCGCTCCACGGCCCCGCGCCGGTCCAGCACGTAGTAGCGGAACAACGGCGGTGGCTCCGCCCCGTCCGAGCTCCGCCCCGCCGGCCTGCAACGAGACAGACCGCGCGGATGAGGACAGAAATGTCAGAGGTGTTACCGTTACCTATAAACTTAGCATAGTTGTTACGGCTACGCGTTTGGTATGCACTGTTATTCGGCAGGCTGTCCCGCAGGCCGGCTTTCTTATATAACCGACCAGTCAGCTGAGCACGTTTTGAGACCGACCGCCCCAAAACGTGCCACCCGACCAGGTCACCTGCTCGCACCCACAGCGCGGCGGCGACAACTAGCCGGCTGGCGCGCACGTGCGAGCCGCTGATGACGCGGCAAAAACGGCGCAGCGGCGCGCCACCTCACGCCGGCGAACGGTCCCATCCCGGCGGGAGGTGGCCCAGATCGGACTGATTTCGGCCGTACTCAGCACAGGGTTTCCCCTCGCTTGTAGAGCACCCCACTGGTTCTCGAGAGGACAGTGAAAGTGTCACGGGAGTGGGTTGGGCTCACCTGTCGGCATGGGGCGCGACTCGTCGGCTGCGGAGGGGGGTCCTGCTCTCAGACCCAGCCACCAGCACCAGCACCAGCGCCAGCACCACTGACGACGCTGCAACACAGCACTGGACACATTCAGCTCAGGTGCGGGCTCGAATCCGCGGTACGGGAAGCAGCACAAGCCCCATTCGCGACAACATGCCAACCAAATCTGTTTATAGCGCCGTTTGCCACGAAAGAGGAATCATGGTTCGTTAGAGTAAATCTAAACGTTGTAACGGTCGGGATGTTCGGCGTTATAAAAAGAAATGTTCCATCAAAGAAACGGTCCAATTTGTGTACCCATGCCGACGCAATGTGCCTGTCATCTTGAAATTAGGTATATTACCGTTATAGCTAGCCAGTATCCTCCAAGTACCTAAAACAAAAATAAGTGTTACCCTGATTCGAATAGTGTAATAGGTTTTTTTCAGGTTTAATACGCGTTGAGATCGAACGTTTGATTCCCCTTGCTTAGAGTACATGCGGACTGGCTCAACAGTTAGGTAGGTATACGGCTCCAGACGTGCAATAGGTTGTTTCAAGTGCAGTAGACATTTTACACAAGGTAGACATTTACATAATAATATAATGCAGTTATATAATAATATAATCAATGATATAATAATATATATTTATATTATTTGACGATATAGTTAGACGTTTGTACGTGGTTTGTACATAGTTGCAATCATGCATGATTGCAACTGTATTGTAATCTGTATTGCAATATGTATACAGATTGTCTGTATTGCAATCTGTATTGTAAATCTGTATTGATTATGTAAACCCATGGGTTTAACTCATTGATGACCGCACTTCAGATACAATTTGCTTCTTTGGTTCTATCATGTGGCTGAATTATTGACAAATCGTCACGAACCAAAAGCCGTGTTCATTATTCACGTTATACCTATGAAGGGTCTATCAAAATTTGTTACTATTGCGTGCCATAAATGAAAATTATCGAGTGATACTAAGAATTATGTTTAACGAGCACAAGATGTTTGAACGTCTAATAGACGTTCAGCAATGTGTTAGGCGTCATTAAAGCGGTTTCAATTATTGATGAATGATAATTCCACCCATTCGATCTATGCCTACAAAAATGAATAATTATTCCATCAACTAAAAGTTACATTACTTATAGGTGTTGCAAGACGCACAAATTATATCTGGACATTGAGACTGCAAAGCCTTACACTCGTAACAAAACATAATTTATTAAAAAGGCGAGGTAAGTATAGTTAATCGGCTACATGCTCAGGAACTAGGTACGGTACAGAATGAAACATAAATAAACCGCTCATACGTAAAAATATCAAGTTGCTCTATTTTCTCGCGGTTAGATATACGCATAACTTTTCATGTGGGATGATAAAACTACGGCTATAGCAAAGCCTCCATTGCTTGATTATGAGCTATACTTAGTTTTCTTCAACGCTTCCAAAACGTTGTCGTTATTGGAAATGCGTTAAAAGCTCTGACTTACGAATTATTTATCGGTTGAAGACTCGGGACCAATGTAAGGACGGTCAAGTGTGTGTAGTGTGACATTGCTAAGCTTTATAGGTGACTTTACACAGAGGCGAGTGAATATGTGCATTTTCAAGCTCGTGCAGTTCAGGCGCACCGTCATTTAACAATTGTCAGACGATTCTTGAGCTCAGTGTTGCGTGACCGGTCCCAGGCGCTCCTTTCGATACTGCCATTGCTGCATTTGTTGTCGAGATTATCCAGTCATTTCCTGCGGGTCGGTGACCCTGGAGTTCCGAATTCGGCACGGGGCAGTTACGGTCCGGTCGAGAATCGAAACGGGTTATCTGGTGAATTCGGCCTCCGATGGTCCATGATTCGACTTCGGGCTTGTCATCGTTGTGTTAGTTTATTGTTTTATAAGACCGTAAGTATACCTACCATTCTGATAACGAAAACCTAATGATAACCTTGTGCTCATCGTCTAAAAATGGCCGGAAAACAAAACTTTTTGTTTTAGAAATTGTGTTTTGCTTTTGGAAAGCAACAACAATATTGGATTTTGTTATTCGGCCGTTTTTATGCATTAGCACATGGTCATCATTCATACCTAGGTACTTGTAGTCATGATTAAATAGCAATGCCCAAAATAACGTTTCAAACCAGCAAAACTGTAGAACACCATCCTACCAATTACGTTTTTAAGTCATGACGTTATTAGGTATTGTGCGTACCTTAAACAGATTGTGTGTATAACCGATCAACCGTCAACCGATCAAATATTGTTATCTATGGTTGATGCTCGACAGTCAGTGCGGTTGCCATGGGCTGGATGAGGTGTACCTAAGCATAAAGCAGCACTGGAGCACAGGCCGGGCCTGATAAACGATGTGAGGACACCCGGCAGAGTTTTACACGTGACTCGCGAGAGGTGCCGCCGTCTCGCGCATTTCTCGCGCTGCCGGCGTCCGGGCGGTGACACAATTTCGGGCATTGTGTCGAGAGTAATGGGGCCCAGCACACCACGGGAGACTTGCCGCCGGCCCGGAGGGTCGGAGTTAAATGGTCGGGACTCAGAATGGTCAGCGAGGCTAGAAACAGACAAAACGATCTCCATCAGCCTCCTCAGCCGTGACCCCGCCTGGCGGCGGACCCAGTTCGGTTTGTGCCCTGCTGAGCCAGGCGAAAGGCCGCCGAACCGGTCGGTGAGTGAAAACCTCCACAGGGCCGCCGAGGTGCGACATGCTGCTCCACGCACTGCTGACCCAATGACCTGGCCTCCCACCGCGCAGTCACGTGACCTCCGGCGGTCCACTGCCGCACAGTCACGTGACTGGTGGTCACTCGGCTGAGACGTTGTCATTACATCTATCTCACCGGATTTAGTAGCCGAGCCGTGTATGGCCGTGTCTGATGGCGATGTCATCCAGCGGTAAAATATTCACGGAGTATTGGAACCTGAAGTGTGCGCACAATAATGTATTCACTGGCCATTACTCAGATGCGTAGAGTGATTGAGAATCGCATTTATGTGCCAGATAGGTATGCCACCTATAGGTAATAGGTAAATACCAGATAGGTATTTACCTATAGGGTATAGCGCAGCAAGCATCCATAAGAGTGCTTCCACGGATAGTGGCCAGGGTGCATTTATGTGAATGCTCTCATCTATTAAGGCTATTTGTGTCATTTAACTTATGTCATTGAATATAAATGCTGTGTCAATGTCAAATACAGAGCAAGCGTGAAACGCGGCAACCTACGAAATATGTTCGACACCTACTGGTTTGATGTTTTGTTCTGTAGTTTTGTGTTTAGCAGAGTCGTTCTCTCGTTAAAACACATCTCGCTTTCAAGCAGACCTCGTCCGGGACGTGGTACCTCTCGGCTATCACCATTGCATGCAGAGCAGACTCGGCAATTTCTAACAGTAACAGTCGGCCTGTGAATCCGCCCTCTCAGCTCATCATACTTTGTACTCACGCCGTGCATCTCAATCATCGCTAAACGGTGGGACATTAACCAACAGACCTACTGCCCACGGCCACGGCTGGGTTTCACTCGGAGTCGGATGGCGCATTGATATGGAAAGGAACGCGCGTTCCGGGACTCGGGGGTGTTAAACCATTTGCAGACAATGATATGGGCTCGGAGGGCCGGTGCACGTCCCGCAGAACGTGGATTACCCAGCACAATTACCATAGCCGATTTCTGCCCCAGGTCTGCAGCTCATGAGCTGGACTCAGCTATGGTAATTGAGACTTTAGGGCGAGTCGCCTCCGTAATTCACACGCATTGAACGACCGCCGGGGATTCATTGGCACGGAGCAGCTCAGCTTACGATATTTCTTATTGGAGGCGTTATTACTGCCCGTGAACAGCTGCAGGCGCCCGTGCCTACCGCCTACCGCAGCCATTGAAAGAGATTGGTTAGCGTACGGGTGCTTGCGCCTTTTGGTTTTCTCATGATTAAAAACCGTTTAATGTGGCCAACATCTTAAACGGTCGGACGCCACCGAGCTGTGACGAATTTGCAATGCTTGAACTCAACTCTAGAGTAAACAACTAGCGGGGCAGGTCATAATATACGTCAGGACGAACAGGACCAAATAGCGGCGGTGGGAGGGAACGATTCATTCTTCGTCGTCTGCACACCCCTAACCTTCCAGGCGGGGGGGGGGGCATTTTTTGCCCCCCCCCCTTAGTTTTTTTTATATATCTCGAGAACCGCTGAACCGATCGTCACCAAACTTTCGGTACCCTTCCTTGAACAGCTATTGCACATTGTGACCTAAAATTTTCCAAAGGCTATGATAGGTTGGACGCTAATGACGTCAAAGTGACGTCATTTCTGCCATTTTCGACCCAAAAAAAGGTTTCGCGAGAAGAGCGGTCAGGCCTACAGCTTTAGAGATACAGAAAAATGTTTCAGACATAAAAGGTGTAGACTTTGGAGGGCTACAAAACTGCTATCTCGGATTTTTGAAATTTTTGGATTTGGTCCCCCAAAAATAAAAAATAGATTTTTTGAATATAATAGCCGAAAAATCCAAAAAAAAATTGAATTTCGAAAAACCGGAAGATATGTGATAGTCCCTACCACCTTCTATCTACATACCAAATTTGAGATTGATACCTCTTTTTTTTTGGCCAAGTTATAGCGAAGAAACTGTTCAAAATTGATGACGTCAAATTTCCATACTCAATTTTTAGCAATTCTAGACCTCGTAGCGCAAAACAAAGACCACCATTAGACTCCCCGTGACGAGCTGCATCGAATCAATACCCATTTTATGCAAAAATATCAACTTTGAAATTTGACCTTTTTTACCTGACCTTGACCTGACCTCCACCAGAAAGTGACCTAAACCGTACCTGATGGTCTTATAACCAACACCATTGAGTTGGAAATGAAAAACTGGCCATAAAACATGCATCGCACAACCTTAGTAAAGTTGGGTTCATGTGGTGACCCTTGGTGACCTCTGGTGACCTGACCTGTGACCTGACCTGGTATGACCAGTGACCTCTAATAGCAACATATGTACTAGACAACTGACGTCCTATCGCTGATTTTCGACAAAATGCGTTATACTCGGTGTTATAGCGCTTTCCCTAGAAGCCCCGTGAACGGTGAAACATTTTATCTTTGACCTGACCTGTGACGTCATCGGTGACCCCGAGGTCAATGAAATTTGGTTTCCTTCGACAAATTTGACAGGGCTATCGAACGCCGTTTGAGTTTTCCGGATCCGTCCAGTAATTTTGGAGATACGGGGGGGGGGGGCAAAAATGCCCCCCCCCCCCCCCCCCCACCGCGCGGAAGGTGGCCGGGAGGCCCACCGCCTGCCGGGTTAACCACTTCTGTCTTCTCCTGCGTTTACCGACATATACTGAACTGGCTGAACTGAACGACTATATATGTTATGTGTGGTGCACTGCGATCGCTATTCAACAAATAATGAAAAAAATGAGTTGGTTCCGACATTGCACCAAACCACTGAAATGCTAGTTAGCGGTTTAAAGAGACACTTCCTATAAAAACGGTGGTCTGGCTAAACGGCTCCGGGAATAACTGCGCTCGAGCTCGTGCCACGTCTGAATGCTGACGCCTTTCGGTAAACAGTGCCCATCTGGGCTTCATTCTTAGATTAGGTGCAGACAGTGTGCATTATGCAGTTGCAGTGATGTCCGTCAAGACAGCCCATATTCAGCCCAGATTCAGCCCGGATTCAGCCCAGATTCGGGACATCTTCGATCAAGCTGAAACTCGCACACAATGTAGGCCATGACGTGCCCAATCCACAGTCCAAGTCATTCGACGGCACTCTCAGCCGTTTGACCTAGAGAGGTCAGCAAAGGTCACGTGGCCCAAATTTGCACAGCAGATTGTGGCCCACCCAGTAGAGCTAGAGCGCTAAAAATGGCACCAATCGACTCGCCAGCATCTAATCTTACTTTCCCAGCACACATTTGACCTCTCAAGTTCATGCGATGACCTAAGGTCATTTGTGGGCTATGTCGAAAATACACTTGCACCGCAGTTTTCGAGTAGAGGAATTGACCGAATTCCAAATCAAAGCACATCATCGGGTAGCCCATAGGCCGTAGTAACTTTCCTTAAAAACCGCTTTTCGATATGTGACCCCGTTTGACCTCGGCAGGTCAAAATGTGCAAATAAACGACACTCCATACGTCGCAGCCCGGATTCAGCCCAGATTCGGGACACCTCCGATCAAGCTAAAACTCGCACACAATGTAGGCCATGATATGCCCAATCCACAGTCCGAGTCATTCGGTGGCACTCCCAGCCGTTTGACCTACAGAGGTCAGCAAAGGTCACGTGGCCCAAATTTGCACAGCAGACTGTGGCCCACCCAGTAGAGCTAGAGCGCTAAAAATGGCACCAATCGACTCGCCAGCATCTAATCTTACTTTCCCAACACTCATTTGACCTCTCAAGGTCATGCGATGACGTAAGGTCATTTGTGGGCTATGTCGAAAATACACTTCACAGCAGTTTTCGAGTAGAGGAATTGACCAAATTCCAAATCAAAGCACATCATCGGGTAGCCCATAGGCCGTAGTAACTTTCCTTAAAAACCGCTTTTCGATATGTGACCCCGTTTGACGTCGGCAGGTCAAAATGTGCAAATAAACGACACTCCATACGTCGCAGCCCGAGTGTCTTTTATTTTCGACATAGCCCACAAATGACCTTAGGTCATCGCATGACCTCGAGAGGTCAAATGAGTTTCGGGAAAGTACGATTAGATGCTGGCGAGTCGATTAGTGCCATTTTTAGCGCTCTAGCTCTACTGGGTGGGCCACAATCTGCTGTGCAAATTTGGGCCACGTGACCTTTGCTGACCTCTGTAGGTCACACGGCTAGGAGTGCCACAGAATGACTTGGACTGTGGATTGGACATGTCATGGCCTACATTGTGTGTGAGTTTCAGCTTGATCGGAGGTGTCCCGAATCTGGGCTGAATCCGGGCTGCGACGTATTGAGTGTCGTTTATTTGCACATTTTGACCTACCGAGGTCAAACGGGGTCACATATCGAAAAGCGGTTTTTAAGGAAAGTTACTACGGCCTATGGGCTACCCGATGATGTGCTTTGATTTGGAATTCGGTCAATCCCTCTACTCGAAAACTGCTGTGCAAGTGTATTTTCGACATAGCCCACAAATGACCTTAGGTCATGGCATGACCTTGAGAGGTCAAATGAGTATTGGGAAAGTAAGATTAGATGCTGGCGAGTCGATTGGCGCCATTTTTAGCGCTCTAGCTCTACTGGGTGGGCCACAATCTGCTGTGCAACTTTGGGCCACGTGACTTTTGCTGACCTCTGTAGGTCAAACGGCTAGGAGTGCCACCGAATGACTTGGACTGTGGATTGGACATGTCATGGCCTACATTGTGTGCGAGTTTCAGCTTGATCGGAGGTGTCCCGAATCTGGGCTGAATCCGGGCTGTGACGTATTGAGTGTCGTTTATTTGCACAGTTTGACCTACCGAGGTCAAATGGGGTCACATATCGAAAAGCGGTTTTTAAGGAAAGTTACTACGGCCTATGGGCTACCCGATGATGTGCTTTGATTTGGAATTCGGTCAATCCCTCTATTTGAAAACTGCTGTGCAAGTGTATTTTCGACATAGCCCACAAATGACCTTAGGTCATCGCATGACCTTGAGAGGTGAAATGAGTGTTGGGAAAGTAAGATTAGATGCTGGTGAGTCGATTGGTGCCATTTTTAGCGCTCTAGCTCTACTGGGTGGGCCACAATCTGCTGTGCAAAATTGGGCCATGTGACCTTTGCTGACCTCTGTAGGTCAAACGGCTAGGAGTGCCACCGAATTACTAGGACTGTGGATTGGACATGTCATGGCCTACATTGTGTGCGAGTTTCAGCTTGATCGGAGGTGTCCCGAATCTGGGCTGAATCCGGGCTGCGACGTATTGAGTGTCGTTTATTTGCACATTTTGACCTACCGAGGTCAAACGGGGTCACATATCGAAAAGCGGTTTTTAGGGAAAGTTACTACGATCTATGGGCTACCCAATGATGTGCTTTGATTTGGAATTCGGTCAATCCCTCTACTCGAAAACTGCTGTGCAAGTGTATTTTCGACATAGTCCACAAATGACCTTAGGTCATCGCATGACCTTGAGAGGTCAAATGAGTGTTGGGAAAGTAAGATTAGATGCTGACGAGTCGATTGGTGCCATTTTTAGTGCTCTAGCTCTACTGGGTGGGCCACAATCTGCTGTGCAAATTTGGGCCACGTGACCTTTGCTGACCTCTGTAGGTCAAACGGCTGGGAGTGCCACCGAATGACTTGGACTGTGGATTGGGCATGTCATGGCCTATATTGTTTGCGAGTTTCAGCTTGATCGGAGGTGTCCCGAATCTGGGCTGAATCCGGGCTGCGACGTATTGAGTGTCGTTAATTTGCACATTTTGACCTGCCGAGGTCAAACGGGGTCACATATCGAGAAGCGGTTTTTAAGGAAAGTTACTACGGCTTATGGGCTACCCGATGATGTGCTTTGATTTGGAATTCGGTCAATCCCTCTACTCGAAAACTGCTGTGCAAGTGTATTTTCGACATAGCCCACAAATGACCTTAGGTCATCGCATGACCTTGAGAGGTCAAATGAGTGATGGGAAAGTAAGATTTGATGCCGGAGAGTTGATTGGTGCCATTTTTAGCGCTCTAGCTCTACTGGGTGGGCCACAATCTGCTGTGCAAATTTGGGCCACGTGACCTTTGCTGACCTCTGTAGGTCAAACGGCTAGAAGTGCCACCGAATGACTTGGACTGTGGATTGGACATGTCATGGCCTACATTGTGTGCGAGTTTCAGCTTGATCGGAGGTGTCCCGAATCTGGGCTGAATCCGGGCTGCGACGTATTGAGTGTCGTTTATTTGCACATTTTGACCTACCGAGGTCAAACGGGGTCACATATCGAAAAGCGGTTTTTGATGAAAGTTACTACGGCCTATGGGCTACCCGATGATAAGCTTTGATTTGGAATTCGGTCAATCCCTCTACTCGAAAACTGCTGTGCAATTGTATTTTCGACATAGCCCACAAATGACCTTAGGTCATCGCATGACCTTGAGAGGTCAAATGAGTGTTGGAAAAGTAAAATTAGATGCTGGCGAGTCTATTGGTGCCATTTTTAGCGCTCTAGCTCTACTGGGTGGGCCACAATCTCCTGTGCAAATTTGGGTCACGTGACCTTTGCTGACCTCTGTAGGTCAAACGGCTAAGAGTGCCACCGAATGACTTGGACTGTAGATTGGGCATGTCATGGCCTACATTGTGTGCGAGTTTCAGCTTGATCGGAGGTGTCCCGAATCTGGGCTGAATCCGGGCTGCGACGTATTGAGTGTCGTTTATTTGCACATTTTGACCTGCCGAGGTCAAACGGGGTCACATATCGAAAAGCGGTTTTTAAGGAAAGTTACTACGGCCTATGGGCTACCCGATGATGTGCTTTGATTTGGAATTCGGTCAATCCCTCTACTCGAAAACTGCTGTGCAAGTGTATTTTCGACATAGCCCACAAATGACCTTAGGTCATCGCATGACCTCGAGAGGTCAAATGAGTTTCGGGAAAGTACGATTAGATGCTGGCGAGTCGATTAGTGCCATTTTTAGCGCTCTAGCTCTACTGGGTGGGCCACAATCTGCTGTGCAAATTTGGGCCACGTGACCTTTGCTGACCTCTGTAGGTCACACGGCTAGGAGTGCCACAGAATGACTTGGACTGTGGATTGGACATGTCATGGCCTACATTTTGTGCGAGTTTCAGCTTGATCGGAGGTGTCCCGAATCTGGGCTGAATCCGGGCTGCGACGTATTGAGTGTCGTTTATTTGCACATTTTGACCTACCGAGGTCAAACGGGGTCACATATCGAAAAGCGGTTTTTAAGGAAAGTTACTACGGCCTATGGGCTACCCGATGATGTGCTTTGATTTGGAATTCGGTCAATCCCTCTACTCGAAAACTGCTGTGCAAGTGTATTTTCGACATAGCCCACAAATGACCTTAGGTCATCGCATGACCTTGAGAGGTCAAATGAGTGTTGGGAAAGTAAGATTAGATGCTGACGAGTCGATTGGTGCCATTTTTAGTGCTCTAGCTCTACTGGGTGGGCCACAATCTGCTGTGCAAATTTGGGCCACGTGACCTTTGCTGACCTCTGTAGGTCAAACGGCTAGGAGTGCCACCGAATAACTTGGACTGTGGATTGGACATGTCATGGCCTACATTGTGTGCGAGTTTCAGCTTGATCGGAGGTGTCCCGAATCTGGGCTGAATCCGGGCTGCGACGTATTGAGTGTCGTTTATTTGCACAGTTTGAC
This sequence comes from Amphibalanus amphitrite, assembly GCF_019059575.1. Lineage (NCBI taxonomy): Eukaryota > Metazoa > Arthropoda > Thecostraca > Balanomorpha > Balanidae > Amphibalanus > Amphibalanus amphitrite. The sequence goes on from NW_024881516.1 coordinate 1,061,517, forward strand.
CTACCGAGGTCAAATGGGGTCACATATCGAAAAGCGGTTTTTAAGGAAAGTTACTACGGCCTATGGGCTACCCGATGATGTGCTTTGATTTGGAATTCGGTCAATCCCTCTATTTGAAAACTGCTGTGCAAGTGTATTTTCGACATAGCCCACAAATGACCTTAGGTCATCGCATGACCTTGAGAGGTGAAATGAGTGTTGGGAAAGTAAGATTAGATGCTGGCGAGTCGATTGGTGCCATTTTTAGCGCTCTAGCTCTACTGGGTGGGCCACAATCTGCTGTGCAAAATTGGGCCACGTGACCTTTGCTGACCTCTGTAGGTCAAACGGCTAGGAGTGCCACCAAATTACTAGGACTGTGGATTGGACATGTCATGGCCTACATTGTGTGCGAGTTTCAGCTTGATCGGAGGTGTCCCGAATCTGGGCTGAATCCGGGCTGCGACGTATTGAGTGTCGTTTATTTGCACATTTTGACCTACCGAGGTCAAACGGGGTCACATATCGAAAAGCGGTTTTCAGGGAAAGTTACTACGATCTATGGGCTACCCAATGATGTGCTTTGATTTGGAATTCGGTCAATCCCTCTACTCGAAAACTGCTGTGCAAGTGTATTTTCGACATAGCCCACAAATGACCTTAGGTCATCGCATGACCTTGAGAGGTCAAATGAGTTTCGGGAAAGTACGATTAGATGCTGGCGAGTCGATTAGTGCCATTTTTAGCGCTCTAGCTCTACTGGGTGGGCCACAATCTGCTGTGCAAATTTGGGCCACGTGACCTTTGCTGACCTCTGTAGGTCACACGGCTAGGAGTGCCACAGAATGACTTGGACTGTGGATTGGACATGTCATGGCCTACATTGTGTGCGAGTTTCAGCTTGATCGGAGGTGTCCCGAATCTGGGCTGAATCCGGGCTGCGACGTATTGAGTGTCGTTTATTTGCACATTTTGACCTACCGAGGTCAAACGGGGTCACATATCGAAAAGCGGTTTTTAAGGAAAGTTACTACGGCCTATGGGCTACCCGATGATGTGCTTTGATTTGGAATTCGGTCAATCCCTTTACTCGAAAACTGCTGTGCAAGTGTATTTTCGACATAGCCCACAAATGACCTTAGGTCATCGCATGACCTTGAGAGGTCAAATGAGTGTTGGGAAAGTAAGATTAGATGCTGACGAGTCGATTGGTGCCATTTTTAGCGCTCTAGCTCTACTGGGTGGGCCACAATCTGCTGTGCAAATTTGGGGCACGTGACATTTGCTGACCTCTGTAGGTCAAACGGCTGGGAGTGCCACCGAATGACTTGGACTGTGGATTGGGCATGTCATGGCCTACATTGTGTGTGAGTTTCAGCTTGTTCGGAGGTGTCCCGAATCTGGGCTGAATCCGGGCTGCGACGTATTGAGTGTCGTTTATTTGCACATTTTGACCTACCGAGGTCAAACGGGGTCACATATCGAAAAGCGGTTTTTTAGGAAAGTTACTACGGCCTATGGGCTACCCGATGATGTGCTTTGATTTGGATTTTGGTCAATCCTTCTACTCGAAAACTGCTGTGCAAGTGTATTTTCGACATAGCCCACAAATGACCTTAGGTCATCGCATGACCTTGAAAGGTCAAATGAGTGTTGGAAAAGTAAGATTAGATGCTGGCGAGTCGATTGGTGCCATTTTTAGCGCTCTAGCTCTACTGGGTGGGCCACAATCTGCTGTGCAAATTTGGGCCACGTGACCTTTGCTGACCTCTGTAGGTCAAACGGCTAGGAGTGCCACCGAATGACTTGGACTGTGGATTGGACATGTCATTGCCTACATTGTGTGCGAGTTTCAGCTTGATCGGAGTTGTCCCGAATCTGGGCTGAATCCGGGCTGCGACGTATTGAGTGTCGTTTATTTGCACATTTTGACCTACCGAGGTCAAACGGGGTCACATATCGAAAAGCGGTTTTTAAGGAAAGTTACTACGGCGTATGGGCTACCCGATGATGTGCTTTGATTTGGAATTCGGTCAATCCCTCTACTCGAAAACTGCTGTGCAAGTGTATTTTCGACATAGCCCACAAATGACCTTAGGTCATCGCATGACCTTGAGAGGCCAAATGAGTGTTGTGAAAGTAAGATTAGATGCTGGCGAGTCGATTGGTGCCATTTTTAGCGCTCTAGCTCTACTAGGTGGGCCACAATCTGCTGTGCAAATTTGGGCCACGTGACCTTTGCTGACCTCTGTAGGTCAAACGGCTAGGAGTGCCACCGAATGACTTGGACTGTGGATTGGACATGTCATGGCCTACATTGTGTGTGAGTTTCAGCTTGATCGGAGGTGTCCCGAATCTGGGCTGAATACGGGCTGCGACGTATTGAGTGTCGTTTATTTGCACATTTTGACCTACCGAGGTCAAACGGGGTCACATATCGAAAAGCGGTTTTTAAGGAAAGTTACTACGGCCTATGGGCTACCCGATGATATGCTTTGATTTGGAATTCGGTCAATCCCTCTACTCGAAAACTGCTGTGCAATTGTATTTTCGACATAGCCCACAAATGACCTTAGGTTATCGCATGACCTTGAGAGGTCAAATGAGTGTTGGGAAAGTAAGATTAGATGCTGACGAGTCGGTTGGTGCCATTTTTAGCGCTCTAGCTCTACTGGGTGGGCCACAATCTGCTGTGCAAATTTGGGCCACGTGACCTTTGCTGACCTCTGTAGGTCAAACGGCTAGGAGTGCCACCGAATGACTTGGACTGTGGATTGGACATGTCATGGCCTACATTGTGTGCGAGTTTCAGCTTGATCGGAGGTGTCCCGAATCTGGGCTGAATCCGGGCTGCGACGTATTGAGTGTCGTTTATTTGCACATTTTGACCTACCGAGGTCAAACGGGGTCACATATCGAAAAGCGGTTTTGAAGGAAAGTTACTACAGCCTATGGGCTACCCGATGATATGCTTTGATTTTGAATTCGGTCAATCCCTCTACTCGAAAACTGCTGTGCAATTGTATTTTCGACATAGCCCACAAATGACCTTAGGTTATCGCATGACCTTGAGAGGTCAAATGAGTGTTGGGAAAGTAAGATTAGATGCTGACGAGTCGGTTGGTGCCATTTTTAGCGCTCTAGCTCTACTGGGTGGGCCACAATCTGCTGTGCAAATTTGGGCCACGTGACCTTTGCTGACCTCTGTAGGTCAAACGGCTGGGAGTGCCACCGAATGACTTGGACAGTGGATTGGGCATGTCATGGCCTACATTGTGTGCGAGTTTCAGCTTGTTCGGAGGTGTCCCGAATCTGGGCTGAATCCGGGCTGAATCTGGGCTGAATATGGGCTATCTTGACGGACATGTTGCAGTGCCTCTCTGACGTACCTGTGAGAGCCATGTCCGGTCCGTATTCTCGGGGCAGCTGAGGGGAGAGGCGGCGGCCGGCGCGGCGCGCGGCACGGTGCTCACGGACGCGGGCTGCGGCGGCGACTGGCGCGAGGCTGACGAGAGTAGCGCGGCGACTGGCGCGTGGCTGACCACTGACCAGAGTAGCGCGGCGACTGGCGGAGCGGCGCTAACGGTGTCACCTGCGGCCTGTTCGGTGTCCACTGTCACCGACAGCCTGTCCACTGTCACCGACAGCCTGTCCACTGTCACCTGCGACCTGCCCACTGTCACCTGCGGCCTCTCCACTGTCATCGCGACTGTCACCTGCCGCCACTGTGCAGACGAACGGCGAGAAGGACAAACGGACGTCTGAACAGACTATACTGGGGTCTAAACGGACAGCCGGGGCGGGGTCATAAACGGCCTCGGAGTCCCTTCGATAACGGACCACTTGTCTCCTCTCTGTAAAAAAGGTCTTTCGTCTCTTCGATTTGTTGCACCGTTCTTATAGGGCCTTTACAAGTTTCCTTGTATGTTTTTGGTGTATGGACCTCCGGTTGGGAGCGGGTCCCAGAACGACCTCAATTTTCCATGTGCCGAGAGGCGGCAGAGAGTATCAAGTCTTTGCAGTTGTTTGTACCTACTGATGTCACTGCGACACTGGTGAGTTGGTGACATCATATGTACTGGTGGGTGAAGCTGCGATCTGCTGGCTGACGTCACCGGTCGGGCGCCGGGACATTGACCTGACCTAGTGCAGAGCGGTCATTACCGGATCTGCAGACACAGGGGCAGATCGGTCCGCCCGATTCGGTAACCGATTGATGAATGATAATGGTAATTTGGCTGGTGCGGAGACAAAGAACAGTTATATAAATGTTGCAGTAGCATTTTTATGGGGACCGGTTAACAACTCTTGTTCCCACTTCTTGGCCCCAGTTCTTAACCCTGTTTACATAGCATTTAGACATTTCCCTAGCTGGCTTAGAGATATCACAAAACTGGCCAGTGACCTTTTGCAACTACACAAGTGACTGTATTCAATGCTACGAAGAGCGCTTTCTCGGAATTCAGGCATTATACATCAATAAATTGCAATAAATAGGTCATTTTCGGCGCGAAAAAAGGGTACTATTTTATGCGTACAAAGACTATTTGCAAGCACCATATCTGCTGCCATATCTCCCTGCACCCCTTCGTAAACACTTTGCCATATTAGCTAAATCAAGCTATATAAATCACAATATATGCAGATATTCTTTACAAAAACAAAATATAAAGCGATATATAATATAAACAAAAGTAAGATATAAAAGGCTCCAAAGAAAAACATCTTAGAAAACAAGTATTTGGCCCACCACTAATATCGAGTACTGCTGTCTCTCGGCAGACAGCTCTGCGCTCTGATTGGCGGAAATCAAGGCTAACTAGTGCTGGGCAACGAAGTTATGACCAAGTACAGCATGCTCAGGAACGATGATGACGTAGTTGGGGGTGGTAGATTTAGCGTGAAGACCCACCAACAGATGATTTCCTGTCTTATTACTGTTGGCAAAAATAGCGAAGTTGTGTTTATCAACAACAACATTAGGGGTTCTTTTCTGAAAATATAAAAGCATTCATCAGACTTTCCTAAAAACATCAAAATATGACTTCTAAGTGGATCACCTGAGCCGCCACAAAATAGCTTGAACGCCGTGGCTCCCTAATGACGTCATTTTCTGATGAGCAAATCAGCGCCGAGCAAGGCTTACTCTGATTGGTTAGAGAAATATCGAGAGTTTTATGTTGAGGGGACCGGAGTGCACCTTTGGTTAGGAATTTTTCACGGCGGTGGTAAAATCCTCTGGCTTACGCTCTGGCTTGTCTAGCAGTGCCATCTATAATAGAAGTCTTCAACTAGCAGTTTGGCACTTATGATCGCCTAGATGACGCTACCAATCGGTTTAGGTATTTGTTTGACTTGATGAATGAGCGCAACGTGATTAAATAGGTAATTACTGACTCTCGAACCTGCTTAGAAAGTCATTTAGAGCGTATGTGATACTTGTTACCAAATATCTTATGTATTTAAACTCGCACAGAAAATAAACCGACTTTGCAAAAACAGCACTCGGCGGCCGCCCCACGCCGCTCCCTCCCGCTCCCACTCCCGCCGACGACTCGCCGCTCATACATTTTCCACAACAAATACCAGCCGCACGCGATAACTCGCACGCGCGCCCTGCACCGGACGCGCCTCCGCACAGCGGCAACTACACCTCCCCCTGATCCTGAGGATCATTTACATCCCTCACAGAAACATCCTTGCGGAGGACGGCGGGTGCGCTGACTTCGCCGAGGAGCCACGGCAGGAGGCTCCGGCGCTGGAGCGTCGCATAACTCCGGCCCCTGCTCAACTGGAGCCGGCTGGAGGACTGGGAGAGACGGGGGATCCATCACGTAGATGGGGTCGTCCGCGTCAATTTCAGCACATGGAGGTGGCTCACTATTTCTGCGCCGCCGCAAATCCCTGACGTGTCGTGGCATACCGTCCACATCGACAACCTGCGGAGAGACCACCGCCGTGACGGTACCCCGGCGGGACGGCTCCGTGCAGCGCGTCCCCCGTCGGCGCACCCACACCGCGTCTCCGACCGTGTATGGGCCCGTCTCCACCGCAGGGAGCTCCCGCGCCCCGGCACCACCGTCCGCGGCCGTCCCTGGCGGAGCAGCCGGCAACCGCACACAGTCACTCGGCTCGTACCTGTACACGCCACAAAACGGGGCGCTGGCCACCGCCTCGCCGTCACGCGGCGTCACATTATACAAGTGCACCGCCTCGGCGATATCGCACCGTTTCCGGGCGGCGATCACTTTCACTGTCCGGTGGCAGCGCTCGATGACACCGTTCCCGCTCGGTGCATGGGCCGCCCGGAACCTCACCGCCACTCCCCAGCGCGCGGCGAGCACGGCAAACGGTCGGCCGCGGAACACAGGATCGTTATCACACAACAGCTCCGCCGGAGCTCCTCGATCAAAAAATATCTCCTCCAGCCGCTGAATAACGCACACACTGTCCTGCCGTCGCAGCGGCCGCCACACAGTGAACCGCGACGGCCCGCAGTCGATTACACTGAGGTACGGATGGCCCCCATAATGAGTTATATCAATGGCCAGTCTGTGCCACGTCTGTGGTACACCCAACGACCCGTGTCGCCACTTTACTGGAGCCGGGTCGATCGCTCGACAGACATCACAATTTGTCACCACAGCGCGTACCTGGTCTCTCGAGACGCGGCCGATACATCGGCGAGCAAAATACAATGTCCGTCGGACGCCCGGATGACCAGCTCGCTCGTGCACTTCAGCCACGCTCTCTGCGCCATCGAGGCTCGCGTTTACAGCGTTCGGCTCGTCCGCTGTGGCCGCGCTTACTGCCGACGGTTCACCCACCGCGGCTGCGCTCACTGCCGGCTCGCCCGCGGCAGCTACTCCCACTGCCGACGGCCCGCCCGCTGCGGCCGCGCTCACTGCCGCCGCGCTCACTGCCGACGGCTCGCCCGATGCAGCCGCGCTCACAGCCGCCGTGCTCACTGCCGACGGCTCGTCCGATGTAGCCGCGCTCACAGCGGCCGCACTCACTGCCGACGGCTCGCCCGCTGCAGCCGCGCTCACTGCCGACGGCTCGCCCGCTGCAGCCGCGCTCACAGCGGCCGCGCTCACTGCCGACGGCTCGCCCGCTGCAGCCGCGCTGACAGCAGCTGCGCTCACTGCCGACGGCTCGCCAGCCGTGCTCACGGCTGCCGCGCTCACTGTCGTCGTCAGATCGTCTCGGAGCCACTCCCTGGGCACTCGAGTCAGTGCGTCAGCGCGATTATCCGCCGATCGAACGAGCGCCACGGTCAGACGGAGCTCCAGCTCGATGACCAGCTGACGGATAATCGCCACACGCCGCCGGATGAGCAGCTCACCGCTGGCTTTAGTACGGAGGCGCGCGCGGCCACTGATCGCGTCGTCGATCCACCGCTTCACCGTCACCGAGTCGGTTCGGAGGTCGATTCTCCGTGCGCCCCACGCAACAGCCAAGTTGATGCCTCGAATAGCGGCATCGAGTTCGGCCATATTTATGTGTACAGCGTCGTCTCGCCTGAGCCAGCATGCGTCCTCGATCACCTCACCGTCTGTGTTTTCCAGGACCACTCCGGTGGCCAGCGAGCTGGCGTCTGTCCAGGCGACCACCTCGTCCCCGTCGACACACCACACGCCACGGGCCGGGTCGTCACTGGCGAGGCGACTCGCGATACAGTCCATCTGCACGCGCAGCGCGGAGTCATCAGTGATGTCGTCCCATCCGCGCGTCAGCTCATTTACACGCCGCTTAAGCCATGCAACCGCGGGTCGAAGCCACCCACACACTGGTACGTGGGCCACTAGCTGTCCGCACCACGCGAACACAGACCGGCGAGTCACGCGTTCTGGCGGCGCGCTCACGGCATTGTCCCGCTTCCACCGCAGCTGTCCGTTCTCCTCGTGCACCCGCAGGCCCAGGAGCCGCGCTCCACTGGCCGCCCGCTCCGGCGGCTTACAGTCCAGCCCAAACTGCGCGAAATGCGCCACCACGCGCTCGGCACTGACAATGTCCTCATTTACAAGGAGATCGTCCACATATGGGAGGACGGCACGCCCGATGTCGGGGTCCTGATCGAGCACAGCACGCACGACAGCCTTCATCACGAGGGGCGCGATATTCAAACCAAAACCTAGGCGGGTCAAGCAGAATCGCTGCCCCCGCACCATCACCGTCTGAAACGGCCAGAGTCGCTCCTCCAGGTGCAGCTGGAGGTAGGCACGCTTCAGGTCCACGACCGCCACATTTGCGCCGTGCCGGCGCCACTTGCGGAGCTGTTCCGCGCACACGTCGCTGTCAGCTGTGTGAGCCTGCACAAAGTCATTCAGTTCCCGGTAGTCCAGCACCGGTCGAACTTTCCCCCGATTGCGCTGCTCCACAGCCATTAGCGGCACCAACCCTTTCGGCGGCCCCTGCCGCCGCTCGTCATACGGCACGAGCCACTCCCGCTCTATCCAGTCGTCAAGTTCTGTCTCGAACTCGTGACGAGCGGCGGGCGGCACAGCATACTGCGGCACAGCGTTCGTGAGGCACTGGGGTCCTATTCCATCAGACCATTTCCATGCAACCGACCACTTCCGGTCAGCCGCGTTGAACTGCACCCGGAAGTCCGGCGTCTCAATGTCTGGCGGCGCACGGCACACTGCTCCACAGAACCGCACCACAGAGGGGGACAGCACCGTCACGCCCCCGAGAGCCGAGATACCGCTGACCCCGAGCACCATATCCACGCCGAGCGGCCGCTCCTCCACCACCAGCGTTTCAAGCGCGGCACGATGGCCCGTCGGCGCCTCCACCGTTACACTGCCAATGCCGCTGCATTTCAGGTCGTCGCCGCTGATCGTGGTGACGCGCACCACCCGTCGTCTCCACTGCGCACAGAATGGCGCGTAGATGATGGTGTCGGTGCTCCCGGTGTCGATGAGGACCGTGCACTCTCGTCCGTCCACGTGCAGGCGTGTAATCGGCAGCGCACCGCTCACTGTCGCGCAGGAGAGAACGGCGGTGCTGACCCGTCCCCTCCGGCCCCGTTTTCCGACCGACGCGGACATCTCGCAGCGATATGCCCGGGCTCTCCGCAGGTCCAACATCTCAGCGGACGCGGCACGCGCGGAGGCCGTCCACGCGTCGGCACCGGCGGCTGGCCGGGACCAGGCGCCGCAGGTGGGTGGCTAGCCGGCGGCGGCACAGTCCGACGCGCCGCTGCTGCTGCTGTGGAGAGCCGCTCGTCGGTCAGTACAGCGCGAGCGCGCGCCAGCACCGACGACAGGTCCAGTCCATCTGCCCGGCAGCCAGCACGGATCATCTGCCGGACGCTGTCCGGCAGGCCTGCCACGAATGCGCATGCCAGCGCTCGCTCCGGCACTCCTCCGAACAGCGCCGCCAGCCGGCGGAGGTCTGCGAGGAATACGTCCGCCGACTCTCCTGGCATCAGTCGCCGAGCGGCGAACGCTTCATAGGCGGCGTACTCATCGAGAGCAAACGCCGCCTGGAGGGCGTCTCTCACGGCCGTCAGCGAGCAGCGACTGGCCGCCGGCAGCTGGGACCATACGTGGAAAGCACCGCCAGCGAGGCGCAGAGGAATCACAGTCTCGGCGGCCACTCCCCTCAGCTGGCACAGCATCTCAGCACGCGCCAGCCAGCTGACCACATCTTCGGTCCCGTCAAACTCCGGTATCAGCCGCGCATCAAAAGGTGCCGAAGGTACCGCGACCACAGGCTGTGAGACGGGTGCCGAGTCTGGCACACCACCATCACCAACCGGCACCGGCGCTGTCACCGGTCGCGGGACGATTGTCGGCGCCACTGCACTTGCCATCACCGGAACCTGGTCCAATGACACTGTCACGTTCGTCGCCATAATGCCGAAATAGCTTGTATTTAAACTCGCACAGAAAATAAACCGACTTTGCAAAAACAGCACTCGGCGGCCGCCCCACGCCGCTCCCTCCCGCTCCCACTCCCGCCGACGACTCGCCGCTCATACATTTTCCACAACAAATACCAGCCGCACGCGATAACTCGCACGCGCGCCCTGCACCGGACGCGCCTCCGCACAGCGGCAACTACATCTTACGCACTCAGTTTCTGCTTCGTGTTTTCCATGCCTTTTGAATCGATCAAGAAAATGTCACTGCTCAGAGGTTGAAGGTAAGCGGGAAAAGGGGTGTTACATATTTGATCTTTCTATAAATGAATGTAGAATAAGAATAAATGCAATCCGCTAAATATAAGCTGCAGGGAGTGCATCGAACTCAACAATCAGCTTTATTTTCATCGCTTTCATGGAAACAACTTAGTCTTATGCTTAAATGTTGGGTAAAAACTTTGCAATATTCCACTCATATGATGCCCAAATGTACGACATACAATTCATTTGAAGCCCATGCGTCGTTTATTATCAAAACTACATAACATGAAGAGTACCATTAACTTGGCAGGCTTTTTCTATTTGGTGGCCAGAACTCAATTACCACATTTCTGGATTTTGTATTTGCTGCGCAGCATTTGTCGACATGGCGGAGGCCGAACACCTGAAACTAGATCGAGCTGGCATGTGAATCTGGCAACTCCTATGTAAACGGGGCTCTTGTGACAGCTTTCCTTCAATGTTTGTCGTAGCAAAGGCGAATGTTTAAAGGGACCCTCCCACCTTCAAAAAAGTTAATGAATTGGCATAAAAGTGATGTAGCGTGAATCACAAAGAGCGAAAATGAACATCTACCAAATTTTACCGGAAAATATTCACCCGTTTTCGAGATATAAGACTTTTATTTTTGTTTACTTTTTGGGAACTCCGCTGCTTCTATGACGTCACATAAAGGTTTTCTTTACGTCGGCATTTGGAAGCAATAGTTTGGTATCAAAGTGCGACAAATATTGCGCGAATGATGCGTTTATCTTATGAAGGTCAATATATGATGGCCAATAAAGGATTCCAGGACAATTCTTCTTATGGCATTTCGTCGTATCGCAATTCTTCGTCTGCAAATCTTCGTCAGGGCATTTATTCGTATCGCATTACTCTGTCTCGCATCAGGGTATATGAAAATCGGCTCGCATTTCTTCTTCAACGCAAATATATGCAAGAGTAAGCATTGAGGGACAAATAAATGCACCGACGAAGATTTGTAGACGAAGAAATGCGGACGAAAAATTGTGCTACGAAGAAATGTCATGCGAGGATTCGTTCGGGTACCATGACATTTATGTGATTTCAAAGTCAAGGTTCACAGCTGATCTGCTAAATCAAGCCAAGAATCCAAACTATCAAAAAAACTATAAATACTTGTTTGTCTGTCACAGAGCAAGAGGTCTCAAGCAATATAAGGTTGACATTGTTGAATCAAAAATCTACTGCCACAACTCACATCTCCTGCCTTAGTTTATCATTGCTGTTTTAACTTGCTTTCAAGAGAAACAGAAGCCAGTATCTGATATCACTTCAGATGATTGTTTCAAGATCTGAGTTCAAATGGAAATAAAAGCAAGATCAAGATGAAACAGGGATTATTGCTGTTAAAGTAGTTTGGCCATGATACAACAAGCACATAAATCATTAGCCAAATCAAATACTGGTTGGTTTGTCAAGATGTTTGTTGTCTGTCGTCTGTCGAGCTGCTATGAACACTGAACGCTCTCACTCTTACTTTAAAGAGAGTAGTTTAAGTTGAATGGTAGTGAGCTGTAATTAGACAAAGCAGCTATTCAGTGCTCACATCAATCCAGGCTAGGAAATGGCATCAACTGTGGTGGGAGGAAGCAGGCTCGGCAGCCCTATGTTGTAAACTTCTGTTGTGTCTTGTGTTTGATCAACTGATGTTTTCTGCTCTGTTTTGTGCAGTGATAGTAGCACGTAACTGCATGCTTGTCAAATTATGTGAATAAACGAATTCATAGCATTGCATTTTTCTCTCCATGCAAGGAACAAGTAAGATGTTGTAGAAAATGTAATAGAGGGCTGCATTGCTGATTTTGCACTTTATCAGAGCTTTATTTAGAATTGCTTTCCTGAAAGCTACACACAGGCCACAGCACTGAAATTCACAATGTCATAGCTTTTGGCAGAAAAAAGAAAAGACTTACCTAGGTAAAATTGGCTGAAAGTATGGCAGAGCAGGTCTTGATGCGTATGCCCATCCGTGTGCTTGCCGAAGCCGAACTGACTGCAACACATTAACTCTGACCCACCATGGTGGCTGGCATATCCTGAACTTTCACCACTCTAAACAAGACAACTTTCAGCCCTCAGCATTGTATTAAAACACTGTACATGACACTCAAAATTTGTTTCAGTGCCATCCACCGACAACATCAGTCGCCATTCACCAGGCCAGTAAAAACAGAATAGATAATAGCTTCAAACCCATGTAGTCAGAGTTACTAGGTCTGCACCTCAAAACAAAATCCAGGTGACATTCACCGCGCCAGTAAAAAACAGGTACTTAGGTAACGTAACAGCTTCAAATCTGGTAACATGTTAATCAGACTTTACACTTCCATATTTACATGGAATAATATGATACCAAACAATAGTGCAACCATTCTGGACAACAAAAGCGTATGATAAAATTAATTTAGAATACTTTGGCAGCATGATTTACGAGCACAGGCAGGTGTTACCTACCAGCCTTCTCAATGCTCGTAAAACCAACATTGTAGTTTTGATTTTACCTTACATGATAACACACTTGGCTGCAATGGCACATTTAATTTAATACTGTGAAAAGACCAGTTATAACCACTTCACAAGCACAATTGCACCTCATGCCGACATCCTTTTCCAAAGACAGTCAGCAGCGTCTTTCGTCAAAACTGGAAGATCAATCCCCTTTCAACTGTTAACATCAAAAATATTTCTTCATGGTGTGATCTCCATATGGAAACCTTGCAGGAAAAGAATTAATGTCAATTGTCAGCTCTTCAAATTTCTTTGGACTTTAACTTGCACTACCATATCCAGTTTGCTTTGATATTTTGTTTTTTATTCCATGTTGAAGTTGAACACCAAGCTCCAGATATAGCAGGCAGCTTGATCATCCTCGGCCTTGGTATAATACCTATCAGTCCAAGTTCCAGTGGTGGGTATCTTCTAATATTCAAATTAAAATGAAAAGCAATAGGCTTTCTCAGCGCCGACGACGGATTTCACGTTGATAAAAAATGCAGCTCAAGGTCAGCAAAACTCGGGTTCAAGGAATGGCGGGCGTTGAAATGACTGCTGACGTCATCAAAAAACCGCTAATGGTTAAGAGATAGGGACTACGCTGGTCCCACCCTGCAAGTAAAGGGAAGAAATTTCTTGAACACCATAAAGCTGCGGGGGTTGCGACCAGGATAAATGGTGGTTTCTGAGCCTGGCCGCAAACTTGGCTATCTCAACTCAAAACTAATGTTAAGGTGGGATGGTCCCTTTAACTGTCAAGTCACTCTCATCCTAGTTGCCGCTTTGGTTGCCTCCTTTTCATCGGCGTTTCTCTCGGTCACAGTGTCTCATAACTGTCAGTACCTACTTGTAGGCATGTATGAGCCCATGTATGCATGCATGTATGTGTGTGTTGTTTATTTGTGTCCTTGTACCTATCAAACATGTAGGTATGTGCATTGAGCATGTTTGCTGTGCCCGGTCGGGTCCCCTCCCGGCTGTCCGTCTACATCCATGCTTCGTCGCTGATATACGATCCCAGGAGCCGGAGAGCGGCCATCCCGGCGCGCCGCAGCCGTCGACAGATGGTGCGCCGCTTCCGCCCAGCTGGTGCGCCATGATCGGCGCCGTTTTACGTCAGGTGACGGCCGCAGGAACAGGAAGACGCAGAGGTGACAAAACGAGTCGACGCCGACGGCTCCGACGGTAATTTGCTCCGACGCCGACGGCAACGAAGGTAAGATAAACGTTCATTAATTGGTTTCATCAGGCAAAGACCGAATTTAGTATTTTACATCTGTAACATCCAACAACTTATCAGCAGCGACACCTCGGCATCCCATGCCACCGTTTAAATGGATTCAAGTTCAACGACAGTTCTGTCGTCCGCTTCTGACATGCCTTTCTGTCGTGCTTCAGGGGCCTATACTCTCGCTGGTAAGGTGGCGAAGCATCGTATGGTAATAGACCAGGAGCGCGACCAAGTCGAGAAACTCATTGTTCGACTTGCAATAGTCGGGAACCAGGATGCAAGCATTGAGTCATGACTGACGTGTACGTAATATCGCCTACCGGTCATGTGAATCAATGCATCGTTACGACCCGCGTCACTGAGAATGAACGCCCAGAAGTCAGAACATTACAAACATTGCATCGAGGCGCAAGCAATGTGTAGGTACATTGACTTCGTCAGAAACTGGGTGTTAGTTCGTAGACAAGAAGTTAATAAAGCCAAGCAAAATAAGCGAACACTGTTTATTTACGCTCATTCGCGTAAAATATCGTATGTAACTATATGCACAATTATTTTTGGAGTGTTTGGAAGCGAACCTATACGGTATTCTATGCAGTCATCCCCGCGGTATGAGCGCGAAGTGAGCCGTCAGTATCAAAGAGAAATGAACCAGTCAGTTTCGGAGCGAAGTGGAAGCAGCGTGAGCCGTATGTATGAGAGTAGGTAAGTACCTACCTATAGTGAACCGTCTTTAACCCGCGCCCCAGTGGCGGTCTCAGCCAACTTCGCCCTAGTGGGGGGGGGGGGGGGCATATGTTACCACCCACCTCTAACTCAAAAACTAAGAGGGCTAGAAAGACGCGGTAAAAAGCAATCAATAGCTCTCAATGCGTACGTTTGAAAGTATTTCGGTCATTTTTCATCTAAGAGCAATATTGGGGTCACTGGAGGTCATCAAAGGTCAGAATTTGCCAAATGTCATTATATTTTTCCGAAAACATGCATTTATCTCAGGAACTATGATGGCTAGAAAAACGCATGGAAAAGCAATCGATAGCTCTTAAACTCTTCTTTCGATAAGGTCATCATCAAAATTGACCTCAGGTCAACGGTTTAGCCTCCAGAGGGCAAAAACTCCAAAAATAGCTGTTTTTACGAAAAGTGTTTTTCGACAATAACTTTCGACTAGAAAACGCCACGACATTTCTATTGCCAGAATCGTGTTCCTCTCGCCGAGACGCATCGAATGAACTATAATTTGACCTTGCAAGGTCAACTTGAAAATTTGACCTCAGGTCA
This sequence comes from Amphibalanus amphitrite, assembly GCF_019059575.1. Classification (NCBI taxonomy): domain Eukaryota; kingdom Metazoa; phylum Arthropoda; class Thecostraca; order Balanomorpha; family Balanidae; genus Amphibalanus; species Amphibalanus amphitrite. Next base: position 1,076,675 of record NW_024881516.1, read on the forward strand.
AGGTCATGACCTGACCGGAAAAGGTCATGTTGCATATCAGTCGATGCGTCTCGGCAAGAAAAACACAATGAGACCATCCCCAGCGTTCTATCTCTTTCCAATCGAGAGTTATTGGCAAAAATCTGTTCGTAGCCTCAAATGACCTCGGATGACCTTTCTAGAGGCTATCAGCAAAAACGACACCTTGGTCGTTACGGGTGGTCCAAATCATTGTGATTCTGAAATATTTGGACTGTTTCTATGCGTACACACGGATCTAGAGGCATTTTCATTTTTCTCCATTGACTTATCATGGTAAGGTCAAGCCACTGACCTGACCTTAGGTCACGGATATAAAAAATACGAGATATACAAATTGTAGGCGGCCATAACATCATGCAATCCACCAAGTTTAAAACCTTTCTGACAAACACTGCAGGCTGGACATGATTGCAAACTTTTTTAGGCTTGGTCAGTTAACTTGACCTGGTGACCTGACCTGACATGACCTGGGGTCAAAAATTTCACACATTGTCCAAAATTGATGTGCAAAAAGCTACCCCAAGCGGTGCGGCGCTACGCGCCGCGGTTTTGTATTCACACGCGAAAAACGCGATAGGGTGGTAACATATGCCCCCCCCCCCCCCCCCCACTGGGGCGAAGGTTAATGAGAGCGAAATAAACCATTAATATAGGAGCTAAATTAAGTCACTGTGTGAGCGAAGCGAACCGTCAGTACCGGAGCGAAGCGAACCGTCTTTGTGGGAGCCGTCAGTGTGGAAGCGCGGTGAACCTGTTGGTCCGGCGGGTAGCGTGGGTGGGTGTTGCAGCCCTCCCTCCCGGCATACAGCTGAAGTCGGTGACCGCGCGGCCGACTGGTCAGACGGACTGGTCGGACCGACTGGTCGGCGCTGACCGAACCGACGGAACTGGTTCCGGCGGCGCTGGCGACCGGAAGTGCAGGGTCGCCAGGTCGGCCACACTGCGGCCTTCTGTGTCCGACTGGGCACAATGAGGCCGCGGGCCCTCTGTTTCTACCTGGAGCCGCCCGGGGGCCCCACCGTGACCTTCTGTGTCCGACAGGGCACAATGAGGCCGCGGGCCTTCTGTTTCTACCTGGAACCGCCCGGGGGCCCCACCGTGACCTTCTGTGTCCGTTTCAATGCTCTCCTTCCGCCCTCCTTTTCCTAGTGTCCCCCGGGCTGCAGCTGTTGACCTGCTCCCGTCGGACCGCCCTGAATCAGCCGGGCCGAGGCCGTCCTGCTCCTCTAACACGCAGTCTCCCTCCCCGTCCAGTCGTGGCCGTCCTATTCCTCTAACACGCATTCCGTGTCACAGCCGATTCCTGGACGAATGACGTGGGCGGACGGCGACCGGTGGGCGCCCCAAAAACATACCGAGCGCTTCCCGATCAATCACTGGTGTGACCGGTGATGTTGCTCGCTCCACGAGCCATTCGCATTTCGGACTTTCACGAATGGCTACTAACAAATATGAAACAGGCCATAGCCACTCAGATCATGTAGTTGCAGTTGCAGCTAGGAGCTAGTCACTCAGGTCACATAATGTTAATGCAGAGTAACTGGATGTGCCAGGCGGCCAGCCGGTAGATGTGTGACGGCGGTCGAGGACCGATTTGCACTTCTCCGTCGTGACAACTCGTCTGTTGTCTGCTTGCACCCTTTGTGCATCTCCTGGATTGTTCCCGTGAGCGGTGCATGGGTCGGCCGGCGGGCCCCTGTCGGCGGCGGTCGGCCCACCACCGCGCGGCCAGGTCAGGCGCTCGTCAGTGGAGCGTGGAGGAGCCATGGACGGCAGCTGCTCGGCGGCGCCGGCCGCTGCAGGGGCCCGTTACACCTCCGCCGCCGCCGCCGCAGACGACACCGCTGCAGCGTCAGTGGCTGTGTGTGGCGGGCCGCCGCCGCCGCAGCTCGTCCACCACACGGCCAATGGACCGTGACCGACACCGCGCCGCTGAATAACTCGTGCAAGACGAGAGGCATGAGCCGGGGAGGGACGCGCCGAGACGGATCCAGAAAACGAGCATAAAAGTCGCACTGTTGAACTAAGTCAACTAATTGGCTGCATGATCCACCAGCCCTGTCCACCACTGCCAGGCTCTTGAGCATCGCCATGGTTGATCCACTCTCAGGTCAAAAGCCATACCTCTGCCGTCTATTCGGACCCGGGCGGTGGCGGGGCTCTGACCCGCCACTGTATGCCGTTCCGCCTTGTCACGGCATCTGGCGCGGTCACCAGTCGCCTCCGGATGACTCGACACGGCGCCCGGTCGGTGACGCTCGATGACGGCTCAGCCGATGACGCGCCGGTGACGACCTTGCCTGCGTCGGGGCCGACGACCTCTGATTCCGGTATGTCCCGACAGCTGGCCCCGGCAGTCCATCTCTTCGCGACTATGGCATCAGGCTTTAGGCATCTTATGCTACGAGGGATGTGAGCTTCAGAACAGCACCTGCCCCATTTTGAACTCCCGAGATAGCACCAACTATCATAGTTCATAGGGAAGCCCAGCCGAGAGGGAATGTTCCCGTCGCTTCGCCCTAAATTATAATACAGCTTCACGGAAAATGAAATGAGCGCGTTAGCCGTAACGAGACGTAAGATTCAGTTATCAGCCTCAGGTCAACCACTGACCTCTGAGATCAGGCTCTGGCTAACGACCCCAAGTTGGATGCACATATGGTTTTTGGTAAATCCTACTTCGATAAAGTGGTCCCAGAGCAACGATTTTAGCACCGTCGTGTTCGTGATGATCAGACACGTTGAATGGTCAAATTCTTGTTAAGGAAGGAGTCAACTTACTGTGTAAACCCTTGGTCAGCGTCAGGTCACGGCCGTTCAGGCTACGAAAGAGGTCAAAGGAGAACATACCATGTATGTACCTACAGGGTGTCCCATAAGTTCCTTCTCACCTAAATTTTCTTTTAGAGGCTCTCTTATTTAAAGCCACGCTTAATTTATTTTGTAACTGAGCTTTTGGGGTTGCCATGGCAACTGTGAATGTGCTCCACGGTAACTAATTCGTCTAGACAAAATATTTTTTGCCAGAGAGTTCACTTCCTGTGGAGACGGCTTACGCCGCAGCATAGAGGTCTCCGATACGGGAACGTCTCGGTATTTAGTCCACACTGGGCCATTCACGACGGTTGAGGGTGATTGAGGCCATCCAGTATGTAGCCAATGTCTGTCGCTAACTGGACGCACAGTCAACAAGTGACGCCGATGATTTGTCGGGAGTCAATCGCTGCAAGTTTACGCTCTTTTTTGTCAGCTTTCACGAGTGAGCCATGTGGCCAAAACTGTGTGGCGCGAAAATGGCCGTCAAAAAGGTCTTAGCGTTAGAAAGTTGGTAAACAGGCTTTTCAGGATGCATTACCAGCTGTCTAAGAGTATCATTTCGGAGTACCTAACTCAAGGTGACTTAAGCTCTACTTACCGGAGGGCTCAAAACAGTCAAAAACGTCTTAAAATGGCCAAACATGTGTTTCGTTATGCCTGAGGCTAAAAAAAACTGAAGGGCCGATGGCATCAATGTGGTCATCTGGACTACCTAGTCCGTGCTCGAGATAAACCACCGGTGCAAACCCCAAATCGGTCCCATATGGGCGACGTAAAAGGCTTTTATGTCATCCCGCTTTATTCCTATGCAAAAGGCCAGAGTCACGGTAATGTGGGGTAATATGCGTCCAGACACTGATCACAATATCACAATGCGATTGATACTCCAGAAACAGTCTTGGGACGCAGAATGCTTCTCCAAGAAGATCTAGTAGGAGTTTCAGCTTTCTAGCTTAACTCGAACCGCAAGTATGACCACATCTTTTTAGGAGAAAATGGCATCCGGGAGGTCGTAGGCTCATCTTCAAGCAAGACAGTGCATCAGTGCACAGGTCAAGCAAAGCTTAGAAGCAGTGCCAGGAGACTGTGATAGGCGTGTGTGGTAAGATCACATCCCAGCCAACTCATCGGATCCAAATTTCATAAAAATGTGTTGGGAATATTGTAATCGAGGCTCGTCGAAGCGAACCGGTGTTTCAGCATTGAGGAGCTCACGGCGCATGCCAAGTCAGTCTGGGCTAACTTCAAGCCTGCTATGCTGCCAAACATGCCGGTTGGCATGTCGCAGCATGTATTCATGTGTTTGCCTATGAAATGGGGAGCACATTGAGGGGTTATAAACATATCAAAACGCAATGTACTCTGTTTTACATGCAAATATAAGGTGAGAACGAACTTATGGGACACCCTGTATGATTCAGTTCAATAGGTCGTTCTGAGTCCATTGTTGATGTTCCCGATTCGCTAGCTCATTTTGATCAAGAGTTAAAGGTAGTGTGCCACCTTCCAATGATTTCCCATTTTATTTTTCCTAGGATAAGAAGCTTCTGTTTTTACCCTAATATCGCCAAAAAAAATCAAAAATGGGCCTAAAATAGTGCTTTTTTCGCCTAAAAGTTTATCGGTTTTTCGATATGTATAACAACTGTAGTGGGCTGACCTGCAAACAGGCGTCGGCAACAATCGCGAATGCGGCGCACATGTGACAATCAATGTGACAATAAGCAAAGGTCATTATAGAGTTACGACGTACGGGAGTGAGTTATCAGCTGTCTAATCGTAGACAACACAATGTCGAATTTAAACTGTAAGCCTGTATTGGTATTGTTTCTTTAATTTGGCTGTCGAACATTAATTTATGGTTTGAAATATTATTTTATGTAAAATAATTGATATGAAACAGCCGTCTTTAAAGTTATGACCCCATCTCACCACATGAAAGTGGCAGAAATGACAATGATCAGCTGACGCATTTTTCTTGGCCGAAGTCAGAGCGCGCGGCCCGACGCACCACCACCGCACCACAAAGTATGAGCAGAAGCCACCTGCGGTAGACCGCGCCCAAAGCCAGGGCCCCGGTAACGTGAGGTAGCCGAGTCGGGGCAGCGTGCGCTGACCCAAGCCGGGGCCGCGGCTTTGGGCGCGGTCTACCGCATCCCCGGGCAGCCCCAGGCTATCACATGACACCGGGAGGATGCGCGGCCCCGGCTTGGGTCAGCGCACGCTGCCCCGACTCGGCTACCTCACGTTACCGGGGCCCTGGCTTTGGGCGCGGTCTACCGCACCACCTAACAGGCGTGTTCGAAACCGCAGGAGATGATGATGAACGGGTTTATCGAAACTTGATTGGATGAGCCTATCGGTAATAGCGATTTCAGTGTGTGCATTTATTGTTCATAGTGGTGTGAAATGTGGTTGGGGTACGACCGACAACCCGTCGGGGCGAATTTCGCACTGGGGTACTCAAAATTTGAAGAATTTAAGACGTTTCCATGAGTTTTGAAGGTATGGATCAGTTCTAAAAATCCGGTTCTCCTTATCTGGGCCATTAACTCCATACCGTCCAGGAAAGCTGGCACACTACCTTTAATCATGAATAACTTCGATGAACTCAAGCCGACCCATGTGACATCACGGACGTGTAAGGTTTCCAATGCGAAATCTTAGTATCAGACCTTACAAAAAGTGTATGGTGCTTGAATTGGTCTTCGATCGTTCCTTCGTGCTTGAATTGGTCTTCGATCGTTCCCGGTATCAAAAGCATCCGATGATGACTGACACCCAGTAAACATGCCGACGTCGGCCCGACGTCGGCCGACGTCGCGGTGACGTCGGCAACTCGGCATCGGCATGCCGATGTCGGCCCGACGTCGGTCCAACCTCGGCACGACGTCGGCTGGATGTCGGATATGCCCGCATGTACCGACGTCCAGCCGAGGTCCAGCCGACGTCGGGCCGACGTCGGACCGAGATCAATTGCTGAGGTCCAGCCGACGTCGGGCCGACGTCGGACCGACATCGGCCGCTGTTTTGACCGTTAAGATAATATAAAATGCATGTTTCATGTTTCATAAAGAGCTTCTGTATTCAAAATATCCTCAGGAAACTCAAATCTTCCTCCACGCCGCAACCCCCTGATCCGGACTGGACGGGAAACTTTATCCCATTTGGGATTGCCCGTAAGCCGAGCTCGCCCGTAGCCGGGTGCGGTGAGTGCTTGGGGGCTGCTCGGCCTATCCTTTGGTCAGGCTCAGCCCCGGCAACTCACCAGGGCCGGGCCCAGTTCATATAGAAAGGCCAGTCGGCAAGTGTCACTTTGCCAAAGTGCCACTTATCAAAGGGACACTTTGGGAAACGTTGGTGCAGGTGTGTAAGAGTGGCTATATGAATCCATTGTGGGGTCGCCCTTTCCAATAAGTGTCACGTAACAGCAATGGGACCAGGGACTCTATATGAACTGGACCCAGGGTGCTCGCCAAGAAGACCAATGTCTCCATCCTATCATCCTTCCGGCTCTGAAATGGTCTTGTCAGACCGAAAGGGCATAACCCAACAAAACAAGCTAAATTCGCTAACTGGCTGCGTGGTGTAGTAGTTAGCGCACTAACCTCGCGTTCAAATGACACGGGGTTCAAATCCCATCGCCGGCTGATGCTTTTGGCGTGTTGTCCCAGTAAACATGCCGACGTCGGCGACTGGGGGGCTCGAATCCCGCCGCCGGTTGATATTTTTGGCGCGTTGTCCCAATAAACATGCCGACGTCGGCCCCGTCGGTCCAACGACAAACGATCTCGTCAACCTCGGCAAACGACCTCGGCCCGACGTCGGCTCGACGTCGGCTGGACTTCGGCTGGACGTCGGAACATGCGGGCATATCCGACGTCCAGCCAATGTCGGGCCGAGGTTGAACCGACGTTGGGCCGACGTCGGGCCGAGCCTCGGCCCGACGTCGGGCCGACGTCGGCATGTTTACTGGGCACTGTGCAATGACTCTGACGAAAAAATATGGGATATAAGTTCAAATTGTGAGGCTCGGAAGCTGCACCTGCATTCTGTAAGCTTCATTTCCTTATGAAAGATTCACTGACACTGATGGGGCTGAAAAGTTGCAACATATTTGGACCATGCAGAGTTTACTTGTGACGTCACAGGCTAGGGATCTGACCTGACCTGAAAATACGATTAGTGTCACAAAATCTGGCTGGAATCAAAGGTCAGGTGGGTAGCATACAGCTCTATTTGTTAACCCGTTCCGAGTGATCGCGAGAAAACCGCCAGGAGTGTGGTAACCCCCCCCCCCCCCCCCGCCTCCGCCTTCGGCTGGAGAGAGAAAGGTCCGAGAAGGTCCTCATAGCACTCGACGACGCTGCCGCTACCATCCTTCCAGCAGCGCTGAGCGCAGTGACCCTAGTTATTCCGTAGAGACCCCTACATACTGAGCGTTACCGTTTGCAGCGCCCTCTGAAGGTGCTCACTGCTCATCCATCATTGTCGCTGCTCCCTGTCCTTGACTGGCCAATAGCCATAGCATGGTCGCTTTTGTTTGTTTGTTAACTTTGTTGTGTTGGGAGTAAGCTCTTTCGGTCTGAAAAGGCCATTGTAGAGCTATGGAGTGGGAGGATAGGACGTAGACATTGGACTGTGTGGGACACCGCCAGCGAGCCGCGGAGGCGAGACCGTCCCGGAGGGACCGGAATGTCCCGTTGGTACAGATTGACTCGGGGGCACTCGGGGGCAGATTGATGTTCCACCACTCCCTACTCATCGGGCGATCCCATGGCTCAGCACTGGCAGAGTGTTGCCTGCCCTCAGCACTGCTCAGCACTGCCTGCCAGTGCCAGTGCTGCCAGTGCTGCCACTGGCAGCAGCCAGTGCTGAGCCATGGAAGCCCGATGGGTAGGGAGTGGTGGAACATCAATCTGCTCCAGAGTGTACAGTCCCGAGAGGACTTACGGGTGTGGACTCGACCTCATCCACCAGTTGGCTGTCGCGATGACCGCCAGCCCGGAAAGGGAGAATGAGGGGGATGCGGATGGGTTTGCCCTGAGGATCGCGAGGACGAATGCTTGATCACTGATCAGTGTTGGAGAGTCCTTTCGGCATAGACGAGATCAGCCTTTCCGCAGCATGTTTCTCAATCTGAGTCCAATAACACTTAACTCTTCGCCGTGTGAACGATCTGGTCTGCTGTCAACGCTCACTTGTGAGTTGTGAGCTGCATACCGCATACACATAGACGTCCCAATCTAGTCTTCGCAGTACGGAACTAGCGAGCGAGACTGCCAAGCGCAGGTTCCCGGATCACCCTTCCCGTGACTGCCACTGTTCATGGCGACGGTGCGAACCCTACTCGTGTGTTATAACACCCAGGCCCGCACCACTCATGACCAACATACGCCGTATCCAAAACGCTCACCACAACCGTAAACGCATGAAGTTCGAGCATTTCATACAATTTATTTCAACAGTAATAACAAGAGATCACGGATGCCTTTCGGCCCACAGTAGGTTGTTTAAGTTACCACCCTTAGTACGGCTCTCTAGCACGCCTCGCCACAAGTTCTAAATCTAACGTCACCATTCACGGCGAATCACTTGAAAAACAACGTGATAACATAATCGGGGATACAACGCGCCACACTTTTGTACATGGACTTAATATAAAAGGTAACGTGGCTATGAAGAGAAAGCCACAGTGAGCAAAAGTCATGGACATGCAACCGACAAAGCGTTACAACAGCCCTACACAAACGGGTGGCCGGGTCTCAGCCAGTTTGCTCAATCACATCACATGAAAGCAGACGGGGACTGACTGACCAGAGTTTAACGGCTGGGTGGCGCGCGCACAGTAATACATCAACAGCTGGCTGGCGCGCGGGCGCCGCGTATTGTCTCCACTCCTACCGGTACGGTAACGGTCCGATTGTAAGACTGGGTGTGTATGCGAGTGTCTGTGTGTCGGTGTGTTTGTGTTTGTGTGTAATAAGCGTCGCGTCGCAGTCCGGTCGGTTCTCAGTCGTCATCAGAGATGTCCTGGTAGCTCGAGTTGCCGATGTGCTGGCCGGCCCGCTCGCCGTCGCCGGCCGTGGAGCCGGGCGGCAGGCCGCCGTTGGGCGTCTGGTACGGGTAGTAGCCGGCTGCCATGGCGCGCTTCAGATGCTCGGCGCTGGCCGCCTCGGCCTCGGCCCGCTCCGCCGCCTGTTCGGCCGCCTTCTGCTCGGCAGACGGTGGCTTGCCGTCGGAGGGCGGCCCGGCGTCCGGGGTGAGCCGGGCGCGCTTCACGGGCTCGTAGGTGGTGCGCGGGCTGTGCGGGCGCACGGTGCCGCGCGAGGCCGGCCGCTCCTTCTGCTCGCCGCCCTCGCTGCCGGCCGTGTCCGGCGTGCGCATAGCCTCGGCGATCCGGTACTTGACGTAGTCGAGCGGGCTGGCGATGCTGGCCCGGCTGGTGGGCTCCATGTAGGCCGAGCGGCGCTGGTGCTGTTGCTGCTGCTGCTGCTGTTGGAGCCACAGCGCCTGCTGCTGTGCCGCCGACAGTTTGGAGGGGTCGCCCATGCCGTCGGGCCGGTCGCCCGGTCCCCCCGGCGGCGTCACCGTCTCCCGGCGCGGCGGCGGCGGCGGCAGGTAGCCCTGGCTGGCCGGCGGCCGGTGGTTGGCCCGCTCCGGCGAGCCGCTCTGCGCCACTCGGATGATGTGCCGCTCCTCGGCGCGGTAGCGCGCCCGCTCCGCCTCGGCCGGCGACTGCGGCGGCGGCTCCGGCTGGCGGGGCGGCAGTGCCTTCCGGTAGCGGTACGGGTAGTCCTGGGCGGACGGCATCTGCGGATTGGCGGACGGGCCGCCCGGCGACAGGTGCTGCGGCCGGTGGCCGGGCGGCGCCATCGGCCGGCCCTGGTACGCCATCGGGCTCAGCGAGCTGACGCTGGAGCGCGGCATCTGCAGCATGGCCATGCGGGCGGCGTGCGGCTCGAGCGAGTGGTACGGCTGCTGCGGCGGCCGGCCGCCCGGCGTTGCGTACAGCGGGCCCGGTCGGGACACGGCCAGCGACAGCGGCGTCGAGCGCGCCGGCCGCGAGTCCTCGTGCGACGACGGCGGCTCCATGGGCGGGCCACGCGGGCTGGCGCGCTTGTCGTTCTGCTGCTCGAGCAGAAGCACATCCTTGGCGGCGGGACTGCGCGACACCTTGTACGGCGAGGCCCTCAGGTCGGCAGGGTGGTCGGCCGCAGAGGACACCGGCTGGCCGCGGCTCTCCACCTGGTTAATCGACCGGTTGATGATGGTGTCGATCAGGCTCATGGTGGTGATCTTATCCTCTCCGAGCGGCCGGCCGCCGCGCAGCGCCTGTGCCTGCGCCTGGCCCATGGCCTCCTTAGTGAGCGCGTACGTGCCGCGCAGCTGCTGCTCGTGTGACGAGGGAGGCCGACCGTAACGGGCGGCCATCTCGCGCTGCAGCTGCTCCTCGCGGCCGGGGACCATCAGACTGCTCTGGGCCACGGCCACGTCCACCAGCGTGCTGAAGTTGACGTCCTGGCCGTACTGCGAGGCCGCCGACGGCTTGTGGTAGCTGTCGTGCGGCGCCGGCACGGACGGGCCGGCCTTGCTGGGCGGCCGGCTGGCCGTCGGCCGCTGGATGACGCCCTGCCGCTGCGGCGGCGGCTGGTGCGGCGGCGGCGCGTGGTGGTGCTGCTGGTGGGGCGGCGGCGTGTCGCGCGCCGCAGCGGCAGCCGCCGCCGCCGCCGCCTGGTGGCGCATGTAGCTGGAGACGGGCGGGTAGCCGGCCGGCGGCTGCGGGAAGTACAGCGACTGCTGCTGCGGCGACGGCGGCGGCGGCTGGCCGTCCAGGCCGGGCGTGCTGCGCGGCTCCGATTTGACCTCGGGCGGCCCGCCGCGGCTGTCCCGGCGGCCCATCATCTGCTGTGACGTGATGTAGTCGTTGAGCAGCACATGCCGCGAGGAGAGCTGGTCGTGCGGCGAGGGCGCCGGCTGGCGCGGTGCGGCCTGCTGGTGCTGCGCCGCGTGGTGGTGGTAGGCGGCCGACACGGCGCCGGGCGCGTACGGCGGATAGCCCGGGTGGCCGCCGGGCGACATGCGCGCCGCCGCCTTGTAGTGCTCGGGCGGCACGCGGCCGTCGTAGCTGGCGCCGGGCCGCATGCCGTCCTGCACCACCACCAGCACGCCGCGCGAGTCGTAGCCGGTGGTCGGGTGCTCCTTGAGCTGGGGCGGCGCGGCGCGCTTCTGGTCCGGCTGCAGCGGCGTGCCCTGTGTGATGCTGCCGCCCTTTTTCTGGGCCGTCTGGTGCGGCGGCGGCTGCTGGGGCGCCATCGGGCGCAGCAGGCCCTCGTACGGCGCCACGTGCGGGATGTTGGCCAGCGGCGTGCCCTGGGTGATGGAGCCGGAACCGGTGCGCACCGAGATCGGGCTGGTCTTCGGGTCGGGCCGACCGGGCATGTGCGCCGGCGGCGGCCCGGGCGGCGGACCGGCCCGGGAGCTGGTTAGCGGGGGCGGCGCCGGCTTCAGACCGGTCGGCTTGGGCGGCAGGCCGCGCGGCGCCGGTGACGCCGGACGCGGCGCGGCCATCACGTGCGGCGGCGGCGCCAGCGCGGCGCGCGGGTCCGTCATGAACACGGGCGGCTGAGACGGCGAGCGGATGCGCATATCCGGCGAGTAGTAGGTGTCGCGCGGGGGCTCCAGCCGGTGCGGATCGGGCACGCCGCGCGGCACCATGGCCGGCCGGTGCGCCGGCGGCGGCCCCGACTGGCCGGGCCGGTGCTCCAGCGGCCGTTTCAGACCCACCGGCGCGCTGGAGGAGGCGGGCGGCGCCGCCGGTTTGCGCACACTGAGGTCCTGCACTTCGTTGCTGTCGGCGCGCGAGAGCACGGCGGCCGGCCGCGTCATGGCCAGCGGCGACACGCACGGTTCCTGGCCGCCCAGCAGGCTCTTGATGGTCAGGCTGGGCGCCGAGAGGGCGCCGGGTCCCTGGGCCAGCTCTCGGTCCTTGCACAGTCCGCGGAACGACATGTTGATAGTGTCGTCGATCAGGTCGCCCATCAGCACCTTGTTGCAGTTGGCCAGGGCCGGTCGCGGCGACACAGACATGGTGGAGGCGGGCGTGCCGGCGCGCGCCCCCAGGAACTTGGGCTCGTTCTTGTCGTCTGCGTCGTTGGTCGCCTCGTCGGCCGAGACCTGTCGGAGGAGAGACGACGGGTCAGATGGTGAGCGGTGGGTCAGTGATGCAGCAGAAACGGAGCTGTAGCCTGGGTACATCAGTCAAGGCGTTAATTTCTTATTAGTTAGATTGACAAGTGTAATCAAGGTCACAAATACAAAAAAAGTATGAGCAGAGTAATATGTAACGTCGGGTGTTACATCAACATCCAGATCCTCTCCCATCATGATCCCGCGCCGATCAACTCACCGTCGCCGAGCTGTCTCCTTTGTCGTTGTTGTTGACTGTCACGGTGGGAGGTGCGCTCCCGGCGGCGCCGCTGGCTGCCGGCGGGGCGGGACTCGGCGTCTGGTGCGCCTGCCGCGCCGCCAGCGAGGCCGCCGACGCGCCGGCCGGCACCAGGTCGTCACCGCCCGGCGGCAGCTCGCCGTTCGGCGTGCCGTTGGTGGTGGGCGCGAACGGCGAGGGCGCAGACGTCGTCGACTCGCTGTCCTTGCGCTGGGCCGGCTCGGCGGCGGCCGGCGCCGGCACGGCCCCCGTGGAGTTGGTGGCCGCTCCGGCGGCGGCCCGGGACTCGGGGTCGTCGGCACTCGACGTGGAGCTGCCCGACTCCTCCTCGTCCGTGACGACCACGTGGCCCTCCTTGTCGCCGGTTAGCTGCGGGCGGACGGGACACACACTCAGTCAGTTGGCCGTGCCCCCACCGCCGCCGGCCGCCGCCCACACGGCCCGCGGATCGATCAACCACACCGCATCAGCGCCCGACACACGGACTCATTTCCATCAATTTCCCATTTAGCGTCGTTAGCTTGGAAATGTAGCCGATTATTGAACCCACACACCAGCCGGGCCGACCCACGTCCATTCGGCACACGACTATCTATGGCATTCAAGGTCAAACAGCCACCCGCAGGTCCGCTCCAGACCATTCACAATCCATCCCCGCCGCGCCTTACTCACCCGCTTGTACTCGGCCATCACCTCGTCCAGCTTGTGCTTGAGCTTGTGGTCGATGTAGAAGCGTTTGCACTGGCTGGCGCTGCGGCCGCCGACCGTCTCGGCGAGCCGCTGCCAGTCGGGTCCGAGTGTGCGCAGGCCAGACCGGAGCCGCTCGATCTCGGCCTCCGACCACTGGGACGGCTCCTCGGCCGGCTCGCCCGGCGTCAGTTTGCGCGCGATCCGGTTGTGGCACGCCGAACAGCACTTGACCACCTCGGGCGTGATCTCTGCGGCAGCGGCGGGACACCCGTCAGCACCGACACGGAGTCGCCGGCCAAAGGTGGCGGGCGGGAGGGGACAGGGCACAGTACCACACGGATCACCGTACAGCACAGCGCCGCACTGCACGGCCGCCTGGAGACGCCCAACCCACAGATCAGTGTGGCCAAATTGGTGATGTTGCGGGGAAAGTCACCCCCAATGAAAAGTATAATGACATCCTCAGAAATTTTAAAATTACATCATCACGACGTTTTTGTCGTGAAAGCATACCTAGTGTAGGAACTAGGAATAAAGACTAAAAATGTTCCAATGCACGATTCGCATCGTCATACTCGTACTGTCGCGCTTACAATGTTGTTTTTTATACATCTTTAATGACAATATTTGAAGTTTTTTTTTTGTACTTTCCACCAGAACTTGACGTCAGGTATAGTTTTTCCACATTAGGTACCTGTAAAAACTGCACCTAAAATGAGGCTGAAGACGAGTTTTTTGAAAATAGTGACATCCTCAATAGACTTGTTAACGATTCAAAAAAATTCAATCAATTCAATCACGACTCACTTGATGAAATGACCGATTCAATCATAACTCAATCAAACAGTCTGATTTTCCAAGCGATTCAATCACGACTCATGGACCTTGTGATTCAACTCAATCACGACTCATCCCATTATCAGTGATTCAGGGAATGACTCAACTCATGATTTAACTCAACGCGATTCAATCAAGATGTTATATAAAATATATACATATGTGATATCAATTTAAGACATTTTGGAAACTGATACCAAACAGATACCAACCAAAAACACTAGGAAAATACCAAAAAACAGAAAAGTACTAAATCTATAGTGAACTCAACAAAGTTGTAGATATTTATATAAATACGGTGTAACGATGATAATTTAAGCACAGAAAAGACAAGTTCTGTTACAAATGAAGCTACTAGAGGACTTACAAAAATTCATTTATCTGCTTGGCGCTTGCAAAAGGAAACATGCAAAATTGCACAGAACACTACCACATATTATCAGCATCATCGAAAAGGACCAAAATTTGCAAATCAATTGTGATACCCAAACTAAAATAGCTGGTGATCAGCCATTCAAAAAATATTGATTGATACTTTATGAAGCAGTGGTAAAGCCGGAAAAGCATTACACAGGACTAGACATTTTCGGCGTGCTACAAATTTTCTTTACTATCAAGAATACGGAATATCGACACATACGAAGCTATTTCATAGTAAAATAATATAAACTGAATGCTCTCATGATAAAACTACCTCAACCACCCATATCTTCAATGACAAAATAACAATTCCAAGCCCGCCCCACGACACCAAACTTCATACGCGGCGCGCGGCGGAGCTGAGTTGCAAGTTGTAAAGGCCTGGCTACCAGGACGCGTTTTCTGCGTACGTTTTTTGCTTTTGCGAGTTTGCGTGATTTGCATAATACGGTTCTAGAAAGGAACGATATTATGTTTTGTTTTTGTTATATTTTTTATAAAAAAATTAATTATTAAATTATTATAAAAGGTTTTATTAGCGTTTATATAATTTACGCAAAACATGCAAGCTCGCAAAAAACGCACGCAGAACACGCATAGTGTAGCCAGGCCTTAAGTACTGAAGTACGCATGCGCTAAGTGGGCAGCCATCTTTAATTTAGCAGCAGAACCATGGATTACTTAGCTATATAAAATACATAGTTTATATTTTTAGATTCAATTAAGCATATTTATGCATGCGTGTAAAACAGTTTTTCTATTCTGTCCAATTCATTAAAGAAAAAATATCCAACAGTAAAAATCTAAATTGGTTTGGCAATATGTATTTAGCCCAGCACTAGGTAGTTGCAGCGTATATTGACGCAGCTGCGACATAAAAGCGTATTTTGCGTGGTTTGTATGTGGCAAATATTGCGAGCAGTCTGGCAAATCTCTAATCCGAATTTAGCATCGAATGCAAAACTGTTAGCGGTCCTCAAAACTAGAAGGTGAAGAACACCAAACGGATAAAGATTGTTTGTTGAGCTATGAAAACAATAGTTTTTGGGTGATGGTGGAAGTGATGGGAAGGTGGTTGTTTTTTAATGCTTAGTAGGGTATGTATCTACTTTTTGCCATTGTATCTTTACTTTTGTGTAATTGGGAGCCACCACGGCAATATGTGACAGATCCATCAATGCTCATAAGCCAAGGTATTCCAATTATTTACGTTGATAGGTAAACGCTGATTCTGCTGGGAAATGTAAAGTGAGTGAGAAGACCATGGCTTAGATCAAGCAATTTATGACCCTTAGCCCAAAATCAAATCAGTAACTAAGTTTACCAAATTATGATGTGAACATGCATTGTGTATTCATCAATATGTTTTGCTTGCTCACAAAGGTCCTGATGAAACAGGGTATTGAAAATACAAAGATTAACATGATATCTAAAACATGTGTGTTGAGCAATGTGCGCCTGCTTACTGCTACTGTTAACTTAATTACTTTACTGATTTTAGGGCACTGGGAAGAAACTTTACATTCATTTTTTCATCTTCATGCATTGACATTTATGTATAATTTTGTGTTTACAGTTTGATTAAAAACTTAAAACAAATTTTTATGTTTTTTCAATAATGATAGCTGTGCGCATTTATAATACTGACAAAATACCTAAAAATTTTGCAGTGCATTGTGTGTGACTATGATGCAAATGCCACATATATTTCTACATAATATAGTACTAAATATGGTCATAACTTAAATGTCCAGCACATGGTGATTGAATCATTTTGTTAATTCAATCAACTTGAATCGATGAGTTGCCGATTCAATCACTTGCAGTTGCCATGTGTGACCGATTCAATCAGGATTCATATGGTGACAAGAGGTGATTCAACCGACTCAATCACAGTGAGTCGGCATTTTCAAGCGATTCATGAGAATCGATTCAATCAGAGTTGAATCGCTTACAAGTCTGATCCTCATACGACTTTTTTATACATCCTCCCCCTAACGCTAAAGGGGCATTCCACGTCAAGTGGGACAAAAAATGATCATTTTGAACCTCACCTCCTCCAATTTTTGCGAAACTCTGTGAAACTACTCATCTATATGTGAAAAGAAAGGAGACATTTTTTTGTCAAGATATGACGTCACGTTTCCGAGATACACGTCATCAAACATTGACTTACGCAAGGCACATTATCATCTTTAAAGCCTCATAACCATTGAAGTTTTAGACATATCACCACGAGACAAAGTGTGAAATGGAGGAAATAGATCAGGCTTTAATTTGAGGATAACAATATTGACGTAATTAACTAATTAGTGAACGTAATTAATATTCAAAAAATAAATTTTGATTTTCTGAAAAATGGGTACCCTTCGATTTTGCTGATTTTTACATATTTTATTCTCCTATACATTAGCTACATCATATAAAAAATCCAGAATGGGCCGACGTCTACGTAACTGTCTTTTGGACTTCGTAATGTCTGGCACTCGCGTGTTTCGTTTTAGCAACCAAGGAAAGGCGCTATTCGGAGATGCTTCTTTCTACCCCAAACCAAAGCAAACCTAACCTGACCTGACGTGACCTGACCTAATCTAATACGCGTAAATATGTACAGCCCTCACGGCAGTTGCCGACTGGCCAAATGCTACCTAGATACCAACATTAGCCCTCACGACAGTTGCCGGCTGGCCAGATGCTACTTAAAACACGAATGCGTGTTAAAACACTTCAGGCTGACCGGTCGCGAGCCAGCGACCTTTAGATTTCGAGGTGGGTACACTCGGCACACTTACTACTAAGCCACGAAGATAGCTGGTCATCGTAAGCCAGTTTTTTTTTTTTTAAATGATGAAATTGGGCATTCTCCGGGCAGCGCCTCTCTTTGGTTGCAAAAAGGAAATACGCCTGACTCTTCCAGCGCTAGGGGAGAAAGACCCGGTTTAGCCAAAAAATGTATTTAAAAGAAAACGGAATTTAAATTGTAGGTGGGACGGTGGGGAACTTTATCGTGTGCCAAGTTAATGGCCCTAGATCAATATCTTCAAGATCAGCTGAGGTTAAACGTGATCAAATTTGCTGTAGTGACTATTTTGTGTTTATACGCCCATAGCTCTAAGAGTTACTGGCCGATTTTCCTATTTCTTCCTTTATACGACATTTGTAGTGTTATGAGAATCTCTAGTTAATCTTACCATAAATTTGGCAGTTATTGGCCTGCTGAGAGTAAGATGTCGCCGGCAGAGGCGGGGATCGGCCGACGCGGGAAACGTTTCAGTCACAGATAGTGTTTGCACCCTAATAATTCAATTTTTACCACTTGATTTTCGTATTTATTTTAACATTAGATTGCCTGTACATTTTTAAGCCTTCACAGAAAATTTGACACGAATCGATCATAATCAGCGGTAAGAAGCGCGCTGCAAAGATGGAACCGTCCCGCGCCGGCACAGTCTACCATTCAGGCGGCAACGGCCGGCGCCGGCCGCCGCGCCGCTCGGCAGGAATGTTTGACTTTACACCGCTATTACTAGAAAAGTTGCCGACCGATTTACTTATTGCTTGCACGGGAGGATTTGCAATATAATTCTGTACAGATACTGAAAGTTTGACGTTAATATAATAATTATGGCGTGAGTTATTGGCGATAAACAGGTGGAGTTAGCGAAATCGGCCCCTTCCACCGCCCGTGCTGCGTTGCACTACTTGTTGCTCTATCATCCAAAGTTATCGTTGGCCCACTCTAATTTTCTCAGCACGTGTGCCTTATGTGTAGTGGAAGACAATATCTAAATTTGAGCAAAATCGAAGGGTACCCATTTTTCACAAATTGCATTTCAAGAAATTAATTCAAAATAAAATAAATTCAAAATCACCAAAAAATGTGAAAATTGTCAAAATTAACTAGCATAACTCCTTATGGACACGTTTCAGTTTATTTGAAATTAATAGCTTCAAAAATGTTGAAGCTATATATCTTTCAAGATTGTAATGCAGGTCCAATTCTGCTCAAAAAGCAGAAGTTTAGCGACTTGTATCTCTGTAGCCCGAGGGCATATGACAAGATCCTTTCAGCTTCAGAGGTTTCACCCAATAGCCAATAAGTATACCAAGTTTGAAGAAAATCGCAGAGGTGGCCGATTTTGGCTGTCCCGGTTGACATGGAATGCCCCTAAACCAATATGGCCACACTGCCACAGATGCCCGTTCACACAGTCAGGCCGGAAAACCGCCCCACAAAAAGGCACGTGACGTCAGACTGAGACAACAGCTGTCAACGGACCAGGCTCGGCACACAGCTACCATAGGGAACGAACAACATGACCGACTCACATCAGCGGGAAATCCAAACAACAAACAATATTTCTTCCAGCCTTCCATCGGGCTGACATGGTCCAGTGTTTCCCAGAATGTCTCTTTCTCAAAACTGCACCAAACATTGCACCTCAGACACAATGGATCAGCAATGACTTTGACACGACTTATAACTCACATACCCAGACAGTTACATGACGGAACCCAGTCCTTGTCTTTCACCTAGCCCACCCTAACCCCATACTCGGTCGCCCAGGGAAGCGCAACTTACGCAGTTCGAGCGCGATGGCCTGCCTGGTCTCGGGCGCGATCTCCGTCCAGCGGGCCGGCAGCGGTCGCAGCCGCTTGACGCGAAACTTGGGCGTCGGACACGTGGGGATCGGACACTTGACGCTGCAACGAACAGAGCGAGAGAGAGAGAGAGAGAGACCATTCCGTCAGACGGGCAGCAGGAGCGCATATGCCACTGGACTAAATACGGGCGAAATGTCAACACCAATACCTCGCGAATCCCCAGCGTAAGCATGACTTCAGCAACCCAAACAAGTCACGACATTTGCAGACGACGTGCGTCTCAGCAATACTGAGAACGCAATCACAGAGCCACCCCGGGTAAACATGGTCAATAGACGGACATATTGTCAGTTCCTATAGCAACGCGACAGACTAGACCCAATGCAGTTATTTGACTTCAAAACAGACAATCTTCCGTAAATATGACCCAAATTGTTGAAGCTACATCTGGAAAATAACTGAAGCACGTTAAATAACAAAATTAATCATCATCTTCCAAACATTGATGCCCTAAGTTCTAAGCGGAGGGGTCACGTCAGTTCAGATCAAGAGCCGTCTGTTCAGATGGGGTCAGGAACAGGTCACGCCGGTGCACTCACTGCGAGTAGCGCCGTTTGACGGAGCGGCAGCGGCACGAGGTGCAGACACGCGCCTGCTCCGGCACGCCCTGCTCCGAGAGGCCGTAGATGGACGCGTGGGAGGCCGGCAGCGGCCGCGACTGGCCAAAGTGCTCCAGCTGCGCCTGGCACACGGCGCACGGGTGCGGGCCGCCCTTCCCTGCCGAGCGGAGAGGACAGATACGGTCAGACATGGGTCAGAGCGTGCAAGAACACAGGTCAGGTCAGGCACGGACACATTCTGGGGCAGGCCGGAAGGGGTACGGACGCAGGCCAAGACGTTCTGTGTTCCGAAAGACAGCGCGCCTACGGTAGTCACCTCACGTCAGCCACTGGTGGTCACCGTAAGTCAGGAGCCCGGCGCCGGCCGATCTCACTCCCCGCCACCACGGCACAGCCGAGTCCGACGTCCGACCTAACCGAGCGCGGCTGGGCGCCGGCCATGACCTCCGGCGGCCACCGCCCCCCGCGCTGAACCCGCAGCGGGTCCGCGCCGAGCCGGGACTGCGCAACAGCCGGTGACAGGCCCCAGTCCGCGGAACGGGCGCCGCCGCCGGCCCACACGTGTCCGCGAGTGTCGGCAGCAGCGGCGGCGCGGACCCGCCGGCACCAGGCGCTGGGTCCGCGGGTCCCCGGCGCCGCGCCGCGTCACCACGCCGCCGCCCCTCAATGAACCCGCCGGCCGGTCAATGACTCCGAGCTATTTCTGACAGGCTGCTGCTGTGGGCCGCTTGCTTTGGCGAGTTGCTGACAGGTGCAATGATAAAATCGAATTAACCGTCTAATCGAAATTTATCAAAGGAACAATAAGAAAATATGATTAACTTTGGTGATAAAAGCAACCTCACTAGAACCTAATGCTGACACAAATATCATATGACCTAGGTGCCAAGGTCGCCAAGGCGTTCCTACAACTTCAGAATCGGGCGACAACAGCATGGAACAGCGCAACAAAACGGTGACAGAAACCTATACGCCTCGTGCAACCACTCACATTAATGACAAAAACTCGACAACATGAGGAACAAAACCCATAGTCATTTTTAAAAAGTGGCTTCATTAATGAGAAAGGCTGTCCTGGGGATTCAAAGACAACTCCAAACACAAAACACTCAGCGAGCCATTTCTAATAGGGCTGTTGACAGGACGGCATATTCCCAACTGAGACTGTAAATATTTAAGTACATCAAACAAAACATCGTTCCACGGTGAGAGCCCTGTCCCAACAAATGAACGGCAGGTGGGGTGGCCCCAGCCGCCGGACAGCCAATTACACTGATGTGCCACTGCCGACTGACCACACAGAGTAGCGGGAGCCAGGGCGCAGAGCCTGCAGAGCTAATAGCTGCGTCCAGCCTGCATCACCACGGAGGCCAAGATTCTTCTAGGAGTGGTTCTCTCAGTCAAACCGCACCACAAAAACGGCCGGCCGTGGTAGTGTCTCCCAGAACAGCTGCTCAGCACTCCCATCCATAGATGATAGAACCTAGGACATTTTCGGCACAGCTCACAAGGAACGAACAAGTGCGGTATTGACTGCGTTTTGTCGATGTGTCAAAAATACCTACCATGCCCAGTATGATAACCTAACTACCGTGCTCAGCATGATACACCACGACATTGGTAATTCCGGACATGCCTCTATTGATACATAATACATATTGCACCGTGTCACAATAGAACTTCCAGCTAATGCCCATCCAATTACTGAGTGTGGACTGCGGTGCGCCTGCACGCCCTCCATTATGCACAGTGGCAGTATGAACGTCCTCTGTGTGACCGAGTGTCGGCGGAGCGCAGCATCCTCTATACAGCCGGCCGGCCGCTCATCAATCCATTGAGTGGGTGCGCAAACAGCGCCGTGTTTACAGGGTGCGGCCGACAGTGGCGAGCGGCGCTAATAACGGCCGGCTCCGGCCGCACAGCCGGCCGCCGGCCACGGCAATAATCGCCCCAGCACTAATCAAAGAAAGCACACCAACAACACACAGACTCGCCACCGCCGCAAGGCAAACGAATCCCCAACGAGCGCGGACGGCCGACAGCGCTCTAATCGAAAAAAGCGTCGGCGCCGTCCGCGGGGACCACCGGAGGGCGGCGCTCGATGCGGCTGTTTACTTTTGAAAGCGTTTGCGGCCGACAGGAGACGTCCCGGCAGCGGCCCGCCGGTGAGCCGTCCTTCAGTCCGTGCCGGCGTTTGGCGGTGAGTGACGGCGCCGCTCTGCACCATGGACCGACTGGCGCTCTCAGCAGCGGCTGCCGGCCGTCCGCTGTCGCGCGCCGTCGGCGACCCGCTGCCGGCCGCCTTGCTGCTCCTGCACGCCGGCTGGCTGCCGCTGACCCTGCGGCCAGACATCGTCACCGAGCTGCTGCGCCGACCGGCCGCCGCTGCCCAGGCCGGCCGGTCGGTACAGTGCGGGCAGGCTGAAGAGGACGGCGCACCACATCCAGCACCGGCAGCGTCCGACGACACTGAACCGGCGCCGCTCGACCTCCGATCGACGGCACGAGCTCTAACAGAGGCGCCTCAATCACCGTCATCACCAGCGTCATCACCGGCGGCAGCGGCACCGGGACCGGCCCCATCGGCCACCTCCTCCCCGCCGCCGTCGCCACCGTCACCCCTGAACGTCGCCTGCTGCGACGGACCAGTGCGGTTCCAGCGCGTGCCAAACCAGCATTTCCGCTGCGTACGCGCCTCCCAGGCCCCTACTGGCGTCAGCAGAGCGCACAAACGAGCGCCGTCGGGCACCGGGCCGGCCGCCTTTCCGTGCAGGACGTGCGGCGCCCGCTTCCCCAGCTATTACTTCGTCCATAAACATCGCAAACGACAGCACACCGAGCCGACTACCGCGCAGAACGCCGCCGGCGACGAGTGACGCAAGCGGCAGCGTGACCGATGGACCTCGAGCGCGGCGACGGAGCACCTCAGTTTCAGGGACGTGCGATAGGACAGTGTAATCTAATCGAAGCACTCGCGTGGTTAGGGATGTTCGCACTAAGAGCAATAGTAAAGTGTGTTGACCCGAAGGATCAAGAATATGCAGTTTTATCATGTCTGACACGACTCGATTCTGTATAAGAGGCCTAGTGTTTGAAGCACATGGTTCGAGCAGCGTTCAATAAATGATGTCATGGCATGCGATCGTGTTATCTGTAGAAACACTTGACTAAACTGAGCCAAGCACCTGCGCCCTCCCCTCCACCCGGCCGATATCGACCCCGACTCACCGGTATTCTCGTTCTCGTCGTCGCTGCTGACCACCGCCTTCCGCCTCTCTTCCTCGCCTTTTCGCCGCTCGCGCTTCTTGCCGGCCTTGGTCTCGCTGGCGCTGCTGTGGAAGGGACGGAGTGGGTCCTGTCAGCAGCCGGCCGGTCACAACGCCCGCTCACACCAAACACCGCCCAGCCGGACCCCCACCCGCCGCGGCGCCGGCGGCCGCAGTGGCGGCGATCGTATCACGGCACATGGCACGCCGGAGGGGGGGGGGGGCAGGAAGTCAACAGGATCCGGGCTCAACCGGCCGGCCGACCGCGGCGGCGGCCCACCCGACGCCGGCTATCGGAGCCGTAATCAGATAGCCGCCATTCGGGCAGCACGCGACCTGGCGGCCGATACGGGCGGCCGCCGGGATACAGCCGCCGGCGGCCCGGCGTGTCACTGACCCAGCAACACGGCGGCAGCGGTATCGGCGCCCCAGCCCAGTCCCACACACAAGGGGGAAAAGCTCAAAAAATTGAGCGCTCAAAAAATTGAGCGGGCCCCATTATGAAGGAATAGGCGAAACGATGGTATTTTACAATGCCTTTAGCGTCACACTACGGCAAATATCGTATCCAAATAAGGTATCAATGGCAAGAGGGAGCAACAAGGTTTCTTCTCGAACACTCGCCGTGATAATTTATATCGGTGTTTTTGGAAAGAAAATGCACTAAAGACGCTCAACTTTTTGAGCGCCACTTGTCGTTCGGGACCGCGATACTCAATAAATTGAGCGCCACGACAGACGACAGTCAGCTGGCGCTCAAAAAATTGAGTGCCGGCCAGCATCTACACTCAATTTTTTGAGCGTTCTCCGTGACAGGTGAAGCCGGTACTGGCTGCCATTTTTGATGTTCTGTTCGTTGAAATACGTTAAACTGAGTTGAAACAGAAATGCAGGAAGTTGAATCCTACGTGGCACCTTAACTTTTCACAAACCCATGGCATCATGTCACATTTTCCGCTAGTAGTTTTATCGGTCGCCTTTCGGATTCGGCACACCTCAGATAATTATACAGGGCTTGAATAATCCGTATGAATACTGTATTGATATTCTCTGACTGTACTGGGAGAAGGGAATACGTGAATACAGAAAGACATCCACCCACGCTCGAATATTGGAGAATTATAGCAGGAAAAACTGTATTGCCACGGTTACAACTTACAAGGCCGTCGGCCGCAAACAAACAAAAATACTATACAATGTGGGTTAGATTCACAAACATCATCAAGTGTGGAACACAGAGACGAGCAAAACAACATCACATTATCGCATGCCAGCCCGACCACATTGGAACCGGGTGACCTGCGACCGGAACATGCGTCTTGCCAGCATACATCACAAAAGCAGGAGGCAGTGTCGTACTGCTTTGATCCAAAATATGCCATATAACAAATGATATAAACGACCTAAGCTCGGACTAAGCTAATCATTATCAAATCCTTAACATGTAAAGGACGAATGGAAACATCGAGTCTCAGACCAGCAGTAGCAACCATCACAGTAGCAACATCACAAAGAACACGCGGCATTATCAGACAGCCGTTTTGTTATCGGGCTACAGGCGGCGACGGCGTGGTTGCAGACCAGCTGCGAGGTAGCGGCGTGCGGGCAAAAGGCACGGGCACACCTCCATGTGGCCGTGCAGACAGTGCGCGGTCGGCGTCGCATAGTGGGCGGCATCGGGCTGTCCCGGGGCCGTCGAAGCCGCACAGGTTGTCGGCGCATGTTGGCGCGCGCGGTCACCACGGCCAGCTGCTCACCGCCAGCACAGACTGCGCAGCGTCGCCGCTCCACCGGCCAGAACACGCAGACAACCCTTCTTGCAGTCGCACAACACGTAGCCAAACTCATTCACCTGCTCCACCATGTTGTTGATGTCACCGAGTCGTTCAAGTTGTGGCTCGTGCCGTCGAGCATGACCTGCCCGATCGGACACGGGTCAGCGGCTTCTGCTCCAGCGAAGTCTTCATCTTGGTGACGTCTTGCTGATCTCCACAAAGGCTGAGCAGATGACCTTACCCACAGGGACGGCCGACGTCCTCGCCAGCGACCGCTTGGTTGTGCAGACCTGCCAGAAAAAGAAAAGCTGTTTGGTGATCTCAAACGATTTTTTTCTTTATGCAGTGGAACAAAATGGAAAATATGTCATACAACAAGAACTAAAAAAAGATGCAGCCTAGGTCGTCTAATAAATGGGTGCAACATTGATAACATTCGTCATTGAATGAATTCTGCAAATGCTTTTGATAAAATGTGTGGTGATTATAAGGAGACCACTTAACTATAAAATTGCTCAGGATTCCCTATCTGGACCTGTCAAAAAATCCTGACTGCACACCAACAATGAGCATTAAATCCGAAACCTCTACCAGGTACCTAGGGATAATTAAATTCTGATTCAGGAAAATATTTCACATCATACAAATAAAAACCTTTACTATATTGAAACTGAAAATGTGATGCCGATCCAGTGACATAAGGGTCTCAAAGTATAATAATGAATTAATCTATTATAAATTTGGTGGTGACTGCCGACTGGCGTCTGGCGGCCTAGACCTTGAGGCTTGAAAGTGGCCTTCCTTTTCTGTTGACTCTGATCCTCCAGATGGAAATGATAGGTATAAAGGATCATTTTTATCTTATTTCATATGAGCCAGTCAGCAAAGTGGCTATCCTGTTTCAGCATTCACACACACAATAGTTGACTGTCAGTCTGTCATGCTATCAGTGTTGTGAAGTAACGAAGGAGTTGAGTTTTGTTGATTATAAATTGTGATGTCATGTAAAGGACTGGAAAATGAATGTGAAAACTAAGGAAACATATTGGCAGAGTATTGTCACTTACTATCAGGACATATGGATAGAGAATACATTCAAATTAATAAGAAATGCCAAATATCAAGGTACTCAATCACTGATAGCAGTGGACTATCATATGTTTTAATGTCAATTATATGAAAGTTAAGGCTGAAACTACCTTTTACCTCATCATACCTAATGAAAAATTGTGTGAAGAAAACATTCACAGCCTCTTTGAAGCACTTAGACCACTAAAAAACAAAAATTTTCACGTAAATATGTTGTGTCTCCTTCCTTCAGAACATCATATCGAATGGCGCCACTTTCGTCGACAGTTACTTATCTGCACGCAAATCGAGGAAAACATGAATTGATTGACGTTTACGTGTTTCCAAATTTAAAATCACAGCATATTCAAACTTTTCAGTGTACCTTTTAACATCTAAGTATAACTAAAACGAGAAAAACTTACCTTCAACACAAGGACGACGACAACCACCCGACCGGAGACGTCGCGACGAAATAAACAAACGGCGCCGCCAAATGAAAAATATTCTCCGATATGGGTAATGTGAAATTGAGTCGCAATCATTTTGGGTAGTATGAAAAATGCTCTTTCCAACAGAACCCTAGTAAAAAACGTGAATGGACAAAAAATAACTTTTATTTCGACATAAATATTGGCCTGTTTTTAAGTCATCCTGGTATGCCGTAAGATTTCGACCTATAAATTGGTGTTCCCCCAATCATTGAAGCTTGAGCAGTGAAAAATATGAAAGCCTAATCTGTTTTGCATTATTAGTGATTCTCCTAGGGTGTTGCCATTTCTCCCTAGGTGTTGCGAGTTGCTTTTGCAAAACGTGTTCCTGAAACGGCTCAATTTTTTGAGCCCTCAGCATTACGCCTATGGGAGCCTCTGACGTCACACGCTCAATATTTTGAGCGCTCAATAATTTGAGCTTTTCCCCCTTGTGTGTGGGACTGAGCCGGCCACACCAACCGACGCGGTAACACCGGCCGACGACGAGATCGCGCGCTATCGCAGAGTAGTGGGGCAAACAGCCGCGACAGCCGCCACAACCTGAATGGGCGTGAATTCCGATAACAGCGAGCTGTTAATAAAAAAAAACTGGGGACAGAGAATGTTCAGCAGAGAAAGTACCATAAATGAAATAATAGATAACAGTAGAACAGAACAGTAGTTCTAATGTTATCTATGATGAAATGAATAAATAAAAGCAAGTTAAGCGCTATGGTAGCGAACGGGTACTGGTGATTCTTATTTGCACACCATTTAAGTATGGACTTCTAATGTCAAGAAGATTCGTAACCAAAAAGGGCGCTAATTTAGTGTCGTTAGTCACAAGTGAAAACGAAAAGGGTAAAAGCCAAGTGGCTTTAACTGATGTAGAAAAACACGGAACAAATAGTGCATGGACGCGTTTCGATTATTAAATCTTCATCAGCATGACATAATCACTAGTGGTGTCAATTTCAGAAAACGTATGTCCAAAGTCCGTCCAATGTCCAATGCTTTCGTCGATTGTCCGTCCAAAAATGTCCAATCCAGCCATTTGTCCAAAGATGTCCGACACCTACGCAATAGTTTACACACTCAACACTGTTATTTCATTTGCTTTTCATGTACCGTTGCAAGCTCAAAAGTGTTAATCATATCGAAAGCTGAGCTTTCTAATAGCCAATCAATGTTAAACACGACTACTTTTTAAAAATGTTGAGGTGTAGCAAGCGATTGTCCAAAGTTGTCCAAAGCCTGCGGCCATTGTCCAACCGAATTCCGAATTGGACATCGGACAAAATCGGAATTCCGAATATTCAAGTTCCGATTGACACCACTAATAATCACAGAGAAAACAAGATATAGCACACAAAAAGTTTTTTGTGTGCTATATCTTGTTTTCTCTGTGATTATGTCATGCTGATGAAGATTTAATAATCGAAACGCGTCCATGCACTATTTGTTCCGTGTTTTTCTACTTGTCTCTATCAATATACATTTAAGTGATGTCCTGCAAGTTACTCCCAAAAACATAAATTAACATTTTGAGGCAACGTGTCGGTACAAGCACACTCAAGCAAAGCAATATGGCCACAACAACTCCCATGTTCGTATCTCAAACGTGATCAAAAAGGTAGAAAATCAAATAGCCTCCCCCATCTGGGAAACGCCATGATGGCCGTGCTATTTTATGGACCTGGAAGTGCAGATAATCACTTCGCTCCCTTCAAAGGTCACGCAGATTTTAGCATATTCAGGAAATCCCGCTGCTTTGACACATTAAGCAGTAGCGGTGGTGGCGCTATTAATATCATTTATTAGCTCGGGACTGTCGGCGCCAGCGGCCGGCGCCGGCTGACGGCCCCGGTCACGAACACCCGGTCCGTGACGTCCGGCCGCTGGGTCAGACCGCTGACGGGCCGGGGCCGGTGCCGAGCGGCCCGCTCAATGCCGCGGCACGGAGCCGGCCCGCAACGGGACAGGCTTTCCCACGCGGCCGATAAGACCGGCCGGTCACCGTCCGACGACCTTGGCCCCGGCCGGGGAAGGTCGCGACAACAGCGCGCCGCGCGCCGCGCAAGGACGGCAGCCGTCACCCACCTGGTGGTCTGGTCGCCGGTGGCGTTGGTCGCAGGAGGTGGCGCCGCCGCCGACGCCGCTGCCGACGCCGGCACGGACACCGGCGGCGGGGTGGGCGCTGCCGCCGCGGCCGCCGGCTTCTCTGAGGGCGCCGCAGCCGCCGCCGGCGCCGGCGCCGGAGGAGCACTCTCGTCTGGCACAGAGTCGGACACTATGCTGCTGACGGCAGCGCCGGGCGCGGCCGTCGCGCCGCCGGCCTTTTCGCGCTGCTGTAGCGCCGCCATCGAGCCGCGCGTGGTCACACCCTGCACATTGGCACCGATCACCTCCACGGGCGGCAGCGGCGCCGCCGGCTTGGGCAGGCCGCGGTTCCTGCCGCGCGTGCGCGCCTTCTTCAGCCGCTCCTTGTATTTCTCCTGCTTCTTGCTCATGTAGTAGTAGTTGACGCACTCGCTGGTGGTCTTTCCCTCGATGGCCGCACTGATCATGTGGAACAGCTTGGGGTGCTGCATGTAGCGCTCTCGGAACGCCTCGCGCTCGGCCTCTGTCCACACGTTGTAGTTGGGCACCTCCTTGTGCACGGCCATCGGGTCCTGGATGAGGCCGTCCGTGCTGTGGAACACGTACTTCCGCCGGCTCTCGTCCAGCAGCGGCGGCGGGATCACCGCCAGCGACTTCATCTTCTGCTTCTCGTTCTGTAACACGGAGAAGGTGGTCAGTCGGGCCGACGGGGAACGATGCCGCTGGAAGGGACTGTACTGGGGGATTACGTGAGGCATACTTCGCTGGAGTTCAGATGATTTCGTGAAAATGGATCAACGGATCACGGGTATCGCCATTTCTAATGGCAAACGTAACAACTCGTAGTCCCTTAAAACTTCCGCAATGGTCGACGATAACAACAAACTACCAACCATCCATCCGTCTGGTCTGAAGGCGACTGCGGCGCGCGCGGCTCACCTCCTGCTCCTGAATGCCGTCCATCACCTCCTCCATCTCGGCGTCCGACTTGATCATCCGGCCGACGCGGTTGAAGCGCTCCCGCTCCTCCCGCGCCTTCTTGATCTCCGGAAACACCTTCTCGTAGAAGTCGCGGTTCTTGGCCGCCTTCTGGCGATTTTTCTGCGAAACGCCGGGTGACGGGGAACGGTCAGAACACGGAGCCTAACCGCAATGGCCCAGCTAAGCTCACGATCACATCAGGGTACGAATATTTCTGACACGAAAACTGTACGGGAGTCCCTCGCGGGTCCCTTCCAGACGGATCAGTCTCATCATTCGATCGACACGCTCTCCTCTCCCTCCCCTCCCGACGCCCTGGCTCACCGGCAAGCTTTCCAACCGCTCGATCTGCCGCATCCAGACGGTCATCTTCTCCGTGTAGGCGTCGACGACGGCGCGGGCGCGGCTCTCCTGGCGCTGCCGCCGCCGGCGCACGTACGACACCAGCGACGGCTTGAGCGCCTTGAAGGCGGCCCGGTTGGCCTGGTAGATGTCCGTGTCGGACGGCTGGTTGTATAGCGGCTGGCTGGAGGCGAACAGGCGCGCCGAGCCGCCGTCCGAGCTCTGCTCCTCCGCCGGCGCCTGGGAAAGACGGCAGGACAGCGCGGTCAGCCGGCGGGCAGCGACGCCGCGGACCGTGGGGTAACGGCAGTGACGCAGCGGTAAGAAGCTGGCGCAAACACATTATTCTTACGTGGAAGCAATGGGTTAATCTCGTCAGCATTGTTTAGCACTGTAAGGAAAAATTCATCCTACAATGGAGATAGAAGAACGCTTCAGTGAGATTGTTGTAACAATGAGTTGCTGATGATCTCCAGATTAACGGGGGCCGTAACGCTGGCCGGGAACCAGCCAATGACGAGATCTGGCAGCCATCTGGCAGCGGCGGCGGGTTGCATAACCCGTCCGCCTGCAGCCGCGTCAACAGCCGCGGCGGCGGCGGCGCGGGCACTCACCGGTGGGCCGAGCTTCTCCAGGTCCGCCTTGGCAAGCCGCGCCTTCTTCTGTAACGGACCACAGAGCCAGTTAAAACAGAGCGGCGCGATTGCGGCCGGGCGGGGACACGGACACGGGCATGGCCGGCATCTGGTCAAAGATAGAAACTATTCATAGCAACACAAACACGGCCCAAGGGAAACACGACGGACCATGAGCCCGCTGGCCAACAAAAACAAGCCAGGCCGCGCTCCCAGAGGTCATGATAAAACACAACCTCGGACGGGGCAAACTGACCCGATGACCTTTGCTGAATGAGTTATAGCAATGGCATCATTCCAGCTGGACTTCTCCGTATTGACGCTAAAACTTAATGCATTCACTACAATATGTTTCCGTCAGCTAACGCTCCAAGAGAAGCACGCTGGTATGCAATATCACAATAGCGCAGCTGCGATGACGGCTGCAGGCCTTTGGAGCTCCACGCCAACACGATGGCCGAGATTTTATTGCAACAGCATTCCAATACCACGTGAAACCCAAAGAATGTTCTCGTCAGCTCAAACGATGGCCCAGTTTACGTCGACTTTGAATGTTGATCATAAACGCCGCGCCAGGCACCGACGGGTTCGCTGGGGCGTTCCATGATATGACCAAGGTAATCAATGCAGCCTGGAGTCTGCAGAAGCCATCAACCCACGATCATTACTGCCGTGATCAGCAAAGTGATGAAACGTCTGGCGTCCACCGCCTGTACACCGCCACCGTGCTCTGACTGACCCGGTTCTCGGCGTAGATGATCTGCGCCAGACTGCGGTTCTTGTTCTCCTTCTCGTCCTCGTCCTCGGCGGGGCCGTCCGGTTTGCTCGCCTGGTCCTCCAGCTCGCTCTGCACACAGACACACAAACGGGCGGCGGTGAGCGCGAGCTTCGTACACGTGTGAAGGCGAGGTCGTGGCTGGATTAAAACCAAGCAAAGAGCTGAGAACAGTCTGAACACACAGGCTTATTGCCAGCAGCATCGTAGGCTCGTTATACCACGCAATTAACTATTAATAGAAACTAATAAAAGATTGCATAAGCCCGAGATCGTGGCTGAAGGTTGCAACTACCAGAAAGAGGAACTTAGCACAACTTTGAAAACAAACCTAGGAATCCCGTCAAACTTCTGGGGCGTTCTTCTACCAGTACGCAAATTTATGAAAATGTAGCTTCACAAACTTACAAAGTTCTTACTAGCATACAGAAGTATCCAACACAAATACCCAATGGCTTGTACCCCCCCCCCCCGTCCCCTCCAAACACACACAAACACTTCTTGTACTCATCGCACTTCCTCTCGGTGCGGGCTCATCCACCTCACTGACCGGACGGGCACGCCGTTTCGGCTCTCACCTGTTTCCGTTTGAGTTTGGCGATCTGCGACTCTGCCTTCATGATCTCCCTGTCGATGGTACTGATCTGGCCGAGCAGCTCATCCTTGGTGGAGCGGAGCGGCGACTCGTCCAACCCGTCGGCCGGCAGCGTCGGCGAGATGGCCTCCGTCTGCGGGTTGTACGACTCCTGTGGACGGGACGGGACGGGAGTCCAGGTCAGAGGGGTCGCCGGTCGCCGGTCACACGTGTAGCCGCCCAGCGACCGTGTCTGCTGAGCTGGCCGGACGGGTTGCTACAGTCGCATTTGGAGATTCGTTGCCAGGGGGATATGTGCCACTGGAGGTATGTGATGCCCTGAACCTGAGAGGCGCGAGTCGCCGCGTCTGCCCGAGCTGACGGGAGCGGCGCGGAGCGGTCAGCATCGGCCGGCGCTGATGACCGAGCACCGGATGGGTGAATCAGCCGCCGTCAGCAGCCGGCTGTCAGCAGGTGGCCGTCAGCACACAGATCAGAGCGCGCTGCCGGTCTCGGCGGGCGCTGAGCTCACCCGTTGGTAACCGGTAGGACCGGACCGCGAGAGGACACGGCCCCGGACAGCCCTGTGTCAGCCACATATGTACACACCTGGCAACAGTCACCTCACCTACACATTTAACGACAGGTGCTCAGGAAACGCAAAAAGGAAACAATGAAAGCGCTTATCTTTTCTACTCCACCGCCACCATCCACCTCAACACCATCCGCCTCAAAGACCACAAAAAAACAGCATAAGTGCTATAGCTAATCTCATGCTTATTTGGTACTTTTTTTAAAGAAAAATTAACAAGTGCGTTGGATAGTCTGACAAACAATGTCCCGGCCCAAGAAATGCACGGGTGACTGTTGACTTGGTCCTTTAAGTCGACAGGAAAATTCCGGGTACGTGGTAGCATACAGTGAATTACGCGCCCTGCCAGCGTTTACCAGTGCTGCGTTGTTGCTATAATTGCACAAGACTACCCAGAAAATATTTTGGTCATATCTTGTGTGAGCTACAGCATGAGGTTAGAACTTCCTGGGCCCGGTTCCGTTCCCAAAGTCGCATTTCTGGTCACATCAATAATGCTCAAAGTAGCGTTAACGTTTAGGTAGAATGTTTATTCTGCCGTTCAAACTCGCCAATTTGAGAGTAAACCGAGGCACATCGGTAGATCAATGAATCGGTGTGTAGAGTACAGTCATCGACGCGTGCAGAATGGGCAGCCCCGTTCCATTTCCTCAGAGTTCACCCGCGGCGCTCCCAATATAGCATGTGCCAGTCACGCGTGCTGCTGCGCTGCGCGGCTCGCCCGCGGCGCTGTGGTGTAATGGAGGGCGGCACACCCGCCGCCAGTCGGCCGGCCGGCGATGGACGCGCCGCGTCGACCACAAACCCGTCCCGGGCGACCGGCGGCGCCCCGCCCCTGCTTTGTCAGTGGGCCAGCGAGCTACCCACGCCGAGACCACGCTGACATTGGCAGAATAAACAGCTTTTTGTCGGGGCGGTTTTTAGCGCCAGGGCCACGGGAGAGCCGGTTGTGGTTTTTGCGCGTTTTTTGCTGGTCCAGCTGTCTGACGGCCGTCTGGTGCCGGTGTTTGTGAGTGGCCCCAGGTGCTAACGGCCCCACGTGCCGGCCGAACGGACGGACGCGCTCAGCAACAATAAGGCAGACGGAGGTAACGGCCCCGGGCGGGGCACCCCCTCCAAACCGGAGCGCCGAGACGCGGTCCGGTGACACCGCGTCAGCGCCCGGTCGCCAAGGCCGGCTTGGGACGGCGAAACTGCGGCGCCGCGC
This sequence comes from Amphibalanus amphitrite, assembly GCF_019059575.1. NCBI lineage: Eukaryota > Metazoa > Arthropoda > Thecostraca > Balanomorpha > Balanidae > Amphibalanus > Amphibalanus amphitrite. Next base: position 1,109,921 of record NW_024881516.1, read on the forward strand.
TGCTGGTGTCGGCGGACACCCGAGCCGGCCGATCTCGTGTCAGCCGTCGCCGGGCGGGTGTGGCCTCTGGGTCGGCGTCAGCGGCGCGCCGGCGCCACCCCTGACCCGGCGCGTGCTGACCCAGCCGGCGCCCTGCCCCACGGCCGGTTCACCGAACCGCCTCTGCAGCCGCGCGGGGTGACTCAGCTGCAAACACCGGCCTGAGAACCGGCCCGGTCAGCGGCGGGGGGCCGCCTCCGATTACCAGTCGTCAGCACACAGAGAGAGGGAGAGCGGGCCGGCCGCGGAGGACATTCCAGCGGCCACTCTGCCCGGGAGGCCGCGCGCCGTACACCGGTCAGACGGGCAGCGTCCGGCGCCGGGCGCGGCGGCAGGATGGATTGCCGAGTGGGGCGGCCGCGGCGAGGAAAACAGTGCCACGTCACCGCCGCTGCAGCCGCCACCGACCGCAGGCGAGCGCAGATCCAACACTCGGCGGCGCACAACCCGCCGTTGCGTCACATTCGCCGAAGATGGCCCGTGTGAGCGGACAAGCAGGCCTGGCGACCGAGGGGGAGGGGTGTTGCGTCGTCCGTTGCAGCGGCGGCGGAGGAAGGGGGGGGGGGGGGCGACCGAGCCACTTTACAGTCAAGCAGCGCAGCGGGCATCGTCCGAGCTGATCGCCGCTATTGGCCGACTGTTGTGACCCCGGCAGCCGGCAACTGCGCCCCGCCCGTCACAGCCCGCGGCCCGGGGCGCGGGCGGTAGCGCTGAGCCTCCTCCGCAGCGCCGCGCCGGCCGGGGCTCTCACACTGATTGACAACAGAGCCGCCGTCAAAGCGGCGGTTCCGGCTCAGACCCGGGGCCGGCTCTGGGCCCCCGGCCGGCACTCGTCTGATGGCTTCCGGTGCACCGGTACCCACCGGACACCGTCCCCATCCGGAGTGTAATGCCGCGGCACGGCGGCACCTGCGCGTCACCCCCCTGACACGCCGCATGACGCACCGGGGGCCTCTGCTCAGTGCTCACTGACCTCAGTGACCAGTCCGCCCCCGTCCTGTCCCGCATACGCCTCGGCATTATGGTAATCCCAGCAGTGACACGACGACTCTTGCAGTGAGCGGACGAGATGTCCCGTAATAGTCGGTGCGTGTTAGCGGTTACCCCTGCCCTTCACTCCCTCCCTGGAACACATTGATCTGTGGATTTTCAGACATACCACGTAGCCGCAAAGCTGTGCGGAATCGCCCGCGCACACCAGATCGGCCGACTTTGTGTCATTACCGGCAGGCGAGCGCCACCGAGCCGATACCATCAGTGCGGATCGCAGAGCTCAGTCGCTTTGTTCCTGGATTGTGCGTCACAGTAATCCATTGCGTAGAGCCATGAATCATTCCCCACCTGCCAGCGACAAGACAGCATCAATACGCGATCCGGCCGGCTATCGACCCCACCCCGCCCACGCCGCCGCGCCGGCCGAGTCGGCGCACAGCCAGACCGCCGCGGCGCGGCTCGTCAGGGAGTGGGACGGGCTGGTGCGGCACCGCGGCTGGGGCGGCCGCCCCTCAGCCGTGACGGACGCCTCTCCAGGGATGACGGGCACGGCCACACCCGCCGCCCGAGACCGTGACGCGGCGCGCGGCGCGTGACGCCCGGAGAAACCGGTCATGACCGGCCGAGCGTGACCGGCATGACGCGGCACACCGGCCGAGCCACTCCAGCATCCCTCCCCGGCTGCGTCCGCCCGCCGCCTGCCGTCTGTCTCCCTGTGAGGGGTGTGGGGTGTCTGTGTGTGTGAGCGGGGGGAGGGGGATGCAGCTGGGACACTGACCCGCTGGGCGGTGACCATGCTGTGCGGCGCGCCGGCCTCGCCGCTGGTGACGATGTGCAGCGGCAGCCGGACGTCCGAGGCAGACGACACCGTCAGACCGCCGCCGCCACCGCGCACCTCGGGCGGAGGCGGCGGCTGCGGCGGCGGCTTCGTCTCCCGGTCGCGGTCGAGCAGGCGCAGCTTGGCGGCCGCCGCCGGGTGGTGGTGAGGGTGGTGGGCGGCAGTGGCCGCAGCAGCAGCTGCCGCCGCTGAGGAGGGCGCGCCCGGCAGGCCGGCCAGGTGCGGCACAACGTCCCGCTCCCCGTAGCCCCTGTGGAGACAGGAGGAGCACGTCAGCGGCTGAGGCGGCGAACACACAGACCTAGGCATGAACATGAATGATCATAGCCAGCAGCTAAACCTCACGCTGGTCGAATAGATTACATCCAACAAGAATGTAAGCGAAACTAGCACAGCAAACGTGTAACGCAACAGACTACATTATCGAAACGTGGAAAACTACGTCCACAGAACTGGGTTTAACTCTACTGACGAATAGCTTGGCAGCATGAAACACAAAATCGATGATGACGTTGCTCATCGTCCATTCCATTGAGCCCGACTTCAGTCACGGTAGTGTGTGCTGCCCTATCGGGCTTTGTCAGCCATACGTGCCTGAAGGCGGGGTGTCGGAGCGGCGGCGGCGGCCGGTCGTCGGCCGGCCCGGCCCGCAGCGCCGCCGGCTGGCTGCTCAGGTTGGCGGCGGACAGGTGCGCCGGCTTCGGGTACTCGAGGCCGTGCGCGGCCGGCGGCGGCAGCAGCGTGGGCCGCCGGTGGGGCGCGCCCGCCGACGGCCGCCGCGCTGCCGCCGCCGCCGCCGCCGCCTCCTCCTCCTCGCGGCGCCGCTGCGCCTGCGCCTGAGCCTGCGCCTGCTGGTGCAGCTGCTGCGCCTGTTGCTGCTGAGCCGCCGCCGCCGCCGCCGCCTGCAGCTGCTGCTGCTGCGCCTGGAGCTGCTGCTGCTGCTGCTTTTGCTGCTGTTGCTGTTGTTGCTGCTGCTGCTGTTGCTGTGGACGAAAATAACGGGCATTAAACTTCGATCACTGGCTAATGGCCACGGTACAAGAGCACGACTCCTCTATTGTTTTACATGCGTTGCAGCGCCACGGAGCGTGCGTGACGCGTCTTAGACACCATCAACGTGGTCCCGGTCACAACAGCACCCACGCCAGCGGCCGGCAGACAGAGGGCCATCAGGGAGCGCGCGTGAGCTCCATACGGTACATCGGACCCGAGGGCCGCGCGCCATTGAGCGCTGCCCACAGGCCGGCCGGCCGGCGGCGTACCAATCAGTCTCGGCAGACGGTCGGCGGGCGGCACGTCTCGACGGCAATCAGACCGGGCGCGGCGGCCCGCCCAATCACCGACCAACTTCGGCAGACGGTAACGGCCGCATGGACCAACTTTGCCACGGCGCGGCGGCCGACCATGTCCGACCCGTGCCCGGCCACGTGTGTCGCGCGGCGCCGGCACGACCAGCCACGCTCCAAAGTACACAACACGGCACGTACTCTCCGATAAACAGCAGCGCCCCTCCCCTCCCCGGCCGGACCGGTCGACCCCCGGCGGCGCACCTATACCCAAACGGGCAACGGCATCGGCCACTCGACGGAGGCAGCACTTGTCTCGAACAAGCACATCACCCCAGACGCCTAGATAATACGGCACACGATGTGCACCGAAAATGTACTGGCCAAATGGATGGAACGTTCAGAAACGTTAGCGCTCTACAGCTTTTCAGTTTGTTTGCACTAATCGAAAAAAACAACATCAATAAGTGCTATAATGAAAAAAGTCGATAGCAAAAAAAAAACCTTCCCACAGTAGACGTTGACATCAATAAGACGCTAACGTTATCCATGAGAAACACGTCTGAGTTAGCCCCAAAGTCCCAGTCCCTGGTCAGAGCCGATACGCAGGCTGGGGCTGATTTTTGGGCCCAGATGTCGGAGTACCAAATCGCAAACCCGCGCTAGTCTTCGTGAACTTTTAAATATCCACTACAAATATATCCAACAATTTGTGCTTTTCATCGAAGAACCATTGCGTAAGTTACATATAAATAGCCTTGTTGGTGTCTGCAGTAATAGATCCCTGCTTAGTTGGGATATCTTTCCAAACTGTATGACATCCCAAACCCGTCGCTCACCATCTTCCGAAAACCAATGAATAAATTGCGGTGGGCGGCGACCCGACCGTGTTTGGCCGGCGCCCGGCTGCCATCGCGACACAGCGGCGGTGCGCCGCTCGCCGTATAATGGCCAGTTGGGCCGCTCACCCCTCCTGAGGAGGGCCCGGCGCGGGGCGTGTCACCTGTTATCGAGCGTCGCCGTCGACCGACCTGTCCAGGCGACGGCCAGCGCGACCTGACGCCGCCACGCACGCAGCCCGCCGCGGCCCGGCATCGGAAATCAATCGCGCTGCCCCGGCGCCACCCCGCACCCCGGCCCACAACCCCACCGGCCGACCCCCGGTCACCACGCCGCCCCGGCTCCGCGCGGCGAGCGCTGACATCACGAGTCACGTGACGTGACGTGTGGCGGGTGACGGCGTCGACGTGGCGGTGGCGCCACAGTGGTACGGTCTCACGGCCCGACCTGCCGCGCTGGGTCACAGCTGACAGCCGCTGCCGCTGTTTGAGTGCAGAGTCCACGGCCGCGGTGAATAAAGCAGCCGCTCGCCAGTGGGCCATGCCGGGTGCTGTCGAGTACCGACTGACCCCTCCTCACCTCACCCCTCCCCGGTGCCGACCCTTGGCCTTGCAGTTTGCACCGCTATCTAGTCGCGGCGCCGGCGGTCGCTCTCCGGCCGCCGGCCCGTCGCCACCGCCCCGCTTTGAGGCAGCCGTTCGCGGCAAACCCAAACACCGCTCCGCGCCGCGCTGGCCGTCCTATAAACATCGCCCCAGTCCTGGCCCGTCGGTGGGTCGGCAGAACCCCCCTCCCCCTCCCTCCGCGCGCGGTTCCGCACTATGTCCGTTTCCCGGGGCGTGTTGTCAGTTCCGGGAACAGCTCGGCTCGGCGGCGGCTCTGGGCGACGGGCGGCGGCACTCACCAGGTGTTTGTACCGCTGGCGCTCGTATATTTCGGCGGCAGCGGCGGCATGCGGGTCGTGCAGGTGCATTCGGGGGACAGCCAGCCGGTCGACCCGGTCACGCTCGCCGTCTAGCCTCGCCAGCTGCATCTGCGGGCCGAGCAGGGGCGCCGAGACGGTCAGACAAACCTAGCAGTCACGGCACGGAAACAGGGCGTGGTTACACGGGGACACGGCGGGGCGACAGCACGGGAACGGAGCGGGCAGGGTGACACTGGGACAGAGAGGGCAGGGCCAAGCGGCGTCTCATGGGACCCAGAGAAGAGCTCGGCAGACAGCTGCTCTGGTCACTGCTCAGTGGGTGGACGGTATGCAGATGCAGAATGCATAAGGTGACGGGTGAGAGTAGCAGGATAAATGACTCGGCGAAGGTGAGAAAAGAAGGCTCGATGACTGAACGAAAGACATGGGGATTATCAGAGCCTCACGAGCTCGCCAAGGACGAACAAGCAGTTCCAGGTGGCATCGTAAGCAAATGTCCTCCAGCTGCCTAGTGCCTACACGTATAGTTGCCACTTTTTCACTTTGGAACAAAAGAAAAAGATCCTTTTCCAATCGTATTATTCGAAGCTACAGCGAATACAACAGAGCGCAGGCAGAGAGCACGCGGAGATTCGGCGCCATCGCCGAGCCCCGCCGGCGGCATTATTCAGCCGCTCCCGGTGACACCGATCGCGGCTTGTTCGTACCCAGCTCAAACACTCTCGGCATGCATAATCGGGCTGCATAAAGCACGTCGGACACCGTCTGACGTCACCCAGATACCGAGCTCGCTGTCGCCACCCGGGCCGCGCGCGCGCGCGCGCCGCACTCCCGCGCCACGTGACCGGCGCTCGGGCGGCACCATGAGGTTGCGCGAACTCGCGATGCGGACTCGTTCCGGAACGCTCCCGGGCGGCGATATGGCGCGTGAGGCGCCGGCGTTCCGGTCGGCCGGCGGTCGCTGAGCTGCGGCCCGTTTTCACCGCCGCCGCCGGCGAGCAGGTGACAGGCAGGTAATGACACACCGCAGGTTCTCAGGGACTCTCACGATTTGTCCCGCAATCAGAACAGCGTGAGTCAGCGGGTGGGGAGGGGACGGAAGGCGGCCGGATGGCGGGGAATGGCGCTCTTCCCCTCCCCTGTCGCACCCTCACACACTTCCAGCTATCGTCATCACCGGCTTGAACGATTCGAGCCTTGAACTCTGGCCCCGCTCAGCTCTTTTACGATCATGGAACGCAGATGCTCCGGGAATAAATTATTTTACGGCTTCAAACAGCTGTTGCCGGCCGGTTTAGCGCCGTCCCAAAGCGGGCCCGATCTCGGTCAACGCTCGGCTAGTGGCGGTGCCCTTGGATGAGTGGCGATGCCGGCGGCCAGCGTGGGACGCGGTCCCGAGGCCGCCGCAGCCCGGGCCGACCGGACCGCCCGGCGAGAGGTAGGGACCGGCTGCTGCGTGGTGCCCACACGCGCCCGGCGGCGGGCTGGCGGCCGGCCGCGGCACCCCGCACCACGTCAGACGGCCATCAGGGATGACGGCGGCGACCCGGCGGGCTGGGTCTCCGCCAGACAGCGGCGTAATGTGGCCGCCGCCGCCCTAACGGCCGGCACCCCACCCATCTGCCGCTGCCGCCCAGCAGCCCTCCCCTCCGCCACTGCCGGACACGTATATGGACCGCTCCGTCGGAGACCGGCCAACAAAAACTTCCCCGCTTAGGACGGCCATATTTTTAGGCGCGAGCAGTGAACCTTTATCAGCGCGACACATCAGCCACTCGTGTCCCGGCTGAACAATGGCTCGTCGCTGGCCTTGAGGCCTTGCATGCCAAAATACGAGCCGTGGTCCGGCATACCGGAGCGCTGCCGATACGGTCGGCGGTCAGCCGGCGCTCAAAAAGTTTGAAAACCGACCGCTGACTCAGGAAAATAAACACGCACAAAGCTCAAGGCCATTCTATTGCTGCTCAACTACAGATATTATCGTGATCTATGAAGCATGAAGGCGGCCGGGTCCAGCAATTGTCTTAGACTTCCGTATCATAGAGCCAAGAATCACCAGAGTCGGTGCACGCTCACCGATGTAAAAACGATTAAAGCAGCAAAATGTTTCACATACACTGATGGTAAAAACGCTCCATGCGAAAGCAAAGCGACGCACAATTCGTCTAATGCGCAAAGTCAAGAGGAGATATTATCCCTTTCCACAATGTGTCAAGTGCCCAATCCTTGCGTTTAACATAACATATGATTGCACTAACGATGCGGAACAGTAGCTTCCTCAGCATGATGTTTTGGCAGATCCAACAGGCTGGTAATCCATCGCGTAGAGAACTGCTCCCCACTCCTAAAAAAAAAAAATGATGACCGACGGCGCCATCCAAGTCTGTATCCCCGGACGGAACCCAGGCCGTCCGGTCGGTCGGTCGGTCGGTCGGTCGGTCGGTCGGACGGACGGACGACGGCCCGTGCCCCGCTCGGGGCGGTCGGAGCCGAGCCGCGCGATCGATAAAAACAGCCGCCGGCCGGGCCGCCCCCGCCCCGGCCGGGGCACGGAAATAGCCGCCGGCGGCGGCGAGTGCCAGCGGGCACGGTGCCAGCCGGGTGTCGGCCGGGCAGCCGACCCCACCCGGCCCCTATTCCGGTCTCTCCGTCAGCACGGCGGCCTGTCCCAGACGCGAGCTGCCGACGGCCGCCTGCCAGCTCCAACCCACTCACACACAGCCCGTATCGTCATAGAAACCACGCAGCAGAGCCGATACAGGATACAAAAACAACATGGAGAAAAAATGCCGAAATTAACCTCTTTCTTGAAAGCCATTATATTAAAAATGAAAGCTACCCTGTGGAAGGAAAAAAATGAGTACATCACTTAAAATAATTGAGATGTTTTCTCCGCAAAACGGGGCAAATAACTGGTTGGAGGATATATTTGTCAGACATCTATTTTCCTGGTTCCTGTATTCACTCTGCTTTCGAAGGCAAAAATGATAAACATCAAAGTAAAGAACGGAAAATTACTCCCTCGAGGTTGTCAACCATCCAAGACGGTGGATGAAAATAGGAACACAAAGACAGAATTTACTATGGATTTTCAGCCACCTTTCGCCCACGACGAAAGCTCCCGCGTTGGAAAATACCAGACGGCCCCATCGAATCTGAATGTGTCTGCGCACCAGCCGCCGCACAGCCGGCGAACGGTTTCCTCCCATGTCGATAGCTGATCACGGTCGCCGCCCACACACCCTGCATTCATGGCCGGCGCTGCAGTCGGCCGACTTTCCAGCGCCATATGCTCCATCATCCCCGTTCCAAGTAACCACGCTCCGCCGGCTGTTGGCAGCGCTTTATGTCCGCGACTGGCACGCCCCTCGGTCGTGAATAACAAAGTCTTTGCCAGTCATTCTTGCACAGACAGCGCCTGATGCAAAACAACCCACTCATCCCTCGCGGCCATCCGTTCCACACTGGCGGCGCTGGCCGGCCGGCCGGACGGGCTGTTTTGGTTAGTGGACGGGCGGACGAGCGTGCAGCGGGGCGCGGCAGCGGGGCAGGTCACAGTCACGCCGCGCCACGCCCGGTCAGGAGCCCAGCCGGACCGAGCCGGTGACCTTGCCTCGACCCAAGGCTGCGGTACCAAATGATACCGCCAGAGCGGTGCGAAGCCAGAGGACGGATGGATGGGCCGCCGGCCGAGCGCACTCTGCTCCCACGCGGAGCCGCGAGCGGGGCAGCGCGGCGGGGACAGGCCGTCGCTGGCGGCGCCGACCCCGCGGGCAGAGTGGCTGCACGAGCGGCCACCTGTCGCGGCCGGCGCCATTGTCACCGGCCGTCGTGCGGCGCACACAATGGTGGTCCCGCTTTGTACCGACCGCCGCGGGAAGGTCCCGCAACTGGACAGCGCCGCGCTCCGCCGGCTCACACACACACACGGGCCGACCCCGGTCGTACCGTGACCGTCCGACGCAGGGACGGCGGCGGCGTGCTGCGGCCACCGCTCCCTTCCTCAGCCGGCTCCATGACCGGCGGCGGCGGCTGGCCTTCGGCGGCGTTTCGAAACCGCCCGTGAGCCGGGTGCCCGCGGACGTCCCGCTCCCAGGCCGGCGGAGAACGGAAGCGCGTCGGTCGGAACGGTGCCGCGGCGGCTCCCAGCGTGCGGGAAGCGCGGCTCGCCGCCGACCGTAACGGGCGCCCGCGATGGGGCACCGGCACGTCACGTCACGGTAACGCTGACGGCCGGCCGTGACTCGGCTGCACAGTCGCGGCAGCAGACGGACAGAATCATTATTTGAGTCGATGCTGCTCAGATATATGATATTCTGCACAACTGTGACCTCTGGAGGAAGACGGCACTTGTATATCACTGTGTGCCGAGTCAACAGTCGAGTAACGAACACGGGAAATGCAATTTGCTCCCGCGATTGGCTCGGATAATTTCGTTTCCCGGCTAATTGGCAGCACAGATATGCTGATTCGTTTCCATTCGGAGAATCCGAATAGTTACATATTGAGCCAAATAACCCCGAGCGAATTTCTCTATTCACCGACCGTTATTAGTGATATTGTCCGTCCTATTCTTTTTTTTTTTTTTGTCCGTCCTATTCCGATTCGTGGCGTTCGAAAACGAACCCCAATAGCAAAAGCTGCCAGTGCAGCCATGCCCTGTCTGGAGCGGAGTCGATCCAGAGGTCCATGGGACCGCCCTGTTTGATGACGGACATGGCGGATCCAGCGCCAGGGAACGCAGACTCGTCAGTTGTCGGAACGACTCAACAAAGCCGCTCTGTGCGGGCCAGCGGTGACGTCACTCCCGACAAACACAAAGAGCCGGCCATAAACACGGGCAACAAACAGGGGATCTGCATGAATACAGCGGACGGCGGTTTGTGGACGGCTCAAACGGTCGCGCCGATCCCGAAGGTCAATGGCGGAGTTTTGCGGGCGCCACTCGGCGGCCGGCCGGCCCTGGCCAGTGACCGCCGCTCTGATACAGACAAACGGCCCATACGGGCCGGCGGACGGGCTGACGTCACCCGACACGGCTGCAGCGGCACACGAGTTATATCAGGCGCGCCACCGGCCCGCCCAGCGGAAACGTCCCCGCAGATTGGGGCTGCATTACACGGGCGACATTTAATAACATGCCGCGACAGTGTGACCAAATTGGTTTAGCGTTAGGGGGAGGATGTATAAAAAAAGTCGTACGAGGATGTCACTATTTTCAAAAAACTCGTCTTCAGCCTCATTTTAGCTGCAGTTTTTACAGATAATGTGGAAAAACAACTATACCTGACGTCAAGTTCTGGTGGAAAGTAAAAAAAAAAAAAAAACAAATATTGTCATTAAAGATGTAAAAAAACGACATTGCAAGCGCGACAGTACGAGTGTGACGGTGCGAATCGTACATTGGAACATTTTCAGTCTTTATTCCTACACTAGGTAGGTATGCTTTGACGACAAAAACGTCGTGATGATGTAATTTTAAAATTTCTGAGGATGTCATTATACTTTTCATTGGGGGTGACTTTCCCCGCAACATCACCAATTTGGCCACACTGTGCCGCGATAACAGTGGAGTGATGCGTCAGCACCGATGGCCGCGCCACATAGTAACTGAGTACCGGCGCTGTATTTATATACGGTCAACAAATACACCAAACCGCACGAAAGCCAACCCGGTCCCGACCACTGTTCGGTAGCATTGTAACACATTCGCAACCACACAGATTGTATCGGCCTGCAAAACTTGCTAAAAACAAAGAACTGCTGATGTGCCAATTCGCCCACTCACCGGTGTGCTGCGTACCGAGTAGGGTGACGGCGCTGCGGCGGCGGCCGCCGCGGCCGCCACGGCCTGCTGCCAGCGCACGTCGTGGTGCGAGGGCGCCGGCCCGGGCGCGGTCACCACCACGCCGGCCGGATGGTAGACGCCGCTGGCGCCGCTCGAGTAGGGCAGCCGGCCCTGCGACATGGGCGGCGAGATGGCCGCGCTGGCCGCCGGCTGGTACGGAGACGCCTCGTGACCGGCCGGCCTGCCGCGCACACACACACACCACGTCAGATACACAGCCACCCGTCAGAAGGACAGACACGGATCAGGGACGGTCGGATACAGAAACACGGATCAGGGACGGTCAGATACAGAAACACGGATCGGGGACGGTCAGATACAGAAACACGGATCGGGGACGGTCAGATACAGAAACACGGATCAGGGACGGTCAGATACAGAAACACGGATCGGGGACGGTCAGATACAGAAACACGGATCGGGGACGGTCAGATACAGAAACACGGATCGGGGACGGTCGGACGCAGAGACGGATCGGGACCGGTCAGATATACGGACACGGTCAGCGAGGTGGTCAGACATACCGGCACGGATCGGGGCCGGTCAGATATACGGACACGGACAGCGAGGTGGTCAGACATACAGGCACGGAGAGTGACAGTCGGTGAGATACGCAAACACGGTCAGATGTGTCTGTCAGACCACCGGCACGGACGCGCTAACAGACAGGAAAGAATCATCAGAGTGACCAGCAGACAAGCAGCGGTGCTCCCTGAAAACCCCGGGGTACTCAGACTACAGCGTCAAGTAATGTGAACAGTTTAATTAAATCAAAAACGTTCAGAGGAAAATCGTGATACTCTTAGTTCCAAAATTTGACTGCAAATGCAGATAAATTTCAAAAGAAGCCCAGCTCCCCATCAGCCCAGTACGAGTTCGTCAGCAGCACTGCCAGGCCTAAAAAATGATTGCCAGGCACCTAACTGATATAAGGCGCAGTTGATATTAACCCGCGCCCAGCTGGGGGTCCTGGATTTCCACGCCCTGCTGGGGGGGGGGGGGGTGTTTGAACACCCCCCCCCTTCTAACTCGGCTCCTGGGCCACGTAGCGATACGCGGAAGGCGGCGTTCGAAAGAGCGTCAAAAATGATGACGAAATCACTTCGGTCAATTTTTTGGTCAGGTCAAAGGTCAGGTCACCAGAGGTCATTGAAGGCAAAATTTCGCCGATTTCCAGGTCGAATGTCGACAATTTCAAAGAAGCCAACGCATAACTCGGGAACCAATAGAGCTACAGCGCCGCGGAAAAAGCGCATTCGATAGCCCTATTAACGCCCTTTCTGAGTAATTCCCTCAGATTTGACCTAACGTCAACGGTTTTGCCTGCAGGGGACAAAAACTGCAAAAATAGCAGATTTTTCGGAAACAGTTTTTCTGCAATAACTTTTGACCCAAGCCTTGTACGAGCTTACTTTTACCGGCATCGTGTTCCTCTCGTCAAGGCGCATCGAATGAACTATAACTTGACCTTGAAAGGTCAACTTGAAAATTTGACCTCAGGTCAAGGTCATGACCTGACCAGAAAGGGTCATGTTGCATATCAGTCGATCTGTATCGTCGAGCTGAACACATCTAAGGCGTTTTCATCGCTCTAGCATGCCTCTATCAAAAGTTATTTGCGAAAAACTGTTAGATACCATTCATGACCTAAGATGACCTCAGGGCATAAACAGGGGTCACGGACACCATTTCCATGTTCAGTGTGTCTAAACCACTTGTAATTCAGTGTTTGGGAGTGTTTATAATGTCTTTCGTCGAAAAGAAGCGCATTTCAATTTTCTCCCATTGACTTATAATGGGGAGGTCGCAAAATTGACCTGACCTTAGGTCATCGATATCAAAATTCTGAGATATACATTTTGTACATGCTATTGCTCTTAGCAATCGCTGAAAGTTTCAAAGCGATCGGTCACTCTGTGTAGCTATGACAGACATTGAAACTTTTTATGAGGTGAGGTCACTTCAAGTGACCTGGTGACCTGACCTTGAATGACCTTGGTCTGAAATTTTCACAACATGTGTAGAATTGATGTATGATAAGGTGTACCAAAAACTTTGAGATATTTGCGAAAAACCACAAGGGGGGGTGTTCAAACACCCCCCCCCCCCCCCAGCAGGGCGCGGGTTAATCCGAAACGCCGAATTTCATCGAGTTCAATATTCTAAGCAAGCACACCCGGGGTTTTGAAATTGAGTCAACAACGTTGACGTTGGAGGTGCATCCCAAACGCCAGTGTCTACCAGTCGGAACTGCCACTGAGAAGGGCCTATGCCACCTAATCAATCACCCAGTAGGTGCATTGCACCAGAGCAGGACGGCAATAAACATGTGCGCAGCGATTGATAGCACACTACACTACAAGTTATTGTCTCTCCATACCGGGAGTGGCTGAGCAATGAGCCAGAAAACTAGGGTCGGGGTATGGCTGGCTGGGTGGAGAGGCAGGGCGCCGCCGCAGGCGCGCGCTGCGCCGTACAGGGAGTCGAGGGCCGCATACGGTCGCGGCCTAGCACGAGCGTGCAATCAGCATCAAAGTGCGCCAGGCAGGAGGTCCAAGTCCGAAGACGGTGCCTGGCTAAAATGCCAGTCAGACAGAGCTGGATATTTTTCATCATACGAATACAATGAAGCCCGTTGCACCCTCGACCGTCCACCTCGCCCAGCCACACCGATTCCTTCCCGTCCCCATTCCACGCCCGCACACAGACACACAGACACACACACACACGGGCCGACAATGCGGCGTGACTGGTCACGCTGCGTTACGGCGTCATCAGTCCGGTGGGCCGTGACGTGTCGGCGGCCTCGGACCCCGCCCAACTGACCGGCCACAGAGCCGTCAGACCCCCCGGCCAGCGGCCAGGCTGCCAGCGCACCGCCGACGGCCCAGCCCAGCGGCAAGGAGCGGCAGTCACAGCCAGCCAATTCATCATGAACTTAATTAACAGAAAAAACAAACCTTGGCTCATATAACCACACACAAAAAAAACGAAAGCATTGTTGCTTATATTGTAATTTTACCAGCCGAAAAGTGTTCATTATCTTGAGAGCATAAATAAGCTTTCCATTCGGCAATCAATGCTATGCACGATTACTTAATAAAAATGCTGAAGTGTAGTAAGCCATCGTCCAATGTTGTCCAGTCTGCCACCTTTGTCCAACCAATTCCGAATTGGACATTGGGCAAAATCGGAACTCCGAATGTCCAGGTTTCGATTAGGCATAACAGATTAAGTAAGGTTGGGAGAGTTTATTAAACGGAAATGATAGACGTTCTGTGAACTGTAGAGAGGCGACTTCTGTCAGCTAACCGGTGTGCGGCGTGCAGATATTGATACTCTGCAACTGTTATGTTTGTTGTTGTGTTGATTTTTCAAATGAAGGCATGTTTAAAATTGTTCTGCCTAAATGTTTATGGATCAAACAGCATTTGTGCTAGCGAGATTATCATTTGTATGGCACATAAAGGCAGTATGTTCAAATTACCCCACGTTGGGGCAATTTGAACAAAATTACCCCACGGTGGGGCAATTTGAACACACCGTGACTTGGTGGAGAAGTAAGGCTATGCTATTCAAGGTGTGCTCGGCTCGTCCAAAAATGAGGCTTGTATGGTGAAACAAGGTGACATTTGCGCTAATGAAACAGTTTTCCTTCATCCGGGGTTGAGCTGGAATTTGGTACGATGGAGAAGACGTAAAAATATGTTCAAATTACCCCACCCTACCCTATCTACCAAATTTCATCGAAAAACATTCGCTGGTTTTCAAGGTATTATGAAGTTTTTCTCGAATAACTTTCGAATAAGCCAAGCTAGGAACAAACTAATAGCACCATCGTGATCCTCTCGTCGATCCGCATCGAAACATAAATATGTTGACCTCGAACGGTCAAGGTCGAAGGTTGACCTCAGGTCACGTGACCTCAAGGTCATTATGCAAATCATTCGATGCACCTTGATGAGCTGAATACAATGAGACCATCCGCGCTGCTGTATCTCATTCCTGTAAGGAGTTATTAGCAAAAAACCTTGGGTGACCTTTAACCCGCGCCGGGCCGGTGCTCTGAGATTCCGCGCCGGGCCGGGGGGTGTCTGAATACCCCCCCCCCCCTTTCTAACTCGGCTCCTGGGCCACGTAGCGACACGCGGTAAGCGGCAATCGAGAGAACGTCCAAAATAAGGACGAAAACACTTCAGTCATTTTTTGGGTCAGGTCAAAGGTCAGGTCACCAGAGGTCACCAAAGGTAAAATGTTGACTATTTCAACATTTTGGAAACTGCCAACGGCTATCTCGGGAGCCGATAGAGCTACAGCGTGGCGGAAAAGCGCATTCGATAGTAGGGTGTATCGTCGAATTTTGATTTTTTTTAATCGTCTTCACTACTAAATTTTATTGGTCCCTGGCATGTTTGAAGCCGCAGGATACCAATCAAAAAAATCTGGGACGAAAACCTAGCCTGCTGCGAGCGGTTGAACGGAAGCCTTTCGGGGCGGCGCCAGGCGTTGAAGTCTCCCCGTTAGTTACGCGCACACTAGCACCACGCGGCGGCTGGCGCCGTGCCGCCGCGTTCCCGGTCAGCCGTGTTTTAGCGTTCACTGACGGGTCGAGGTGATTATTCTAAGCTTTCCTGAGAAGCTTTCTGCCCCGCAGCTCATTATTGAGCAAGAATATCGCACAAACTGCATAGAACATTGACATGCAGGTTGTCGGCACATAGGAGAAGGGGATGTTTTGGTTAATGCCTCCTTTAATAGGAAGAGATTGTGGAAGAACAACACATTTCTTTTGGAAATTACTCATCCTCCTTCTTCCTACGTGCCTGCTTTAGTAATCGAAGTACCCCTATTGACTCTACGTTCTTGATTCGGCTGTCGATTTTATGCATGGAATTCCGCTATATTATATTTTCTCGCTCAATGTCCCCTGAGCTATATTGAGGCGTCACGGGACAGCAATGCTCAGCTCACAACTGCAGAGAAAAAGTCAATGTGGTCATGCGTTTTGTATGCCAAAATGTGTGAGCCTTGGCGTGTACCAGCAGCCGTTGTCACCATTGTAATTTTCACGACTTTATTTTTATAAGGATGCAATTGCCCACTTCCCAGTTCCCAGACTGGGTTTGAAGATATAGTTTTACAGAAACATTTAGGAATGTCTGTAATGTAAGTTAAAAGCTAATACCGAAAGGAATCCACATATTTTCGAATTTCCTGTTTGCTGTATTGCTTAGTAAATGCCAGACGTCATGATGGCATGGTTGCGATTGATGGTATGCCGGATGGCCAGGGTACGAACTCACGGTAAGTCAGCTTGGCAGGCAGGCATCAACAGGCACAATAGTCTTACACTGATATCGTCACCCTCAGTTATTCGTCACCATTCAGCAGCAGGCCCAGAGCTTCGGGCTTTGAACCGTAAGGCACAGGTGTAGGAGCAAGACATTGTGCCGATTCGAAGGGCTGGAAGGGCAGCATCGCGGGGGCTGGAATGCGCCTGAGCGGCTGAGACCATCCCATTGGGACGGGGGTGTTCTGGGTGCACTCAGCCGCTCATGCTGGGAAATGCATCCAATGGAGCTCTACCCCATCCCCACCCGTTTCGAATGATTAGGCTGACCTTTAGTCTAGAACAAAGAAGGATGATGGTTGGCTGGTCCCGAGGATAGAAAGGACAGGTAATGACATCATATAATGAATCGAAGACGGCCCCGGCCCGATCCTCTGATAGAGGCTCATCAACACGTATCTCGTTGTGGACCATTTCGTTTTCCTCCACCGTGGTGTTTGCACCGACCTCAACGGGTTGGAAGATTACGATGTTCAGAAACCATTAAGGTCGTAATTGTATATTCGTTGAGTTAGGTTAGCCTTTCCATTCCATGAAGACTACTTTATAATTATTGGATGATAGGATGAGGTTTTGACTGTGTTGAACCTGTCCTACCTGTTCAGTGAACGAATATACAACGAATATACAATTACGATCTTAATGGTTTCTGAACATCGTTACCTTCCAACCCGTTCAGGTCGGTGCAAAAACTACGGTGGAGGAAAACGAAATGGTCCACAACGAGATACGTGTTGAACCTCTATCAGAGGATCGGACCGGGGCCGTCTTCGATTCATTATATGATGTCATTACCTGTCCTTTGTATCTATCCTCGGGACCAGCCAACAGTCATCCTGCCTTGTTCTATGTAGACTAAAGGTCACCCTAATCATTCGAAACGGGGGGATGGGGGGAGAGCTCCATTGGATGCATTTCCCAGCATGAGCGGCTGAGTGCACTCAGAACACCCCCGTCCCAATGGGATGGTCTCAGCCGCTCAGGCGCATTCCAGCCCCCGCGATGCTGCCCTTCCAGCCCTTCGAATCGGCGCAATGTCTTGCTCCTACACCTGTACCTTACGGTTCAAAGCCCGAAGCTCTGGGCCTGCTGCTGAATGGTGACGAATAACTGAGGGTGACGATATCAGTGTAAGACTATTGTGCCTGTTGATGCCTGCCGGCCAAGCTGACTTACCGTGAGTTCGTACCCTGACCATCCGACATACCATCAATCGCAACCATGCCATCATGACGTCTGGCATGACGTAAGCAATACAGCATACAGGAAATCGAAAATATGTGGATTCCTTTCGGTATTCGCTTTAACTTACATTACAGACATTCCCAAATGTTTCTGTAAAACTATAATATCTCCAAACCCAGTCTGGGAACTAGGAAGTGGAAAATTGCATCCTTATAAAGATAAAGTCGTGAAAATTACTATAGTCACCGTGAAAATTACAATGGTGACAAGACAACGGCTGCTGGTACACACCAAGGCTCACACATTTTGGCATACAAAACGCATGGCCACATTGACTTTTTCTCTGCGGTTGTGTGCTGAGCATTGCTGTCCCGTGACGCCTCAATATAGCTCAGGAGACATTTAGCGAGAAAATATAATATAGCGGAATTCCATGCATAAAATCCACAGCCGAATCAAGAACGTAGAGTCAATAGGGGTACTTCGATTACTAAAGCAGGCACGTAGGAAGAAGGAGGATGAGTAATTTCCAAAAGAAATGTGTTGTTCTTCCACAATCTCTTCCTATTAAAGGAGGCATTAACCAAAGCATCCCCTTCTCCGATGTGCCGACAACCTGCATGTCAATGTTCTATGCAGTTTGTGCGATATTCTTGCTCAATAATGAGCTGCGGGGCAGAAAGCTTCTTAGGAAAGCTTAGAATAATCACCTCGACCCGTCAGTGAACGCTAAAACACGGCTGACCGGGAACGCGGCGGCACGGCGCCAGCCGCCGCGTGGTGCTAGTGTGCGCGTAACTAACGGGGAGACTTCAACGCCTGGCGCCGCCCCGACAGGCTTCCGTTCAACCGCTCGCAGCAGGCTAGGTTTTCGTCCCAGATTTTTTTGATTGGTATCCTACGGCTTCAAACATGCCAGGGACCAATAAAATTTAGTAGTGAAGACGATTAAAAAAAATCAAAATTCGACGATACACCCTATTCGATAGCCCTTTTACATACCTTTCTGAATAATGGTCTCAGATTTGACCTCAGGTCAACGGTTTAGCCTCCAGAGGGCAAAAACTCCAAAAATAGCCGTTTTTACGAAAAGCGTTTTTCGCCAATAACTTTTGACTCAAAAGAGCCATGACATTACTTTTGCCAGCATCGTGTTCCTCTCGTCGAGACGCGTCGAATGAACTATAATTTGACCTTGAAAGGTCAACTTGAAAATTTGACCTCAGGCCAAGGTCATGACCTTACCGGAAAAGGGCATGTTGCATTTCAGTCGATCCGCAACGTCGAGCCGAACACATCTAAGGCGTTTTCAGCGCTCTAGCACGCCTCTATCAGAAGTTATTAGCGAAAAACTGTTAGATTCTGTTCGTGACCTAAGATGACCTCGGGGACATAACCAGGGGTCACAGTTGCCATTTTCCGGTTCAGTGTGTCAATTTTACCTACATCTCGATGTTTGAGAGTGTCTAGAATAGCGTTCGTGCAACACAGACGCTTTTCAATTTTCTCCCATTGACTTAAAATGGAGAGGTCGCAAAATTGACCTGACCTTCGGTCACCGATATCAAAATTGCGAGGTATAAATTTTATAGATAATGTTGCTCTAATAATTGTTGAAAGTTTCAAAGCAATCGATCAATCGGTGTAGCTATGACGAGCATTCTTATTTTTTCTTAGGTGAGGTCACTTGGCGTGACCTGGTGACCTGACCTAAGGCGACCTGGGTCTGAAATTTGCACAACATGTGCGGAAAAGATGCCCGAACAGGTGTGCCAAAAACGGCGGCGCGGATCTGCGAAAAACCGCAGGGGGGGGGGGGTGGTGTTCAAACACCCCCTCCCCCCCCCGCCCGGGTTAATAATGTCACGTGACCTTACAGTTGCCCAAGAGCAAAAACAGGCCCCAAGGTAGTCAAGGTTGATCGTAAATGAAGTGATTCATGGTATACTAGGCCCTTCCGACGCGTTTCAGTGAAAAAAAAATCAGGCAGTTGATTTTTCCCCGTTGGCATATAATGGGGAGAAATTGACCTGACCTTGGGT
The DNA here is from genome assembly GCF_019059575.1 of Amphibalanus amphitrite. Taxonomy (NCBI): domain Eukaryota; kingdom Metazoa; phylum Arthropoda; class Thecostraca; order Balanomorpha; family Balanidae; genus Amphibalanus; species Amphibalanus amphitrite. The sequence continues at coordinate 1,129,267 of NW_024881516.1, forward strand.
CATCGATATCAAAATTCCGAGATAAACAAATTGTAGCTACAAATGACCTCATTACATCCTGCAACTTTCATAAGACGACTTCTACACACTGCTGGAGGCGGCGATCGCGGACCACGTGCCGGTGGTGACTCTGGGACGCAGTTATCCCCCGTGGTTCAGCCAGGAGGTACGAGCCGCTCTCCGGCAAAAGGAGGCCGCCTACAGGAGACTAAGAAGAAACCGGCAGGAGGAGACGGATCGTGATTTTACAGATAAGCGACGCGTCTTTAAAAACCTGGCGAATGGCGCGTATATAAAGTACCTTCGTGATCTTACTGACGATTTTAGAACTAACCCGAAGCGTATGTGGTCTTTTTTGAAATGTTTCAATAGAAAAGGCGGAACTGCCCCGATTCTAACAGATGGTGTCAGGAAGATATCGGATAGCAAAGAACGAGCCGAACTTTTGAACCGCACTTTTGCTGCTAAGTTTACTGACCCGTCGGCCAGCTTTTACCCAGACGTTATTAGTCACAGCATTTCCAATCTGTCGACTCTTCGTGTTACTAGTAATGATGTGCGCAGGGTTTTGCTGAGCATCCCCAGTGGCAAAGCTTGTGGACCTGATAACATCAGCTCTAGGATAATCAAGGAGTGTGCCGAAGAGCTTGTAGCACCGCTAACCATACTGTGTCAACTGTCCTTTAAACAAGGCGTATTTCCCTGTAAATGGAAACAGGCGAATGTTGTTCCGATTCATAAGAGTGGTGACCGCACCAACCCGAGGAATTATAGGTCAATTTCACTGCTGCCTTTGTTCGGTCGCGTTCTTGAGAAGATCGCCTGCGACATATTGATGCAACATGTTCGCCCTGTCATATCGGATGCTCAGCATGGCTTCTTATCCGGCCGCTCTTGTACCACGAACCTGGCTGTGTATCTGTCTCATGCGTGGGAGACCCTGTCGGAGGGATGTCAGACGGACGTTATTTACACAGATTTCTCGGCCGCCTTTCAAAGTGTTAACCATAAACTGCTGTTACATAAGCTTCAAAATTCGTTCCACGTTGAGGAACACGCCTTAAACTGGTTCGTCTCATATCTCTCCGGCAGGGCCCAGCGTGTTGTGTTAAATGGCAAAACGTCAGCATGGACTCCTGTCATCTCCGGAACTCCGGAAGGCGGAATTTTATCGCCGCTGCTCTTTTGCTTGTACGTCAATGACCTGCCTTCTGTCGCGGAGTCGCACTCTTTGATGTACGCGGACGATTTGAAACTGTTTCGATGTGTACGGTCAGAAGATGACAGCGTTCTTCTACAGAAAGATTTGAACCACGTATCGGATTGGGCGGAAACATGGAAATTGGCCCTGAATGCATCGAAGTGCAAAACCATGTCACTCACTCTAAAGCGAAATCCTGTGCAATATGTATACACAGTTAGAGGGACTGTCTTAGAAAAGCTGGACACGATGCGTGATCTCGGTGTTATGTTAGACAGTAAGCTAACTTTTACCCCACATGTCGACAGTGTTGTTTCCAAGGCCCGCCGCGCGTTAGGCGTTCTCATGCGATCATTTCAGCTGTGTCACAGACAGAACGGACTCCTGAATGAGAAGGCTATTATGGCCGCGTACACTGCCAACGTGCGCTCTATCTTAGAATATGGATCGCAGATATGGGCCGGAGCAGCGAGTACACACCTAGATAGAATAGAACGTGTCCAGCACAAGTTCCTTTTATGGTTAGCACATCGCACAGAGACCGGACGACAAGCGAGGGATTTGTCGTACGATGCGCTGTTGGACTTGTTTAAACTGCAGACGCTTGCATCTCGTCGACAGCAACATGACATTGTCTTCTTACATAACATTATCCAGGGTAGATGTGACTCGATGTATCTTTTGGGCCGTTTCTCTATTCGTGTACCATCCAGAAGCACTCGCTACCGTGCTGCTTTTTTCGAGCCTGTCGCCAGAGTGAATACTATTAAAAACGGCATGTTTTGTAGATTACCCAGACTCACCAATGTTTTTCTTGCACGCTGCCCTACCGTTGATATGTTCTGCGACGGCAAGGCGACGATTATCGCACGACTAGCCAGGTGCCTGACAAGTGACCATCTGTAATGTTGTGACGCATATTTATTTATTTATTGTTTGTGTTTTATCTTCTCGACTTTGCCTATCATTGGGAATCTGTCCTGTTGGCAATAAACTGAATAAATACGAAAATACGAAATAAGACGTCATCAACTGTAGTTCTGACACGGTGACAAAGTTGCAAAAAAGTGATTTGAGGTCGGATCATTCGAAGTGACCTGGTGAGGTGACTTGACCCTGAAAGGTAGGAAGTTCAAACTTGCACACAATGTGTAAAATTGATGGGGAAAAGTCATGCCTAATTTCGCAAGTTTATAACCGGTGAGCCTGGCGCAGCCAGGGCCGGGGGGTGAGACCAAGCTGGCATTCACGCGGTAATTTTGCCCTTGGTGACATCCAGTGACCTCAGCAATGATCTGATCGAAAAATGTATGTGTGTAGGTATGCATTTAAGTGGAGGCATGCATTAACCCTATTACTGGTGGGGGGGGGGGGGGGCGAATCGGCCCCCACCTGTAGTTTTTTTGCTTTCGACGGAAAACCAATCTAGCTACGGGCTTGAAATTTGGTGACTTTTCTTTGCCATTCATTGGGCACATTGTGTCAAATTTTTTAGTTTCTAGCTTGCGCAGAGGCGTCTCCAGGACGAGTTTCTCGGGGGTAGTTTTGGCCCAGCTTTGACTGTTCCGACATTTGCCGCTAAGCAGCGACTTGGTTTGTAATGGTGATCAGTGGCACCCCCGTCATATGTATGCACCTAAAGACTATGTGACGTCATTCTACAATGAAAATATTGCAATAGGCGGACCCTGGTACCTGAGAAAGGGGGGAGGTAATCTCAATGTACTGCCCCCCGTCTTAGCATGCCTGAGTCCGCCTATGCTTAACGAAAACGTGTATTTTGTGCTAACGTTGCATATTTTACATGATATAGCTAGGTGACATATCATGTCATAAGACACATGACATGCCATGACAAAAACTCAAAACATCATCCCAAGTTAGGTTACCTGAATTGAATCCGCCTATGATTTTTGAAATATCAAAAATGCAGGAATAAATATGATAGACCAGTTCATGAAGAGGGGTCCCCCTGAAGTTTCATCAAAATCGGTCCAAAAATAAAGAAATTATAGCATTTTTAGTGATAAGGTGTAAAACGCGATTTTTTCGAAAAATTTTGCTTCCAGGACCCCCAATTTTGAACTTTTTTTTACTTTTTATAGCGAATCTGAAAGTTCACGATGAGAGCGATCGAATTGCGTTTGTCCCATTAAGATCGGACATTTAGTTTTCGAGATATCAAGGGGGGCGAATCGGCCCCCTCAGTTAACGTAGTCCGGAAAGCCCACCAGTAATAGGGTTAATATCATAGTTTTCCACATGCGGCGTGGAGATACAGCTCAAATGACCTGAATGGTTCTTAAAGGTCTTATAGCGAGCTATATATTAGGCTTTTCCGCGTCTTTCTAGCTTTCTAGCTTTCTCAGTTTTCGTGATAATGGGACGTGCCCCCCCCCCCCCCCCCCCCCTCCAAGTGCAGGTTGACGCGAATGAGACAAATGAATCACCCGTCGCAAAATTGCATCCAGACTTACCGGTACACATGAGGATAATAGGGTGGTCCACTCATTTTGGTGGCCCGCTAACGCATGAGTTTACCTGAAAGAGAAGAAAAATATCATTAGCACCATGCCGGTTCCGTAGCTCCGTCGGTAGAGCGTTGGATTCCGCGTGGTGAGAGCATGACACGTTCCCGGTTATAACAGCCAGGTTCGAAGCGCGACGGGCGCTTGACGTTTATGGGCCTCCTGACAGGTATGGTTGCGGCTGATAGCAGGCCGTAGCCAGGGGAACTCAGTGAGGGGGTCGGCCGTGCGCGGCTATGTCAGTTGGGGAAACTACGAGGCGCCAAACTAAAATTGGATCAGCCAATCAACGGCTGGAGTGGGCGGGGCGATGACCATATATGGTCATCAAATCAGAAAACTTCATCTTTTCCACGCATCCTAGCATTCAAATGAAAAAATTAGGCACAATAATGTTTTTTAACCACACAAGGCCTACACTCACTCGGTGAAAGATGCACTGGCGGCTCTAAATCGCAGAGTTACAGACCAGTACAAGGTCAAACAGTGATTGCCAATATGGCGGATTGAAACAGACGCGCCAAAAAATGTAAGCAGCACCATCGTTTTAAAATGTCATTATTTCTATTATTTTGTATATGGTTTTTCCAATTGTGGTTAAATAATTATTTTCAATTTAAATATCTTTATTTATTTTAAATCTTTTAACACGCGCACCGACGGGGGGGCGGATATCCGGCCCCCCCCCCCCCTGAGGTTTTTCGGGAATAGCGGGAAAACCGCGGCGGGTAGCGCCGCAAAATTTGGTACGACAATTCTCTCATCAATTTTACACATGGTGTGCAAGTTTGAACCTCCTAACTTTTAAGGTCAGGTCACCAGGTCACTTTGAATGACCCAACCTCAAGTCACTTTTTTACAACTTTGTCACCGTGCCAGAGCTACAGTAGATGTCGGAGGCCTTTGAAAGTCGCAGGATGTTATTAGGTCATTAGTAGCTACAATTTGTATATCTCGCAATTTTGATATCGGTGACCTAAGGTCAGGTCAATTTCTCGACCTCCCCGTTATAAGTCAATGGCAGTTGGGGAAACTACGAGGCGAATGTCAAAAAATGGATTGGTCAATAAATGGACTTTTGATGACCATATATGGGCATAAATGCAGCCCCCGCTACTAAGGGTGAAAAACGGTATAACAAGCCGGTACTTGCGGTATCGCGTCCACTTATTGGAGAGAAAAGGCTTCCATTTTTCACTAGGAATTAGTGTGATTTGATTAAATTCGGCGAATTGACTCGAAAATGGCGATAGGAAAACGGCTTTTCTGCAGGTTCTGGGCGTCACAATCAGCTGGCCATTCAATAAATGGATTGGTTTTATGAAAGAAAATTGTTAAAAGATTTAATTTAATTACAATAAACAAAAATATTCAATTCTAAAATAATAACTTAACTACAATTAGAAAAACCATAAACAAAATAATAAAAATAATGACATTTTTAAACCACGGTACTGCTTACATTTTTTGGCGCGTCTGTTTCAATCCGCCATATTTGCCAATCACGGTTTGACCTTGCGTTGTAACTCTGCGATTTAGAGCCGCCAGTTAATTATGCACCGGGTGAGTGTAGGCCTTGTGTGGTTAAAAAACATTCTTATGCCTTATTTTTTCATTTGAATGCTAAAATTCATTGAAAAGATGAAGTTGTCTGATTTTATGACCATATATGGTCATCGCCCCGCCCACTCCAGCCGCTGATTGGCTAATCCAATTTTTGTTTGGCTCCTCGTAGTTTCCCCAACTGATGGGGGAAAATCAACTCCCTGTTTTTACCACTAAAACGGGTCGGAATGGGGTGAAACTAAATGTTTACTTCGAAATCTAAGCTACGTTGCGGCATTGGCGGTTATGTGCGGCGTGTATGCCGCATGATTAGTAAGCGGCGACCACTAAATTAAAGACTCAAACGCTCCGACCGGTTTTCAATGAATAACACTGCATATCAAAAATGCAAACCGCTCTCGTCATAAGATATTTAGATCTAAATAAATAGGTTATCTACATCATCATTTTGAACCAAATTAATACTTCCAACTTAACCCTCGCCGACACAGGGGGGGGGGGGGGTTGATGCAACCCCCCTAAGGTTTTTTGCGAATAACTCGCGTAAAAAGCGGCCGATCGCGACGACTCTTTCAGTTCCCTCGCATTTATCAATTTTACACCCACCCTAAAGTTTCATGACCCTGACCCAAATGACCTTTGACCTGTGACCTACTTTCCGAGACCATGTTTGGCCGGAATCGCGATTCGGCGTATGTCGGCTCGCATTAGCCGCGCGTTTGCAAGCTTTTCGTGGTTTCAAACGTTCAAACATGTGATTTGATGTTGCTCCCATGCATTAGGGTGGATGTCAAGGTCACCTGAAGGTCAGGTCAGGTCATTGACCTTTGGTGACCTCGGTTCACTTTTTCGAGTTTTACATGTTTCTAGGCTAGTTTTTAGAGCTGATTTCGAATTTAGCAACCATTTGAACATTTAAGAAGTAGTTTTGGTGCATTTGTAACATGTTACGAAACTGCAGAAGCGGTTGACACTTATTACGAATACCCGTCAGTCGTCACGACCCCTACCGGTTGACCTGACCTGACCTGCCCCGACCTGGTGTAAATGCTTAAAGACATCATTTCTGATCAAAACTAACACGATATTCGTGATCAGCACCCCGGAAAACCCCATGGCAGCCACACTTTACGACTTTCTAACAGGTCCCGATTTTCCCGATTTTCGGGTCATTGACTTGACCTGGAAGGTCACCCGATGACCTCGGACCTTAAAATTGGATATCATTGGCTTCCTCTCGTGACGGGCAACACGCTGGTTTTTCCGCGAAGCTCTAGCTCGATCAGGGGCCAAACGCGAGGGGGGTCGTACCCCCCCCCCCTTGTGCCGTCGAAGGACGCAAAATGGCCTGTGCCGGTGAGGGTTAAAATTGGGTACCTATCATCGGCTTCCTTTCGTCACGGGCAACACGCTCGTTTTTTCTGCGAAGCTCTAGCTCGATCAGGGGCCAAACGGCAAGGGGGAGTCCAACGGACCCCCCCCCCCCCCTTATACGTTCGCGGCTGGAAAAACACCAATACGGGCGAGGGTTCAGGAGGGAAGAGAGTCGGTGACGGTCAGGGGCACTACAAGCAGATTAGCAGAGCACCATAAGCCGGTGACAGGGCTGACATGCCTTGTTTTGATAGCATGACTGAAACAGACTTTATTGGGTAGCCAGGAAATCGCATGCGAGAGCCTATTCAAATTCTTACATCGGCCTTGCCTTTATATGCACCAGTCGCATACAGGTACGGGATTTAGCATACGATTTCCAGACAATCGAAAGACTGTTTTGAGCCAACAAAAGAAGGAATGAGTGAGTTAAGTTGAAAGTATTAATTTGGTTCAAAATGATGATGTAGATAAGTTATTATTTAAATCTTAATATCTTATGACGAGAGCGATTAGCATTTTGGTATGCAGTGTTATTCATAGAAAACCGGTCGGAGCGTTTTAAACTTTAATTTAGTGGTCGCCACTTACTAATCATGCGGCATACACGCCGCACATAACCGCCAAAGCCGCAACGCAGCTTAGATTTCGAAGTAAGCATATAGTCTCACCCGTCGGAATGGTCCCATATACCATACATGACTTCATATACGATCAAACTTCACTACCTTGAGGTCTGTTTTGCTGTTGGGCAGCTGTAAGGTCATGTGACGTCATCAAAGGTCACCAAAGGTTTTTTGCCAATAACTCCGTACAGGAACAAGATACAGCCGCGCGGATGGCCTCATTGTGTTCAGCTCGTCAAGACGCATCGAATGATATACATGATGACCTCGAGGTCACGTGACCTGAGGTCAACCTTTGACCTTGACCTTTCGAGGTCAACATACAGGGTGTCCCCAAAAAATGTACCTCATTTGAAATTAAGATATCTCAGTGCCTGAGCATACAATGATCCTAAATTTGGTACCATATGAAAGCTTATTCCATAGCATTTTGTTTGATATAAACTATTTTACTGTACGTTACATGACAGCCGAGTGATAACGAAAGAGCAAAACCCTTGCAATTTCGCACTTGAATTACTGCCACAAGTTTTTCTAAATTGTGTTTCATGTCAACTGAAGACATCTCAGAAAATACGCACGTGATGATAGCTATCATATATTTTATTAAAGCTAATTTCATGGCAATTAATGCTCCACATCTTTCATTTTGCACAATGGGGCAACTGAGCAAGGAGGAAAGGATTCAAGTTGCACAATCCTACCACAAAACCGGCTCTGTGGTGCAAACACAGCGGAAATTAAAGGCCACTTCAAAACAAACAAACAAAAAAGCTCCTCCCACAAGTGTGCAAAAAGTGTGTGAACAACATCAGCCTCCAATGGCTACAGCAGGACGGGGCTCCTCCACACACTTCCGAGATCAACGATGGTCTGGCTCAACGAGCGCATGGGTGATCGGATCATTTCCCAGCGTGCCAACGTTAGCTGGCCGCCACACTCACCAGACCTATCGCCTCTTGACTTTTATCTGTAGGGGTTCCTCAAGACTAGAGTGTGGTATACGCAAAGAATCCTCAAACTCTGGACCAGCTGAGGAACTCGACCCGGACATGCATCCGGAAAATCCGGCTTGAAACATGTGCCCGCGTAGCCCAAGAGTCCTAAAGACGCTCCCCCATGTGTGCCGAGCAAACGGGAGGGCACTTCGAGCGTTAGCACGGCTGAACCTTTAACTGCGATGTGATGCGATGTGTGTTTTTTATGTTAACAATGCATGAATGAAACCTAGTTTCAATAATTCTAATTGTTTTCTTTTGAGTTGCTGAAAATATCGGCAAACAATTGAAAGCTTTTTTCAGAAACACCCGTTGAAATAGTTGAAGAGCGAAATAGTTGAAGAGCGAAATTGCAAGGGTTTTGCTCTTCCGTTATCACCCGGCTGTCACGTAACGTACAGTAAAATAGTTTATATCAAACTAAATGCTATGGAATGAGCTTCCATATGGCACCAAATTTAGGATTATTGTATGCTCAGACACTGAGATATCTTCATTTCAAATGAGGTACATTTTTTTGGGACACCCTGTATATATCATTCGATGCGGATTGACGAGAGGATCACGATGATGCCCTTAATTTGTTCCTATCTTGACTAATTCGAAACTTATTCGAGAAAAACTCCATATCTAGCGCCGCCATTTTGACTTTTTTGACCCCTGTGACGTCATCTTTAACCTGACCTGAAAATGACCTCGTTAAAAATTGTAGACCTTGTCCGTGCGTATCCGATGCCGTTTACCGCTTGTCGCTATCTCGCTTCGTTCTCGAGATCTCAGGGGGGGGGAGGTCATCCGCCCCCCCCCCCCCCGTCGGTACCACGGAATACATAGTCTACGACATGGAATGGACAGATCGCGATTTAACCACGTTAAACGTGTAACTCGAAAGTAAGCAAGGAGGCGCCCGTATTATAAACGCACGCAGTGTTCTCGCGCTAGAAAATCAAATATTTTTCGCAAAACCACGAAAAAAACTCGACAACCTAAACAAAATTCGACATTCTTGTGCAGTAGCGATTCAAGGGTAGAATCGACGGTTTATTTAGTAGTAACGGCGATTTACCGTTAATCTTCTCATTCATTTGATTTTTTTTGTACTTTTTTATTGCGATTCAGTCTTCGAATATACAAGGAAAAAGCTGTAACCAGAGAAAGACGTAACTTTGTGACGCTGAGGGCTTTAAATGACTGGAATGCTCTTCCAGAAAGAGTGGTTACTGCCCCCAACCCTTAGCGAATTTAAGAAAGAAATCGACCAGCTTTGGGCAGCGTCTCAGTTCAAGCAATGAATGCCTGATGCATCGTCAAAATCAGCCACAAAGTTGAAAAGCATCCAAACGAAGGAATATCGTGGAGAGAAAGTAAAAGTGATAGCGAGGAAGTCGCAACTGTCTAGCCACACCGGAGAAGGCCAAGATCACTTTAACGAGAAGGCTGCATCCGTGGCTGCCTAGGACCCGGCCCCGCCGGCACCGCAAAAGCGAAGGACAACCGGCTGATGGTATCCTTCGCCAGTGGAGCTGCTGCTTCTGCTGCCCCAGTTATAGCGAAAGACGCCAGCCCCCTGGACCAGCCGCTGGCTGCTATCGCCTACATGAAAGTGACCACGACACCGACAGGGGCCGGTAAGTTGTTCATTGAAATGATCGTGCAGTTTGGCAGATAGATGCTCACGCTAAATTGCGTTGTACGGGAATCGCTGCTCCGGGAGGCGTTTTTTTCGTTTAGCTGGAATCGATTTTGTTACAAGACGTGAAGAAAAACAGACAGCGTTGTCGAAGTGCTATTTATTGTTCCTGAACTTAATAGCGGGTTGAATAGTGGAGCTCGGTCCAGGTGGAAAATGGAAATTTGTACATGGCACTCGCTACTCGTTACCCCTCATGCAGACACGTGCTTTGCCTTTGTCAGGTTCGGTGCAGGCACACCAGCTTGCCCCGACACTGACGAGCCCGTCGCCCCTGATGCCGGCGAGGGGCCAGCCAGACCCGTCGATGCGGTGACCGCGGTACCAGCTGACGCTGTCGAGCAAGAGCGCGCACATTTCACTGGTAGGTGAAAGACAGGGCCGAAGCATGCCCTGCATTTTGAAAGCCGTTAGATTCGGAACCACGAATGGCAGCTCCTTCAACAGCTCTATATCTGGAGCCATTTTCCGCGCTGCTGGCGGATATTCTCGATCTCTAAAGCTTTACGGTACAGCATAACTTCAGGCGCTCGCTCTTCCTGCCATCTAGCGGAAGAAAAATGTCGCGGGCCGCGGCAGTAGAATCACCATTCCGTTCCTCTCTGTTGACTAGCATGTCAGCACAACATTCGTCGGTGTTTTTTTTTTTCAACCGCTTATTCTAAGCAGTAACCGACGGCACACTCTGGAGGACTGATTGGTGTTTCGGTTCTCCCTCCAGGTACTGCATCGCAGTGTCGCCACCATGCACGGAGGACGCCAGAGGACGGCCCGTCAGTCTCCAGCGCGCTGGGCCGGCACGGGTCACACGCTCGGTGAAGTAGCTGGCCTGCGCACGCAGCTCGACATCATCTGTGGTGTCATCCCAGCCTTTCTTCAGATCATTCACTCGCCGCTTCAGCCACGCCGCCGCCGGCCGCAGTCATCCGGCCACGGAGGAGATAAGTGATAGGCCGACCACACCACAAGAACAGTGCTCTCCGTGTAAATATCACGACCGGAAGTGCGCGAGCTACTGACTGGGAGACGGCGCTCGCGCTGACGCTGTTTCCTCGACGTTTATGCAGCTCCTGGCGAGGTGACCGGTCTTGCTGCAGGTCTAGTAACGCCGTGCCCGGTCCGCCGTGGACCGTGGCGACCCGCTGGTCTGACCGACCCGCCGGTGTCTTGGCGTCTCACACCCGCTGCTGCCGAGAACACGTTCGTCACTCAACACTGCCCGCGCCAGGATGCTGGCCAGATCCAGGCCTTCTGTGCGCGTGTCGGCCCGAATTGTGCTGCTAGCGGCGTCTGGTAGCCCGGCGATGAAAGCACTGGCGATGAAAGCAGTGCACCTACCCGAATGCAAGCCGAATGCAGCAAAAGATGCTCCTCCAAGTGTGGAAACCGAGCGTCGTGCGCGCTCCAAATTTTAATACAACCAATTTTTGCAGGCTTTTGACTTTGAAAATTTCACCGGCGCAGTTCGCACAGTTACGGAGCAATAACCCGCCAACAGAGACAGACTCACATACATCCATACATAGTTTTAGAGTTTTATAATAGTAATTTAATTTATAAGAGTGAAAAGAAATAACCTCATGCTCATTAATATCGAAATTAAAAATGTTAATCCAGAATATATTTTTGTGAATGTCACTTCGTCGGTGGATTAATATGCAAAATTGATGGGAAAGCTAAGCAAAGTGTTTCGTATCCTTCGTGTCGTGAATGTCACCGACCGAAGTGACATTCACGAAAATATATTTTTGATTAACAATTTTAATTTCGATATTAATGAGCATGAGGTTATTTCTTTCCACTTACAACGTTAACTATGCTCAAAAGAACGTTTAACTTTATTAAACAAAAGTAATTTAATTTGATAAAACTCATCTCGTCCATCGGCACGGAAGTGCCAAAACCACAGCAGCACACCTAAAATTGCCAGATAGCCAAAAACTCAGCAGTTACAGGAAAAATTCGTTTTGTCCATTCCATGTCGTAGACTATATATTCCGTGTCGGTACTAAGTTGGCGCAGACCCCCGTCGGTGCGCGTGTTAACAATTTTTCTTTCAAAATACCGATCCATTTATGGAATGGCCAGCTGACTGTGACGCCCGGAACCTGCAGAAAAGCCGTTTTTCTATCGCCATTTTCGAGTGATTTCGCCAAATTTGATCAAATCGCGTTGATTCCTAGTGGAAAATGGAAGCCTTTTCTATGCGATAAGTGGACGCGATACCGCAAGTACCGGCTTGTTATCCCGTTTTTCACCCTTAGTAGCGAGGGCTACATTTATGCCCATATATGGGCATCAAAAGTCCATTTATTGACCGATCCATTTTTGGATCTTCGCCTCGTAGTTTCCCCAACTCAGATGTGCGCACGTTTAACTTTGGACTCCAAATTCTGTCATAGAGCCGGAATTGCGGGATCGGAGGGTAGAGGGCAGTCAACGCAACAAGCTTCGCTTAGCGGGGACTCTGTCATTGTAAATCCTTCCATTCATAAGGTTCGGACAAAATAAAAAAATGCCAATATTAATTAATACCCTTACGCCGTATTCAGCGGGCGGATGAAAATTTAACATCGAGATAAGAGGCCAGTTTTACCAACAGAAAAAAATGCCGGCTGCCCGTATCTATTTCTCTAAGTCTTCCAAAACAAAATTTAACCACAAGCAAAATGACCGATGGTTTGAAAAGATAATTGCTAGGCTGGCTAATACTTTTTCACATTAGCGTTTTTTTTTCGCTTGGCTGGCAAAATTCGGGGATGACTTGCAGCAAAACGACCGTAGTCTGCGATTTCTTGCTGTTAAAACTGGTTTAGGTCACAATATCCACAATATAAGACACCATATTCACATAGGCGGCGGAACGGGGAGGGCACCGGAGCACCGTGCCCCCTTTCATTTTGACATTTTTACATTAGCCCTATGGGCGTTGCATGGAAAGAATAGGACCAAAAGTCGGCAGTGCCCCCCCCCCCCCCCTGATTGAAGGTGTTCCGCCGCTACTGCACATTCAATATTCATGCACTTACCGAGCACAATTTACAACAGAATATTTGAGTGTTTAGCAGTGCATTATCTTTCAGAATTTTGAGTGAAAAAAATCACACCTAATGGGGAAAATCTTCTCATTAAAAAGGAATAAATAAGAAGTGATATCAATTCATCTTTCAAAAAATGCTTCATCCATTCTGATAGCCAGGTTACAGATGAGTTGAAAGTTAATGCAAAAGCTTCAGATCCTGGCAAGATCATGATACAAAATCCTGTAGTATAAATTGGCGTTAAATATGACGTTACACCCGCTTTCGAAATATTACAGGCATTTACTTCCTTTTTTATCCTTTTTTTTTGCTCGGCACACCCAACCAAAATCTGATTGTAGGACGCTGGGCCGGCAAGAAATTATTGACTACACGCTGAAGCCAAAACTCATGTGAAGCTTCGATAATGAACTTGTAGCCAACCTCCTTTGAAAAAAAACGATATATTCAATTACACGAGTCGAAAAAGCGAGCTTTCACAAAACATGCCGCACAGTGTGACTTGTGAGTGCTTTCAACAGCTTTTTCTGACGCAATATTAAGTGTCTCACAGAAAATTTCAGCTTTCGGAAAACCGACCTGACACTACAAAACTTCAAAACTACGTTAAAAGCGCAAGGGTGGGAATCGGCTAGCAAAAAGGTTCCAACCCAATAGATAGGCTTCAAGTCGAAGGTGTGTATTCGAGGCCTTGTTCCGACCATTTATCAGTCCTTCCATTCAATAGGGTTCTTATATATATGTATAAGATCTCTATTAGTGCGTCTTGGTCTTAGCCCTAGGCCAAAAAATAGCCTGAGGTACGAAAAAAAAATCATCTTCCAGTACGATTCTCATTTCGTAATGTAGGTATTTACGAGTATTGTCTGGTATAGTGTAGACAAGCTAATAAAAATGAACCACTTGATGAACTGGAGCTACTATCACCTACAGACAGTGGGATGCATAAAAATCGTCTTCCTTGTCCTAGGATTGATTAGTGCTGCGTGTTTGGTATATATCAAATAGGTATCGCTATCAAGCGGCGTTTCAGCACACATTAGCGGTTTGCAGTTTGCTTTGAAATCAGATCTGCAGCCACTTCCCAGGGCAGTAACGTGAATCAAGTCAACTTGAACTCTCAACAGAGTTGCTTAAGAAATTGTGTGAACTGTGAACAGCAGGTAAGTTTTCAAGCTTTTTGGTTTTCACTGAAATTTATTGGAAGGGCTCCGATGAATAATTACGGGATTGCGATACCCAATCTATTCTTACCACACCAACACAGCGTCGTTGTCATAGGCTATGTTATAATTGTAGGCCATATGTAATAATACCAAAATTATTGGTAGGGCTCGGGCACTACCAGGCCTATATAAAACGACTCCCATGAAAATTTTACACTTACAGTTCGTCTCACTTGCATATTTGGTTGTTCGCCACAAACCGTAAGGCAATACAAATTGCCCGAACGTCTCGCTGGTGAACTAAGAATCGCCTGAGTCTCAGAAGAAAAAAAAACACGTCAAAGCCTCCAAAGAAAAAGTATTTGCGAAAATTGTGAAGCAAGCATGACCTGGATAAGTGTATCAAATACTTGGCATCACAAAGCGAGAGGATAATTTCCGTAAGAAATACGACCAAAGGATCAGATATTAATTTAAAAAATCATCATGGATCAACCAGGCTCACCGATTTCAGAAAAGCATGGCGAGATGTAGAAATTTGAAATCCTTATCAACTTACGGCTGTTTGTTTCGTCCACTCCAGTCCAACGGTACCACACAACTAATCAGAAAAGGCCGACGCCATTGACGCTTACCGACCACCAGAACAGAATTTGACTATGTTTCATACAGGCAATGACACTATCTATCGATCTAATTCACCTTCTTACTCACTGCACAGAAAAACACCACAATAATCCAGCGAACGTCCCTCCACTCAGTCCAGCACGTCCGCCCGCTGCGAAGTAAACCCAGATGAAACGGCTGCGGGCTCACGCGACGACCCCGCATATCCCTGGCAGCCATTACAAAACCCAGTGTGGGTCGGTTCCTCAGCTCTGGCGCAGAAGGCACTGCACTGTATTGAACACGCGGGCGGCCGGGCCGCGCGGCGCGCAGGGACGTGGCGCTGTTCAGGCGGGCTCCATCAAGCTTGGGAAATGCCAAATGCTGGATTTTCGTGAATGAGTTCCGTAAATATGATGAAAAATCCAAAGACTAAGCTTTTTAACTAAGCTTTTTGTATAAATCAATGATTCAACTGGCAACTAACGTCCTTGGCTTCTGAAACGATGAGTGAGGCTAAATTGCGGTTGGGCACGGAACGTGGGTGCTAAATACATGTTGATGCTTATTTATGATTATATTATCAAGAAATGAAACAAAATTTACTATTGTTAAAAAAACTTACGGTTCCTAAGACATACCCTAGTGTTCCCCATAACGAGCATTTTCGCTTGTTATTAAAGCCAAATGATTTTGAGGTAGATATTTGGGTTTTATTCATCATTCATGGAAGTTATGATAAATAATCACTCAAAAGAGATAACAGCATTCTAAAATACTTTAAGCTAATGCTATTTATTAGCGAGCAGTCCTTGTCACATTGGGTAATGTTAAATGGACTCGGTCACTACCACTACTAAATCACTGATTCACGAACTGACTATCAAGAACAAGCGCGATTGGTTTGTGACGATTGGTTTGCACGTTTGCACACTTAGTTTTGAATTGTTTGAATAATTTAATTTTTGTTAGCAGCTTTTCTTATTCTAGATGAAGGATGAGTTATCTGTGTCAATGTGTAGGCCTGGGCAAGAGCGTTAAACACATGCAAATTAAAACATTGAGTATTTAGCATTGAGCAATGCGATGGCATTGTAGCTGTAGCTGTGATGGCATTGTAGCGAGCAAGTAGCTGTGACATTGCTACTTATATTGTCCTGCGTAGCAATTCGACGTTTTTGAGATTATCTTTTACCAACGAGTGGTTTAATTTAGGCGCTTTATTTCGTACCGCCACAGCCTTAAAAGTGTTGTGGTGTTATTGAGTTTCCTTTTTTGTCTGTTGGTGTGTTAATGTTTGTATGTTATGCAGTAAGCATTATTACAGTGTCGCAAAAAAATTGTCTAAAACAGAGCTACTCCCAGGCATCGGTAGGATTGTGATTGCAGGATTGCAAAATCCTGATTGCATTCCTTTTTGGTGGATTGCACCTGGATTTGAAATCCATTCCAAAAAACAGGATTTGATTGCGGATTGGATTGCATCATACTTCCAATTTTTGCAATCCAATCCGGATTGTGTTTGATTAGTGCTTTGAAATGGTTTGTTGCGATTGAAAATTATGAGATCGGCTTCATCGGCTCACTGGCGGATCCAGGGTGTCAGCGCGGGGGGGGCATACCAGGTCACGGAGCCAAACCTAGGGTACCCCCAAATCCTGTTTTCTCATCGGATTTAGGCCACTTATTTTTCGTCATAGCCCTGACACGAGTTTTTTTTTCTAAAAAAAAAAAAAAACAGAAATGGTAGGACACCTGACCCCCATTGGCAGATCCAGGAGGAGGAGGCTTTTGGGACAAACACCCGGGCAGCGCCAGAAATCGACGAAAATTGGTGGGGCCGGTGGGGCCCTCAGAATGACTGGTGTAGGTAAAGAGCCGACCCAGGGTCGCCGGTGTGGAACCTTAAGAGGTACTGGCGTGGGACCATCAAAGGTATCGGTGTGGGTTCCCCAGAGGCAGTGGTGTGGGGCCCTCAGAGGCACTGGTGCAGGAACCACAAAGGAGCCGGTGTGGGCCCTCTAAGGTGCTGGTGTGAGGCCCTCACATGGACGCCGTTGTGGTGCCTCAGACACTGGTGTGGCGCTAAGCCCACACCATTCACAGATGGCTGTGTGTGGGGCCCTTGGAGTGGTTGGTGCGAAATGCGAATGCTTAATAACCCAGTAGGACCTCTCAGAGACCGACAAAGGGCCCTCAGAGGCCGGTAACGGGCCGTATGATGCCAACAATGGGCCTTCACAGGCCGGCAAGTGAGGGCCGGCAGTATCTTCAGGAGCCCTGTGGAGTCCTTAGAGATCGGCATGGTACTCTCAGACGCCGGTGGGGCCCTCAGAGTCACCGGTGTTACCGGTGGCTGACTGCCAGAGGCATTGGTGTGGGGCCCCAGAGGCGCCAGTGTGGGACCCTCAGAGTCGCCTATGTGGGACCTCAGGAGACACTGGTGTGTCAGAGGTGGCGGTGTAGGGCCCTCAGACGTGTCTGTGTGGTGCCCTCTCAGTCGCCGGTGAAGACTTTCAAAGGCATCGTTGTGGGAGTCCTCACTCCTCAGAGACACATGCATGGGGGCAAGGGGTCTTCAAGAGACCAGCAAGGGCCAGCAGAGGCCTTCAGGAGCCCTGTGGGATCCAGGAGACCGGCGTGGTACTCTCAGGCGTGGGAGCCCTCAGAGTCACCAGTGTGGGGCCCACAGAGTTGCAGGTAGGTAGCCGTCAGATGCGCCTGTGTAAGACCTTCAGAGGCGCCAGTGTGGGGCCCTCAGAGCGGCCGCCGATGTAGGGCCTTAAGAAATATTGGTGTTAGTCCCTCAGATTGGCGGTGTTGGGCCCTCAAAGGCGCCAGTGTGAGACTCTCACAGGCGCCGTTATGGGCCCTCAGAGGCACTGGTGTGGAGCCGTTCCATGCGGGTATGGGTCAGGACCCTAATTAAAGCTGAGCTGACGCTTAATGGGTCAGCAAGGTCACTCAGAGGTCAGCACAGGGCCCTCAGAAGCCGGAGTGGGGCCCTTATGGAGATGTGTGATGTGTGGCGACTCAGGAGGCCGTGACTCCGTGAGGTGCTCTCACGAGTCCTGCGGGTCTTATCTCAGTCGAAATAAGGCATGCTTGGACCCTGAGCGGCCAATTGGCACTGCAGGGCCTCTCGGGCCCATAGGGCACCATGCATCTAATGAGGCGGCACGCGCCCCTTGTGCCCCCCCCCCCCCCCGGTTACGCTGCACTGGCTGCGGCCATACTGATAAAGGTAAATCATATTCTAACCGTCCCTATTCTCAAGCATAGGCGGCGGCCGATACCTGGTTTGCGCAATATGAGTGCCATCGTTAGACAATACGGTCAAAAGTGTTGAAGCGGCATGACTCCCCTGTGGTAAGAACTAAGAAGCAACATACTTACAAAATAAAGCAATGACAACTAAATTGAGGCTACTAAAACGACTCTGATCACAAAAGTAGTTACTAGGAAGGATTTCTAATCCATTTTTATTTAGTTCCTCGTTATAGGCGTAAGAAGTGTAAGTCTGAACGGGGGGGGCATACTTGTACTGAATGCCCTCCCCAGGCTCCTGTCGGGGGGGGCATATGCCCCTAATGCCCCCCCCTGGATCCGCCAGTGCATCGGCTTAATGTATTTTGCTATCAAGGGCTTTACATCAAAACTTGAAATATTTTAAACGCTTTTAATTTAAACGCTCAAAATAATATATGCTGATGAACTACATAGGAAGGGCAAAATTACGTATTTGAGGGCGAGTTTTAAAAACATAAAACACTGGTTGGGTAGAGGTTTAAATGTGGGGGTGTTTGAGGCAAAAAATATTTCCCATAAAATACCTGTGCCTTAGATAGGAATTACTCGCAAGACTAGGTACCTATTAGAAATGGGTGATTTGGGGATGGAGGCACGGCCCTATGCCCCCTCCCTCCCTCAGATCCACTAGCACATAATAATACAACAGGATTGCAAAAAAGGATTGCGGATTTGATCACAATCCAAGTGAAAAAAGGGGATTGCGGGTAGGAATGCAATCCACTTCGGCACTAGGAATGTGGATTGGGAATGCAATCCTTTCAAAAAGGATTTTACCGATGCCTGGCTACTCCTAATTCTTTTAAGGATGCAGCGTTCACAACGCATGACAGAATACATCAACCGTGTACTAATAAACATATTAAAGCGTTTATTTTTCGTCTATTATAAAGAAACTATATTTCAGGTCTATAGTAGCTATAGTTCGTTTTTTCTAAGTTCGACCCTCACTGTAAACATCTTTTTGAACATAGCACGAGAATTGCTAGCTGAATTACTTAGAAAACTGGTTAGCGCACATTGTACTGGAGACATGAATAATATTTTCCAAATAAGTTTTTAACACCGATATAATATACTGTTCTGTTAAACGCCGTGCGATCTATTGATCAGTTCAGCTATAATTTCTGACAAGACGTCTTTTCCTGTGGGGTTGTATGTAAAAGCAAATGCGAGCTAAGAGTCTGGAAAATAAGAGGCAGGAAGAAAAAAATTTGAGTACAATTAATCGCCTGTGAAATCAGTGTGCCCCAGCCAGTTTTCTCAGTAATTCAGCTAGCAATTCTCGTGCTGTGTTCAAAGAGACGATTACAGTGAGGGTCGAACTTAAAAAAACGAACATTTTTATAACTTTTATCTAAGGTCTCATAATGCTTATCAAACATTTGCGTATACTTAACTATAGTCTGGTAAACCTAAGAAAGAACGGAATTAAAGCACCTGAATCACTTTGTATGTATTTTAAGCACTTGAAATGTATCACTTGGAGAAAGTTGCGTGAAAAGTTGTGAGAGAAAATAATAAATATGCTCTCACAATATAAATGCACATGCATCAATGACCGCAGTACTTTAAATCCATTCTTTCTTAGGTTTGCCACAGCCAGACTATAATAACTTCTATTTTATCGATCTTTTTTATAAGGTCTGCTAGGGCATAACCCTTCAGCAAGTTACGTCTAGGTACTATAGTCTGTATTTAACGATGGCATGCTCTATACCTGATTTTTTTCCAGAGAATATAATACTTCACGTTGACCGCGCTATGATATTTTTTTTTCAAATAAAAAGAAAGCATCGCCTCATCCGATGAC
The DNA here is from genome assembly GCF_019059575.1 of Amphibalanus amphitrite. Lineage (NCBI taxonomy): Eukaryota > Metazoa > Arthropoda > Thecostraca > Balanomorpha > Balanidae > Amphibalanus > Amphibalanus amphitrite. Next base: position 1,149,185 of record NW_024881516.1, read on the forward strand.
TTCTAGAATTTCACTTTTTGCCTTACGCGGTCTAAAATTTTTGACGAGCTTTCGGATCATATTCGAGTTTTTAAGCTCAAGGAACAATTCGATCTATATTATGATTTATAAGATGTCCGTGCGTGCTCACCTCCGTCAGACTTATGTGTCTTATTGCGCCTGAAAGGCGCCGCGTATCGACGTGAAATTTGGCATGCCGAATCTGTGGGCGTGGGGGACCTCTGTATTAAAATTTGGGGGTGATCGGCCCAGGGGTTCGCCGTCAGCACGCGCTCGCGTGCGCCATAGGTTTAACACAGAAAACGGTCAAATCGACGATCGGGCGAAAACCGGCCTGCGGCGCCTGCTTCCCGGCTGTATAAATCGGCAACGGAGGGTCGCAGCGACACGGGGTTGTCACCACTGGATAGAGGAGAGATGGAACTAGCGTATCGATATGGTTTCATAGCATAGCACGCGCCACGTGCAAGACAGCATCCCTGGTTGGGAAAAACTGACCGATTTCGTGCATTGTGACGGGAAAATCGATGCCGCTGGAAAACGACTTGACGGAATGAAATCGGTGTGGTGCCATTTTGTAGGCAAACGTACGTGTAATCAGAGGATGGCAGATAAAAAGTGATGATCCGTACCATTTCCTTAATAATGAAAAAATAATTTTCAAATTGAATTCGTGCGGAGCGCGATGTCCTTTACAACATCAAAACGTATTGAAAACGTTGATCGCTGGCTATGAAACCTGCATATTCGGAAAGAGCATTCTTTTCTGACCGATATCCACCCAAAACATTATCGAAAAGTCAATAAACTTTCGTGAAAATGACTCAAGCATGCGACCGTGTTTTGTTAACGTTACACGTATTTTCCGACGAAATCGGGTCGGTGGCTTCGGCAGGCAGGCCATTGAACCTTTGACAACAAACGGTAGCGGAAGGCACCTCTCGCCAGGGGAATTCGCCAGTAAATAAAATAAATTTATTCTTGCAATAACTCAGCCGCTACTGGGCCGATTGTGCTGAATTTTGGGACTGTTAACGGGCACATATCGAACGACACATTACCATATGTAGGGTGCTAAATGCTAATGCACGTGCACACCTGGAAAGGAGCAGTTTCCTATCTCAAGAACGGCTGGACCAATTTCTCTCAAACTTGGTACACACTACAGAACCCGTAAAATCAATTAAATACCATACAGTTATCGCGCAAACATGGCCATCTAGTTTTAATAAAACTAAATGCTCCACAATAAATCTAGCGACGCAAAAAGAGCAATAGGGTGTTGAATGTAATATTCCGCGATTAACTTCCGTTTTTCGTCATCAGGCAAACCTATTGAACAAAAAAAAAACATTCAAGAAAGCTTCAAAATAAGTGATACACCTACAGAATGCAATTTCCTTCAAACGAAATATTCTTAGATTCATTAAAGTTTAACCTTATGATTGAAGATGAAACTCCGGCAATATTTGAATTTTGAATATGCTCTTGATCAGACGTGTGCATGGATCCGAAAGATGGATCTGGGATATGATCCAGGGATCTTGATCTTAGATCCCATTAAATCGTGTATCCAGCTTTCTTATTCGTAGAAAGATCCACTGGGATCATAAACCTAGGTATTTGTTGTTTAGAGATCCAGTGAGCTCATCGATCCTTCATTTTTTTTTTTTTTGACGACACCGAAATCCTCGAGGAGCACTTCTCACAAAGTTCTGTTTCAGGGATCTTTTAGGGATCCACTGAGATCATAGTCATAGATCCATTACTCGGATACATGCATAATTTATGTCAGAATCCTTGACCAAATGAAAACAAGAAAGGCTAAAGAAATTGCAACGTGACTAGATACACAAAGGATAGAACCAACCAAAGACGGACAGATCCTGGGCACAGATGTTCCAAAGGTGGCCGGTCCTCAGGGCAGCGCGGCGCCGAGGAGGGCGTCCGTTAGCGCGGGCGCCTTCTTGGGCCGGCCGAGCGGCGCCACGTCAGCGGCCGCCATGGCGCCGCGTGGCGTGACCGCGCTGGCGGCGCCGTGTTTTTGGTACCAAGTTCAGCCGCCGCCGGGCGGGACGCGGCACGGAATGTCGGGAGACGCGGTCGGCCGCCGCGGGCACAGTGACGTCACGCCGCGCCGGCCTATTGATCGGCTGCAGCGCGGCGGCGCCGGCCGGGCCCCGCGCGCTGCCGGGGCCCGGGACGCCGCGGGGCCCCGACGCGGTCGGGGCCCCGCCGACCAGCCGACCAACTGCGCCACGTGCCGGCCGCCGTCGCCGCTCCGACGGTCGAAGGCGGTGTCCGGCGGGACGGGACGACCGAGCCGCTGCCGGCAGTTTTTCCAGCTCCGCAGTCGCCAGTCGGGAGATTACCCACTACCCAGCAGCCACCTATTCCGCTCAGCAGCCGGTTGCATCAGAACCTGAGTCGAACGAGCGGCGTCGCTTCGGTTTCCGTCTAATTTGATAAATTACTGGAAAATGAAGCTTATCCGCTGTTTTTGTTCTGCGGTCTTTATTTTGCATCGCTTTTTCTTCTTTATACTTTCTTCATTTGCAACGACTAGTTTAAATCAAAGGTAAATTGCTTATGGTAAATTGTATAACTATACAAGACAATCATTGTTTGTGATTCTGAGGCGCACAGACTAAGCAGAGCAACAATGACCAACAAGACAGTTCGTGTCTGGTGAGCAGTTAAAATGATTTTCATTCACAAATCTATGTAGGTATAGGTATATGGCAAGATAAAGTGAACGTGACGTGCCACGTGGAATTTGGGAAAGAAAAACGTTTCATGGTAGACGAAATCGCAAGTATGCAAAAGATAAAATACAGTGAGGTAAGTACCTACAAGTGCATTATCCCGCACCGTAGACAGTGCTTACTATTGCTTCACGTGCAAAGAAAGAAAATTATCAGATGTCGTTTAACTGATTTGTTAAACAGACGATTCACAAACTGTTAAACGTCTAGTAGACATTTCGTCTACTCTGAATTATGTTATATTATTTATATAAAATGTATTTTTTACCTTTAAGCGCCCGAAACATATCGGCGGTACGGGATAAAATTATTAAACCGCTCGTAGGTAGAAAAATCTTTTAAACGTCTTTGTTCTACCTACTCGCGGATATTACCTACCTACCACTGCTTATCCTAATTCACAACGATGATATACAACCGAAAAAGGTAAATCATTTTTAGAAGTATACAATTACATAAAAGACATAGTTTTTTTTTGCGATGACATAAACCTAAAAATGTAATAAAATTCTGGAGACGAACGATACAACATTAATTGGCAGTCGTGCCACATGGCGTCGGTGAAACGCTAATTAATAATTTCCCTAGGCCTATTTGCCTAATCATTAAGTATCACCAACGGGATGGTACCTAAATCGCAAAAGTAAGGCAAGTGTTAAACATAGAAAAATCGCCGGCTGCAGTTACGTTAAGCGTACTGCATATATGTATTTTCATTTTTGAAAATTGTGTTTGCCTGACGTTATCGAAACGTCAGCTTGTCCAAAAGATTCGAAACAATTAATAAAAAAGTTGGACTGAATATGCTCAGGATTCACGTTTCTTACATGCTTTTGGTGTTTGGGAGCAAAAATAAATGCACGTTATGCTTAATTGCTTCAGTCAAGGCCAGGTTTTTGAAAGAAGCTGTGTCAAAACCAAAATTTTCAGGAGGTCGAGATAGCCATTCAATGAACTTACAATATCATTTACAAACTATTTGCTAGGATTGCCTTGTTTCCATTAAGACTTAAGATTTTAGAAGCTCCAATGTTTTGGAGTTTTTAGACCAAAAATTGCGTGAATTGACGTCAATAAAACGGCATAAGGTAAAAACAACTTATAAACGGATTGTGTTACAATTTTCAGAGAATAAGTGCAATTGATGCATAAAAGGGTACTCAAAGTTTCATGCAGCAAGCATAGGAAAGCACAGCTTTTCTAATTCAAGAAGATATTGCAGAAATACGAGAGGCGCCAAATTTGCCGCCCCCAACGGGGCACGGGCTAACAAAATTCCCGCGTAGACAGTTTAAGTTACCTTGTTGGTCATTGAAAACTATCAACTATTAAATGAACTAAATTAAACATCCTTCCTCAATCGGTGTCATGCCAGCTGGCGCTTTTAGACCTATGATCAAGCCACTACCTTCAAATTGGACAACAAAACAGACTATAATGTCGGGAAAGGTTTACTTTACCTACGACATTAATGCCATCATGTCTCGTCTCACCACCTGGATCGGGCCTGATAATGAGTCTCGTGTCGATAAGACGGTGTGCCGTCAGCCCAGGCTGTCCCCGCCGGCGGCCGAGCCCGCGGGCGGCCGGCGAGAACTGGTCCCACCTGTTCGCCGCCCGGGTGGAAAGCCCCGCGCCGCAGCCCAGGCGGTTTTTGTGGCGCGCCAAGACCAGTCCCTGGTCCGAGTGCCGCCGCACATGGCTCGGTGCCCGGCCCCGGGGTGCAGGTTCTGACAGACAGACATGCAGCCGGCTAATCGATAGCTAACGATGCCGGCCGTCTGAGCAGGGGATGCAGCGGCGCCGCAGCTGCTCACTGATCGCTCCGATAGCCGGGCCGGCGCCGCGCCTCCGTCGCTGCCCCGAGCTGCAGGAATGCACCACTCACGGCATTACGGCGAAACTGGCCCAGTCCCATGCACAACAGAGCGCACGCAACCGACCATAAATATGCGGCGGCCTCTGTGGCGTGGCAGCTAGTTCCATGGACATTGGACATGCTAAAAACCAGCTCCGATCTTGCGGACTCGTAGGTTTTCCAGCGCATCGTTCGTTGCAGGTGTATTTATGGCTATTCCTGCACTGCCAGGTGCAGTGAAAGAATTCAACCCAGAATATCCAAAAGTATCGTGTGTTGCGATACAAACACAGTGGCGCAGGAATTTCTTCCAGACTAGGGGGGGGGGGGGCTGAGCCATAATAGAGATCAACCTAGGGTACCCCCAAATCTAGTTTTCTCACCGGTTTTAGGCCACTTATTTTTCAGACCTTGGCCTTTTCAACAAAAAAAAAACGAAAATATTTGCAAAAAAAGTGAGGTATTCCGTCTCAGCTTATTCCGATTTCGATTCCTCCAGCTGGGGGGGGGGGGGGGCTCAAATACATTACGAGCCTCCCCCCCAGCCGAAAAGCTGGAGGGACTCAGCCCCCGCTAGCCCCCCCCCCCCCCGGTGCCCGCGCCACTGTACAAACGACGACAAAACAGATGGCTAAAGAGGCTCAAGAGGTGTCCATCCTCATGTCCTCACGCGAACTTGTGAGCCTTCTATAAATATCGAACGTCGTAAAGGACTTTGGTATAAATAAAAATCAACTGTAGTCGTTATCAGTGGGCACTAGACACGTTTCAATTTCCCAGCAACCTACATTGACATACTTTTGGTAAACAACAAATCGAGCATTATTTACGCGATTTATATGAAAAACGGCAATGCCTGACAAAGTGACGATCAATCCAAAATTTTCAAAAAATAAAAAATGCTGAATCCTTAAAACGAAAGTCAATTGCTTTTATTCCGCAACTTATTAATTTACTCTTATCTTTAATCTTAATACAAAAAGGCAATTAATTAACATATTTAGAACAAATTTTATTACATATGTAGAGCTCAAACGATCAGCGATATAAAATAAAAAACGCATGGCGCAAATGTTCTTTCTTCCCAAGATACCTAGGTACCCATCAACACATTCATTCATTTGCACATTGATGCTTTAAACATAATGTTTATAAAAAAATCAACATGTCAAATTTAGCAGATAACAGAGTAATTAGCAAATAACAAAAGACTTTTAATGACTGACTAGAGATTGGCTGTGTAACTCGACTTGCTGCAGCTGCTCTTAGCTCTCCGTGCCAGTCTGGCAACGTGTCGGGACGTCTTATATGCGAGAGTCATCCAATAATATCGCTTCTATTAAATGTCAAGGGCGGCCTCCACTACCCATATGCACTTTGAAGTGACGACCACGCAGCATGGTGGGCCATCATATGTCACATGAACGATCCAACATTCCGAGAAGTCTTAGGCAACATATGACAATCGTACCGAGCGCCACAGGAGCCAACTCATGGCAGTCGGAGCCCCGAAACTCGCGCTTTTGCGGCAGATAGCACGCTTCAGAGCGGCCTGGTCTGGGCGGGGCCCGCGTGTTGCCCGCGCGGATGGCTCGTCAGATCCCCAGTGAAACCGTTCTGAGCCTTGGTTCTGCCCGCGGGGCGGGGCGGGGCGGGGCGTCCGCGGTGGCCACGCCTCCCGCCCGCGGCGCCCTCGGAGAAATTGGACCGCTGCCAGCGGACACGTGTGCTGTTAGCGAGTTGGTCGTCGGCCGGCCGGCGGCCCCCGGCGGGTGAGGGCGGGGCGGCGGGTAACGGGCGTAACGGGAGTGTGACCCGACCACGGCAAGGTCAGAGAGGCCGGTCATGATCCGCCACAGAAGCCCCAGTACCGCCCTCACCCCAACAGAGTGGCCACTTGGGCCTCAAGGCTGCGGTCGATTGTCCAATTTCGCACGCCCTTGGAAGAACTAATTTGTCCGTAATCACGTACGGTGAACACTGAGCACGACCAACAAAGAAAAGTTGCCAGGCAACTGACAAAGGTCGCGATTATGCTGTGGAAGACAGCGATGTTCGGCGGATATGAGCACTCAGCCTATATAGTAATTGTGTTGATAATCTGTTTTGACCTCGTCGATAGCAATGGCTGGAGGCGCATAATCAATGCACTTGGACTACTAGAGCAGACTCTGAGCGGAATCAGAAGCGTCCATGACATGTTGTTGGAACCGAATGCCGGTTGAGCGATGTGACAGCATTGCCACGAAGGAGACGAGAACTCATGGTAACTTAATATTGAACTCACCCGATAGACGATATTGAATATAATTGCCAGGCTATAGACATGAGAACAATTACCTATTTTCTTGATAGTATTTAGCTTGCAAATATAGCTGATAATCTCGACGTTTAAAGCGTTAGGCGCGTTTAAAAGGACTATCCCACCTTTAACATGGGGTTTGAGTTGAGATAGCCAAGTTTGCGGCGAGGTTCAGAAACCACTATCTATCTAGGTTGCAACCCCCGCGGCCTCTTGGTGTTGAAGAAATTCGTTCCCTTCATTTGAAAATGGGCCTTGCGCAAGGCCCTATCTTCAACATGGAGCGACCGTTAGTGTGACGTCACCTCGTTTAGTCATTCTGATTTAAATGGGTTTGTTCGTTGAAAAATCGCTTAAAACTTGGTCTGAACTTTGTTGTGGTGCCTACAGAGTAAAAAGAATCAGCTTTATGACAGTAATGTGGCCTGGGGAAGGAGGTAATTTTGGGCTGTGACGTCACACATTTGAAAGTTTGTGTTTGGAATATGGGAAGCCTAAGATGTTTAATGAAAAATAAATGCCAGAACCGTGTTCCTGGTCATCCAATCTATAAAGTCGGGCACAATTTAACTGGTTTTAACAACATTTTAGAAGGTGGGATAGTCCCTTTAAAGCCGACGTTTACTCTACGCAGTGAGATAATCGCATCTATCGCAAACTTTACTGCATACCTTTATAGTGAAAATTTGTATTTTTAACGTTTAGCGGGAAAGACAAACACATAGGTATGCCTATTTCCAGTGCATTTCAGTGAAAAGAAATTTCTATCCACTTCCGTAACAAGTTCTCCCATGCATCCATGTATCCTCATAGAGATCGTTGCATCTTTAAAAATGAGCATTGACCGTATGGTCATAATATCGGAGAAACTAATCGAAATTTGATCTTGATTCCACCGAAGAAGAATCAGGCTCAAAAACTTCTTTTGGACATTTCGATTTTTTTCTCTGATAAAGAAAAGGTAAATTCTAGCATTTTTTATTGGTAATCATCATGCTCAAAAAATGTTACATCATTACAATCGCTGCAGCTTGACTTATTTGTCCGATTAGAGCCTATACTGCGATGCTTGCAAATCGCAGGAACAGATGAACTTGGATTTCATCATTCCTAGATCATTACTCAAGACCCCCAATGATGCCTCTATCTCCTGTAGGTACTATCTATATCCCGTAAGCGTCCTAGTAATCCAAGAAGATGCCCCTCCCCCGGTGCGAGGGGTGGCATTCACCGATAGCGGGGCTGACTGGGCAGACGGTTTCGAAATCGCTCTGAAGAGGCACACCGTCCTATACCCACCCATGCTGACATCGCTCTGCGCAGAGAACGCTGATAGGGATGCCTATTACCTACTGAAGTGCCGTTATGGTGGCTTCGCACTCGACGTGAGACACAAACACTCGCGGCTCGAGACTGTTGTTTTGAAGCTTACACATCGTTATGTCGTAAAATCATTCAAATTTTGCGCATGTAGGTATGTGTTCTAATCTGGATCGGAATGATGCAGGTGCGGGGGACAAAGAGGTCCGGTGACATCAAAAGAACTGCGTTTACACTTTACATATAGCGCAGATACCCCGTCTCGTCGTCCCGCTGCAGCTTTGTGACATCAGATATCAGTCATCATGTTCAGCTGCCAGCTGGACTCCCATCGATCGTCGGTCGTCGATCGTCCACAAAAAGATGGCGGCCCTCCTCTCGTCCTGCAATATGACCGCGTGGCAGACGGACCAACGGCCAACTTTCAGCTTTAGAACCAGCTGGGTCTACCGTTTAAACCAACAGCTAACCAGTTGTATATACTTTGGCCAGCGTATCTATCTGGGCCCAGCAAACCCAGCCAGAGACTCTAACCGACAGTGGACAGCGTCGGGTCTAACTATATATCTGGACAGTACGTGGACAGTGTCGGCTCTGTTGCACAGTGCGTAGACAGTGCGTGGACAGTGTCGGGTCTACAGTTGGACAGTGAACCACTCTATAGCTCCGACCGCCGACAGTGCGAGCGGCCGACGGGCGAAGATGGCTGCTGCCATGCGCGACCAGCGCGCGGCGGCGACCAGTCGCTCAAAATGGCTGGTCGGACCGGCCCTGAATGGGCGCCGACAGAGCCGGGCTTCGACTGACCACTGGGCGTGGCTGCAGCGTCAAACGAGCTCAGTTGGAAAGGGACATTGTCCCGGCGCAGTCGGCCGCCGCCCCCAGCCCAGCGGAGTGCATGGTCAGATGATACAAAGGTCCTGTGGCAGAGTTCATAAAAAGCAATTGTATTAGATGGTAGGCAGCGGACGACAGTCTTCTATGCAAAGTGTGGTGCTGTAGAACTGTTATTTCATGATCAAAATTGGCAGCTGAGGTATAGGATGCGTCTTATTGGATATGTAAACATTATTGGCTGCAAAATGTAAAGGTCAGCCGACGTTATAAATATCAGCTGCAGGTATCGGTTCCGGCCACACAAGTGCCTATATAGGCGTCCTCTCGATCAATCCCAGTCCTAGCCCAGCACGGAGTAACACCGCATGTGGCGCAAACAAACTCGGGCATTATGTGCCCGAGTGCAGTTTTTTTAGAGCTGTTTTACTGCGCACAATGACCTTTGGACTAGCAGCTCGGCTCAAATAGTTACCTCTAAGAAATACAATACAGGTAGCGTACTCTAATCGCGTTGCTATAATTGCTGAGCTGCCCATATCGAGTGGCACGTTTCCGCCAGTTTTTCATCTGGCGCCGGCAGCCGTGCCGTTCGGCCTCGGCGGCGCACGGGCTGCCGTCGCCGCTGCTGCCGGCGTCCAATCAATACGACGTCTCGGCGGAGTCCGGAGCGCGCCCGCAGGCTCCTCCCACGGCGGCCGACGGCCTCCTCCCTCTCTCCCTCCCTCCCTCTCTCCCTTCCTCCGGTCTACCCACTCCCACTGCCCGCTAGTGCTCCTCCCGGCTCCCACCCCGCTCACACCATCTCCAGAGAAACAGGGTGCCCCTTCCTCCCTTCACAATTGAAACGCTCCCTTATCCCTTCACAGCAAGGGAGAGCGATAGTCCCTCCCTACCTCGTTTACATTCTCTCCTTACAGAAGGATTGGGTGTCCCGCCTTCCGCCAGGGAAACTAATAGTGTCAGTGGGTGTGGTGGGAAGCTAACAGCAAGTATTGATGAGCTAACAGTGGGTACATATATAATATAAGTATCGGGAGCTACCAGCAGCTCTATATGTCTAGTGAAAGCTGGCGGCGCCATGCGAACACCGTCCTGTGCCGCGGCAGCTCGGAGACGTGCAGGGAAGCTGCAACCAACGCCTGCATTCTATAGAAGACGGCTCTGCTGGGAGACGCCAAGCAATGGCGGCAGCGATGCGTCAGACGGGGCGGAGACGCGTGCCTCATCTGGGGCGTCGTAACGTATGTACCGCTGTCCTCTGGTAGGAGCTGCTGCATCTCGGGGATAGAGGCTGGCCTCCCTTGGGTGAAACGACTCCCCCTCTGGGCGGAGGCAGGAGAAAGAGGACCCATGACATGACCCATGACTAGCTCCCACCACATATCGAACCACCGCCAGTTTGGGCAATCGAGCAATCGGTATAGCAATTATAACATAGCACATTACCTTCTCCAAACTCAATATTCGCCTTATGTTCCGGTTCATGTCGGCATATGAAATGCGAGTGCATGCATATGGATTATGCAGGATTCAGGAACACTACGCAAGTTACTGACGCAAACGAACAGTGGGCGCTGACGCTCGCTTGCTTTGTTCCACCTTTTCTGCTGAACAAGGAGGCAGGAGCTAGATATATTTAGAAACATCCGTAGTAACGAGGGAACAAATGAGCGCGCTGTTACGTTCTCGGACTAGGAAAAGCACAACACACGCAGCGGAGGCGGACGGATAAGAAGCGCTACACGCGCCGAGCAGTCACGTTCCAGCTCCTCGCTCTTCCCTCAGCCTCGTGGCCTTTGCCCAGTCGCCACAGCAAAAACATGGCCGCGGCCCGACTGGTTTATTTGTGTAGTGGCCGGGCCGGGCGGTGCTCGGCTGCAGGCCCGGCGTGGTTCGGGGCGGCCTGGCCCGGCCTGGCCTGGCCTTGGCCCCGGCGGCGGTGAGGAGGTGCGGCCGCCGGCCGGTTCCGGCTGGCGGCTCGGCCGTGAACCCGCCGCTGCGCCGCCGCTCGGTGGAGGCGCGGTGGAGTGAGGAGCGGGGACGGCGCGCGGCCACAGGTGGCCCACAGATGGCCGACGCTGACTCAGCCGGCACCGGGGCGCCGCGCGGACCCACTTTCGCCAAAACGGTCCGCCCTGAACACTCACAGAGCTGCCGCTCAAATGGATTCTCGAAGCCTGCGGCGACGCTTCAACTGCGCAAACCGTCGTTGGAAACAGCCTATACACCAGGGGCGGATCTAGGATTTCGATAGGGTGGGGGCAGTCAAGCACAGGGGCGGCACATTTTTCGCCTACGGGGGGCGGCATTCATAGGGCCTGTTCCAGCCCAGCGGAAAAAACGACCTTGACGGCCGTCACGAGACGCAGCGATTGGTATTCAAAGTTAAGGTCTCATCAGGTCAACTGGTCAGTGGTCACCTCTGAGGTCAGGTCAATTACCTTAAAGTGAGGTTTGGTTTTTGGCAAATAACTTCGCAAAAATTGGACACAGACTGGCCCTGCTGTGTCTTTGGAGGGCAGCAATATGACCCTAGAGATGATATGATTATATAAAACTCCAAGAGGGCGGCGCTGTGACTTCCAGGAGCTTCACTATGACTGCAAAGGGCGGCACAATGACTTCAGAGGGCGGCTTTAGGAATTCAGAGGGATACCTACTACCACCTCAGAGAGTGACACTACTTTAGAGAGCGGCAATACTACTTCAAAATGCAAGCTATGACTTCAGAGGGCGGCGCTATGACTTCAGGGAGCTTTAAGAAGACTGTGAAGGGCGGCACTATGACCTCAGGGGGCGGCACTAAGACTTCAGAGGGCGGTCAAGAGGGCGGCACTACGAGTACAGAGGGCGGCACTACCATTTCTGAGGGCGGCATCACGACTTCCGAGGGTGGCATCACGAATTCCGAGGTTTGACAATTTGAAATAAATATTAAATATAAAATGATCTAGTTCTTTTACTCGGAACACAACGTAAGGCAAAAGAAGCATCGCACAATTATAAAATTTATAGAATAAATCAGCAAATGTAATAATTTGCTGAATTACACGGAATTTCCGCGTCAAGTATTGCCAAAGATGCCGCTGTGCCCCATCCCTCTCGTTTGACGGACGGCCTGTTTTAGGCGACATTCCTGCACCAGCTGCAGGTTCGGTGTCGGGTTACGGACCGCTCCCCTGTGATCCTTGCTACCCCGTTCCCTGGGGAGTAATCCGGGCCCGTCCCCTCCCCGGCCCGCCCTCCTCTCAAGGTCGGCCGTTCGGAGAAATATGCGCGCGGCCCAGAGCCGCTCCGGCATTCCGTTCAGGCCGGTCATGGCGCCGCCGCCCGCGGGGACCGCCGGCCCATCACGGCATCGATTCGCTGCGGCAGAGGGGACGAGGGAGAGAGCGAGAGAGCGTTATCGCCGACACGGTCATAAGAGAGACAGATGGCGCGCCCACCGAAAATAGCCACTACTTGACCCAGACAACCGCACCCGACCGCAAAACGGGCCACGGCACGGAATGGCGAGCGGCTCTGCGCTCTCGGAACTCCCTGTCCCGGGGCTGGGACCAAGATTCCTTTACTACTCGCTGGGACGACCGCCCCCGGGCGCCGCCTGTCCGTCTGTGCTATACCGCGGGGCCGAGGGCGGAAACAGCGCCCGGCGCCGCCGCTGACGGGCAGGCGGCGCCCCTCTGCGCTGTGACGTCACCCAGAGGGCACCGCCGCGCCGGGCCGGGGAGGGGAAGGATGGGGTGGGCGCGGGGGGGCTGGCAGGTGCCCGATTCGAGGCCGGCCCACTGCGCCAAATGGGGGCCACGGCCGCTGGGCAGAGGCGTCGTGGCGGACTTATCACCGGTCGCCAGCCGCCCCCCCCCCCCCGTTCCCCGGGGGAGCGCGGTCGGCCCCCGCGGCACCCGGAAGGCGCGCGTGTTTGTCGCCCGACGAGGCTATTTCTGCCGGAGGAGACGCGCACCGGCCATCAGCGCGAAATACGACCAGCACGGCCGACCACGGGACCCGGCTCCGCGGCGGGTCGCCGCCTGCGGACAGCCGGCCGCGGGGTCGGGCCAAACACAACAGGTCACAGCGCCGACCGACCCCGGCCTCGGAGGGAACTGCGCCTCCGGCCAGTGCCTCGCTAATACCGATCTGGAGATTTTGATCGATGGTGAAACGAGGGGTTGTTTTTCTTTTCTAGTTTCAATGCCAGCAGTGTTGATCTGTCTGAGTGGCAATTTCCAGAACTGCAGACAGTAAATGCGTTCCGGGGATTGTTAACTGCGGCCGGCGCGGTTGAAATATAATTTGGTAACGGTGACTCAGCAGAGCCGGCGCGGGCGACGGAAGCTCAGACTGGCTCGGCTATTCACGGAAATATGCGCGGCGGATGACGAGACGAGCCACACGACTGAGCCCGTCCCTCGGTCTGCGCAGGCCGCATACCGTAACGAGTGCCACCGTTACGGTAGGTCGTCGCCGCTGATAAAAACACAACACCCGTGATAAGAACTAACGCTGGTATCTGATTGCATAAAAAAAAAATCGGCCATGAATGCCTATGCCACGCTGAACGAAATGGTTTCAATTATCACTGATATGATAAGAATTCACTTTACAGATAAGAACTAGAGACGTCAATACAATGCAGAAAAGAAGATATGTATTTTGCGAAAGTAGTGTCAGTGCCCCTGCGAAATGTAAAAAAGCAGGGGGTTGAGCTGGAATACGGTATAGCAGCTCATCCATTTGACTTTTGCTCGATACTTAGGTACATCCCAGGTTTGATGACAGCTGCCAAACAAACACCATTGTGAATTGTCTCGGCCGACGCGCGCAGCGGCTGCAATTTGAATTCCAAAGAGTGGCAAAGACACACCTGTTCTAGGACGGCGTCCCAGGCCGTCCGGGTCACTCGTACCCGTGTGAGTCGTCCTCTCCCGTCGCTAGCAAAGGGCCTCGCAGATAAGTGACCAGCTTCTATAGCGGTCAAAATTGTCCGTCGTCTGCCTTCCCCTTCCCATCAAACAATGGAGATCCGAGCGTTATAGACCAATAGGGGAGCCAGCTGCTGATTCAAGGAAAAAACTGCCGGATCAGCGGTGCTATGAAGAGATTTACAGGCTGAATATGGTATGGTTATCAACAGCTAGCTGCATGATGCCAATAAATGACGGTGCATTATTAAGGTCGCAGAGCATTTGAAAGGCTAGTCAGTCACGCGTTATGAAATCTCGTACAGCCGGTGGGTTGTCCGGATGTCCTTTTTAGATCTTTGAGTAGGTATATCTTATCCCGCGCCCCACTGGGCTATTCAGCCATTCAGCGCCCTGCTGGGGGGGTGGGGGGGGGGGCAGATTCTGCCCCCCTAACTTCCGAACCGGTAGTCGTAGAAAGACGGGGAAAACGGCAATCGAAAGCTCCCAACAAAGCAGATCTTAAGAGCCATTTTTTTTTGCTTTAGTAGGTCAGAGGTCAGGTCAAAGTCAGGTCAAGGGTACAAAATGCAAGTTTCTACAGTATCGGGTTTGCACCGTAGTTGCCGAAGAATGGACTGAGACTGATTGCCCAAAACCTGTTCTTAGGCTACCAAGACAATATTCGTTGCGTACATTATCATGCAAAGGTCAAGATCAAGGTCAGGTCAGGTCACCAAAAACGAAATATAGAAAAGGGCATGTGCGACACTCTTTAATGGGTCATTTTATTCATAGAATTCAATATTCACACTCATTAAGTGATACGGACCACATCTGGATGAATTTCAGGTCGAGGTCAGGTCAAGTGAGGTCAAATTTTGAAGTTGATTGTTAAGACCTAACGGTGTCTATCTGATGCAGTTTTTCACGGCAAATCGAATGGTGCTATTTTTGTTTCCCTACAAGGTCTAGAACTTCCAGAAAATTCATTTTTCAAAAAATATGTGTGTCGTGACGTCATAAAAGTTTGAATAACTCCCACATTTTTGAACCGATTCTTCTAAAAATTGGTATGTAGGTGCACATAGACCACTTCTCTGACATGTATTCCGGTTTTTTCGATACACTCAAAATATTGGATGTTATAAATATTTTCCCAAAAAGTCAGTTTTTTTTAAATTGGGCCAAAATCCAAAATTTTCAAAAAAAACGAGATAGCCATTTGATAGAAAAAGTAGAATCATGTATAACCTTTTTGTTACGTCTTGATTCTTCTAAAAATAAAGATGTTAGCGGCGTTTGAAGTTTTGCCGTTTTTGAGGCGAAAATGGCGGACATGACGTCACTTAAACGTCATTTTCTCAGAAAAATTTCGACGGATTTCGCTCCAATTTTCAGGGAACGTGTTCAATTGATGTATAATAAGGTACTGAAAGTTTGACGTCGCTGGCATAACGCGTTTAGAAGTTATTGGCGAAAAACGGGAAGGGGCAGTTTCTTGCCCCCCCCCCCCAGCGGGGCGCGGGTTACATCAAAATATGCCAACTGACGTATGGGCGTTAGCATGACCTGTCCACAGCGCTCAAAAATATATGTCTATTATGTTTCTTTAACGAGCAAGGTAAGTGCCACTTTTTCTGTGAGAAATCCTTCGCCAGTAATTGGTAAATTATTTCGAGCAGGCAGACTTTCGTTATGTAGTTACTGCTTCCTGGTTGCACGTCGTTCGTCTCATCATTCTCATGTCTGTCTGGGTCGTTTAGTTTACCCATTATCTATTTAGCAACTAAGCTGCTCAGTGTTAGGTCTATTTGCAAGACATTTTGCTGAAATAGTTTAGGACAGTTTTCAACTGGCACCAGCTTCAAAACATATCGCATCGGTCCGCTTCATGCCTAATTGTCTCAATTACACCGTGTCACGAGTAATTTCGCCATTACATCGACCGCTCTAGCGCGGAGCCGCGCCGCGCACCGAGTCGTCCCAGCTCGCGGCGAACCACATAAATCTCACGAGGAACAGCATCGACCCCGCATTATCAGCCTGACGTCATCTAACAGGACCCTCGCAAATTTATGGGGGTTGTCGGAGACGCAAATAAAACAGCCCCGAGCTCAAAGCTGACAGAGATGCGTCACAGGCTGACAGTGGCGAAAATAAATCGTACCTTCACAAGGCCCAAAGTTGGGTTGGCTCTAACTCTAAAGGATGCCAGTGACATGCAATTTAGGTCCTAGTATTTCTAGCCTCTCGACATAACATCCAGCCTTAATCACATCATCTGCAACGCATTTGGACTAGCTCCAATGTTGTGACTGTCGTAGAAGAGTCATAATTTTAGGCAGGACAATATCCGACGAAATGAATGTGGTGCTCCCTTGAGTGAGCGCAGTGCAGGAAAGGGTGAATGGGTGCCACATAGATGCCATTCGTGTGCCGCTCTTATCTTTGAATGGTCCAAAGTTCTGTGTAGACTCAACATGCCACCAAACATTATATTGCCATTCTCGGACTCGGAATCAACGTCGGCGCCGATTATTTTCATTTTGCACGACAACACAGCTTTGTTATCTTGCACAACTTTCAGACACGGCTACTGTTATTGCGCAATCCCTTGACAAGTTAATAACACCGCGCCATCCGAGCGACGTGCCCTGCAAGTCTGACCGAGCTCGGCCGTACCCAGAAGCCCCGGACGGAAATGTCACTTCGGCTGGCTGTAATTGAACCCGTTGCATCACCGTGCCGACATTGATTTGATCAGCGCCAAGGCCGTGCCGTGTTCGATTGGGCACTTCCTCCGCCCGCCGAGACGAGTCTGTTGCTAGCAATTGCCCGTGGCTGGCGCGGCTGTATACCACTAACAGTGTAATCCTGGGACCGATGTGTCAGTGTCGGAGATACGGCCACTTCTGGAGACGGCGGCGCAGGAGCGGGAGATCAGCGGACGAACGACGGAAGTGCTGCTGATCAAAACAAACTGCTGGCCGGGAAATAATGAGCACTGCGCACGGCGATGAGCAAGATGTGCGACTTTTTACCGCTAATGAGTCGAGAATAGGCGCTCTCATAATGAATATGAAAGCTTGTGTCCGCGGGTTGAGACGGTAAAATTGTTCCAGTCATCGTCACTGGAACTTTGAAGGTCGAGCGGTTGTGGCCTTCGTCCGTGTGCTATTCACTCGGGAGCGAATGCGAAACTGTCCGACCACAAATGAGTCATGTTTATAAATGGCTTCCGTGACCTTCCTGCACGAAAGCTATACATGAATAAATACAATGGGACAAATGGCGTTCCGACAACTGGAGCGATAAGGCAGCCGACTAATGAACAGACCGTTCGGGTCAGTGTGTGCATCAGCGCCAAGTTATTCAGACTTCAGAGGAGATCCTGTTGTGTGTGGACACAGCATAAGGTGACTGATAACGGCCTCAGAGCAGGCGGTCACACAACAACAGCGGGCTGGATGGCGCGTACTTTTGACCTTGGCACATGGAAATGGCGCGAAGGCTGGCTGCAGGAGCCGTGACTATCTGTCGCGCCGGCACTGTGATGGTCTGGACGGACTGTTGTCTGTTACTATGGGCCCCTGTCCCGCCTCACAGCCGCTCTCGCCTGCACCCCGAGACACGGCGATCTCGGAGTCCGGCCGGCTGGCCACCGCCTGAACCTCGGCCGCATGTTGCTCCATGGACGGCAGCGGCAGCAGCAGCAGCAATATTTATGGGTCACAGACCGACAGACCTGGCTGAGCGTGCATGCACGACGTTTGCCAATGCTATAGCATGCTAGATGAAAGCAGTGTGAAATTGGTTCGACGATCACTGCTTATTGTTTAGAACTTATCACTCGGGACCGCGTCGGTCAGATGTTATCACCACCAGTAACCAGTCCGGTGGCGACTGGACGAAGCAGTCACACAGCTGGTTAACCATGCTGTAGTTAATTAGATCACCTTTACCGTACCAGCCACGCCTGTGACTTCTGATGAGACCGCATAGGCAAACAGGCTCATCAAAATATGTAAATCAACAATATATTATTGATCTCTTCAGCCAGAAACGACAGAACCGCCAAAAAATGTTCCATGCTGAAGGCTTCTGCTACATATGCGGATAATTTAAAAAATATACAATGTACATACCTACATATTGTCTTTTAGCAGCTTCCCTATATGTATGCACATAAGCACGCTATAAGATGGGTTAAAAAGATGACTTTCGCCGAGCGTTTGATAGCCTTCATGCTTTACATGAGCTGAAGAAAATGCTACTGTTTTGGAAACGTTGGAATACATTTCAATCAGTTGCAATCGGCTTAACTTAAAAAGTATTTTATTCTTACGCTTTTGACTACGTCATCATTTAATGGAAAAGTAATACAATAACTATAACTTGTTAATGTTAAGCAATATAGGTACTGCCGTTAATGTAAAAAATATAAATTTGCTGCTTCGGGGAAAATATTGGATTATACCCAGAAGTAAAGTATACGCCGCATTGCAGGGACGTTTCTTGCGTAGGTAAAAGGAATGAACTTTGAAACACGATTATCGATACTACTGAATGCGAAGTGTTAACACCGTTCTGAATTTATATAGCAAAATGGCACAAAATGGCACCAAATGGCATACCAGCACAATCGGTGATGCCTGTGCAATTTTGTGCATATCGTGCGCCTTCTCCAATACAGAGGAGCAAAACCACCGAAATGGCATTTAACCTGTTCGATTATTTGTATTACCTTGAGCCTTGTATAATATTGATCCAGCCTCTCTTTAGCCAGAAAGCCACTTCCTTGCCCATGTCCATTTTTCAATAAATGTCATAGAAGGAAGTATAACACATTTTTACTAGTAGGTATGAAGATGGGATAGGATGGTATGTCTGGGAAACCTGATGGAAGAATATTTTTCCCAGACGCCGGAGCGTGTGAAATTCCATCCGCTACCAGAAACCCCGGCCCCCAGTCCCCACCCCGTCGTCTGGCCTGACGGGCACGGCGCCCCTGGGGGGGGGGGGGAGGGAGGGGGCGGGGCGGAAGAATCACCACAACACTCGCCCGGAATCGGGTTCGGGTCCCGTTACCGCGATAGGGTTTCCGTTTGGGTGAGCCGCGAACCTGATCCCAGGTCCGGGTGCGGCCGAGTTGCCCGAGACGCCCGACCGAGTCGCCCGGGACACGGGACCGAGTCGCACGGGACACGGGACCGAGTCGCACGGGACACGGGACCGAGTCCGGCCATCTCAGGTCCTTCCGGACGGTTCCGGACGGTCCTGGACGGTCCCAAACAGGTTCCGACAGGTGACAGACTCGGCAGCAATGGGCCAGGACGCTTCTAACCCGCCTGCTCCCCGTGTCGCGGGCCGTGTATCCCGTGCCGCGGGTCATGTCCCCGTGTCGCGGGCCGTGCTGCTGCCTGCTCACCTGTGTGAGGCGTAGAGCGCCGGCCGCACCATGGAGTACTCCATGGGCAGGTAGGTGGGCTGCGCCAGGTGCGCGGCGGCCGCCACCTCCTGCTGCTGCTGCTGCTGCCACAGGCTCGGCGAGGCGGCGCTGTACCCGCGCGCCGCGTCACCGCGACGCACCATCGCGCCGTCACCAGCGGCACCACCCAGTCACCAAACCCAACGGCTTCACAGAAACCACCAAATAACCGTCACAAGTGTCAGGAGCGGCACCGCGCCGGCTTTCACCAATCACATGAGTCACACACTTCCAGGCGTCACTAAATGTCACTCACCACCGCCGAACGCCACCAAAGTCTCCGGCGCTGCAGGACACCACCGGTCTGCGCGGCCGTCCGCCGGTGTCTCGGGCAGGCCGGCCGGCCGGGTGATGGGTGGAGGTAGCGCGTTGCGCGCCGTGCAGCCGCGTACCGTGTCGCTGCGGCCGCTGTCTATCACGTGCTGAGCTCGGCCGCCTCGGCTGGGCACCGCCACCGCGCCAGTCGGCGGCCCGGCCGGTCGGTGGCGCCGCCCGCCGCCGTTCCTCCGGCAACGCACACGTGGTCTCACCAGCCCCCGGGGAAGGGGGCGAGAGGGGGTGCTCGGGGTCTCCGATGACAGGACTGATGTCCGCGGGAGTTGTCTGGTAGTGTAAACAAGTCTGGTGTAAGCAGGGTCGTTGAAATCTGTGACAGTTTTGTCTCGCATGTGCGCAGCAGGAGGCAAAAATGACGGGCGCAGTTCATACTGATACGATAGGATGTGGGCAAACAAACGGAACGAGGGGTGAGGCATGAATGAACATGAATCATAGGATGTGTCCTAAATCTGGATTGTCGAGGGATGTATCAGTGGGCACTGGGCAGGCTTATCCATCCGGAGTCGAAATTGCGTTGCATCCTTGTAGCGTGGGTATTGCTGGTATAAATGTGAACTGCCCACCTATAATCGGTTAACTCAACAGCGAAATATGTTTTGCTTATTATGATTTAGAAGGTATTTGACTATATGTAGACTTGACTGGCCATTTATCTAACTTCCCCGAGAAACTTAGCTCGGGCATAATGCCTTACCCGACACGTGCCTGCATGTTGCACGGGTTGCGCTGACATTAAAAGCAGTTAATTATCTTTGTCACTACTATGATAATAAGAACTAACAGAAGGTTTCTGGTCAATAGTTAAACCACTACTCGTTAGTATTGTGTTTTTCTATTGAAAAACAAACTTGAGTTCTTTCACAATTTTGCACATAAATAATGTTACACTTAGAGCACTAAAATACCTATACCTATCAATCTTAGATGTTCGACTTTGCAATGCCTCCCGCAGGAGCCGTGCTCACTGCCCATACCGTCATGCGGCAGTCGCAAGACGTTCACGGAATAATACCAATTTGTGACTGTCTCAATTCAACGCAGCACCTAATTACATTTCACGTTTGTTTTGTGCGGTGATGAATGCCATAAAGAACGGGTGTTGGCGGGACGGCTCCTGATTTATGTTGACCAGGGGCTCCGCCACGGTTTTGGGATTGGGGGGGTCCGACCCAAAACACAAAACCTCGCTGGCGAATCCAGGGTGGGTATTTTGGGCGAATTCACCCTCCCCTCCCCCCTGCAGCTCCCGAAGATGATGAAAAATCGCCGCTTTTTCTAGAGCTCCAAGAAAGCTTAATAATTTTATCGGGAGAATTATGCTTTAAACCAAAAAACCAAGGTTCAATTTGCACAAGGAATCGAAAACCGAGAAGTGGAGCCCATTGACACCGACATTGCGGCCTCTCAAATCAACGTTCTTGAGGAGTGAAGGCCGCTGTTGCGCGCTCCAAGGGCGTGTTAGCCATCAGACAGCGCATTAGGCTCTCAGTGACTGGCATGGGCTTGGGAATTCAGGGACCTTCATAGGCGCTCAAATATCTATCTATGTAGGCTTTTAGGCCAGTGCCGGGTCCTCCAAGGCCGTAGTTAAAGGATAGCGCAGGGCTTTAGGAGTCGTTGAAAGGATTTGAAAGCCCTGCCCTCATACATATAGCAGTATGGACTCCTTAGATACTGACATTCAGTCTCTGTGATCAGAGAGTGACCTATCTTGACCTGAAAATGGATATCAAAATGCTGCAATTGAATCAAAGGTCAGGTTATGCAGGGGATTCTGTAAGAGTTGTGACTTGTAGACGTATCTCTACCGACATGCATTCAGAGTCCTGTGCAGATTATTGCAGATTACCTCAGAACGGTGTGAGGCTGCTTAGACTAGTACGGTGCTCGAAAGACCGGCTTAATCCCCCTCCCCCAACACTATCGGTTGACCTCACATGGAAAAAGGATTCTCAGGTCGATTCGAAGCTCATTTAGGGCGGGTATTGTGTCTAAGAGTTGTCCTGCAAGCTGGACCTCTCTCACGAAATTATATAGCCGAATCCTGGCATGCTTAGCTAATCCTATAGCAATCTTAAACGCATTCATTTTAATAACAAAATGGTAGAATAATGGCACTCCCGTACATACGAGTATAGGTCGGCGAGAGTTGAGCACTTCGTGTGTCACAACATTTTAAGGGATCCCTACATTTCTAGATCTTAAATTCCTTAGCTTTG
The DNA here is from genome assembly GCF_019059575.1 of Amphibalanus amphitrite. NCBI lineage: Eukaryota > Metazoa > Arthropoda > Thecostraca > Balanomorpha > Balanidae > Amphibalanus > Amphibalanus amphitrite. The sequence continues at coordinate 1,171,220 of NW_024881516.1, forward strand.
CGACAGTCAACGTATTCTAAGTTATTCAACACATTCTGTGAATGATTTGGTCATTCTTATGCGAAAACAAGCTTATAGTTATTCGAAATATTGGGGGGTACTGTACCCCCCAGGTAAATTATTGAGGGGGTCCGGACCCCCGCGTACCCCCCTGTGGCGGAGCCCTTGATGTTGACGTCTTCTGGCAAAAAAAAAACATTCAAATGTGTCATGAAAAATTGCAGTACGAGTCCATTGACCGTATCTGAAAGAACTCTACTCAGTTGTCACTAGCTTTTTTTTTTAAATCAAGTGGCCGTTTAAACATACCGAAAAATCAGGCTTGCTCTTGCCAAACGGGATGGTTATAAAATATGTTAAGTATGTACTAGCCTTAAATCGTAGCCTTAAATGTGGTAAACCAGATGAAAAGAACACGTAAAATGATCATCCCAATAAAAGTATATAAAGTTAGTCTTAAATTAGTACAGGCCGTATGAAAACTCAGTCCGTTTGCAAACGGCCTGGCCCGATTCAGGCCGTTTGCAAACGGCCTGGACAGCCCAGTCAGTATGCAAACGGACTGAAAAGTCAGGCCGTTTGAATACGGGCTGAAATTCCAGGCTGTATGCAAACCGCCTGAAATTTCAGGCCGTTTGCAAACCGTCTAGGCCGTATGACAACTTTCCAGACACCAGGCCGTTTGCAAACGGTCTAGGCATTTTGAAAACAATCTGGTCTGCATAAAGTTACTGCTGGACAATGTTGAGCTTGTTGAAGCACGACCGTTTCATGACATTACATGGCACCATGAAATCCTGAGGTGCATTCGGCATCCGGAAAAATATTGTCACTCGGATATTCTCCGTCGGAAAATTATTGTTGAGGCCTATCTTCAGCATGTCTCGTTATCGCGATACCATTCGTGATCCCCGATGATTCTCGCTAGTTCCGGAAAATTCCCCCTGATTTTCCCGATGAAGAATGCAGGCCTGGTCAGAGAGAGATTAGCAGAACTGAGACCCGGCCCGTATAGCGCCCGGTCGAACCGGGCTTCCCCCGGAGTTTCGCCTTCCACCACTTACTTACTTAGTTCCTCGGCGGCAGCTTCGTGGACGAACGGGACCCCGGGTCAAGTATTGCCGGCGTACGTCACCGGCCAGCCGCCGGCGGTCGACCGGGCGCGGTGAGGACTCTAATGTGAACCAGTGGCGCGCCGCGCGGGAACTTCTTCCAGACTGGGGGGGGGGGGGGGGGGGCTGAACCATAATAGAGAGGTAAAGAGGTACCTAGGGTACCCCCAAATCTAGTTTTCTCACCGCTTTTAGGCCACTTATTTTTCAGACCTTGGCCTTTTCAACAACAAAAAAGACACACGAAAATATTTTCAAAAAGTGAGGTATTCCGTCTCAGCTGAGTGAAGAAACTACCTTTTTGGCAACCTGGAATAAAGGTTTTAATCTGCCAAATGAGTTGCCGAGCCAGTGAAAGAGGTGGATTTTTCACTTACATGCTTTCTTCCTTTGTGACCCACAACCCCTAATTTGGAGAGGACAAGCTGCCCCAACGGTTCCTGACCTCATGAAAAGTTGTGGGGCACCGCCCCCACGGCCCCAGAGCTGTGGGAGCAAGCTTCCCCCACTGCCCCCTCCCCCGGTTCCCGCGCCTATGCATGAATCTATGAAATTATGTTGGTAGATTTCCGATTTCGATTCCTCCAGCTGGGAGGGGGGGGGGGGGGGCTCATATACATTACGAGCCCCCCCCCAGCCGAAAAGTTGGAGGGGCTCAGCCCCCGCTAGCCCCCCCCCCCCCCCGGTTCCCGCGCCACTGATGTTAACTCTGATGTCCATTGCGCGATCCGGCGTTTTATGCCACTTGAATCGATGAGTCTTGTAGTGATACGTTTCACCAGACCTCACCAGTAGTGGCTTCACCAGGCTCCATCAACTGGATGGCCGTACACAGGCGGACCGTGTCCGTGAACTTGTATAATTAGTAATATTGTCGAAAAACGGCCGGGCCGAGCATCAGCACAGTAAGAAAATGTTCGACGTAGGTATGTAGACGAGTCATTCGGCATGGAATGCGCAAGCATTCACATGGATGCAACCTGATCATCAACCAACCTGGATCCATTAAGTTCAATCTTCAGAGGCTGTTGTACTTCGCCAGACCGTTTGAAAACTGACTAGGCCGTTTTCAAACTGTCTAGGCCGTTTCAAACTGCCTAGGCCGTTTTCATACGGCCTGATATTTCAGGCGGTTTGCAAACGTACTGGGTTTTCATACGGTCTGTAACATATAAATTCAGTTTAAAAAAGGTAAGTGAAAGTCTTAAACAAAATTCATCTAAAAAGAAAGGAAATATTAAAATATCATTTTGTTTCGTTCATATCTATAAGCTATTCACCTGCATGTGATAAATTTTAGGTCCCTTGCCCTCTTTGGATGTCCCTTATCCTCTTTCCAAATGTTCCACAACCCTGATTTAATTTGTCGCTCGCTCCCTCGGATGGCTGACTAACGGTAGACGGTCCCATGAATATATCCTGGTCCCATGCGCTCAGTATCTGTCCACTTTTTGTTCGGTTTGGGCGGGCCAGGAGGCCAGGAACATGTGACAGAGCATATGCCGTTACATTCTCCAAAACAAATTGACAGAAAATGTCCCAGATGGCCAGTACCCGTTGAATATGATGGACACTATTGGCCATTAGAGCAAAAATCTACCATCCGCAAAAGCTACCTCATCGTAGCGAATCCCTTGATGCCTAGCCTAACCCTACAAATGCAATCCATCGTATCACAAAAACAAAATGCGCCAGATAAAAATCATAAAGCAGAGGTGATAGGAAGATATAAAAAGCCCATGATGTATCTATGTTATCAACATTCTTTTACCCAGTGTCCTTGGTGAGTCGCAGCAAAAACTTGTGAGCTGTTTTATTCGCCGCGGGCAGAACGGTGCGCTGTGATGAAATTTGGCAGCCGGTTTTTGTTATTCCCAAGGCAGCGTCGTCGGTCCGGTCGGTCCCGTCGGTCCGGTCCGACGACCGGTCCGGGCATACGTGCTTGACCTCGCGGGTCAACATGTGGGAGGGGGATCGGGCTCCGGTCAGACAGGTCAGACGGGTCAGCACCCGGTCCGAGACGGGTCGGTATCCGGCCACCCATTCCAGAGCCCCTCCCGCCAGCGCCGTGACCTGCACGCTGCAGGTCACGGCGCTGAGTGCGGCAGTAACCTGCGCCCGGCGCCGAGGAGTGCCGCGCTGCACGGCCTAACTGCAGAGTGCAGAGTGCAGCCCCTCCGCCGCCGGCGCGCTCGCGGATATGGCGCTACGACGTAGAAGCGGCGCCGGCCGCGGCCGCGTCAACTGCCCGGCCGATTTCGCCACCAGCCGCCTCCGCGCGGGCCGGCCGGTCCCGTCTGGCCTTGTAGCCCGCAGGGGCTCTGACGTCACCCCCTCAGCAGAGGGGAGGGGGGGGAGGCGGCGACCGGAGCGGCGCCACCGGCTTCCCCAGGGACCGGTTCTCAAGTGGCCACGACGCCAGCCAAGCGAACCGGTCGTCAGACGCTGGGGAAGGGAAGGGAGGGGAGGGCGCGGAGGGAGGGGTGCAGCGCGGCGCACAACGCCGCCTGACCTCTCGGCGGCTGAGGGGGTGGCGCGTGGCGGCGCCGCCTCGAGTCCCGTGACCTTGCCTGTCGCGCGGCAGACGCCCCACTCACGGTCACGGTCACGATCTGCGTGTGCGTGACTGGAGGGAGGCGCGACCCTGAGCGTGGGCAGAGTCCCGCCCTGCGGCCGGCGCTCCGAACCAATGTGACCGAATAATCAATGGTGAAGTGATTGAGATGTTCGAAACATGCAATGCGCAACTTCGCATTAGGGCTTTCCAATGTTTTTGTTGTTCCCAGTAAAACAATAAATACCAGGCCTTGCGCAAAATGCATAACCAGTGCATAATGACATGGATGGCTGGCATAGGCGGCGGGCGGGGAGGGCACCGGGGCGCCGTTCCCCCTTTGATTTTGGCATTTTAACATTAGCCCTATGGGCGTTGCATGGAAAGAATGGGACCAAAAGTCGGCAGTGCCCCCCTTCATTGAAGGTGTTCCGCCGCTACTGATGGCTGGGGAATACTGACACACGATATGGTCACTGCCGACTGGGTGCCTAAGGGAGCTCGTGAGGATCCCTTGCATACGGATGCAGCAAATATCGGCAAATGCAGATACGTTTCTGTTAGTAACTAATAAGCATCAACACAGCTCTGGTGTTATGGAGTCTGCAAATGACTACAATTTATATGTTTTCAACTGATCAACTTCCGGGAGCAGAGAGTTCGGTAGAATCGATCATGTTTTCGTGAAAAGTGTTTCTTACGAGGATACAAATCTAAAATACAACAATTAAGCGTGACCTTGGACGCCACGAAACGCTGAGCAAGGAACTAAACGCAAGAGAGTCATGTGCAATAACACAAACAAAGGGAATCCTCTCTGGTGCATGTTGAGTGTGTATAGCAGACAGTCCTGTATAAATGTTTAGAGCGGCCGGCGGACCCCAGTGTATGTTATGCCTAAGGTCACCGAACAGGGATCTGGGCAGGTTTACATTTCAGGCCACTGAACTCGAGCACCGACAGAGCGCTAGCTCCTAATGTAGACGCCAGCGCGTATACGAACCTCACATACCTACACATGCATAAACAGCAGGACAACGACGCGGGACACTCGTGACGGTCTGATCGGCTGGAACCGGTTCTATTCTCAGTTATGTCTCGGAGCAGGCACCGACGACCAACGATAATACTGCAGCCTTGCAGCGGCGCAATGCACTACTAGATATTTATCGGCATTTCTAAAAAACGACTCCTTGACCACGCGGCATCAGGAGAAAGCCACCAAACAGGGATGACGTAATGCTGACTAGCATAAAACCTGCTTCGTATTTGATTCGGTCTATCCATTCCGAAAACGTTGTCAGGGAGTATTTCAGTGATTTTTGGATGGACGTTGTCGGGGAGTATTTCAGTGATTTTTGGCTGGTCTCAGCGCTGGACCTGCCTCTATACTGTCCGTAATTCTGCCCTTGTCCTGTGTCCGCCGGACCGGCCTCTGTCCGTAATTCTGCTCTTGTCCTGTGTCCGCCGGTTTGCCCTCTGTCCGCCGGACCGCCGCCTGTCCAGAGTCGTCCGTGTCGCCGGGGACACACGACATCCGGCGGCCGTCTGGACGTCTGGACGCCGGCCTCGCCGATCAGTGACAGGCACGGAAAACGGCCCGGCTTAGCACGGAGCGCTGCTAAATCGGGCCCGCCGCCCGCTGCAGCTCGGACCCAAAGTCCGGGTCCGGCTCGGCGGGCGACAAAAAAGGCACAGGCGGCACAGGCCCGGCTGGAGAACCGGTCACTGGGTAAGTATCACAGCGCCGTGCTGAACAAAGACATAACGGCAGGACGGCGGGCTGCGCCGCCCGAATATTTTACAGCCAACAGGAACGTCGGAACCAGTTCTGGACATAGTTCGGCTCGCCACAACAGGCTTCTTTTCGTGCACTACAGCTTTGTCTTTCTTTTTAAACGACGAGAAGAAGCTGGTCTGTAAATATAAGGTAGCAAAAAATAAACGGGAAACACCTGATTTCGCGGGCAGCTATGCACAAAAACCATCGCACAGCCACACAATGACTGCCTTTGCACACGATTATCTTATCACGGAATACATAGTCTACGACAGTCTCGGAATATATAGTCTCGTAGACTATATATTCCGTGCTATTACCTATTATACCTATGCACACAACCAGCAATGCTCAAACACCGACCTCTCTGAAGCTCACAATACAATTGGTTTCAAAACAATTTAAGCCTTTCAATAGACAAAAAGTGGCGAATTTGCTTATCAAAATCAAGTGCTCAATGAAAATTTCAACATAACGCGTTAAAAATAGATACCTATTTACCTTTCTTATCATAATCAGTGCTTACATGTTCTACTCGCTTAGGTATATGTGTAAATCTTCGTTTACTGGGCTGCCAGTATTTCATTCTCAGATCGAATACTGTATGTGATAGTTGAATGAATATTACAAATTCAGACAGCTAGGTTTCCATTATTAATGTCTTGTGTTTTTTGTGTGCTTTGCATCGTGTCTTGCACCATGTTTAATAGTGGAACCACGGTATATAGAGAACTAGTGGAAGGTTGAGACCTTACGAGTAATATCGCTGAAGATAAATCCTTGAAGACGTCTTTTTAACGTTTCATACCTCTTCCTCATTATGATGCATACAACATAAATCATTAGCCACTGCTCAGCATTCTATGGGGCCTTAGAAATGACCCTGCCTCGAATGCAGATATGGGCCAACGGCGTCATCCCGTTACCAGCTGTTCAGCTTGGTGTCGGCCCGGAGTGTGCAGAGACCGCCGTCTGGCTGCTGCCGGTTCGTGCAGAGGGGTTGGACGCAGCCCCATTGTCGCCCCGTTATACCGAGCAGCTGGGTCGGACTCGCCCCTCTGCCGCCGTCAACCCGTGAGGTGCGGTCGGACACAGTCCCTCGGACCGGAGCACGGTGAGGTGCGGTCGGACACAGTCCCTCGGACCGGAGTACGGTGGCGCCCCTCTGCCGCGAGGAGCGGTCGGACACAGTCCCTCGGACCGGAGCACGGTGAGGTGCGGTCGGACACAGTCCCTCGGACCGGAGCACGGTGGGGTGCGGTCGGACACAGTCCCTCGGACCGGAGCACGGTGGGTGCGGTCGGACACAGTCCCTCAAGTCGGAGCACGGTGGGTGGCTCCGTCCATTGGCCCACCGCAGATACCCGGGGCGGTCGCCGTGCAATGTGCAATGTGCAGTGTGCAACAGCCCCCTGGCGTTCCTCGAAGCAGCGAGATAGTCTCCGAGAAGGCCAGCCATCGAGGGTGAAGACCAGTCGGCCCCTGGTCGGATGGTGCGGCACTATCAGCACCCAAGCTTGGACCGACCTGGCGGGCTTATCGCGGATAGCTCCATGGCTGACGACCCGCCGTCCTGTCAGTTCGAGTCACTTTGGCATGTGCTAGACGAGAGACTGGCTGATAAGAGGAGGGTTAGTTAAGGAACTGAATGAGAGTTAGGTAGCTGACCAGGTGATCAGCTGAGCCGGTTCTATACTTTTTCTGTCCCGTCTCAGAATTCCTACATATTTTGGTCGCATTGTATCCTGAGACCTGAGCAATGAATGCCTCTTAGTTCATTGGATGTATGTATGTACGACGCATGTGCGCATGTATTTTGACTTAATTATTGCCTAACTCGTATAACTACTTTCATTTTATCATGCTTAAACGGTACGATGTTAACGTTTATTTTCATTGAAAATGTTTCACGGGACAGCAAATTAAATAGCACACATCACAATACTCACTTCCGGGTGTATCATGTAGACTCTGTCTGCCTCGTATTTGAGGCCTGACAATGCCGTGACACTCTGAATCAGCGATTGCTTTTCTGTCAACAACTCTTGGCCAATCTTTCGGGAGCCCTCCTTTACTGTTGACCCTGCCGTCCGTTAGTGCCCCCTGCACTGCTCACGGGGGGGGGGGCATCAATGGAGAGCTGGGATTTGATATGCTATCGGACGAGCACACACGGTCTGTGTGTGTACCCGCGGCTCGGCAGGTCACAGTCACGTGAGAGGAGGCCCCATGACCGATACGGTCGGCCAGATAGCACAACACGTGCTCGCGTGAAGAGCATGGGATGTCCTGTGTGGGCTCAGCGTACAGCCGTGTGACCGGCGTGTCGTCAACTGCAGGGACCCGCGCTGCGCAATACTCCGGTCACGAGGCTCCCCTGACAGCCATTGACATTTCGCACTGCAGGACAGCGGGGATTTGTGACGCGGCACGGAGCAGTGAACCGCCGGCCTACTTCAAAGTACGCCGTAGGGCGTGTTTGCTGCAGATAACGGACTGGAGTAACAACATCCAGCAGTCCAACCAAAACTTCCTCAGATCCCAGACCCTGAACAACATCCCATCAGGACGCGTTGCTGAGCAGAGGGCAGACCTTGAGGAGTTTGTGGTCACTCGGAACAGGAGAGGTGGCAGGGGTGGGCGTGGCGGACCTGGACAGAGGGGCTCTGTTTAAAGCACTGATGATCTTTGAAGAACAGGCACTGATTTAAAATAAGAAAATACACACCTTTGTACTTATTTAATGAGCCAGCACTTGTGCTATCACTGCATTTGCTAAATGTCACTAAACAAAGAATATTGTTCAGCTTGTGCTAAACGTGCATGCATCTTTGGTAAACATCATTGGAGGAAGAACTTTGGCTTAGTACATAAACAAACACAATGCAATGATCTTTCGTAAATGTCCCTGGACATGTTTCTGCTCACACTGCCAGTGTGCTATTGGTGTGGCGTGGAACCATGTGAGTGAATGTGAGCGTGAATGAGTGAGTGAGGCCGCACATCTGCTTGATACAGTTGATGCAAATCAGCCCAAACTCTATAACATAGAGATTTTTAACACAGAACACCAGGGACATATAAAAAACTTTGGTGCAAGCACTCCTGAGCACATTGAAAATTATGGAGTGTCCACAGCAGACTTACTGTGGCAAAACATCTCTGCCAAGAAGCAGACTGAACGAGTTGACTGAAGGATACTTCAATCATTTCCCTCCAATGTTGGTTTACCTGAGTAGCAATTGAATACGTATGTTGAGAGATATACTACAATTTACTCAACAGAAAGCACAAAGTACCTAGCTGACTGAGCAATGTGAGCCCTAGCTAGGTGCTGATCTGAAAATAAGTAAATAAAGAGCATTGTGTACATTTTTTGGGAAGCATATGGTATAATGGTCTTGCTTATTGAAATGACCCAGTTCCTTCAGTGATCATTCATGTGCATGATAACAGGCTCAGAATGGGGCCTGCCTGCTTCTACCACCTCAACATCTTCTTTAACAATTATTGAATTGCAAGCTGTCCCCTGCTCAACTTAGCACCTGAACGTCTCAGTCATCTGCCAGCCCTCAGTCCCCAGCTACCCTAAAACCTGCCCTAATCCTAGTCAGTATCTATACCCTTGTCTCAACTCTCAACCTCTGGTAAATTGTTGCAATACACATGGCTTATGCCTGTGGCTGATTTTGATTTGAACCAGCTAAACATATGTCAACTTACAGTTTACACATATGACATACATCACCTCTCACACAATGAATTCAAATGAGAGACTCACTCAAAACACTCCTACTACACAGCACGTGTTCCACTAATTTGCATATTCCTTATGAATGAGTAAAACGTATTTCGTCATCCGGATTTGTCTGCTTGCAAACATCACTTTTGTCTGTCCCTTCACTTTGCTCATTATTGATTACCTATACGGAAATTTTCTTTCATTATCTGTGATAATGCTGAAATCAAAAATGAGTTTTGAATTTTTAAGAAATATTTTACAACATTCCTGCTTAAATGTTGTAGGTGATAGTTTAAATGATAAATAGAACCACAAATAAATAAATATATCACACAATTATTCCTCTTCCTTAGAGGCACCTCAACCTTTAGTACCACGAACAACTGGTGATACGCGTAGTACTTTGTGTGCGTAGACTTTCCTATCCTATCTTTCGCGGCTATTGATACGCTGGCCTTGGATACGCTGGCTGACGAGTCAACCATATTCGATATCTATAATGAAACTTTTGATCCCTTCATAAATGATATAGGCAACATATCCACGACTCATTCCCAATATGATAAGGTGAGGACTAGCTGCAATTTTCATGAATGTACCAAATTTCGAAATCTCAACTGTTTTGAAAATAATATTTCAATCATTCATATAAATGCACGTTCCATGGTAAACAAGCTGGATGAAATTGTAACATTTTTGGCACAATTAGAACAAAAAATGGCATTTGTATGCATATCAGAAACCTGGCTTAGTCCAAAAATAGAAAATAAGTTTGGCTTAGGGGATGAATATATGGCTTTCTACAAAAGTAGAGAAACTAAAGTAGGAGGGGGATCAGCAATTTTTGCATATGACAAATATTTCACTGGAATACAAAAGATAAATATACATGAGTTTAAAACAGCTGAAGTAGTTACACTACAGATCAAAAATGGAAACAAACCACCTTTCCTTGTTTGTCAAATGTACAGACCCCCTGAGAATGAATGGGAATTTCTAAATGAAATGGAACAATTTCTTGCCACCTTAACCTCACTTAATATGCTTGCATTCATTACAGGTGATTTCAATTTTAATTTATTTTCTATTAAAAGTAATTCTGCTAATGAATCATTTTTTACATTAATGTGTAGTTATGGATTTTTGCCAACCATCTCCAAAGCTACCCGAATTACCCCAACCTCGGGTACTCTTATTGATAATATCTTTACAAATGACTTGTCCAAAGTGGTAGTACCAGGAATCATTTTAACAGACCTTTCAGACCATCTTGTAATCTTTGCAACTGTAAACATTGAAAATAAGAGATTGGAAAAGGAAAAACATAAAGTAAAAACAGTATTTGACTACAACAAAATTGAAACCCTCAGGGGCCAACTAGTACAGAGTCTTGATGGACTCACTGCTCAAACAGATCCAGAACTGGCATGCATACAAATAATACAGGCATACAAGGATGGTATTGCTTCGTGCTTGAAAAACATAGCAAGCTCGAGGAAAAATAACTTCATAAAACCATGGATGACTCCAGCAATTCTCTGTTCCATTAATCATAAAAACAAATTGTTTGTTAACAAACTTAAAAATCCCAGTATGTACAACATAGCACAATACAACAAATATCGTAACTGTCTCAATAGGGCAATCGCCAATTCAAAGAAGGCCTACTATGAAGCGGAATTCCAAAAAAACAATAGGAATCCCAAAAAGACGTGGGAAACACTAAATGAACTCCTAAAACAAAAAAGCAAATATGATATTTTACCTGAAACACTTAACAATACTGAAAATAATGAAGCTGAAAAAATGTCAATGGCTGAAAATTTCAACAAATTTTTCACAGAAATTGGTGAAAAATTGAAACAGAATGTTCCATGTAATAACAAAAATCCTTTAGAAAATGTGCAAGAGGCAGAAGGAGAATTTTCAAACTTCTGCAATGTCACTGATGACAAAGTAGAACAAATAATTAAACAGCTTAAAGATGTTGGCGCTGGAGTCGACGGGATCAATTCAAAAATATTAAAACATACTTACAAACCTATCCTTTCAAAGCTTACTTATTTCTTTAATCTATGCCTTTCAACAGGAATCTTCCCAAACCCATTGAAAATTGCATCTGTGAAGCCAATCTACAAAAATGGAGATCAAAATAACTTGTCAAATTATAGACCAATTAGCATATTGCCAGTGATTTCAAAAATATTAGAGAAACTGATCCACTACCAATTGACAGAGTTTGCAACAAACAGGTGCATTCTCTCAGAAAACCAATTCGGATTTAGGAAAAACAACTCTACATACATGCCTATCATGCTTATACAAGATTATATAACTGAAGCACTGGAAAAAAATAACATTGTAACGGGCATCTTTCTCGACCTTTCAAAAGCCTTTGACACGGTAGATCACAAAATACTACTAGAGAAATTAAACAAAATGGGTTTTCGAGGACATGTTCTAAAAACAATTAAATCATATCTAACGAACAGATTCCAAGTGGTGCAGATAGAAGGGGTTAAGTCAACAGAACGAGAAATAAAAATAGGCGTACCTCAGGGGTCAATCCTTGGACCACTTCTTTTTATTTTATATTTAAATGATATAGTAAATTTACAATTTGAAGGTCGATTTATGCTCTATGCAGATGACACTGCAATATTCTTCCAACATAAAAACATAGAAACACTACAAGAAATAACCAATGAAGCACTGGTAAAAGTATCAGAATGGTTTGAAGCTAATTACCTTACAGTGAATACATCAAAAACATTTCTCCAAGTGTATTCAAAACGCAGGTGTACCGAAAAGCTGAATATATACATTAAAGACACTGCGTTAATAGAAAAGAAATCAGTGAAATATTTAGGAATTCTAATTGACTCTGACCTCAAATTCACAACCCATATCAGTAGCATTTGTAATACTATTAGCAGAAATATTGGAATGATTGCAAGAGTTAAACGATTTATCCCAAAACAGCAGCTCATTCAACTGTATCACTCCCTCATTTTTCCTTACATCAACTACTGCTGCTTTGTTTGGGGCTCTAACTATGATGAACATCTTCAAAAACTGGTAATCCTGCAAAAAAGGTTCATGCGACTCATTGAGGGTATTTTCCCACCACAAAGTGCTACCCCAATATTTAAAAAATATAATATTCTAAAAATTAAAGACATAGCCAAACTTCAAATAATACTTATCATGCATAAGTACATAGTACATGAATTGCCAGTGTCTGTAGGGCGATTGCTTCAACTCTCAACTGAACCTATCCATCATACAAGGAATATCCACCATTTTCAACCTGTCTTCTCAGCAAAAAATTACAGGCTCTACTCGTTTGCCTGCATGGGACCCAAACTTTGGAATGATGTAATCGCAAAAGATATTCTGTTAGAAGAAATACCACAATCAAAGATCACTTTCAAAAAATATGTAAAGAATATCTTGCTTAGTGTATACTAAGCAAAAGTAGTGGGAAAATAGCAAAGTTATTAACAAAACTAGTAGATAAGCATCCTTGGGTATAAAGGACCCACTAAATGCTTTCAACAGGTTTAGTAAAAAAAATATGAAAGTATATTAATTTTGTAAGCAATCTTTGTAATGAAAGGTGAAGATACAAACAATATTGATATAAATTGGAAATGAGAGCAAATGACAATGCGTACATGAATAACAATTAACAAATTACATATGCATAGTACTTTTCACAAGCATTGTTCAGCACCTCAACAGGTGGCCCAATAATGGATGTACCAATAGGTACATTTATTATCGGGAAGGCTGCAAATGCCGGCTACAATAATGTGTGGACTGTTTTGTGTGCAACCTGTGTCATTTTCAACACAAAAGATACACCCCCACTCAAATGGAACGCCGGACTTGACGGGGCCCACCGGCAACAAGCTCTGCTTAGCTGGTGGGCCCCAGAAAGTCTGGCAATGAACTCGAGCTCGAATTGACCAGAAATGTTTCCCCACTGCCATTCTGCTGTTTTCCTATGAGTGAATGTTTAAATACCATCTACTAACCAATTATGCATGGTTGTATGAATGACTTCTTTCGTAGATGCATTTGGACAGTCATTCGCTGCATTCAGCAATGACTACTTTTGCTCTCTTTTATCATTAACCTGTTGCCCGCACTTCTTTTGCTTGATTGTGTTTCCTACTTTTCCTAGCTGGGAGTGCCGCGACTTATCCTTTATTTTTGTCTGGTGTTAACGTAAGGTGCTGTGAGTCGCTGGGCTGAGGGTGGGGGCACTCCTGGTCACCTATTAATGGGTGGCGGAGTAGTTCGAAAAAAAAAAAAAAAAAAAACGAGCCGCATCAAATCGGGCGTGTGATAAGCCCGGCTGCCGATAGTCCCGGTTCCTGGGAACGGACAGACGCCACTGCTGGGCGGGGATGGGGTGCCGGGTGGGGAGGCGGACCTGGCAGAAGCCCCACGCTGCCCTCCCCCCGGCCCACTCTTTCACCCTGCCACCGCCGCGCGGAAGCGTGTTGTGACGCGTAGAGCGCTGAAGCCGGACGGCGAGGGATGCCTCCTCAGTTTCTGGCCAAATGCCAGCGGTGGGTCACGTGACCGAGGCGGACCCGCTCCCGTATAGCTGTGAGGGCGGTGACACGTGACTGCCATGTGTCTTCCTACGGCGTCATGACTTCGCAGAACGGCAGTGGTGTGACGATGGCAGCCGGCAGGTACAGGTCTCGCGGGTTTTAAGGGTAGGTTTTGCCTTTCCGGCTATATCTTTTTCGTCTTCAGCTTTGTAGGCTTAAAGATGTGACCGATTTATTCGTATAGCTCCCTACCATGATCATGGAAAAGGGTTTGATCGTATGCCGGCTAGTTTCGGGGAAATTTAAAGAAAACCTCAAAATCTGCCGTTTGGGGCATTCTGACCGCGGCTTCCCTGCAGTCGCCTATGACTACAGTGGTGCCACCCAACGAGTAGGACGCTGAAACATAGAGGCATGAATGAATCCAGCGCGTGGTGAACGGTGGATAGAGACGGGACTCGGCAGAGGCTATCACTGCGGCCCGCCGCGCAGGGCGTCCTTGGACAGCGGCCGAGCCCTCGGGCGGTGAGGCCAGAGGTCACGAGAGCCCGGCGCCATTTGGCGCACATGAAGGGGAGGCGCTCGCCTCAGCCTTGTAACTCAGCCGGTGTGGTGGTGTGTGTGGGGGGGGGGGGGGGATGGCAGGCGGGAGGGGGCTAGAACGAACGGGATGGTGGTTTAGGTTTAAAATAGATTGGAAATGTCGTGACATGGTCAACTTAAATCATGTTTTACCTAATAAACATTTATTAACATTACGAAAGAACCAACCATTTTTATTGAGAAATATAAAAGAAATGTTATTTTTCGATGTTACCGTTTAGTTTTAATGGAATTCAAACCCTACCTATTACTAGGGGTGATGAAATAAACCACTCTCCTCAGGTTTTCCTGAATAACTGGCGTAGGAAGTGGCGGATAGCTGCGAAGCTTTCAGTGCCGTAAGTTATTTTTTCACCATAAGTAAATAAATATCCATGCGGTCAGGAGTTAGGTTAAGTTCAGGCCATCCGCCATTTGATATTTTACACCTACCCTGAAAATTTAATGGCCCTGACCAAAATGACCATTGGTCTGTGTCTGTGTGACCACTTTTTAGAGCCCATTATGTTTAGGCCAGAATGGGCATTCGGCGTGTCAGGTCTCATTACCCCGGCGGCCGCTGCACACAGGGCCGATCACCAGGTCTAGCACGACATGGGTAAAAAATCGAACTTCGTGGATGTGCAATGAAACCTATACCAATTTGTTCAAAGATGATCATACTACATTGCTGTGGTCTTTGTTTTTCAACACAATTGCTATTTCATGGCGAAAACTCAGCTTAAACACGAACTTCGGAATCGTTTGGACCGAACTCGTCCCCCGCACGACAACGTATCTTTGATCCACGAAAACAATCACAATTTGAGGAGGAATTCCACATTTATATACATCAAACAATAGCTCCGGTTCTGCAGAACACACATAACAACATGAAAATGGCGAACTCTTACTTGGTTATGATGTATTTCCACCCCAAAGATTTAAAGACGAAAATATAATTTCGCATAATTGATGTCACACACAAATAGACTTTAAAAAAGTACCGCAAAGTACCGCTTCGAAAATCTCGCTACATGTCAGTGAGTCATTGCAGTACAAGATCCAACAGTCATTTCTTGCGACTTTTTGCGACTTTGGATGTAGCAGCCAAACATCAACCCGCGCCGGACCGGTACTCGGCGTCAAACGCGCCGAGCCGGGAGGTGTTGATTGAACACTCCCCCTTCTAACTCTGCTCCTGGGCCACATAGCGACACGTAGTAAGTGGCATTCGAAAGAGCGCCCGAAATCCCAGAGAGAGTAATTAGTCATTTCTAGGTCAGGTCAAAGGTCACGTCACCAGAGGTCATCAAAGGTAAAATCTTGCGTATACACCATTTCTCGAAACACCGGCTCTTACTTCGGGGACCAATAGAGCTACATCGTCGCAAAAAAGTGCATTGAATTGCTCTTTTAGCGGTCTTTCTGAAATAACCCCTCAGATTTGGCTTAACCCTCGCCCCTAGTGGTGTTTTTCCAGCCGCGAACGTATAGAAGGGGTCCGTTGGACCCCCCCCCCCCTCTGCCGCTTCGCCCCTGATCGAGCTAGAGCTTCGCGGAAAAGACGAGCGTTGTGTCCGTGACAAGAGGAAGCTGATGATACCCCATTGTAAGGTTCTAGGTCATCGGTTGACCTTCCAGGTCAGGTCAAGACCCAAAAGTCGGGAAAATCGGGACCTGTTAGAACGTCGTAAAGGGTGGCTGCTATGGGTTTTTTGGGTGCTGATCACGAATATAATGCTATTTATGATCATAGATGATGTCTTCATGCATTTAGGCCAGGTTGGGTCAGGTCAGGTCAGGTCAACCAGTAAGGGTTTTGCCGGGAACCTATTTGTAGTAGGTGGCAACCACCTCTGACAGCTTCGTAACATGTTACGAAGGCACCAAAGCTACATAGTAAATGTTCAAATGGTTGCTAGATTCGAATTCAGCTCCAAAAACTAGCCTATAAACATGTAAAACTCGAAAAAGTGAACCAAGGTCATCAAAGGTCAATGACCTTACCTGACCTTCCGGTGACCTTGACACCCACCCTAATGCATGGGAGCAACATAATATCCCATGTTTGAACGCTTTAAAACACGAAAAGACTGCAAACTCGCGGCTAATGCGAGCCGACATACGCTGAATCGCGATTCCGGCCAAACATGGTCACGAAAGAAGGTCACAGGTCAAAGATCATTAAAGTCAGGGTCATGAAATTTTCAGGTTAGCTGTGAAATTAATTATCGCGAGGGTACTGAAAGCTTCGTTGCGATCGGCCGCTTTTTACGCGGATTACTTGCGAAAAACCGAGGGTTCCGTTCGAAGATTCAGGCCCTGTCGCGCTAGAATGGCATATCGGCCCACTGTGCGCTGGGCCTCCGCGCCACCCGCCGGCCGCTGGGGGGGGGGGGGGGGGGGTGAAGGGGGCAACAGTTGCTCCCCTTTACTTCTGCGACGATATCGTCGCAACATGAAGAGATAGAGAAGAGAAACTTTGCACACATCTTCCTAATACCTAGCCGAGGTTGTGTTCCAATTTGGTGTCAATCCCATGTGAAATCCCATTGGTGTCAATCTCCTCTCTCTCTCTCTCTCTCTCTCTCTCTCTCTCTCTCTCTCTCTCTCTCTCTCTCTCTCTCTCTCTCTCTCTCTCTCTCTCTCTCTCTCTCTCTCTCTCTCTCTCTCTCTCTCTCTCTCTCTCTCTCTCTCTCTCTCTCTCTCTCTCTCTCTCTCTCTCTCTCTCTCTCTCTCTCTCTCTCTCTCTCTCTCTCTCTCTCTCTCTCTCTCTCTCTCTCTCTCTCTCTCTCTCTCTCTCTCTCTCTCTCTCTCTCTCTCTCTCTCTCTCTCTCTCTCTCTCTCTCTCTCTCTCTCTCTCTCTCTCTCTCTCTCTCTCTCTCTCTCTCTCTCTCTCTCTCTCTCTCTCTCTCTCTCTCTCTCTCTCTCTCTCTCTCTCTCTCTCTCTCTCCTCTCTCTCTCTCTCTCTCTCTCTCTCTCTCTCTCTCTCTCTCTCTCTCTCTCTCTCTCTCTCTCTCTCTCTCTCTCTCTCTCTCTCTCTCTCTCTCTCTCTCTCTCTCTCTCTCTCTCTCTCTCTCTCTCTCTCTCTCTCTCTCTCTCTCTCTCTCTCTCTCTCTCTCTCTCTCTCTCTCTCTCTCTCTCTCTCTCTCTCTCTCTCTCTCTCTCTCTCTCTCTCTCTCTCTCTCTCTCTCTCTCTCTCTCTCTCTCTCTCTCTCTCTCTCTCTCTCTCTCTCTCTCTCTCTCTCTCTCTCTCTCTCTCTCTCTCTCTCTCTCTCTCTCTCTCTCTCTCTCTCTCTCTCTCTCTCTCTCTCTCTCTCTCTCTCTCTCTCTCTCTCTCTCTCTCTCTCTCTCTCTCTCTCTCTCTCTCTCTCTCTCTCTCTCTCTCTCTCTCTCTCTCTCTCTCTCTCTCTCTCTCTCTCTCTCTCTCTCTCTCTCTCTCTCTCTCTCTCTCTCTCTCTCTTATAGCGAAAGCACCATAAAAGCTCACAATATAAACTTCTATGCAGGTCTCGATCCTTCCGACTTTCGGGTCATTAACCTGACTTTGAAGGTCAACGCATGACCTATGGTTAACGATTGACGTATGATCTAAAAATTGGGTATCATCGGCTTCCTCTCGTCACGTGCAACATGTTCCTTCTTTTCATGAAGCTCTAGTTTGATCAGAAGCCGATCAACTGTGAGGTCTGATCCACCCCGCCCATACGCTAGCGCCTGCGAAAACACCGATATGGGTGCGAGTTATGGAATATTCCATTTTATTTTTTGCTTTTGTAGCGGCTCACATTGATTTTGTTCTTAAAAAAAGACGAAAAAACCAATAGATTACAGTGATGTGCAGACTCAAACTTTTACGCCTAGTTTCCTTTTGAAAGTGATGTAATTTCATTCATACAACATAACTATTTCTTGGTCAGTTTTGTGACAAAGTTTTGAAAATATAGTGCAGCAGAAAACAAATCTTTGATGTGAAACGACCTCCAGTCTCAGCAGGTCACGGTTAAATGACAGAACTGTTCCCATGAAATAGGCAATGACATTACAGTTGTCTCTTGGACGACTATGGATCGGCACGCTGCCGGCTCACCCCGCCCGCTGGCTACTGGTGGCCTTGACCGTTCAATGCCGATTGGCCAACGGCCGAGGTCGTGCGCTGGTCAGCACGCAGAGAGGAAGGGACGCGGTACTGCACATTGTGAGTGACCTCTGACCTTTCCCCGTCCCCTGGCCGCATGCCGTGTCGCCGGCCCAGACGATAGAAACCGGTTCTAGCCTCAACGCAGGCTGCCACTCTAACCCTCCCCTCCCCACTTTACTATGTGTCGTAGTACACACTGGCGAGTAACTGGGCGGAGCAAATGGTCACCGATACAGAGGCGGAACTGGTTGCCCTCCCGCTCGCCGAGCCACCTACCGCTAAAACCCGCGAGACCTGTACTTACACCCGGGCATTTCATCATGTTTGTCATATGAATCAGAGCAAGTGGAAAAGGAAGAGGAAATTCTCATGACGGAAATGATTTCTCCTGGATAAAAGGGCGCTCAAGACATTCCACTCGTCTCAGGTATGCATGCTGAGTAATGCCATAAGATAAAACACTTTTCCTGCACCTTCGACGTCATTTCCCGCTAAGTTGCACATATTTTACCGTGACCTTGCGATCATACACCCCTTTCTTCATCAGTTACCGGCTACCGCTTAATCAGCAACGGTCACTAACACAACAAAGGCTGCACTCTGCCACCTCCTCCACAAGGCGATGTAACCGATCCTTCACAGTCACATCCGGCCTCGGGAGTGTAACTGCACCATCCAACACGGTCCGAGCCGCCGCGGGGTGTCGCGCTGTCGCGCAGCTGTACTCCATCCCGGCGAATTTGCAATGCAACGCGCTGGTCAGGGTGCCATGCACGGTGTTGCATCTGTAAGCCGATGCAGTGGCGTTCCGGGGGGCCCCTGGACAGGCTGATGACCGGGAAAGGCAGCCCCACGGGGTCAGGGCTGAGTGGATGTCTGCGGCGGCGGCCGACAGACACCCTCTGGAACGTTCTGCTCTGAGAGGGGCACACCTAGTGCATCGGCCGACTGCGGGGTCAGGGGCCAGGGGCTCTAGGAGCCCAGATCAGCGTGACCAGTTCATTTGCACTGTCCAAATACGGGAACAGCTCAGCTGAACAAAGGTCAGTCATCGAGCATTGTCAGCCAGAGATGATGCAGTAGGCACGTCACGGACGGTCACATCACGCACCACATCTCGTGCGTCACGCCCACGTCACGCCCACGCTAGGTGCTCGTCACGCCCACGTCACGTTGATCGTGACGGCCGACCTCATGGCAACAGTCCAGCGCCGTAGCGCCGCGCCCAAGGCTATAGATTATAGAACTCCGCCGCGCCGCGCCGGCCGTCTCAGTCCGCCGCCCGCCGAACAGCCCGAACAAAGAAACGCGCGCGGCCAGCCCCCCTCCCCTCCCCGGCCCCTCCCCGCGCGGCCAGTGGCCTTGAAGAGGCGGCACGCCGGCCCCAGGCGATCGCGGTCAGCCGCGGAACGGGGAGGGGAGGGGGGGGGTCCATCACGGTACTGGGAACGCCGGTAATTCAGCAGCATGGACCGTAGGGCCGGCGAGCTGACCTATTTGCCGGGGGCACGGCCGAAATTACTGGAGATGGTGGGGTGGGCTGGGGCCACAGGCAGGGGTGCGACCGAACGGGGTTGACGACTACGTGACTTGAGAGTTGTGAGTTGTGACCTTCGTCTTTGCATGAGATGCTTATCGCTTATGCATGTGCACATGTCCATCACTTGGCAAACAACTGCATGTCTGATAGAAACAAGGAAAGTACCCAAGTAAAATGGGTATAAGAGATTACAGTTTGCTTATACATAATGAAGCCCGATATTTGCCCTTGCATTGCATCATATTGATCATCAAGATTCAAGCATCCAGTAGTTCTTCCTTCAAAAGGAAACCAGTGCTCAGCAAATTATTCCAAACGGGCAACTCGTTGCGGCCTGCGGGTGATGCAACGTCTCCTTTTGCAGCGCACCTTTCGCCTCGTCCTGACCTGGACTGCCGGGAAGCAGCGACCGCTGCCGGGCGTCGGTTAGGGTCGCTGGAAGGGCCGCCCTGCGCCGTGCGCGTCCGTTACGACTCGGCAAACGGCCGTTAATTGGACGCTGCTAGCGGCGGCAGGACATGTGCGCACGCACAGGGAGGGTCCACGCACCGTACGAGGTGCAGCTGCAACGTGCGGGGGGGGGGGGGGGGGGCTCCGCAGTGACGCCACAGCACACCTGGCGCCGACACAGACATAAACTGGCACTGAGACTGAGGCACCGTAGGATGTTGGGCGGTGTTTACAGTCCGACCTATCCCCAGCTGTTCATTGTTCTGCTTTGTTTCGACTTATTGCATAATGCATGAATCCCACGTACAACACAACTCAAGTGGTGCAGGTCCTACGCATTTCGTCGTGATAGGAGTTAGGTGGGATTGGCGTGCCGGTATTGTCAGTCATTTAAGTTATCTGGAATCTGGATAAAAAAGACACACACTATGGTAATTGGTACTCACCTTTCCTTAGCATTATTGACATGCGGAAGGCAATGAACTTGGAATCCCAATCCGCACTAAGAGAGTCTCCATGATTAGGTTATGCTATATCCTATTTAACATAAGCATAAATCATGTCATCTATGCATACGAAACACCAACTCTTTTCGAATAATCGAATAGTGACTCACTGCTCAGCCCTATGGTGCAGTACGATAGCAGGTGTGTTGTAACCGTTTGTAAACGGATCTTCATGTCTGAGTAGGCGCAAAGGAATATAAAGAAGTCTCATTTGCAGCGAAATGGCTGGTGCCGACTGCCACTCAACGGCTATAGCGGCCACAAATCAGATGCTGACTTCCTGCAGTAATAATTACCTACTCTACTGCATAATCAAACACATACATAGCTGGTCTCAGCGGATGTCCGTGAAGTTAGCGTCAGCAACAGCAACGAATACAGCGTCGGATTCAGAATCGCTTCAAAAACTCCTATTATGTCAATTGGGAGACGGGGAGCAAGAATATGACCTTTATTTGGCCCTAGCTCTTACCCTTTACCCCTTAATCGGCCCGACTTAAAGGAAAGGGCGCGTCAAAAGTGCCTCAAGGGTTTGTCTGATCGCCAAAATAAGGGCGGCAATCGATTCCTCGGGTCAATATCTAGCCGCAGCCTCGGGTTCCAGATGTGTGCATCTTACCCCTTACCCCTTAATCGGCCCTTAAAGGAAGGGGCGCGTCAAAAGTGCCTCAAGGAATCGTCTGATCGCCAAAATAAGGGCGGCAATCGATTCCTCGGGTCAATATCTAGCACAGTCTCGGGTTCCAGATGTGTGCATCTTACCCCTTGCCCCTTAATCGGCCCTTAAAGGAAGGGGCGCGTCAAAAGTGCCTCAAGGGTTCGTCTGATCGCCAAAATAAGGGTCGCAATCGATTCCTCGGGCCAACCCGAGGCTGCGGCTAGATATTGACCGCAATCGCATATAGATATTGTCGCAATCGATTCCTCGGGTCAACCCGAGGCTGCGGCTAGATATTGACCCGAGGAAGCGACTGCCGCCCTTATTTTGGCGATCAGACGAACCCTTGAAGCACTTTTGACGCGCCTCTTCCTTTAAGGGCCGATTAAGGGGTAAGGGGTAAGAGCTAGGGCCAAACAAAGGTCATATTCTTGCTCCCCGTCCCCCAATTGACCAATTGATGAAAGTTTTTGAAGCGATTCTGAATCCGACGCTGTATTCGTTGCTGTTGCTGACGCTAACTTCACGGACATTCTCAGCGGAAGGACTAAACTCCTCCAGAACGGACAGTGATGTCAATTAAAACACTTTATCCCGATGTATGATTTTAAAATCACAAATGCTCATCCGATTCCAGCGTCAGCCTGTGCTCATACCATTCACATGGAGCACTCGTACTCGAAACCTTTCTACACACCTTTACTTGTGCTGAGGCATAACCTGTCTGCACCAACGATATCTTAACAGGGACGGGGGTCGGGGCAATTCGTGTCCTTTTTCAGTTGTCGGGAATTTTTATTCAGATATCGCCATTCTTGTGTTCGTCACTTGCAATGCACCTGTATATTGTGTCTCAGAAAATAATATTTTTTATTGTGTGTCATTATTGCCTGCAGATGTGAATCTTTCGCAAGTTACATTCGTGATTAATCATGACAGACACGGAAGAAAATAATCTTATCTGACACACGTAAGTGTCTCATGCAAATGGAGCTCGCACCAAAATAGCTGCATTGTCCTGAAAAGGAATGCCCCGTTGTTGCCGTTCAAGGCAGAGCTGATCCACAAAGCTGTCGGGCCTCTTTTGTCCTTTGTGTTCCGCGTTTCTTTGTCGGCCAGGCTTCAGGGGCCATGCGGGTCAGTGACCTCAAGGACGCAGCCGCCACCTCTGACCCCGCTGACTGGCGAGGTCGTGCTCCGATCTAGATCTACCGCAGGCAATCACGCACGGCCAGCAGCGAAGGCTCTGTTTCTTTGCACGAACCGCCCCCGCCCGAAATATCCGGACCGTTTGTATCATGACAGTCGTGTCAAGATGCCAAGGTCAGGCTAGCCTCGTGGCTAGTTAGGTGGTCTGCTAACATTGCCAGACCGTTCAGCACTCTGTATGTAAGTACATACACGGTATCATTGCGGTGACAGCCTAATCTGTCATTCAATGTTCACACACCGGAAGCCTCAATCGTCTCGCACCTGTTGGCGTGCAGAGGAGCGCAGGGTGGGGGAGGGGAGGGGAGGTGGGGGGGAGGGGGACCAGCTGCCGCGGCCCGGCCGGGGTCGTATGTTTGGCACGCGCGGATGTAGTGGCCGATAGCGGGAGCTCAGCGCCGTGCTGAGAGGCGGGCGGCGCGCCGGGTCCGTGGAACGGCTGGCTGCGGGGTTCCGGGAACAGTTACCGCTCAGCTGCCAGCTTGCAGTGGAGAGGGAAACAGGGGAGCCGGGGAGGAGCTGTTCCCGGCCGTAAAATGGAATGGAACTGGGCATTTTATTGACGAGGGCGTCGATCCTGGTCTTTGAATACAGCTCCGGTGCAGTTGACAGACAAAATATGCTCTGAAATATGCATATTGTGAAGGGGAATACTTGTTTTACTGACCGTCTGACGTCTGCTAAGTCAAATCCAGCGCAAATCAACTAAAATCGAATCTTATCTTGACAGTAAACTTGTAAAGCAGTTACCTGCATAGCGTAAACATTTTATTTTACGGTTTTACGGAAGCTCATGCCGAGAACGAAGCCATTTCAATTTGAAAGTTGCGAAAAAGGAAGTTACAAATATGTAAGTTCAATCACTCGCTTATCTTTGAAGAATTTCACCGCCATAAGAACTTTTGCAGCTGATTGAATGCCTCCGCGTTTGATCAAAGTACTGCCCTCGGTACTGCCTCGTAAAAAGAACGATTCCAGGAACGAAAGATAGCTTTGATAACGCAAAATTGAATGCCTCTATCCGGGTGACCTCAGACCTTCCACTTAAAAGCAGTTGCTGAGATGCGAAGTTTTACGTGAATCTCTTTAGTAGGTACAGGTAAGGGTCGTCAGTACCTAAATATTTTACTTATATATCTGGAGGACTATTCTCGTATCTTGCCCAATCCATGCGCGATGAAAATCGACGACCGTCTTTGTCAGTTTCTCCTAAAGAAAACTCCTCCCTCGGTATACCCGGTGAAATTCACAATTTGTTGCTACGTTCTGATACGCTTACCTAATGGCCCTAATGGTGTGTTACGCAATTACAAAATCAAACTTGGACTGTGTGCTGTAGAGTATAATTGATTATCAAAACAGTACGATGTTGTTGTGACGAATGCATCTGCTGACCTGTAAATTAAGTTTAGCACGATTCCAAACAAGTAATTTTTTTAAAGGGACAGTATCACCATTTTGATGAAATTTGACATTGCATAGGCCCCACCTTTCTGGTCCGGGAACTGAAGACCGATCCTCGAAGCTCCACACCGTTATCCCGCTATCGCCGCTCAAAGTACGAAAGGTGTACCACACTTTGAATCGTGCTTCACTATCTTCACTGTTTAAATGTTTGCGCCGTTTTGAATTGACCGGCAGTAATAAAACTTTTACCCTGGTCATTTCATCAAATTTTATAAAGCCAAAACGTTTTTCGCACTTATTCATCACCGTTTAATTCATTAAATAGTCGTAGGCAATTTCCGCTGTTTCCTTCGGATTCTAGCGGCTCAACAAAGGAATTCCTCCAGCTTGAATCACAATCTCCCTCCAATGTATGACGTTTATCACGTGATTGTCACGTGATATTTTCTCTCATTGTCAATTGTCACGTCCAATTGTCACTCCCTCCAATTGTCACGTTATATTTTTATAGGCAATACCTAAGGCTACCTCTCCCTAAGGACAACTCAATCAGAAGAACGACCGCGTAAGCGTAGCGTCAATAATATATTATCTGCGCCAGTTCTGTAGTAATTTTGCATGCTTCCAAACTGGCGGCCATGCTTGTATAGTGGTGGTTCGCTCATGAAAATGAATCATGAAAATGAAATGTGGTTGCAATATTTTTCACCGAGTTCGGTCCTCAAACTATGTTTTTTCTGATTCAGAAAAATAAGAAATGCTAGTAAAAAAAAAATCAGCTCCATACATGGATTTTTTTTTCGATGATACTGTCCCTTTAAACACGATTCTAAATAAGTGGATTTTTAAGTTAGCTAGCCTGTATGGAATTTTACCTCACCCCAGATCGAGGAAGAGTTGAGCCACTGGAGCCGGAGAAACGACGAAACGGATGGGAAGTCGTTTGTCATTTCCCAACTCCATCCCTCCCCACCTCCCACTCCTTTCTTCCCCTCCCCACCTCCCACTCCTTTCTTCCCCTCCGGCTCCCCACCTCCCACTCCTTTCTTCCTATTGCAGTTTGCAGACCGCCGCCGCTCCGCGAGAAGCCATCGGGTGAGGCTCTCCGTCAGAACCGACAAAGGTCACGGCTGAAGCACGAGCGAGCGGCGGCGCCGGCCGGCACCGCGCGGATCAATACGACCGCGGGAGGCGCCGATCCCCCTCCCCGCCCTCTCGGCCGCCGGAACCGAAGCAGCTGACGGCGCGCGGGGAGGGGTGGGGGAGGAGGGGACTCCCGCGCGGTGTCCTCTCCTCTCCCAGGGGCGAGGGGCGAAATGAAAGTGGAACGGTTCTGCCCCCCGCCGAGCGAGGGGCCGAGCGATGACCGGAGGGGGGATGTGATGGAATGGGACCGCCGCGCGCCAGAGGGGGAGGGTCCGGCACTGGGGAGGGGGAGGGAAGGAAGGACGGGGAAGGGTGAGTCACATCATCCGCGAGGAAATGTGTAGGCTTTGTCGCGGGGTGTCTGTCAATGGCATCAATGTAGGACATGTGCTGATCGTGGATCAATGAACTAAATTGTCTCACATGCACTGCTTCGCTTGTTAATTTGAAAAAAAACGAAAAGTTTAGGCACATCAACAGAACAAAAATTAACCTTTCAAAACCAGTGTTGCAATCTAACAATGCCATTTTAGGTTCACATTGCATTGGTCCAATATAAATGAACATTTCTAAGTTTAAACCATTAATCTTATCGTAATTATAAAAATGGCCTAACACTTCCCAAAAAATATTCGGCAAACCAAAAATAGTTTGCCTTGTTTAGAGGTAGTCCGCTCTGTAAGTGGGCAGTCGTAACCTTCTCTTACGCCCCGTCGCCAGAGCTCAGCCGCGTCCTGCCTGCATCATGCATGCACAAATGCACGATATATTACATGGGACCTGCATTGAGGCTGGTCGGCGCCGATGACACGTCTATGCACATTGCGCACAGACGACGTGCAGGATGCATCGCGCCGTGCTAGGGGTGCATGATGCACCATGCATGATACACCATGGTACCGTAAATAATGCATGAGGGAGGGAGATGTATGATCAGCCGGATAACATGAATTATATGCAGATGTGAACTGCAGCGCTGGTGGGGACAGCGGAGCGCGCCCGTCACCGGCTTATGCCGGGAGACGGAGCTCGCATGCGGAATGAACGACCCCACTGCTATTTTTAGAGTGATTGACCTGCACATGGGTATCACCCGATCGCTCGGTATTTACCTGCATTCGCGCTTTGAACTGGGCAAGTAAATAATTGAATAACGCATATTCTTAAACATACCTAATTATTTCAAATACATTAGGCACGGTGACTAACATTAGGTACCTACAACCGTCGACTTATGAAGATGCTCTGAATATTACTATACTATACTTATATTACTTAAATTTAAGAACCGCTCATATAATAAAGCATTGGTCAAACCAGAAAGGTTTTCCAAAGTTGTCTCTCGGTCTAGCGAGACCACTTAATAGAACCGGAAGGATGATTGGAATTTGGCATGGGCGCGGGAACCGGGGGGGCAGTGGGGGCAGCTTGCCCCCCTAACTTTAGGGCCGTGGGGGCGGTGCCCCCACAACTTTAAGACGGAATGCCGCACTTTTTTTGCAAATGTTTTCTTTTTTGTTGAAAAAGCCAAGGGATGAAAAATAAGTGGCCTAAAACCGGCGAGAAAACTAAATTTGGGGGTACCCTAGGTTGATCTCTATCATGGTGTGCCCCCCCAGTCTGAAAGTAGTTCCCGCGCCCCTGGAATTTGGGGTAGATATTGGCCTGGGCGGCCATCATGGTGCACCGCCATGTCTCAGCCCACCTCGATGGACAGGCCATCCATCTTCGCTAACGGTCACCGCACGACACAGGAGCATGCCTGCACCGGTGGGAGCTAGCTACTCAAGTCGGATGCTGGTGACCTCTGCTGGTGACCGTCTACTCCAGCCAGAAACAGTGGGGTTGATGTGTTAACGAAAATCAGGCATCTTTATGTCCTGCGAATAGATCGGAAAGATCTGAGGTTCAAAACCTTCCAAGACCTGTCACAAAACCACAAATCCCAATAATACCCATTACCCAATGATATAATCTCCCAAGACCAAATCCTAAAGGCATCATTTTAATGAAGAACAAAAATGTACAAAGAAGTGCAAATACGTTGTTAGATAGTTATGTTTGTGCGGAAATATTTAACAATTCCATTGTGTCCTTATTCAAATAGTTCAAGATCTAAGTGAGAGCTTAAATCGAGCAATCTTCACGCAGTTCAAAATGTTAATGCAGAATCAATGTTTTAGTAGCAGCTTGTCTTCATATCAGAGGTGATTTTGTCTTAGATGCGCCATGTATGGAAATAATTTGACCTACCTTTCAAATTATGTGTCGTTAAGGGTGTGATTACCACATGAGGGAAAAGGTAAAACGCCTTTACAACAAGGCTATCTATAGACTTTACAAGAGCGATCTCCATATGTGCCTTGATTCACAGGCATTGAAGGATTGGGACGACGGTGAAAACAGGGCGCCTGGGGCGATTTGATCAAGGTTCGTGAAATTCACACCTGACATTTAGCACGTAGAAGGCCCACGGAGGGGGGAGAAGCTCCAAATGTCACGTGACTAATATGCCCTCCGGCGCCCTGTTTTCACCGGCGTCCCCTGATTGAAGGGCGGTGCTGGTGGTCGTGGTGTATGTGATATGTGGGTGATATGATATATCAATTCCAATTATGTTGAAAACATTGGTTGATTGCGCGCAGGGGAATATGATTCTGATGGCAAGACTTTCTCAGTTTTACTAATTCAAGTTGTGAGTGGTAGAATACAAGCTTGGTCATGGTGCATTGATCGTTGAAGAAAACATTTGCGTTGACATTGGTTGCAAATTGAATTTTGGAACTTAAACTGTTTCAGTTAAATATCTTGGTTCATACCTTTACGATGACTAATCCAGCAAGAAGTGGATATGTTCCCCAGAAGATAAATCCACTCTTATTTTCTGCCAATACTGGATCTCCTTTTGATGGTGTCCAAATGCCAGCACTTTCCATTCCAGCCCCTCAGCAAGCTGTTTCACATCAACATTGTAAGTATCTGTGTTTTTGATCCACCACCAGTTAAGATTTTAGCCTTGACTGTGGTTGCGTTTGTGTGCTAACTTAAAAACCAGTTATTTAAATTGTCAATATTTTGTCACAACTTTATCTGTTAAATTCTCTAATGCTATCAGCCATTCATGTTTTCATATTGCTATTTTGGGTGGGTATCTGTTGAACATAAGTACTTAGTTCTGTTAGTCAATCATAAATTTCATTTTGCCAATATGTGGAATGGATGGTCATCATCATTGGGGCTTTAAGGTGTCCCAACATAAATCCAACTTCTAACTTCTAAGCTCATTTTGTGCCCATATTGGCTTTGTTTAAAAATGTATATCTATATGCCTAATCAGACGTTAAAGTGGCATTGCAAAATCAAATGGTGAAACTGCCTGTGGC